>NC_087550.1:40606858-41892311 GCF_036250125.1 Pseudopipra pipra | reverse complement strand
CCACATTTCTGAAAAGCCTAGGACTATCAACAAATGGAAGAAAGCATTTTTCACCATGGCTGGTCAGGGTCACAATAAACATAAGTACTCACAGGGATTTCAGTTGAAGTTGGTACCCACTGCAATTGCTTTCCTCCCCTGCCCAGGACTGGAGGCCTTTCCTGGATTCCATGGATTTAACAGGTTTTGTAATGAGCCACAAAATGCAAACTGCATCACAAATCTGGAATTAGCAGAAACTGCAAAACAGAATAAAAAATTACCTGGATTTTTTTTTTTAACTTTCGATTAGGACAAAAGTTCAGGCAGTTTCATCTCGGCTGCTTTATCTGCAAGCAAATGAAAAGTGATTCTCAGTCAAATGTTCTTGATATTCTATGAATAACTCTGTTCAGTGACAGTTTCCTTGAAAAAAAAGTAACTTACATTATTTCTTTCCTAGTAAGAAAATGTTTTCTTAGCCAGAAATCCTGAGCAGAGTTCTTTCTATCTACAAATATTAACATTCTTTTATATTGGTTTATGAAGGATTAGGGGCACCTATTGAAGTCGTGGATGGAAGAAGATCAAATGTTAATTGGTTGAAATCACAAAAAATTCTGTTATACAAAAAAAGGAAAGAAAACTATACTATATGATAGTTACAATCTGCATTAACTGGGTTTCTGTTTTGACAGGAATATAACTAATAGATTAATTTACAAGCTGGAATACAAATTGATGGCAAGTGCAATTGCAGTCAGGAGCAACAACAGAGCAGTATTTCACTATCTGACAGCTTATGTTAAATACACTTTGCATTTTAATGCTGTTGCTGCTTGCCTGACTGTTCTTCCCTCCCTGTCAGGATGCAGGTAACTTTTCCTGACAAACGACTCTGATGACAAAGCCTATGGCTCACCATGAGCCATCTTAGGAAAGCTCTTCCAAACATTGAGCTGAGAGGCTAGACCAGCTCAGACCACAGTCTTCCCTCATTTACCAATTCAAGTCTATTTCTTTCCCGCAAACATGTAGCAAAGAGCAAAGGGTGGCTGCTTCATCTTCATCTGGAAACCGTGAATAGTTACTTCTGGATTATGTTTAATCTGTCACTGATCCATCTAGGTAGTGGCAGTTCTGCCTACATACCAAGCACTGGTAGATTGAACAGAAACCACAAGGATGGACTGCATTTTAGTTATTAAAAAGACTTGAAAGCAGTCAGATGGCTGAAGGTGCAGAATCAGTTTTATATGCTTGTCAGATAATGCAAACCTTTTGTCTACTATGTAGATCACCAGAAGCCCAACATTTTTCACAGTACCAGTGAGACTTCTATGAAATTCTTGGTAATGCTACTAATTTGGAAAAGATAATCATGGATAGAAATGTTTTGAAATCCTGGAATATTCCTATAAGGCAAAGCAGGATTACCTAGTAACAATGCACGTCTCCCCTTCCCTCCCACCTAATTCCACAAACTTTTGCTTTCTCAATTCCAACTTTGCAAGACACTTTACACGCTTAGGTAACAGTCATAGAGCTGGATACCCAGATGGGGTTTGATATCCAGTGAGACTCTGGACCATTATACCTCCAGACACATATTATCTTATAGAGATTGCCTCCTGGTTCGAATTGCAGATATCTCTGGAAGCAGGTGTTTGTATTAAAGCTCCTACCCCATCTGATATACTAACATCTTCAAAGCTAAAATACAACTGCCTGTAACCTGGCTGTGACCCTGAAATTACCTGTGAATCTAGCACTGAAGAGAGAGCATATCACAATGATTAGAAAGCTGAATTTGGTGATGTAAGAAGTAGTTCAGTATTAGGAAAACACTAGGGCAAAAGCTAGACAAAAGGGAACATTGCAATTAAATGCCTGTGAAGTGTTAGTTATTGTCACCTTCTTTGGTGTGAGGAGTTTATATTCAGCTTTCTTTCACTGAGCACGGCTCTAAGTTAACTGATAGTCAGTATGCCCTCATTTTCAGCAGCTTTTGCTACCCTAATGCAACGTATTTTGAAATCAGCTTCAGAATTGCTAGAAATTCAAACTCCAAGCACTGGTTTTCTCATTCCCTCCCTCTGTGAAGACATTAGAAATTTCACCAATTAATAGTCCATAACAAGTAAAAGAGTAGCAGCAGACACTGAGATAAGAGGTGAAATGGGGTTTCCTGCATAAGTATTGATCAAAACAAGCCAACACTGCCTTTCCTTCTCCACACCTTCATTTTAGGGATAACTTGTGCCTCCAGCACCTTTCCTTAGACCACAAATGCTCCAAACCCTCCTTCCCAACCTCCACCCACAAGTGAGCCCTGGTGCTTTCCTTTCTCCTTCCCTACCGCTTCCTCCAAAATACATCCTTCTGCTGCTGAAAAATGTCATTTAACCACAATACAGGCAGGATTCATGGTCTGAGGATAAGCTACACACCACCCTGGCTGTTATCTCTGTCCTATTAGCCTGAGCAGCCTATGAAGCTTAATCTGCACCTCCACAAGGATGGTGCACAATTTTGTGGCAGAGGACCTGAAGCCTGTGATCATACTGGAGAGATTATCAAACTTTAAAAGTTAATAAACACAGTTATTCTGAGATTAATTTGCAACTACAGAGTAGCTTGGGTTCATGTGTATATGTTCTGTGAAGCATGTTTAAAGAGAGTGGTTTTCTTCAAGGTTCCTGTTAGGCTTGTGCACAGATATAAAGGGAAGTGTCTTAAAGAAAACAGCACTGCTAGAGTAAAAAATAAGCTGCAAACAAATTCACAATAAATAAATAATTGCACATGTATATTCATATATGCAAAATAAATAAAGGTTAAGAAAAAAAGGAATAAATATGTAACCTGTGCAGCTAATTGCAATATATATTTTCCCTCTGATGGATGGACTGTCAAGTTGTTGCTGAACAGGATGAGTTTGTGCAATTGAAGACATAATTTGTCCCTTAGGGTAATAGCTGTTGTATGAGGACAAAATCAGGCAGTGCTCTGATTAGACATATTTCAAATTGGCCATTTTTTTGCCCATTAACAGCTGGAGGTAGAAGAAAGTCCTAATTAGTGAGAGTGTTGGAGGTTTTTAAAAATAGAAGTTGGAAGACTTAGTGACTGACTGGATAAATTAGGAATTAAAATTGTGTTGTGTGCTGCCTACTTCTGAATAACGCATGCCATGGGAAATATTCTAAAAGAGCCCTGTAGACAAGCAGTCGTTTGGACCACGATTAAGTATAAACTAGAGCAGATGTTCTTTTCACTTCCCCCTTCCCTTCACCAGGTCCCATGAGATTTGATCCCAAACACTGGGATTACCACATATTTTAGCAACGTCCCACCTTGTGGTGCTTCTTACTGCTTAAGATTCAGCTCAGAAACAGCACAGTGGCCATGGAGTTGGATCCGTGGACAAAAATGCAACATCTTTCTTCCCCAACTCCAAAAATAGCTTTTAATAGACTATGAAGAACCCAAAATGCAGAAAGACGAGGTTTTTAAAAAGACAGAGGAAATAATGATAAAAAATTTGTAAGTTTTGTCTTCCTGTTGCCACCCACTCTTATATTTTCTCCCAATTACATTCTTAAAAAAGGACTCTAAAATTCTGGTGTTTATTTATCACCTTAGCAAAGAAGTTAGAGTTACAATGTTTCCCTAATAGCATTGTAATTAATTTCTTGATTACCTGCAAGCATCCTGCTCTAGGAGATACTCAGGCTTGACTGGTAATCTGAGCACTAAGACCTTCCAACATCAGGTATTGGTAATATCAGGGTAAAAGCAAAGTTCTTTTTCTTCCTTTTTAGAACATTCATTCTATAAAAATATGTCATGATTCATGTAGTTCAATGTTTATTTTATTTCATTTCACAGCAGATAGGGGTTTAGATATTTACTGAGAGATGAAACAGGAGGCTTAATCCAAGATATAAAGTAGATAAAGAGGGCACAGCAGTGTAACTCTTCTGTGATACCAGGGATCCAGTGTCTTCAGTGCCAGTTAAGTTATTTTGGAGCATACAATACAGTTGAAGCTCACAAACCCTCATAATACAACAGGATAGCTTCCATTAATTTTGCCAGGAACAGGAGAGGATGAAACCTCAGCTCTTCTCAGGATCAGGTGTGATTTACAACAGAGAGAGAAAAGTCAACTTAGATTAAACAGAAGATGTCCCTACTGCCCTCACTGGATCTGCAGAACTGTATTTCTTATGCTTTGAAATTGCATAATTTTCAGTCAGTGCTTTCTTTTTCTTTTTCCTTTTCTTTTTTTTCTTTTTCTTTTTCTTTCTTTTTCTTTTTCTTTTTCTATAAGGGTTATGTACACGTGTTTTTAATTCTTTTCTGAAAACAAAGGTCCTAAGGCAACCTTTCTGCCATCCTATCATCACAGGATGTGTGTCTGAGGTGTGATTTTTTTATGATGTCATTACTGTAAAATTTTGTGATTTAATATTCATCCCCACACCAGAAGGAACAGTGAGGCACACCAGTAGGTGGAGGAGCCCCAGCCACCTTCTCCAACCTCTGGATACCCATCATTATGGAAAAGGTGGCATCATTATGGGATGCAGAGGATGAATATTTTTGGGTTGTACATGAGTTATAATAAATCTGTTGAAGACTTCAGAATTTAGCATCAGGTCTCAGACATCTCCATTAAAAATGGTTCCTATCATCTTGAATTTATTGTTGTGTCTCCTCCCTGGAATTTATTAACAGCTCACTTTCTCATTAGCCCTCATGATCTTATCTCAGAGGTTCTGCAGTTTGGCATTTTAATTTGAACTGAGCTACAAGAGCTCCACAATTATAGCAGAAGCTCAGTTTTTGATTAAAAACATATAAAGCAAGCTTCAACCTTTCAGCCTAAAAATATGAATGAAGCAGTTACAGAATTCAGAAAACAATGAAAAGTCCCGAGAATATTTGTTACCTTCTGGAACTTAAAATTTCAGAATCATCCATGAGCTTGGCACACTCGGGACTGGGTGGTACTGTATCTGTCTCATCAATTGAAGTGTCAAACCTATTCTGAGCATCTGGACATGTTTTTCCTTAAATTGCCAGGAGCTTGTAACCGCTGTCCTGCTGAGAATTGATTCCTCAGCAAAAATCTCCAGTTCTGCATAATGAAAATAGGACAACACTGGAATCCATGGAATAAAATTGCAAGGCTTATAAGCCTGTTATTTAAGACTGTTATTCTTTGTGATTGATTATCTATTTACTTAATTAAATAGGCCTACAGTCTTTAGATCACTTAACCTTTCTCTGACACACTGTAGTGCCAACTTCCATTGCTTCCTCAAAGTAATAATTTTGCTCATTTTGCCATTCAAATAGCTGTGCTCTGTCTTATATGGGTTTCCATGTGGGATTCATCCCTGCCTCTAGTGCTTTACAGAAATGTCTTACCAGGCAGTGCTCTTTGGAGCTGCGTGCCTTTTAAATGGCTGCATTTAGGCTAACCTAAGTAAATCATCTTTGGGTTAATGAGAATTATTTCCACACAGTGTATATGGCACATAACTAGGCAAGGGAATATTTTCAAAGGTACTAAAGACCAGTTAGAGGCATAATATTTTCCCAGAGAAAAGTCATAGACAATTAGATGTCTGACAGACATAGCGGCCATTGAAAATCCTTTTCAATACTATCTTAAATTGTCTTCTAAATTGCCACTTTAGAAGTTCAAAGTATATAGGCAAGGATCTATTTCCCTGTGAGTCAAAATTTAGGTTCAACTAAGAACCTTTTTTATTATTCTCCATATGGGAATACTTGTCACTGTTTACTTCTGAAAATAAATACCCCACCACAGTTTCCTTGAGAACAAGTACATGGAATGAATGTATGAAAATAGTTAACATAATGAACTGCAGCATCTTGCTACTGACTCCTCAAGCCAGAGGTCAAGTATATAAATGGGAAAAACTGAAAACTAAAGACTAGTCATCAAACTCGTGGGAATTAAAACGTTACCATCCTTCTGGTTTAGGTACCAGAAGGAGGGACAAAAGAGTTTCCCCTACTGATATGTGACAGAAAGGTAAGCACAAACTGAGTACCAAAAGTTCCTTGACACTGAGAACTAAAGTAAAAGTTTTAAGGACTATCTCCCTTTGAGTGTCCTTGTATGTTTTATATAACAAAGGTGTTAGGTAACAGCCTTTTTTGACAAGATTTATGGTAAATACATAGGTTTATCATGGACATATATCACAAAGTACTCAAGTTTGATATATCCTGAAGTCTGAATAATAATCTAAAAGCCATTATCTTCTTTCAGCTGAAGCGCAGAAGCCAAAGGCAAACTGAAGCTGAGTGAATTTCCACTATAGCTCACCTAGAGCTGGTGGTCTTGCATGACAGATCTGCTCCATTCCTTCTATTTTCAATGCACAGTGCCTCCCTTCATCAAGGCTTCATTCCCCAGAGGGGAACTGTATTGTTTATAGTAACTATTGATGACAAAATTATACTTTTGACACTGCTTTCCATGAAGTAAAGCTTCCTGTAAGAATGACCGTAATGAATTTTGCTCTTGAACAAGGCACATGTGGCATTGTGGCATGCCAGAACAAGGCATAGCAGGGGCAAGTTCAGTTGTTTTCCCTTCATTAAACATGTCAGGAAAGTTGGGGACCATTGTTTTAATTAACTATATGACATCTCTGACTGAGCTATCAGTCAGAGATATTCAGTTATTCAACTTTTCCTTGGTCTCACTACTGTAAAGAAATTGCTGGGTTACTGGGTAGCTACTGCTGACATCAACACAAAAATGGTGTTTGGTTATTCTCAACCCCAAGAGCCCTCAAAATTTTGAACTTCTATGAATATGTATGTTTTGGTTCCATTTCTCCTCGTGCATCACTGAGAGAAGTCCTATGGGACTCAAAAGGTAGTGAACCTGCCACTCACACCTGTTAAGATTTACTGACAGAGGGGAAAATTGCCTGAGCTGCTGACTTTTGGTCTCCCCAGAAGGGGCACCACCAGAAGGATTGAGCTCAGCTCTGTCTTTATGGTCTGCAGCCAGGAAGGCACTTTTTTCCCTTAACCTGAACAAAGCCGATGTGAAACTGAAACATGATAACAGGGAGACTCAATGCAAAACACGGACACCAGAATTAGGTGTCTGTATGAGTTGTTTGCCCAGCAGAGCCACGTGCTCCATTACAGAAAGTGGAGAAGCAATTGGTACAGCCAAGGGTGCCTCAAAGCTCCTCAACACATCATTTCCAAATTTCTTTGGAGAAAAGTATCAAGTGTAAGTAAGCTTTGCTGGTGTAATACAGTGATAACCTCAGTAGCTCAGCTCTTGCCATGCAATATAAACACCAGGGGTCCTTCACACAATTCAAGGCATCTCAAGTTTTAAACAGAGGGTTGACTTTGGGATTTTTTAGGCCTTCCTTAGCAACAGGGGTCAGAAATCTAAGGAAGTATTCCATATCATCCTTTAACATAACACAAAATATAAATAAGGCATAGATAAGAGAGCTCAATCCCTTCTCTCTTCCGGTTGAAGGCGACAGGTCTCTCTGCAGACGTCTTTGCCTGTATAGGCCAGGGTCTGTCTGCTCAGACCTGCCGTTATCTCCGTTCCCTTCAGGAGGCGTGGGGAGTTGGTTGGTGCTTCGCGCGGTTCTGCTGTCTCGTTCAGGGAAGTATTTAATTCATTTTTTGGCATTTGTTTCCTAGCTCTCTATCAACGGAATATTTGGAGGATATTTGGTGGGTGTTTTTTTTAGTGTTTTTTATCCTTGTTTCCCCCTCCCTTTTCCCCCCCTTCCCACCCCCCGAGAGCTCCCTATTGTGTGTATAATATATGCAAATTGTATATATAATTGTAAATATATATGTAAATATATGTTTTTTATACAATTCTGTTTCATTCAGACTTCGGTTTTTCTGTGGTTCTTTTTTTTTCCCTCGCTTGGGAGAGCGGGAGCAGGGAGGAGACAGCTTGGACTTGGCAAGAGAGAGCCAAGCCAAACTTACACATAATGGCAGAGCTTTGATGAAATAGGATGCTTGCAAAAGGGACAGATAACCTGTTAGCCAGACAGGCAGCAAATTCAAAACTGTACTCACACGGGCACATATGCAGTTCAGGGTGTTGTGGTTTAATCCCAGACAGCAACTTGGCCCCACACAGCTGCTTGCCCACTCCCTCCCAGTGGGATGGGGGAGACAACCAGAAGACAAAAGTGAGAAAATCTGTGGGTTGAGATAAAAACCAGTTTAATAGGTAAGAGAAGCAAAAGGGAAACAAGGAATTAATTTACCACCTCACATGAGCAGGCAGGTGTTCAGCCATCACCAGGAAAGCAAGGCTCCATCATGTGTAAAGGTGACTTGGGAAGAAAAAACTCCATCACTTTGAATGTCCCCATTGCTTCCTTTTTCTCCCCCCAGCTTTACATGCTGAGCATGAAGACCTATGGTATGGAATATCCCTTGGGTCAGTTGAGGTCAGCTGTCTCAGCTGTGTCCCTCTCAACACATTACGCACCCGCAGCCTCCTCGCTGGTGGGGTGGGGTGAGAAGCTGCTATGAAGAAAATTTTTATCCCAGCCAAAAATGACACAAAGGTCATTCTTACCCTTACCACAATCAAGGCAGTCATGCCCACATTAACAAATCACCTCATTTGCACAGGCACTAGTCAATTTGTTACCTAAGGTGCCCTGAAGAAGATATAAACTTGAGTGACATTTAAACTATTTGTTTCTGTTCAGTCCACAGCTCTAAAGGTGCCAATTGAAAAAGACAGCAAAGCATTAAAAGGTAGTGTTTTAGTCTGGTTGCAATGAGAATTTGCTATTAGTTACTAAAGAATTCTGAACAGCTGCTGGAACTGACTCCCCAGCAAAATGCCAGAAACTTCTTGAGACATATAAGTCATAGGATGACCAGGACTTTTAACATTACACAAAAATCTTTTTTTACCTACATCTTTTGGGTGTTCTTTAGCATTTAAATTTAGATTCCATTATACCTTTGTATACATTTTAATGGCTATATAGATTTCGTAACAGCATTCTCAGAGTTGTGAGAGGGAGGTTATTTTGGAGCACAAATTTGCTTCAACCAACCACACTCTAATAGAACCTGGAGAGGAAAAAGACCTAATAGTTTATCTACTCCATTTTTCTGGCCACGGTAAAATTGTTCCCTAAAGTGTATTTTGCAATACTTTGCAGAGACTACTTCTATTTTACCAAAGAGCTGAGCAGTGACCACTGCTACTCATGGGACATTTTACCGCAGCTTATTATTTTCACATTTATGAAGTATTTTTCCAGACATTCGGTCTTGTAAATTTTCTTTCCTTTTTTTTTTTTTAAATGTCTGTTTATAACATACCCCCTGTAATTAATTGAAAAGGTTACCTAAATTATACTATTAGTAAATGTGAAAAGTATTCTACAATGAATAAACAGTATGTTTCCTCTTGTCACAAACTTGCCAAAAATTACATTTTGTTTTTCAGTAACCGGCCTATGTAAAAGATAAGAATCTACTGTTACCAGCAATTTATTAAGCAATTCTTCTGGCTGAAAGGGGAGTTTTTCAGATATGTCTGATGTCCAGAAACTCAAAAAAACACACCAGGCACCTAAAGTAGCATTTAGGGAGAATGCACTCCTAAATATAAACCCTGAAAGCTTCTGGCTCAACTTCTGTGTAATTCTGAAGCGACAATCTTTGCCAGCAATATCACTTCCAAGCCAAAATGTCTCTTGCTGCCTGATGAAAATCTTAAAGTAGATCTGACAATTTAATTTGAGGTCTGAATTTTCTCCAAATTGAAGAATGTTTGGATCTAGGATTTTAGTTTATATTTATCTGTAAAGCTAGAGAAAAGTTTAATATTTTGTCCATGTTTTCAGGAAGGAATTCCTTGTATTTCTTAAACTCTCCCCTATGGTTGCTTTGTCACTTCTAACCTGGCATGCCAAAAATGGTAGGTAAAGACAGGATTAAGTGGGAATAATCCCTTCCCCTTTAGCAAAATTCACTGTGATGTGGTCCAGCAGACCACATGTTTCAAGGCAACAGTGCAGGAAAAAATACAAAAATATGTGTGTATATATGAAAAGCCAAACCAAACAAAAATAACATTGATGGCCAGGAAAGTGAAATTAAAAAAAAAAAAAAAAAAAACAACAACAACAAACAAGAAGGTGTCTGAGTGTTATGGTACCCTAGACCCCTCATAAGTGCAAGTGTTCTACCCACCCTGATTAAAGGTTTTGCTTAGTTCCAGATCAAGCATCACATTTTTCCTCAAGATTCATTTTATGTTCTTAGCCATATCCTATCAGACTAGAACTGCAAGATTACATTCAGCTAGAGCTAAAATTCAGATGCTTTAAGAAACCAGGCTTTATGCAGCAGTTCCTCTTTGCAAATTTTACTGCCCTTATTACTTTTAATTTACTCAGTTTTCTGCCTGTGTCACTGTGCGAATACTCTTGACATTTTTTCATCCTTTTTCCAGATTTGGATCTTACTTTCTCTTCAGTCCATGCTGACTTGTCTCTAATTGATGGTTTAGTAGCACCATGTGCAAAGTGGCTCCTGAGCTGTGTTTAATCATTGCAGTAATTTATCTTGGGTAGAGAAATAAGTTTAACTCATTTGTGCTTTTAGAAAGAGATATTTGGCATCTAAAGGATTTTCTTCCAAGGGGTACTTTTCTACAACAGCATAATTTTTACATTGTTTCTTTAAAAACAGACATTATAGGGTAAATGATGCAATCATATTTCTCTGGTGCGTTAAGTACACACAAGACTTTGTATTCATGATAGTGTTTAGCTGGCTTTGATTTAATTAGGTTTTTTTTCGTGAGAAGCAGGGTTTAAGCATGGGATTTCCGCAAAGGACCACACCTGAGTCTTGTGGAAGAGCCGTAGAAGAAATTATGGCAATTGAATAAATACATGCTGCAGAAATCACAGTTGGGGAAATATTTTGAAGCTGGAGCCTGTTGGGTTGCAGAACACAGAATTCATGCAGGGCTTCCCTTGTCCAAACCACAGCCTGGGGTAGACTGAGGGAGAGTCAGAGCCGTAGAGTTGTATACTGACATCTCTGGAAGCTGATCCCAAAGCATCAGTATCTAAGACAGTACCGCTGTTTTCAGGCTGCGTTAACAGATATGTCTTTTCACCTGAGCTGCGCTGAAGGGAAATTCAGCATTCCCTGCACAGATGATTTTTATGTAGAGGGGGAGCAGCAGTCACTGAGGGTTTGCCCCACAGCACGTAGTGAAAAACACATTAATCCTCAAGAATCTTTAGCTTGCTGCCTGTCTGAACCAAACTACTGTGTCCTTTAGAACCGTTAACCTCTGACAGAAAAGAGACAGGTTGCACAGTGAGCCTGCCTTTTTTATTCTTATTGGAGTTACTCATAGATGGAGAAAAGAGGTGTCTGTATGTGGTATTGAGTCTTGCATGCCTGGAAGCTTATCTGTACTTTTAGCTACATCTACTAGCTCTAATAAAAGATGTAACCACTCTCCCCAGACTTTGCACTGTTTACATCCTTAGACCTTCACAGTTATAGCACTGCCACTACATCAACACTGTAATTATTGTCATTGTCAGATCACAGCTGAAGTAGGTAGAAAATAAGTTCCATACAGATCTCACAAGCACCATGAAGATTATCGCTGCTCCTAATCATGTTATATGCCAAACAAGTGGAAAGGGCAAGAAATTGTACTAATGTCATGGTTCATGTGCCACCTTCCATTCCTGAAGGTGTCATTAAAAGCCGATCAGATGTGTATGTAGACGAACAAAGAATTCACAATGATAAATAGAATAGCTCTTTCTGCACATCCTGGAAAATGCCATATCGCTCAGTGGCCCTGAACGCATGGTTTCTGGTGCCATTTGGTTCTGGGGGAATAGGTAAAGTGGCATGGAAAAGGGTTGGTGGCTCCTGTTCAGCTCTGCTATCCCCAGTACTGCCTCCCCGGTGCAGGGTTTCCTGCAGGCTCACTTGATCTACCTCCTCCAATGGTGCACAAGAAATGCTAGTTGAAGAGGTTAAGTCAGGACGTGAGTTGCAACCCAATTTGATACTACCCACACCTCCTTCTGTAGGTCACCCTGTGACATGGGTGCTGAAATACTTGTCTTTATCAGCAAATACTTATTTTGAAGATGCCTCTGTCACTACAAAGCATTGCTTAATTCATCCTTTCAAAAGAGAAAAGTATTTAGAGCAAAGTTTAAATGCCTACGCAGATGGAAACTGCACAATTTTTCAGCTGTCCTCAGCTCAGATTAACTCTGCCCCAGGGGCTGTCAGCAGCTCCAGAAATGCTGTAACTCAAGGGGAAGTCCAAGGGAAGCTGATTTACACAGAAGACAATGCAGAGGATTTTCTTGTTAAGCAAAACATGTCCTTTCTGATGTGCACTCATTGATCCAGGGTGAGGATGGAGACGAAGGGCCACCTCACAAATCAGCACACAGGTTCTGCATAAGGGTGGAGAAGATCTGTAAGGGCTGTGCCACTCCTGTCTCTCTCAGCTTAGGAAACATTTGGTCAACTAAACATTTAAACAATGATTTTGATGTGAGTTTATTGAAATTCTTATGCATCCATATGTCCCACCGCCTTTCGAGCAATGAAATGTTGCCTTTTCGTGCTCCTTTCCATGTATTTTGCAAAGGACGTAGAAGTGTCTGCTGTGACACAGCAGCTCAGCAGCAGGCACGGGAAACATGATTTGTGCCACAGTTTTGCCCGAAATGTTCTCATATAGGAGATATTTTTATAGGTAAGTCACTTCACCATGTATAAATATATGTGAATGGAGCTGTCCAAAGGAGTGTTTTGGCACATGCAAAACCCTCGATTTGTCTTTCTTAAGAGTCAGTAACATTTTGGGAAGATGCTGCAGCTGAGCACGTGAACTTCTGCTCAGTCAGTTAACACATGACTTTGTGGACAAGTACATTAAGTTACTTATTTTCTATTTTCACCCTCATTTGTCATCTCAGTGGAATTATGACCTATTTTTGATGCTGCCCATAGTGAACCTGTAACTTCAACAGACTGCCAACAGAACTCTCTCTATGAGAGTTCCAGGTAGCCCAAAAACATCCCATGACTTCAAACAACACACATGCAGGAAGTGTGAGGGTTTCTCATCGAGTTTCAAAGAAAGATCGTGTGTTTGAACATGTCTTGGAGCATGGACCTCCACTCTTGACCCATCCTCTTCTTTTTTCAACATATTTTCCATAGATTTTTACTAAGAATGGGGCAGAGATGCTCATCTCTGTAGTCTTCTAGAACTGTATCAGCCACATTTAGATTTACTGTTTAGAAATTCTGACCTTCACAACTTCTTTCAAAGTGCTTGAGGTAAGAAAGCAAAACACACCCAAACAACCAAAACAAATAGGCTAGCCTAAAATCCAATATTGCCAATTAACTAACCAGCAATCTATATACATCCTTTCTTAACCTTCTTTGTATAGTGTAATGAAGTCTCCTGAGGCAAAATATTACATGCAAGCAACATGTTTATTAAAAAATATGATCTGGATTTCTTCCTTAATTAACATTCATAAAAACCTAATTTTGGGGGAAAATCTGTCTACATGGACTTTAGGTCATAATAAAACTGGTTCTGTACTCTTCATTAAGGCAGAAGACCCACTGACCAACTGGACTGACTCATTGAAAATGCAGGTCTACATCAGTTCGTTAGGACTTTACATCATGACTTTATATCATGTAGGTCCACTGCTATTTTCTGTTAAAACAGAGCAAAAAAGAGTTCATTTAACTAAACTGGAACTGCTTCTGTAAACAGTTGTTTTCCTTGTTTAAGTTAAAGCCACTTTGATTTTTAAATGCAAGATCAAAAATTAATACAAATTCAAAAAAATGCCCCAGTCTCTTGTATTCATAAATGAATTCTTTTGAATTAACCAATCTGTATGCTTCTAAGGAAAGTGAAGATCTAAAATTCATGCACTGTTAGAGCAGTGAATCTTTATGACTGAAAACAGGTTTGTAATGGAAACTTCAACTCTTAACTATGCCAGTGTGAGCGTGCTGTTCTAATATGCACAGTAAAATGCCATAAAATAGCAAGACTGCAAACTTTACTGCAGCAACTGTGCGCTAAAAGACAATAAAGCACACATCATTCATAGCAGATTCAGTCAGTTATAAATTTCAACACTTACAGCTATTTTATAGTACCTATAATAAGCAGAGAGGTGTGATTTGCATTCAGATTGAGCATGCAAGAAGAAATCCAGGAAACCATGAAGTGCCTTCGCAAACACAATCCATGGTTCTCTGTCAACTGCTGTGTAGAAATTGTACAAAGGGATGAAACAGAGTTCCTCCAAGACTTCCAGTAATATCTAATTCCTCTCTCTGTTAACAGAATGCATTGTACACCCTCACATTCACAACAGTTGTATCACAGCTGCTGCAGGAACAGCTCATCCTTCTTGAAAAGAAAGTCAGTGCGAGGGAATATAGACCTGCAGAACTGCTAATGAAAGGTAAGGCTGTGTCAAGCTATAAGAGAAGGTATTTAACAAGGTCGAAGCATACTACATTGACTCTTCAAGCTTGTGAATCTCCTTTTCCTTTTCTTGTTTAGAAACTTTGACTTACACTTTTTTCAGCTAGAGGCCAGCATTAATACCTGACTTTAGGTCATTAAAAGTATTTGGGTGGTTAAGTGCCTTGTGGATGAAGGCATTCCACTGAAGTTTAGCTTGTGGATAAGATTGTCCTCCAGATCTGAGTCCAACACAGGATCTCCGCTGATTCACTGCCAGTGTTAGAGGAAATAAAGGGGGTTTTTGGACTACATCTGTACCACAAAACTCAGAAATGTTTTTTAGTTCCCAGAACCAATTGCATAACCCAGCTGTTTCCTAACCACACCACGTGTGGAGCATAAACCAACTCCTGCTGCTTCTCTCCTACTCTCTGGGACACTTATGAGATTCTCCACATGCAAGGAGCCTACCAGGAGGCACTGAGCACTCTGATCAGATGTCATCTACATAATTAGCAGAAAAATAGAAAAGTAGCATAATCCAAGAAATAATCTGTACTTTCTTTTGTAAAATTAAGTTCTTCAGTCCATTCACTAATTGAATTTAAGTCTATTTCCTATAGATGGACACTAAGCACTCTTGTTTACTTGCACTAGTTCTTGCTGGGATGGAGTCAATTATCTTTATAATGGTCCATATGATTCTTTGTTTTGGATTTGTGACTAAAACAGTGTTGATTATACACCAATGTTCTAGCTGTTGCTGATGAGTGCTTACTCAGCATTAAGGCCTTCTCTCTTTTTCATTTTGTCCCCACAGGCAATAACATTGGAGGTGGCCAAGAATTTGAGAGGGGAAAAAAGCTGAAACAACTGGTCTAAATTGGACAAAGGGATATTCCATACCATATGATGTCATGGCCAGCAATAAATAAAAAAAAAAAGATGTGTGGGGGATGTCTTTCAGCATAGTTGTTGCTCAGAGTCTGGCTGGGCATTGGTCTGCCTGTGGGAAGTGATGAGTGATTGCCTTTGCATTGGTTATGTGTTGCCTTGATTTTCTCTTTCCTTCACTTTCAAACTGTCTTTATCTCGACCTAGAAGTTTTCTCACTCTTGTTCTTCCTATTCTCTGCCTCATGCCATGGAGGCGGTGGGCAGGGTGGGCAGTCAGCGAGCAGCTGTGTAGGAGCTTAGCTGGTGGCCAGGATAAAAGCAACACAATACCGTATCCTGCATGTTGGTAAAACTGGTTCTGTGTTGACAAGCTGTGTTAGAGCAATAGCTGATCACTAATGACTACAGATTTACTGGATGTTGTTACTGATCTGGCAATGGCTCATTTCAAAGATTTTGCAGTATCACGGACCCATTGTGCCTTAACTTACATTAGCACAAACACTCAACAAACATCAAGAGCAAACAAAAGATGAATTCAGTATGAAACTACTATAAATAATTATTCATCAGGTTAGACTACTATGTTACACCATCCTTGATTTTATACATGTTCTGGAGTTGTCCTTTGTCTGAGTAGTATTAGATGGTGTGAAGCTGTTATGATAAACCATCTTCTCAAACAGGATTGCACATTAAAGGTTAACAATATTACCTGGATGCTCCTATGTTCTACACTTTATCTGTACAGATGACCTGTAGCACAGAACAAAGGTGAATTGCATTTCCAAATTTCATATATTAACAGAAGGTATGTTTATGTATAACTAAATGTCTGCCAGTTTCCAGTACTGCAAGAAATCTTAGTAGGGAGCTTTAAGCAACCTGGTCTAGTGGAAGGTGTTCCTGCCTGGGGCAGGGAGATTGGATCTACATGATCTTTAAGGTCCCTTCTGACCCAAACCATTCCATAATTCTGTGATATTACCTAGATAGAGTAGAATCAATGACAATCATCAACCCAGTCCTAATATCTTCTTCTCAGTACTCAAACAGCATAACATAAACCTATAAGGTATTACTGAAGATAACAAAGGCTTAGAAATGTAATATTATAATATAAAGTGAAGTTTTCTCACTGGAGTGGTGCTTGTTTTCATAGGATATGGGAAAATATGCTGAGAGAATAAGAACAGTTTTGAAATAGAATCATAGAATCATAGAATCAGCTGGGTTGGAAAGGACCTCTGAGATCATCAAGTCCAACCCTTGATCCACTACCACCATGGTTACTAGACCATGGCACTAAGTGCCACATCCAGTCTCATCTTAAAAACCTCCAGGGACAGAGAATCCACCACTTCCCTGGGCAGCCCATTCCAATGCCTGATTACCCTCTCTGTAAAGAATTTCTTCCTAAAATAGTGCAATAAAAACACCTTGCCTAAGCTTGACATGTTTCTGGCCCACTTCAAACCACTGTTTTTACCACTGCCAAATCCAAGAGACAGAAGTTTTGGACTCTGACACCTCACTCACAAATATCTGTTAAAGTCTTAAACCTGTCATGTGAGTTTCCCTGACTAAGCATGTGCACACTGTCCCAGTAGCAAGGTAGAATTCATTTGCTCAATTTCTATAGAAAGGAATATATTAATAGTGCCTGAAGTGTATGCAAGGAATTATTTCAGTGATTCTTACTTCAGGATCACAATTTAATCATCTCACTAACTCTTTTTCACCTAGATACTTGTAAGTGAGCTCCTAAAAAAAAGAAAACTAGATTAAGGTCTTGTGGAAAGTTGGGTCAGCTGAAACCTGCATAAACTCAGAAGAAATTGATGGAAATAACCAGAATTCAAGTAGACTAAGTTATAATAAAACTGTGTGCACTTTACTAAGACTTTCCACTGTTTTTACTAGAAAGTATAATCATACTTTTCAAGTTAAAACTTTCACATGGATAAAATAAAACATTGACAAGGCACAGACTAGTGGAGTAAAGTATTGATGAAGTTGTCTTTCATATTGACATATGAATATATTTTGTTTAGTACTTCACTCTCCTCCACAGCTGTAATGAACTAGGTTCTTTTAGACTCATTCTAATGAAAATAACAAAATTTACTGAATTTAAATGGTAAAGCAATTGCAAATAATGAATATTAGGCTGTTGTTTTTTCCTTTTTAGAACTGCTTACTGGACAGCCCAGCTGACCAATTGCAGTCCTTTCAACAGCCACTCCTCTTATGGCCAGAGTTAGAGTTATTTCCCCAATGATTTCATGTTTTTCCTGTGGAACAGGGTCACTGAGACACCACAGATCATTGCCTGGTTGTAATTTATCATAATTTACAACAATTTAAACATTTTAAATAAACATTACCAACTGCTCAGTTTCTTGTGCTTACAATTATATGTAACTAAGCCCTGGCCATCAGCATGTTTAGATGCTAGCATTGCCAGCTCACAACATATGCGAGAGGCCTCAGGGCTATCTGCTGTGGGTCAGGCTGCCCCACATCATTTAACCTGAGGCACCATGACACAAGTCATGATCTCTCCTGGCCAAACATGGACCATAGGTTAAATACAAGAAGTTCTGGCAAAGCTATTGAAGCAGAGTAAAAATGTCACTTAGTATCTAACTACTGTATTTTATTAAAGGAATTCAGCTGGAAGGACATGTCCTGGGTTGCATCAAAAGCAGCGTGGCCAGCGGATTGAGGGAGGTGATTCCCCTACTCTGCTCTGGTGAGACCCCACCTGGGGTGCTATGTCCAGCTCTGGGGTCCTGCAACATAAATAGGGTGTGGAGCTGTTGCAGCGAGTGCGGAGGAGGGCCTCTAAGATGATCACAGGGGTGCAGCACCTCTCCCATCAAGACAGGCTGTTCAACCTGGAGAGGACAAGGCTTTGAGCAGAGACCATATAACACCTTCTGGTAGCTGAAGGGGTATTACAAGAAGGCTGGAGAGGGACTTTTTTCGAAGGCCTGTATGATAAGACAAAGGGTAATGGCTTTAAACTGAAATAGGGTAGATTTAGATTATATATTAGGAAGAAATTCTTTAACTGTGAGGGTGGTGAAGAACTGGCATGGGTTGCCCAGAGTTGTGGGTGCCCCATCTGGGGCAGTGTTCCAGGCCAGGCTGGATGGAGCTCTGAGCTACTTGACCTCAAGTGCCTTTGTCCACAACAGGGGATTGGAACTAGATCTTTAAGGTCCCTTCCAACTCAAACCACTCTATGGTTCTGGGATTCTATTGCAATTTGTCTCAGTATCAGTCGACTAGTCAGCCAGTTGTGCACAGTAAGCTACTATTTGATCTTTGCAATCAGCCTTCTTCTCTTAGCTTTATGAGTAGTCTAGAAGCACTTCTAAGGAGCAATCCATAATATTTACATCTTCCTGACCTCATTGGAAGGCCAACTGAATTTCCAAACCTAAAAAGGAAAAATGTCTTTGCAGTATTATGCCAAAAAGAATCACTACACAGTGAAGATGTGCAGAAAAGATGAACACCGCCTTACTTTCCGGGATCAGTGACACATAGAGTTTATAGGATGATATACAGTGTTAGATATAAGCACTACTTAAAGCTATTGTTAGTAAGCCAACCTTAATTCAGCTTGATCCAACACACAGCTAACGGTACAGATGCAGGAAGCACTGATTAAAAGTATGGACACACATATGAAAGAGGATAAGATGGAGGTGACATGACCAGATGATATCTACTGCTCATAGACCTTCATATATTCATCATTTATGGTTTTAGTTCCTTCAGAAATCTTTTGGTGTTTGTACTCAAGTTAGGAACCTCCTAGGCAAGTGACTAACCCATCTTTAGCACCAGCTGCTGGAATGACTCATTGCACATTTTGTCTTTTGGAGAAAATAAATGTCTCAAGCTAAAAATAGCTGTTTCATTTTGATATTGCTTTTGTTCATTTTTTCTCTCAGAGCTGAAGGAGAGAAAGTGTTCTCTATAAACATACTTCTAAGAAACTCTGTGTAAGATTAAAGATTTCAAGATTCTTTCTAAATCACTTATTTTCCCCAAGCACATATCATTTAACTTCACTACAGCAGTCTCACTTCATGCTATTAAACATTATCTCAAGGTTTTCACTATAATAGGATTTGGCAAGTTGATGTTCAGCATAATAAGTCTCAGTCTGAACTGAACATCAATATGCAGAACTCTGAAGAAACTTATGAAATGCCTCAGCCTTTAAGGGGCACTTTTAAAGAAAGCAACACACGCATTTTATGTGCACATTTTCACCCTCTATGGATCTAAAGCTTCATGTAGAGCGAGAAAAACAAGTGTGGTCATTATATGCAGGTCTGCCTTGGTAAGAGTTTAATCTTGTTCAAATTACTGTAACTGGTTTCTTTAGCGTTAGGTTTGTAGGGTTGCTACAATGAGGTCAGGTTATATTCCATGCTGGAGATCTTCAACCAAAGTTTTTCTTCAGAAATAAGAGCAGAGGTATTGAGCAAACTGCACACCTTTTCATATTTCGTAAGAAATAGCGACTCCTGCCTCCATGTGTAATATTCAGCCCATTATTACTATGCAGTGAAAGTGTGATATATTAATGGAATCTGGAAATAGTCTTGAAGCCTCATGTATTTTTCAACGTATTGAAATGTGTCTCAGCATATTTTACTAGCATATGGCATTGTCATTTTCCATCAGGTGAAGAACAAGAAGCAAGGGAGAGAGATATATTTCCCTCCTACAAGCATTGATGGAACAACTGTTAGAATTAGAATGAGAGGCACTAATTGCACTGAGAATAGACCCCTTTATCAATGCTTGATTTGCTGCAGGATGACACAAACCCCGCCTCCCCAAAATCCAGAAATACATCCTAAAATGCCATTTAAAATCTAGTCATTTCCTAGACATGATCACAGCTTTATCTTGAGTGCGTATAAGTGAGAATTGCACCAAAGTAGTCAGTGCAACTCTTTCCTACATGCTACTAAATGTCTTCTGTTGTTTTAGGTTTTCTTGTGTGGTTTTTTTCAGACACAGAAGCATGAGGTCAGGTCATGTTCAATATTTATAGGTAATTGTAAGAAGTTCTTTTCTATCACCAGGGGAGACCTACTCAGGTCAATTGACCTAAACCATGACTTTAATCAGATTGCTTCTTCATCGTAGTCTCTGAAAATACTTATTTGCAGTCTACTGTAACCTTATATTGCATAATTGGTATTTGTGTCAAGTAAAATGGTATATTCTCTTCATATATATTTGTTTCAACAAAAGTATAAGTTGGTATATGTTGTTAGAAACTTTATTTTTCTATTGATATTTTAGAGACTGAAGAAGGGCACATTTCTTGTTCATGATTTGTTGTGAGAGTTGTCTCAGACTGTATTAGGCAGAGAGCTGCTTTTGAACTGAAAAAAACTAACAGTTTTTACATTTTTTTAAATTAATTTCCTTTTTTTTTCCCCTGGAATACCCATCATATGTGAAAATATGTTTATAGCATCACATATATCTGTTCTTGAATACAGTGGAATTAACAGAATTTAATAAATTTTGGCCAAAGTTTTATTTTTTATTTTATCCTGAGCCAAAATTTCACGATGCTTAGATGCTTAGATATACATACATTCATGTAGTTATACTGAGTAGATAACTATACATTTGGATATCTAAACAACTTTGGAAATGTAATCCTATGACATTTCAATCTTTATAATGAGAATTTCACAACCTTTCTAAATTCCTGTTTCCTCCACAAGGTAGAAAAAAAAATAGTTAAGTGAATTTTTCAGTTACTGTTTTGTCTTTTTACTGCAAATGAACAGTTCTAAATGAATGAAATGCTTTCATTTTAGAACTAGCTAGACTGAAAGAATATGTAAATAAACAAAGATCTTACCTTTGTAGTGCGAGTAGCACAATGACCTCTGGAAAAAAAAATCTAGCAGCATGATGCTAAAAATTTGTAGAAGGTCCAGTGGATCTTTAGAAGATAAAGGTGTTTCCTTGTTCTTCACAGAAATAGGAGGAAGAACAGTCTTGAATTAATTAAATTTTGAGATTGTTATAATACAACATTAAAAAAGAGCAAATACAATTATTCAGTTTAGTAAGCAAATGTAAGTGTTAGTATAGTTTAGCTCCAAGTTTCATTTTTGAGACCTGTAGTTCCAATAACTGTATTAAATCAGGAGATGGCTTTGCTTTGTTACTAACTGAGAACACATTTGAAAATTTCAGTGGAAAAATTCTGGTATTTTCCTAGAAATTTGACCTTCCTTTGTAAAGATAGGATTAAAAATACACATTTTCCTCCAATTACTGAATATCTAAATACATTTTTTTCAGAGTAAATACACATTGAAGTGATAACCTGACTTCAAAATATAGCTCAGCCTAACTATTTCTTATTGTACTGTTGGGCACGTAGGAGCAAGTGGGGGAAAGAACAAAGGCAAATCAACCAAACATCTGCTGTGTGATTTCATACTTAAACGACGTGAAGTGTTTAACTCACCTTTTAGCAGGAAGGTTTAACACAGCACTCCCCTGAACTGACAGAAAACTTCAACTACCATTGAGAAAAATAGTGTCATTTTTCTATGTTTCATTCCTAGGGTTCTTAGCAAACCATATATATGTCGGACTGACACTCTTTGATTACATTAGCTGGATTTACTATCCACCTAAAGTATAAAGCTAATATATTACAGCTTCTGTTAAATAAGGTCATTTCTTGTTTCTACCATTTAAATAAATGATTTAGCACTTCCTCTGGAGCATGAGGCAAGTCGAAGCACTTACTATGACAGGTAATACAAAATTGAATTTCTAAGGCACTTTTTTGTTTGCTTTTTTTTTCTTGAAGGCAAGCAGGGTAGCATGTTGAGATGAAATTAGGGTGCACAAAAAAAAATAAATAGTAACAACCCCCTGTCATTTAATGAAAAAAATAAATGAGTTTTTATTAATAGAATTCAGGAGAACATTTCTCCCATATTTCTATCATTTAATTATTATGATGTCAATATATTTCCATTTCATTTTGCACAGTTTCTTTTCTTAATGTCTTCAATTTGTTACATCATTACATATGATTTGCTATTCATATTCTCCTTATCTAAAAGTATTTGTAATTTTACTTGATTAGGGATTAGGCTGCTGCTAGTTTGATGAAGAGGAAGATATCCCCGTGCATTTCTGTATCAGAAGACAAACCTATATACATCTTTATTCTGGTGAAAAAAGACATTAAGATGTTTGAAAGTTCATGTAGAATAACTCACAATACCGACACCAACTCCCCTTATAGCATAATCTTTCTTGTTATTCTCCCTTGTGCTAAAAATTTAGATTTTGGCCACAGTCATCATCTTTATTCTTTGACTCTCTTTTGCTTTAGCCCACAGGCAGACCACCAGAAGTCAATTCTGAAAGAATATATGACCCAGTGTTACAACAGCCTTTCTTTGAGTGGGACATTGGACTAGATGACCTATAATTTTCCCTTCCAACTATATTTAGAAGATATGAATCTGTTGGAGCTAGTCCAGAGATGGGCAACAAAGATGATCAGAGGACTGGAACATCTCTCCTGTGAAGAAAGGCTGAGACATTAGGATTGTTTAGATTGGGTAAAAGAAGGCTCTGGGAAGACCTTATCATGGTTTTTCAATACTCAAAAGGGGCTTATAAGAAAGATGGGGACAAATTTTTTAATCAGGCCTGTAACATTAGGAAAACGGGTAATTGTAGAAGCCTGAGCAATGAGGAGTTAATGTGCTGCTATATCTCAAATATCAATAGCCATTGTGCAAGTGGGCAATTCAGAGCAGGTTGTGGCTGGAGAAGGGGGCCATAAGGGGGTAAGGCAGCATTTCATGTGCGGCCAACTTCCCTATTCCGGTCCATGGAGACCCCACAATACAGAACAGCATAAGCACAGGACTGGAGTCAAGGAGCAACTAAGAAGGGGACAAAGACCACTAAATACCCTCAAAGTCATCTGACCCATTTCTAAAAAGCTCCAGAGGAGTGGACTGTGTATGCATTTGCATGAAAAGCAAGAAAACTGGCCTCAGGGTGGGGAAAACTTGTCTATAAAAAAGATGACCCCCAGAGGTCAAGTAGCAACCCCAGGACCCTGGAAACCCTTTTTGCTGGACAAACCCTCAACCCAGGGCTGGTCATCTCCTCTCCTATCTGATTTCTCTCTCTCTGTCCCCGCCTCTCTCTCTTTCTCCTCTTCTCTCTTTTCTTTTATTCTTTTATTACTTTTAGTATTAGAAGAGAGGGGCAAAAAATTTCCATGCTGAGAGTGTAATTTGCTAATAAAACCTTGTGAGACCTTTTGGACCCTTCTGGTTTTTACCTTTCTTTTTTGACCATGAGCATCTATGGATCTTGGGTGCTCCCTCCCACTTAGGAGTGGCACATGACAGTAATGGCTTAAAATGAAAGGAGGATAGATTCAGATTAGATATAAGAAAGAAATTTTTTTACAAGGAAGGTGGTGAAACACCTTCAGGTTGCCCAGAGAGGTGGTAGATGCTCCATCCCTGGAAACATTCAAATTCATGTTGGACAGGGTTCTGAGCAACCTGATCCAGTTGGAGATGTCCCTGCACATGCCGGGGGGGTTGGAATTATGTGAGCTTTAAAGGTCCCTTCCAACCCAAACCATTCTATGATTCTATATTTTTATGAATATATATATATGTTGTATTCATAAGGAGACTAAGTACCATTGAGAGATGTACTCAAGTGCTCCATGATGGATAATTATTGAGTGAGATGTAATGGAACTCTTTATTTAGCTAGCTAAAAGTGATAAAAATTTACTCACAGGTGCTACTTTGAGGGAACTTAACATTAAGAAGAGAATTAAGACTGTTCATTGACTATGGACTCAATGCTAACACCCTGTCCCCAGCTTATTTAAATGCACTCTAGTTTTTCAGGTTCATCTATCAGCAACCTGTTTTTTACGTATAAACTGCCAAGTCCTTAGAAATAAGACCACTTTTAATGGATAGGTTAAAATCAAAGATCAGCATAGATAGGGCAGGTAGTGTAATTATGAAGGTAATTTAATACTGGAAATCGAGAGACCCAGAAGCTACTGCTCAAATCCAGAAAGTGCTATATCTATGTACATAGGCTGAGAAAGCAAAACATTTTTATCTTTATAATTTTTCATCCACTCTTTTGTAGCAAACCATTAGTGTTCTAGACAGAAGCAGTAATATGTACAAGCCAAGTGTGTATAGCACAGCATGTCATCAAATAGAAGACATGCTAATTATTCACTCAAATTCATCCCACCAACATAAGATATATTGACATAAAACCTTCAAAATATCACCATTTTCAAATCACTTTACCTGTGCTTGGTACAAGCTCATCCATGAGTGATTTTATTGTACTATAAATTCCAATGTTGAAAACTTTCAAGAGTCTGCTCTGTCTTATCTCATTAAATGCAATTAAGATCTAAAAAAAAAAAAAATACTGAAATCAAGTAGCATCATGAATCTCCTTTTCAATCATGCTTCCTCCCCATCCAAGTCAAGTAATTATTTCTAAAGTGATCAACCAGCCAGTCTCAGAACAGGGATTTTACAAGGGTGAGTAATATTTATCAGGACAAGTAACTTTGCTCAGTAAAGTTTCTCATGTTGTGTGAAACTGTTGTAGCTGGATACTTAATGGTCTTTTAAAACAATTCATAAAAGCTTAAGGACAATTACACTCCAAAGGATTGTTCCCATAGGTCTCACAGAAACAAGAGAACTGGAACAATACAGATCCATAAAATGTTATTTCCCAACACTCTTTGAAGAAACAGTGCTGCCTTTACATACAGAACCTTCCTAGGAGGCTCCTGAGACCTCAGAAGAAAGCTGTGTTTTCTGACATTGTTATAAGTGTATATTTGAAAGCAAATCCACCCGTAAACCCACCATTTCATAATCTCAAGGCTGCCAAGTAGACTCTGAATGCTGAGTTAATTACTCATATAAGAATTCGATGAGCAGTTCAGTCATAACTGTATGTCCTGGGCTAGGTGGCCCTATGTGGCATCAGACTGGCAAAATTTCCTAATGTTAAGGCTTACTATTTTAAACATCCAAAGACTAGAAGACCTTTACTGTGTTTTAGTTTTCACGCTAAAGGATACAAGTACTAGGTACTTTGTAATCCTAATTCAGTATCTTGAAAATCAAAATTCTACTGTCTGGAAAGTCAAAGACTGCATCTAATATAAAAAGCACAAAATGCTTATGAAGCATGTTAAGATGATGTAGAAATGCTAATAGGCTTATACTTTTTACAAAAGACTGCCTAAGTTTAGATAAGCCACCAAATTTATATCCTAGCACCTCCTCAAAAGAGAAAAAAAAGGATGCCAAGAGAAGCAGAAGCAAAGGAAATGGTCATATATGGTTAAGGGTTGAATTTGTGCTCACATGTCTAGAACAAACCACAAAATAATTTTAAATGGTCTAGAGAACCACTGAAATTAAAATATGGGTTAAAGGTTAAATTTAGTTTGTCAAGAGGCAGATGATTAATACATTCACTTATCACACTTGTAATAATGAAGTTTTCTGTCAGTGATCAGACCATAAAAATTCCAATATGCATCTGTAATGAGATATGTTCTTCTGGCTTAGCAGCTGAAGCTGGGACAAGATTAAGCCTTCAATGCAGACCACCCATAAGTGTTTCTTAATATTGAAACCTTAGAAATAAACTAATTAAAACTGTATATTTACACAATTTCAAGGTTTATAGGTTTCTTTCATTAAATATTTTTATTACTTATTTGACTTATATAATGTTTCTATAAGTAGTACTTTGGAAGAATCCTTGACTTTCAGAAAACATTCACATGAACTTCCTAACCAAAATTTGTGAAATTTGTGCCCTGTGGCTGAGTAAAAATGAGTTTGCCATTACTAGTAAGAGGCCACACACTTTGTATTAACCCAATGATACAAATTCTCTGGACTTGTCCGCAGTTTTCTTGGCTTGAACTGATTTTAGCATGTCACAGCTGTGACAGCAATTGTTTAGAGGTCACATAGCTATGTCCTAAATTGTTTCAGTTTTAGTTTAGCTGTTTGCAATGGTGCAGTACAATAAATGCCTACTCCTAGCTAATACATAATGATAATGAGTGGTTATTTCGGGTGGGGTGAGTTGCCTAGAATAGGATCCCAGAATAAAAATGTAGCATAGCATACCAACAGAGACATACCCAAAAGCCCAGGACTGCAAACACAAATGGTAGCAGCCAATTACTGGACACTGTAGGAGTGCAGCCATGTGTATCCAGTAAAATATTTTTTTAAGGATAATAGAACAGAAAAGCAAACAAAATATGAAATAGGCAATTACTAGAATTAAAGAAAGAAACATTTTGGTTTAGATAACTTATAAAGATAATTCAAGCAGATCCCAGGTTGAAGAATACCAGTCTCACACTCCTCCCTTCAAAGAACTCAGGATACTGATCACTTCTTGAAAACCTCTACCATTCTCTTGAGGGGGCTGTGGCAAGAGGAGGGAAGAGGATGGGTGAGCATAACAGCAGGGAAAAGCACCAGAAAGTTTGCATACGCCAGCCCTAACTGTGTTGTTGACAGTGTTAGCACTGTAACTGAACCAACAAAAATTTTACTTAGACATTAAGATTTTAATTAGGATAATGATGGATTCTTGGTTCCACCTAGAAAGCTTACTCCTTATCAAGATTTTTGGTATAACATTCATTTTGGACAATTTGCTTTTCATCTATAATTCAGATTTTGTCTTCTCCTTGTCTCTTCCATCCTTGCCCTTAAAAATATATGAAACTGAAGCAGAAAGAAAATCAGACACTTTGCAGAATATTCCCTTAGTTCTGGTGGATATTTTATAATGTTTTCAAGTTATACAATATTGAAAAATGCTGCAAATACATTAACATAATTTTTAATGTTTGTTTAAAAAAAAAAATCCCTCAATTCTCCAACAAGTTGGAAACTTCCAATTTCTTGAAGTATTTTAGGCAGAAATAAGTGTATTGAACTGACTGTTCCCCAAGCAGTTCCATAGTGGAAGTTAACAAAACTGTAATTTGATCAGCTCATCGTTTTATAAATGCTAGCGTGACATGGCTCTGTTTACCAACAAGCAAGTACTTTGCTTTCATGGGGAAGGAAATTAACTCACTGAAATGTCTGACATAGTGTTCCACTAAAGTCTATGAAGTCAGAAGAAGGAATTCAGTAAAATATCTCCACTTATCCCATGGGAGAATACACTGGCATGGAGGTTGCCTCACCACGCCAAGAGAACACAACAGCTCTTTGCTGGTGGACAGCCAAGAGCACAGGGACTTCTCCTGTGGCTCAATGCCAACCCAGCCTCTCCCACATTGTGCTCTGGCTGTTAATATCAGACAGAAAGTCAAGGACTGGGCAACCCTATGCCAGAAAGTACTCACGTCACTGCTGCTGCTGGAAACTGTGAGGGAGGATAGAGCAAAGTCAGTCTGTACAGAACTGTGCCAAGGGCTAGACCAGGGACCAGCTAAACCAGAAACCAAGTGGCGCAAAGGGAGCTTGCAGGTGGCTCTGCACTCCTCCACAAAGCCTTATCATTGTCCCCTGAGGCACAGTCAAGAACTGAATCCAAAGTCTCCTTGTTTCCTTGCTCAGGATATCAACTCTTTCAGTTTGTGTAGTACATTTTTACCCAAAACTACAAACACAGATTTCCTCAGGAGTCATGCTCAATAGGCGTTCTTGTTTGTATTAGACTGCACATACACTGGGACAGGAAGCCACAGCATTTCCAATGCATTGATAAAAAAAAAAAATAGACACATTCTGCGCAATGAGGTGTAACTTTGTACGTCAGTGAACTATTGTTAATAGATAAAAGGTTCACTTGACTCAAAATTTTCACCATTCTTTGCAATTATGGAAAATAAATGTAATTTCCCTTATTTGAAATGGATCTGTAACCTCTGGGGGAGTGTTTCAAATGCTAAATATAGGCTTGATCACCATCTCAGTTGCCCTAATGCACTGTAGCCTCCAGATACTGCTTGTATGCCCTACATTATTGCCACAGAATACCTGCTAGGCCTGTGAAGAGGCCTCAGATACCCTAGAGTATCTCAATTGGAATGAGATGGGTTTCCGTGGTTGGGAATGGCATCCGGTCCTATTGTCTGATAGGACCATCCTCATATCCTCACTCTGGAACACAGGTGGTAAAGGTGCCATGTAGCCAGATTTTGAGCAGTGGAAAGCTTGAATGACACAGGACCTGACTTCTGTGATATGTAGCAGAAAAAACCAAACTAAACCAAACCAACACCATAAAACAAAACAAAAAAAACCAAACCAACTAAACAAACAAAACGACCACCAACAAAACAAAACAAAACAAAAACCAACCAACAAAAAAAAGCCACAACAGCCCCTAAGAGTTTGTCAGTTGTTGCTAGCAAAGTTAAGATTGGTGCTTTTATACTACTGGGAGTAGGGTAGGAACAAGATCTTACTCTCAGTGATTACCCAGTTTGTGCTCTCAGTATTGGCACTTTTTTTGGACTAAGATCAATCTTAAACAAGTCCTCTAGGAAGGACCATGAAACCAGTTGTGCAGAGACCAATTTCTGCAGGAACCCTTTGTGATATGACAGTCGTTGCCTTACTTTCCTCTCTGTTTACAAAGACACATTCTGCCAATAGGTCCTTGCTGACCATTTGCCTCAGGCTTTATTACTGCATCAAACATCCAAAAAATAAGACTGTTTGGTTATAAGTAGAGCATTTCAACTACATGACTAGGCTAAGGTCTTATATCATTCAAAGGAAAAAGCAAAACTCTTATTTTATGTGAATTTGTACTCAGTTGCGCAACCGTGAGTTACGTGCCCTAGTGAAGTCCCATGTGGAGGTAAGTAGTCCCAGTCTCCCAGCTGGATGTTTCCTCCCATAGCATTACCTCACATAGTAGACCAGTGTAAAAGAAAGAACTTTCCAAAAGACTTGTGTCAAATTTGTTATTTTGCTAATGACAGGAAGGATGAGGACTTGTGCCAGTTACATCTGAGTCCATGTTGTACTCCTGCTCTGTGCTGTGCTCCTGCTCTTCCTCTCACTCAAGCTGGAGTCAAGGGAAACACCTGCATCTTGGGGTAAACATTTCAGTGACAACTGAAGTGACTCTAGGTTAAGAACTTTTTCCCAAGCCCATGACAATTAAGACCTATGGGATACCCATTACTGCTGTAGTGGGATCACTCCTAGCCTTTGAGTGATGGGAGTGCACTCTCCTGAGACAGCTCCAAGCCTTAAGAAGCAAGAAGTGAATGAGAGAATAAACAGAATAAACAGAATAAACAGAAAACGAGCAAAATCTTTATTAGAAATGAGAGGATAGAGAGACTCTATTCTGAGCAAAAAATACATGGAGGAGCAGAGAGGTAGACAGTGAGGAACAGGACAGGTACTGAAAGGGCAGGACATTGAATAGAAAAAAGTCTGGAAGCTTTGGATACAACAGTACAGGGGAGGAAATGGACAAACACAAGAGATGAATGACATAGGAGAAGAGAATGGAAAAAAGGAACTCTCCAGAGACAGATATTAAACTACTTAAAAGTGATACCAAATGTGCCTACCCAAAGATTTTCTTTCTAAAGTACCTACCTTCCTGTCTTATTTTATGTTTTTGAGGTTAACACCCCATACTGGTACCTGTCAGTCTGACACCTTAAACAGAGAAGACCTTGTCTGCTGAGCAATGTGATTATTTGGTCTTTATAGTGAAAGATTCTCAATGGAAAAAAAAGTGGCTGAGTTTTTTTAAGTGTATCTGCACAGGACTGTTATACTTTAAGACGGAAAGATTTATACTTTAAGACTGAAACTGAACGACACTTTCAAGAAAATATTTTTCAAGCAAACTACCCAATGTTTAACTCAGATTTAGAAATCATCATCCTTATGTCAGAAGAAAAAAAAAAAAAAAAGACAGGAACATTGTCTAAGACACAGGGCTGTAATTTCCCAAAATTAGTTGTATAGGATAGGTCTTAGTCTATAAGGCAAAATGACTTGTATTTGGGAAAGTTGTCTCATAGCTGCTAACAGAGACTCCAGGGACTCTTAATATATATAATTAATGCCTAGTTAATTTCAAAATAATAATATATGAAACCTGAAAGGCATACGCAAGCCCCATCCTTTCCATCTATTTCTCAACTCTAATTTTTTAGGACAAGATTTGTCTCTGCATATTGTTCCTAACTGATTTTTGTAGCTGCTATGATATAATCAATCATTACATGGTGGAATATGTAGAAAAATGGGCAAGAAGACAAGGGAAAATATGGTTTCAGGTACTTAGGATTGGAGATTGGGCATGGGGAGAATTCGTCTCATCTAATATTTTAATACATACAACGGAGATGTCTCCCTTTGATCCTGTCATTCAGTGCTGTCTCTGCAGTCAAAAGAGAGCGAGGTTTCATCTCACTCTAGTCAAAGCATTTAATGTAGGCAAATCTGAAAAATGGTTCTAATTGTCTCTAATTCTCTCTACTGACTACAAAAAGAGCCACCCCCGCAGGTGACTTTGGATTCAAAGGACTGCATTTTAGACACCTAAAGGAGATCTCAGGCACAGCAATGGTCTCCAAGCAGCTTTATGGCTAAATTAGTCTTTATTCACTTTTCTCAGTATATTAATATCTCACATTAAAAATCCAGGGGCATTCTCACCTAATCATTCACATTCATTCACACCCTCTCCTATGTGGATCATTGTTATCAAACAACCCTAATTAGCAGGTTAGATGATTTGCCTATAGACCAAGTTGTTGCCACTTTTTTTTTTTTGGCTTTGCCAGCATAAAACAGAAAAATATGCCCAGCTTCTGAAGGAGTTCCCACAGGATCAGTGAATTCATTAATGGAAAATCATATGGTCTGTTTTACAAGTGAACATCAAAGTGAAAGGGACATAGTCCCGAGGTCATATACATGTAGAAGAAGCAAAAGTCAGTAGGACAGTCCTCACTCCTTAGGAAAGCTCCTCCCACTGTGCTACAAACAGACGTTTGACATGTTTATTACCTTAGGATTTTTTCCCCTTCCTTGATATGTTTAGAAAGAGGTCAGACTTAGGAAAAAATTATCCATCCCTTGGTTTCATGCCTATTCGTTATGTGACTGAAAGACCTAGGTCTCCACAGAGAAACATGTGGTTTGTCTACTGACAGTTTAATAATTTTCCCATTCAAAACAGGATGCTCTGCTCATTACAACTCTGTGTGCTTGGTCTGACTAAACCCAGAGGGGAATTTTTAACTCTCTGAGAGGAGTTTTTTGAGACTTTACTGTTGGTTTCAGTATGAACAAGCACTCTGTTATCAAAACAGAGACTACCTGTTACCTAATGAGTATTTGTCACTTTATACTAAAGTTGAATTCTTTCTGTATGTCGTTAAACAAACATCACTGTTAGAAGAAAAGCAGTAAATTAGGAGAAATCTTCCTTTGTTTGCTCAGCTACTCCAGATAGTTCAAATTCTTAGTTCTTTCCTAAACACTAATGGTCATTTACCACTTGCTTAAGAGAATTGAAAGTAAATAAGAAAACAGTGAAGGTATTCTTAACTTATGTGATGATATCATTTAGTCTCATCTGGGAGTTTAATTCCTCTGTGTTAAGTTTTGTACAGATATGTACAAAAGAAGTAGAGAAATTCTGGTGTACAGACTGGATATTGCCTGAGAGACTGGTTTATCTGGCCCTTGGAGTGCCTCAGCCACATTTTTTATCCAAATTGCATGTGTAGTAAAGTCAGAAAAGTAGATTGCATCACATGACATTCTTTCATGAGACCAGAAACAGCTAAGAGGGCATGACATCTGTGAAAAACTTCAGATGAACCCTGAAAGCTGTCACATAAAACCAACCTGAGGCAGTACATAGCTGCATGCGCAGAGGGCCGTGGGTCAGCAATATTCCTTCCAGACCAGACCTGCAACCTCCTTGGTGGCTGATAGAGCGGTCTTCTCCATTCTCTGATTGCCTCGTCTGGATGGCATCCCTTTCAGGGGTTTGGAAAAGAATTGAACTTGTTGTTCTTCTCTGACTTGTTTTTTCTCTTCTACTTCCTTTCCTCTTCCTTTCTTTAACAGGAATCCAACTTAGGAACGGCAGTAACTCTGACTGAATGATTCACATCTTCCAAATCCCCAGGTCTTTGCTGAATTCCTTTTGCCTCCATGGGAGTCCCTCAAGTTTTCATACCTATCATAGTCCTTATAGAGGACTTAAAGTCCCGTGGGCTTGACTGGCTCTTTTCCAGATTACAACTTATCCAGGACTGTTATAGTAATTTATAGGCAACATATTAGAAGAAATACCAATGTATTTATGTCTTATTTTTATAATTTTCATCTTGATAAAGGCTTCCCATAGAGACCACAGATTGCATTCTAATAATACAAATGGCAGTCTTGGCCCTTGAAGTGCTTTCTAAATTACTTTTCTGTTCTCTCTTCCCTCTTAGGCAAGCACTTTGGTGAATCCAACCACTTCAGGCAGATCTTCTCCTGGTCACATAGATAAAAGTGATGGTAGGGTGTACTGCCAGAGAACCAAAGAGGCTACATGGCTTGTCATACATAAATCCTCATTAATATTTTGAATTAGAAAAAATAGAGGCAAAGGAGAAAAATTAAGTAGCCTTTCAGAGCCTTGATTTCTAAACTATCAGTCATAGGCTAGACTTTGCAGACCATGTTTCTGACTCCACTGTTTGGATGACATTTTCCTGCCAGGAGTGTCCTAGCGTCTATTTTCTGTAGAACTCAGATTTCTCTGTGACTCAGCTTCCTCACACCACCTCTTCCCATTTAACTTACTTAGTTAAAAGTATTTAAGTACTGCAAAACTTATAATTAAACTTGTCATTTTCAAATCACACTCCCTTCTGTGCTGGAAGATTGTCAGCAGTTTCACAGCTACTGTGGCTCTGTGGCAGACAGCCAAAATACTAGGAAATCATGGAGGATTATTTTTATCTGCCAAAGTCAACCTCATTGATGCCTTATTTATGGTCAGCATTGTCCCATGTGAAAATTCCTTCTAATTTTTTTTTTCTGGTTTCTTTTTTTATTGTTTGTTTGTGTTTTCTGTTTTGTAACGGTCTGGGTTTTTGTTTGTTTGCCTATTTTGTTTTGCTTTGTTCTTGCCCTTTTTTTTTAAGGTAATTGCATTAAAAGAAACCACAGGAAAGCATGGCAAAGGGAGCGATTCAAATGTAAAACCTAAGTTCAGTCCTCATACAAGCATTCAAAAAGAAGAGAGTTGCAGATTTTATAATCATTATAGTTCCTACTCCACCATCCCTAACTGACTCAGTGCCTAGAATGAACAGTGCTGCCTGAATAGCAGCTATTCATAATTTAAAGCATGCTTCCTGAGGAAGTGGTGCACTGAATTCTTTACTGTTGAACTACTCAAAGATATATCTACAGGGAGGCTATTACTTCAGTATCTTAAACAGTAGCACTGTGTGTATCTTTGTCTGCACAGAAAATTGCATATAAAATTAAAGCTAAGCAAAACGAGAGAATTGAAATGGGGTGAGGGATGTAGTACTTTTCATTCAACAACAGAGTGCACAATTTGTAGTACAAATCTTCCCTCAGAAGCAAAATTTTACAAATTTCAAAGGTCATGATGAGATTAATCTCTCACAATCAAATATTTCCCAGGTCATTACAGGAGTAGACATTAATATTATACTCCCAATCCACTGAAGATTTTTGATCTTCCCCAGGCAGATACCAATATATAACTGTAGTAGAGGGCTTACAGAGAAATTTTGTTTCCCTCTGATAGCAGTACATGGGAGGGAAGATGATGATTCCATGGTCTTCTGTCTCCTTTCTGCACATTTTATGAGCAGAAGTTAAAAACATTTTGCAGTGTGTCTGAAACAAAGATGGCATAAAGCAGAAGTAATGTAATGAATAAATCAATACACCTAGGATGTAAAAATGTTTAACCTAAATGGCTATAAAAGTTTTAATGACAATCAACACACATCAACCTTGGCTGTTTTATTCAGGTTACTGAGGATCAGGAGAAATACTTGGGGTAGCTTTATGAAGAATATCTGTAGACTGGGAACTGCAAGGACTTATCACCTCTTATTTGCTTGCTATTGATGCTGTATAAATTTGTGCAAAATGCTTTTTCTACATTTAAAAAATTGTGCTTGTTTCCACACAAAATAAAATAGAGACAATAAACCTTGCAAACCTGAACAAGATCCAAATAGATATAGAAGAGGCAACTCAACACTATGTTGGGGGCAAAGCATGGGGCCAGCATAGCCCAGGAAAGCTGGACCCATGCCCAGGCTGGAGCCGGGCTCTCTCTATGCAAAGCAGCTTATTGCACCTCACTCATGGAAACACTGATGTTTGTAACAGAGAGTGGATGTCTAAGAGCTAAAGGTAGTAGTCAAGAAATTAGACAGAGTGTAATGTTAAATAAGGAAAATGAAGGTCTAATTAGACAGATGCAAAATTAGAACAGTGGTTAAGTTACCATCTATTAAAACCAGAAATGGAGCAACGTGTGTTTTCCTAAGGTCCTGACATCCACTCTACAGAACCAGGAGGTTTTGCTTTGGACTGGTTGTGGTCTGGTGCTGTGGATGGAAGCCCCCATAGGTGATTGCCCAGCTGTGGCTCAGGCATGCACCCCTCCATTCTGCCCTGCCTCCAAGGACTGCAGTTCATCCCTCTGGAACTGCTCTGTCTGCGGAGCCAAAACACCAATAACAGAGACAGTCAGGAGGTTTTTGCTTCAGAATCCAAGCCAAGATGGCAACACAGGCAGAGCCTTAAAGGATTTCCTCAATGAACCAGAACAAAAGGACCCCAAGCAGTAACTGTTTAGCAGCTGCCTCTGTGGCACATTGGGGTTTCCTTGCAACACACTGTAAAGCACTGCAAACACTGAATTTATCGCTTCTTTCTCTTGGTAGAATTGTTGTGGTCCAGCTCAGTAATAACAATTATTAGCAAACATTTACTACTAGGATTGATGATTTATTTACAAACTCAAAATCTTCCATTGTCTTTTCTGCTAAGGAGTTTTAGCAGGATACCAAATCCTGCTGAATTGCACCATCTTGAACTCACAAAACCTGATTAATTATTCTAATTAATACAAATTACAGGTTAAGCAATAGCCATCTGTCTTTTCTCCCATTCTTTGTAAGCATTTCAGAAATGTAAGTATAAGGCAGGGAAAATAACCGTTTAAGATAAAGGCCATGGTGACACAAAAACAAATGGGTATAAATTGACTATGAATAAATTTAGGAACGAAATTAGGGGGAAAAACAAGATAAGCATTCCAACACCAAGGATCTGAAGAAAAATTTTTATGGGAGGAATGTAGGACTAAAAAATCCTACTCTTAAGGCTGAGCCAGACAAATTTAAGAAATGTTGGATATAATATGGAACTTGTTAGAGAATGGGAAAAAAGTAGTCCCTTCAGAGAGGGTCTTTTGAAGCTGTGTACATGACAGCATGGGTACAGCCACATCTCCAGATGGCCCAGGAGCAGGGAGAGATCAAGCTTCAGATGACTTTGAAGGTTTCTCTAATCAGACACCATTAAATGCTTCAGTTTACTTGATCTAGCTAAGATCACATAGAATATAGCTCCACAATATTTAGATTGAAGTTCAAGTTATGTAAGCTTAGCTTGAAGCAACAGAATATGTTGTAAACACCTAGAAATAAGCGTTAGTGCAGATAAGAACGTTTGTAAGACAGGTAAATCGTAACTAACCACTGCAGTTTTGATGCTGTAACACCCAGGTTGTTACCACTTTTTTTAGCTCTCAGTTTCTATCAGATTATTCATACTAAATATAGGCTAATATTATACTGTACAATCCTTCTCATTGCTTTAAGGTACCTACAGAGGTAGAGAAGGTACCAAGAAAAGGAAATCTTTCATGGGCCAATGATAGATGAAAATATATACCCAATTCCGGAAAGCAAAAATTCCATTACTTGGTTTAATTTAGTCAATAAGTAGTGAAACAATATAAGCTTTAAATATATTTGTGAAACCATTTCTTACTCTTTCCACAGCCTTTGTGTATATTACAAATTCATAATAAAAATTATGTGGTTTATGGAGCATACATATTAAATTACCTCCAATTCCAACCTCTCCTGCAATCTTTTCAGCCTCCATATTTTTTCTCTGTATAATATACCTCCAATCTTTTATTTGTATTGCAATGTACTATTCAGCATAAGTAAAGGACTTTCACCTTAAAAATATTCTAATTAATTGCTCAAGAAAAATTAGGATAATATTTTTTAGCTTCTTAAAATAAATATAAAAAATAAATAAAATATTTTTCTAATAAAAATGCACAAAGTAGCATTTTGTCCTAAGTGATACACCACCAGTTAAGAAGCTGAAGGATTATTTAGCTTAAGTACAGCTGTAGAAGACCATCTTTATTTGAATAAAGCCTAGCTTTTGGTTTGGATGTCTGCAATTTCAGCTTTGTCTAGATTGAACATGTTCAGGAGAATTTCAAATTACGATTTCAGTGTCCAGTACCTGCAAAACAGTATATAATTCAGTTTGTGACCAGAGGGAAACATGACTGCTTGAACATTGTCAGTATTTTGCAACACCATGTGAAACATACCCCAAAAGGCCAAACAGAGAAGAAGTGCCTAAACTTGGAGACTATATTCATTACTCTATTAGCTCAGAAATGCTGAGGACAAGAACATAGCTTCGTGAATACATAAGAAAGGCGGTAGTCTTAAAGACTTGGCTGGCTATACTTCATAGATTTACTAAGAAATTTCATCAGCTTTACTTAAAAAAAACAAAAACAAAAACACCCTCCAAGCAAACAAACAAACATAAAACCAAAACCAAAAAAACCACATTAGAATTGTGAGATTTGAGGGTTTTCTGTTCAGCTACATCTGAAACCCCTGTACTGAGCAATTTTGAGCCATATACATCCTCTCCAGTCAGACACCTACTGTCTGAGGCTGACCTTGTGTCCCAGCTCCCAGGGGATCCAGGCAGCCACTGTGCACTTCTGAGTCGGACACATTTTCTGGCGCAGTCCTGTGCATGATCTCCCATTAGCTGGCTCCAGACAGCTCCCTTCTCAACATTTAAGAGCACTGAATTTCTCCACTCAATCATGAAGGCTCCAGGTACAGTCAGCCAAGGCAAGTAAATGCTCCACATTTGATTATTATCAAGAGAACTGCCGGGGTGGCTGTATCTCTCCGTTGACTATGTAGGGAGTCTGGGTACATGCCTAAATGCTCTCTATCACACTGGCAGGCCATGGACCTGCATGAAAGACATTGCAACGCCTGGCTTAAAAACTTTATTAATATAGAACCACAGATGCAGCAGTTTGGAGTCAAGACTTCAGGATTCTGACTTTTGGAACCATTGGAGGACTACTGAGAAAGCCATTCTCACATTGCCTGTGAGAAAATGCTGAGAGATATTGGGTTGTTTAGTCTGGTAAAAGGGTAGTCTACATGTAGTCTGCAATTATGAACGACAGAGACTCAAATTTTTCTTGGCCATGATATATGCTATACACACGTAAGGAGTGACAGCCACACATCGTGAATTGAGAGGTTCATCTTCTGCATGAAGGAAAACTTTTTCACTGATGTGATAACACACACTAAAGCATGTTATCCAGAGTGGTGGTGAACCTTCATTACAGGCTCTCCTGACCGGGTCTAGTGTTGGTGACAGTCTCACTCTGAGTGGGAAAAGAGACAATATGACCATTGAAGTTCCTTCCAATCAACACCAGAACATTTTTTTTTGTTGTTTCTATCTGCACCTCAGAACTTGGCTTGTAAAAGCAATCCTTCAGGTAGCCATGACTGGAATGTAAGGACGCCGGCAGTACGAAGTTCCTAAAATACGGAAAGATATTTTATCTTATGATTTCTCTTGGCCATCATATGTTCAAAGTTCTTCCAATTCTCTTGTTAAAACAGGTAGAGCTGACAAGACGTGCAGAGGACCTGAAGACATGTTATGTTTGGTTGCAGTAGCCATAATGCTAAGGACAATCCATACCGCAGAATTCCCAAGAGTTGTTTGCTGGGAAGCAGAGGGCATTGGAGTCCGCTAAATGCTTAACTTGTTAAGGGCATGGGATTGGATGCAATATGTAAACAAGTATTTCTTAAATCTCTGATTGTCTTATAGCAACAGTTTTCATTTTGTTCTGAAGCAATTACAGAATTACAGTTGATATTCAAAAGCAAGAGTAGGTGGATTTTCTTTTACTTTGGGGAAATAAGAGGAGGAATTGGTAAACAGACAGCAGTGTTGTAAGAGATTAAAAACATCCACTGAGATGACAGTAGCAAGTAAAAGATATTTCTTTCTGTCAGCTTTCTGTAGGCTTAAATTATACACAAATTCAAAAAGAAAGATAAAGTCAACCCTGAACAGTCATTTCCATTTGTGAGAAAGATGGAAAAAAAAATGCACATTTCTTAAGAGAACTAAGAAATCAAAGAATTTAAAAGACTGTCTACAATTTCTCTGGTTAGTAGCCACAGATGAGAAGCAATTGTCAAGAGCTCTGATTTTAAAGCTAGCTCCAATACAGGGATGCTCAAACCAGTTGAGGTGTGGCAATGCTGATTTGGGGCTTGAATCTGGAAGAACTCCAGCCGTGCTAGTTCTGTTATTACTCTGTTAATGTACACTCCTGCATTTGGTCTGTCTCTCATAATTCCCCAATTCTCTCTGATTAGTGTGCCATCACTTTGGGGTTCAGTGCAAGTATGCTGAGCTCAAAACTTTGGGGCTGTCTGGTATAGCTATCCTCACCATTTTCAAGAAATTGAATTAGCATATTTAAATTTTGAAATGTATGATCAAAGGTCATCATCATCATGGCTGGGCTTCGCAAACGAAGATTTGGGAAGGGCTCTACCCACGTTTGTTGCAACTGCGTTGGTGGCTGAAAAGGCCAATACGAGATAGGTATGTCTGGTTGCAAAAGGCACAGCAGAAAGACTCCTTAGGTGATGTATTCTGCAAGACACGGTTCTTTCTGCATTGCCTTTTCTCCTCAAGGGTGATCCTGGTGCTTTCTCAAAAGCATCAGCAGCGTTATAGATGGTGTGTCTCCAGACCTCCCGATTTGAGGCCAGAGTAGACCAGTTATGTTGATCAATATGGCCAAGGCTGAGATGTTGTTTCAGGGAGTCCTTGTATCTTTTCTTCAGGGCTCCTCTCATGCGGCAGCCGGTGGCAAGTTCACCATAAAGCAAGATCTTAGGGAGGCGGTGGTCCTTCATCCTGGAGACGTGCCCTGCCCATCGCAGCTGCGTTCTCAGCAACATGGCCTCAATACTTGTGACTGCTGCTTGTTCAAGAACAGATGTATTGGTCACATAATCTGACCAGTGGATGTTTAGGATTGAACGGAGACAGCGTTCATGGAAGCGTTCTAGGAGATGCAGGTGGTGGCAGTAGATGAATGATCAAAGGTACACTGGTAGAAATCATTAAACTCAAATACTTCTTGTTCACAGAAGAAAAAAAAAAAAGCAGGTCCTAACTCAGATCTAAGCCACTAATTTTGAAGTAGGTTTATATTGAAAGAATCTGTTATGGTTAAAGGTATTTATTAATGATAGAAAGTTTCTCATACATATCTCTTTTCACTGTTTAGAGCAGCAAATTACTTAATAAAATTATAAGTGATGAAAATATAACAATAAAAATGGATCCAGATGTTGCAAAACTTAAATGTTCAAAAGATTAATTTGATTTAGTGATATCATTAAATTAAGAGGAGTCAGTCCTAAATAGTTGTAATTGCATTACATATTTTTTGATGCTTTGAAGTCACAATAAAGAGGGCTTGGCTACTGCTACCAGTAGTTGCAGCACAAGCAAAATGATTTTCCATTAATTTTCTGAAGTTGTTTCCGGAAAAATATACGCTAGAGCACTGTAATATACTAAAAAGACATGAAGCTCATAAATATAGTGTTATATTTCACTATTGTGTAAAGAAAAATTTTTAGGACCAAATAAGCAGGGAATAACTTCCTGTTATGAATGCGATAATGTTAAGATGTGATAACGGTTCAAATTCCACACTTAAGTAATGGTAAACCTGGATCCAGTCCCCTGGAGTAGCTTACAGGGAATAAAGTGCTATTATATGTGAAAGAGGAGGGTAATTAATGGGCCTTCATGGCAAGTAGCAGTATATTTCTTTTTCTTCCAAACTTTAAATGTCATTGTTTGATATTTAGATTGTTGGAGCCACTGGAGGCTTCTCAAACTTTCTGAAAATGTAGTAAAAAATATAGGCTAAGAGCTAACTACATACCCTACCAACATGAATTAACATTATTTCGTATTGTAATAGAGTACCATCTAATTCATTAGCCTGATATTTAGTTGAAATAAAGTCTGAACCAGAAGGCAAGGTCAATCTTGTGAAGGTGCTGTAATGGAAATGGTTCATTTATATCAGCCAGGATCATTTACACCAGCTTTCATCTAAATTTTCATCATGGCTGGGCTTCACGAACAAAGATTAGGGAAAGGTCTCTACCCACGTTTGTTGCAAGCACGCTGGTGGCTAAGAAGGCCAATACGAGACAGGTATGTCCGGTTGCAAAAGGCACAGCAAAAAGGCTCCTTAGGTCGTAAATTCTGCAAGGCACAATTCTTTCTGTGTTGTCTTTTCTCCTCGAGAGTGATCCTGTGTGCTTTCTCAAAAGCATCAGCAGCGTTATAGATGGTGTGTCTCCAGACCTCCCGATTGGAGGCCAGAGTAGACCAGTTATGTTGATTAATGTGGCCAAGGCTGAGATGATGTTTCAGGGAGTGCTTGTATCTTTTCTTTGGGGATCCTCTCATGCGGCAGCCGGTGGCAAGTTCATCATAAAGCAAGATCTTAGGGAGGCGGTGGTCCTTCATCCTGGAGACGTGCCCTGCCCAACGCAGCTGTGTTCTCATCAACATGGCCTCAATACTTGTGACTGCTGCTTGTTCAAGAACAGATGTATTGGTCACATAATCTGATCAGTGTATGTTTAGGATTGTACGAAGGCAGCATTTAAAATTTAGAAATGCATCTAAATTTTAAACCCTTGTAAATTCTGGGTCCTTAGAGTCTGGCATTTAAATTACATTGCCTATCCTTAACACCTCCAGGTGTAGGTTCCTGCAAATGGTTTCTGCTTCTTCCATTCTCTTCCCTAAGAGACGGTGTCTGTCAGTGTTAACGGTCTTTTTGTGGACACATTCTGCACCAGCAAGAAGTGTGCATTCCCTGGGAGTCTCAAGGAAGGCATTACCTGCTATGCTGTCAATAGTTAAAGACCCAGAGCGATCTTTAGGAAAACTGAACACTGTCCCATTTACTTCCCATGCAACATGTCACCTCACTCATGGTGTATCATGAAAATATGACTCTCTCAGAAGACCAAACCCCATGGAATAGCAGGTCTTTGGGCAGCTTGGTTGAGTTCCCTAACTACTCTCCCTAACAACTGGACACCAACACAACATTGCCTAAAGGATTAACTGGCACTTCAGGTGTTCCATCTCAGCTAGCATAAGGAGCAGAAGCACACCACACTAGGTCCTCTCAGGTTAGACCAGGTAGGAGTTCTCATGGAAGTCATGGAAATACTCCAGCATTTAAAATTTGACTGCATAGTACACAATTAGCTGAAAATTCTGCAGCAAAGGGGGAGAGCTATGATTAAATCTTCCTTGACTGTGTAATAAAACACTGCATGTGGTACACAGGTGCTGAGCAAGAAAAATAAAATCAGAACTTCAACATCTGCTTCAACTGGATAAGGGGCAGATTCTTACCAAATGCAAATGTTTTCATTCTTCCATTCATTTATCTAAATATGATATTTACTCCAGTAAGAATCTACCTACTGGAGTATGTTGTAGAAGAAATTACATATGAACCAGAAAAATATTCCTAGGGGAGAGTCTCCTCTAATAGCAACACAATTCAAATTCAGTCAAAAATGCCAACCCAGGACCCAGATGAACATTTCATTAACAAGTGTTAGAAACAAGGAAAGGTTGTGTATAACAGCACACCAGGGACTAGTTCAAGACCTGTGACTGAGAGAAGGAAGTTGTCACCATACTTCGAGTGGTTTTTATTACATGCTTCTTGTTGTTAATCAGAAGGCACATAATAAAACAGATCAGCAAATAAAATAATAACGGAGTTTACAGCTGTAGCATAAAACCAAATAAGCAGTAAAAAGTTAATGCTAAAAGATACATTTTTTTTCAGCCCTAATGCAAACACAATCAGCAGAGCTTTGCATAAGTCAGACAGAAGGATTTCAGAGGAAGTCTGAAGCAACTAAGTGTCGTAAAGCTCTTCTGCCATTCTCACGGATAAGACCAGGAACAGCCATGCATCTTGTCATATCAAATATTTGTTGAAAAGCTTCTGTGAGTGTAACAAACCAAATTCTGCTTTTAGCCATACTCCATATGACCCTGCTGGCTACAGCAAACAAGCTCAATGTGTTAATGAGAGCATATTTAAGTTAAAGGAATAGAGATTTCTTCCAAAAGGCAGAATGAAAAGGAAGCTGCAATTGCATTTCTGTTATTCTTTCTGCCCCAGCTACCTAGGGGCAAATATGTAGCTGAAGTCTTGTCTTTCAAATCAAGAATAAGATTAAGAACAACTTCAGTCTGAGCTGATGTAACCATGTATGGCTAATGATTGCATTTCAAAATATCACTGGGAGGAAAATAAAAGCAGAGGCAAAATTGACTACGCTGTTCTCACCACATTACCTTTGTTCTGTGTCAAAACAGAGGATGTTTTGGGCAAGTCAAATAATCACTTTTCAAGGTCTGTCCCATTCTACTTATTTCTCTCTCTATGACAGTGAGATTATACAAACTTCATGAAGTAAAGCATTTCGTGTTCTTCAGATGAAAGGTAATTTAGGGAGCAGATTATTACTTTAGACAAATAAATGCCATACTTTACTGCAAGGCAGGGATAATTTGACTGCGGTTGAAAGAAATGGAAAGCAGCAAGAGAGAGACTACAAGATTATTTAGGAAGGCAAAAACTCATATCCTCTGATTTAACAAATTTATATTTGTCAAATATAATAATGATAACAGATTATAGTCCATATGTTTTAATAGCAAAGGGTAGAGTTCCTCTTGCTGACAATGACTGGAGTATGGTTGATTTAACACAGGAATGTAGCTGATTTAATGAAGTGCAAAAAAAGATAAGGAAAGTCTAAGAAATATTCCAGAAAGAGCGAAGCAGAATAATTTTTTTTATGGCTCCAATGTCATATAAACAGGAAAATCTCTTGGATTAAAACCATCAGTTTAGCTAGAACAATGAATATGGCATGTATTAATGACTACCCAGACTCCTGCTACCCTAGAAATTAAAAGGGAGATGTAGTAGGTAGACAGAATATGGTAAATTCATACAGAGTCTGCTGAATCTAGGTAAAGGCTTTAATGCATTTTACATCAACTTGCATGCCAAAAGAATTACACTAATAAATTATGACTCTGTGACTGAATAGAACCATACCTATCTGTATTACTGGATAATCTTACATGCATTTAAAAATCATTTGTACTCTACTTCTAAGATAGTTTATTAGTTTAACAAAAAAATCTCAATGACAAGCAGATTTTCCAGTTCACTGAAAATTTTACTCTCTCCCAATTCAGTTTCATTTCAATTCAGTCAACATTTTTTTCCAAATTCATTCCAGGGAGCAATCATCTAAATAGAGGCACACTGCACTAGGTAGTACTAGTTTATGGGAAAGGTGGAAGGAGTACTAGACTCCTGAATCCCTTTCAGTCCACCACCTCTTTACAAAATAAAGACATTCCTCCTTCTTTGTCAAATGGCCTGTCCTGGAGTGCAAGGTCCTAGAGGTGATTCACAGAACCAGCAGCTCCCAAGCTCTGTGTGTCTGTCCCCGTGGTCCCACTTACTGTCTGCTGAAGAGATGGGTCTTAGACATGTATTTGCACAGCATAAAGCACGGCAAGGCTCTGCCTCTACAGTTGAGTGACCGGAAGCCCATAAAGCCACAGAGTCCACTCAGATTCTTGTGGGAGAAATGTGGGTCTTGAAATGTCATGGTAGAGACAGGGAAAACCAAGACAAATGTTTGATCACTGGAGGCACAATGTGGTATTCTCGTCTGTCAGCACTCTGTGAAATTCTACACTTTTTAACTGAGGGAATCTTCTTTTATGTAAAAATTACATAATTTAAAGAAAATGTCAATAGTACAAATCTGGTAGAAAATTGCAGGAAAAGAAACTAAAATAGAAAAATGATTTCCTATTGTAGGCTGTGGTGGGTGTTGAGGAATACAGTTAGTGCATGTAACTCAGTGTGCAGTTGCAATGCGAGCTACAGGTTGAGCTCTGGAGGGCAGGACCCTGAGAAAAATGGCATTCCTTTGTTCGAGGTCCTTCCCCAAAGACACTCAGCTTGAACTGTTATTTAGTTATTGTACCATGATTGAATGATTTTAAGGATTGGAATGTCTGAGACTGCTATGGGAAACTTGGGGTCAAGCTGGTAAGGAAACCTGGTCTGACTGCGTGAGTGTAGGGTGTGTAGCTCAGGTCACGCCAGAGTGGCTCCTGCGTGATTGAACAGGAAAATTTCCTTGACAGTGGGTTGACCTTGGCTGGATGCCAGGTGCCCACGAAGCCTCTCTATCATTCCGCTTTCTCAGGTGAACAGGGGAGAGAAAATAAGATGGAAAACAACTTGCAGTTTGAGATAAGGCAGTTTACTAAAGTAAGAGCAAAAGCTTGTGCATGCACAAGCAAAGAGAGAAAAAAAAAGTTTATTCTCTACTTCCCATCAGCAAGTAATGTTCAGTGCTTTCCTAAGAAGCAGGGCTTCAGCACATGTGGCAGATGCTCTTGAGGGCAAACATTGTAAATAACAAATGCCCCATCTTCCTTCTCCTTTTCTTTGTTTTTATGTCTTAGCTGATGTCATAGATATGGAATATCCCTTCGGTTAGTTTGGGTCAGCTGTCCTAATTGTGTCCCCTCCCAGTGTTTTGCCCACCCCACCCCCAGCCCCTTGATGGAGGAGGAATGTTGGAAAGACAGTGCTGATGCCGTGCCAGCACAGTAGTCGAAATACTGATGTATTACCAGCATTCTAGCTACCAATGCAAAGCTGCTATGGGAAAAATTAACTCCATCTCAGCTAGTCCCAATACACAGGCATTGTACTGACACACATTGCTGGTCCAGAGGTGAGAGGATTTGTACATTTTAAAACAAGAAGATTTCCAAAAGTGAGAGGAATTAATGTAAGAGCCTTCAAGAGATAAACAGAGAACCATGGATTCAGTTCATCTTCGTTTTAACTGCAAACAAGCCCTTTACCCACTGAACACTTCTGTTATGTGTGAACACTTTGAGTACATCAGCCCAGAAACAAGTGTACATCCAAGCTTCATTCCACAGCACAAAGGCCACAGGCACAAACCATTTTGTCAGATTTCAGCGGCTTGATCCAGTTGCCCACATCTAGGTGTCTTGTGATATTGGGGTGACTTAACACATTCTATCTGGCCTGCAACTGCTAGTCTTGAAGGATATGGGCATCTGTGTACGTTGTAAATACCCATGGGCATCTCAAAGTCACAAGGTATCTGTAAATATGCACATCATAGATTTCTCAAGTTGATAAAATGAATTCCAATAAAGAGACAAGTCAGCAGTGAGCCAAAAGCAATTTTCATTGATGTACCCAGAACTATAAAAGTTACATGTCTGAGCTGTCTTGCTGAGCTGAGGAGTTTGAACAAATACAGAACTGACTAGAGGTGCAAGACAAAAAAATAATAGATCTAGTGGGAGATATTCATCACTGCAAACTCAAAGCTAGATTTCAGTTAATATTCTTTGGTTTTTACTTATTAATTTAACCATATAGCCAGTTAATATCTAGCACATGTACAGGCTATAGCCATCATTTGCTATGGAATTTGGGGTGAGACATCTGGAAACAAGTCCATCTCCTCAGTGACATAATTCTAAACCCTATTGTGAAATTAATTTTCCCTTGTTAGCAAAGAGCAGTGAACTACCAGCTATGTTAAAAGAATAGCTGCATGTCTCTGAAAAATTAATTATCAAGCCCTCAAGCTGACAAAACAGCTTAGTGATGTACTGCAAAAGGTGTTTGTCAACAAGGACCAAAGAACAGCAGGGGCAGCTTTCAGAATCTAACTGCCTAATGATACAAGGAGGACAGGATAACATGACAGTATCTGTCCCCTTATAGCCTCAACGTTTTTATCTCTGGAGAAAAAAAAAATCTTATATTAATGTATTTTTGTAAAATATGACCTTAGCTAAAAATTTCCCTAAAGTCTACAGAAGTAATAATGGCAATGCCTGCCCCAGGCCATCCACCTTGAAAAGGCATTGTGGAGTTGCTGTGTCTGTGCTTCAGCTGTCACTGCTGGGTTCACTGAGAGCACAATGGGCAGCAGGGGTCATTTCAGGATCACTCAGACCCTGGCATATCTGGTATAGCCCCACCAGGCAGTTCACCCATAGGGACCTTCCTCCCTATGGTGGCATGGGTGGCAGACACAAAATCACCAGTTGCTCAGAGCTGCTACACTGGGTGTCTGATGTGCTCTGTGGGGTCTCATACATCATACCCTCATCAGGCAGATGAACACCCGGTTCTGGCCCAGATTTCCCACCCCACACAGCTCAGTGCATCACAAAGGGCTAGTTCAAGGTCTGAGTGTGGGCTGCCTGTTGGCAGACTGGAATCTCATTCTAATTCTAGTGATTTAATTGAAATATTGACAAATATTCTGATTATATTGGTAGCTGTGGACATCTCAAATCCAGTCGCCCAGCATCAGCTTTCTCCATTGTCAAAGATAAAGCTTTCACAGATTCTTGCATCACCTGCACCCTTACTTCCAGAGGCTCACACTTCTGTGTTGGTAAGTGCTTCCTATCCAAGCCCTGTTTATGATAGCACTGAACGAGCTCTGGACATTCTGGTTCCTGGTTATGCCATGCAGTGTGAAAGTCAAAAAATGGGATACAGCATTCTGTATGGAGGTTCTCGTCCTGGAAAAAGGTGATATTCAGTAAAGATAACTTTACAGTTATAACTGATAACACTTGCAGAAAAGTCTTAGAGGCCCAGACATTCACCTTTTAAATACTTTTTAAATTATTTTAAAATATTTTCTTAAGGGTGCCTAGTAAACCTCCCATCTTCTGGAAATGTGACAGAATCCAGCTTTCTGGAAGCCAGGGCCATGTGGGATGACTGTCAGGAGTGCCCAGACACAAACTCAGTTTTGCTGCATATTTTTCATGAATGAAAATACACATGGGTGAGTTTAGGAAAGAAGCAGTATAGACAAGATACAACTCAACACTTCATTATTTAGTCAGCAGGTGACCAGCCCTGAAACCTCTCACAGTGGGGTACTGCTACACATTGCATCTGCTAAATGCACACATCACAGACAGCAGAACTCAGAGCATAAAGGTATCATGAATTGAGATCATGTCCTCTTATATGGGGCTTGACAGTGTCATGAGAGCCTGCTCATGGAATCACAGTGGAGCAACAATTTATTCTTATTTTTATTTTGAATATTACTTTAACTTTTGTCTTTTATTTTATTTTTGCTTTAATTAAACATGAGAAAGAATCAAATAAGACATTTTAACCTGTGATATTGCAAACAAAAAGTCAGTGTGAAAGTTTTATAAAGAGATAATTTAAATCTACACAATAGTGAACTGAATTAGTACAGCAACTAAAGACCATCAAGTTGAATAATTGCTGGAAACTGATTTTATTAACAATAAGATGATCTGAAAATTCCACAGTAAAAATCTCTTGGCAAAATACAGTCTTCCTTGTCTGCCTGAGAATTTCAGGAGGAATGCAAGAGTGCAGTCCCAGTTTTCTTACTCAGATTGATCTCTCTGCAATGATAACTTTGGTCAAAGTGTTCAGCTGGAAACCCAATAGCTTTAGAAATACATATGAAATATTTTCCAATGACAACTACTAATTACTCATAGGATATGTCACTATAACAGAGGAAATCCAGTCCTGTTGTAATTAAAGATCATGTCAGGGCTAATATTATATCCTAAGCCTTCCATGTGGTAGCAAGGCCAGAGAAAAACAGAGTATGGACCCTTTGTCCATGTGGGAAAGTCCTATGAGAGATTCTGTTTACATTTTATGCATATTTTTATATCATTATCTCTCTAATCAGCCTACAAACAAACACTTCTAACACAATTCACTCTCACAAAGCACAAGTATTTAATAATGCAGGCAGGCTATTTGTATCTGGTTCCTACATCTGGGATAATAGCTTTTAATTATGTAATTTCCTATATTGAAACATTTTAAGTAGCATGAATGTGGGTACACTCTCCTTGAAATGCAGACTCTTCTCAGAGCTTGAGCAGAAAGATGACTATTGTGGCAGCTGCACAACATGATGCCTATGTGTATGAGGCAGGAGTACTGAAGAATACACTCTAAATATGTGTGTGTGTTTATGTGTGTTTGAAGTCCCAACAGTACATAAAAGGATAAGCATAAGACTGGTCTAATTATTTCTAACAATATTTGTACTTGCAAGAAATTCTGTAAAAACATACTGCCTCTTAAATCATAGCAAGGTCCATACAGAAAGGGCTATGCAGCCTGGCACCATGCCTTTGAGACAGGCCAGTAAGTGGGCATGACAGGAATCTAAAAGCAGGATAAATACCAAGTTATCTTTCCCCTGGTATGTCTTCCCACTTCCAGCAAACTTCAGTTTGGGGTCTTTGAGAGCTAGAGGTTTCCTCTGCTCATTTGTGCTTCAAGACAGTGGAGAGGGGGACCGTCTTTCATTCCTATGTTTTCACTCAAATTCCAATCACTTCTTGTTCTTTTTATGCCATTTATATTTTTATATATCTGCAATAACCGTCTCTATTCAAAACAAAAAACTACTTGCCAATTTGATCTCTTTTTATAGCCACGCTATTTTAAAGCCCTGATTATACTTGCCATCCTTCTGTGATTATCTTACACCGGCATATGCAGATGCAAATTATGCTTTTGATAGCCTTATGGTTAACACACTGAGAAGGTTGTCCACAACTGAGAAACCAGCCCCACCCACATACACCTGACAGACTCCGTGTGGCCTCCCAGGCAGAGACTTACAGAGACTTACATAAGAACAATAGGGGAAAAAAGTCCCTAGTTTCATCCTTGCTCAGTCATTGCCTTCCAAAAAGACATATCTAAAATCCGTGGTCAAGTCCTTGACCCCTTCCCCACCCAAGATATCCAGCTGTGGAAATTTTTAGCTTCTAATGGTCAGAATTGCCAAAAGTATAAGACTTAAGAAAGGAACCTATAAAATCAACATTAAGAGCAAAAGGCAGTGCTGTGAGCTCTGCCTAGCATCAGGTTTGGCAACCAGTGTATCATCCTGTCAGCCAGAGGCACTGTGTTTGTAAGCAGAGGTCAGTACTAATTCATTTCATTTCAAAGGCTTGGTGCTGTTTTCTTTCTTGCCAAAGTGTACATGTTTGTGTGTGATCAGTCTATTCATAGCTTAGTGATGCAAATAGTGGGTAATCTTGAAATCCTCTGTTTGTGCAATTGCCTCGATCCATTGTCCCATACATGTGTTATGACTTTGGAAAAAGAGACATGCTGTGAAAGAACAGCAGCATCCAATTCCTGAGGGCACATAAAATGGTAACAGTGATTACTGGTTTAAATAAACATAGCAACAACGCAATCTATTCCTACGGTGAATGTAATTCAACATTCGTGTTGAGGCACTTCCTGTTATCCATCAATTACTGGATCAGCAAGAAATAGCAAACTCAGACGATGCCACTTGGGTAATTGCATGGCAGGTAGTAGCTATGGCTGCTAAAGGAGTAGGCGAGTCAGATGGTTACAAACTTAAAGGAAAGCAAACAATTTCTGTTTGAAAATCTCAGATTTCAGTGAGGAGTAAACTATTAAATATTTTAAAAATAATTTCTGCTTCCCAGTCAGAATTTCTACAGGACATAGATGGACGAAAACAGGAAACAGAAAGATCAGCTGAGTCTGTTTTGTCAGTGCCAGTGTCAGGCCCTTATCTACAGACCTTTTCACGAAGCACAACACTGAGTCACTGATAGCAAAGTGATGGGAGTCCCATCATTTTCTCTTTGAAGCTATCCCTCTGGCAATCCTTGATATTAAGTTTTATCCTGACACTTTTTGACATTTTTTAATCGCTTTAACCATCTTAAATATTCATTCAGATTCCTATTGTATGAGAAGAACAAATATATATTTCAAACACAGCCTGAGACTAATTCTTTACTGGCCTTACACAGAAGGTAGTGCAATTCTGTAGTGTATTTAGTGACATCCACTAGATGACATGCTTAGATGGATAAAGTTCCCAGTGGGCATCAAACTAGTAAGACGTTTACTGAGCAGATATGTTTTTCTCATTCAATATAAAAGCAAAAAATGAAAGAAAAATCTAAGGTAGAGAACCAATATAAATTTTAGAAAGCAAAACTTAGACATAAGTATCAATTTCTTTTTCAATAAAATTATTGTTGTTGCAACTAGGAAAGGAAGATGTGAGGGGTTCTGGCTACTCAAATTGCACAACCTAATAGTAGAGAAACTGGTATTATATCTAGACATCAAATGTCCTGTTGCCTCCTAGACCATCCTTAAGTGTGCCAACAATGTTGTTATTTTCAAAGAAGTCACAGAATGGCTACAAGATCCTACTTTCCAGAACATGTCCTCTTCTGCCAAACCCCACATAAGTGCAACTCTGAATTGGTGAACCTAATTTTGGCTTAATTTGTAGCAAACTGCAGTTTCAAATGGAGTTCAGTACTTACTGTGTTTAGAACAATGCAAGAGAGAGTCCTTCTTACCCTGGGGCAAAAAATAGTGGAGAGGAAAAAAAAGGAAATGGATCTGTAAGACCAGAATTCAAACAAGAAATAACAAAAGGCACATCCTTGGCCCCTCCGTCCCATGTCTGCTGTTCATCACAAAAATTAGTTATGAAAGCTTATTACAACTGACGAATATTTTAATAGTGAAAAGAAAAAAATAAAAAGTCTTGTTTGACCTTCTTGAACATGATCATTTTTAAGCATACACTGGTTTCTTATCTCAGTAGATCCAAAGCTTGCTTGGAATTTTGCCCAAGAACTGAATGGTTGCAGCCAAACAGCTGTAGATATTAACAACTGGTACCTGTGGCTGAGAGAGCTAATTTTATGTACATCTACCTGGATTTCAGTTCTGGTTTTGGTTTTATTGTCTTAATGCAGCCCAAAATGAATAGAAGGATTTTAGTTTAGCCCTAATCTCAATCTAATCTCTTATCCTGTCACCCTCTAGAGCATGACATGATAAGATAGGACAATGTCAAACCAGAAGGCCATCACCGGAAGGATGCAAAAGAGATAGTTTGGGAGTCCTGCCCCTGGGGAATTGCAGCTTACCTAGCGTTTGTTCATCATGAACTTTGCTACCTCAGCATTGAGTTCTGCTACTGTTCATAAAGGAAAGAAAAGAAACCAGGAATGTTTCTAGCATGAAACCAAGAATGGCTCCATGCAGTCTGTTCAGTGGGGAGCCTTGAGACTTTCAGCTTGCTCAGGAAAAGGGAGACATTTTTAGGAGTCTAAATGGGGAAATATATGAAGTAGAAGAGAATAGAAAGTAGGTAAGAAAGGGCTTTTTCTGGGATAGATTACGAGAGATTGTCTCTGGGAATCCCTCTTACTGGCTGAGGTTGGGAGTAACAGTGTGTGTGTCAAGTCCACATGGACACCCCATTGCATAGTTTGGATATGACATAGTATTCGGCTGAAAAGGGTTAATTACGCAAACCAGTAAATCCAAAACTTCTAAGCAGAGCTACAGCTGTGTAACAGGGAGAGTTCGAAGGATGCTGAGGTTGAAACCAAACACCATTGAAAGCTCAACAAAACCCAATATTTATTACAAAGAAGTGGCTTAATAAAAGGGAACCCAAGCGAAAAAGAAACAATGAGGGAATACAACACACAACTCACTCAGATGTTGCTTATGAGATTATTTTACCAACTCCTAATGCCAAAAATCCTCTGTAGCAGCTGCGTTCCTGGAGGGTCCACAGGCTCACATGTAGCAGGGGTCCCCACAAAAGGCAACACGGTCTTTCGTGTGAAGCGATCTTCACCCTCCAACAAGAGCTAACTGCTTTTATACAATTAACTGAGTGATGCCTACCTGGACCAGTGTGGCCAGCACCACCCAGCTAGAGGCTCTCAGTCCCTCCCTTCGTTATGCAAGTAACATCTCTTCTGCGCATGCCTGGCTACTCTGGGATTTCCCTTAGCGTGTGCGTTATACCTCAGGGATCTTATCAAATTGAGTCTGGGAGGTTTACTTCATCACCCTCTTCTTCAGTTTCCCCTTCAAACGACCTTGGGAGACGATGAGCCAATCATAAAACAGCAATTAAATACAGTTTATACAAGAAGCTCTCTTCAAGGACGAAGTTCCCATTCTTCAGTGCTTGTTTTCTCATAACTTGGCAGGAAAAAGATAAACTCTCACACGTGGCTGGGCCAAACACATATCAAAAGTATCAGCATAATTAAACTCTGATACAAACTGCCAGGAGGAAGGAATCCCACAGCCCTTCAATTGTTCTATTTCACTGTATTTTAGCCATATATGAAATACAGTGTAAGTTAAACAATGCCAGAGAAGGTGTCAGGCCCTGACCTCATTAATTTACGTGATTGAACTGTACTGCAGCACGTAATACGTTCTGGTGCAGGCTGATTAGTACTCTCCCAAAGAATTTTGGAATAGAAGAATTTGGGTGTTAGAACAGACCAAGGCCCATTCTCCACAGGCAGGTTAGACACCCTCATGATATAGGAAGGTATGAAATGTTAATAGTGTGGATCCAGGTTATTCCACACCGCTTGGCCCTAATGTCAAAGAATAATACCAGACAAGCTGTGTTTGCCAGTGTAGATATGTCCTTTTTGTTCCTTATTTCAGGTCTCTGCCTTACCTTGAGCCCACAGATGAGCTCATGCAGTTTATGACGTTTGTTCAGTGTTTGGCTTTCCAAAAGAAAAGCTTTGAAAACTTCGTAATTCCACGCTTGCTGTTTCTCATATTCAGAGGGATTTTCTGTTTCAATTATTCTTTTCTGATTATGTTCTTTTAATATAAACAAAGTGCTCTTGTTCCCATGGTATAATAAAATATGACAATTCTTCCCCTAAAAATAATGCATATTAATCAAATTGTATTCATAAAAGGAGCATAGACACTGGAGTTAAAGCTGTGCCTGGGGCAACCCTGGTTAAAAAATGAAGATTTACATTTCAGTTTTTTTCCAGTAATGGTTACACTTTTTGAGGAATAAAGAACGCAGAACTGCCTATCACCATCCTGACGATAGCCCTAGTGCTCTTCATTTACTGGGGAAACCTGAAGAGACATGAAGCAGGCAGGAGAGTAAGACTCTGGTCACTAAGGGTTCAGTAGAAAACCTCTTCTTTTTTCAGTATGGAGTCCAGGATTTCACCATCAGTGTTGTGTTTGTTTATTAGAGCCTCCCAGGAGTACAGTAGTAGCATGAAACACTTATACTCTGATATTTCAGAATCCCAGGTGCCATCAGTACAAGAAAGGATTTATCTGTAAAATGATGTAGACCAGTCCACATTAAAAACTGTCTTCTTTGAAGTCTTCATTTTGGACCATTCACCATTAGCTTATACTGTCTTCTCCTGCTTCCTTAACACCTCTTTTCTCACTCTACACTCAGAGATAACTACCACTGTAACTACTTTCTTTACTCTTTTTTTCCTCGATCTACATGTATTTTTCCCACATAGGGACACTTTAAAGTGAAGACAATTGTGTTACCTGCTTTAAATACTCCCCTACTTCACTCGGATGCAGAAAAAGTTATCCCAGTGGGTGAAAATCTGTCCCAGATTCTGGCCCAATCAATGCCAATGGTAAAATCTCATCATATTCAATCAGACACATTTTTCTACTCTGGACTTTAAATACATGTTAAATGGAAATTTAATTTTACCTTTTTGCACTGCAACAATCCACTATTTATTTTCTCTGAACTATTGACCTCCTCCTGTCATGTCTCAAGCATCAGGGTGCTGTTTGTTCAATTTAATTGCCCATGGGCAAGTGAGTCTGATGTGTTCCTCTTCTCCTTGATGATGTAAGTGCTGTTAATTGAGAGCAACTGATTACAGCACAGGGCACGTTGCTGTGGGAGCTGGAAAAGTCAGGCCAATATGTGTAATTCTGGGGGATGAGGAGTATCTTTAAGTTTTTAAGGAATCAATGCAAGTTGAAAAGCTGAAAGGCATTTCTATGGTCAGAAAGTGAGCATACAATAATCACAGTCCTGGAGGGAGACAAGGAGATGTCCTTCCTGTCCTTCCCTAAAGAAATGTCTTTTCTCTCTAATACCATCATTAAGGAGTGACAAGGTAGTGTTGTTTTTCACGGTGGAATGTTTGCATTCACCAGCATCCTCCTGAATTTGTCCGTTTTATCAGGTTACAAGTAATTACCATGCATTGCATCACCTGGAGTTCCATTATGCAAATTTGCATATGGCTTGAATGCTCTGCTTAGACAAATATTTATCATCCTTTAAAGCTTCTCTTGGAAAAGAATGTCATACCTTCTGTTCACTCTTATCATTTCACATGTACCATGATTTATACAGCATTCACAGCTGAAGGGATGGTCTGTGGAGAAAAGGTCTGGTGCCTGCAGAGAAATTCCTTTTAGAATTCTCTAAGAATTACAGAGGGGAAAATCATAAGTAAATACCATATCAAATGGAACATATATTTTAATGGTCCACCTTGTCCAGAATTAATTTAACTCTCTTCTCACCAGTTCTACAATGTATACTCTATGCCTGAGCATGACCCTAAGACTTCAGTAATCATTGCAAGAATGTTATTACAGACCAAGACTTTCTCCCATCAAGGTTGCTGGAATATTTGCTATCATCTAAAAAAATCTAGGTATTATCCTTGCCTCTACCAGCCCATAAACTCTCTCAGTGAATGTTCATAGAATAAAACATATAGTAGAAAGTCTATAAGAATAAGAAGCAAGAAAAATATGCTCTTAAGTTTCATTTGGGTGCCCTCTCCATGCATGATGCTTCTGGGGTCTGCAAGGGATCAGCAAAGCTCTCCATACTACCGGGATGAGCTGCTACATCTGGGACTGGAGTCATGTCAACATTTCTGTTGATTGGAAAGAGAAGTACAGATATTGTTGTAGTGAATGTTTGTTACATTCACCACTGATTCATCCAGCTGGAAGTCATTTCACCTATCCAGAATAAACAAATTGCTGTGGGCCTTGTCTACTGCTCATCTTGTGGGTGTTGGCACTTCTCGTGATGTCTCAGAAGGCAGCACAGTGCCATCACATCAATTGAGCACCCTATCTCCCCTTGTCTTTGGGGGATCCCACTCACATTTTGGAGCTGAAATCCCTTTTCTGTTTATCTGCATGAGCAGAATACAAGCCAGAGTTTTTATCCCACAGTTCTTGCTTGCTCTTTCCTAGAGAGGTCTGCAAAAGATATATGGTGCTTTCCCAAAGACACAGCATAATGCAGCTTCTGATTAATGAAGGACCAGAATTCAAGAAATAGGGGAAGAAAAAGATTTTTGTTTTAAATTATGATGAGAAACTAGCTTAATTTTGTGTAAGTCAAGCTGATCTGGTACAAAAATGGGTAGATAAACCAGGGAAGGATATTTTGAATCATAAGAAGGGAGCTCAAAATCCCTTGAGAGGCTAGCAATCTTGATTCTCTCAACTGAAGCAAGAGATACAAAGATGTACACAGTCAGATAGCAATTTCAGATGCCTTGAAAGAATCTTTGGTCTAAAAGGTGGTGGTGGCAAAATCTTTGCTAAGTAGAAATTAGTAAAATAACGATCTGTTAATTTTCTTACCTGGTTTTCCTTAATTGTCTTCTTTGTCATGTGAAATTTACAATCCAAGTGGAACCAGAGCATAGCAGTATGTTGTTAATGGCTCACATAAATCAGGTAAATTAGCTATTTTTATCATTTTTCTTCTTGAAAGCTTTAAGACCAATTTGTGTTGTCCACCCAATTGGAAGAAAAATGGCTGTACCTTTGTGTGTTGATAATGTGGGAGATGCTGGAACTATTGTATTAACCCAGCTGTTTCTTAACATATGATTTTCCTAAAACTATCATGTTCACCTGTTTTAGAGCTACTCAACCCTGCTTCCTCTTAGTACTGGGATATGCTCAAAGCTATGCATCGAGCATAAAACAACTTTAAAACATTATCATTCTCTTATGTTTCTGACTCCAATCTCTAGGGAAATGCTGCACAAGACTTTCAAACATGACAAAGTATTATATGCTTCCTTCATTTTGGAGGTGCCTTGTTTCAGAAACCTTGAAAAGACCCTGATTTTCAGAGGGAAGTTGTTGACCTTGCTATCACCTGGGACAGTGGGTTCCTTTGTTTTTAGCTGCTGAGTGATTTGACCATGACCATACAAAGTAAATCCATATTCTCTTTCAGAGTAGTAAATGTTCATGATCAAACCAGGAGCTGAACCCTGATTAGAGAATGGCAAGTAACTATTATAATCACTGAGCAGCCTTTCATTTTACACTGGAATTAAACTGCTCCATCTTTGTTAAACCAAATCCTGCTCTGCTTTTTGGACTTCATGGCCTTCATGTACTTCAGCTGACTTTAAAGTCTAGTTGGTAAGCAATGCTCTGAGTAACAGTGTGTCCATTTCTGCTGCTTCCATCACTGGTTCTGGAAAGCATGCCACTTTGGGGTGAGCACTGTCAACTTGTCAAGTCCATAATGTTCATGTTGTCTGTGCCCAGTCACCTCCCTTGGCAGAAGTTACACTGCCCAGCCCAGAAATAACTAGCACATACATGTAGTATGGATCATCAGGGCATTACACTGGAAGGGACATCCTGAGTATTCCTGCATCTAACAAACCCTGCCACTCTGATTTTCCCACTTTTGCTTCAAAGCATGTAACATTTTGCTTCACTTAACAATTATGATGTTATCCCAGTAACACTGAAAGGATTTGAGCAAGAAGGAGGAAATTTTAAAAACGTAATAAATCCAGCTAGCAGTCTTCCACTTTCCCAGTAAAGATTAAAAAGGTGTTTTGTGATATAGCTGAAGAGCAAATGCTGTCCACAACGTTGGTATCCACTATAAGAGAAAAAGATTTCAGCTAGCTCGACAGCATTCCCTGCAGCCAGGGAGAAAGAACCTATGCTTTGGAGACCCCCCTGGCCCACTGATCCTTTGACAGAGTCCCCCTGCTACAAACTGCATGAATCACAGATGAATAGAGAGAATGGACAGCTAGAGTGGTTAACCTGTGAACTTTCTGCAGGAGGGTTAAATACATCATATATAGAAAAAAAGACCTAGTCACTGCAGACCACTCTTTCTTCAGGAGCATGAAGGCAATCATTCCCTATAAAAGTTGGAATGCAAAGTTATTGTACTGCCACAATGTGTGCCACTCAACACAGACAAAGCTGCCATACATTTCCTGTTTTGGTATAAATTTACACTCTTAGAAGGTTGTCTGCTATATCAGGTGCTATTTCTCTGGACAGACAGAAACACCGTTGTGAAACACCAAGCATCTCCATCATGTACTGCTGTTAAGAGAACAGGATCTAGAGGCAATAACAAGTCTGGAATGATTTCACAATCTCATTTGACTTCAGACAATATTCTGTTCTACTATTCTTTTGTCTTTCATGAAAATGTGGCTTTACATTTAAAAATTAGCAAAATAAAGAAAATAATCAATTTCATGGCATAGAACTTTATTGTGACCATGTTTGCACTTTTACATTTTGCAGCATGCCAACGATCATTTCTGTTGGGCCTGGATTACATACCATAGACTTAACCAAATTTCCTGGTATGAATATAACCAAATGAATATAAATTCCTTGTTTCATTCCACCTTCTACTTCATTTCTTTGAATAAATTAACTTCTGTTCACACAAACAAAAGCGGATAGTAAAGCCCACAGCACGTTTATGAGACCATGTTGAACATATTCAAAGCTTCTCCTTCCCTTTCTCCTTCCTCCCCTCCACATACATGACTCAGGAGGAGAAAATAATGCTCCACCTCAAAAGTTGTTGAAAGGACATAAACTTTAAAGGGGAAATGTGTATGTACATGCAACTTTGGGATAAAATCTGTTGCAGATTTACCATCAAGTTGCCTTCTAGGACTATCCAACTTTGCCAGATAAAAAACAATTTTCAACCACTTCTCTCTGTACTATGAAAAACACTTCATCTTCAAGCTCTCCCTAATATTCAATGAAGAGCTATTCCTGTATTTCAAGTTGCCCTAAGTTGATCTTTGATTTGTCTCAGACATATGTCTTTTCCTTTCCTTTTGGCCTGGTACATCCTCCAAGCTGGCACAGGGCAACTGGGTGACATTTCTCCTTGACATAGGAAAATGGGAAATGGACCATGGGAGACTGGTTAATGCAAACAACAGGATAGAGATTATGGGGGGTTTAGCTCTGTTAGAACCTTGTAAGAAATTCAGATTTCTTCTATCTCCATTAAGGCAATAGGTATTTCCACAGAAGAGCAGTGGGAACTGGTTCTGGGGGCTCTTCCTAGGAAGGACACTTAAGTCTTGCACCAGACAAGGCATCTCTGATCTGCTACTACAGGAAAATTTATCATCCTGCAAAACTCAAGAAATATATTTAGCACTGGGGTGGCTTAGAGAAATACAATTTTCATTGTGTGAGAAATGGCAGCATTTTGAAATGAGTTTCTGCTCTGAATTAGATTGTTTATGAAGAATGTTAAAATCTATGGAAAGAAGAATGCCTCCTTTAAAAACAGGAAATGACAACTAAAACTGTTGGCATTTTCAATACAAATGAAAGTATTCCATTTGCTGAAAGAAAATCAATTTTAACCTGACAAATGGTTGGTGTTTTCCTGTGACTTACTCATTTTTGAAATGTAGGCTCCAATTTTCCCCTTTCTGTTTTCATCATCAGATTTGTTAGTTAAATAATGAAAATTAGGATTTGGTCAGAGAAGTTATTTACCTGTGTTACAAAATCATATTTTCTGAAGAGAATTGTCCTGCATCAGTGGCTTTAAGAAGCACTGACCACAGCATGTGGCACGTGTGGTGTGTACACGCACACTTCCACACAGATGCACCCCATTTTTTCCTGGAGACCCAAATAAAATCTCCAATTCTTAGAGAAGCCGGCTTTAGCTTCCATTGTGCCATGCTCCCAGCAGGGTCTCTCTGCCTCACTGCAGCAGATTTACTGCTTGTGTTAAGCTTTGCTGCTCTGCAGTATGTATGCACTTGCAAAGGTAATTCTGACTACTGAGAGACTACTGCAGCCCCAGTTTAAGCATGGGAAACATAGCTGGAATTGGAAATGCTTCTGAAACCACAGTGAACTCCTGAAGTGCGCCTACTGTTTCTGTAAATTACATCTGCCTGGGAGACGTAATGCTATATGCTTTGGGATTTGTTTTATTTGACTTGTTGTTTGTGTAAGGCTAAGACCATAAGTAAAATCAAATCTAAGTAACTAAAAAGTTCAATTGTGAAATAATAAGCAAAGGGGAAACATTTCTTTCTTTTTGTCTCCAGGTGGAGGGTAATTACAATCAAGATAATAATTTTCTTAACTTCTTCACTGTTCTTTGCACAAAGCTAGCAAGCACAGCCTTCTCAAGATACAAAGTCACTCCTGCCCCCAGAAAAAGAAAATAAATAAAAGAACCTCTCTTTTCTCTAAATCCAAAAGCTACAGGAAGCACCTTGGATTCAGATTTGCCCTTGGCTTTTTCGAAGAAGATTTTGTCAATTTAAATTCCCTTCATGCCACTCCATAGTTAGCTTTCTCCTGTTTGCTCAAGCTACCCACTCACCATTAGAATGATGTGAATATTTTTTAAATGTCAACCTTTACCATGAGTCACTGTGCTGCTAAAGCATCTTGACTGTGGTGCTGGATGCAGAACACAGAGTGCTTTGATTAGGTTCCCTTTCAAAAATCTGATATGGGCAACAGTTTTTATACTATCTCATAATGCGAAAACAAAACAAAAGACTGAAATTAATAGGCTATGAAGAATGGCATCAGCTGCACAAGAGATAGGCTGGCACTGCAGTGTGCTATACTTAACCTTCAGGCTCTGGAAGCATAAGAGAATGCTGACCACATACAGGAGGGCTAATGGTTATTTTCAGGCTGGTGTTTATCATCAGTGTTCACAGTGTTTAGGTACAATAGTTTATAATACATCAAAGGTTTAAATTGAGTGACTGGATTAGTGAATTAGGAAGCAGGTGAGAATAGTCTGGAGTCATACAGCAAGATAGCAAAAATGTTTAGTGGATACCTGCCTCCCTCCTTCAACCTGACTAGCTGTGGTCCCAGGTTGTGACAGATCCAAGATATAGCTTGCCTCAAACACACATCCCAGAGGTGACAGAGGAGCACATTGCTTTTTACAAAAGTGGCAACTGAGCAGAAAGTAATAGAGGTTTGTCAAGAGTCACGAGAAGGCAGAACACAGTAGAGAAGATCATATGGATTATTGTCAATACCGTCACAAGCACATAACATGCTACTCCCCACTGAACAGATATCATTTTGTGAGGCTGGAAGAAAGAAAAAAATAACCATCTCAGATCCACAGAGGTCATTCCATGTATGATAGGTCTTGTAGAGGCAACATGAAAAAAAAGAAAAGCATTATTAATAAAACAAAACTGACATAAGCTGTACTAAAAAAAGACTTTCTTGGGACAAATTAGGGAGAGAGAGCATGCCAAAGTTTACTGATGAAGCTTATCTCTCTGTACAAGATAACTGCAGAAGTTCATAGATCCATGAATTAAGTCCCTTGTCAATGCTGGGGACCTAAGAAAGACTAATAAAGATCGTTCACACTTGCTTTATACTGTCTAAATTTCCAGAGCAAAGCCATCGTTCTAAGGAACATACTGACAAACATATTGATTCATTCAAGTTTTCTCTATCAGTCTCCTGACATGATAAACAAGATTCGTTGGTTTCAAAAAACTTTTCATGAGAAGCAAAACACTAGTTTAAAAATTCCTCCATAGTTGGAGCCACACATTTGACAACTGACCTTGCAGGATCTTAAAATCACAGAATCGCATAGGCTGGATAGAAAGCCTGGAAGTCATCTGGTCCAACACTCCCATGCAAACCGGTGCTAACTCCTACACTAATAAGGTTGTCTGGGGTCTTGGCCAGCCAAGTTCTGAGTACCGCCAGGGATGGAGAGTCACAACCTCTCTGGACAATCTCTGACAGTGCTTTACCACTGTTGCTGCAAAGATTTTCTCTTCTTTTTAGTGAAACTCCTATCTGCTGCCCACAGTCTCTCACAGAACACCTGTACAGAGTCTGGTTTCTGTGTATCCTCTGGCTGGGTAGTTGTAGGCACTAAATAAGATCCCACTGAGCCTTCTCTTCTCCAGGCTACACAGTCTCAGGTCTTGCAGCTTCTCCTCACATGTAGGATGCTATAGGCCCTTCATGATTTTCATAGTCCCTCCCTGGATCTGCTCCACAATGTCCACATCTCTCTTGTACTGGGCAGCATAGCACTGGACCTGGAACTCCAGTTGTGTATAACAAGTACTGAGTGGAGGGGAGGCTGGTTCTCCAGCCTTTTCAGTTCCCTCTGAACATCAGACCTGCCCTGCAGCCTATCAACTGCTCCTGCCAGTCAGTCAAACCACATACTTGTCCTCATTCCCAGAAAAAATCCCAATCTGAAACCAGATCATAAGAAAAAAAATAAAGCAAAGAAACAAAACAAACCAACGAACCTAACAAACCAAAACCCCCACTACACATCTCCCACAATTGAGTATTACCTGTAAACACATTCCTGGAAGAAAAGTCTCTGTATGAAATGGATTATGTCCAAAAATTATCCCGTGTGTATGATGCTTCAAATCTCACACCTCACCTGAAGATCTCTCAAGACCTTTAGTTGTCACCACTAGCAAAGAGTGGGAAGATTTGCTGAAATAGCATTAAGTGCTGAGCACTGGCTTTGCCTGTGTCATTCCCTGTTCTCCTGAGCATCGGTTCAGCTGGGACAGGGAGCAACCTTCACCTATGCACCCTGTGTCTCCCCTTTGCTGACTAGTGGTGGTCCTCAGCAGGTCTGTGCTAAGATCCCATTGCAGGCTGTGATGGGAGAGAGTCAATGAGCACTATTTCTATACATCTAGGAGAGCTGTGCTCTGTGAGTACTGATTTATCTCTCTTATTTCTCTTTTCTTTTCCTGAGGTTTAAGTGATCAAATTCACTTTCCTGACAAATTGCTATTAGGCACTCAGCACTGAAAGTGGTAGCTTTTAGGTGGCAATCAGTATATTTTTCCAAATGAATTGAATAATCAAGATAATAGAAAAAGAAAGTAATTTTTACTTGCAGTACATTTGCAGACAAAGTGGGGGGTTAGAAATATTGAAGACCACGAAGGTTAACAATACCTGATTTTGCACTTCTGATGGAATATTTTTACAAAGGGGAAAAAGGAACATTTTTCAGCATAACCATACTACGACTGTGATTCAATAAAACTAGGAAAGCCATGGAACAGGGAGATAATGCTGGTTTAATCTATGACTAGCAGAGACTGATTTCCATTGTGAGTAAAGGCAGGAAAAAATGCTAATGTAATTACTTTCCTTTGGAACAATGCAGTCTAATTGAAATATCATATCTTTATTTTCCATAGTATTTTTATGTACAACAATTAATAATATTGGAAAGAAAAATACTTGGATGGTAGGAATATGCAGATTTTATGATACAGGAGAAACCTGTGTAATGTAGAAACCTCTTTTCTACATACTGTACTTCTGAAGGTAAGGTCTGACCACCTACAAGACATGATTTTTTTTTCTTGCAATTTAAACACTGACCCGTGTAAGGTCTTTATAATTCTGAGGCTCTTAATGTGTGCCAATTTCCTACAGAAGACACAGATTTATGTGAAGAACAAATATTCTAAGAACCAACAGACTTAAACCAATTATTTTAACAAACTGTAAGTTAATTGTCATCACTTTTGCATAATTAAGAGGTCACAAGAGAGATCTGATGTATTAGTATGACTTGTTGCATAGCACAGGGAGCATCACTCTCAACCTAAAGTTGACTTACACATCACACATAGTTACACACCAAAATAAAAATGCCCCAGACTTCCACTGGTGATTCTCAGTATCTTCTAATGACAAAGTATAAGAATTTGGGATTTTGTTGAGATGAGGTTCTCCAGGACATCCAAAATTTTGGGGTATTTTCTCAGCTAAACAGGGCAGTGCCCTAAAGTCCTGCGAGCAACTGACGCTGGCAACCATCAGGCCCATTTCAACCTCCAGATATACAGAAATTTCAAGCTCTCCTGCAGACCTTCAACCAGGAATCCTAGACATCGTTTCAACAATAACTGAAGTCAAAGTAAAATCAATTGTACTTTGAAGTCCATGATCTTCTATATTTATAGTTTTGAGTAATCAAGATGAATGTACATATGAATGTGAACAGACTAATATAAATCATTTCCATTGAAAACACTTTTTTAACAGAAAAAATTCAAAGTACAGGTATTTTATCTTGGCAAGATCTTCATGAAAACAAACAGCATGAGTCACCTGTAAGACTGCTGGGCTTGCAAGAAAATATTAACTGACTTTTCTAGCAGTTCATGCAATCTATTGGCACAGAAGGATGCTTTACTTTACAAGTTTAAGCATCTACAGTCACGTGATTTCTTTTCCGACACAGAGAGAACAATGCTACACCGCACATTAAAGGCTCATTTGCATGCACTGCCTCATTATTTTACATCTCCTGAGGCCTTAAAGTTTTTGCTTACTGTATGTAGGAAAGATCCAATCCTTGAAAAGGCTTTTAGTAGGTCTGTAAAAAGAAATATCCTCTGTTACACACCCTGTTGAAATAAAGGGAGAGGTGTACCACATGATCTGCCTTGGATAAAGGCAGATGAAGGTCTTAGTCAAATTTTCAATGTGTTGATAACAAGAAATTTTTAGAAAAAAACCCCACCTTTTGTTTAAAGTATTACATGAATAGATTAAATAATTATAAATATGTTCTGTCTGGCTTCCCCATATGGTAAATGATTCTAAATCTCAAAACAATGTTTTGGTAAAAAAAAAAAAAAGAAAGTATTAATATAGGATTTCACTGGCAATTACTGTTCAACTGATGTATCTGCATCAGTCAGTCTTGTAAGACAGGGTAAATCAAAAAAGCTAAAAAATTTTTTCTATAGCAGGCTGTTTTTTTAGTATTTCCTCCCAGGTCACGTTGTAATCGGTTCAGTCTGTTAGTGGCTCCTTCTGGATCAAAACTCAGAGCTAAATAGTGCAGCTCATTGATTTACATGTGTTTTTTGAGCACGCTCAGGTGGTGATGAAGCAGATGCTTTGAGGGCTGGGCAAGTGGAAAACCACTTTTGGGAAGAACCTGACCAAATGAAATTTGGGACCTGAAAATGTGTCCTGGTTCCGGCCACGACAGGGTTAATTTTTGCAGTAGCATGGCTAGGACCCAGAGGTTATTCTATGACACCTCACATCATTGATGGGCATGGGAGAGGCAAGAGGCCCCTTCTGGTTGGGATATTGAAGGTTTCCACGTGGTGAGCACTTGTGTGTGAATTTTCACTCGTCTTGTACACTCTGTTATTAATGTTGTTGTTATTGTTCATTTCTTATTTCACTGCTATTTTTAGTAAATTGTTCATGTCTCAACATGTGATATATAGCTTTCGTGCCTCCAATTCTCCTCTCTGACCACCCGCAGCAGGAGGGGTGAAGTGAGCAAGTGGCTCATGGTTTGGAGTGTTTCAGTGTGAATGACAATTTCAGGAATACCGTTCCTAAAACAAGACATAAGGGGTCCCTCACTTTGACTTAGAACTATGTGAGCTTTGGCTTGGGACAGTATAGAACAATAAGCACAAAGATGGGCTGCTTCCCAAAAATGGGAATGGGTGGAACCATGGACCGGATGTGGCAGATACATCCACAGAGGACTGAGGCTGTTGCTCACAGGACCACATCTGCAGCTGGACTAGAGGAAGAACTGCCAGGCTTTTCCAAGGAGGAAAAAGGTGGTGGAGAAGGGAGCAGAGAAGTACCTGCCCTGGAAAACACTCAGCAGACACCCTTGCGTGGACAATACTGTATTTCTAGGAACAATGTCCTCAAGAATGCGATTGTTGAAGAAAATAACTGAGTGTGTTCCCTATTCCTTTCCCTTAATTTTCCCTTGCTTTCTATACATTTCCTCTGACTCATCTCCTCCCCAGAAAAGAAAGTTCATTTTCCTTACAAAGGCTTTTTAAAACACAGGTGGTACCTTATATACAAAATATTGGCCACAGACATACTTCTCCAAGGTTTTTATACTCTTGGAGCAACAGGGAGCTTTAACAGTATGCATATTTTCTTGTGTGACTAAATTCCTTCACTGTTCCATTTTTTCCTAGGTATTCACAAATTCTGAAAGAACAATGCCAAAATCAGACCTTAATTCTGATTGCCTGTAAGCTAATTAAGTATTTGAATAAAACATAAACATTTTAAAAAATCCATTATGCTCCAAATGTAGCAAAAAGGAAATCAGAAAAAAAAAAAAGAATCCACAAATTCACAGTTTAACAGCAAGGAGGAGGCAGGACTACCTGTTGTCTGAGTTGTCTTTCAACATGTGATTCTATAATTAGAGGGAAAAAAACCAGGTCTTGAATATTTTCACAGAGTAATCTACAGATTAAGATGATGAATTCACTGGCCAGGGGCTACCCTAAGTAGTAGTACATAGAGGGTATGACCTTCCCACACAGGTGGGAAGGGTCTGGTGGCTCACAATTGGCACACACTACTGCTCCACTGCTTTCCTTTGTAGTTTGTTTTGTTTTAGCAGTATTCTGCCACATCCCTGCTACCTTTGATGGCCAAAAGCCTGAGCTGCCAGCTATTTGGAAACCTCTGCTGGATGACCATTGGGAACAGGCCAGCTCTGAAGTGCATATTCATGCCAGAATCTCTCTCAGACACTGTGTGCATGCTTGGCTGACCTATACAGCACAAAGCATAAACCCATCTACTAGTGAGAACTCTCTGTTTGTGGCTGTGCAAGACAAATTCTTGTTCCTGATGGCTCCTGGGTAGCCTCTTTGTCCCATGCCATGGCAAACATCATTAGAATGGTCCTTGGGCTGAAGTGTGATCTTACGCACGGGGAGTCCATACATGCTCTTTTCATTTGCTCAGTTTTTCATTGTGAAGGTCAGGCTTAGACCACACAATGTCTAGGAATAGCTGAGGAAGAATTCATTGTGGCTTGGTTGGTGCAGATTTGATGTCCTGATGCATTGGATTGTGTTAAAGCTTGAGATCCTCCAGGCAGAAGCAACAGAGCTCTCCTAACCCTGACTCGGGGCACAGGAAAGCAGTGAGGATAGTCCAGGCTTGTGAAGAGGTTCAGAGCCAAGTTTAAATAACAGCATATGGATGGACAGGAATTCCAATAACTCCTCATGTACTATCTCTGTGATTTGCTTCCAGGGTGGTCTGTGCTTTTGAGACTGAGACGCAGGGAGTGGGTTGTGTCCTCACTGACATCAAAGGCTGACTGCACCATCCTGCAGAGATGCTCAATGCATGGCAGACACAACACTGCATCACATGCCTGTGCCACTGTGAAAAGCATGTTGACACCTGTTTTACATGACCAGGGTGGTTTCCCACATGGAAACTAGCAAAGTTTGGGACTATGCCTAAACCTCTCAGTGTGAGGCCACCTGTATATGTTCTGAAGGGGTCATGAGATTTCCAGCCTCCATGAGCCTTTGTCACAGATAGTTTATCATATAAAATGCTTTTGGAGTAAATAATGAATTGTGAAACAGTGAGAGGAGGGACTCTATGGGACCCTGCTGTGTCTGTTATTGTTATAATGGGTGAAATGACAGAGCAAAAAGGCATGTGGAAAGAAAAGGCTTTATGGAACAGTTTTCAAGGCCCACTCTGAGTCAAGGCACCAGGATGTGGTGCAATCCCATCCATACTAGCAGGTGGAGCAATCTCTGGACCCATCCAACTACCAAACCAATCACAGTTTTTATCTACCTATTTCTTCTGTTGTCCAAAAAATGTTTTGGCTAATACAGCATTCAGGCCATAGCCAATCAGTAGAAGAGGGTCCTAAGGGAACCAAGGAGCAGTCCATACCAACAGTGTAAAATGAGACAATGATTGCAACAAAAATTTTTCGTTAAGTGAAATAATTCACTTCGAAATTCTGGAATATCTTTCTGAATGTGAAAGGTGACAGGACTGCTGATGATACTCATATGATTGTTTCAGGCATGATCTGAAGACTTTCTGGGTTCTGTCTTGCTGTTCAGATCAGTTCTCACAAGAAATATTGTGATTCAAGCCCCAGTTTGTGGGGCTAAAACCTAAGGCTAAATGAATCTGCAAAATTACTTCTGGAAGAATTTAATTTCCCTGTTCACTAGTTTTACTTGTATTAAGCGAAAACAAATTCTCAGTCACATCTTACTTGTCTGAGAGAAAAGATTTTACCATCCAACCTTTCTGAATAAAATATCCTTTCTGCTTTGAATAAGTTCCTCCTCTAAAAAACTCCAGTTAAATTATCTAGCTACACACATTTAATGAGTCTATCTCACTAGTATATAGGTATCAGTCAAAAACCTAAAATCCAGAATAAATTCAGTTTATTTTACCTTATTCTGAGTGTAATGATATTCATGTATGTTCCAAGGATATATGGGAATGTTTTGGGGTTTTTTGTAAGTGAATACTTTGTTCCTTGCCTTAAATGCACTTTTGAATTGTCTTTTGATTTCTGATTGTAGATCAGGACCATGTCATGGAACATCTGGGCTCTTCCTCCCGGTCAGTCTCACGAGTCCTAACAGGGGCAGAGAGGATCTTTAAGGGAATTCAAGCTTAGATTTATCATAGGGAAAAATCCTAATTTATCATGTTCCTTTCTGACTGTCTCTTTTGTGAGGTATTCTCTTTCATGATAAACAATTGGCCATTTTAACATGATCTTCTCCTAAAATAAACACTGTAATATCCCAGACAGGGACAGTTAGGCTATTCTTTTATACTAAAAAGTAGTTTCTACTAAAACTGGAAGTAGGTGAGTACATTTATATAATCACAAATTGAATCTCTCCTTCTTGAACAGAACATCTTGAATACCAATGCAAAAAGTGAAAGAGTAGCAAAAAGTGAAAAGATCTGTACAGTCCATTCAGATTTTGCTAAACAACACTCGATTTGCAGGTGTTACAGAAGCATGTAGTGTCAGCTGTGAGAGTTACTTTTCACTGCAGACCTTGCTCAACATAATTATAAGCACAGGCAACCTTTCAGATGCAGATTGGTTGCCTATCAGGTTAGGAAGACACCCCAGAGAGTTGTTCTAAGCTTGTTAGTAGTATGGTCATAGTGATTACTGGGGGGTTTTAGTTCATCTTTCTACAATACTATGTTTTTGCTCAACTGGGCCCATGGCGTGGACAGATTCATAGGTCTCTACTGATACATGTCTGTCCCAAGCTGGCAAAAATCAGCAGGTTTCATAATTTGTGTCCCTGTACTTGTATTTTTCTCTTGCTGTAACAGTTGAGTTTCCACAATTGGTAACATGTCTTAACAACGTTTATTGGAAACTGGTCATGTAACCTCTGGTGGGAAGCATCGTGATTTCAGTCCTCTTTTCTCCCTACAAGGGCACTGCTTGGGCATTCATGGGTATTTTAAATTTGGTCCACAGATGTGTGTTCAAAATGTCAGTGCCCTGAGCAGAAGGGATGCCATCCCCCATCGTGTGATTGTGGTTGCTGTCAGATTCTGTGGATTTGCATATCCTGCCAAACAGCTATTCCCATAAACTTGCCACGGCTGGTGAACTTTTATTGTGGCAACATGCTCAACTTGTAGAAAGGCTGCCTTTGTAGTTAAATGGCTGGTGTGCTTGTTAGAGACTTCTGTCTTACTGTGAATGCCTTTCTTCCCTCCAGAACAACACTGACAGAGACTTTGAACATTTATTATCCAATAAGTCATTGTCATAATATATGGTGGAAACTGTTGATTGAAGAAAACTAAATCTTTCTTAACATATAATTGAGAGTTCAGTACAACAAAAAAAATTTAATAACTGTGAACCTACAGAAGAGATAATGTACATGATATAAATTCTCCAGTGGATATCGATCACAAAGGTTATCTGATTGTGTTTCTCTGGTCTGTGTAATATACCAGGACTGTAGTTGTCTCTGAGACAAGTACAGCTGAATAATCCAAGCTGACATCTGCCTGGGTGCACTATCACAACTTGTTCCTTAAATTCCTAGGTGCTGGTCTAAGATGTTTGTTCACATCTGTGAGCAGTGAATGAGCAATTCCCTCCCAAGACAGGTGTCCAGTAGCAAAATGGCATGCCTCATTTGGCCTTAAGCATGGGTGACAGCTAATAAAAGCATATGAACATGTGTTATGCATATATATGCCATAAGGCATAATCCTCTTTACTCTATGCAGAAATATTTCCTATTGCTCCTGTTAGTGTGAGTGCTGGGAAGTATTTCATCATGGAAAATTATGTCTATAACATCTGGGGCCAGGCTGGAAACATGCGATATATTGCAGAGTAGTATTCACAAACATCCATTTAGGAGTTATTCCACTCCTGCTGTCTATCGACGATAGGATCCATATAAAGACAATTCTCTGATACATCCTGCCTTCCTGCCAGCTGTCGCAGTCACTGCTGCTGCTCCCTGGCACTGAGCTAGGACTGACAAGTGGCACAGACAAAGGCTGATGCCCCTTCCTGGTGCAAAGCTGTAGTCCAGGAAGGACAAACTGTTTCTCTGGGCTACTTTCTAAAGCAAATCACAAATGGAGCATCTACCCTATAAACCACCAAGTGAGTTTCAACATTTGTGTCCAATTTTTTTCCAATGCTGTAAAAAGAGATGTGTAAATCCCTTCTAATATGCTCCCTGATAGGAAAGATACATTTCATTTTAAATCTTTTATGTGACAGTATGTTTCACCAAGTAGATAATAAAAATTTAAATTACTTAAGAGGAGAGAAGACATGCAAGTGCTTCAAAGCTTACTGAAAGCCTGTAAAAATCTGCCTCTGCATCAGACTTTTCATTTAGACAATTGTTTTCCACCTCCCAAAGAAGAGTTTTTCTGCCTCAGGAAGGCTCCAGCAGTGGACATTAATTTCAACTGCATCTCTGCAATACAGCTAACTGCAATGAATGTGCCAAAGCTGATATTCCCACCATATCTGAAAGCAAGCTGCCTCAAAGCAGCAACTGAGAGCTCCTCTTAGATCAGTTTTCCATAACAATGCAAGGAACTCTGTTTATCTAAAGAAATATATTATTTCCTTCCCAGCTGGACAAAATAACAAGCCTATGGGAATGTCTATCTTAGATACTTTGACAGCAAAGAATTACTATTACTACGGGACACAAGCTCAGTAAGAAAAGAAAAACATAAGAAAATGTCCTTCATATCATGAAGTTGGTTTCTGCATCTGACAGCCCCAGCTAACAGCTTCTGTTTCTCAACTGTTAGATTTTCTAACAGTCACCTTCAAGCATTCTCAAAATATGTCCTCAAAATTATGAAAAAAGTCCCCTCAACCAGTCGCAAACACTCCACAACACTAACTTCCCAAAAGCTCTCCATAGATGAATGACTACAGAAAACAAATGTACTGGCCATACTCATGCAGTATTCATTATGATTGATATTCTTTCACAACTTTATCATGCTCCTTATCTACATGCAGCACTATTTTACATTACACTTTAGATCATCATCGCCCTCTGTGTTTGTGCTTAGCACTTAGAAAAGTGGTAAAGTAACTTGTGAAGTCTTGCCAGATGAGGATTCAGTAGCAGAGTATTGTAGCTTTTATGGTTGTTGGAGACACAAAGAAGTTGATGATCAGCTCCTTCAGTACAACTTGACAAACATATAAGGGCCAGTATTTTATAACGTAATGCTCTTAAGCATATTGTGGACCCTCTTCCTTTGTGCTCTTTTAGCATCTTGGTGTGCTTCTTATTTCTCTCATTCTTCATTTCCATTTTGTTTTCTTGATCCTTGCCTTAGGTTCCAGCCATCTTTCCACCCTGCTGGTCAGATCACTGCTTATCTTGATGTCCTGATCTCAGCCTACAGCCTTGGATAATAAAGGAAAAGAGGGAATTGAGAAATTATTTGCATTCACTTAGCAGAAGTGGAAGGGGGAAAACTGAGAGAAGACTTACAGGTGAGCATTCACAGAGAGACCAGGACTAGCCATTAGCTTGGGAGCAGAGGTCACTCTGGTCATGGTTACAACAGGGAAGTCACTGAAGAAGAGGAAGTGTCAAGAGGTGCTCTCAGGAAGCTCTTCTGTCTGCAGCCAAAACAAGCACAGGAAGGTGAGTGGTAGTGCTTGGAGCAGGCTGTGTGTGGCATGAAATCCTGTGGCTCTAGTCTTCCACATCCTCACTGGCATGGAAGGCAGAGCCAAGCAGAGGACCCAGCCAGATGGAGAGTCTACTGCATAAAAACTGCAGAGCAGACTCCCTCTTTCCAAGTGATCATGCATGTATATGCATATATTTCCCTGAAACTGAGCACAAACCAGGCCAGAAGTGTGTTTGTTTGGAACACAGAAAATATATCTACTAGCATTGTGATTTGGAAGCCTTCCAAAACTGTTCTCCTAGCCGGAGGCAGATGCCACAGGCCACAAAGTTTAATAAAACAGTCCCAACCCAAGGTTTACAGCACTAAACTGCACACTTGAGACCAGATTAGTAATAACAGATGGGTAAAATACAAAACTGCACAGACTAATTGAGTCCCCTGCTGGTGGACACTTCCCATAATCAAGGGATCTTTGAATGACATATGTTTATCTTTCCCCCCTCCTTGGGATACTATTTCATTATACACAGTAATGAGACACTTAGCTTGGAATTTGCTGGGCTAAAAATCCTTATGAACAATGTTCACCTGCTGTGTGCAAGTTTTTGCACTGGTAAAGCATAGATGCTCTACCCCAACCTTGGGCTGAACAGGGGACTGGCCATATGAAAATCACCATGATTGGAACTATCAGTAATTGGGAGGCATCTCTGCCTTGGCTGAGAAAGCCAGTTGGAGTTCACCTTTTAGCCAAAGAGGAAAGGTAGAGTGGGAAAAGGATGAAACATAGTGGAAATAACTTCAGACATGTCACAGACAACCTGGATAGAGGCACAGCAACAGTGAGTGAGAGAGCAAGACTTCAGCTATCACCCTTGTTCAGAGGTGAAAATCCAGCCTGGATGAATAGCTGTGAGAACACAACCATTGGGCAGCCCACCACTACTTGGGGCAGCCATAGCACTTGAGCTGCATTTCCAGAAATCCACATGCAAACAGCAGAGTTTTTCCTCCAAGAAGGCTGGTCACTAAAGCATTGCAGTGGAGGTTTTTGGTTCCTTAGTGAGACACAGACCTTTCTGTTCACAGCCTCTGTTCAAACAAGGGACTTCATGATGGACATTTCCAAAACTGCAAAACTGACTGGCATTTCCAGGCAGGCAACTGATTGGAACAAACTGTCGTTTCATAAAGGGCATTTCTTACTTCCTGTGGCATAACCACCATGCCACATCTGAAGGTTTTTTAAGGTTGTAAGTACAAGACAAATCCATTTATGTCCCTGTTCAGTTCCTTCTACTTTTAAATACTTGTTCATTGTCCCTGGTGGACACAAGATCCTGCCACTCACCTTGGGATGTATGTCAAAGCTGGAGCAGGGCAGGTCTGTATCAGTTCTCAGCTCTGAACACCTTTGGGATTGCTGGTATGGGGCTCCACAGAGAAGCTGATTCTGGCCACAAAGACTAAACAAATCTCAATACTCACTGAGTTATTACAGACAGGCACTGAGTAATCACGTTCCTACCTGTATAAACTGGAATCAAAAGTGAGTTATTCAGTCAGTGGAAATAAATGGATTTTTCCAGCTGGTGTGGCTGACGTGTACTCTGTATATCACATTTATATATCTTCCTTCCACCAACCAGCTCCCCTTTCAATAATCAAGCTCTATAGCTACAACAATTCTACTGACTGGAAAGAAATGTGTGTTCACAACATGCACCAAGAGATAAATCTTGTTACAGCACCAGCAACACATTCCGTGCATTACATGTGCCAAAGTGGTAGGATTTATTCGGGTCATTTATGCTCCACTGGAGTGGAAAAAGGCAAAAAAAAATAGGCCTTGCTATAATGAATTGGACTCTTTGAGTCTTGCAGAGAATAATCCCCATGCATTGGCTAACAGGGATTGCCATCCATCAAGACAGCAGGAGGTGGCCTTTCAGGACAGATCTGTTCTGGACTCACAGCTGTGTGCGTACCTTACTTTCTTCAGCCCCTGTCCATACCTAACCAGATCCCTGCTCCCTGCGTTGTTCACCCCTGTGGCAGCCCCTCCTGCAGCCACATCACCCACTTCCAATGCCTCCCACTGCCTGACATACCCTGTTCCATGTGAAAACATTTATTTCAGCTCTCAGCCTCTTTTGCACAGGCCATTCTGAGGAAGTTCCATTTTGTACAAGTTATTGTTCATCCTGCAAAAATCCCCAGAATGCCCAGAGCTTGCAGAGTGACCCACTCGGCTGTGCAGCCACTGAGCCACAAAATACTGTGATCTAAATAGAGCAGCAGGAAAAAGAAAGGGCAGAGGAAGGGGAGCACAGCAGGCCTGAGACCAGAGCTGGCTTCAAAGCCATCATCATCCCCTCAGAGAAAGGAAGAGACACTAACTTACAAACTTCTGGGAGTTGCTCCCTCCTCCTCTGTCTGTCACTAAGGCTGTGAGCTCTCAGAGCAGAAAACATCTTTCCCTGGCATTAAGAAAACAGCTAGAACATTGCAGCTACAACTTGTGGTGACTTTCTGGGTCCCTGAATATAGTTGGCAACAGTCTTTGGGGGCTACATCATATAAACCCAATCCTTATGCAAGTACCCTCTATCCTGAAATGCTGAAGGATTTTCCTGTTGGAGAGAAAAGATATCCCAGTGACCCCTTGGTCTTGCAGTCAGAACCCCCTCCCATTATTCTGTCTAATCTTACTCATGTAGATTTCTGTTTGTTCATACAGATCTTCTCTACTCTTGTTTATCCCTCCCTACTACTGCCCCTAAGAAATATCGGTCCTAAGGTTGTTTTCTAAAATAAACTTTACTGCAGCATAATCTATTACTGTGAGTTTCATTTTATGTTATTTCATCCTTACCTCCACGTGTTCAGTCTTTTTCTCATTCAGAACTGGATTGATTTTTTTTTTTTTTTATTTTGTGTGCTACTCATGTGTAATTGATGGAGTACAAATGTTTAGGCCATGCTTTCCCTTTTTCTTAAATGAGAGTGCTGTGGGTTTTTACTTTCAAGAAAGATATTTGAAAGCAAACTGATGTAGGAGGCAGAGGGATGAACACAATGCAATACACAGCTTTGAGGTGAGAAATGCAGTTATGTATTTCATATGGATGCATAATGTGGAATCTGCAAAACCACACTAAAGGCAAACTGACTCACATTTTGTGGTTGTGTGCTTATTCCTAAGACTGTGAACATTACCTAAAACAATAAATGGTAAAAATAATTAAAGCAGATATTATGAATATTTGTGAATGTCCTCATATTTCTGCCTTGTGGAAATCAAGGGGAAAGTCAGTGCATGAACTTGGAGTCAGGGTACAGCAGTGGCTCCAGTACAATTGGTAGTATCCAGCTGCACTGCTGGAACAGATTGCCCAAATTAAACAAAGAGTTGGCAGTGTCTTCACACAGATAGATCTGACTAAGCAGTCACTGATGTTTGGTTTGTTGTTTCTTTTTCACAACTCCCTCTCCAAACCATGTTAAAACTATAAATATGCCACTGGTGAAGTAACTTCTCTCTTCTTTATTCAGTCCCAGGCACAATGGCTTTTATAGCAATCCGGATCTCTTTTCTGTAGCATCAAGAGCCAAGAACATGAGCAGATTGGGAGGAGATATCTGAAATTTTCTGTGGATAACTTGCGTCCAGCCTATATCCCACCAGATAGTTCAACGTCTGCTCTTAGGGTGGGTGCCTCCACAGGCTGGGGTAACTAAGAAGCATCAATGGCATTAAGCAGATCCCAAAAAGGAGTGATAAAGCTGTCACTACTCATACTCTGAGATCCTCCCAGTGGAAAACTAAGTCTTTCTCAGCAAATTTGATAATAGGATCAATTGTGAAACACCACAGTTTCTCTTCTGCTGTGTCCTTTATGCATACATTACCTCGACAAATCATCCCAGAAACAGGAAACTCACATAGCTAATCAGGATAGCATATTAAATATTCTTGATGCTTCGGGGGGGTGGGGGGAAGTCAAATGTAATTGTCCTGAGCAGAATATATTTCCATAACAATGAAATCTCAAAATCAGTCCCCTGTTCATTTCAGAAAAGGAGAATTAGCATACCCCCAGATATTTTGGGTCAGTAGGGATACCATTATAACCCTCTGAATCTCCGAGAACCATTTCAAGCTGTATTGTTTTATGATGACTCTGTCACTGCAAAGTGACAAAATGGCACAGGTTTTAGTTTAGACCAGTAGATGGGGATTAATCAAACTGTTATTCTTGCTGTTGGATACCACCAGTGGAGGCTTTTAACTAACCAGCTGAGAGACTTATGAGTGTGGAAATTGGTTTTTTGCATATTCATTAAGAAGGAGAATTGTTCTCCCTTAGCAGAGCAATCTGCATGAGAGCAGAGAACCAAAACTTCCAGCGGAGTCAGGTGAACTGCCTGGTTACAACTGAGCCACATCTCTGGCAGTGGGAATGAGAGTTTGAGTGCCCTGGGAATCTGGACTAGTCTGTAAATAAGAGAGGATTTTCCCTGCAGATAAAATCCCTACAGAGCTCAAGGGGGCAGGAGGAAGCACTGCATTTTGTAAAAATTAGGTAAAAATAAACCAATCTACTGTGTGCTTCCCTCAGTTGCGACATGAGAGACTGTTACCTCTGCATTCAGAAAGATTAAATTTGGAAGAGGCACAAAACCTCCTGTTGTCTTTATCAGTCTCCAGGTGAAAGCACTGACATTCAGGGAAGAAACTTTAAGCTGCTGCTGGGAATTTTTGAACGGTTTGGGGGGTAGAAGAAGAAGAATCTGGGTCTCTAAATGAGACAGCCTGGTAGACACAAAGTCTGGACATCTGAACCAGTCACCTGAGACAGTCACCTTCATAATTGGCCAAGGAACAGTCATCACCAAAGCACAAGTCAAACCATCATGAAGTACATCTGACATGCCAGATGAGCTGTGCCCTAAATCAGTTTGTGTCACTCCACTGCCCACAACTCCAAAATACTGCCTCCTAGCACTTGCATGGTGGCCTGCTTTGTCAAGATATAAAATTGGTTGAGATAAATACCATTTCATTCTTAAGTCCAAAAATGACCCTTGAGATACTAAGACAAATGGACTTCTTGTGGTCTTTTTACAACCTCCTCTACTGCAAATCCATGTGCTACATGTGCCTGGAGGACATTATGGTCCTGGGGTGAGATCCGGATAGAAATAGATACCCTGGACCAAACTCTTTCTCTGGTATGTAGAAAATTGTTGAACTCAGAGATAGCTGATGATGAAGACAAGTTTAATGCACTTGGTAGATTTATATTTTTATAAGTCATGGCTCAGACTGGGCCTCGACAGTCTATTCTTCAATGTCAAATCCCCAGGGAGTGTAATTTCCAGAAATGTTTAATGACTATTTAATAACAGCTGCATAAAATATCTCTGATCATATTTTAATATTCCCAATGACAGAATTGTTCAGCACTGAAGTATTTTATATTTATAAAAAGTATATCACTCCTTTTTTGGAGAGCTGCCCTTAAAGAAACCCTGGCCATGCAGCATGACCCTCTCTCTCATCCTGGCTGAAAGGGCAGCCAAGGTACGAACTACACAAAGCAGAGGGAAGAAAGGAAGCAAGGAGATGCTTTGTTTGTTCATAGGATCTCACAGTGGCAAAACCTGCAAGTGGCCTTTTAAAAAGACAGGAAAATCTTACCACTTAAGCATTTGCAAGTGGACAGGTTAAGACAAGATATGAGTAATGAAATTCCTTGCTTGAGGGCACCAGCTGATCACTTCGGGGGTGCAAGGCAAGAATTTAGCTCCGCAATGGCTGCCTGAAGAGCCCAGAGCAGATGCTGACATATGTTACTGGAGTACTTGGTCTTTCCTCGAAACATAAGTTGCTGCCCAGAGGTGGGATACAGCTCTGCAGAGGGTCTTCACACCTGAACTGCATCCAACCTTTCCCTTCTGAGCAGCCAAGGCAAAGCAGGTGCAGCAGGTGCCACCTGCACCTCCCTTTGTGTTTGCTTGAGCCTGCCAGAGGCACTTGAGGCTCCCCTTTGTGTCTGCAGTGTTGCTGCTCTCCTCCCAGCTCAATCTGGCTGCCTTTCACTTTGCTTTGAGTTGTGGAGCCAAATCCCACTAATACCTTGTGATGGTATCCTCCCCAAGCCCCAGGGTTAAACTGTAACCCTCAGTAGGGGCTGTGATGGCTGCATTCAGTTTACTCTGGAATTTGAGGAACAGATATCAACGGGGTAGCTGAGGGTGGTCTGGAATGGTGACCCTAACATCTTGCTGGCATGCAATTGTAAGTCTTACTTACAGTCTTACTCCATAGGGAGTGGACAGCCCAGGGCCTGCTGAGTAATCCTGCATGGCAGTGGGCTGCATGCCAGGATCTCCCTTTGAGTAGGGATATCAAGGTTATTTCTCGGTGTTTAGAGAGTCCGTATGCATCAGGTACTCAGTGATTAATAGACGCTAAACATTGAAATCTTAGCTAAGTGATACAAAAAATTGATTGTGTATATATAATCCTTCGGACATAAACTATTGACCAAACTGGGACTAGGACTGGATCCAGCTACACCTAGATTCCACTCCGAACAGTATTTTAGTATGGAAGGGGGTTCTTCATGGGCCTCATGACTCAACAGGAGGGTGTCCCTGACAGTTATGTCTGACACTGCCCTGCATGCAGTAAATCAAGTTTACCTTGACATCAAATCTGTTAAACCACTGTTGCATTTACCATTGAAATTTTTTAGCTCACCGATTTAGATCAATAAAGTATGTTGCAGCTGCTCTCTTAGAAGTGAGGTGCATGACTCCATCTGTGACACACCTGTGAGGTAACTTGCCTTGCAAGAGATGTGTGCTAAGTTCACATGAACCAAGCCACTTGTTAATGTAGATGTGATAATACGGTTCTGTCTTCAGGTCAAGACCTTCCTAACGTAGAAGATCTTATTTTTCTCTAGTCAGACATCACCTGGAGCCAGCTGATGGCAGCTCCCTGCTTCCAATATCAGCAAGGTATCACTACTGGTCGTGTGCCCCATTTTGTACAGTGGCTGTTGGTGTCCATACTACTCATAGGGTCATCTGTAATATCCCTAAATAATCCCTGGTCCTAAACAGGACTATCTGCAGGTCAAGAATGCTGAGATGTCTACAGCCTTCAGGTAGGTGATAGCAATTCCCTTGTAAGTGAAATGTGTGTGTCTCTCTGTGCATGTGTGTATGAAATAAAACATGAAGAGAAAATTTACATGAGTGTTCTGACTATTAAAAGCCAGTTTCCGCTAAATGGATTGTCGGCCCAATTGATTCAGGTTCTTGGCTTCCATAACTTATTACTAGTTTTAACAGCTGCCATTCTTCTAATGATCAGGTTGCTGTGAGCTGGGGAAGCAAAATATGTTCTTAAAGAACTTTGCATTCCTAAAGGGGATTGGAGTAATCCTAGACTTTGTTATATTTACATTTTTAACTGAATTAGTGAACCTGTTAATATGTGTAGCAATTAGACTTTGCAAATAGACATGGTTCCAGAATAAATCTTTTTTTTAATGTATCTATCCCCATAACTATCAGAAAGCAACTTTCTTTACATTAATTACATGTACATTTAAATTCCATTCTGAATGGGCTTCACCAGTCTGAGACCCTTGAAGGGCAGCTGCCTCTGAGGAGAAACACTCCTAAAAACTATTCAGTCCATTGCACAGTATTGATAGGGAAGAAAATTCTGTTGAAAGTCTTGAACGTTTATACTTGTTTTTGGAAAAAAAATTACAGGACATTTATGTCTATTTGGAACTGACATTTCCTAAAGCTGTCTGTAAAAGAACATTCCATGGCAACCTAGAGGTTTCACTTTATCTGTCCTGGTTGCTTTCTAAAAAGGAACAGTGTCTCTTTAAAATTCTAGCATTTACAGTAAATCTAAGCTTATGTACAAAAGCATTTGTAAATTCATTGATTCGGTATTGATGATTTTATTTTTACCAAATGAAAATGTAGAATTCCCGGTATCTAAAGTATTCCTTTGTGTGCTGTGACTTTAGTACAAGCTGTATATCAATTCCAGAGAATTTACTTGTAGCATTCTTTTAAGTGAGTGAGTGACATGACTGTTGCAATTCATGTAATCCAGACTTGTTGCTGTGTTGCAGGAAGCAACAGGGCATAGAACTCTCTCCTTTCTGTATGTGGAGATGCTTGGTCAGTCAGTTGTACCAGAAAGTTATCATTCTATATATTCTAGTAATACCTAGATCTGTCTTCTAATAGCTGGCTGACAGCTTATGCCTAATGAGCCTTACAAGGCACTACCAAAATGAGTACGGCTGCTGCCTCATCCTTTGAACAGCACCCATACCACTATGAACAAGACCAGTTTAACCCCGTCAGGAAGCTAAGCCCCAAGCAGCCACTTTCTCCTTCTTTACCCATGGGATGGGGGAAAGAATTGGAAGGGTAGAAGGAAGTGTGTTGGTTTGGGCTGGGATAGAGGTTATTTTATTCATAATAGCTGATATGGGGCTATGTTTTGGATTTGTGTTGGAAAAAGCATTGATAACAGATGGATGTTTTAATTACTACTGAGCAGAGTTTACACAGAGGCAAGGCCTATTCTGCCTCTCACCCCATTGCACCAGTGAAGAGGCTGGAGGTGCAGAAGAACCTGGAAGGGGACATGGCTGGGACAGCTGAGCTCAATTAATGCTAGGGACATCCCAGATTTTATTGGTGGCATGCTCAGCATATAAAACTGGAGGAAGGAGGAGAAAGAAAGGGGGGTACATTTGGAGCGATGGAGTTTCTCTTCTCCAGTCACCATTACACATGATGCATTCCTGCTTTCCTAAGGATGGCTGAACACCTGGCTGCCCATGGAAAGTGAGAAATAAATTCCCTGTTTTGCTTTGCTTGCATGAGTGGCTTATGCTTTAGCTATTAAATTGTCTTTACCTCGACCTATGAGGATTTTTAGTAAATTTACTATCTTGGAACCCTTTGCAAATTCCCAGGGGAATGATCATAAAATGGCTTATAGTGGAAGGGACCATTCATCTAATCCAATCCCCCTGCCATGGACAGGAACATTTTTCTTTAGATCAGGTTGCTCTGTGCCCATTCAATCTGTCCTCAAACAATTTCAGTGGTGGGGCACACATAACTTCTCTGAGAAACCTGTAGCAGGGCCTCACTACACTTATCATAAAAATTTTCTTATTCTAATCTAAATCTACCTATTTAAGCTTAAAGCTGTTGCCCCTTGTCCTGTTAGGCCCTGGTAAAAGGTCTCTTTCCATCTTTCTTATAAACCCTCTTTATATATTTGAAGGCCACAATAAAGTCTTCCCAGAGCCTTCTCTTCTCCAGGCTGAACAACCCCTGAGATGGTGGCTTTGTGCCCATGGTGCAGATAAATGGGGCATGATGATATCTTCGCAGACAGAGACATTAAAGTCTCACACAGAGGAGCAAAATGAATGGGCTGGGAGTTTTCACGTATTGAGAAAGACAGGCACACTTGCTCCTGCCCATCCGCAGCCTAGTCCTGAGATCCCTAGGTAGGGATGGTCTTTCTTCTATCCCAGCCCTAGCTCTGTTCTAGAAAATACTGTCTGACCTCTTATGTAGGTAGACCGTGGGATTTCCCCAGGCAAGATGCCCCTTAAGGGCTAGCTTCAAACCCAGATCAAAACATCTGCATCCATCCAGTATGTGCCCAGCATCAGCTGCATGGGGCACACGAACGTGGGGACATAATTGATCTACTGTTGATTCCTTGAGGCACTGAAAAGAACATCATGATCCCCTTTGGGATACCTTGTGAGGACAGAAAGAGCATTTTTGAACAGTTATTTGTGAGCCAGCCCTCCTTTGGTCTTTTGCATGGAAGACACACGGCTGTTTTGAAAGGAGTCTGAAAGGGATTTATTTATTCATGTGGTCTCTGAAAGGATCAGTAGGTTATCTCCTGCATCAAGCTGCTGAGAACTTGTCCTGTCACGTTGCCTAAATCAAAACACAGCTCCTAAACCTGCATGACTTCAATAACCTTAGTGGAGCCTTGTTGGCTTTGATGGAACAAGTGGACACGACATCAGATGCCAAGTATTTGCTTGTCATCTCCATTGTAGCTTCACTTCACGATGCTTGCTGCACTACAGAAATCTGTCACAGACTAATCTGCTTGGGATGTCAAGGAAGCCAGAGCTGAAGCCTTGATGTATGAATCTTCTATGCTGATAACTCTCTGCTGAGCTTTGATGAATGCATAAAGAGTTGGCAGATGAGCGGAGTTTTTGATTAACTGTGCTAGTCTATGCACACTCAAGCTTCAGTGAGATTGTATATTGTCAGCCCGCTGTCTCCTGTGTGCTGAATTCTCATTTAAGCTTTTGTATTTAACAGAAAATTCTGATTTCTCTTTCACTATGGAGTTTAAAATGAAGTTCAAATCAGACCTAATTTAAAGCATTCTAAAGACTGTCTAATAATTTCTGTCTCTGTAAGTGGCTTTGAGATGGGATTACCTTTAATGTTTATAACTTCTCATATTAACATTTGCATTAATGCATTTTCCTTAACAAGACAAAAATATTTCTCTACAAAGCACATCCATCTGGAGTTGTGTTCATGAATATTTTTGTCCTAAGTATAAAGTTCCTCAATTTCTGCATAAAAATAAGCTAACTTCTGTTTTTTAAAGGTAACTTGAATGTAGTTGAATCATCCAGACACAGATGAAACCTTAACAATTACTAGGAAGGTTAAACTTATATCACAACATGCATCCTGAGGAAGGCAAACAAATATACAGAAAATTATGTATTTTCAAAGCTGTAAGAGAAGAGAAATAGAGCATCCTGCTTTTCATGTAATAATGCTGCTTTCTAAAGCAGTGCCTAGACAGCCATCAAGATGGGGAACCATTATCATCATCATGGACAAACATTACAGGTAATACAATCTCTGTTCTGTTTTGCTGAAAGCAAAGTGAGGCTGTAGGAACAAGGACAGACACACAATATAAGAAGGATATTGAGCTGTTAGAAAGTGTCCAAAGGAGAGTTACAGAAATGGTGAAGGGCCTAGAAGGGAAGCCATACAAAGAGCGGCTGAGGTCACTTGGACTGTTCAGCCTGGAGAAGGGGAGACTGAGGGCAGACCTCACTGAGGTCTACACTTCCTCATGAAGGGAAGCTGAGGAATGGGAGCTGATGTCTCTGGTGATGAGTGACAGGACCCAAGGGAAAGGCATGAAGCTGTGTCAGAGGAGGTGTAAGTTGGATATTAGGAAAAGGTTTTTCACCCAGAGAGTGGTTGGGCACTGGAACAGGCTCCCCAGGGAAGTGGTCACAACACCAAGGTGACAGAGTTCAAGAAGTACTTGGACAATGAGCTCAGGCACACTGTGTGATTCTTGGGGCCATCCGGTGCAAGGCCAAAAGTTGGCCTTATGGGTCCCTGCCAACTCAGGATATTCTAAGATTCTGTGATTCTATGATAATACAGAAATAGTTGACATTGCAAGGTGCAAGTATGGCCCCATGATACCTTGCTGTATTTTATGTTTTCATATTGTGGTTTGTGGTTTTCTTTTCCTAAATATTGAATATGTTCTTACAGTCCTTGGTTTTTATCAAGTTTCCATTCAGTTAGTGTGTCAGACTGTCAGCTGGTGTAAATCATCCTGGCTTAACGTTTTCCTGCTTCAGATTAGCTGAGTACAGCTCAGTACATTGTAAAGACACTTCTCAGAGCCAACATCAGATCTCATTTTTGTAGCACAACTCTGTTGACTATGGGAGTTAATCCAGTTTACAACACTGCAGGTGAGGTCATATCCTGTCTCTGACCCATGAGCTTATACCTCTTCATACGTGATCTCAGCTTGTCACTACGATGGTAGTAAAGCATTTGCCAGATGAAGTTATATGGCTTCATCTACTGTATTCTTCTGTAGTCTCCCTTGCTGCTATCCATTTTTTCCAGTTAAATCACTACGGATAATTAACCCAAAAGTATCTATTATTTAAGAATTATTGTATATTACAATTATTCAATAATTTTAATACATTGTCTCACTGCTCTATCTTGAAAACTTTCTGCTAGTGTGTGCTCTACTTGTAGGAAGCTATCTCTTTTAATTATTATTTGTGTACAGCAATCCTCTATTATTTTAGCTCAGTTAAACAGATCATAAAATCTAACTCAATACAACATAAAAGATCACAATAGAGCAATTTACTGAGGTACATGATATCCATTGTATAAAACTCCTGGAAAGGAAGGGACAAGAGGGGAATAGCATGCACTGGGTTTTACCTGCCATGTTTTGCATTCTTCTGTGCACATGTTTCAGAGAAGCCCCTCTGCCTTTTCTAACTCATTTTCATTATGATGGACAACGGTAGCACTTACTGCCTCCACCCTTTCCTGTACCCCTTCCTGTTTCTAAGCCATGAAGGACCCCAGTCAAAATTCATGGTCAGGCTGTGATACTGGGGGTTTGCTGCTTGCGTGGTTCTGCAGCCTGATGTATTGACAATGTTTAAGTGTGTTTATAGCCTCTCTATATCCTGTTAGCTGTTCTTCCTGCAGAAACCCCTAGGAGGTCTTTAGGAAGAATTGGTCACAACTGAAGGGTTTCGAAAACACAATTTTCAATGTCCTTTATAGGGATAGTGCCATTTACAAGTATTTCTGGCAGAATGCCCCTCAGTGCCCAACAGATCAAGGAGAAACCAATGAAGTGTAGTTGAAGTGTTTCCTTTATTGCTTTGAGGACCTCACAAATTTTGAGTTAGACATGAGAATTTAAAGAAAATAATTCCAAAGCCAGTTAATGTCATTTATGTTGGGATTAAAAAGACATTAAAAAGCCTGTCTCCTACTAGCAAAGCATGGTATGCACAATCCATTTGCTTGTAACAGTCATCCCATCTCTACTGAAAGGTGTGTGAACCATTGAATGGATGGCCTGGCCATCCATCCAGTTTTTCGCTCAGCGAACAGTGCACCTGTCCAAGCCACAGGCAGCCAGCTTCTCCAGGAGAATGCTGTGGGAAATTGTGCCAAAGGCCTAACTAATATCCAGGTAGACAACATCCACAGCCTTTCCCTCATCTACCAAAAGGGTTAGCCGGTCATAAAAGGACATCAGGTTGGTCAAGCAGAACCTGCCTTTCCTAAGCCTGTGCTGGCTGGGCCTGATCGCCTAGTTGTCCTGCATATGCTACGTGATTGCACCCAAGATATTCTGTTCCATAACTTTCCTCAGCACTGAGGTTAGGCTGACAGGACTCTAGTTCCCGGGATCCTCTGATGCATCAGTCATCAGATGCTTCAGTCCACCTACTTTACTAATTTTAACATAGGATGAAAGAACTGCTACACTTTCAGTTAAAGAAAAAAAAAGGCTGCAAAATAAAGGTGAGTGAACCCCAGTGAGAGGGAGTGTTCTCTGACAGCAGATGCCAAAGCTATCTGCGCTGCCACTCCTCTTAGGCAGCTTTGGGAACTGGGGCAAGGCTTTTGGGACTGACAGTTAGACTGAGATTTTAGGTCACATCTTGACAGTTGAGGATGACTTGCCAGGCCAGGTGAAAGCCACATCTGGTCCCAGTTTGGACCAGATAACTTGACTGGAAAACACTCAAATACTGATGAGAGTAATTTTATGTAGAGAAAAATACCTTGGTATTATTTACAAGTAAAAGCCTGTGTCAACACTCCAGCAAAAATCTGATAGACCTGGGGTTTGTTGAGTACCAAATTCTCATGAAATCCTTAAAAACGCAAGATGGGATTTTTTATAAAGTTCCTAATTCCAAAGGATTAGTGAGCCTGAGGCACATCCAAAATCCCATTCATAGTTATCAAAATATCACACCACATATTCTGAATTCTGAAGAGAAATGTTGGTGTCTGTGGTTTCAGACTATTTTCTGTACTTTTTGCTGTGGGCACTAGCCATTTTAGTAACTGAATTTGAAATTTTTGTTAGTCTTCTTGGTTGTCTGAAAATACATACTTTTTATATTTCCATTCCAGCACCCTGAACAAACCCCAAATATCACAGTAGGAATAAAATAGCGTGATAAACCATGGCACATGTTCTAACAGAGACTACAACCTATCTCCTATGATAAGTCTATACTATTCATACTATTATAATCTGGGAAAAGAATTTCCAGTGCCACATGCTTTCAAGTCATGAGCAGGATCTTTGGTTAAACCAAATCTTTGTTTACAAAGCAAATCAATTCTCTTGACATGTAATTTTTGTGTTAACTGCTTGAAGACATTTTATTTTGTGATGAAAGTGAATTAGACTCATTCTAGATGTATCATTGAACTTATTTTGGTACCCTTTTAGTTATGAAGAAATATGTTTAGATTTCAAAACAGAAAATTCCTATGAAGTAAAGGATAAAATCTTCTGTATTGCAGCAGTCTTAGAGGGATACTCTAAAGTGTTAAAAACCTTTTTTAATCTTTTATTTAAGACTGGTTTCAATGTACTTTGCATTTTTGTTCTAGTGAATCATCATTTTTCAATGGAAAAAAAAAATCAGCATAAATTTCTTAATCAGCTCCATGAAAAAAAACCAAACCAGCCACTGCCTCCGCTGCACAGAGCTGTTTAAGGTCAAAGTAACTCAGTGAGGCATTTCATCAGTTGATGTGAAACAGCAGTTTCCCTGAAGACAACAGAGACACGTTGATTTACAGCTGCTCAGAGTGTCCATGTAAATTTTCTGAGTTTTCCATGGTACTTATGCCTTCTGATGATTTATGTTAATGAGCCTCCCCTAGACAGGTCTTCAAGGTGGTCATAATGGAATATAGCCAACAAACAATTTCTGTCATATGAGATCTAATGTAAAATCTCACTTGGATTAAACAAGTGAGATAAACCCACACAATGGGTCAAGCCAAAGATCCACCTCCCCATCCTCCTTTTGTCTCCAGCAACATTCAGTAGCAGATGGTTTGGGTTGAGTGCAAAGGTGGTCCTTTGGCCAATGTATTGCTCCCTTCTTGGCTTTCCAAGAAAATCACCACGAGGGTCTTTCTATGCTTTGTAAATGTCTTCTGTAATGTTAAAACCAGACAATTAATAATATGCTAAGAAAAAAGCTTTCTTGTGCTTCAGTTAAGGCTGGTTTCCAGTTTTACCAGTTTGGATAATTTCATTTCCATACAATGAAAGAGAATTAATTCAATGAACAGTAGAATAAAATGTGTTTCAAACATTTAGTTTTAGCTATTTAAAACTGAGATTTACAGGGATTAATTACACTGGCATCACAGACATATGACAGGGCAATTTTGACTTGCCTGTGGCAAACCAAATTTCGCATCTCATCAGCTCACTCCTAGAAGCAGTTTTATGCAAGTGATCAGCTTGAAACCTTCAGGTCTGTTTCTAATTACTTCAGGAGTCCATCAGGAATTGCAGTCAGAATACTTTTGTTTGTATTAATTCTTGCGATTCTGTTGTTGTTGCTCTAGGCAAGCCCCAGAAGCAGGTGTGATACCATCTATTCTTTTATATGAACTGGATCAGAACTGCCAAGAGAAAAAAATTCTTCATTCTCTCCTAACACTTTAATGTCCAACCAGATATCAGTTGAGTTAGAGGAAGGAAGGAAGGAAAGGAAGGAAGGAAAGGAAGGAAGGAAAGGAAGGAAAGGAAGGAAAGGAAGGAAAGAAGGAAGGAAGGAAAGAAGGAAGGAAGGAAAGAAGGAAGGAAGGCATCTCCCTTCTTACTGTTAATATGCTTTGCACCAATTATTTGACAAATAAGCAATAGGAGCAAAATAAAAATTGGCTGGTTACTCCTCTGCCACCTTTCAGGATGATCAATTATTCAGCATCTGAGAGAGAGGCATGAAGCGTATACATGTTAAGAGATAACCTGCCCTTGGGCACAGCATATTTGAATGTAATAAAAGCAGTAAAATTAATGCAGACTTCTCCTTAAAGAAGTATGCCATTGTACTGAAGAGTGACAGCAAATATTCTGGTCTGGGATTCCTGCTCTGGTAAAGAGCAAGTAGGAAATTGAGATCCTCAGCTGTTGTAAAATGGCACAACACTACTCACTCTCTCCCTCCATCTTTCTCTTTTTTTCTTGTTGTACAGCTTAGTTACTTTTTCCCAACTTTTTCCACATTGTGCAAATCCCTGGATGCTGTATCAAGTACTTTTCTGATTCCATCAAAAAGTTCAAGCTTTTTAAAAAATTAACAAATATGACAATACTCAACTATTTTAAAAATTAGAAAGGTCAGCATAGATTTTTAATTTTATTGGTTTATAATTTCAGTAATTTTTATGTAGAAAAAAGTCTTTATGAAGAATTGTTGAAAAAGTGAACTTTTCCTTTCCCAAGAACCACAGCCCACTTAAATGATAGGTTGGACATCATATTGAGTACCAAGGCAATATTGCACTTGAGTTCCTCGAGCCTCTGTAGGACTCCTAGATGAGGACCTGACAGCTTGTTTCTTATTAGTATTTTTTTTCAGTTTCTTCCAAGACTTCTTATTTTGACAGATCAGTTTAAGATGATTCCTAAGGCTCATCCCTTATTTAAAAAAAAAAGAGAGAGAGAAATCAGTGTGGGAACTACACAGCTTTTTTGAAAGGAATTTTCACGTAAAGAATTTATGTTTGTGTTGTGGTCTTACCTTCCCTGAGTACTCATTTTACACTTCATCTAATAACCCAATACTCTCCTTGGCAAGCGTCCTGCTTCTGAAGTGTTCAGAACATTTATTTTTGTTTTTATGCCTTAAGTGAGGTCCCTCTAAATTGTTTTTGGCTTGCCCTATTATGGTTTAACACTTCATTCATCCATTTATTTTGTGAATGCTTCATTTTCCACTGACTTAGCCCTGAACTTGCTGATGGCTTATGAGGCAGCAGTAAAACTGAAGGACTTGCAGGTCATTTCTATATGGAGCACAAAGTAGAAAGAGCATTATTTTCTTACTGTAATTGATACACTTTGCTTAAAATGATGAACATGTAAGTAACCTGCCAGGCAGAGGTATAGTACATTTCAGGTTGAAGGGGACTCTGGAAGGTCCTCAATAGCAGGATCAGCTCTGAAGTCAGAATGGATTGCTCAGGGCTTTATCCAGTCAAATTTTCAGTACTTCCAAGAATGGAGACCACACAACCTTTCTGGGCAACCTGTGCCACTGCCTGACTGCCCTCATGGGGAAAATATTTTTCATTATATGCAGTTATAACATCATCTGTTCCCTGTCCTCCCCCCATGGAACTTGATAACTTCCTTGTAGGCAATAGCAAGCTGCCAATAAGTCCCTTCCAGTAAAGTTGTCTCTTCTCCAGGCTGAAAAAGGCCAGTTCCTTAAGCCTCTTCCCATCAGGCATTTGCTCCAGCCCCTTGACCATCTTGATGGCCTCCACTGAACTATCTCAAGCTTTCCAATGTCTTCCTTGTATTGGAAGGCTCATAAATATCCAGTAATTCTTGTCTAAGCATTCCTTTCTTGCCGCTGCAAATTAATGGCTTGTGCCACTCTCTCTCAAGAGTCAACCACATTTTTTGGTGTCTGAAAGCTGTTTGCTTTCTCCCAATGCAACTAGTAAGCAGTTCACAATCTTGGCCAAAATTAGCCATAGAATCTATGGCTATGTCTAAACTAGAGAAGATAGAAGGGTGCCCAAGACCCCTTGTGGACATTCCCTTGCAATGAGAGAGATGTGTTGTGCATCAGGCACTCTATCACATACTGATTTCTACAGAAAAGAGCAAAAAACTTGGACAGTAGTTTGCCATATGATGTAGCTTGTTGGGTATTGTAGGCACTACCCATATGATGTGAAAGGGAGTGGGGAATCTTATTCCCCTGTGAGCAGCTACTGAAAGTACAACTCCAAAAGGTCTAATGAAGAAGTCAGAAGAGGACCTTAGATATCACTGTGATGCTCTGAGAGGCAGTCATGACATGGTTTCCTGCTTTTGTTTTAATTTTTTAATCATAGCTTTCAGGTGTGACTACCAGGAGTGAAGTGCCTTCCGTGGATAATCCTACTGATGAGTTTGTTTCCCATTTATTATGGAGGGCAAAAAAGCAATGGTCACATTTACATAAGCTCACTTGTTTCTGCTGCTGGTTCTTCATGGAACTCTGACTACAAGAGGAATTATCTGGGCCTGGAATGCCAGATGTGTCTCACCAGTACTGTGCAGGGAAGGATCACCTTCCTTGATCTGCTGGCCGTGCTCTGCCTGATGCAGTCTAGGAAGCCGTTGACCTTCCATGATGCAAGGGCATATTTCTCCTCACTGTTCCTTCTTCCCACCCAGACACTGAGGATGTAGAGAAATATCTCCAAATAGGCCAGAGTGGTCAGTCAGTACCTTATCCACTTCCAAAACCAAAGCATGGAGGACCAAGAAATACATCTGCTGAATCACTTATTTCTAAAAACAACCACATCACAACTAACCAGAAGCATTTTTTTTTTAAGATGTAGATGCTTATCCAGCACTGCTGATAAGAAAACTTCCTTTGGAACAGACTGCTGATGCAATATTATATAGACTATAAATTGTCTTCCAAAGCCCTGTAAGCTTCCCTGTGCCAGACTGTCACCAGGGTCTAGCCCACAGTACCACCTAGTGGGAGACAGTGATATGACTGTGCCCATCCCAAAAACGCTCTTAGACATTGACATTTCTTCTTGATCTCCGAACAGAGAGAAAAGTGTATGAAACATCCTCCTTTGTAGGCGTGGCAATAGTACCATGTGGGATAGCATGAGGAGAACTCACCTTGTCAGGGATTGAGACGAGTCATACAGCTCTGATGATGAAATTACCTACCTGGAACACTTCATAATTGTGATTACTTTTCCCAAAGATGACCTGTGAAGAAGATTCATGTTTACTGCTCTGTAAAATTAAGTGGGTTTAACCCTGGGGAAGATATGAAGAATGTATCTGAGACTTCTGAAGACAGCAGGGGCAGCTTGCTTTCTCCTGAGATGCAAAGCCAGCAGCAATTCTCACCCTTCTGTAGAAACTGCTCACAGTTAGAGTACACGTATCTGACCTTGGTATGCGTACTCCTTCTTGGGCAACTGCTTATTGCAGTTCAGGGACCTTCCTTTACAGGATCATCAAGCAGGAATGAACCCTGGACAGTGCATTTACACTGTCCTCAAATGACTTCTGCTCTCAGTTAATTTATGTGTTGGACAAGAACACTGCAATGCAGATGGGTTTGATAAGAAAAAAGTAGAATATCGTATTTTAACACCTAATACTCAAATTCTTGCATTGACTAGCCTCTGATACCTACACACCCACTCTAGAATTGGCCCGTGCAAAGCTTTCCGTATATTCTACCATGATTATTTATGCATTATAATTAAGTCAAATTAAATTAAATTTAAAAGGAAATAACCACTCCAATTTCCACAAAGATCATCCCCTAAGAACTATATCTGAGGCAAATTGCAGTCTATACTAACAGCAATTATTGTGAAGCTGTTCAAAGAAGTAACAACAATTTATGTTTTGATTTTCTAAAACACACAAGTGAAAGGTCTTTTTGTTTGTACCAAACATACTGAAAGTGAAAAAACCTTCCTCTATTGCTTTCTAGGCATCTTACAGAAAGGTTATGAGAACTAGAAATAAGAAATCTAGACCTTAAAGACTGGCATTTCTTAAAACACATCCAATTAGTGAGCTCTGATACAAGCAGCTTCAGTGGCTGAAATGAAAAGAACAAGAGATGGGGCTGAGTTATGCAGCATCACACACTGAGGAGATAAGCTGAAGTGAAGGAGGATGGCCTCTCAGGCAGCCAGGTTTCCAGGGAAGGTTCTAATCTGTGAAGAACTCGAGTTGAAGCTGTACACCTTCAAAGGAGAATGTAGCATAAGAACTCACAACAGGTGAGCTTGTTTTCTCAAATGTGACCCACTCTTTATTGGTCTTCAGACTCTTTCACATCTAGTTTCTTATTCACATATTTAATTTTCAAAGGATTGAAAATGTAAAAATTAAAGGGATTTAAAAATGTCTATGTAAAACTTCCTATAGGAATTTCTAGCCCTAGCCAAGCCTGCACATTTTTAGTATGGTAACCAATATTAAGTATAATTTACATAAACCCATTTTTGTCAACAAAAGACAGTCTATCAGTTTAAGAACTCATATGATTTATTATTAATGCTTTTGGGTATGGACTCCAGGTTTCTCCCCCCTCAGCTCAAATAAGTATATAGCTGTCTGGGGACAAATTACTGCTCTTCTGAGTACTGGTCTCTGAAAGTTGAAATAGAGAAACAAAGGGGGAAAGACAATTTGCATGATCAGTTCTATTTGTACTCAGCATAACTTGCATAACTTGCCTTCTACTACAGCATTTGGATTTTAGTGAAATCCTAAAAAATTTTCTGGGAAAAAATCTTTAATCAACTCTAAAGAGTTTCCCTTTAGCACTAAAACATGTGAGGTACTCTATCACCATTGTAGGTCTTGTTTCTGAAAGGTGGTTTATTGCAAGTAACAGAAAGTGAGTCTGACTCTTCAACAAACACGTAATTTTCTGTTTGGTAACACAGCATGCTCTGTGACAGTAGACTTGCTGTGAAGTTGCTAAATGCACCAAACAGCATGTCTTCCAATGGATGACAGCATCAATATCTGACAGAAATTTGACTGCTATAAAGTGTAAAAGGAAGAAACTGTTCATTTTAACATATAAAATAAAGGCATTTGTAAAACAAAAAAGAAACGTATTTTAAAGACATACAGATATTACTGCACAATCTTCATTATTTTCAAAGATTTTACTATTCTTTAAAGGTTTTTTCACTTTGCATTTTGTCACTGATTTCTATTGATAATAATTTACACTTCCTGAAGATATACGCCTTTCTCAAGTATTCAAAAGAGAGTGCTTACAGAGCAGTAATGTGTGTTTTCTAGGATCTCTTTATATAACTTAGTCTTACAAGTTCCTATACCCTTGAAACTGAATAGCAGAACAGACTCTCTCAAACCATAGTCAGAGCATTAAGGCATTTCCAATGTTTTTCTTTCTTATGTTTCCTGATTCATACTTGTGAATGGCCTATGATTGCAATACAGCTGCACTTTGGTGGTAATAAACACTCTACAGTTCTATTTTTACTGCCAAAAATATAATTCCTATGATATAGAGTAGCAGCTACCTATAGCATCTTTCATTTAGATTGCAGTATTGGGTAGAAATAAAACACATTATACAAGACAAACAGACAATAAGTATCAAGGAACACATGAGAAGTAAATTCTTTTTCCTCTTTAGGTCACCTGGGAGCCATCCAAAACATCAGGGTTATAACTAGAGACATGAGAAAGAAAGATTAGTGAACCACTTAATCAAAATAAGTATAAAGCATACTGCTTAATACATGGCAAATGTAATATACAGCTCTCAGGGTTTTGGTTTCTTTTTTGGTTTTGATGATAATACTACATAACTAAAAATCTAATAGATTTCAAGCTGACAAACTAGTTTGAGATTTAAATCAGTTTTTTGTCCTATGCTGAAAAAAATAAAGACATCACAGACACCTAGGAAGAGAGTGCCTTTTACATCTGTAACAAGTTCTTGACAGGCTCCCAGAGGACTTCTGTCAAAATAAAAATATAATTTGATGCTCTAGCTATAGCTAAACATTAAGAAGGTTGGGGTTTTTTTCATATCACTCATAGAAGGTCTCATAAAAAGCAAAAGCAAACAGACAGTTATAGTAAAGTGGAAGGGCTCTAAACCAAGAGGAGAACCAAACAAAAGGAGATTTAATCAAGCTGGCTAACAGCACTTTGCACTCAAGAGAGAGAAGGTGCTCCAACAGAAATGCATGAATGCATCTCCTGAGAACAAAACTCCTGATGCTGTGAGCTGAGAAATATTACACAGTTCTAAATCTGCGGCAGAAGTAAATGATAGAAGAAGTAACAAACCTCCAGAGATAGACCAATTCTGACGTGGCCTATCAGACAAGCTATTAGTAAGAAACTGAATCAGTACCTGGCCCTGCAATAGAAATATAGTGTGGTAGGTCTGGACGAGTCTCTTTTACATCTGTTCTTTCTGACAACATCAATATCTGAATATTAGTAGAATCAGTAAGGACTTCCTGACTAAATATATACAAAGAGGAGACTTGAAAATAGAGACTTTAAATAATATTTATATTTACACTTGGTAATATGGAAGCCACATTTGAAGCTTACAATTAGGAGAGGGAAAAAAACCCCACAAACTAAAACATGAAAATCCCCACAAGGTTCTACTAATGATTTATTTCAGAGTTTCTACAACTCATTAAAGTACATTTTTCTTTTCTGTAACAAGCAAGATGGGTCATCAAAGCCACCTACTACATCTCTGGTCTTTACTTTCTGGGCAAGTTAGGTTAATACAATGGATTACTTTTCAGACATCTTTGCCCTAACATAGGTAGTTATCTGAACAGCTGAGTATCTGTATTTCTCTACCTGTCCACAGAAGAGAAGCCAGAACTAATGAGAGTCAGTTGATCCCTCAGTTTTGAGATACACGAAAGCTGAAATCCAGTCTAGTTTATGGAAAAATGTTGGACCAAAAGGTAAAGTTGCAACATGTTCTTTACGTGTGTCTAGGGGAATTGAAAGCCCAAGTTGCCTTCAGCAAAACTTTTCATCTCCAAGAAAGTCTAGTATAGCAGAATCCTTTCTCTGGCCAAATCACCCTGTAAATTCTCACAAAGCTCGTGCATACGTTTAAACAAGTGCTTGCTGTTCTGTTGGAGACTTTGTCATTTTCTTCCAAAATTTTCCTCACAGACAACTCTTTTCCAAATCTGCTACATTTTTATTCCTCAGTGAATCAGAGTTAGACGTGTAAAGGAAGATGACACTATTATCTGAAAAGTATCACATAAATCTAGTCTTCTTTTAGACAGGATTCAATTTTAAAAATGTATGTGCACTTGTATCAAATTATTTTAGGACAGCTTTTTATTAGAAGAACAACTAAAGTAGGAACTTTCTAAATAGAGACAAAAGACCAAGTTTAAATAATGAACAATAGAGAAGAGAGAAAAATAGTTTCTTCAGGAAGTTGACCTGGAGATGTGACCAATCTTTTCTCTGCTTTACTTCTACCTCCTTCAAGCCATCAATGAAAAATATCAGGAAAGTGAAATATAGTCTTAATTTAAATACTACTTCCAAATGAATATAAAATATATCAGATATATCAGAGCTAAGACATCTATTTTGTTTTCTAAGCAAACTAAGAAAGTGTTTATTTGCCTTTGGCTTTTAAAAATATCTTCACGTGGTGACTCTGTAATTCCAGTTAAAAATTAGACACTTTCAATTCTTACGTTGAGACTTTATGATTCATCAGTAATGCTGCTTCCTGCTGGGTTCTCGGTTTCCTCCTTCTTTTGGGATTTTGCCTAATTGCACACCAATGCTATGTCAGCATCCCAACATGATACATCATGAACCAGTGAAATCAAACGAGTATCCTGCACTAAGAACAAGACTCCAGGCATCTGTCGCATCACAGATCAAAAGCATTATTATATCCCTCTGTTATTCATTTAATAACTGGATGAAAACCTCTTTTGTTTGTCTAAGGAATTGTTTTTCTATCTTGGGCCTTTATGTGAACATTCTTGCTGAAATTTAGCACAGTTTCATAAATATTTTTTTTCAGTAACTTCTAGATAGCAATTGTGATAGTAGTCTAACTGAATTTGTAACTTCACTTGAAGTTTATGACGATCCTATTATTTCCTACCAATACAAAGGAATATAATTACAAGTAAAACGTCATTAAAGCAGAATGAAACGTTTATCCTGACTTTTATCTTCAAGTAAAACATTCAATTTCAGTTACAGAAGGTTTTATATTTTATTTTATTAAATAACAGAGATATATGAAGAAGAGTTCCAAAAGGATAATGAAAAAAAGATCAAAGAAAAAATGCTGACTATGAGCTTATATTCAATATTTCTGGGCGGAACAAAAGAGATTTCAGCAAGTCTGAGAAAGAAATGGAGCACATTACAATCTAGAGAAAAAAAAAAACAAATTAGCAGTTTGCTGAATAGTGTCATGTTAACTTTTACAATATCCCACAAAGATACAATGAAATTCTATTCAAGTAGAATTACTTCAATATATCTTAAAAAAAATAAACAGGAATTAATAAACCATTGCTTTAAAAACACAAAAGTGATAAATCTAAAGTTTTCTTCTAATAAGTAAGAAATTAGATATTTAAATGATTCTTAACTTCACAAGTTAATGCAGTTTCACATTACTGATTTTTTAAAAATAAAGCAGTGCCACATTGAATCCACTGGTCTTGGTTTCCTCCACAAGGTACATCAATATTTGTCACCACACGGTCTCTCTCCACACTAGTGTAGACTGGTAAAGATATGCATTCCTCTGGAGAATATGGACCATATGCATCCTGTCAATAAGCAAGCACTTAGTTACCACTTATACAACAAAACATGAGAAAGCAATAATCTCCAATGGTTTGGTATCTAAAGTTAACATACAGTTTAGACACTACAGCCTTGGACAGGAAAGTCTTGGTCCAGGTGACAAAGGAGAAGGATTACCAAGGATTACCAACAAAGCAGACTTCAGAAAAATTGCTAGCTCCATAACTAAAACTCCAGGAAGTATCTAACAGGCGTGATCCTGTGAAGTACATCTCAAAATCTTTGTTCAGTTAAAAATCGCCCTTTAAAATTACATCTCAAAAGTGTCTGCAAACCAGGGCAAGGCAAGTGCTGAACTGTTTCCTGCAGGGAGAAGGCCCCTCAGAAGCACTCATGCTGTACTGCATAGAACTGCAATCCTGGCAGGCTGGAGTCCTGGTGTGGGCGGTGCCGGTGCCCTTGGCAAACCCTTCTACCTCCTCCATCCCTGCAGTACAACCCTGTGCTCCTCCCGTGACACAGCCCATGTTGTGACCTGTGTCTGAGATATTTGCAAGGGATATTTAAGGAGATATAATCAAAAAAATCTTAGCCCACACTTTTCAGGCTACTTTATGGATTTAAACAATGATTTCTAACATCATGGAATCCAACTGTAAAAATTGTTCTCTGATACAGAGAGAACTACTATACCTTACATTATAGTCTCACAGGGCCTGCACTTAATGCACAATATTAAGAGGAACCCAGAGAGAAACCCACGGTTTAGTTCGACCACAACTTAAACAAACAAAAAGCCTAAATTCCCTAGTCCTTTCCAAATACTTTTAGCACTTCTAGACATGTAGGAACATGTAAATAGTTACAGTAGAGAAAAGAAAAAAAAAAAAAGAGAAAAAAAAGGTATGTTTACTGACTTTTTATTTATTTATTTATTTTAATGCCTTTGCTACTAATACTGATCACAGTCACAGTTCGGGTTCTCTGGCACTTATGGAAAACAGGCCAATTGCATTAAATGCCTAAGTAGGAAATTATCAATCTAACTTTAAGCAAACAGATTTGAACTGAGAGCTTTGAACTTCCATTTGAATTAATTTATAATTTTTATTCTCCTATACATGTACTTCACCCAGCATTAGCAGTACTGCTATTTACACAGTTAAAATTATATTGTAACACTACCCATGGAAGGACCTTGAAGCCATGGCTTTATCTCTCAGTCTGTGTCCTGATGAACAAGAAGTGCCCTGTTCTGAGAACAGGAACAGCTCCTCTTCACTGTCTGTACCACAAACTGTGTGCGACCCGGATGCAGTTTCCTCCTAGGCCTTTGCACAGGGCATTGTTCATATGTGTGACCATAGACTTGTGCTCAAAGACTCAGTCTAGACTCCTGTAGCATGTAATTTAGGTTTCAACCAAGTATGTATTTATTTAGAGAATAATTCAGGGTTTGATTGAACTGAAATATATAAAGCGCATTTTCCATCATACTCAAAATGTCCTTCCTGTCAATAGGAAAGTGTCAGAAGATTTTAAAGAACCAAGTAACAAAGCAGCACACTTGTCAGAAAGGAATTTAAAATAAAAATGTGTTATTTTAATGCAAATCACATCAGATGTGAGTTAGTGATGCTCCAATATTAGAAAATAACTAAAAACAGGAAAAAGGAAATGTGCAAACAATAACTGTTTAAAGCACATGCCTTGCCATTACTGAAGAATTTTGTTGTCCCTTTTGAAAATCAACTTCCCCTGCCTTTTGGACACCACTGTTTAAATCTTTACAGAAGGTCCACGCACTGTAATATTCCTATAGAGTAACTTAATAATCAGAAGTTTGTAAAGAGAGTTCAGCTGTTCTCAGAAGGATTATACTTACCCCATTTATCCCCTGGTTAACACTGAACCAAGGGAAACAGACAAAACACTTGCCAGTGTGAGATTAAAATGTTAATCAGAGAATTTAAGTTTTGCCAAAGCTGGGAGCCAAAAGTCAGCCAGTTTGCCTTCAAAGACCTCTTTTTACACCTTCTAGGGTCAAAATATCTGTTCTTGCGCCTTTCTCAATCGCACTGATGTTTTAAGGAATCACATTATTTGAGAGTTAACACCATTCTGTGAAAGTCTTTTTGAACCACAAATCCTTATGTCCTTGGCTTAAGTACAGTCCAAAAATCCTCTTTTGTCAGACTGCCTGAAACACAGTTCCATCCCCTTTAGTGACACCCTTCACAGCTTGGGATCTATCAGCGAATTAAAACTGGAAAGGACCTTCACAGTTTAATAAGAATAAGCACCATGTTAGTAGCCCAAAATATTCCACTGCAGCATTTTGAGGGGATTCTCTCAGAGGAATCATGTAGGCTACTTTTTCCTTTTCTTTTTAGAGAGTTCACGTTTATTTTATTTTAGTTGAAAATTACCACAAAGCATTGCATTATAAATACATACATTTTTGCTCACTAGATTTAAGAAGAGATTTTATGGGGAAAAGAAAACAAATTCAAAACCTATGAATCCTAAGATAATATGTTCAACTTTATGCACTCTTCTGCTAAGGAGAGGTAATGAAATAAGGGGAAATGCATAATGTCCAATTCTGCCCTGTTTTCTGAGCACAGTGTTTGATTATGGTCAATTTTTACAGTGAAGCTCATAGCAAAACAAGTCAAGAGTAGAACAGTTCAGAAAAGCTTTCCTTAGAGACATTTTGAATTCAAAATCTGGGCAGTTGACAGCTCCTGGTATGTGTTTTATAAGAACTATATTTTTTCCAGCACAAAGACTTCAGCTGCTATTCATTTAAAATATGAAGTACATTGGAAGAAGTTTGATTAATTGATTATTGAACTATCTCACTTTTATATTTTATAGATAAAGCTCTCTGCTGATCTCATAACTTTTGGATCTTATCTTTGAAGTTTATTAAATATAGAGTTATTCAGAAAAATACTTAGGAATCTGTTTTATTTCTAAGACAAGATGAATGTTTTTCAGAACAATGGGAAGGCTACTTACAATACTAATTTCCAGTATTTTTCCATTTGGTGTTACCATGGAAAACCATGCATATTACCACCCTTCTACATCTACCTCTGAGCCAATATATTAAGGTGCCTGCCAATTCCATATTTATCTCATGTACCACCTCTCAAGTAAATTACAAATCTATTTATTTAGCTAAACAAAATAAACCTTATCGACTACTGAAGAACTGAAAAATCTTTCACTGGTCAACTTTGTAACAGGTTTTGTGTTTTGCTTTTCAATCCTCTTTTTTTTTTTTTTTTTTTTAAATTTTCAGTATTTTCTATCCCGTCCAAGCTGGGAGCATTGGTGCAGATGGTGGCAAGCATTTACTGTGGTGTTCAAGCTCTACATCTTCGTACAGTGCTGCTATGCTATAACGTAATGGTATACTTCCACTGCAGGATATACCAATGAGAGAAAAGTTGGGATACAGTAGTGTGATAGCAATGGAACTCCTTGAACAATATCTATCACAATATACGACAAATCTAATCATTGTCCTAATCTATGATAATTAATAAACTCAATTCTATCTGAAATTTCAACTTCTCTGGCCCAGTGAACTTTTTTTTTGACAGTCTTCTAACCAAAATTAGCTTTCTCAAGAGATAACTGCTGAATTATGTGGATTGCCAAATAATAGACTACAGTTAATAAATTAATTTGCTTGATGAATTAATGTCTACAGGATGTGGGAAAAAAACTGCATTCATCCTACTTCTCACTTTCTATTTTTCACTTGATTTTTGGTGTGAAAGTCTTAATATATATTCTTTTAGAAGTGTCTGTGGGATTCTCCTCACCTGTCTGTCCCAGAGTTAGGGGTCTAGGCTGTCTTTAGAGTCACACCTAGACAGAGATTTAACCCAGTTATCTTTGGATTGGATGGGCTACCTGAGATGCCTAGCATTTACTGAGACCAAAGAAGGAGCTAAGGCGACTAAGTCATACCAGGCAATTAACTTTGAGACACCTAAATTTAGGTGAGATGAATTCTACAATAAGCTCTTTTTCAGTCATAAGACACATCCTTGAATATTTTCTATGTAACTTTTTGCATTATTTATCGGAGATTGCTATGATAATTGGAGGACAGAAGCAGTAACAATTTTTACTGTTTGGATTACTTCACTTTCATCTTAAAATCTGCAAGCATTGACATATTTTTAAATTAGTTTAAGTAGGGGAAAGGCTTTCTTTGCTTACAGCTCACACCATTATCTTTTTAGTGCTGTTGTATTTTAATTTAAGGTTTAAAATGCAAAGAAAATATATTCTAGGAATGAAATCTCAAACACATTTACACATTTACTAAATAGACTTTTGAAAATATGCTAATGATTTTAAAAGACAAGGAAAAAAATCTATGACTGAAATAAAGTCCTTGCTTTCATCTAAGCAATAGAAGCTAAAGGATATTGACAAAATTATAATAAGTTCCTGTTTTAAATAAAATAAGTAACTGCTTTTCCTAGTAAAGACTGGGCTTTTTATTTTGAAATGAAGGGGAAAACAGGTCAGCAACATCATACTGAAAAGCTACTACACAGAAAAGAAATCAAATTATGGGTCTTGATAGTTTAGGGCTTTTAATAATTTAGTACCTGTGGAATCCAGGCCATGTAACAAGGGAGAACAGATGACACACTGGGAGAATCATGCAGATTTTCTGAAAGTCGATTTCCATCAAAACGGCAACCTTCCAGTTGTAAGCCACTGATCTGCCGCGGAAATATAAAATATTCAAACATATAGAACAGATTTGAAATGTCAATAATGATTACACTGTGCTTCAATAAATGATGAACCTTTTTACTGTGACCAAATTTTTAAATAACGGGAAATTAATTATTGGAATGTTCTGCATGAGATTAGGAAACATGATTTAAAAGCAAGATCTAGACCACACTTTGGCATGAACTTCCTCTGATTTGGATTCACATTCTTTAAAATGCAGGAGAAAAACAGCTGTAAATGTAATCAATTATGAAACTGCAGTTGCCTGGCATTAGATTAATGGAATTATGATAGCAACAGCCAAGTACACAATCATTACAATGCCTAGAAAAGAGAAGAACAATCACTGAAATAAGCATGGCTTCCTGCTTGGAAGTCTGAACACAGCTTTCAAAGAATGGAATGTGTGGTTACACAGCTTCGGCAGAGGCAAACAAAATATAGTGAAATAACACAAGAGAAAATTTTATTTAACAAAACTCAAGATTTCTTAGATTAACTGTTGTTTGGCAAAAAAATAAGAATCACAGATGCTTCTGTAAGTAACTATGCATATGTAACATGTTTCAAGTGCTTTTTCTTTTGATTAGTAAGTAATTTCAGCCTCTGAACTAAACATTCCCTTTTTTCTTCACTGAAGTCTTCCATAAATTAGTGACAGTGATATCTATTCTGGATTTCCTCTAACTAAAATTTTCAATATTTGTTGATCATTTTATTTTCCCAGTACAAATAATAGTAGTTTGCCAGTATAAATAATATTTGTCAGTTTACCTGCTGAAGTGAGAACTTCAATTTTAACAGTAATAAAACTTAACCCAGTATTAACTTTCATGTAGCATTTCAAAAGGCTAACTCAAGCTGCAGCAGATCTCTAACAGAAACCACAGTCTGAAAATCATCTGTCTATTATATTATCATACTAAAGCCCTGAACCAAATTTGTAATACTGAGGTCAGCTTTCACCAAATGCAAGATTAACAAAGGAGTGCTGGAATAAGAAATAGAATGCTGTTGTAAACTGAATGAGTGACCACATAACCAAAATGGAGAAAAATACCATTTCCTAAATACATTTTCTCTTGCAAGAAATTTTAAAAAGTGTACCAGATTTTTATCTGGAACTGCAAAAAATGTTTTTTCTCCTTCAATCTCTTTTCAAAAGTTTAAGGTCTGCTCTTCATTATGAAAATGTGACAATATTCTCACTTCTCCTGCCAAGTTTATTGTAATCTTTTCAGGTATGTTGCTTTTAAGATACAAAGTTAACATTTGATATTTTCCACTGTTTCTTTTCAGACTCAAAATCTCTTCAGAGAGATTTTGGAAAAGCTGGCTTTATGCAGAAAAAAAGAATTTTGGGTGTCAGTAATCTTTAACAATAGCTGATACACATTCCAGTGCCACTTCTGTCTTCCAAGAAGAAAGATTATGAATAAAAATACCATAAATGGCACAAAAGGAAGAAAGTCTTACTAATGATTATACTGAGGCTTTCTCACAGACTCCTTCCTACAGGTCTCTGTTGTTAACACTGATACTTAAGACCTCACTTTATTATATGCATAGGTCCTAGATTATACTTTATCTCACTACACTTCTGATTGAATGCTTTCAAAGCTCTTACTTATCCCTATCACACTAATATTAGAAAGATTCATCTCCTGTGTTCTTCATTCTACCCTTCCTGCATTCTGCAGGGAATTTTGTTATGAAGTTTAATTTGATAAATAAATGAATTTGGCAAAGTTATTGAGGGAAGATTGGCCTGATGAAAAGGTTTTAAAATTTAGTGTTGGAGTGTTCAAAGGTCTGGCCATCCTGAATATCTCTAAAAGAAATTTTTATAGAAGTGGGTCACCTATTGAAAAATCTTTCTACTCCACGTTACTTCTTTTGATACTGGCGGTTCCTTTGACATTATAGTTACATAAAATAATATAATTTGGTCTCCTGGAAAACTTCAACCAATGTTAGAACAACTCCTTTTAAGATTAAGACCAAAATTTTTACTTTGATGCAATATTAAAAGACATTAAATAAAAAACCCAATAACACCAGAACAATATACTTTCTGATACTGTCTGGCTGAGTACTCCAGAGCCATGTGCTCACTGCTACGATAAACACTGTAGAGAAATTACAATTACTATGAAGGACATGGATTTCACAGCATCTGTACTATAATCATAGTATCTTTGCAACACAGCTGAGAGTAATGGCTAGACTTGACCATAATTTTTAAAATTTGAATTCTTACAAAGAATTTGGCAATTCACAACTATTGGTACTAGTTCAAGCTCACAACAGTTATTTTTAAACATTACAGACTATGTTTTTTTAAAATACATTTGTAGAAAGTGTGCTGATACCATGGTCCAAAGCATGTCTGTTTCCAAAATTTCAAAATTTCTGCAATTAATTTTCCCTTACCAATTAATGCCATAATTTCCTATGAAATGATGCAAACTACATCAGTTTTCTGGAAGTCATATTTTCACTTCATTAACTCTACAGGCCTCCATCATTAATTTATTGGTATTTCAGGATGAGGGCATACTGTAAAAAAAGACCTCTTAGGATGCCCTACAATAGTATATCTGTCAATTGCTAAGAGTATATAGTTTCAATATTAATACTGATATTATGTATTTGAGACTTGCAATAATTTTTTATTTTTCACTATTTATATTAAGTTCTATGCAAGCTCACAGTACTTGCTACCGAATAATTTCTTGTCATGTTTCTTCCTTTCCCTCTTTTCTACAATAACAGAAAATGGAATGCCAGAAGGAATGACTACCTGCTTTTGTACAACAGCACAATCAGTGCACAAAGCAAACAGAAGAGATGTATTTGCATTTCAGTATGTGATAAAGGTGCAATAGTCATACATTTTCAGTACCTTTTGTTAAAGCAGTCTGAAGGGATATTAAAGAAGGTTTAATTTTACACAGATTGATTCTAAATCAAATATACATTGCATCCTACTAGAAGAGATCTACTCCACATCATACATCTAAATTATCACCTGAATTAACATTGATAATTGACCATCTGATTTGATAATTCATACATACTAAGGTGTGTTCTTGGCCTGATTGAGTGTTCTTCTGTCTACTTTGTAGTTTGTACACTGACAGTTCTGCATGCTTCTGACTTACAGATGATCACAGGGTATATTATTTGCATTTTTTGGCATAGAAGGGTCAAATGTCTAGAACTGCTGAAGCATGATGCATTTTTTAAAATTACAGCAAGACTGAGAAAGCATTTTCATCATACAGATAATAAAGTACTTTACTCCTTTTCCTTATAAGAACAAATTCTAAGCCATCGAAAACTTTTAAAACTAAAGACAAGGAAAAAATCTCAAAGAACGTGTCTTCAAATCACTCCCTAACTGACAGTGTGAACAAGAAAGTTCTACAAAGTATGTGTGAATATCAGGTTTAAATTCATCTGCATTCCTATGTGTTTCAATTCTTCAAAAAAGACATTCTATAAGACTAATTAAATATTTAGTGATTCAAGGACTTGAGTACAACTCTCCCATATCCTAAAAGAGAGTCCCCCAGTTATGTGACTACAGAATCAAGTCTCTCAGTGGAATTAGTCATGCAAAGTGAAATAGTACCATTAGCATAAATTGAGACTGATAAACCTCTGAATAGCCTATACTATGGTCTGGTTCCTGCAGGGGAGTCTGGTAAACTACAATTTCTGATTTAGGTGGGATAAAAACAAGGTCCCAGCTATCTCTCCACAGCATGTGTATAAGGACTTATCTATTCTGCTGACTGATTTTTTTTGAGTCCCTCCTCAGAATAGCTCCCCATTCCACAAGGTTAGCCTGAATTCTTGAAACTGCAGATACAACGTTTATTTTATCAGTTTTAAAATTCATACTGCTGAGATGAACCAAGCCTAATGTGCAATCCTTAGGATCCTTATCAAACAAGACACATTTTAGAGAACGATTTTTCTGAATCAATGACATTTTTATGCCCTAGTAACAGTGCATGTGGTATTTAGCCTTACTAATGTGAAAGTTTCTCCCCAGTTTTCCTTGAGCATGAAGATGGATTCTAAAGGTAAGGAATCTAAATATTCAGCATTGCAACAGGTTTCAAAGCCTTTCTGTTCATCAAAGATTCAAAGGAGCAGTGAAAATACTAGTGAATACTTATTAATAGAGATTAAATGAATATTGCTCTTAGAGGTAAAGATAATATTCAAACCAAATGAAGAAACTTGACAGGATTCTTATGTTTTGTTAAAAATAACCACTCATCTAACTGCTTGTACTATTCCTGTGGCAGAGAATTTGCTCTTAAACAAAATTCTGTTTTTATTTTTGGTTCCTCTTGGAACATAAGACTCATTCTTGCAAGGCAATAGAGAATATACATTAACCTTTTTGCCTACATATGACATAGACTGCTAACAGTATACTTTAACTAGTATTACCAAAAATTTACCACATAAATTTTCACATAGTAGAAGCTTTAATTAGAAGTTCAATAACAACTGCAGTACTGTTATAAAACTCTTTCCTCTAATTCTTTATTTTCCAAGCAGCTATTCCAATCTTGCAACTGTAAAATAATGAGATTATTTTTAATATATGAAAATACTGAGGTAAAATTATTCATGCATGGAGTTGAGGTATTTGACATCAACTTCTGACATATTTCAAAGATATTAGGATGGTTTTGAAGTTCAGGTTCCTAGAATCTACAGCTGGTAGTTAGCCTACTAAAATGGGTGGCCTGAGATGTGAAACTTCGTTTTGGCTTACTGGTAGAAGTCTTAGATGAATCTGTCACCTCAGAACATGTGATTTGCAGGCTCCAAGGTTTGTCATATACCAGGTTTATTTCAAGGAACTGAATTGCCCTAAAAGTCCCTTTGTTTATTTATGTCCAAGTTCTAGACTCCTATCTGTTTCTCATTAAACGAAGTAGCAACCATTATTCTTACTTAAATACTAAGATTGAATAATTCTCAAAAGAATATTCTCTAGTTCCACAGGAATTAATTCAACAAAGTTCTAAAGACTGTATTGTATAAAGGTCAGTTTGGATGATTACAGTTATCTTTACTGGCCTTACAATTTATTAAGATTTTAGGAATATGAATTCTTACGCATTCTGTATTAATAATTTTAGACAGTGTCAGCAGCCAGCCCAGATCCCAAATATCTCCCACAGCTTTCTGTCTGCCTGCATTATCAGACTAGAGAACGTACCCTGCCACTTACTTTCCTAGTCTAGCAATCTGTCTGCTTTAGCTGCACATGAGGAAAAAAGTCACGTGGTGAGTGCCCTACGTTAGTCACATGTTTCTGTGAGGATGCAGTTTTAAGTGCTTTACTCTATGCTGAACACACACAGAACTTGGAGCTGTGCAGGATTATCATGGGACCAACATACCTGTTGGAACACATAGTGTAGAAAACTTATTTGTCAATTGTCTAGAAAATTAGGTATAAAAAAGGTGCACAGAGATCTGGATTCAGCCAAAGTGGCAGTTCTACATGAAATGTTAAGAAGCTAAATTAAACCAGACTTTGCTGTCTAAGCAATCAGTGGTCACTTCATGGCTGCTGGCTGTAGGCCTAAGATTGTTAATTAATTTAAAAATTGTCGGGTCTTTACCATATAAAAAACTAGCCATATCATGGTGTACTTTGGCTTACTTCCTTAGAGGTCTCTTTTCAGTGCTTCAATAAATGCTAACGTATGGCCTTTGACGGATTTATATGTGTATTTCCCCTTGCTACATGACACAAGTCCTTCTGGAGAAGAGTTAGACTTTAACTAATGGAATCGCAGCTTCAATTTTTATCTAAGAGGTGGTTGAAGAAAATAAAGCAAGAATAAGCTTAATTTTGAAATGAGCACTATGACTAGGGAGGATAAAAAAGATACTGCCATCTTTTTCTAATTTTTGTGGCTTGTCAACCACTTTTGTAGCTGTATACTATTGACCAGCCTTAGTTTTCCAGAAAGTTTACGGACAGATGCTTGGACTATGCTAACAAAACATCCTAAAAATTCTAGTAAAACATCCCAGTAAAATACCTTAACTTGGAGTTTGCCTTCCTGTATTCGCCCTTTCCATGAAGCTGTAAATTTAAGGCTGTCCACTGAACAGCTCATTACTCTGCAAAGGAAACACATATACAGTAAATCTTAGACATGTAACAGAAAATTAAACAAAAAACTAAACCCAATGTACTTTCAATGTGCACCATATCATACTAACTCTTACTTTGAAGAAAAATACATCTTTATTTTAATCGGAAAAAATAACAATCAGCATTTATACAAGTAACTCACAGTTATTTTACTTCAAGGCAAGAAATACAAATGAGATGATTAATTATAGCAATTGACATAACATGCTGCATCTCTGTCCTGAAAATTAAATAACCATCTTCACACATAGGGAGCAATGGTATAGTAGCACAAATAGCACAAATATTTTTCCCCCACCTTGCAGTCTCCTGGCGTAAGGCATTGAGAAATGTGTCAGGATGAAACAGCTCTGAAAGGTCAAGGGTGTCTGACAATAGTTTCTGTTTCTCTGCTTTTTCTACCCAATTCTAAAAGAAAAAAATAATTTTTAAAAAAAGGAAAAAAAGGAATCCTGAAGTTATTGCTTGATTTTTCAACATTTTGAGTTAATGTAGGTTTGTCAACTATTATGATTAATGAAAAATGTTTGTGTAAATATACTGTAACCTCAAAGATTATTATTAATGTCAATAAATTAAAACTGGTAAAAAGGAAATTAACACCATTTGAAAGTATACAGAATACCAGCAGTATATCTGTAACATGACTCATCCATTCTAAATAAACTTCTATTTCATTCTTTATACAGTGCAGCTCACTTTGTACAGTGCAAATTTATCAAGCTTCTAGCATTGTTGAAACCCTATTTCACATTTACTTACAGGGGAGTTTCAGTTTTCCATCAAAATGGCTGCCATTGCTGTCTTTGCTCTAATAAGTTCAGGCAAATAACTGCATTCCTTTCAAGTATGCTTTAAAATCATTCTTTTGTATAAATGGCATGTTATAGTCAAGAAACAATTTTCGATCTGCAGTTAAGAGTTTCTGTAAGTACTTACCCTTTATTTGAAAAAAATATTACCTAGTACTAGGTTTATGCTGCCAATTTTAGTGTAGTAGTTTGAGATATGCATTCATAGAATTTATCATAAGATAAAAACTGGCTCTGTTATATTTGGTAATAAATGAAACTAATAAGAGCAGGGGAATAACTGTCCTCAACTATCCTTACAAAACATGTCTCAACCTTCTTCTACCCTTTCCAACTATGAAGCCTGTTACTGGAGTACCAAGTTTGGAATTTCCCATCAATGCAACACATTATGTGCCAATATGAGAAAAGAGACACACATTGCACCTTAAAATCACGATAAACCATGTATCCTAACTAATGCAATCTGAGTTTGATCCTCAAAATACTAATAATTGCAGACTAAAGAATTTGTTATCTTCAGACAAGTTATTTAGGTACCTGAGTAGCTATGCAACGGTCCACGCTCAAAATCCTCTTTTGAAACTCTTATAATGTAGCTCTTTGGTACAATTTCTTTACACTATATAGTCACAGTCCTGACCATGGCGCTGTAGTATAAAGCTGAAGTCACTGTATAACCTACTCTATAAGCAGTTGCAAGCCATATGCTTCTGCACAGAAAGATTAAGTGTTCAATGACAGGATGGACAGGGCTTTGATCAACCCGGTCTAGCGGAAGGTGTCCCTGCCCATGGCAGGGCGTTTAGAACTAGATGATCTTTAAGATCCCTTCCAACACAAACCATTCTGTGATTCTACAAATACTAAGCCAGAAATTCATCAAGACCAAGATTCCACATGCTATCACTAAATAGAGAAAGACAAGTCCCACTCCTTTCTAAATACCAACTACTTGCAGATGATAAAATTGCTCTAGTCACTGGATAAAAAATCTTGGAAGTTACACTCTCATTACACAATGCACCTGCCAAACATCCATATCACATTTTAAAAGTATTTTACTATATTGTTTAAACTAATGACTGATGAATAATTTCATAGAAGCATTTTGGAAGTGACAAAATCATCTAAAATGCAAGTAAATATCACTCAGTGAATTTTATTTTATATTGTCAGCGTGTCACACACATCTCCATAATGTTTCCACCATGATCAAACCTTTAATCAGTGATCTTTTTATCTGCCACATCACTGATTATGAGCCCTCAACCCAAATGATTATGAATCAGTTAGGAGATTTTTGCTTTCCATTTTCATTAGATTAATGTATGCAGTTAGCGACTCTTGTCTGCATGACTCCTTTAATGACTTTATGCAACAATTTCTTTTATCATATAGCAGTAACTGCATTCTTGTTAGGAGAGATTTTATAAATTTTTTGACGTAATAGAAGTAGACATTCATTTCAACTTATATTTAATATAATCTTTCTATTGCTGTCATCAAATAAACTTTTAATGTAACTGCTGAAGAGAAACACTGTCAGGAACACAGATGTTTATATTCCACCCAATTAAAAGACGAGTATGGGTGATATTAATTCTGAACTCATATAATTAGCACTATGATACACACAATAACAAAAACTTTCATTAGGTCACAAAAGCAAAGTTCATAATGGCTTGTACTTCTCTACATAAAGCTGAAGATGTAGCTCATTCACAGCCAATTAATAAATAATTTAAGATTTAAATGCAATAAAATAGTAATAGAATGTATGTGACAACACAACTGTAAAAAATATCCTTATGCTTATTTTAGTTTTATATGACCACATGGCAGCATGTTAGTGAAGAGCTACAGTCTCAAAAGACATCAGTTTATTAAATGGATCATTTGTCACTAGTACACCCACTGCAACAAAGCTTGGAAGAGATCAGTTATTAAAGGGAAGGAAGTTTAAGCTAAGCTGTAGACAGACTGATGTTTCTTGAAAAGGAAAAATCCTGTAACAGATAGTTACCCCTCATTCCAGCTCCTATAAAAACATGTATTGACTGCATTTGTCAAAGTGATGCAAAGTTGTCTGACTTCTTATTCATCTTGGATTGCCATGTAGCATTTCAGTCTGAAGGGCTTTCTTCCATGACTAACTCAGTAGAAACTTCACCTTTCCTGCCAGGTAGCCCACAACAATGCATGCATTTGTAACTTCTTAGCTGCATTGTAGTAAGAAGACTACTATCAGCTCCAAGAATGTGCCAAATTTAGCTACCCGTCTCTTTGTGGTTCAAGCCGGTACCGACGCTTTCCCAACTGCTTCCTCACTCCTAACTCTCGTAACATGGTCTTTAAGAGGTTTGCTGCAGTTCAGGTTTTCTTCTTCAAAACAGCTAATAATCAGGATCTAAATTCACTAAAGGCCACTTTTGGTGTATCAATTAATAATAAATTTTTGTTTAGATACAGCAGCTATAAAAGGTATCGTAAAGCTTAAAAAGTGTATACTTTATTTTTAAAAATAAATTAATCTTGTATATCAATAATTTCTATCATTCTAACAATGTGGTCGATAAGTCCAAATATCCTAACCCTGAAAATATTTTTATTACAAAATAAAATTAAAAATCTATCATACACTCTTCTTTGCAACTGTTTCTTTCAAAATTTAATGTCAGTATTTCATTATTTCAATATTTCCTGAATCTTTCTTATTACAATTAAACTAGATATTTGTCTGAGCTCTGATAGATTAATTTAGCAAATTATGATTATAAATATAATACCAAAACTTATCAGCAATACCCAAAATGCTTGAAAAGAAATTCCTAGCAGGATATTCCAAAACTTCAATTAATATGGGGTTCTGTTTGCTATAATAAAAAGATTTTTTTTTTTTCCTTATGTGGCCTCAGATGATTCAAATAGTATTTTTTCATATATCTTAATATCCAAGAAACATCTATTCTATTTTCAAAGAGAAGCCTTCCTTATCATCTCTAATCCCAAAGCAAACTGAGCACCTCATTGAACAGTGGAAAGAATAAGGAGGCTGCTGGATTTTCACATTATCATTTATACAACTTTAGGATCACAAAACTCCTCTAAAATGAATCAAGCACTCTTCCTTCACCAGTTTTAGTTCATTCCAAATGTATTTTCTTCTATCATATTTTTCTGTTGCTGTAGTCCCAGAAGAGAACTTATATTAAAAAAAAAAAAAGAAAACAAAAAACCATCATATAAATCACTACAGAAGTGATTTCATTTCTGTGCCTAGATGGAATTTTGTATTCAGTGCTACATGAATATGCATAGCCAGAAACCATGCAGTACGATTTCTGTTTTCCACTAGTTTTAGATGAATTCAACATTACTGGGGGAAAAAAGTGCAGGACTTTGGATAATTCTGAGAGTAAATGATGGTGAGTACCACTGATAGGGGAGTAAATATGCAGCTAACGAGAGTTTAGACTGAGCAAAGGTCAAACAAGAAGTTAAGCTACAGTCCTATTTTCCTCACAGTGCAGCAGCTGTTCTATAGGTGTGCTCCTAAGTGTTGGCTTTCAGTGGTTAATGCCAGCAGGAATGATTGTATTACAGTTCAAGGAAATGAAATATGGGCATTTTTTCAGGCATTGATCCCAGAGGCAGTAACGTGGTAGGTTCTAAGGAACAACCGATACACAACAATTTGCTCCCTTCTGGTAATATTTTTTTTGTATGTGAAATCCTTGAGCCATTACTTCTGACATTATCCTTTATTAAATTAATTTCTGAATACTGCAGTATTTCAGGTATATATCTGGCAATAATAAGTAATCAAATGATAAATAACACAGTAATTTAATTTGGAGTTTATGCCTAGTTTAAAATTTTTCTCTTCTCTTCTCTTCTCTTCTCTTCTCTTCTCTTCTCTTCTCTTCTCTTCTCTTCTCTTCTCTTCTCTTCTCTTCTCTTCTCTTCTCTTCTCTTCTCTTCTCTTCTCTTCTCTTCTCTTCTCTTCTCTTCTCTTCTCTTCTCTTCTCTTCTCTTCTCTTCTCTTCTCTTCTCTTCTCTTCTCTTCTCTTCTCTTCTCTTCTCTTCTCTTCTCTCTCCTCTTCTCTTCCTCCCCTCTTCTTTCTTTCATTCAGACCAAGACTGCTGGTTAGTGCTTTAAATAAAATACTACTATTTCTTTATTTCAGTTTGAAATACCTCAGAACTCCCCAGTTTGTTCAGAAGTCTGAACAACAACACAATAGCACAGTGTTAGAGCATGAATGTTCTGAGTCCATCAGCATCAGCATGTTAGCTAACGATATATTAGAAACAAATATGCAGTAAGGCTTAGCTGAGAGAAGCATTAGCAAATGTGATTGCATTCTGGTTACCCTATGACTTTATTTTTTATCAAAACAGGAACTTAACTTTCCATAAACTGCTGCTTTCTACATTTAATTCAGATACCATAATGGTGATGATGTATAAGAACCATAACATACTGACAAGTTCATGATTGATGCATGCCAAAATTATATTTCAGATTAACTTTCAGATATTCACCTGTATGATAACTAAACACAGAATCCAGCTAAAATCCAATACTCTTATGCTTCATGCCTTCTAGTCTTTTCTTTCTCCACAACTAAACACATCCGTTACCGAGCATTAGATTTCATTTGCAGTTCCCTTACTGGCTAGGGAAGCATAAGAGCTGGAACTATTCCTTGGTGGAACTTCCACTGATAAGTTGCAGGGGAGGGAAAACAGTGACACACAATATTCATTTGCAGTTAGCATATTAGATTCCCTACCATAATCCTTGGACAAAGTCAGGACTACATTAGACAAACCCTTGGCAGAGCTTTGGAGCAGGGATGCTAAAATCTATATAGTGATGGTAGTGGTGTGACTGAACAATTTATTAGGCACTAGTAATAACAGGATGCACCACAGTAATTTGTTTTATAGTACCAGCTTGAAGGCTATGTTACAATAAAGAGAACCAACAGAGAACTGCTTACTTTGCTATGGCTCATTTTCTCTGGTAACATCCCATGAGATACAGATTTTCCATTAAGCATCTCCCTTACAGTTCTTATTCCTCTTCTGAAAAAATGACCCCTTGAACAGAAGTCACCAGTCTCTCTCTTTAACGTTTTTTTTTACTGTTTACTAGTCATTTATTTTTTTTTAACGCTCTCTCTTAAGGCTGTCAAAACAGACAAAGTCTCTCAGCCATGCATATGTTACAGAACTCTATTAGTAACTATTAAGGCTTAACCTATCAGATACCTATGCAATTTTTATCAAACATACTAAACCAATTTAATCAGAAATTGTTTAACTCTGTGGGGTACATATCCCAAAATACCGAAAAGATACCACAATTAAAAGGCAGAGAAAGAAATCTATTTTTTTTCTACAGGAAAATAGAGATCACAGAACAGAAACAGTGGCTCATGCAACCCCCTCTAAACAAAGGAACTTAATGATGGCATGGCCATGTCATCATGACACCATGCTGGCTCATGCTAAAGCTAATTACACTCCATTAAACAGAACACTGCAACACGGGATTACTGCTCAAACTATCAAATGGTTTGTTCAACAAAGCACAACTTTGTGTAGACACAGAATATAATGAAGGGTTTTTTTAATTGGTGCAGTAAGCTGGTATGGATTGTTGTTTGTTCCTACATGGTAAAGCTAAGGTAGTTAGCGTGAAGGTACCTTGAGTGCTGCATATCAGCTATTTGAAGCTCACTAAACCTTTCTTTAAACCAGAACAGGAATTTTTTGTTGTGGCCAATCCCAAAAGAACAGCTCATTACAAAGGCTGTAGTTCTCTTTCAGATGTCCTGTCACACTTGAGGGCTAAGAGAATGACAAAGAGTATTAGCATAGCATGAAGCCTCATTCAAATCTGTTCTCAGGTAGTAACCCAGAGAAACATATATTTGGAAGTAATTTAAGGAAAAACTACTGCACATTTTATTAAACAGCACACTTTTGTTATATTTTTAAATGTCTTTTTTTTTTTTAGCTACAATGGCTTTAGTTTTTTAAGCATTCCGTTACAGAAATAATTTATTCATAAAGTTAAACATTTTGGCATCCAATCCAACTCAGAGTATGGCCAAATTCAAAATCAGTTTAGGCTGCTCTGGGCATTGTCTACTCCAGTTCTATGTATTTCCAAAGAGGAAGTTCCACAAATCTCTCTGGGTAACCTGGGCAATGCTTTTTTCAACTGAAGAGTTAGAAACTGGACAAGTGTTTCAGATGTGGCCTCAAAACTGCAGAACAGGAAGAAATAACTCCCTTTGACCTTTAACAAGGTCATTAAGAAGTTTTAATTTCTATGGTATTGTGGTATCTTTGGTTACATATGTTTATCAAATTTGCAGCTAATAAGCAACATGGTTTTAGTTTTATTATTCTAGCAATATCTTTCTGTATTTTTTATTTGACGGATTCTGCTATGGATATATTCAAATCATAACTTTTTATTTTCTCAGCGTGATAATAAAATACATGAGCGTGTGATGGCATAATTCTTTTTCCAAGCTTCATAATATACATATCTGAATAATGAACAATATTTGGTTTACTTCTAAACTATTTATTGTATTTTGCCTGATATGTAGGTAATTTCCATTGATTAATTTATCATATGGGATCATAAAATACTAGAAATAACACTGAAAATGGTAATTATAGGAAAGCTATAAGAAAATGCATTGTATGTATAAGGAAAAGCATATACAACACTGTACAACAGTACAAACCTGATGGGCATTTTGAAACTCAAGCTCTGATGTAAAGAACATTGCATCAGAAGTCTCTTAGTTCAGAGTGACTATGTGGATTTAACAATATAAAAACATCACTGCCTGCAAATGTGCTTTTACACATTCTTCTCCATGTACGGGCACACATTCTAATTAAGTTGCTATATATAGCACTCAGCTGAATATACTGGCAAACACATAGAGCAGCAGGGTATTTATCCTTCCTGCCTTTAAGCATCACTTACATGCCTAAAATAGGGATCTAAGCTTCCTATCACTCTTAGCAACTCTTCTACTCTGAGTCAAGGTCTAGTTTCTTTTTTCTTCAATTATGTACCTTGCTGAACATTTAGAGACAAAAGACACTCCAAAATGAACTCTACTAAGAAAAAAAAAACAAACAACAGAACAAACAAAACCCCAAACCTGAATGCCTATTTACTCTAGTTTTAAAGTACAGTCATGTCTGTTTACAGAGTTGCTGAATGCACTTGCATCCTGCACTGATTACTTTATTTGACTGTGAATTCCCAAAACTACGCACACACAACAGAAAAAGAAGGATTTAGTCAAGAATTACTCTTACGAAGCTTTTTCTTCACAAGCTAAATTTGAGATGACAGCTCTGAAACTTTAACAGCTCTGAATTTTATTTTATTTTTAATATTTGCACAGGAATACAATATGAAACTATGTTGTAATTTCAAATGCAGTTATATGGAATCTCCTTCAAAGAGAGAAAGGTAGGTCAACATGCAGCTATGTTTCTGCCTTCTCTCAAAGAAATGCCCAAAAGATTGCTTATTAGGGATGATGCTTGCTTGTGGAATAGCAGTGTGTTTCTATTATAAAATGAGCTTATTTTTTTAACAGATATCTGCAAATGCAATTTGAGAAATAGAGCATGTTACCATTGACACTGACCACTTAAAACCTCAAAACAAAGAGATTAAATATTTTGCAAACTGTTACACTAAGCCAGTTTCCACCAAACCATCTACTGTTCAAAACAGAACCATGATCACATCTACTTTTTAGTTACAAGGCTGTGTTACTACTCTAAGCAACTTATTTATATGTATGTACGTGTGACTATGAAATCACAATTGTAAATTTTAAAAAGTATTTTGGATAGACTGCTTATTGTTAGTAGACACAATATTTATGTCAATATAGTGGTGGTCGGAAGAGCAAGGCAACGAAGGGCAAGTCATCCCTGACCAAACTAGTGGCCTTTTATGATGGAGTGACCACAGCAGTGGACAAGGGAAGGGCTACAGATGTGATTTATATGGACTTCTGTAAGGCCTTTGATGTGGTCCCCCACAACATCCTTCTCTCAATTGGGAAGAGATGGATTTGATGAGCAGACTGTTAGATGGATAAGAAACTGATTGGATGGTCGCATCCAGAGGGCAGTGGTCAAGGGCTCAGAGTCCTGATGGGCATCACTGACAAGTGGTGTTCCTCAGGGGTCTGTATTGGGACCAGTGCTATTTAATATCTTCATTAATGACATAGACAAAGGGATTGAGTGTACCCTCACCGAGTTTGCAGATGACACCAAGCTGAGTGGTCCAGTTGACACACCTGAAGGACAAAATGAAATCCAGAGGGACCTGGATAAGCTCAAGAAGTGGGCCCATGGGAACTTCATGAGGTTTAACAAGACCAAGCACTAGGTGCTGCTGGCTCAGCACAAAACCCAGTATCAATACAGGCTGGGGGATGAAGGGACTGAGAGCAGCCCTGGTGAGAAGGACTTGGGGGTGCTGGTGGGTGAGGGGCTGGACATGAGCTGTTGATGTGCATTTGCAGCCCAGAAAGCCAATTGTATCCCGGGCTGCATCAAAAGCAGTGTGGCCAGCAGGTCAAGGGAGGGTATTCTCTACTCTACTCTGGTGAGACCCCACCTGCAGTGCTGCATCCAGTTCTGGAGTCCCCAGCACAGGAAGGACATCAATCTGTTGAAGCAAGTCCAGAGGAGGGCCATTAAAATGATTAGACAGATGAAGCACCCTCTCCTATGAGGAAACACTAAGAGAATTGGGATTGTTCAGCCTGAAGAAGAAAAGGCTTTGGAGTGACCTAATTGAGGCCTACAAATACATGAAGGTAGGATACAAGAAAGATGGAAAGGGACTTTTTACAAGGGCATGTAGTGATAGGACAAGGGGGAATGACTTCAAACTGAAAGTAGGTTTAGATTGGATGTTAGGAAAAAATTCTTCATTGTGAGGGTGGTGAGGCACTGGAACCAGTTGCCCAGAGAAATTGTGGATTCCCCACCCCTGGAAATGTTCAAGGTCAGGCTGGATGGGGCTTTGAGTAACCGGGGCTGGTGGAAGGTGTCCCTACCCATGGCAGGGGTGTTGGAAGTAGATGATCTTTAAGGTCCCTTCCAACCCAAACCTTTCTATCATTCTAAGTTGTCTAGAAAAAGCCAGGCAGATTGATGGAAATACCTACAAACTGGTGCATTAGCATGTGCTGCAGCCTTCTCATATATTAATGTCTGGAATTTAAAATTACCCAAGTCTTTGAGAGCATAACATAAGGACTCTTTTTCATATGTAAATGATAATAAAATCCTTTTGTACCATTTGTAATAAAATTAACTTTTTTTTTTTGCTTGAGCTTTTGTCAAACAAGACTATCCATTTTAGTCAGCTTTTTGTTTTGCAGACAGCTTTGTCCATGATAAAGGAGATAGAGTTAAAAACAAGTTATTAGAAACAGAGCAATCTACACTTTTAATTTTGACAAATTAAATGCATACAATTTATTAATATTTTATCACTGTATCTTTTCAGATATCTTCCATGTGAAAATGTATCTTGCACCTTAAAGAGAAAAATTAGTGAACAATGATTATTTTATTATTTTAAATAAAGTATGTCAACTAGAGCTTTAAATCTTATATAATATATAGTACAGTTTTTTGTAACTTACTGTGTATATAAATACTATCTTACATCCATAGAAGAAATACAGACTACTAAATCTTGCCCTTTTAAATTAAACTTAGATTAGGAAAAAATTCATTTTCTTTAAAAAAAGGTAATTCCTCAGAGAGACAATGTCTGTAAAGACAATGACCTCAGTTGTTCTTTTTTTATGCAACACTTCTAAAAATATTTTTTATGACTAATTGTCTTCTGCAATAAATATTTTATAATCAGAGTGCTGACCAAATGGTTAGTGGTAATATAAGGGATGCTGCTCAAACTTCTCCTTACAAGGTAGTATTTCATAATTTAAGCAGAACAGCCATTCTCACAAAACATGCTTAGAATTCCAAGAGTTTAATGAACAGGAACTGAATTCCCTTGAAACAGATTATTTTTCATAACAGTTAAGCCTTATGTTTATTGAAAAACTCATAACTTGTCAGTGCCTCAATTTAACAGAGCACCTAGCCTTCATTGGGACTAAGTTTCAACAGCTCACAATGAAACCAAATGAAATGCGGGTAGAGATTTTTTCCCTTTTCCAATGCTGCTTTTTAAAAATTGTTTTTCCATGCATAAGGCATATTGTTTTCCCAAACTTGACATAATCCTTCTCACTGGCAGCCAAAATTATTTCCATTTAAATTAGCACAGTTTGCAGATTTAGTGTTTAAATGCACTGTATTTTGCAGGAAAGTAAAAATTTCACTACAAGAAAGAGGGATTTTCTGTTTTGGGCACCACAATATAAGAAGGATATAAAATATTAGAGAGCGTCCAAAGGAGAGCTACAAAGATGAAGGGCCTTGAGGGGAGCTCTGTGAGGCTGAGGTCACTTGGTCTGTTCATCCTGGAGGAGACTGAGGGGAGACCTCATTGCAGGCTACAACTTTCTTGTGAGGGGAAAAGAAGAGGCAGGCATTGATCTCTTCTCTCTGGTGATCAGTGACAGGACTGAAGGGAATGGCCTGAAGTTGTGTCAGGGGAATTTTAGGTTGGATATTAGGAAAAGGTTCTTCACCCAGAGGGTGGTTGGGCACTGGAACAGGCTCCCCAGGGAAGTGGTCACAGCACCAAGCCTGACAGAGTTCAACAAGCATTTAGAAAATGCTCTCAGGCACATGACATGGTGCGACTCTTGAGATGGTCCCGTGCAGGGCCAGGAGTTGGACTTTAGTGATCCTGATGGGTCCCTTCCAACTCAGGATATTCTATGATTTTGTGATTCAAAACCTCTCAAAAGTAAAGTGTTGAACTGATGCATAAAAAGAAAACTTCAGCAATCCTTACAACTCAGGTACCTGTGCAGGAATACAGCTTTCTGTAAGTCACAAGAATATGTGAACTACCTGTGCGCAAAAAGTGCTTCAGCTTCCTTGGAAATTATATCTTATTTCAATGGACAGCTCCTATGACCTGCACAAGTCTGATGCTTCGATCTTACATTCTGTGTGGCACCCTGTTTGGATGGTGTATCTTTACAAAACACTCAGCCATTACTTCATCAATACCATCTAACTGAGACAGTGATTAAAAAGGGACACATACAACAGCTGGATCTGTAAGAGCTTCAAATTTTCCTATTACGTGAGAGACAAACAAAACATATTTTATAGTAGTACTACCAAATTTCCAATTTTTACCAAGCAGTTATCACTGAGATAAAAGGTCTTGAAAAATGTATCCTGGCTGATAAATTCTGAACAAAATGAAATCATGCTGCAACATGATGAGAGCTAAGGGAGCCAATTAAGGATCAGTTCCTTAGCAGATAATGTTAGACTGCAGTTGGATTTTTGTTTTGATATTCATGACAGCTGAAGAGGAGAAGCCAAAAAAAGTATCAGAAAAATGCTAATTCTTCAGAATAAGGTGTAAATTTGAATTAAAATAACAGAATGCATAGATTTAAAACATTACTTCAATGAATTCTTGTGCATTAATATCAGTATGCTAAATCTGGAGCATTCTGCACTGCACAGATACCTAGGTAACAGCTGTTCAAATAGAGAGAGTCATGAGAGGAACAACGACAAGGTGAGGAACCAGCCAACCTAATTCATCTAAATCAGATGCTCCTAAAACTGTAAAAGGCAAACCATTAAGCTATTGTCCCTGCTGCAAAATCTGCTAAGGCAATGTATTAGAAAAAACTGACATGCTATGCAAAGTAAGTGTGATTACTTAAAGGGGGAATAGGTGTTATTATGGAGTGCACAAGTGGATGGATAGGGGGACTGAGCATGAAAATTTTGAGTTTGTACAAGATTTATTATGGGAGTTTTTTAACTTGGTGAAAACTAAGAGGACTTGGCTTCCTTGGCTTTCTAATAACCAGACTTTCTGCCTGCTATGAGTGAAAGAAAATTTAATATTTTTGCCTAGATGCCTGGGGTGTGAAGGAAGGATCCTGCATCTCCTATTCCCAGAAAGTTTTCTAGTGTCTTCAGCAGGCAATTTCTAGGAGTTCAAATCTCACATACCTTGGGTGTCCTATCTATCTCTCTGGGGACCTAACTGTTGAAACAGAGGTATAGTAAGGGTTCCAAAACAGAAACAAAGTAATTTTTCCTCAAATAGCAAAAGAGCAATAAAATAGCAAAACTCTTTTACTAAGGGATCGAACTGGCATTGACATTATATTATTACCCTAGATTTCACTCAGAATGGGAGGGGACAAGAGAGCAGCATCCCAGTGAGATAAATACAAGTCTCTTGAAGAAGTATGAAATATAACTTTTTTATATACTAGGAATATTTTATAGATAAATGCACATTTTCAACAAAAACTTTCATAAATTAGGCAAATAAAAACTTTCTGTGTTCATAAGCATTTCCTTGGTTAGAACACTGAAATAGGTGTTTATGATTCTGAGGTCCAAAAGTGTTCATTTTCAATGTACACTGTAAGCCTTTTAGTGGCTCTCTCTGATCTAACAGCCATCCAAAGGAAGAACTGTTTTTGCAGATGACATAAAACCAGCTCAGTTCAAAAGAATAAATAAATGTTTCAATTTAAAATAAAAGGTATTTTTGGAATAAGAAGAGTGTGAGTTTTTTTGGTTTTTTTTTTGTTTTTTTTTTTAAAGGTGAAATTAAGCTCTACATTTAGTTGTTGTGGAAACAAAAATTAAATTCCAATTTGTTGACCTGAAACATTTTTTAAGGTTGATATTCATCTGACATTTGCCTGGGCTGGTGTTTTGGCTCTTACTAGCTATAGTCCAGGGTATCTTCTCTTTCTCTCCTGCTGGTATCCATAGCCATGAGAAGACACTTATCTAGAGACTGGAATTCACTTAAGAGCATTATATGCTAATGTGTACTATTCCTGAGCTATAATCATGAACCGAGAGGAAAGCCACAGAACACATTTAAGATGCCATCATGAGGAAACTGGCAGTATAAGGACCAAGACTTAAAACCAATACAATGATCTATGATGATTCATATCTTTCATGCCTTATTGTTGATAGCAAATATATCACTGTGGATAGACAAGCTAAATCATGCTATTGTAAAGTTCAAAGTCAGCATTGCTAACTGAAAGTATTCAGAACTCCATCTTAGAAGAATGTTCAATACACCATTTTTGTTTCAATTTAAAGCAAAAGTTAACATCCAAATATCAGAACTTCAATCTGGGAAGAAATCACCTATTTCCATCAATTCTGTCACAACAACATAATACACAGCAATACAAGTCTCTACTGCATTTTGCATATACATATTTCCTCACACTTTCAGTAGGCAGTTTTTTTTTAATTTTGCTTTTTACTGAGAGAATTCAGACCTGAGAAATGCAACAACTGTTGTTTTTCTGTCTGTTGTTGTGTAATGCTCTCAGAACATCTTTACACTTCCATAAATTCTGCTATAAATATTTTACCATCTGGCCTATATTTTGTGTTCCTCTCCATTCCCAATAAATGCTTGTAACAATGCAGTTGCTTTTATTATTTTCTACACTGGCAGCAAACCTCTTGACAAGGCAGCCTTTAACTAATAACCTAGGTAGAGACTTACTTCATCCTTAGTAAATGTAATCCTTCAGTACAAATTCGATGTTTCAATGTCTCCTACTTCCTCTTAAAAAATACCTAAATCAAATCTATCTCAGACAGTGAAAGTACAAGTCTCATAGTTGATGAAACTATGTATGTTAAGTATCTGCTGTAAAGCTCTGCCTCAATAATCTTTCCCTCTCTTACAAAAAATAGCTGTTTAAAATTGTAAATGATTTCTTCATAATAACTTTCATAAAAATGAGTAATCCAAATGTACCATTTTGTCAGCAGTTTAAACAGTGAGAAAGGAAGATTACTATCACGGTAATATAAGGCAGCATATTTGTCAACAGTTGACTAAAGTAATATATGAAAATAAAAACTTTCTGAATATGTGTGGTTGAAAATCATTTATTACTATTAACACTAATTTCATTCTGTTACACTCTGTTACATTATCTCAACTTTGTATAGGAGGTGCAGTCCACACAGAAGCTTGAACAGTAATCTCAGACTTCAATTAAGAAAAACCCATATAAGTAAGGAAAGTTGCATGCAGTTTGGTCACAACCAAATGAAAATGCAAGCTGCAAACAGCAAGGTACTCTTGAAGCTTACAAACACACTGACTCAGCCACAAATGATATTTTTTTAATACTAAAGACAATAATAGTCAGATGGGACTAAGTTCAGCCCTAGTTATAAGACCTGAACATGCATTATCACTTGTTGCTTTACATATTTACACTTTCTTTGTTTATACTTTAAGCCTTTTTTGAAGGAAAGGACAAACAAAAACTAAGCATTAGCCAAAAGAAACTGTTTGCATAACAAGAATGCTATTAATACTTTGAAAACATCCATCTGATAGTTTCTTTAGAAAAAGTAATGCCTAGAAATCATGTGCCCTTCAAATCTTCCTTCTGAATCTGATAGTCAACACCAATGTTGACAGAAATCTTTGTATCCTGCTGGACAAGACTGTGTTAATCGAAGTCAAAACCGTAAGCTTTCTATTTATTGCCCGGAGATAATAAAGATCTGTCCTTCCTACCTCTCTGGAAGGTTCTCACAGTTTTCTCTCTCTGTATGCAACATGATGAAATCTATTTCCTTAAAAACTAGTTAATTTAGATGAATGACTTTTTTTTCATCTGCCTATTATCTTAAATACACTGCTTCTGTCAATCAAAGTACACATAGATCTACCTTAACAAAAAATTATCCTCTTCACTGTCAGACTGTAAACTGACAAAGCCGTTGTCATACTGCACCTTCTATTATAGCCTCTTGTAAACCTGGAGAATGCAGATGTTTTCATTATTTGCTTTAAAGACTAGTCGTCTACATTACCTCTGTTAGAAATGCTTCATTTATGCCTTGATAGGCATCTCTCTACCAGATGAAAGGGTGTGTGTTGACATAGATGTAAAGTTTCATCTGCATAAATTTTCTTTCCCCCCTAGTTCATCATAAAGACTAATGACTAAAATCTAAGGTGTAAATTGGTTGTGAAGCAACCAACAATATTACCATATTACTCCTTTAAATTTTTACATGTCTTTTCACACATCTACAACTCTTTGGGATTGGTATTTGTAAAGGTCTACTGTAGAGTAATTTATATGATATACTGTGTCACTGAATACCAGTATACTATGGTAAATAAATGACTCTTTAAAATTACCTGTATAGCAAGCGCTCGAGCAACAAGACTTCTAAGATATTGTAAAGGATCTTCTGGACCTTCCCACTTGCTTTGCCATGTGATAGGACACTGAAATAAAAATATATTTACTGAAAGTATCCATTTCAAATCCATTATGTTTTAAACTAGCAATTTGAATGAAATTAAACAATCTGGAGATCAAATATAGCTACAAAGAAAAATGGAAATACGAGTAATAAAATGACCAAAATATACAACCACTAATAGAAAGGTCATGTTCCTGCTAATTCTTCTTGTGGCCCACACAGATACAGTGCTGACGAGGAACCTTCAAGAACCTCTGGTATTCAATAAGGAAACATCAGTTTTTTCCATGAACAATTCAAAAAGGCCTAAGCAGATTATTTCCTAAAAAGCCACAATGTCATCTTTCAAGAGCAGCCACAGCTCCCCACTCCTTTGCTGCCTCCTCAGACTTGAACAGGCAGTTGTGGTGGTGGTGAAGAGAAGCTGGTACAATTCCTCTGCATGATTATTTTCTCATCACTTTACAGTTTTTGTAGAGCAAAACCTGAGAATAAAATCCTACAAGACCTCCCCAGACAAATTTCTCACCGACTTCAAAATGAAAGGCTTAGAAGGTCCTCTATTAGATTTCCTCCTCTTAAAACAAGTGTAAAAACATTAATTTTACCTACTCCACAGGAACCTGTAAAGCACGGGGAAAGTGATTCTGCAAGATTCTCCTACTTAAGAGAAAGAGAACTGATGTAAATCATTACCTGTAGAATACTGCACAATACTGAAGATGCTGAATAAACAGTTTATCCTTTTAATATTTACCGCTGCATTTTCAAGGAGGTTCATGTTTTCACAGCATACACACTGAACAGATTTTCAAAATCTGATTACGTAAGTTTTTAAGAGAAGGTATCTTTCAAAGTAAATACTCCATGTGTACCTTTTATAGATAAAAACTAGAACATAACTAGGTCTGGGGACACTAATTAAGAATGAATCGAATAAATTAGAACACATTCAAGTCAACTAATAAAGCACAGTTAACTGCACATTTTTTTCATAATTATGGTTTTTTGAAACTTTTTTTTATTTTAAACTCTTAACCTTGCATTTTTGCAGACCTCTTTGCTAGATATGCATTTACAGACAGCTCATCAATTTATCATTTAGAAGGTATTCACCTAACATTGCTAATGTATCACTCTAAATTACTCTAAGTTTAAAGAAATAGCTTAGCTAATTGTTATTATGTAAGCATATTTCAGATGTATACTTCTGCTCGTTTTGGCTGGGATAGAGTTAATTTTCTTCACAGTGGCTTCTATGGGGCTAATATATCAATTTTACACAAATAAAGCACATTGTTGAAAACAGAAGTAGTACATTTCCTCATTTTTCATTTCTATTAATCTAGCAGTTTCTTCAGGTGCTATAATCTTAAAAGAACTACAATCTTGGTGCTTTTAAAATACAGGTTTTTAAAAATAGTCTTTTGTTACATAACACATGAAAACACTAAATAAGAACAGTGTATAGAAGATCCATGAAACAAATCATTTTAGGATGATAAATATAGTGAGGTTTAGCTGTCTTGAGGTTTAGCTGCCATGCCAAGAATGTGTCATTAGCCTCTCTGGAAGGCTGCTGAAAAGATTGCTATACAGTCACAATCCAGTCAAGTGATCTGTGTCAAGGTAAGTGGGTAAGTAAGCAGATGAAATGACAGAAACACTTCGCTGAATACATCATGAAGCACTGAACTGATGTTTGTAAGAGGTAAAAATGCATAGAATTTTTAACTACATTTTTGTGACAGTGATCAGTTTCATAGCTCCTGCTGCTTCCAATTTGAGTGCATCTTAAGCACACAAGACAGTCATTCTCTCTTGCTCAGTAACAAGAAATATAACTGTAAGTACTAAAGAATGACCATTACACGTATCATTTACATTCACTATGACTTGTACATAGTACCAATTTCTACCACACAGTCAAAACATGTTTAAAAAGGAAATGAGATTGCTAACGTGAAAACATTAATTTATTCTAATTTTACTGCAATTTTGCTAACAAATGCTGTCTTGTGAATCTAAAAAGACAAAAAATTTAATAATTGTTTTGATAGAATAATAAATGCATAAAAAGCTTTTTAACAGTACTTGTTCTTCCAATGAAGATAAACAAGATATAAATAGGAATTACCATTCACTGCAGAACAAATCTCAATATCTATGCATTAGTGTCGGCAGAATTTATCAATTGCTTCAGGTGAAACAAAACCAGAGTTTCAGGTCAAATCCATGTTTGACTATCTTTGTAATCCAATTATCTGGCTATTAATGATGGAGCATGTAAATTTGCAGTCATTAATTGTACCAGTTTATAAATATGCCCAGTTTGATGCCAAAAAAAATGGAGAGAGTACATGTGCAAATTCCGATTGCTTTTCGCATCTTATCAAGAATATAGGGTGAGATGATAGGTTGGTATGATAGGTACAGCTTGTCTGGTGTGATATGGCAATACTCCACACTGAATAAATGCAGAGAGTGAATTGTGATTATAACTTAAATTTTAAGAAAATGTAAAAAAATAAGTAAAGGGACAGATTTACATGTTCTACTGGCTAATATATTTGACTTATCGAACATGACTTGGTATTTGAAATTGAAATAGCATTCCACAACTTCTAACCTTATTGGAATTGTCTTTAAGAGAAAACTTGATAAAAGGACAATATATTCAGAAACTTCTGCAAGTACGCGAAGCAACACTTTTTTGAAAAATTTTCCAGAAAAATCATGATTCTGTTCAAGACTTACTATCAATAAAAGAACTCAATTTTAGAGTCTTTATCAATAAAAGAGCTTAGAACAAATGGTGACATGAAAATGTGTATCAGAATTTGTTCAGTTTCCTTGTTTTTTTATATCGTGCATTATAATGTATACAAAATTACAAAATTACCTTCTGGTTTAACAGAGCACTTGCTAGTCTTTGTACTTCAGAACTCAGTAATGAGGTACCTCTGATGACTTTACTTAAAGAAGCAAGAGACTGATGGACACTTTGCACAAGGCGAATTGCACTGAATTGTTCCAGAGTAATGAAGGATAAGACTGGAGATCCTTGTTGCTCTGCAGGAGGAGACACCTTCTGATGGATCAGGTTAGAATTCTAAAAAAGAATATGTGATATCCAGTTAATAAACTCGGGGAAACTATAGCGTTATACAACATATTATTTGTTTCATTTGTATTACTTCATATGACCTTGTTAGCTTTGAATTAATACTGAATATTATCCTTTTTATGACACTGGATTAAAACTATAGTGATACTTTCAGTAGTGTCTCTGAAATGTTCAATAAAGACATCACTCTTCTGAGACAACTCTGTCTACCCAGTTCCTTCAAAAGTACTTGAATTTCTGAAAAATCTTTACTTAGCTAAATCACTGCTTTTAGTATTTGTATTAATGTGTCAATACAAAAAGCAGTGCTGTACTCAGCATAAACAGATTTTATTTGGTACTATAAACTATGCTGCCAGATATAGTTCTTGCTTTGGTAAGACTAGTTCAACATGGAAGCAAATTAAATAGAATAATAAATACAAAATAAATATAATATTACGTGTAAATCTTGGGTAACAGACTCTGAGAGGTAGTGCTGCTCTCACATTGCCATTTTCACTACTTACTTCCCCCTTCCATTACAGCCACTGAAAACCCAAATTTATTCAATAATTTCAAGAGATAGTATTATTTTGCAAATCTTAATTCATATGCAGCTTATTACATAAATATATTTAGCATGTGTTCAGAAACTGCCAACCTGACATGTGACAAGTGGTTGCAATGAATTCCAGTTATAGAATTAAAAACTTTATTGGAAAATTCTACATGGCACAAATGCAAAAAGAAATCCCACATCTTTGAGGAAAAAATTTTTTGCTATTTCAATTTGTAATAGTTTATTACAGGTAAAATCTGATTTTACTTTCTCTGAAATATCTCTTCTTAAAATAACAAGTAGTTTTGACTATTTTTCAGATTAAATAAACTTCTGAATTGTCACATGGCGTCCTGCTTTCCAGAACACACAGGATATCTACCTCTATTATCTTTCCCAGGCACTGTACGTTTGTCAGAACTTTCATATTTTTCATTTCAAGATCATACTGCACTAAACTACCAAGCTAAAATATGAGAAAAGCTAAGTGAAAGATGAGTACTTTGGTTTATGACTGACAAAGAAATGAAGGATAAAGTCTTCCTTCCCACATTGTTAAAAAGGTATACCACAAAATTACTTACTGTTCAAACTATAAGAAGGATACAGTATTTAGAATTGTTATGCTTTGTGTTTTTATTTTGCATGCATTCTAAAATCAGAGTACCAGTTTCACTTCAGTTTTTCTGAGCCCATAGTTTGCTGAGTATATGTAAATTGTAATGTAAAACTTGCATAAACCAGTTGATAGTTTCTTATTGAGGTATTTAATTGCATAAAATAAAAAAAGAACAAAGACATTGCAACTTGCAAGCTTTGCTCAATCTTTCACATATACTCTCTTAATTCACAACAAATTTACTGAAAGAGAAGGCCTCTAAGTTCCTCAATACTGTCCTTTACATAACAGTCTCCTATAAATCATATATTCATTTCATCATTTTTTCCAATGCTTTCCCCAGAGAATTTGATAAAACAACCCATCTATCATTTTTATAGGAAAATTAAACATGAATGCCAATATCAGCTTATATATTTAATGTCTTATTACATTCCCTTAAAATCCATTACATATATAATTCAAATCAGCCTTTAGAATATCTTCATGACCTGCTCGAGAATTAAGAACTACTGAAGTACTTAGTGATTTTCCTAATCATAAGAAATTGAAGATAGATTCTAATCTTTAATATTAAATACTGTATTATGTTACCAATATTAAATCAGATGTATTTTGAGACTTTGATCAGTTTCCCTTTCAGTTCTGTAAGTGTTGCTTTCTTAGTACAACGTAAGACTTCATAGTCTCACCTAAGCTTTCCAGAGCTTTACCTTCTTAAACTCAAGCTTTTTCAAACTCCAGTATTTTCTGAAAACTGCCCCAGAGAAATGTAACAAATATAATGAAAGTAAAGTCATATACCTCCACTAGTTCTGCATTTGATTCAAAACTCAGTGTTAGTGGGTTTTAGAAAACTCCATTAGCCTTTTGATGTATCTATTCTGCCTCCTCCTTCAAGTCTCTCTGCCTATTCTTTGAGATATTAGTCTTTCACTGCTTTTTACACAAACTTTTAATTGCTAAAAATACAGAAAAGAATGACCCAATATTTCTGTTTCACTGATTTTCCTTTGTGCAAAAAAATCGTTCTTTTATTAAAGCTGAGATACCTAATGAGGTATCATGGTGTGATTCTTGGGGCTGTCCTGTACAGGGCCAGGAGTTGGACTTTGATGATCCTAGTGGGTCCATTCCAATTCAGGATATTTTCTATGCTTCTATAATGGTTTAGTTAAAAGAGCAACAACTCATTAATTTTCAAAACTACTTTTACAATTTTCTTGCAGCATTATGCAACTTTATGAAAGTAATTAGTTACAATTTACAAACACAACAAAAGACACAAAACACATGACAGCTTATGTTCATACATTCAGCAAACAGTTTTGAAGCAGTTGCTGCTGAATTTTTGTTATGCGTGGGCCTCCTTTCATAGAGCTGCTAAAGAGTTTTTCTGAAACAAGGAAAAAATGTGACCATCTCACAACAAAAATATAGCACTGATTCCTCTCCCTCTCTCCTCATGAGAAAGCCATTTGGATACAATGAAACACGCAATCCCATTGCATCCTGATACTTTTGCACTTCTCTGACAAGTAGTATGTTATGGGCAATGCCTGAGTTCCACTGGACGCTAATTTCCAACTGATCCAGTTATGTGACAATGAGGGATTATATAGTGCTTATATAGGTCCTAATCTACACCCTGTCATGGCAGAAGACTATGTGGGAAAAGAATGGACACCAGGACAGAGACTGGTTGAATTAACTCTCACAGCCCAGCCACTGACAACAGTCTGTAGTGGGCCACTCTTCCACATTCAGGAAAGGTTTTTAAAATTTGTGTAACATTTGACAACTCGTTCAGTGAAGACTTTATTTTATAGAGTAACAAGTCTTTCACACAAACTTACAGTTAGCATCTGAGTGTGTGGGTTTTTTTTTTAATTTAATGGTAGTTTTATGAGAGTTTAATTAATTTGATTACTGTTAAGCTGTTATTAAATCATGCTGAAAAAGACTGCAGAAGCAGTTTTAGGACAGTATTCATTACAAGGGTGCTTTGAAATGGCAAGAATTAAAATGTATGTTTTCAAATTAAGCTAATATAGATGAAAATGTCAAGACATTCTGTATTAGTTCAGAAGAGCTACATAAAAAGAGAAGTTTGCTTGTGTAATTTCAACATAGGATCACACTGATTTGAAGCAGATTTTAAGTATCTTTTTCATTTCCAATGTATATCTGCCATTTTTGCTCTTTCGCCACAAAGACTGTGATAGCTCTGAAAAATGAGCCAAAAGGACTCCTACCCTAGAACTTAAAAAAGGCTGGTGTTGGAAGGAACCTCTGGAGACTGCCTAGTGCTCAGAGCTATAGCAGGTTGCCCAGACCTGGCTTTTGTTCAGTCTAGAGAAGAAGAGACTGAGGGGAGACCTCATTACAATCTTCAACATCCTCACAGGGGAAAGCAGAGGGGCAGGCACTGATCACTTCTCTCTTGCGACCACTGACAGGACTCGAGGAAATGACATGAAGCTGAGTCAGGGGAGGTTTAGTTAAATATCAGGAAAAGGATTTTCATCCAGAGGGTGGTTGAGCACTGGAACAGGATCCTCAGAGAAGTGGTCACAACACCAAGCCTGACAGTTCAAGATGCGCCTGAACAATACTCTCAGGCACATGGTGTGACTCTTGGGGTGTCCTGTGCAGGGCCAGGAGTTGGACTCGATCCTGATGGGTCCCTTCCAACTCAGCATATTCTATGATTCATTATCATCAAGGATGGAGATTCCACAGCCTCTCTGGAGAGTGGAATGTTTACTTAATGGTTGTTAACTTAAGCAGCAATTTGACTATTTTCTTCATTCTAATTTCCAGGTCTTTAAAACTGAAAACAAACGTGACGCCTTCATTAAGAAATCAATGTAGAATGAGAATGTAGAACTGTACACAACAACCCCGTTCCAGTGGTTGACCATCATCACAGTAAAAAGTGGCATATCCTGTATTTCAGTTTGTGCCCATGGCCTCTTGTCCTGTCACGGGACAACACTTAGAAGTGTCCGTCTCCATCTCCTTTACTCCTTCTCATCAGCCAATACACACTAAACACTAAGATTCCCCCTGAGGCTTCTCTTCCCCAGACTGAATACGTTATATGGACAAACTTTACATTGTGCCCCTTCAGCTCTGTTTTGTTGATTATGATGACTACAGACCTAATTTTGCCCTCTAACCTGGTTGACTACTTCCTCATATAATTTGTGGTCCTCCTCTCCCTACCTTGATACTTCTATCTCAAAAGTCACCTCACCAATAAGGTCAGTCTTTTGTCCCCCCTAGTCAGGTGGAACCTTTCTCTTTCCAGCAGGCTATCATCAATCCTTAAAGTGTCCCCCATAGTTATAAACACACCCCTGTTGCTAACACCAGTTGTGCAACCACTTGTAGGATCTGTCCACTCCTCCTCATGTCCTCCACCTTCACTGTAAGGATCAAGAAGGAACATTTAGGGCCCCCTGTCCTTAACCACCATCCCCAGACCCATGTAGTCATGCTTCACATGCTCCATGCTACCCCTGGCAGCATGACAGGGGGCTATGTAGAAAAGCATCAAGGGGTGATAGTCTGAGTGCCAGACGAGCCTCGGCAGTCCTTCCACAATGTCCCAAATCTGAGCCCCTGAAAGGCAGCAAAACTCCCTAGACAACAGATGAGGTCAGAAAATGGGAGCAATCCTCTTCCCAGCTACAGGGAGTTGTTCCCTACTATTCCCTTCCATTTCCTCCTGGTGCTTCCGTGTGGATCAGGTTTAGTCGGCTTGAGAGTTTCATTGAGAGTGCACAGATAAAAATATGTCAATAGATTATGATAAATCATTCCAGTGTACATTCTGTAGGACATGTCTATGCCAAGTGTAAATTTTGTTATGTTTCAGAACTATCAGCACAGAGGTGTACAACAACTATTTTCAAGGTATTTGTAGGATAATCCTTTTTGAATTAATCCTTGATTTACATACTCAGTATGGGAACAAAAACGTTTAAAAACATACTTAATCTTTGTCTACATATTAACAAGCTTTTTTGCCTCTGGAATAAAAAGTAGATGATTTTTAAAAAGAGCTTTGAATCTATAAATAGATTAGCTAGATTCAATTCAGACCTATACTGGACATTTGCCGAGTTTTAGTAGTCTGAAACAGATATTTTACCATTATTTCCAACTACCCTTGGGGATAAGTACGTTTGACAGGTAGAAAACTAATATTTGCTTCTTGTATATAAAACAGGTATTGTATATAAAAAAAGGTATTGTCAACATCTATCCCATCCACCTCTACTTTACTACTATCTGTATCCAATAGATAAAAAGGATGATGATGATGACATTATTAGTAGTAATATTATTATCATTAGTAGTAGTAGTAGTATTATACCTCATGAGGCCAAAAGGCAAGGTCCTGCATCTGGGTCAGGGCAATCCCCAGTTTCAATATAGGCTGGAGGATGAAAGAATTAGGAGCACCCTCTACTCCAGTTTCATGAGACCCTGCCTGGAATGTAGCATTCCCCTCTTGAGTCTTTAGCAGAACATAGACATAGACCTGTTGGAGCTAAATGCAAATGCTTCCAAAATTGAAGGTAAAAAAATTTTTTACACACTTCTAGAATAGCTTTTGTGATTCTACTTCTTCACACCTGGGAAATAATTTTAGCTCATTCTCTGTGCCCATTCATGCATAAATAATATAATTTATGGTTGTTAACTTAAGCAGCAATTTAACTATTTTCTTCATTCCAATTTCCAGGTCTTTAAAACTTCTGAAAACAAACATGGTGCCTTCATTAAGAAATCAGTGTAGAATGAGAATTTAGAACTGTACACAATGTCTGTGGAAATATTAAAGTTGCCTAGACCTTTTCAAAGCTTAAAGTAATTACTGGTCAAACAGACTATGAAAACTAATTTTAATAAAGAACATTTTTATTTAAATTTTTTTAAACACTCAAGCAAATGTCCCCCCAAAAAAACTCTACACAAGGTCAGAAACTCTCCTATTCTAAAAGGATCTTTAAAAGATTAGATTCATTACCTCCTAAGAGCATAAAAACATTCAGAAATCAAAGAAACTTCAAGATAATACAGAATCATGGAATGTTTTGGGTTGGAAGGGACCTTAAAGAACATCAAGTTCCAACCCCCATGCCACAGGCAGGGACACCTTCCACTAGACCAGGTTGCTCAAAGCCCCATTCCTGACCTTGAACACTTCCAGGGGTGGAGCACCCACAACTTCTCTGGGCAACCTGTGCTAGTCTTACCACCCTCACAGTAAAGACTTTCTTCCTAATATTCAATCTAAACTTACTTTGTTTCAGTTTGAAGCCATTCCCCCTTGCCCTGTGTTTTGCCAATCTGTTTTGCCTCCCTCCCCCAGTAACGAGGATGGATTTAAGGAACACAGACACCAACTTTAAAGAATAAGTGTATAAGTTTACCATAGTGCAAGACAGTAAAGAATTACAAAAGAAGCAGTGGCTTATGAAAGGATACACTTAGCAATGCATCTAATCATTACTACAAAAAAAGTCTTATAGTGATTAAGAGACAGACACATCACCAGTTACCCTAAATATATTACCATCATCATCATCCAGACTGCACTTCAGCTGGAAAGTCCCCCATCACAGCTAAGGTCTGGAAAACCTCTTCCCAGTAAATGGGAAATCCTACGCAGTGTGTCCACCCGCAGGTGAGGCCTCCATCTTCATTGTGAGAGGATCCAGCTTATACAATGTTAAACAAACCAGCTTACATTACTCAATTGGTGTGGCAAAACTATCTGGCTTTCTTCCTCCACTGGTATTCCCTTTAGGCCTGGCCAAGGCCCAAAGGGAGACCGAGGGAGTCAATTTGGACCATCTACTATCAAATGCTCTTTGGCCTTGACTAGTCACTAAACACAGAACGTATGGCTACATTAATATCTCAAATATGAACCACCCATGACTACGGTTTTTCATGGCCATGGCTGGAAAGAAAAGGCATATTTATAACACATTCAAGCCTTACTAATTATTAATAATATACTGTGTTAACAAGTGCAAATGCATATTCTTAAAGCATTAATAAGGATTATATAGCATCTCGGTTAATAAGCAGATATACGTCTAAATACAATACTAGGATGGAGAGTTCAGCTTATAGGTCAACTTTGGCTCAGGGTCGGTTCTTCAGGACCGAGCATTATCTCCTGTCACTACATGTCCTTGTAAAATGTCCCTCTCCAGCTCTCATACTGGAAGGCACTATAAGGTCTCCCCAAAGCCTTTGCTTCTCCAGGCTAACAACCCCAACTTTCTCAGCTTGTCTTCACAGGAGAGGAGCCTAGGAAACAATATACAAAATTTTTGTACCCAATGATTCTGTAAAAAAAACCAAATTGCTTTTGCTAGGAATAGGTCACGCTAACTAGGTCTTACACTTACCGCGCAAGGCTCCAGTACTGACACTCTAGACATGTTATTAAGTTGTTAGGAGAGCTTGCTGTTTGAAGTAGAATTCAGTACCAGGTGTTGTTGTTATAATGTGAAGTTTTAGCATGGGATAGCAAAGGTCTTGAAAGGATGGGCATAGGTTGAAAAGAGAGGCCCGAGAACTATGAACAACAGCTGATGGTCACATACTCATCATTGAGAAAGAGCAAAATTAAGAACTGGCAAGACTACTGTTGCTTTTAGACAAGAAGCAATTACCCAACAAAGCAAAACAGACAACTGACAGAATAAAGTTACCTGCTACAGCCTGAAAAATAACCCTAAGTGTCATTCAGTCTGTAGGTCAGGAACTGAGGTGAAGTATTACAAAATCATGAGAGATCTCAGATTGAGGGTAATGTTAGGGGTGAAAGAAGTGGCCTTTGTCAGGTCCAGCTTCCCTTGTCAAAGAGCTTTTGGGCAACTGATTACCTCCACATGGGTGACTAAGACTACCAAGGACCAGCCAGAAGCACCAACTATGTGGCATCAGCTTCATGGTACTGCATACTCACAGCTAACTTATGACTCAAGTTTTAAGGAATAAGTACATTGAATTTGCACTGATAATGATTAACAATTATAAAGAACTAGCCATCAGCAATGTGTGCTGATAATGGATATCAATGTAGCGCAATTTATTTTGCTGTTTAAAACTGGCTTCATTTATCAGTTTTCCAAACACTATAACCAAAATCTCTAATTTTCTGATGGTGTATACATACATATATGCAATAGTTTCATCTGAGCTTTTGCAAAGAAGATTTGCAAACCTAAAAGTATGTTTAGTTAGTAAGAGATCATGAAAGGTGTCGCATTGAAATATCCTTTTTCTTACAGGATCACAGACCTGGTTAACAGCAGCCCATGTTCAGAGGCCACAGATTTCAACATGAACTTATTCAGTACCAAAGGACTATTTTGACAAAAACATGATGTATCATACACTTAGAATGGATTAAATGAGAATTTAATGAGATATTTCACAATGTAATGGCAAATTCTAATGTGCACCTCATGCCACTTCTTTGTATGCGATTATTTGAGTAAGGGAAAGGTTTTTCTTATTACAGTGTTGTTGTGTACAAGACATAGTTTTAGGCCACGATGTCTGTGATCTATGTAGAGGGGATTTTAATGAACCTCAGTTTAAAGCTAATACCATATTTCAAGACTATACAGGAAAAACTTCATTTATATTTAAAATCATTAAACATTGTCTTGTGTATATTAGAGAAATGAAAAGAATAAATTAAAATCTAAAATACATTAGTATTTTTCTTGGAAACACATACAAGATGTTAGTCTCATGTCTTGAGTATGGTCTCACCTTCATATGGAGAAAAAAGTGATAGCCTGTTACATCACGTACAGACTTCATAGCTAATTACAAACACCTAATGTATTTTACCCTGCAAATGCATTTAATTTACTTTTTCACTTCTAGTGTTTCAATATTTGAGATAATTCCTTAGACTTTACTTTTTATGTAGTTACCAGGAAAAAAAGAAGAATAAGTTGCTATTTCAAATCAGGTACATTCCTACCTGATTAAGTTTCTTCCATAGGTTGAGAATAGGAGAAAGTTCTGTAGACCATATTTCTCTGTCAAATTTGGAGCCAGCAGTTACCGACCTGCTCAGGATCCGAAGCTGTGAAATTACCTGAGTGATGAGAGTACAAATGCAATCTTGAAGAAGGATAAACAAACTTCTTTCAGTACAAAAATGTGATACAATAGCAAATACTCTCCAATTTATCTTTGAACTATACTTTCCTGCATATTTAATTACTGATCATGGTCTGATCAAAACATAAACAATACCTATATTAAAGTAGAGAACACACTTGAGCCTCATTCATATTAAGCCACAAACAAAAAAAATCTATATTTTTCTTATTGCAGTAATTGACTTTGTTCAACTATAATTTAAAAACTAATGAGGTGTATAATTCATTAATTAGCCTCTTTTCCACAAAATTTAGAGTAAAAACTCAAGCTCTGCCTTAAACTAGGCTTCATCTGTAATTAAAAATTTAAAGGAAATAAAAAAACCAGAATATGTTACTAAATACATAAAGTAACTATCAGGCATCAAAACTCAGGATAATTATAGTCAATTCATTCTGATCTGACCTGGATCTTTTATTTAGATACTCATGCTACCTCAAACTACTTAAATGCATACTTATTAAAGAAAGAAAGCAAGCAATTAAAAGAATAACTGCAAAACTTCCAGAAAGAAGGTGAGCTTCCAGTTCTTTAAGTACAACTGTGTTTCACTGTTAGCAACCCTGGTAAGTCCACACATAAACTGATAAAATATATGTATACACTTGTAAAGAAAGAACACTAAAATTAAAATTCTTCAGTGATATTGATGTCAGTCCCTTAAACTGCATATAAATCCCCTGGTATTTTAAGGCATATTAGCTAAATTTTAGTTACTTTTCACAGTGTATTTTTTGAAAGACATGTTGCAAAGCAACTTATTCTCTCCTCTTTTGCTTGACAATAAAGAATGAAGTTTGATAGTAAAAAATGTATTAAGGACTGGACTATTTAACTGTTACATAGAATGAGGGAGAAAGTCAAGTTGTTTCTGCTAGGTTTTGACTTATTTTCTGTTCTTGAAAGATGTGCAATGATGAAGTGTTTTCTTTTGTTTTTCATTTTCTTTCACTGAAGCAAACAGCAGCTTCTTATTAATCAGTTTTGATAGGGACTATGAAGCACTACAAAATGACGGTAAAACCATCGTTTTAACGTCTATAATAAGCACTTACTATGAGATTGTGGACTTCAAAATCCTGAGAGAAGACAGCAAGGCCAGTAGTAGAATCACAACCCCAGATCTCAGAAAAGAAGATTTTAGCTTAGTCAGAGACCTTTTTAGCAGGACCCAGTTGGCAAATGTTTTGGAGGGCAAAGGAGGGCCAGGAGAGTTTGAAGAAACTGTCAAGAAAAATTTCCTCAAAGCACAAGAACAGTCCATTCTGATGCACAGGAAACAAGCATGATAAGCAATCATGGCATAAAATCAACATGGATGTAAAAGAAGTTTCTGATCTCAAATCATAGAATATCCTGAGTTGGAAGGGACCCACTAGGATCATTGAAGTTCAGCTCCTGACCTTGTATAGGATAGCCACAAGAATCACACTGTGTGCTTGAGAACTTTGTCCAAACACTTCTTGAACTCTGCCAGGTTTGGTGCTGTGACCACTTCCCCGGTGAGCCTGTTCCAGTGCCCACTCACACTTCGCGTGAAGAACCTTTTCCTAATATCCCACCTGAACCTCCACTGACTCAGTTTAATGCCATTCCCTTGGGTCCTGTCACTGGCCACTAGAGAGATGAGATCAGTGCCTGCCCCTCCATTTTCTCTTGTAAGGAACCTGTAGACAGCTATGAGGTCTCCCACAGAAGATGGGAGCAGGGATGCAGTACCCAGCAGGGATGTAAAGGCATTGCTCAGTTGTGTTAGGGTCGAGTGAGGAAAGCCAAATCTCATCTGGGATTGAAAACAGCAGTGGATGCAAAGGCTTAAATGGGCTTCTGGCAAGTATTCTGATAGCTAAAAGAAAATGTGATCTACTGCTCTTTACAGCTTCTGTTATGTAAAATAACATTTCATCCTCTCATTCTCATAACTTAATATTAAATTTTAATAATACTTTGTGTGCTCCAGCTATTGTGTATATCAAAAAAGATTCTTGTTTAATTTAAAAAAAAAAGTTATTTTCTCTGATGAATGTTTTGATCATAGTATCTTTATCATTACTGTTATTCTTCCTCGTTTTCATTCTGCACATATGCAAATGTTCTGACAAGCAATACAGATAATAAGCACATATTTGTGCCTTCCAGATACCATTCTTTTAGCTATAGCTTTGACTCTTGTTTTTGGATAGTTGCCTGCCATCATTTGCTAAGCAATAAAACATTTATATCAAATATACTTTTACTGGTAATTCAGTGTGCAATACTTCATATAAACTTGCATATAATGCATGCTATAAAGCTCACAAAAGTTTATATGATTGCTTTTTGAAAACGGAAAATTGAAAATATTAACTCTGGTATTCATTTTTTTAAGTGCCTTTAGAGGTATAAACACGTATCTCCAGATTGCTGAAATGAATTTGCAAAATAGTGACTGCAAGATCAAGTAATTAAAATATTTTTCTAACTATAGTGTATGGGAGTTAGCTGTCTCTTTCTAGTTATCTAATTGCAGAATTTGTCAATATAATTTAAATAGGAAATATACTATCGAACCTTTATTTTAATCTTTTTCTTCACTGCACCTATATCTGTTTCTGCTTTGTATATTTTATCAAAGTAGTTAAAAAATATTGGGATATCATTCTCAAAATGACACACGTAAAATAAAAGTACTGAATCAAAAGAAATCAAGTTTTAACTCTTGATCACATGCTGTGATCTTCATCAAATGTCCATGAAAACTCTTTAACATTCTCCAGTTAATTCCATTTCTTCTCTCAGGTATAACAGGTATGATGGTAGCATAATTTACTACTAAAGTTTCCATGACAGCAAACTATTTCCAATTCACTGTAATTTTTTTTATTTAATGGGTTAGGTTGAAACTCTGTGTACTGGTGGCTCCTTCAGCCCGAGTATTTTTTGCAAATTGTAGCCTAGAGCAGTCATTCACCTTCAAGAAACAGATGAAAATACATTTGATTTGTGTCAAAATACTCAGATTCACCTCACCTTTAAACTGCTTCAGCACCCCAAACTTTTGCTAAGGGACTGAAACTTCGATGGACACTTTTTTTGTGCACCATTTTTTACATCCATGCAATCAGTTCAAATTTAGGGAAGAATTAGAGATTGTAAAATAGTAATTCATATTAATGCTTATCTATGGTTACAAGTTTGATTTTAGAACTTGAATGGAGTAAGTATTTAATTCTCACAAAACCCAATCTTGTATTGGCCAGTCTGTGCTACTTCAAGTCAGCTAAAGCCTGAGAAAATTTTTACTCAGTACTCTCAAATCAGTCTCTTTCTGAATGCTATGCAAATGAAAGAGGATTTTTTTTTTTTAATAGGATCATAAAACAATTCAGATTGGAAAGAACCCCGGGAGAGGGTCTAACCTCCTGCTTGAAGTATGATGAGTTCTGAGATCAGATCAGATTGCTCAGGACTTTATCTGTCCTGGTCTTGGAAAAGTCTAAAGTCTGGAGACTGAACAACCTCCCTGGATGACCTGTTCCACTGCTTTACTGCCGTAGTGCTGAAAAGGTTTCCCTTAATACCCAATCTGCACCTTTCTTGTTTCAGTTTATGTCCTGTAAAAACAAGAGAGTCACATGCATGGGTCGGGACAAAGAATGTTTTAAGATTGGGAAGGACCTAAATAAAACCATGAGTGGGATATATATCCCTATAAGAATTACCAGGTGTATCACAGAAGTGTCCGAGGTATGGTGGTATGTTTGCAGTTGCTCCACATAACTGTTTTCACCTCCAGGTAAGAGAAACAAGTTTGGAGTTGAATGAAGGAAAATTGGATTTAAAAGAAAGAAGAGTATCAGGAATACATTCCTGAGGGCCTTATGAGAAACAGAAATGGCTCTATAAGGCAACAGGACAGGAATGAAAACACAGACTGGATGAGTACCTATAAGGAGACCTTCATTCAGATGACAAAGGAAATATGATTAGGAATGTGTATTTAAGAAGACAAAATAATTCTTGAGTTGAGAGAGGGTACACAGTCACATCAGACAAGCACAAATTCACCCCATCTACCCTTAGGAACTTACTTAAAGCTTACTTAAAACTTACACAAATTACAAATATTACCACCTTAGTCTCCTATGTAATCAATAGACAGACAGATCTTAAGTGGGTTAACTTGTCATTTGGAAGACCCTCGTATTGAGCACATAGAAAAACTAACTTTCTTACATAGGTACCTCAGATAGATGGGTCTATGTTGTGGAAATAATAATGAGGATTTTAATTTAATTTCCTTGAGAGCTAACTACAAAGTTTAAGAAGAATTCAGCTCCTCTCACTGTACTATATATACATTACTATCAAGTCAACCTTTAATCAACTTCAAATACTTATTCTAGATTAAGCTTGCCTTAAATACAATGCTTCCATGACCACAAAGAGAGACTATAAGTGGCTATCACAGATGCATACACCTAGGTCTGTTGAATCATAGCCTTTGCACTCTAACTAGGTATGTACTTACAGTACTAAGTAAACTGAAAATTTAATCATAGATGTATAATACAGGGTACTCAATACCTAGCCTTTGAATGCTCTCCTTTGTTATTGCAACATACTCTTTTAATATATTATAAACTAAAAGCACTTACATGATGTGCTAGTCCAGACCAAATACACATGTAAATATTCTGAATAATTATAAAAGTGTAAAAACCTACCATAATGCAATAAAACAGTACCATGATTAAAAATATGAAAGGGATAGAAAGAAAGGTAATCAAAATATAAAATCAATCACCAATAATGTCTGTTTAAAAAGGGGTGAGAAGTTTATTCAGAATCACAATTCTCTGTAGAAGCTGTCTGTTTTAAATAAGGTTAACTAATCATAACAGTATTTATATAAAAAATTCAATTGAACAATTTATTTGTGAATACTGCATCTAATACCTATGAACAGCCTAGAGGAACTGCTTTCTTTGTGGAAAATTCAAACACTGCATGTTTTTTGAGTTGTCAGTGCAGAAAAATACAAATTGCATATATTAATAAAGGTGGGGTGGTCAAATTTAAAATGTCAATATTTATTTACCTAGTTATTAAGTTAGTTGTGCATCTCAGCTTTTTTATCTATTGCATACTTCTGTGTTTTCTGTGGACATATGCTATGATATTGACCAACACATTACAATAAACAGCACATGCATTTAGAAAAATTATGAGAGAGATTAAAGAGAACTGAAAGCCATAAAGACAATGATCAATGATCCCATGTAGCTTCATATGGAACTACTAGAAAGTCATGTTTGACCTGAAAATTAAAATAAAAATTAATGGAACAAATAAAAATGAGAAAATGTCACGATTTTAACTTCCTTCTCTGGAACTTAGATAATACAGATTTCTAGGAAGACAAAATCTATTTCTGTTCTTTACTCATGTACAAGATGAGGAACAAGTCTTGCCTTCAGTCATTCATAGCTACTGCAAAACTGCTACTTCACAAACACAATAAACACAGGCTTATATCTGTATAAGATATAGTTAAGTTTTGTATTCATTTCAGAAGCAATATGCCCTACAAATCATGTGACAAAATCAAATTTTACACAAAGTATTACAATTTCAAAAAGAGAAAAGTCATACAGTCAAAAATATATTGCAAAATTCTATGTCAGTGAATGAAAATAAACACCAAAACACTTCAAATCAATAATTTCTGAACTAAATATGATTACTCTTCTAAGAACACAAAGCTAAAAAGATTTTCTAGTCAGGTAACTGGTATTTTTTTCAAGACTACAGAACAGATAAAATAGATTTTTATTGTACTAAAATCTAGCAAACGTCTCTAAGTAAATCTAAAGATGTCAAAGCAGATACTCTACTGCCATCTACCAGTTTTAGAAGGATGTAGTCTTAGCACAGAAACCACTTTTATGGTTCATTTCTCTGAATGACAATATATCCCTTTACAAAACTGTTCAAGGAGATATTTCTGGTTTTATAAGACTTTACAGCTCAAACTAAAATATGAAGCTATAATTTAATTACTCGGGTAAATATTGTTAAAATACTAACCCAGTGCAATACAACTATGTCTTCATTGTGTCATAAAGAGGGAACAGATTTCTGTTTGACATGCCTCCTGTCAGAACTACATGCTTCCATACTGTTTCTCAGTTTGGCTGCAGTTCCCACATAGCTGTGAAAGTAGCCTAAGATTGAGATGCCAATGAAACTTCTGACTTTCAGTCTCTCTGGGTCCCTTACCCTCTCTGCAAGAACAGGATCCATGGATGCTGTTGGGACAAAAGCACTTTAATGGCACTCATAAGCAAATCATTCCTACTGCATGTGGATGAGTAAGAGACTCATAAGTATAGGTCTACACTTGCTCTTTTGTTGTTCCTTCAAGGCCACCTCAAAGCTGCACTTTCACTCAGTAAGGATCTCAAACAGGATTGGACTCTATACAGAGATTCCCCCTAGAGTAGGGGTTCCGAGGAGGAAGAAGATCAGCAGCCTACTGCAGATGGACAGCATGAGGCCAGTACTGTCATAGCCAGTATTCCAGTTGAACCTTCTTCAAAAAAATAACTATGAGTTCTACTTTCTACAGATTCACAGGATACACATTACCTGAAGACTATGATGCTAAGAGGAAGGCCAAACAGGTGGTTGACCTTAACGAATTACATCTTGATAAAATTTAAGAAGCCTGGAAGATTACAGCCTGTTCTTAGAAAAAACTTCTCATATGCAGAGCACCAATATATTCTCATATACATAGTACCAATCCTGTGGGAATTAATAAGGCTACTTGAATCACTGCATTGATTCACTGCATTGGTAAAGAGATGTGGTTTTCGCTAGAGCACAATTCTGTGACTTCCACTCCATGAATGGCACAGCACATTTCTTTCATGCATCACCACAGGTGTATACAAAATACTCCCCATATTTTAAAAATTCTTCTTAAGTACTCAGATCTCTCAATTGCAGGGTAATAAATACAGGCTGCCATTACTCACCAACTTCTGCTAGAGACTGTTAGTCATGTATTTGTGATGTGGGATGCACTTAATTAATGTCAGTAATTATATGCTCTGAACAGCTGATACAAGGGTTATATAAATGCTAAATTATTTTAAGAAAATAGATTTATTTCTATAGATGTCAGAGGAACATAAGAAGTTAAAGAATAACATACATTGCATACTTTTCAATAATTATACTCATATTACTCTATGTGGCATGACTAGAATTATGGATGAGCAGTAAATATAAAATTAGTGTTCCAAGTCATGTTGAGATAGATTTTGAAAGAGAAAATTTTAGTCTGTTGACAAGCACACGAAATGCTGCAGCTATCATTATATTACAGTTGCACCCTGAAAAATAACCACACACCACAGCCCTCTTATTCTATACACAGTAGAAATACTGCAGTAAGATGTAGGTTTGTAAATATCGGTGGATATACTCATCCTAACTTTTCTTTATCTGACTTGGGTAATAACAGTCATTGAGACTTGGTGTACAGTCTCAAGCATGATCCAGAGTTAGGGGTGTCCTTGTACACCTTCCCCTCTACACTTTCTCTACCTGCTCCTGTCAGTAGTAAGGTAAAAATGAGCACTGGAACTGTACTAGAACCATACATCTGACCACAGTTTTAGGAAGAAAGAGCAGTTTTAATTGGACAACACGCTTTTTGCCTGATTTTGTAAACCTGACATTGTTCAGATACCACAATTTTCTTAACTCATCCTGATAAAATGTGTGAATATTATTTCTCTGAATTGAGTTTCTGCTAGAACAAACTTAAGTTTTCAAATGATTCAGCTGCCATTCATGACGACTATGAAATGCCAGGGTATGAATACATGAATCACAGAATCACAGAACAGTTGTGGTTGAAAGGGACCTCTAGAAATCATCTAGTGCAATATCCCCGCCAAAGAAAATTCATCCAGAGCAGGCTGCACAGGATCACCTCCAGGCAGGTGATATTCAACCACAACCTCTCTGGACAGCCAGTTCCAGTGCTCTGTCACCCTTACAGTTAGGAAGTTTTTCATGATATTCAGATGGAACTTCCTGGGATTCAGTTTGTGCCTGTTGCCCCTTGTCCTGTTGCTGGGCACCACCAAAGAGAGTCTGGACCCACCCTCTTGACACTTGCCCTTAAGGTATCTGTAAGCATTGATAAAATCCCTCTCAGTTGTCCTTTCTCCAGGCTAAGCATGCCCAGGTCTCACCGTCTTTCCTCATAAGAGAGATGCTCCAGTCCCCTAATCATCTTCTTAGTCCTCCACTTGACACTTTCCAGTAGTTCCTCATCTTTCTTGAACTGGGGAGCCCAGAACCGCACACAGGACTCCACATGTGGCCTCATCAGGGCAGAGCAGAAGGGCAGGATTACCTCCCCCTCCCCTGCTGGCAGTGCTCTTCCTAATGCACTCCAAGATACCATTGGCCTTCTTGCCCACAGGGTCTCACTGCTGGCTCAAGGACAGCTTGTTGTCCACCAGGCCCCCAAGTCCTTCTCCACAGAGCTGCTTTTCAGGAGGTCAGCCTCCAGACCGTACTGAGTCATGAGGTTATTCCTCCCCATGTACAGGACCCTGCATTTGCCTTTGTTGAACCGAAACTCTCCAACCTGTAAAGGTCTCACTGAATGGTATCACAGCACTTTGAGATATCAGTCACTCCTCCCACACAAAAATAAGTATGAATATGGGCACAGATCATTTTTACGCATTTTTAAACACTCTCTATAACACTTTGCATTGTAGTTCTGGAAACAAATTGAAATCTATAGCGGTGATCTGCAAGATGAGATTTTTACTGAGTGTGAGAATTAAAACACACAAGCTTTATACTGTAACAAAGAACTACAACAAATTTTTCACAGGATTTATATATTAAAAGCTTGAATAAAATTCATGTCAGATCTGATAGCTTACAAAATTTTAAGTCAATTTAAGTTACCTTTTAGTCACAGAAACCCTTTTAATACCATTATTTTCAACTGTGTATCTTTATGTTTCAAAATGTATATGAAAAAGCTGTATTATTAATGATGACTACACTGAAGGAAATTTCTAAAGTGCTCGTTAACAGCCAACATTGCAAATTCAGGCAGAACTTATTTATAGATATGCTGCAGATAGCCATGAGGTAGACTGCAGAGTTACAGTTTTGGACTTTAGGAAAGCAGACACTGGTTTACTGAGTATAAGGGAGAGGGAAAATTTGAGACTATTATCTAATGGACAGCACATTAATTTTGTTTGATTAAAAGGGGGAATAAAGGATTACTTTTGAGTGAGTTTCAGAACCAATCACCTCATTTTTCAGAAAGACCAGCATTTTTAGCAGAATGACTGTTTGGGTAAGCATGGAGTGTCTTGAATTGAAAGACAGAGGAAAAAAAAAAAGAAAAAAAAAAGGGAACATACAAGAAGCAAAATCGAGGACAGAGAAAGAACTGTTTGAACAATTCAGGATGAAATTAGAAAAGCCTAGGCCAACTGTAGATAAGACCAGCACGGAACATTAAGGGTGACATAGGTTCCAACACACATGAAAAAGTTCAAAGAAAACATGGGGCATTTTCTGAATGTAAAAGAACATAAGTGAGGCATGGTAAATAAAACTTGAAGTATTCAGTGGCCTCTGTGCACGGTTTAGGAAGAAAAGGAGCAGATAATACTGGGAGAGAAACAGTTCACCTAGACAACACGAACATACTCATGACATTAACACACAGTTCAATCCAGCTGTCAGCTAGTCACCAGTGGAGTTCCCAAGGCTCGGTATTGGGGCCAATTCTGTTTAATGTCTTATCAGTTATATGGATGTGCACATTGGTAAACACGGGGCAAGTAACAGATCAGTCTCACAAGCATAAACTTTTCCATTAATGTGAATTATAGTCTTGCGTAAGGATGAACAATTAGCTGAACCATTCACATGGCTTTAGTAGTGGAATAAAATAAAACTATAACAAAAAAATGAAATTTGAAATGTGTTGGTCTTTAGCTGCCCTGGAACACAAAACAAGCAAAAAAATCTGTCTACTAATTAATAAAATTCATTTTTTTTCTTTGAGACAGGCACTATAACCTGCATGCTTAAAGATGCTTGAATTTTCACTTCTTCCTCCTGAACTCTTCTTTAAATTGAATATTTAAATATAAATGCAAGTGTGACAACTATATTTAGATTGTTACAATACTCATGTAGAAATGGGAAAACCAACTATTTTCTAAATCCTATCCCAATAAAAATCCAATTTTTTAAATAGTCCAGTTTCCAGTAGAAAAGAAGCCCTCCTGTTTTCTGGATAACCAACAGCCTGGTAGTTATGGCAGTTTTCTTTAATCTCTTAAATGCTCATTAAAATGTTCACTATACAATTTTTAGAAATGCTGTTGATATTACTACAAAGCTTGATCCAAAGTTCAATAGTAAGAAATAGGTAATTCCAAAAGGTGATTCACCCCTTTATTTTAGATGCCTATATAAGAATGGCACAAATTATTCCCTGTAGCTGCTTATCTTACTTTAGTAACAAAAAAAATGGATAACTAGCTAAGATGAAGTGGATAATACAAATATGATTGAAGCTAGATTAGAAGTATTGCAGAGGGGTTTCTTTTTTTTTAACTCCAATTGGCTTTGAATTGGGCTTATCATATTTTTCTATCACAGTACCTAAACATTTAAAAGAAAAACAAACTCCTATGAAATTATTCCAGTATTGATCAGTGGAATTTGAAGTAGCTTGAATCAATAAGTACATCACAAGTCTTTTCTAGTAAGGTTTAAAGAAAATATCCTTTAAGAGTTGAACTACGAATCTGACAGAACCTCTCTGTGTATTTCAAAGATAAACTTTAATTCCAAAAAATCTATTTTTTAAATACCACTGAGTTGTTTGGAAACGTTAGAATAACATCTAAATAAAATATTTGGTATTAACACAGAAGGTATTTTAAGAAATACTAAAACACTAACAAGATAATATTAGTGAAGAAAACAGAATTTCACACACCTACATAAGTCATTCTACAGCAGGTATGAATCTGATATTTTGGAGATGGACTGTAACATACAGGGAGCCTAGATAACCATTAGATTAGGCACCCAACTCTGAGAAAAATAAAGCTTTCTTAGATAACTATCACCCTTAGTACAGAAAATATTTTTTCTGTTATATTAGTTTAGCTGCCAACCTGTAGTGACAATCCAAAAAAATACATCCATACTGGTAAATAAAAGGGAAAGTCTGTGACTTCCAGCAAGAAGAAAAGGCTCCTTCTCCATCTGCAAATGTGCAACTGCAGAATGAGTAGAAACACGTGAGGAAGGAAAAGTTCTTCAGCATGTGGGCTTTCTGAGCCTGTCTCATGGATCAGAACCAGTGCCATCCAGAGAAAGTGGCAGGTGCCCATGGACACGGGGGCCCAGGTGGTGTTCTTTGCCAATGCTGCTAGTGAAGGGAATGGGACAGGAATGGATGAATGTTAACACGGCTTCCAAGCTGGGATGTCACAGACATTACTTTGTATCTTATGGCTATGACACCTTGTTTGAGAGAGATTGACAGGCGGGGGCAGACAGAATCCACATGACAAAATGTAACAAGAGTATCTGTCAACAGGCTTGCCGCTAGCCAGCAAAGCTTTAAACTAGGTTTATCAGGCAGCAATGACCAAAGTCCAAAGAGAAATGGTGGGACAGAGGGTTGGAAAAAAGCACCTAGAGTATAACATGATGAGAAAGGTATTTCTTCAAATATGTCAAATAGCAAGTCAGTTCTCCTGTTAAAAACACAAAGAAGCACAATGAAGTTACAGGAATTGTTTCGACTTTTTAGGGTGCTTTCATGAATACCAGATGGACTTCACAAAGAGATTAGTTAGATGGGACAGAAAAGTAGAATCTATTATTATTATTATTATTAAAAGAGCTAAGATAAATATTAAGGATTAAAAGAAAAAGAAGTATCTCAAGAAACTACTTTCAGATAATAAAAATAATGGTGTTGCCAACTGGGAGAAGTGAGAGTGATTCCCATCACTCATCTGAGACAAAACAGGCAAAGACAAGCATGCAGTTGGGTTTCAGAGAAACATATCTGGGAAAATTAAATTACCTTATATCCTTTACCCTGTCACAGAAAATGCTAGTCAGATTTGGATTCTATTTGAGATGATAAAATTAGTATGAAACAGGTTCTTAAAAACAGTAATTTTGTTGCAAAATTGAATTGCCTAAGCTGCAGAGTATCACTGGCATGGCTGAAAAGCAAATAAAATTTCAAAGAACAAAATATAGGAGGAGAAGTACTTCCAGCAACTTCAGTTGAAGTGAACTGGAACCTACTTATTTGAACTTATAAGTACTCAGAGCTCAACATTTTTAATTTGTACATAAAATCTATAATTAAATAATTTCATAGTATTTCATTGAAAAATTGGTAAGAAGCTACCATCTGTGAACTCTTCAACAAGCTGAGGCTCAAAGGATTATTTTATGTTTTTGATGTCCTTAAGCACTTTGAGGATGTACTGGGTTGATCTTGGCTGGGTGTCAGGTGCCCATCAAAGCTGCTCTATCACGTCCCTTCTCAGCTGAATAGGGGAGAGAAAATATAAGGAAAGGCTTGTGGATCGAGCTAAGACAGGGAGAAATCACTCACCAGTTACTGTCATAGGCAAAACAGACCTGACCTGGGGAAATGAATTTAATTTATTGCTAATCAAATCAGCATAGGATAATGAGAAATAAAAACAAATCTTAAAACACCTTCCCACCATCTCTCATTTATTCCCGGGCTCAACTTCACTCCAGAACCTCTATGTGCTCCAACCCAAGTGGTGCAGGGGAACAGGGAGTAGGGGCTCTGGTCAGTTCATCACACGTTATCTCTGCCCCTCCTTCCTCCTCTTCCCCTGTGTCAGAGAGCGTACTCATTCACCTATAAAAATATCAAAACCAACCTATTCTTCAACCTTACTGAGACTCACCTGTCTCATGATACTCTCTGTGAAGCACTATGAATCTGTATGTGTAAAAGAATGCTGAATTCCTAAGACAAGATATTACTGATATTATTAAACACAATATTCTATATAGAAATTAGCATTAACCAAACTAAGTGCTAGCCATAGTCATTATCATTGGCAGTCATATTTGAAGAATCTTGCATAACTTGCCAGTTACTGAATGGCTTTTTTTCTCAAAATTATTTACCATATTATTGGAGAATGTTTAGATTAACCAGTCAACTGACCATACATAGTTACAATTTACAGCAGTCACTCGCAGGCACAGCCATTCAACAGGATTTGTTAGAATCACACAACACAGAAGGCTTTAAATGTTACAATACCTAAAGAGTGCCTGCAATGACTATGTCTGCTGTGCAAAGAAGGGAGGAAGATAAAACAGTGGCTCTGCATTTTCATTTCATCTTCCTAGGGTGGTTACTGGTAATAAGTCATATCAGTTGTATTAGGTATGGTAAATCCTACACAGAACAGGATAGTTCTTATTGCTTTTCTACGGTGTAAAAATACATATGCAAGCCTGTCTGTTTCAGTCTGTAAAAATTCCATTTATCACATATGATAAATTTTATTTTGATGAAGACACCTTATGTATGATTCTATTAGAATTATAATAAAGGATGAAGTTGGTTCATAGGAATTCATGAAAGAACAGAACCATGGATCCAAGAATAAGAAACAAGTACACTGGCACCAAAAGCCCGTTTCGCAAGAAGGTGACTGGAGAGATATCTAACTTAGAAGAGACTTCTCGCTGCACAGGAAACATAAAGCAAAGCTCCACATACTCTGATTGCTCTAATCATTGGTTATAGCTTAGACTGGGAGATCGAACCACCTGAATGCCAGTCATACTGTTCTGCAAAGAGAACATAGCAAGAGATGGGAGATTATTCATGACCATACTCAATCTAAGAGATGTTGTGTCAAAGCTTTGTTGTAACATTAGGTGAGGTAGAACCAAAGAGACACAGTGAACTCTAGAAATCCAGGTTTTAAAAATTTACTTAGCTCTACCTACATAGAACAACTAAGGACAAACTTCAGAAAAAAATGTAAGTCATGTTTCTGAAAAGATCATGTTTTTTTACATAAAATATTTTCTTAAAAACAAAATGGCTTTCACCAGTACAGATTAAATATTAATACTCTCTGAATTACACTACAGAACATTGTAAGACATAATTTCTACACAATTCAATTAGTAATTAGCAGTATTAAAATAAAATTGCTAGCGATATTCAGCTCTTCAATTAGAGAAGTTCTCTGCTTGTAAGAAGCTGTGAATTTCATCAATATTTGAAAAATTTCTGAAAAAAGTCCCTATCTTTTCATTGCTGTTTTAGGTTTACCTGAACATTAGCAATGCAGTAGGTTACAGAAAAGATGTCTGCATGACTGCAAAATACTGCACTGTGCTACAGCAAATTTCTACTATAGTAAAGTGTGTTGCTGCAGCAATACAAACTATCACTCCTAGGCATGAAAAATAAATAATATTCAGAGAAAGTCTACAAAATCAGTGAAGTAGTGGACACAGTATTACATTTCACCTTTCTGGTGCTAGAGACATGGCTGTTGAGCTGGTAGCAATTCATTTCTCACCACCTTACTCATTCACCTTCTCTCTGCTTTAGCTTTGTAATGGATTTCTGATAAACACTCCTGTTAGAAAGCAATCATTCAATTTCAGACTGTGAACCATGGGATCTCCTGTGGATCTAAGACAGCTGCCAAACTGTCAGAAATGGAATGGGAGTAGGATTCACAGTTAGGCAGAAGCACAATTTAAAGGAAATCTCACATTTCTGTTACATTGCCTAGGACTTAAAGTAAGTACCACAAACTATTATTGGAAGGATGACAAAATCTCTCACATGACAAAAAAATCATCTCATAAGATTGTAACTACAACAGTCTCACATTTTGAAGATTATAATCCATAATTTATAGCTTATAATCAATGCTGTGACAGACCAGCAGAGTGTGAGTTTGCATGTACATACGCTCCTTACCTACTTCCCTTCACACAGGAACTCTGAATCTGTTCTGATTTTGTGGAGGTTAACTATGGATTTATTTTCAAATACTAGCATTTTTTAACAGCTGCAGCTTTTAACAAGTAAGCATAGCTGAAATAAATAAAATAATCAGCAGTGTACAGTGTAACTGACAGAAACAAAAGCATTTAAATTGATGTTTATATAAATGACTTTATGGCAACACCAAATAGAGCTACGTTGAATCTTAGTGCATTTTTAGCTTTGTAAGAGATACATTCTTGAGTTCAGCCTATTACCCTATGCACCCTCATCCTACTGATTTTAGCTTTATTGTTTCATGTCCTTAAAAAACACCAAATAGTTTGCCAATACAGCTATGAATTTAAGTAAACAAATATATTTAAACAAATTTACCAGTACTGTATTTGATAGTCAACAAATGCAATACTCAAAGGTAATTTTATTTTTTTTAATAGATCAAAGGTCTTATACCAATAAGAAATTTCTGCTTGGAGCCCTTTTTTAGGTGAGTGTGAGCAGAGAATTTGATACTTTTTTTAAAAACTGTTATTCTAAGTCTTGAAATTATAGGAAATTCCAATTATAGGGAAATTCCAATTGATTTTGCCAAGAAAGGTTGGACCAGATGATTCTTGAGATATCTTCCAACCTGGTATTCTATTCTGTTCTGATTTTGTGGAGGTTAACTATGGATATAATTTTCCCTCCTATAACTTATCCTTACTTAAGACAGCATGCTAGGGCTGTACAGAAAATTAAAGAAAGCCACAAATTACAGACCAGTTCACTTCACAGCTCTGATGTAAGATTCTCAATTCAATCAATTTCATGTTATCTGACACAACTAATTTATTACCAGTTACACAAACTATGATAACGAATAATTAAAAAACTGATACTGCACTAATACAGTAATCATGTGCTTTCATCTATACTTCACTGAAGCAATGAAAGAAAAATATAGAACAAAGAATTTAAGGATCTCCAGATCCATGCTTTACTGGATCTGAGTGCACAAGCAGTGGGAATCAAGTTGCTTAAACACTGCCTTCTTGTGCCATTTTGTCCTGAATTCCAGTCACTGGCCCAGTAGAACATGTATTCATTTGGATCCTGTGTTGTATTTGGCAGTTCCTCGTAGATGTCTTAAATACACTAGAGCATATCCAGATTATACGAGATACCAATCTTTAGGCAACTGCATTGACACCTAAGAGAAGTGATGCAATACTAGCAACGAAAAGCTTTGTCCAACGAATCAAAAACTGTATTGATGATAAAGACATATGGAATTCAAATCACTCCATCTTTTTCTTTCTTAGACTGACAAAACAGAAATTATGACAAGAATAAGGGACAGTCAGTATTTTTGGGCTTCCCAAAGGGTGAGAAGGAAAGCTGCCCCAGCTGTTTCCTTAATAGTACCCAGGATAATGTTGATCCATGTCACTCACCCAAGATGCAGTTTCTACATAGAACTCTAAAACAAAGAGGTGAAAAATCTTTAATCATTGCCTATTATTCCAGCACTAAGATGAGTGCATTCTCATGTACTAAATATATACTCAAATCTGGACTAGACTGAAATTAAATGACAGCTGAGAACTCTTTACTATGATATAGCCATCTGCCATATGTTACAGTTAAATCAATAATGGAAATATTTAAAATCAGTGAATTTTTAAATTATTACCATCAAACACCCTCAAACTTCCTTTTCATTATGTTGAGAATTTCCTTATGACATGCTTAAGTAGCTATTCTCCAGCGAGAATAACTTTTTTAAAGAAAATCATATTCCTAATTGTAAAGATGGAATTTTTTGACTACCGAAAGAATTCTTCAGAATTTCTTTTTCAGAAAAAGCATAAATATTACCCCTATTTAATGTGTAAAACTATCGTGTCACTCTTCAGTGTGAACTGAATTGTATTATTGGAAACTTTCTTAATAACTATTTGTTTATTTAAGTTCTAGATTCATATTCTTGTAACTAAAGATTAACTGTTACTATATTAAAGTATTCTACAGATAAATGTCAGTGCATCAAAAAAACCCCATCCATTTACTCCAACTTTCTTATGGAAGCAGATTTATGAACAGGTGGTTGGGTTCTTGAGCTTATACTAGCTGCAGAAAATATTTAGAGGCCAATGAAAAATGCTAATTTTACCTGGGAACTGATCATGCGCTGTGATGAACGAGCAATATTAGCTGGCAAGCCAAAAAAGTCAGGTTTATCATCTTCTGGAAGGCTTTCAATAATATTGCGATAATCCTGCATTAGAAGAAAAGAATAGACATAACTAGGGGAACTTTTTATTCAGCTCATGAAAATTAACACTGTATGCTGAAAAAAATTTCATTAGGTGCACTGCATAATACAAAGATTAAAATAGATATATAAGACACGAGATATGCTGGTAATCTTATTTACAGATTTCTTCATTTTATTTATCAAAAACTATCTTCTTTTATACAGCATTTCCACTCTAAAAGAGCAAAAAGCAGTTCTGATTACAGTGATGGTATTACCTGAAAAGAAAAATATGCCAAGACTGTCCTTGAAAAGTAGTTACAATACTTCTGTTGAAAACTTAAAAGTAAGATTAATGACAAAATAAATTAAAAAAAAAATCCCCATCTGGAATTCTAAGAAAAGTATAACACATATTTATAAAATTAAGAGCACTCACTTCTATTTAAATCTATGAAGATATTATCACTCAAAGAAAGTAAAATAATTTCCATAAAAATAGGCTTGCATAATATGGAGATGCAGAATAGCATCAATAGTGACTATAATGTAAGAGTCACTAGAGATGCCCTCTTGCACAAAACAGAAAGAGGCTTTTCAGCCTAAGGTAGACTAATAGTGCTGGACATCTCTTTTATTGTGATTTAAAGGCAAAAATATTTACTATTTGAAAGTCTGGCTGCATCCTCTTGCATTGTGTCATGTGCATTCTGCCTTTGCTTGCAGGAGCATGTGCTAGATAGACACACTTTAACATGGAATCTCACTTCAGAAGTAACAACAGGAGCAGACCTCTACACCAAACACTGAGGGAACACTAATTTAGTAAGATATATCATTGCAAATAATTTAAGGAAACAAACTTAGCTTTTTTTTTTAGTTATGTTCTACTAATCAAAACTGCTTGCAGAAAAGTACTGAAGATACAAAACTATAAATTCTTACATAAATAATCATATAAGAAATCAAGAGATATTAAATGCAGTGTAAGGTAGAAAAAAGATTCATCTACTTGACCATATTATCTACAAGAAGAGAGACCAGCTTGGTTTGTTTATTCCTTCCCTCTTTATGATATTAACTCAGCATATCTATAGAAAATAAAAACTATCGGTCATATTAGAGTAAAAAAAAAAACCAAAAAACAAAACCAACACAAAAAAAACCCAAAAACCAAGCCCCAAACCAAAACAGTCAGAAGCCAGGTAGAGAATGTCAATGACAGCAATTTACTTTAACTGGGATAATTCTGTTTACATCAACTCATATTAGAGGTCTATGATTGAGTCCTAAATTAAAATGCAAATGAATCTTAATCATAGTAGTAACAATAATAGTATATGAAAGCATAGGGAGAGTTCAGTTCTTTAGACTGAGGAATTCCCTCTCATTTATGCTAAAGGAATACTAAAGAAGAATCAGAATCCATATTTATCACCAAATAAAATGTCATACACCCTCCACGGCATGTCAGCAGATTATGTCAGAATATTGATATATTTTGGAAATATGAAGATATATTTAGATTTTCCTATTTCATCCAGAAGTTGTAGGAATGTTTGGCAGTTTTGTAATACACCGTTAATATACTAAATAAATAAAAATGTAATTATATCCTTTTTCATAAATTGACCCAATTTCTTTTATACTCAATTCTTCATAGCTATGCTGCTCTGCACCACGGTCCAATCACATACCATAAAAAAGAACAGTGAATGAGCACTTAAGGGTTAGTGCTCCACACAAAAGAAGTCCTGAAGAAATAGAGGTATCCTTTGGATTGTAACTCTGGTTTACTTTGTGGAAGTATTTCAAGAATAATTCCTGAAAATAAATTATTTACTAGGTGAGAGAAGATGGATACCTACCAAAATACTGCAGGAATTCGGTAGAGAGATCGAACATGGGAAACTAGTCATCTTCTTGCCTCTGGCATTTAAACTGCCAATGACTCGTGAATTGAAAAGTTGCTTCAAGTAGGACCGAAGAATCCTCATATCAAAGTAATTATCTACACGGCCTCCATAGATTGCATTTTCAAACAAGCCATGAACAAATTCCCACTGGAAATCTTTGAAACCTATCAATTAATTAATTAATTATTATTAGTTTTATAACACTGGATAGCATCGCATTATAAGCATTTCTTCTTGTCACTGCAGTTCTTTAGCAAAATAAAAGAGACATGAACACATCAAATAATTAATTTCAAATTATTTTTCTTCTATATTATAAAATAGTAAAAGTTGCAGAAAGTTGGATGAGTTTGTAAATATCTGTCATTGATAAAATGAACACTTACTGTATTTCAAAATGAATTATTAGAAATATAACTTAAGTCTTGAAGTGCTTTTTGAACCAATTGATTATATTCATTAGTTACATGCATTTCAGAAATTATGCTATTAAAACTTTAATTACGTGCTCCTCTGTCATAAATAAAAATTTATACACCATTTTGTATGATGGTACCATCTGATCTCATAAAATAAACTCACTGATTAAATTAAAAGCAGACCATGCTCAAAATAGGTAAGATTACTCAAAACATCATCTTTCAAACACAAAAAGGTCCAGGTTAGATACCTTGCAAATCATTATAAATCACACAACATAACACATAAAGTTAAGCATGTTACTAGTAATTTCCTGGCCAGGTTGATGTTGTAATAGATTATTCTGGCTTAGCTATAACCCACAAGTTCAAAATATCTTATTTTTCCTTCATTCTGTCACAGTCGTCCAAAATAACTACATGGCACAATGATCTACTTATATCCTATTGCTTTCATATGCAGGTAAAAGCTTGATTAGAAAGGTACTTATTAAAGTCCCTTGAAAAAAGGAAGTGGCAATTACTTGAAGAGGGGGTTTATTGGTGGTAACTGTTGTTTCCTAATACTTCAATCATTCTTTCATAAGAAAAGCAGTAATGATGATTAGATTAATGATTATTGATTAGTTAATGATTCAATCTCTTTACACCACTGTATGTTTCAAGTCTGTGTAACTGAGCTCTAATTTCTGAAGTACTAATAATCCATAAATCCCATTTAAGCCAATGATCATAAATTAGCTCTAAATATCAGTTCCTATCTTTACTTGAAATTAACAAAATGCAAAGATTTAAAAAAAAAAATTACCTTTACCAAAATAACTAATATTAAGAAATTCCTACACTACTTAATAGAACAATAAAGTGGGCTCCATCTAATATTGAGTTTCAATATGAAGAATTCATTCATATTCAATTCATTTATTCAATATACAGGGAGTTCATACTGGGAAGGAATAGAGACGCAAGATTCCATCTTACAGGCAGCCCTGTATTTCCTATTTGTTCCTCTGCACTCAAGAAGCTGAGCAGAATACTTCTCGGGCACCAAGAAACTATTGGTTTACCGAGAAATGGATTTGTGATGTTTCTAGCTTTGCTCACTTTTGATGAGCTCTGCAGCATCTCCACTCTTATCTGAACATTGTAGAAAGATAAAACTCTCCATTCAACATCCCTACTAATGGGACTTCCTTTAAGACGTGACTTACCCTCAAAAAGTGTGTCAATAATGTCAAAACCAGCACGGAGATCGGATAAAGAAAATTCATAAAACTTGGTCCAACCCTATCATTAAAAGAAACCCAAAGAATTTAATTAGTCACACAATGATGATCATGAAGTAAAATACCAGTATTATGTGATTACTGAATGCTGTATAATACTAAATACTGAATGAAAACAACCTGTGCCCTCTAAAGTGCAATTTTTGAAACATTCATTTTTAAACATTAGCTCTACCACTGCATTTAGTTTTACATACTTACACAAACCAGAATCCATCGAGTATGAAGAATGTAAACTTAAGTTTATTTTATTTCCTAACTTTATTTACTTCAACTAAAAGTTGCTGACATCTGTGACTAGATCATTCACTGAATTATGATTTTATTTCTGAGAGTCTTTCAGTATTTCAGGATATAGAAAGGATTTTCATAAATAGGACTGATTCTTCAAACAGAGTCTTTACTATACATTCATCGTCTTACTCCTTAATTCACGTCACTTCATTTCTGACTAAAAAAATTATGAGAAAAGCAATTACTGCTACTATTACAGTGAAAATGCTGACTGTCATATGCATATTTTAATCATTTGCAGTTTGTACCTCCTTTCTGTTCTTGGTGGCACTACTCTTTATGTACCAGTAATGTGTAGTGTGTATGTAATTGTCATAAAAAGCTTTCATTATAAATGGATAAGTATAAATAAATATTGATATATGATACAGAATTTAGGAAATACAGATCTCAAAGGTATGTCCTGTTGTTGTATCTTCTTATGGCTGTACCTTTGCATATGGATCGTATCATAGCAACATGTGCATATGACGTGAAGTGCACAAACATGTCAACTTTGCACACGTTCAGTGAGATGGATACAGTCTCAGGTCAAGATTGTGGCTGCTCCACAGATCTCAAATAACTATCAGCCAGTCACCCAGAAGGTCATATACTGGAAAGATGCTCAACAGTGTTCATGTTGGGGTTTTTTTACAGATCCCAAAACAACTCAAAATTCATTACAAAATACAAAAGCTTCTACCTGAGATTAACTGCAGTCCATCAATGTTAGAAAAACTATCACTGTTTGCACATGAGACAAACGCAATTACAGAAGAATTAAAGAGAAAGCAGTAATCCTATCTTGTGTTACTTGAAAAACTGGTGCTAAATGAACATGAATTTGAACAAAGACAAAGGAAAATTCATGTGTCAGTTTAGTACTTTAAATATTTTCACCTATTGTACTCTTTAACACCATATTCAAAAGCCTTCTACTGCAACAGGCAAACAACCTTACAAATCACAAAGTCAAAAGCAGCAAAAAACTCTAATGTTCCAGGCTATGCCAGACCAAATCCTTCAGATGACAGGGTAATTTCATCCCTAGTCTAAATAGAATAAAATAAACAAAACATACAGCAGTTTGCTGGTTGAGGGTTTTTTGTCTGTTTAATTTAAGAATCTGCAGTCATAAAGAAATGTTTACTTTAAACAATAATTTGTCTAAGGAAAAAAATCACAGTCTCTGAAAACCATTATAATCCTCACAAGAAATTAATACCTTCCCTTGTTCTTCCTTCTCCCTGAGAAGGGTTTGTGTATAGCAAGAGTAGATAATGTCACCTCCTCCTTCCTAACAAAGTCTCTTTTCTCATCTCCCATTCAGTTGTGTGTTTCCATAATACTTTTTCCTGTCCCAGGCAAACAGGATTCACAGAATCTTTTCCATGTGACTTCATTTCTTCATCAGTATCAGTTACTACACAAATCACAAAATAACCGCATGCAGGAAGGAACAATTTTCAGAAAGACAGGAATTGAGGTTACCAAGATCTTATTTTGCAATGAATTCAGAGACAATGAAGGTAGGCACCAGAAGTGTCCAAATTTTTCTCATTTCTGAACATGATCCAACAGGAAAAATACTTCCAAGTACAGAAGTTAATAAATGGGGTACATTTTTAAAAAGGTAGCAAATAAAATATTACCTGAGGGATAAAGTTTCTTCTTTCTTGACATACAGCATGAAACCATGCTAAACAAAAGAGAGACTGTGCTCGAGACAAATTTCCCTTTTTATTAATTTGCTCTGGTGTCCAAGATTCATACGTTCGCAAGAGGTTCTTTTTGAGGCCTGGAGGTGCCTGCATCAGAAGGAAAGACACTGTTCTAGACAGAAAACCTGGTATTTTTATGTGCTATTTTCTTAAATTCTAAGCTAAAATTTGTAACTTAAAGAAATGACAAACAGTGTTTAATAGAATAAAATTTAACAAGAAAAATATTTGTTTGTAATAAATGGCCTAATAATAGAATGATTCTATACGGAAAATAACGTCAGCATACTGAAGGAAATTGTAACCCGGACCAACTGACAGGACTGTACCACACTAAAAGAACTTAGTGAAAGAATAACACTCTATCAAAATATGTAAGCATAAACTAAATTCAACTGTTTTCAAAAATACAACTTTTCTTCAGATTTTAAAGTTCAACTACCAATTAATTCTGTGATGAGTGTCAAATTGCCTTTTGCCATCACCTCACTCTGTTAACTAGCATACAGATATGGTATAGATGAATGATAAAATGCTGGTTCTCTGATTAAGTGGTAGGTAATGTTCACAACCACTAGAAATAACTGCATTTAAGGTGTATATAATAACAGAAATTACAGTGCTTAAAAGTAAAAACTACTGGATACTCAGCCATTTTCAAATTATTTCCAAGTGTGAAGGCAAACATAAATTTTAAAGAGATTTAAATTACACTTTCATATTTCTAAGAATGTTCTTTCTTTTGAAAAATGGTTGTTAATATTTCCATAAGATTAACATAATTCCATATGCTGCTTATGCACACTTCTGAAAAACAATTGCAAAATACTGTAGTAAATTGACTTTTTCTTTTAATATCTGCATCTTGATCGGTAACAGTTAAGGGACATACTACAACCACATAATAATCAAATATCATTCACCAAGTCATTGTCTATCATTGTCCTTTCATGATAACAAAATATTTACTAAAAATGAAAAGAAAACAAAAGGATTGAGAATATTGCATTTGTGCAAAGTTCCAATTATTTCAAAGATAGTGGGATGAGTAACTTCCAGAAGTTAGATGAAAAGAAATGTGATGATCCTACACAGTCTTGCAATTTCTGTACCACTGAAGGGCTCAATATAAGCAAGAAGGTACTCAAGAAACTTAAAAATACCTGCAGTCAATATAAAAGTATAACAGTTTTGGATTGTGGAAAGTCAGCAACATTGGACTCTAAAGGTCAGAGTTTCTCAGTTTAGCTGTAGGCAAAATCTCCACACTCCATAATGAATGGAAGATTTAGTAGCACTCCTATCAATGATTTCCATAATGGACACTGCTTCAGTGCATTCATTAGACTACTTTCCAATCATTTGGAGGAACACGGTCCCAGTTATTCCTTAAACTGAACCATTTCAAAAGCAAAGGTCTCAATTTTGAGTAAAGGCCTTTAACTGTATGTTCTGCTGTACAGGAGGAAAGCCATTTTTGTTGAAAGGGTCCAGTGAATATAAAGCTATGGGGCCAAAAAGGAAAATAAGAAAGTGGGATTCTGTGATCTTCAGATGAGGATGTTCATCAAGAAGGAGAAATTCCTTGTTTGTCATCCATGTAGTATCATCTGTGTAGATTTTTGCTCTTAAGAAACACTGATTAAATGCACAAAAGAATTTGGAGCACAAGACAGAACAACTACTTTCCCTATTTAAACTTATTTTCAGTTCAAACTTTCAATTGGAAAAAGTATCTAGGAAAAAATTCATCTCTCAAGGTAAATTCATAGCATTTTTTGAAATATAAGGTAAAGTCACTTATTCTATTTAAACATATAGTTTACTATACATCTAGATTAGTTTCATGTAAAAATCAAATAAAAACTTTCCAAACAAATCTTACTTCATAAGTTATTTTCAGACTTGACTGAAGCAAAATCGGAGTAAATTTTGGATGAACTTCGGTAGTAAGCCACAGACGAAAGTTTGGTTGAGGCTGTAATGTATTCAGTTCCTATTAAAAAGATGATATACATTGAAAAAGGTTTTGAGGTGGTTTTTTTAATATATAGAACAGTATTTACAAAATTATAATACCCTGGATTAGAAAGTTAGGCTTATCTAAAAAAATCTACAGCTGTTTTACATATAAGGTTATTCAAGACTATAGTTCAAGATGTATTGTCTCCACACATTCTATGTCATCGCTGTGCTCAAACTTGAAGTTCATCCTAGCTGTGTCAAAATATTTGCACCTTTCCCCCAGATACTAAATTGGTGGCATAAAAATACATAGCAGTTCTTTACTTCTTTTAAGTACAAAAACACCAGAAGTCTGCATCTCAAAAGATGAAGGCTTGCAATGTGGGCTGCATATCAACAAATCTCAATGACTTTCAACAACTGTATAGCTATATTCATTTTTTCCTCTTCAAGTGTTTGTTGTATGAACCCTTTATGTTATCATGATTCATGGAAAACTGAGATTAGGAAAAATGAGTTCTAAGAGAAATATTGTCAAAAGTTATTTAAAATATAAAGGTTTCACAAAAATATGTAATTATTGAATATGGACACACACTGCTGGTGCTTTAGGTGCTGCTGAAACAGATATATTTTCCATTGAAGTTGTCTGACAATTGACTTCAGAACAATGTCAACAGTTTTGTGTACATGTGTTGGGAGAAACATAGGTTAAAAAACTCAACAGATTTTCTCACAATCCATTCATTGTCATAATCTCTAAAGCATAATCATTATCATTTTGGTTTTGGTGTTTTTAGTAAAGAAAAAAATTCTGAAAAGTCATTACTTGTCCAGATATTTTGCAAAATGACAACTATAATTGGTACCTAGAGTCATGGAATCATGGAGCTCGGAGGGAACTGCTGGAGCCTGCCTAGTCCAACTCTCTGCTCAAAGCAGAGCCAGATTCAACAAGTTGTCCAGACCTGTATGCAGTCAGGTTTTCAGTATCTCCAAGGATGAAGACTCTGCAGCCTCTCTGGGCAACCTGTTTGTGTTTGACCATCTTCACATTAAAATAAGTTTTATCATTTCTTTAAATGGCATTTCTTGTATTTTAGTTTGTGTCCATAGCCTCGTCTTGTAATGGGACACCACTGAGAAGAGACTGGGTCTGTCTCCTTTACTCTTTCCAATCAGCCAATACACACTAAATAACTAAGATTCCTCTGAGGCTTCTCTTTCCCAGGCTGAACAGTCCCAGTTCTCCCAGTTTCCACTTGTATGATACATGCTCCAGTTCCTTTATCACCCTAACCCTGTACTGAAGTGGCTCCAGTATGCCCATGTCTCTCTTGTACTGGGTAGCTGAGCACTGGACACAGAATTCCAGATGTATCTCACCAGTGTCAAGAAAAGGGGAAGGATCACTTCCCTCGACCTGCTGGCAATGCTCTGTCTGTAACAGCCCAGGAGGCCAGTCACCTTCTTTGCTGCAAGGTCACTTTGCTGGCTCATGTCACCTTCTTACCCACTAGGACTCCTAGGTCTTTTCTGCCAAACTGCTTTTCAGCCAGTTAGTCCCCAGATTGTCTGGGTGGCCGGAGCTACTCCTCACAGGAAGCACTTAGCATTTCCCTTTGCTGAACTTCATGAGGTATCTCCTCAGTCTACTTCTCCAGTTTATTAAGGTCCTTTTGGATGAAAGCACACTCATCTGTTACATCAATAATTTCCTCCAAATCTTTATCATCTCTACTTGCTGAGGATACACTTTGTCCCGTTACTCATATCATTAATTAAGATGTTAAACCATGTTGGCCACAGTACCAATGCCTAGAGCACAACACTGATGACTGGCCTCTGACTGGATTTTTTGATGTTGACAACAACCCTTCAAGTAACACAACTAGGCCAGTTTTCAATCTACCTCACTGAGGTACACTGGGGTCCATATTTCATCAGCTTGTCTATGAGGATGTTATGGGAACTAAACCAAGATTTGATAATGAACCACAGCCTTGGAAGCAGGAGTTTTAGGAAAAGAAAACAAGAGAATTTGCACGCTAGCTCAAGCATCATTATCTGCAGTATGCATCCTCTGATACTCTGTGCTTGGCTACAAGACATCTAGTGGGGGGAAGCTGTAAACTGTGAAGGTATCATTTTCTTATTGATAAAGTTCACGTTGACCAGAAGATATATTTCATCTTCTTAAATTGAAAGATTGTGAGAACTAAATTTATGTACCCGGATGGAACTGAATTATAAATATGCAGAAGTCCCTTAAGATGATGTTCAAGCATAGGAATTACATAGCCTCACACTTGTTAATGATATGCAAAATAGACAAGGGAATGTGCAGAGTCAACCATCAGCAAATCTCAGTCTATATTAAGTTTAACACATTCAGTATTACATTCTTTCGGAAAGAATAAGAACCTCTTGACACATATCCATATTTTAATACTTGTAAGATCTGAAATTTTGTAATCAGCAAGAGGCTTGCAAACGCTTCCTTACTGTTCACTAGCTTGTTCAGATTAGATGACATACACCAGTGTTATCTTGCTTTGCCTCCGCATTTTTTCAAAATGGATTATTGGAATGCTAAAGGTACATGTGTGCCACACTGAGAGACAGATGATAGACTCCAAGATCACATCCATGGAGTACAAATTACAAAAAATCACAGAAAACTGGAAAATTAAGACTGTAGTTACTGTTGATAGGAATTCTCTAATCTTCTTCTGGGTAAATTTCTTTTGAGGATTTCACAGTGATATACATGAAAAGTGTGTCATATAAAATCACTTCTGGTCAGCAAGTTAATGATCTAACATGCTATAACGAAGAGTGTGTTTCTAGAAAATATTAGATAGACATTTTAATCTCAAATTAGCAAAAACCTCTTAGTAACTCAGGCACAAGCTATACTTCACAAAAACAAGAACTGCTAAAAATTAAGTCCTAGAACTAAGGGAAAAAGAAATTAAATTCAAGCATAGATAGATTCATAGTTCAGCAAACATGGGCAGTATCTCAAAGTACTAGAAGTCCTAACTGGAACATTTTCCCAATCATCATGGTAGAAATACTGTACACTGTATGAAAATGTTCACACAAAAAAAGGAGCTGCTTAGATCTGCAGCAGTTTACCTTATTCATGACTGAGAAAACTGCAAAGGTGTATTTTTAAACTGGAATTTTGAACATCACCATGGAAATGTCTAAAATGTTTCAGAAATTTTGCATACTAATTTTGTCTGGTTTCCAATATCTTCTTCTCTATTTGCCCTCACCTTTTCCAACACAGGAAGCCAAGATGTAACGAGATGCAGGTTTTTTAAACAGAGCCATTCTCCATTGCGTGCACATTCTTTTAGAGTTTGAATAGCCAGGTCAGCTTGGCCCTGGCCCATTGCAATCTGAAATGACAGACACAGTTGCATCAAGAACTTATCATTTAACAGCTAAATACAAAATCATGTTTTCAATGTAGGGTGTATATGTAAAAAAGGAGTGCTAAAGATAACTAGAATTTTCTCTAACGTGATAGGCTACTAAAGTAGGGAAAAGATTAAGGAAAACAGTTTTCCTTCACAATTTCTCTAATCAGAGTTTGTTAAAAAAACCATTACCTAGTCTCTTTATGGCAAAAAACATACATCCTTTGGTGACAGTAATGTTATTCCCTGGGAAGTCAAAAAGTAATTTAAATATCAGTGACTAAACTGTACTACTGCAGAACTGCTGATACAATAAAAACAAGAGATAAATGAGAACAAAGTTTCTTCTGAGTGGAAGTTAGGAGTATTTCCTTTGAAGAGAAACACTCAGTTATATTAAGATGAGTGAAAAACTAAGGCTGGTCTCTTTCCAACTGGGAAATATGAATAGTTTAACATACAGTCCTTTCTTCATGTTTTATAGCACCATATTTAGTTCTACCTTAGAATCTATTTAGAAGCTATACATAACAAAAACCCTGAACCAAACAAGTTGAAAATAAAGTGGTCTTAGCCAATCTGAAAAGTCTTGTCTTGGCATTATTATCCTCTACCTAAATAAAACTTAATATATCTTGAAATAATTTAAAATAGCCAAAAGAAGATAAGGTAGCAGACAAATTTAGCACTCTGTTCTTCATCCTATATGAGAAGTAATTCAAGAGAGAAGAAAAATCTGATCTTTTATGTTCTATTTAAATTACATGAGAAAGTGCAGGAAAAACCCACAATATTCTCATTAGTAGGACACCTTTCAGATTATTTAGCTTTGAGTACCACTCCTTAATTGAATACCATATCATGCTACATTTTAAAAGTCCAACATGTAAAGAATATTTAGAGATAAACATAAAAATCCACGTGGCAGAGTAAGAAATATGCATTCCACAACGTTCATAGTTAGATAAGCTGGCAGTAGGTTCTTAATATTTACAGTTTGATGGGAAAAATATATTACATCAGTGTATATTCTAGGAAAGGAACAATTTCAAGGACTATTTAAAAGCAACATTAAACTTGACGTTTTCCATTTCTATGTTAACCAGTGATTGTCTAGATAACAACTTCCCCCCCCCACAGATATTTCAAATGACAGAAGGAAATAATTTTTTATAGAAAGGTATAAAGCATATTGTTACTGTGTAATGGGAATATTAGGAAACTACTTTTATCATAGAATAATTTGAATTGGAATGGATCCTGAAAGGTGTCTAGTCCAATCTCCTGTTCAAAGTAGGAAAGATCAGATGAGAAGCTGAGGGCTTTGTCCAGTGGGTTATTGGGAACCTTCAAGGTTCCCAAATTTCTCAAAATATTTTACAGAATTTCACAAAATACCGAAGTGTTCACAAACACTGAACATCTGATTTCCTTGTTCAGTTGAAGAAAAAAAAATGCAAGTCCTAGAAGCAGAGGAAATTATGAAGTCTAGTCTGGCCTAGTGCGTTTATATTTCAATTACTCCACACTAAAAAAAGATAACGTTGTAGCACATATAACAATTCTCAGCCTCTTTTGTTCTCTTCCATCTATCTTCTCATTTTTTCCTTCTCCACGTTGGAGGAATGCCTATCATGTGGATCCTGCTTCTGTGAGGATGACAAATTGTGTCTCTCTTCTCCAACCAATTTTGCAAATGGAATGAGAAGTTAATGTCAAGACAGGTAAGAACAAACACATAGACACCAAACTATGTTTTTACATATTAACTTCCTTGAAAAACAAGGTAAAACAGATATTACTACAGTAAAATTTTACACATTACATTTTTTTAATCATTATGCTTATCTAAGACTGACCTGATGGTAGCACTCAGTACTTCTTTCAACACTGGCAAGTTCCTGCAACTCTTGAGAAGGATCAGCACCAGGAGAAATTATTATCAAGATGGGCTCAATTTCCATAGTCTCTTTATACAGACGTTTCATATTCAGAGGTGATGGAGATAATTCCTTTATGCCTATAGTTAGAATTAGAATTATTATGGAAATAAAGTGACTCTCCATGATGGTGTGGTCATTTGGCAGTCAGAGTTCTGTTCCATGGAGACCAGAAAACCAGTCTTAAAATAAGAACAAAATCCTTACAATATGCAGGTATAAGACATCCTATTTTGATAAGAAAAATAAACAAGCATGGTGCTTGGATTTCCAGCTTGACAAACATAAACTGCAGTCTTTATTTAGAGTGTAGTCTTCAAGGAAACATACAAAAAGAGAGAAGTGGAATAAGAAGCTATGCTATTTGCTGAAACTAATTGCAGTGTGTATGTCTGCCTGTACAACACCTCTCCTTATTGTCCTAAGAGCCTTAATTATTAGACTTACACGGTTCTTGGTACTATGATTACTTCTGTCTATTATTTGTTTTAATATACAACTTAAATAGTTAAAGTGTTGACCTAGTAAAAGCAAGGTATTTATACACGAGCCCAAAGCTATGTGTATAATAAATTGTGTTAGCCATGTAGTTTCATGCATCTTTAGACTGGTCCTTAAGTAATGAAGCTTTAGGTGCAATGGGAAATCACAACATAAAGCAAGGCAGAAGAACCCAAATCAGTGACAACTATGCCACAACTACTAAATGATGCCATACACACTTCCTTGAGGGCATGGTCTGCTTTCAGACTTGAGCTATTACACGTTCCCTGTAGAACAATATATAATATGGTATATAATTTGTACCACAGAATCATAGATTAATTTGGGTTGGGACCTTAAAGATCCTCTAGTTCCCGCCATAGCCAGGGTCACCTTCAACTAGACTAGCTTGCTCAAAGCCCACCCAGCCTGGTCTTGAACACTTCCAGGGATGGGGCATCCACAATTTCACTGGGCAATCTATTCAAGAGTCTCACCACTCTCACAGTAAAGAATTTCTTCCAGATATCTAATCCAAGCCTACTCTCTTTCAGTTTAAAGCCATAGCCTTTGTCCTATCACTACATGCCCTTGTAATAAGTCCTTCACCAGCTCTCTTGTGGGCCACCTTTAGGTACTGAAAGGCTGCTTTAAGGTCTCTCTAGAGCCTTCTCTTCCCAGGCTGAACAACCTCAACTCTCAATTCATAGGAGCGAGGCTCCAGTTAATACGGTGCATTTCAGTATAGCATGTAAGATAAAGAAATAAGTATGCTTTGAGTGTCCAGAAAATACGTTCCTAGAAAGTTCTTATGAACCTTATCTTCAAAAGAAATTATTTTAATCCCTCTTCATCCATAAATTTAAAAATATATGTAAAAGATGAAGCAAAAACCCCCATATCTGGATAAAACAGAAGTGAAAGGCTTTCTTGTAGGCTATTAGAGCTCTTTTGGAACTCATTTTTCTTACAGGAAAGCAGCCAAAGTAGATTGGAAACTTAACAGCTCCTTTTCAAACTAAAGGAAAGTTTAAGTAGTTTCAGGGTAAGCATCCTGAAAAAGACCCAGCAGAAAAACTATGAAAAAATATTCATACAAGTGTGACATCTTTTATCAGTTAGAAAGTGCTAGTCATGATTTATGACATGATCTCAAAATAAAATCTCACTGATATGCATGAAAAATCTGTGGATGATTTGTGGATGACTTGCTGGTTTTGAAACTCCAAATGAAGATAATGGTATTCTGCCTTCCTTGGTGAGGCTGCAGCTTCATTCACCTAAAACCATCCCCTCGTGCAGCATTCCTCCAAGGAACTAGTATAAAAATAAGCAATTTATGTAATTTATTAAGATTTGGAAGACAGTAAGCAGGCAAACTCACTCTGCATTCAGGTCTCTGCTGGGCTTTGAGCCACATGGCACTGCAGATCACATTTGTCATTTGATTCCAACAGGCAGAGACATTGTCAGCATGGGCCTTTTATACTCGCCATCGACAAAGTATCCTCTCTATCTACTAATAATATTTGACAGAGAAGCTATATCTTAATCCCAAAAATAACAGTCTTGGTTGCAGATATGGAGCCAATTTTGACCAACAAATGATGCCCACAGACAGGGAGCATAAAGGAGTAAAATAAAGTGACTTTTAAAACTTACAGTGTCCACCTCGATGAGACACTCATAATTCATCTTCCATATACCCATTAACTGCTAAAAACCGAGGGAAGGCTTTGGTGTGCTATACTGCAATATTAAGATTATTTGGCATACAGTATCCACTTCAAACTGTGGATACAATAGACTTCAGAAGGGAAATAGACTAACTAGAACAAATAGACAACCATAGCATTGAATCACTCTAAATCATGTATATTTTTAAACAGACTGTAAAAAGTATGACACACCAAGAGACAGACAAAAATTACTGAAATTATTAAATAATCTTCTGAGACTCAATCTACAAAATTTCAAATCTAATGACATTAAATGAAGTAATATTTTTTGGAAAATTTGTGTCTTAAGGAAAGTGCTGCAGTGTAAAACTTTAAGAAAACCAGTTATCTTCTTTTCTTAATTAATTCCAGTGTTCAAGAATTCATTAAAAGAATCTGACAGATCTTCTACAGTATTTTCAATCACTATGCAGCATAAACCGAACAATTTTAAAAGCACTTTTTAACAATACTTTAAAAGAACAAAACCAGCAGGTCCATTTACAACATATTTTCAAATTCAGAAACTTAGGGATTCCATAACAACTATAAAATAAAAGCAACGTAGGACAAAAAAAGATACTTAATTGTTATGCAGAAATAATCTGGTGAAAAATTAACTTACCTAGGGTTTTACACGCAAAAAGAGCCATGGCACTCTGTAGCCTGTCTGGTCGGACAGCCTGGACCACAAGTACCTTAAAATAAAATATATTCGGGGGAGATGAGTCTATAAAAGTATATAGTGACAATTTAAAATGCAAGACTCCTCTAAGACTGCTGAATTCTTTAAACTTTTCTTAAGAACAAAGTTATCTTCCCTGAATATATAAAGCTATCTGATCATTCCTTTCCAAGACAACCTACTGTAATTGTTCTTTTGTAAGTAGCTTTTCTATTAATAGAATCAGAGAATAGATCTATACCTAATGTCTATTTGTAAGCTACAACCTTTCCTACAATGTTTTAGAAAAAAGGTAGCTATGTGGGTAGCTAGAAAGCAAACTTAGCTTTATACTAGTAATCTAAATTCTGTGCACATATACAGGCAGTAATGTCCTAACTGAAGTACTAATGTTTCTGATTTCAGTGCAAATTAATTTACGAGTGGTGCATCAATCTCACCACGTAGTTTCATTACATTTCATCAAGAGAAATATTCTTAATACTTTCTGTACAAGGAACTAGATATACTGATCATTCCAGATTTACTTTCCTATAAATGCAGAATTTTTCTGACAATACATTGCACATATAAGAAGTGCTCTTCTGCATTTCATAGAATCAAATATGACTCAGAAAAATTCCTTTCCAAAATGGTTTGTTCCTTAATTCCATGCATACTATTTAGAAATTTACCTCCTCCATCAAAAACTCCAAATAGAGAGCTCCTAAGAGCCAATCAGCATGAAACTACATGAAACTACCTCATCCTTTCTTTGGAATGGGCCTTCGTTTTTTTACGTGGAGTGACTTCAAATGAAAAATCACAGCATCATTTGAAAGTAAGTAATGACATGCCTTCTTCAATAAACACAAAAGGGATTACATTTTCCCCTTCCAGTGGAGAAGGACCCTCAGGTAGAGGACGGGATTTTCTCCTCCAATATTCTTGGTGAGTTCTTTATCATCAGGCTTTCAAGAATAGTCATATTTCGTGACTACTATTCTAAAAAAGAAGAGGCTGCTACTGTGTTCTGCGTTTTTCAGTCAGATGTGTGAGTTTGTAGATTAAATGATGAACTAAACTAAAGATACTCAACAAGCTGACACATCCACCAGTAACAAAGCAACCATGAAAGAATTTTAATACCTATTATTGAAATTAATTCTGAATATTACTATACCTTACAGGGTGTACTCAGTTGCAGGCAATACACCAACACAAAAAAAGACTAAGATAACAGAGAACTAAATATGCATTATGGTGAAAGAAAATACATAATCTTTAGACTAAAAAAACTAGTTAAACTGTAAGATAGTGTAGATACTGTCACTGCTTATAATTCAAGCAGGCCTGGATGTAAAATTTGCTTTTAATGCTGAACTTATAATTAATTTAATAAATGAAAAGATTACCTGCTGAAATAAGGAAATTCTTTTTACAACAGTAGATGGAAAGTCTTGTTCACATACAGAACTCTGAGAAAAATTGTGCCACAGACTTTCATCTTCAAAGCAGAGTATCTGATAAAGACCCGGGAGAGAAATCTACAAAACAAATAACGTATAATTAACTATAAAGAAGAATAGCCATTTGGACATTGTATATTTTAAATAATTTCCAAATACCAGTTATGACCACTACTTGTGCACATCACAAAATTCAATTTTATCCTTGGAGTTAAAGAAGAGTACATTTTAAAATTAACCATTTATTTACTATTACTATTCCCTGGAAATGTATTTGCATTGTATTTTTGATTTTAAACTTAAAGGTTCTTTGGTTTTAAATTTTGGGCTCTACCTTTAAGTCTTTTGCTTTAATCACAATCAGGTTCTTTTTCTATCAATATGTGCTACTGATTCACTCAGTTACTCATTTTCTGTTTGTTTGTTTAAACCTCTAACTATCATGCCTACCACATCGTTATTGTGATTGTTCCTGATCTCTGGTTGAAAAGAAATTAAATAATGGACTCTGGGTTTAGCAACAACAGTTCTTGCCAAAGACCAGTCAAGATTTTCCTTCTTGCTGCTCAGCTACATGCAGGAAAAGAGCCTAAGATGGAATTTCAAGCACCAGTACTTTCTTTTAGTTCCCTTCAACATTGACTGTGGTAGGAGGAACACAAGCGTTTTTGTTTCAGTGTGATTATTACTCAATTTGAGCAATCACAAACTCTGAATCACCTGCAAAGATGTACAGGGAAATATGATGAGAAGACTACTTTCTCAATTAACAGCTTTTAATACAATATTAGGTGGTTTTGTGAAGGTCATTACAAAAGCGGGACTCAAATATTCTTTGCAATTTTTCCTATGTATATTTTTTCTATCTAAAAAAATTGAAGTACTCTGGGTAGACTTTGAGCATTTTCTAATCTCAGTAAGATGACAGGTTCATTTACAAACATTGAAATTCATTGTTAGATGGGGTAGAAATGTTCAAGAAAAAGGGTCAGAAAAATGAGTTTAAAATACTTTATTTTTTTTCAAGTGGGTATGTATTAAGCCATGGTTTCTAAAAGATAGAATAAGCACCTTAAAATAGCAAAATATTTCCATCTCACAAATACATATTTGAGTATTCAAGTCCAAATTCCTATTTGTCAAAACCAAAGTCCTTTAAATTTAAATTCACCCCACCATATGATGTATACCTTCAAAGATGCTACTGCCCAGGCTCGGTCGTGTTCTATCCAAGAGGGAATCTGGTCACGAACACTTCTTTGTGAATCCTTATTGAAGCAAGTTATGTTACACATGTAAGTTATATAAATTTTTGGGAAACACTATATTCAGTAATAAGATGAAACTCATGTTTTTATCAAAAATACCATTCACAACAGCAATCTTTCTGTGGGATTTTGCGAAGTTCGTAAATGGCATAACAAAATAAAAGCTACCAAAGATTTAAATATGAGACATACTGTTCATAGTAACATTTGCTTAGCTACTTGAGCCTGAATATACTTTATTATTTAGAGTATCCTTATGATGCACTCAATTCTAAGTAGTTTTTCATTAAAAACAATTGACAGAAATGATTGCCTATCTGCATATGCGCTCTGAGCAACTGACTTCAAGAAACAACTCCACTGCACATATTTGCAGCCACGAAGAAGATGGTTCTTCACACAAAGAGCAATTTTGGGGTAATTCACTAGGCAAAACATCACTTCTGAACATCTCTGCATTGATAAAGTTTGGCCAAAGCTCTGTTTTTCTGCTCTTTAGGTTTTTGGGTTGGAAAAAATTCTAAGGATGAACAACACGGCTTAAGCTCCAGTGTATTCATTACATCATTTTTTATTAAAAAAATCTTACAATATTCATTAACCAGTCTGACGGTCTCTGCATGGAAATGTATTCGGATTTCTCAACCACTGAGTAACTTCAAAAGTAATCTTAAATGTTCAGCAGAAAAAAATAGAAGGTTTCTTGTGAAAGGATACTTTGGCCCTGAGTCATGAAGTCTGAGAAAGAACAAAACCAGAAAACTCAGAAGCAACTGTAGGAATAAACTTGAGATGGGTCTGTAACATACATTCCAGTTAGAACTGGGGTGATGGATGAATATGCACAGTCTTTCCAAAATCTATGGGTTGTGTGTTAGGTGGGTAAGACTGGTACTAAATTCCATTATACAATCAGATCTCACATAGCTTGAAAATTACCTACACAAGAAAATACTTGACAATCACCCAGTTCACTGACATTTAATTGAATTACAAAGACCCCATAGAGATGAAGAGGAACTTCTGCAATCACACTGAAATGCAAAACCTGTAGAAGAGTCATCTAATGGCTAGAGAAAATGGACTTTAAGGATCATTTCAGGAACCAGTTGCCTGAGAAAACCTGAGTAATACATCGTGTTTTAAGTGACTTGCCACTTCTGCCACCACGCATGGGAACACACCTACTGTCATGAGTGTCTAAAATCAAGGTACTCGCATTGGTCATCGTCTTGTACCATTTAACATACAAGATACCCTGATAAGTATTTAAACAAGGCTATAGGCTAAGAGTAATTGTGAACAATGAATTGTGAGCTGAGCCTCACGGAATGAGCTAGCCTGACTATGAATGAAGGAAAAGTGGAGAAAAGCAAAACAGGAGGCAAAGACTGGGCTCATGATTCCTGATTGTGCTCTTGTTTCCTAAAAACATTTTTCAAAACCTTTGCCAAAATATTTGGCTCAAAGAAGAGTTATAATGGGCAAGATTATGGAAACCTCAGCTTTTTTCTCTACTCTTTTCTACTGGAATGTTATGTTAAAAGTGTACAGAATTGAGAGACACTTAGTAAACTACAGCATGCTTGATCAGGCATGCAAAGAAAGTTTCTTAAGCTTGCTCAGTCACCTAGGAAAACATATAAATACATCTCCAGATGTAGAACTCAAGACTAAGGAAAAAGCAAGTAAAAGTCAGCAAAGTGTGTGGACAATTCCATTAATTCATGCAAAAACAACTCATATATGACTCCGAGAGAAAGAGGGATTCAGAAATGCTGATTTTAGTCACAGAAGAGGGCTGAAAACCTCCTCAAACATACAGTTACAAACTGTAATCCTGGTAAAAGAAAAAGAAAATAAGAAAAGTAAAAAAGGTAAAAAGTTATGTAAATTAGAAAATTAGTTTCCATGTACAAAAAGGTTTTTAAAAATTCATATTTTTATACTACTATGTAAGAAGCTACTTATTTCTTTAATGTATGAATACAATTAATTAAACAATATAGTAAAAATACAAGTTTAATTTTTTAGGATTAAAGTAAATATTACTTATTTCAAAATATGCAAATAAATGTAGCTTACTGATTTTCTTATGGTATCTCCAATGATCACACCTGTAAAAGTCTCCCATTCCTACGGGAATAAATAATAACTCAGATCAGTCACAAGATATCTTTAAGAATAAAGGTTGATATGTAATGCATGTAGGCAGACCAGGATGATAAACAAATTAAATCCTAGATTCTGAAAGAGTCTAAGACTTTTTAAAAATGCTAATTCCCTTTGCAGAATCCAGGCTAAGTGACTGCAGTGCTTTACAAGATAAAGAAGCAGAGGGGAAGTCATACCTTCTAAGCACCCACAGCTCCCACCCTATAGACTATCAACTACCAAGAAGTAACAAATGTTGCTGGCAAGGACAGGGCCTGACAGGGCATCAGCAGCCCACATACAACACATAGCTACAGAATCCATGATTCAACAATGTTTCATGTTACAGTATCCAGCAGATGGCAGGTTTTAGAACAGGGGGCATACTTAATATAATAGAATGACATTGCAAATACTTTGGTTGCACTAAAAAGAGAAACGTTAAATTTATATATGATTAAATCTTTTAGAATTGGTATGTATCCAGGACAGCAGCTTTTAATCATTTTAAGACAGATTTGGTAATTATTTAAAAACACCACAAAAAACATAATGCTCTATTTGGAGGTGGCAAGAAACATACTAAAATTTTTTCGTAAGTATCGAAATTTTTGTATAATCAGAATCTATAATTCTGTGATAAAGGCTTTTGACTAGTAGTAGTACTACTGATACAAACCACAGAATAGTTTTTTACACCCATCTAGTTGAGTCTTGAAACAGCTCTCTCTTTCAGTTACAAACTGAAGTTCCTCTTCCAATGACAAAGAAAATGCTTGTGCACAGAAAAATACATGAAGTATTTTTAAAACCAAAAATTTTGTAATATTTTTATGAAGAAAAGCAAAAGTATAATCTGTAGAGGCACATAAACTACCACAGAAAAATCTATACGCATTGATTCAGAAAGAGAATGTTTCTACTAAAACCCAAGGCATTCTATAATATACTGTTTTAGTTGTACTATAAAATTCTCATCACTATGCAAAAAATTCAAAACTGCAGAAGGCTGAACTCTTTTGGGAGAGGGACTTAGAATACTAAACTCACTAGCAGCATAATAATCAAATTCTAGTCTCATCACATTAAAAGCTTTAAAAGAAATAACTTTAAAAGAATAACCATTTCAGCTTCATTTTCCTCACTAAATATTTTGCACAAGCACTCTTCTCTTAACAATTTAATTAAAATAACTTCTACCTTTCAGAGAAGTAAGAAATTACTGATATTATTTGCCTGGTTTCATCCTTGAGTACTCAGTGTAGAAATGGGCATTATATATAAACTAGATTAGCTCTCTAAGAGCTCTAACAGCTGATGGAAATGCATGCTAAACAATAGAAACCAACACATAAGGCTGTACTTATAAACACTTAAGAAGCCCAGCTTTAAATCAGTCAGAAAACTATTTGCAAGTTGCTGCCATCATGACTTTAGAAACTTAAGAAAGACAAAGCAAGATATTTTCAGAAGCCCAAAAGAAATAATGAAGATGAAATAGGGAACTTCTAATAATGAAGAGTAACCAAGATATGCTTCTACCAACTAGATTAATTTATTTTTATCATTGCTGAAAGAGTGGGATTTTACTTTGTCAATCCATATGTCTGCATTAAAACTACATTGCACTCGTAACATCGAGAGGTTTCAACCAACCTTTCTTAAACCTTGTACCTTGAGCTCATATGCTTCATATAATCAAATTCTATTACATCCTTCAAAGGTATTGCCTGATTTTTCCTTTTACCCTATAATGGACTCTCCTCTATTGAACTGTCATCTACTACATCGACTCCTTCTGGTCTCCAGCTTCTAGTACACAAAGCCATAGTTTTGTCTCTCCATTCCATGTAGATATTTTAGAAAATTAAATATGTCTTGACTCAGGCTAATCAGCCACACTTAAGCAAATGTATTAAGTCAATTATGCATATTGTTTCACTGCAGTCAGACTTTACAGAAGTAATTCAACTACACTACAGACAAATATAAGTAAGTCCTATACTTACTGACAAAAACTTTTTATTTACTTATTTACTGTTCATATTACATTTAAGCAAAATACTTGGGGATTTTCTTCTCTAGCACTTACATTTTCTTGAAAAAGTTCAGGGTGCATTCCTCGTACAAAATGTAGAGCAAACATTAGCTGATCAGCCTGAAATAAAAGCAATAAAAATGTACTTATATGCTTGGCAAAAGTCACCTGCTTTTTTTATAAGCAACATTAGCAACATAAGTGATCTCTAATTCCATAGTAATGACTTAATGACATATACCTTAATGCAAAATTGCTACGTACCTTTGCAACTGAGAGACTAACCCAAAGTGGTCAGTGGAGTGGGTGACAAATAGGTCCCTACTAGGCATTAGTGTCAAACTCTGTAAGGCATTGGAGGTCTCATTTTACTGATAAATAAAATATGTCCATGAACATTACATGACACTGAGAACAAACTACACCACTCAACTCTTTCATCTTCTCAGACAAGCTCTGCAAGCAAATTCAAATCCAAACTGCCTATTAGGATAGTCCCTGGATGATTCAGTATCCAAAATTTGAATAAAAATTGTTTGGAAGAAAACTAACTGTAACAGAAACTATTTTGACAAATTAACAGTACAGGTGGGTGAATTCCAGTGCTCAGGAAAATTTCTGGGCACAGCTTCACTTAGTAGCACACATGAAGCCTAGGTACACACAAACATAGATATTAACCACAGACAGAAAAAACCATCCTTCCCAATTCTAACATGGTTAAAAACATATAAACTTGTATCGGCTATACCTTTTATGAAGACATGAGTAAAGCCTCAGTGTCACAGCAGTCTTTACAAATTTTCATGGATAAAAGGTGGAAGTAGTAGTGAATTGTTGATGGTGTGAGGAGTTTATTTTTTCTCTCAGCTATTAGAACACAATATTAAGCTGGATGGACCATTAGTCTGAAGCCGCACAGTAACAGACTTTCAGTATTTTCTAAACTCCAATATGAATGCTCACAGTTAAAATCCTTCCTACTAGAAATCTCCCCTCTGTGCCCTACACTTGAAATCTCTGCTCTTTTCTTATGTGCAAAAATTGCTGCCTTCCAATATTCACAAGACGTAATGACTTAGTGGAACACTTCACATACTCATGACTTCAAATGCAGACATTAAATATGATGAGAACATTCCATGAGAATCCCCTTGGACTTTGATAAACAAAATTTCTAAGAAATATCTGCTACCTCTGTACCTTAAATAAAATGTTGCTAGATTGGGGGAGAGGGGAGGAATTGGTGTAAAATTTTCAAGATCTCTCCATTCTCACTGATCAAACTCCAGACTTGTGTAATTTCTACTACTACTCAAACCATCTATGCAGACCTACTGTGCATTCTTCAGGCTGGTATTATGAGACAAATACCTCTTGTCATGATAGTTCCATGTGAAAGTAAAACTTAAACCAGAAAATGAAAGGCATATCTATCCTAGGTTTTCAATAAGAAAGCAAGAAAAGATACCTGACTGACATAAAGAAGAAACACATTAGGAACATCACATGGAGGAACAAGGGAACAGATGGAAACAAACAAGGTAGCAGGTAGAGATTTGGGACAGGCTGAGAAAAGAGAAAGGAGAATATCACAATGTGGGGGTTTTTTAGAATCATAGAATCATCAAGGTTGGAAGAGACCTTTAAGATTATCAAGTCCAACAGTCACTCTACCACAATCACTTTTGTTTCCTTTAAAAAAAAAAAATACAAAAAAACCCCAAATAATCACACAAAACCTTATCATGACAGCTAGGTCAAACACTCATACTAAGGAATGCAAGAAGTAAGAGCAAACAGGAAAAAAAAAGTGCTCAGGAGACGGTAAAGCCCAGGACTGGCTATAAAGCCAAAATGAGGAGCTCTGTGGAAAAATGTCCATAAGCAATATTAATTTTGTCATATCCTAACCTGTTAGGAGGACCTGTTAGTCCTCCTCATTTTGCATGTTAAATATTGATATTGATATTACACAGTACTGCTTACTTGAAGTAGATCAAGTGTTGGTTGCTGAAAGAATACTTTCAAACCCAGTGCATTGTCTTAAGTCAGAAAAAATACAATCTTACCTTAAACAAACAACGACAAACATATTCATACACTGCATGTTTCAGTGAGCCAATAAGCAACTTGATTCTTTCCTCAGTGTTACTTGAATCCTAAAAAAGAAATTTTGGGTTCCAAAAATTCATGTTGAAGTAAAAAATTTTTTATGTACTTTGTAAATTTCAGAAAAATGACACAAATAATCTGGATGCTACGTGACACCAGTTCTAAAAACATATTATTAAATTCAGCTGCACCTATCAATCAGTAGATGATTAACTGAGAAACTCATGCTGAAGTACTAAGAAATAAATATTTTGGGCCTGAATATTTTGATTATGAACATTATACAACTTTGTATAAGGTAAATATACAAAGAATGAGAGAACAGTTTCTTCTCCTAACATTAATATTCTTGAAATCCCATAGTTTTCACTAGGTAAAAAATTGCTTAGGCATTGAATTACTACATTTAATACTACTAAACAGGTATGTTGATGTTAAGTGTAGTTACTAAACTTCTGGCCAAATCTGGCCCAAATGAAATGAACGTTGTAGAAAATAGTAAGTGTACCCTGTCCTTCAAAGGTCAAGACTGAAAAACTAATTCTAATATGAAAAAAGTGAAAAAAAAAGACAGGACAAAAGAAGAAAGGGGCTAGGAGGCATGGAATGCGTAACAGATAGTATAAGTTCCTTTCTAACATGCTGGAATTTGAAAAGATGAGTTTAAGGAGGGCAACTGGACAATTGATTTGACTAATACCTTTCTCATGCCTAAATGATTCAAAAATTAAGAACTGGATAGAGGAAAAAGAAAGAAGGCAATGAAGGCAAAACTAGAAGTTGAGCTTTAATATGGTAACATAATAGGCAGGAAAAAAAGAAATTACAAGGAAGTGTGAAGTAAGAAAAAAGAAGTTAAAACCTCATGTTGTCAAAAAGAAGAAATAAGAACTTTAAAGAGGGCAAGTTCACATAGTTAGAACTGTGTTCCTGATATGACTGAAGCTGAAGGAAAGTTGTAAATCATGGATGTCACCATAAAGGGGAATCCAAAGGACACATGATGAAAGGTTGGTGAATGTCTTTTTAAAGTATAAAAAAAGAGAAATACGATTAATTTTGAAGACACTGAATAAAAAGAAAACGCATCATTACTCAGTGTGAGTATTTAGATCTAAAGAGTTTGGTGACAAGGAATAAATTAATTCTGTGCTCTAATAAGGATATACAGGCCATCAGAACACAGAAAAATAAAAATTACATCTTCAATAAGGCATGCTTACAAACTGTATAAAAGCAGACAAAATTTTGATCTTCCTTTGCGTAACTGAGCCCTGTAGATATATAGGTATTTTCTTATTCTACCCTTTGTTGATAAAATTAGCATTATTAGCAGATTAGATCATTAATTTATTTAAATAAAGCCTTCAGTAAAGTTATAATCAACCTTTGTTTTCCTAGTTCATCTTAGACAAAGAGCAAGTCTGAAATCACAAATAGGAGTTATTCTCCTTTCAGCTGGCACAGCAATACCCTGATTTATATGCAACATAAAATAATTTAAAATTCCACGCGCATGGATTCTGAATATCTAAAGCACAACAGTTCAGCATAACTACTTATTATACATTTCATCAACATTTATTATAACTTTTTTTTTAAAATGTCCAGAGAAGCTAATAAATTCTAAGGATCAAAGCAGATTGATACTTCTGCAGCATTAGCAGCTTCAGAAGAGAAAATACCTGCTTGGTTTGCAGAGCCCTTTGGAAAAGTCGCAGGAAAGCCGCCAAACTAAAGCGGTACATATTATTAATTTTGGACAAGTCAGAGATAATGAAGTACATCTTGCTGGCACTCTCGGCCAAAGGGAGATAGGAGTCCCTCTCCTGCAGAGAAAAACAACACACACATAAAAACTCGGTACATTACTGCCACCTACTGCTTATTGCATAAACTATTACTCATCCCATCAAAAAAACATGTGGATGATTCCCACTGTTTTAGGAAACCGAATCCTTTCCAATTCTCCAAATTGAGGGACCAGAACTCAAGACTTCAATGCTTTTTGATATCCAAATTGGAAACTTTTTTAAAATTAAGAATATGATGGAAATAAATCCCTAGGGCACTGAGGTCTCTTCCCACAACAGAACATATCTCAAAATTCAATGGAAAATTTTAAACTAAACTTTTCCAACAGCAAGGGATATATTAAGTAAAGACATCAATATGATCCAGAATGTTTGCAACAGAGGATGGTAAAATGAAGTCAAACCTCGTTACCTCCCAAACACCCTTTAACTCAAACTGGTGGACTTTAAATTGTGTAATTATTCAGCAGGTGTAAAACAAAGCAATTTAATTAACAAAAATACTATCTGTGCTTGCTTATCCCAAATATCATTTACTCAGAAAAGTTAATTTAATATGCTACTTATCTTATATTCCTGTGGATATATGTGTCTTCTATATATAGAAGATGACTATTTTTAGCAGGAAAAAACAGTAATAAAAGATTAAAATATTCTTCTACCTTATCAAGGAAAGTCTGAAGTCTGTGAGATTCAGCCAGCGATTCTTGGATGACTGCACTACTTGCTTTAGTTTGATTCAGAGACTCTATCAGATCCTTATTTTCTAGTATATTGCCTTGTGATGTGGCAAGTGTCTGAAAAAAAAAAAAAGTAATTTATGTTACATTTAAAAAAAAAAAAAAAATAAACTCCTGTAAAGTAACTATTGTGGAAGCTGTCCATCTTTCTGACCTGTACATATTTCTGAACAGATGGTTATTCCAAAAACTCAGATGATGTTTTAAAGAAGCATGGAAAATAAAACTCAAGAAGGAACTCCAAAAATCCAGATTGCCAGGTTCTGAAACATAAGTCACCAGCAAGCTTTTCAGAATGCTTTCTATGATCAGGGTCTTAGGCACTAAAATCTCCATGGTAAATTTCCATTTAACTTCCAATTTAACCTGAAGCTACTCGTAACAACTTCCTGTACCCAGTCATTCAAAAATCCATTTTCCTTCAAAAACATTCCCTATCCCCTATACAATCTAGTTCTCATTTTCAACTGAGACAAATATTTACATCACAACAATTTCAGTTTTGTAATCAGAGATTACCTCAAAATCCTTGAGATTGCCTCACATTTTCCCTGAGTTCTCCTGTGCAATTAATTTCACTTCCAAGAAGTGGCAAAAGCTTGAATGATTCCCTAATAATACATGTTTTTTACTAACCCTCAGTAAATATACTTCAATACATTTTTTCTTTAGTCAGACAGCAACAGAAAATTGGCTTCTTGTCAGTCAGGTCAGTTCTGAATAACCACCTGTAAGACAGCATTCAAGGAATCCAATTTTGCTACGAGATCACCACAGCACCTATGTCTTTACTCCAAGGCTTTCAGAAGAAAATCAGTACAGTACTTCAGATGGAATGGTAATGTTGTTTTAAGTTTAACTTGAATTTAGCTAGACCACCTTCAGCACTGATTTCTTTGTTGACAAAGTCCATGTAGCATCTGCCAGTTTCCAGTGAGCCTTAGCTTTCTGTTTGGGGTCAAAGAGTATTCTGATTCCAGTGCTAACTAGAATTCCGAAGTTGAAACCAACTCAGTGTTAATACTTGGCCACTTTTTGTTGCAAATATCTTAGGTATCAGCTATCTTAAGTTTTGTGCTTGGTAACTCAGATCAGACAAATGTAAAAAATCCTGGAGTTTCAAGATAACAAAAAAAGTCTGTTCCAAAAGGTCAAATAGTGGTATCCCTGAAGTCTCAGTTTCTGGTAGAAAATAAGATGCTAAAAATGATTAAATTTGGACATGGAATTTTTTTAGAGAGCAAGTTTCCCTCTTCCCATAAAAGAAAGCTGCCCTATCACAGTTTTAAGAAAGGGCTGAGCTTAGTATTTCAGAATTAATAAGGAGTTTAATAGGGACAGTAAATGCTGAAATTCAAATAACATCAGATAATCATGTGCAAAATTCTAAAACAGAGCTATCAATCATAGAATCATAGAACAGTTTGGGTTGGAAGGGACCTTCCAAACCCCCTGCTATGAGCAGCAACATCTTCCACTAGACCAGTCTGCTCAAAGCCCCATCCAATCTGGCCTTGAACACTTGAACAGGGATGAGGCACACAAGTTCTCTGGGCAACGAGTTACAGTGCCTCACCACCCTCACAGCAAAGAATTTCTTCCTAATATCTAATCTTAAAGTACCCTCTTTTAGTTGGAAGCCATTCCCCCTTGTCCTATCACTACATGCCCTTGTAATAAGTCCCTCTCCAGCTCTCTTGTAGGTCAGACTAATAAATGGCCAGTCTAATCTATAAAAACTAACAGCTTAGTTAGTTAGAAATAATTGTGGACGTTTAAAATTTTAAATGTCTCTCAACAATCCTTCCATTTTGTACTGGGATTTTTTTTTCCTTTCACTACACAGGATCATTTCTCAACTTGAAAGTATCATTTGACATGATTCACAAGCCTAAAAATGTGGCTTCAGTTAAAACTCATAATTTGAAAAAGAAACAGTATAGTTTCATTTAAATACATAACAATATGAACACTATTTTTTGGTATAACAGATATAAAAGATGTAAATTTATTTTACCTCCAAAAGAGAATCCTCAAGCTTAGCTAGCTGTATCTTCTTATCTTCTTCCTGTTGTAACAGTTTCGTCTTCTGCTCTTCCAAATCAGGTTTTTCATGCTGAATAGTTAAAGCCAAAAGCTAAAAACAAAGAAGATTATTCAGCAGGATAAGAAACACTCTAATATTTCAAAATATGTATTCATTAGTTATATAGCACAATATATACTCATTCATCATACAGAATATATACTGCTATGTTTTTGAAAGTAGATTTCTGAGGGTTTACTCAGTTCCAGCAGACATCAAATAGCTTTAAATCTATGTACATATCCAGCATATCCTGTAGTGGCCAGGATAATCCATGAACTACTGTGAATCATGCCTTGAGTATAACAGCAGATGCAAGCCAGGTGAGATACTCCAGAGCATCTCAAGGAGGCTCTGGATGACTTTATTGAGGACACTCATTCACAATGTTTCATGCTTAGACCTAAACCTTTGCACCTCAATCTGAATTACACGCATGTTTAAATGATTGGCAGTCTTCACTTTCGCATGTATTGTTGTCAGATATGTATTTCCTACATCAGGTGATGTAGGAAAGCACAAACTGGAAAGAATGGCAGCAAATTTCTTTCCAGCATGCCTACCAATCAAACCTCTCTCCTCCTAACAGAGAGAAAACAAAGTTGGTTTTTCTGCATTTCCACTTCAAAAGGGGGTCAATTTTCATGGTTACATTGCATGATATCAATTCCCTACCTCCAGTGGAAGGAGGAAATCGATACAGACATCTGTGCTTCACGTTTTGAATTGCATCTTATCAACATCTTAGCTACATCCTATTCTAAGCCTCATTAGTGTGGAAAAACTTGTTTCATAACAAATAAAGAGGGGGTTTATTTCCCTTAATTTCCCTTTTTTTTTCTCTTTCTTCCATTTGAATGTTACATTTTGCTTCCTAAACTTTATAGAGAAAACCTCAAAAGCTACTAGCATTTTGGAGGAAGTAAAATATACAGTGTTTCGATTTCACTACGTTTTTCCTGTAAACAAAATTTTGATGGTACTAGCATTATTCTGTAAGTAGGGCACTAGAGAGCTGCAACAGAAATGTTTCCATGGTACCATAAATGTATCTTGAACAGAAAGCAGAGGCTTAGCAATTAATCTGTTGCAACTGAAGTACATGAGACAATTTTAATTTTCTCTGTTGAACTCACTACTTGGTTCCAAAGTGCACAAAAACAAGATTTTAAAATTTAAATTTAGTTTTAGCTTTGATTTTACTATTTATATTTGTGAGTTAAAAAAATACCTCCATGACCATTAACACAAACCGCACCATAGGGCTTCTTCCAGACACTGGATGCATCTATGCATGTGCACTATACATATACACTATTTTTATTCTAAATGCCTACCTGTCCTCTTAGGCCACTTGCTGTTGTGGTAAAGTTTACTTCTGTAACAATAGAAGAAGCATCAGGCGGAATGAAGGGATTGGGGTTTCTTGTTGACAGAAAAAGACGGAACTCTTCATTATAATCTATCATTTTTTCACCTATTTGTATAGCATAACGGGGTCCTGTAAATAATAAACAGACGTTATATGCACTCTGATTGGAACATTGTAAAATCATCATCAAGAAACATCATTGTAAAATAATGGTATTTGTGTAATACTTTATGACGATGAGATGTAAATGAATTTTAGAAGATTTATTTATAAACTTTTTTGAAAGAAATACAAATTTAAAAAATTCAAGGAACATATCCTAACCTGTGTTGTTAGAGAAAAAAAGGAATAAAATAGCACTAGTATAGGACAGCTAAATAGTGAGAATATTTAATACACCTGAGTAGTTTAATGATCCTTCCCATCACACAAAGACTAAATGGCAAAAAATACAATTGAAGTAAAAGTAATATTAACGAATCTTTGAAATCTTCAAACCATGAATAGGAGACAAAAAACCACAGAAGATCCACTGTAGAATCCCCCTTACGTGTAAGAAACCTGTCATAATTTAAACATATTCACTTACATTTCCACAACTGTATACCACTCTAGCAAAACATACTAGCCATAATTATATATTTGATAATTAAAATGGTTCAACATTTTCTGAATATGATCCAAACCCATTAGATTTCATCTTTGGATCTGTTACATTTGTTTGTAGAAGGTTGATGTTGCTGTATAATCATAATTCTATTAAAATGTTACTTTCTATGATAATTGTTATAGAGCAAGTCCATGAAACTAAACATGTTGGGATATCTAGATATTAGATTGAAAAAAAATATTACATCAAGAAATGTCCCATAAATTTGTCTTATCATAAACACAATTTAATCATAATATGAAAGACAATTTATTAAATAATTGATGTCATGGTTTCAATCTGTTTATACTCCTAATATTTCTCAATATGCCTGTCACAGAATAAAATTACATGTATGGCCCCTCACCATCCCCCTCCAACCCCAGATTTCCATTCTAGCAGGGTTAGAAAAGAATAGACTCAAAAAATCATATGATTAGAATAAGACTTTGCCTCCTGATATTGAAAAAGAAATAAGAACAGAATTATAAGATGAAAAGTTAACAAGTGAAAATTCCCATTCCAGAAAAATTTCCAAGATGGCATAGTTAGGTGCTTCTCTATTTTTAGCACTGATTGTAGATCAGAAATATAAATCTCTTGCTAAAACACTGGTAGAGATGAAAATCACATATCAATTTTGCTTCTATGCCAAGGATCACAATAAATTTCAGGACTGTGTTGTAAAAATGTCAAACAGAAAATGGAAGCTGTACAAAGACAAATTTATTGCAGTATATATATTCACATTTTTCTTAATGTTTCATTCCAAGTAATGAAGAGATGTACAGTCATCACAAGCAAAATAATGCAGATAGGCTCCCACCTCCACATTTTGAAAAAGAGAAGGAGTGTGTGCTTGCTTGTAAAGTGACAGAAAAGATTCAAACAGTGACCCATTCTCCTTTTCAAATAACAGCTCCTGAGACTGGACCTGCACAGACCTAGCATTAACATAGCCCATTAACAAGTAAATAGGATGTCTGAGTGTTATAAGCAATTTCCCTGAATAAATGAGTATATTTGAATTTAATCTACTTTCTCCACAGTTTTGCAGACATATCCATCTCTCAATTTGATTTCTTGAATAAAATCAATTAAGATGCCTGCAATACTGTATCTCTCCTTTCCAAAATTCAGCAGAAACTGGAGGGGCAAAAAAAATTTGTAACGATGTTCTACCTAACCCCCCACAGAACCTTGAAGTCACCACTTTGCTGGTACTCTTTTACTGAGAATAAACAAGCAGGTACATCTGTAATGGAAGAATGATTTAAAGTAACTTTCTTTTCACTAAACAGACCTTTCTGATATTGGAGATAAATGTATATAAGAATCCTATTACATTTGCTTTAATTAATAATAAGTACATTAAATGTACTTACATTTAAAGCATTACTGCTACCTCATGCATTATTAGATCTCAATGGTTGATGAAACAACAACAAAAAAAGTCTTGAGCTTTTTTCAGTAGCCAAAGCTCATACTGTAAATTACATGCATAGGCTGTGGTACATGCTGAGGAATTACAACTTGAGGCAGAAAACAAAGGATAATGTAAAACTATTATAATTACAGTAACTTAGACAGTATTTAAAACAGATATTGCTGTATTTTTTAATCCACCCAGTTCTTGTGATTTAATCTGAAAACATGTAATATAATTCAACAAAATTCATGCTAAGATACTTATATAATTGCTATTTATTTTTGCTAAACTTTCAACACGAATTTTCATATCAGTCATTATTAAAGCAACTAAATCCAAAGAAGTTTTATATAGAGTTATATAGAGTACATTATCTGTCCAAAGCAGAGATACTGCATAACAAATGCTGGGGGGTTTCCCTTTCATTGCATCAGTTAAGGGACACCTTTCACCAAATTCCACCATTTTGCTGATATCTACAACCCTCCTCATTCCAAAGGCACATCAGGGACAGACCTGTGTGCCTTCTTTAGTTTCAGACAACTGAAAGACAAAACAGCAACACCAATATTCTAAAACTCTAATTTCTAATTGCACAGCCAGCTGTGTAACTTCTGGTCTATTTAAGGCCCAAGTTTCCAAGTAAAACTATGCATTTGAAATTATCACTAGAAATTAACTTTAAATTCTGAAGGGTTGATAAAAACACTTTATTCTAAATCCAGTTAAAAACTCTCTAAATATATTTCAGTATTTTTCCACTTACTAAACAAGAACATATTTCCAACATATTTTTGCACTGAAATGTTAGCAACAGGTTAATACTAAAGAGGTAAAAAGTTGCACAATACTCAAGTTTTCAGAAAAATCAAGTTTTACATCCCATATGGATGTAAACTACAAGAGCTTTGAGGAAGCATTTGTAAAGATCTTGGTCATTTACCTTGAGCAATGAGATCTTTTCTTAGCAATGGGTAAAGTACAGGTTCCACTCCATCCATTTCCTGTATAATAAGTGTTTTCCCAAATCTCACTGCCAGCTCCAGAGCAGTTACGAAGTTGGTGTCCTGGGTAAATAAATATAAATTCCTTTGATTAATTTCTTTTTTGAAAAACATAAACACCTCAGAATGAGTAGGAAGGCATTATAACAAGTAGTCTAAATCTAAAAATCTGTAGTACAGCTGAAAAATTCTATTACAGGCATCAAATGATATTTCAGGTTTAGCCACAAGTGTTTAGTTCAAATAAATCTGATCTACTCAGATACTGACATAAATAAAACCTATTTAATATGCCTAGATCTTCAAGTGCTGCACCAGAAAAGAGCAGGTCTACCATCATTTCTGTTAGGTGTACCTAGAAGTCCTGGCCAGTTAACACACTTGAAATGTTAGTATGTAGCTGTATCTGAAAACTGAATCAAGATCTACAGACAGGATTCACATTGGTAATAAGAAGTCTAAATGGAGTCTTTTGCTGTAGATGTTTAAACATGCTTGTGGTGTTTAAGATTACATTAGTCAATGCAGACAACAGAGTCTAAAAGGTAATCAGGCTAATCAGCTGGCAGGAGAAACAATCAATTACCCAAAGATACTACCATCAGAGACAATCTTCAAGGCCTGCACAGAGCAGCAGAGTTCTGTGCAAGACCTACATTCTGCTGAAGCAATAACTTCAGGCCAGGTGGGGTTCAATAAGGGACTTCTGAACAGCACTAGATGCCTGCCTATGTGTGTACAACCAAGCCACACGTCAGCACCCACGAAAACAGTTACAGGTAGACAATTAATTTTAGGTACCTTAGTCTCAAACTGAAATCAAACTTACTCTTTCCAATGTAGATAATACAACACAAAAATCATAGGGAGTAAGTGTACACATAGTCTTGAAATCTAGTGAACTGCCAAGAATACAAAAGACCTCTCTATTTACAAATCTGTTATTATCTTGCCCTCAGTAGAAAATATGACATTCTTGGAGAGGGCGGCACAAAGAGGCAAACTTTGTAGAAGTAATACCAGATGTTGACCCTCTAATTTTCAGTACTTTGATCTCCTCCTTGAGTAAACAAATTTTCATGAGAAGTTATAGGCTTCATAGAATACAGCCTCATTTTTGGTGTTTGCTATCACACCCCTTTAAAAACTGCTCTCTAAAGTCTGGAATAGAGAAAGGTGCTCAAGCAGAACAGAACTGTAAGACCAAGAGTAAATACTGCACCTGTTGGTTAATAACTTCCAAACGTGATTCCTTCAAATGTGTCTTCAACCATTCAGTAGCCCGGAAAGAAGGGTCTATCAAAAACGGGCAAACTTTACTCTAGGGTGAAAAAAATATACATGTATATTTACTAAAATCTATTTTGTTTAAGAATAAAATTGGAGTCCTTTATTATTTTACCAAATGTACAGCATAAATATTTTAAAATCTTTTTTTCATTAACAAACTGCTTAGAGAAATAGAGTAGGAATTTTATGTCTTTTATTTTATTTCTTAAAAAAAAAAGCACGCAATCCAAAATTCTCAGGTGTTCGTCCTGCTGAAGTTAGGTCATTCTTCACCTTCTCTATAAACAGGAGTCTATTCAATGACTATAATCTACAGCTTTTGTTATTCACAACTGCTTTTAAACTTAGAAGAAGAGGTATTAGTTTTCCTTCTTCTTCCTCTAGTGGGCAAAGGTACAGTACTTCTTGTTTTGGACCTCAATGCATTTTAGAAAAAATCGGGAATACAAGTATTTTGCAGGCATAAAGCCACAATGAACTCTCCAGTACATTCATATGTCTCTTGTGCTGAAGATCATACAACTGGTATAGGATTCCAGGTGCAGCCTTCCTAGTGCTGAGATCACCTCCCTTGACCTGCTCCCAATACTTTGCTTGAGGCTGTCCAGGATACGATTGGCCCTCTTCTTGGAAGGGGGCCATTACTGGCTCATGTACAACCTGGCATCCACCAGGACCCCCAGGGCCTTTTTTTGCAAATATGCTTTGCAGCTGGGTGGTTCCCAGCACATGTTGGTACATGGGGTTGTTATTCTCCAGGAGCAGGACTGTGCAATTCCCCTTGTTGAACTTCACGAAGTTCCGGTCAGCCCCTTTCTCCAGTCCATCAAGGACCTCTGGGCAGCAGCTTGACCCTCTGCTGTATCATAAACTCAGTCACAGAATGGCTGGGTTGGAAAGCCCTTAAATATCATCTAGTTCCAAGCCCCTGCCACAGGTAGAGATGCCACCCACTAGAACAGGTTCCCAGGGCTTTGAGCACTTCCAGGGATGGGGCTTCCACAGTTTCACTGAGCAACCTGTTCCAGTGCCTCACTACTCTCTAAGTAAAGCTAATCTAAATCTCTCATCTTTTAGTTTATAACCATTCCCCCTTGTCCTATCTGCCCATATAAAGACTTGTTCTCCCTCGTTTTTATAAGTCCCTTTAAAGTATTGAAAGGCTGCAATGAGGTCTCTCCAGGCCTTCTCTTCCCCAGGCTGAACAATGCCAGCTCTGTCAGCCTGTCTCTATAGCAGAGGAGTGTCAGCCCTCTGATTATCTTGTTATATTAGCCATATCTCCCAGTTTTGTGTCAGCAAACTTGCTGAAGGTTTAAACAGATATTTTCAACAATTCTCTAGTTCAGTCTGATAGATAAATGCTTCCAAGCTGTGGGGCTTTTTTTAGAGTTCCAGTATTCCAAACTGAGTAATTGCACAGATCTCAAACTGAAAGACAGAGAAACATGGACAATATTCAAGAATCAAAAGATGATGAGTACAAAAGCTTGTGAAGTATACTGTACACCACCTTCGTAAAATATCACGTCCAATTTCAGCTTTATAAGGATGCTGAAAAAAACTGTACACAAAGAAAATTATTTGAACTAAGGGAGCACTTCATAAAGCTCTTTATACACTGAGATTTTTAAGAGTTCAATCTATTCAACTAAGGAAAATAATGAAAATAAGATCTTATTATAGTACATAAGTGGCTTTAAGGGTATAAGACAGTATTTATTGAAAACATTTTTAATCAAACTGAGAAAGGATCTACTATCGATCTACCATCAAGATGATAAAGCAAGATAAATTTAAATTAAAAAAAGGTTGCAACTGATTTGAGAGAATCATCAATAATCTAAGCAAATCACCTGTAGTAAATGCAGATTCTCCTCATGCCATTAAATACTTACTTGTTAGGAGATCTATTAAATGACTACAATATCATGTACATAATCATGCAATATTATGTATTATATATCTATACATAATTATATGATAAAACTTATTCTTTTCCCACTTCTTTTCTCAAGTATTATTGGCAATATATATATAGGTTTTGAAAGGTATCTGTATATAGCATTTCCCTTTTCTGAGAAAAAAGTATTAGAAATTATATGTCAAAGTCAACATACATGGGACATAATCTTCCACTGATTCTATCACTTTAAGCTGGAATAGACTGATATGGAAGAAAACTGTAAAAGCAAATAGGAAAACGTGTTTTCTTTAACTGCTTTCTTCTTTGTACTACAGAATACCCAGTGTACATAAGTATTTATTTCTCTGTGTGTGTGTGTTCTGTGATGCCAACAAATAACACAAATGAAGTAATTCAAAATTCCAGGCAGATGTCATGTTACTGAAATTTGTAAGAATTTAAATACTTCCAAGACAAGACAAAAAAAGCAAATTTACCTGCAAGATGACAAGAGCATTTTCTATTGAAAGATCATCTGAAGGCAAACCTTCACTTTTCCAAACTAATTCCTCACTTTCTGTACATAGGAACCGCCGTAAATCAAACTCTGATAAATGAAAGAGTGCAACTTTGTGTCAGCATTTATAGTCTGCATAATTATAAAGCATTTACCACTCTGTATACAGCAGAGACTCTGTCTAACAGAGTGCAGGTCTGTAGATTTCCCTTTAATCTATTATTTTATTGCTTGAACTCATTACTAATAACTAGCTGATGTCATAATAATATTTAATTATATTATTAATGCAGAAATAAAAATGCTTGCTGAAAAAGCAGATGCATTCAAAACGCATTGGCAAATTTACAATAGTTCATGTGAATACATTCATTTTTGTAAATTCTTCTTTTTAAGCAAATTCTGCAAAAATAAAATTATTTATAAGTTTTTATAATCTTAATAATTTAATAGAATAAGCCTAAGAAATAGCCTGTCTGTATAAACAAGTATTTGTTGAGTAGGAAAACATCATCACTTTTCATTTGGAAACATGAAGACAATTGAAACTGTTCATTAGAACTCACTGGCATTTCTCACTTCCTCAATCAAGCTTAATTACTTACACACAGACACTGACAGACACACACAAGAAATTACTTTCAAGGCCTGCTGATTTGGTCCATTCATCCAAGCTGGTTTTCCTCTGATCCTCAGGAGCAGCAGAAAGGTATGTAATAAATGCAGCTGCTAACTGAGCTCTTTTAGGCAACGTAGCCAGTTCATCTGTTATCTCTGACACCTTAAAAAAAAAAGTGAAGACTGTATAGGTGTTTTGCAAACAAAAGCTATGTTAATATGTCTCATCAGTTATTAAAAAGTCATAATTAAATTTGCCTGCCATTGGGAATACAGTTGAGACAATCTCTCTGCTTGCATTTCAGGTATCTATACCTAGCTAACCCACAACAACACAGACAAGAAATTATGGGAAAAATTCTTTTTAGCCTTGGTTTAGGGTATGGACAGATATTTCTGAGAATGTAGCTGCTAAAAATCTATGAATTTCAGTTCAATTTATAAGCAAATGAGTAAAAAGTATCATAGTAAGAAAAATAAGAAATATGTGATCTCAATCACAGTCAGGTAGTAAGTATGCATACAATATGTATACAGATACTAAATACTATATGTAACTATTACATTTACTGTTATTCACTGCACACTTACATGATAAAATACATTTATCATATATCTTCAAATAATTAAGCTGCACTACATCACCTCTGCTTTGAAATGTTCCAATATTTTGGACAAAAATACAGTGTATCGAAATACTATATGACTGCCACAATTGTTTTCAAAGTATTGTCTTCCTTTTTTTTTTGCTATAATCAAACTGACATCAAAAAAAAGCTGATACACAAACAAAAAAAGCAACTTTTCATTGCTTCCTCTTTGCTTTAAAGGGAGACAAATACTGCCTTTTCACTGTCCGCAATATGGGATACTTCTTAACTAATCTGTCAGTTTAGTCTACAGCATATCATTAACAGATAGTCTGAACTTTCTAATGATGAGGGTAATGTATCAGGGTGAAAAACCGGAGGAATTACTTTTAGAAGTATTTAGACTCTGGGGTTCAAATCCAATCCTTACTATAGCAGATGAAATAGCTGTAAAGCTACTTTCAAAGGAAAATCTTCTATTTTTTTCCATTATAGTGGTCAACCTACAAAAAGGATTCATCTAACCTTAACTTTGGTTCTTCAAAATGCAGGCATTTAGTCTACTTGTTTAGGCTTTTTTTAGTATCAGTGGAGAGACAGGACCATGTATCTCTGCATGGAGATTTTTTCCACTTTAAAATACACAAGAAAACTAGAGATTGCTTTCTGGAGGTGACAGCTATTTTCAGCTTGTATATATCTCGAGATTTTCCTTTTTGTTTCAGACCAAAGAGGAGCCTGTGTGTCCAAAGACTTGCCAGTTTCTCTCAAATATTTCATTTGAGCGAATAAAATATGCTTACTTTCCCTACTCAGAAGAGTCTAAAACATTTAAGTGAAGACTTCAAAAGCAACAAAATATTTTGGGTAGATCTACATTTGCATTTCCGGCATCGATGCCATAAAAGAATATATGTTTTAAGACTGTGATTGTTTAATGTTTTCCCAAAAACTGTCCCTTTTGATTGTATCTCGGCTTGGAGGGTCCCACTGCTCACATGTTCAGCCATCATAACAATTACATTATTGTGATTGAAAACCATCACAGAATGTTGTATGTTCTGTATTAAATACTGAGGGATTTTTTACACATTCTGTAGCAAGGTGATATAACTTGTATGGTGAAGTAAAAATAAGTTTCAGAAGGAAGAAAAGCTTTAATTTCTAATGAGAAATCAAATAAATGTACACTGGGAGACATGCAGAATGGCAATAACACATTCTACAAACAGTGCAAAAATTATATTTTCAAATTATCAGCTATAAGATGTATTTATGAAAATTTTCACTAACCTGAGTGCTCCATCTTTTGTGTTCCCTATCGAGTTGATTTATTAGTTCCTCTGCAGCTTTTAATGTTTTCTGAGCTTTACTTAGTTCTGCTTCAAGTTTTGCTGCTTCTGTTGTTCTACTCTGGAACCTGTAAAACAAATACTCTTTGTAATTACTATCATGAACTACTAAACTTATGAACAGTTACTTTCAAGGCAATTTAATTGACTGATTTTGTAATGAATTCCTCCATTATTGTTAATGAAGAACACAACTACAGTTCTTTTTTTTATCTTCTGCTTTTAATTGGCAGATGAACTTGTTAGACTTTCAACTAAAAAAATTTAGATAGATACACAGGTGAGACTTAAAAATACATTTGAAATACAGATCATAATGTCTGAAAATCATTCCTTCTTTTACTTAAACAGCTTGACTTGATTTTAGTGATTGTGTAAAGTTTTGTTTGGCACCTAGTCAGGAAAATAGCAGGCTCAATGCCATACTGTACATTTGTAACTATTTGGTAAATTCGATATTTGAAATTTTTAAAAAAGAATATTGCTAATTCGCATGAATGACTCCAGTTCAATGCACAGTAGTCTACTTTGTAAACTAACACATAGGAAGAACATGACCTAAAAAACAGGCAAGGATTAGGTATTATTTTGTAATGCTCAATATCTAATTAGTTTGATTAATATTTAAAATAATTAATGCATTTAATAATCGACCAGTTTAAAGCAATATATTTAACTGTAATCTGTAGTATATAACTAATTTAAGAAATCACTCTATAGCTGAATGACAAGAATTCTCCCATTCTTTTTTTGCAGACTACAAAACATGACTTTTAGTAATATGTACGTATGTCAGATTATAAAGTATGTCCTATACTAAGTACATACTAAAACCATCAAACTAAAAAACTTAGATTAAACTGAATTTGAAGAAAGTATAAAAGTTCACCAGACCTATTTTTATACCACTGTGAGTCATGTACTTGATGAGATGCTAAGAAAAAAGGAGATAGCTAACTAGCTGTCAAAAAAGTAGGCCAGCCTAAGAGAAATAGAACTGCCTTTATTCAAGCTGTGATCAGTAGAAGTTTTGTATAGGCATATTCCCAAAATTCTAAGGAGTCATTGAAGTCTTATGTGATTTAGAAGGTTAGAAACAATACTGCTTACCATTGACATCAATGGCTACAATAAAGTTACCAACACCATCAGTAGTTAGAACCAGGTAATTTTAAGGAGCATTTATTTCATCTGATTGAGAAGATGAGCTGTATTCTAACAGTATTTATCTCCACTGAGTGTAAAGATAGACATTTAGACTATCTATCTAAGCGTCACTAATTGGGACGTAAATATCTTGCAGAACAGGAAGCTACATTTGGTTAGATAAATGTCATTATTCATAATGTAAAATCGTCTATGTTCGTATTTATATCTTGAAATAAACAAACCCAACTTACTTATCTTTCAGTTCCAATACTTTTTGACCAACAGAGTTCAGAAGATCCTCTAACTTCTTTTCTCTGTCTTCAGTTTTCTTGAGATTACTACAAAAAGGTAACATTTATTTTAAGACTATGGGTAAAAAAGAGCAAATAAAACAGGAAAGTAGTTTACATAGAGGTAGTTCAGAGACAGCTCTTCCTTTTGTTTTACATTCAAAAAAAATATATTTTCATACAAAAAAGCTTTGAGTACTTCTCATCACATAGCTTTAAAAATGGAAACCAAACACCTTATTCTTAAAAGATCAGAACAAGTCCTTCCAATACAGAATTTTAAAACCTGGCAAAACAATCAGTACAGATTCCTAAGGTTATGGATGGCCATAAGACCATGTCTTATCTTTTTGATCCCAAGGAGAACCTGATTATGCTTGGTACATGACTGAAAATAGAGGAACCATGCATCTCATAAAATACCATGGGTTTTACTGAGAGACTATATTTTAAGCATATCTGTGATGCTCATTTCTCCCTGACACTATTCAGCTGGACAAGTAACTCATGATTGTACAAAAAACAACTAAGGTATAGCTTCCAGGAAAAAGAAAATATTGCACACTTACTTTTCTGTATCAGCAGGAACATTTTATTACCTACAAATGAGGTATAATTTCTTTTATCTTTTTTTTTAATAAACTTCAATCCACACAGAATCATAGAATGGTTGGTGTTGGAAAGCACCTCTGGAGATCATCTAATCCAAACCCCTGCTAAAGCTGGTTCACCCGGAGCAGGTTGCACAGTATTGTGTCTAGGCATGTTTTGAATATCTTCAGAGGAGACTTCACGACCTTTCTGGGCAGCCTGTTCCAGTGCTCTGTCACCCTCTAAGAAGTTATTCCTCATATTCAGATTCCTTCTTGGAGGTTTTAGTTTTGCCCACCACCATTGGAATTAAAAGTACTTGTTTTGTAATAGGGTCTAACTTACGCCTCCAAGCCAGCCTTCTCTTTTTCCAACGGCTGAATTCGTTCTAGGACATGGGAATACTGGATGTTGGCATTCACCCAAGCTGCTAATGGAGCAGCTGCAGCACTGGCTCGTTTAGCATTCTGAAAAATTCAGTAACAGTTAGAAGAAAGTCCTTGAAGTATAATGCAGAAAAGATAAATACTGCAACAGATTTACTAGTTACCAACTTAAATATGCCAATTAGCCTGCTCTACTGAACTAATCTTTTAAATTGTTACTAAGAGATTATATTGTAGGCCAGCAATCTGCATTAAAAAAAACACAGTGGGTATCTTTAGAACTATGCAGCTTCACTGAAATTAACAAGTTTTAAATTAATGCATGATTTATTAGACTCTTACTGTTACAAGGAGGCCAGAAGAAGCCAGTTACTATTGCTTGGTTGAGTTCTAATTTATACCAGTGACAAAAATCTCTGAGGACTCGATTCCTTAATAACTTCTCATCCCACAGCTCCCCACTCACCAACCAAATTCTCATGGTTAGAGGCAGCATGCAACCTTTATCTCTAACAAATTCTGCAAGAAGAATTCATCATTTTTTCTCTAATTTAAGCTCATTCTAAAAATCATGTTGGCAAATCAGACAACCATGTCTTTTTTATTCTTTTTGTCTTTTTTTTGGTCTTTTCTCATTTTATGTAATGCAATCAGGAATTACCTTTGGATCAAAAGATGCTCTATTTTTAGAAAGAAGTTCTTCAACACTCTCTCGTATTTCTCTTGGAATATTACGGGCGTCAAAGGATTCTATGTCCTCCCTTACACTTCTTTTGGCCAAGAAACTGTAAAAAGAATTAAATAACTAAGTAAAGAAGAAACAAATATTAAAAAGATTATTTCTGTATGAAACCAAATAATTCTGAACATGCATTATTCCTGAATATAAATGAAAGTAGTTCATCTTAAAAAGTTTAAAGTTTAAATAAAATCCTCACCTTTTCATGCTCACCCATGATGTATCAAAAATCCCCATCAGCCGCAGAACTCCCTCTAGTATGTCTCTGATTATGTCAGGGGGCATCCGTAGTGACCGGATTTCTAACAAAGACTCTGGCTTTATATTTCCAACAGCTAATTTAGCTTCACTAACCAGTGGCTTGAAACATAAAAACACATTATAAAGAGGGATGGGGATACAAAAAAATGAACATCTGCCATTTCAGTTTTCATACAATTTCTTGTTCTTTTTAAATACTTTATTATGTAACCAACTACCACTGATGCATATTCAAGTTTACAAGTTATTAAAAAATTGTCACGTTTACTAAGTGATAATAAATATATTTCCCCATAAAACAGCATATTATAATCCTGACATACCCTAGCTTTTCATTCAGCACTGAAATTCATAAACATTACATAGATATTAGCGTAAATCATGTTTGCTCTTTCATTACTCAGAAGTTCATTGTGATACAGGTATCTTTTAAATTTAGTATAAATTTAAAATGGATGGGATGAAAAATAGAGACTAAAAGCAATGACTGTACACACATAACATGCAAGAAATCTGATGCTTAACATAGAATCACAATACACTGAGTTGCAAGGGACCCACAAAGAACATCAAGTCCAACACTCCTGACCCTGTACAGGACCATCCCCAAGAGCCACACCATGTGCCTGAGAATATCATCCAAATGCTTCTGCCAGGCTTGGGGCTGTGACCACTTCCCTGGGGAGCCTGTTCCAGCACCCAACTATCTATAAGGTCTCTTGAACAAGCAGCTTGCTGAAGGGCCATTAGGATATATAATTTTCAGAATTTAGTAATAACTGGAAATTATCTCTTATTAAATTATTTCCATTCAGATGAGACTACCAAACCCTATGACATTACCAGTTTGATCAAGGCAAAGTAATGGGGTTGGTCTATATAAGATATGAGTAATTGAAAAATATTCCATAAAATCAGCAGAACTCAACTGTAGACCATAGCAGCATAGAAATAGCAAGTGGTTGTTAAGATCTGGCTTGAAAATTCTTTCTCTAATTAATATCTAAGAGAACAACAAAATGACAACCTAAATTTGGCAAATAGAATACTGTTTCCTAATGCAAGAAGTTTCAATATCAAAATAATTTAGAGCAAAATTTAAGAATTGCAAGGATAAATTTTGCAAAACCATTGTGCACAGCAGGACTTGAGTAACTCAGATAAAATCAGACTGCAAAATATTACTTTTTCTTATCAGCTCTTACCTGAACCTCTTTTAGTTCATCTTCAATTTTTCTTTTTCTTTCTTCTATTTCTGCAGCCTCTTCTGCTATTCGTTGTTTAATTTTTTCCATTTCTGCTTTTTGCTCACTAGCACTCTGCAAAAAAAAATACCTTTAGCTTGCAAATTTACACAGATTTTATTCCCTTAGGTCTCATTTCTTTTAGTCTTCATTATAATAATTTGCACAATACCAATTACAGTAAAATATCTGAGTCTACTTGATACTAGATGGGCAGACAAGGTAAATAAACTTTATAGAATAAGTATCATTTGCTTTTAGTGTGTCACCTTTCTTTACCACAGACTAGAATCTGTACCTCTATTTTTGAGAAGCTCATTATGATCTTTTTTCTCTTTGCCTCTGATTTTCCATTCCTTACCAACACGTCAGTCTTCCTCTAAAAGGATGAGTGACAGCCTCCATAACATTCTTACTACATTTGAAAGTACTGCCATGTTCTCACTGTCTTTGCAGCTGCTCCCATATCTATCTCAATTTCTTTCACAACACCATTGAAACTCTATTTTTCTATCATATTCATTAAAGCAGCAGTTGTGTTGGAACTACGGCCTATTAGTCTAAAAGTACTAATCATAGAATGGTTTCTTTACTTAAAAGTTTTACCAATCTGTCTGTAAGGATACGTATGTCCAGATGCATATTGTAAGTTGTTTGGGTTTACATCTCTTTTTTTTTCTGGATTTGTACTGTGCCTACCACACAGCAGACACTAGCTATTAGCTATCTCCAATCCTAAGCCAATCCTAAAAACTTCAGTACAACAATTAATACCTAGTATATTAAACAACAATAAAAAGGACCTACATGTCTTTTATCATTGAGGATAAATGTATAAAATGCATAAAAGATTAACATTCTAAGCTCAGTACTTAAAAAATAAAAGTCAAAAAAGCCCAGAGTTTATGTTTTTCTGATATATAATACATTATTATCACCAGTAATTGTCAAGCTGAGTTGCAGCAGAAGGTAATGGATGCATATAGGCACAGATAACCTTAAGATAATAATAATTCTCTGAGCACTTAACCCAAGCTGTAGATCAGCATGTTATTGACGATTACATTCAAATACATAAAACATTAGCTACATGAAACTAGATTAGACATTTCATGCAAATGAACATGTACTGAATGATTGCTCTGAATAAGAAAACCTTAAAATTCAGTTGTAGGTCAAAAACCTTGCTCTGAAAGGAGATTAAAAGAGTCTCTATGTATTACAGCACTATCTCTTACATAAACTAGAACATTTGAAGTGACATTAAAATGTTAGAGGGCACCTATACTTTATGCTAATCTAAATAACCAAAATTCTACTGTAATTTTTCTGATGTCAGTGGGACCATCATGTTTCATTACTTTTGACCTATTCTTTGATTATGTCCTACAATGTAATATGTGCTACCCACATAACCTGTAACTCTTCTAGATAACAGACACAGATTCAAAACTGACATCAGTGAACACACCAAGGTAATCATCATTATTCAAATTCATGTACAGTAGGCAGATAGAGCCTAAAAGTACTAAAAACTGCCAACAGCAAAAGATATAAAAATGGAAGCAAGGCACTTTCAAAGCACTGTGAACCAAATGGTTTAAAAGACCAGGCATTTACTTTACTGCATACAGAGAATGTCTTTGGCATTGAGCTTTCAACCAATCAGACTAAGTCAGTAACAAAAAAACCCCAGTGCAGTGACAGCAGATTCATTACATCTTAACCTACGTTTATGATTCCAGGAAGTATCAATGTGGAGACCTATTGTTTGTGCAGTTATTTTACTTGACTGAGAAAACATTACTAAAGAAAGTACAGAATACTGAAAAAAAGGTCTACCTCTCAGCTGAAGAATAAAAATTCAAGGAATGATGAACATGGAGGTATTATTTAATCTTCTCTGAGGTTAAATTCTGTGGACCAGACCTCATGAAATACATGCTTTCTAAGAGTTCACAAATTTAATTCCTGGTATTTGTTACTTAAAATAGTGCTACCTGTACATATTTTATTGAAAGTTCCTATCTGTGATAAACATAAAACACATCAGCTTGAATTTATGAAGTTCTAGGAAAACTTTCAGATGGACTAAACTACAGCAGTAAACACTACTCAGGTGCAAAACTTGCACTGATCTCTTCGTATTTGATCAGTTCAAATATGATTTAAGTTATAGAATCCTCTGTCCTGTTGCAACCTTATTCAAGCCTCGGGGCTCATGTCTTCTCTTAGGCAAATTCTTACAAAAGCATGACATTTTGTAACACTTGAAAAGATTACAAAGCACAGGCAGTTATGGACACCAAAACCAAAAAAGAATTGTTTTGTTTTTTGGGTTTTTTTTCCACTTTTGATGTGATTGTATATACCACCTGCATAGATACTGTAATTTCTTGAAGAGCAGAATCAGCTTCATCCTGCTTTGTTTTGAGTAAAATGCTTTGCTCTCCAGCTTTTCTGTTCAGTTCATCAACCAGAGCTTTAGCTTCATTCAGCTTTGAAACACCTGCCTATAAAAGTTTTAAACAAGCAGATATTTAGCAGTGCATTTTTAGTAGATTTAAATGAAGGTTTGTTACAAATAGTATGGACAAATTAAGAGTGATGTAGACTACTATTCTATTTTTTTTAATTATTGTTCCACATTTTCTTGATATTATTTACATTTTGTTGGTATTATTTAACCTAAGAACGAGATCTGACACTTTAAGATGTGTCACTGTAAGATGTATTACTACATCAAAAAGATGATAAGAAAATTCTCAAACTAACAAACTTTTAACAAAACAGTACCTAGCACATAATCTGTTTCTCAATAATTCAGTAGAATTTAAGTTAACTGATATTAACTCATTGTAATTATATCTCCCTTAAAAACAAATCCATAAAAATTCAACAAATTCAAACAAAATAGATTAGCTTATTTCTACATATTTGTACACTCTAAAGAACACAGATGTACATTAAACAAAGTCTCTATTATGCTTAAGATTAACTATTTTCTTTAATCACACTTTCTACCTTATTTACTTTATATTAATTATATAATAGAATTATTTCAAGATATATTTGAAAAAAAATACCTGGAAGATGTATTGACTGAGGATACACATCTCTAATTTTCATGAAAATTATTACTTTTATTTAAACAGAGCATTTAACAAGTAAATGAGTGCTTGTCACAAACAAACCAGTTACATTCTAAATATACTCCAAAAAAAGCAATTTCTATTACTACAAATTTAAATCTTCTTAAATTGCATACTACAGTGATGGAAAAATATTGGCAGACAGAGTAAAAATAGAGTAGAATACAAGGCAAGGAAGTAATTTGGTTCTGACAGATGCTTTAAGAAAAAAATACAGATTTGCAAGTGTGGTTTCAGAATATCAGCACGGGTGACTGAGAAAAGGAGCTGAAATGAACAGGAGAAAGGCAAAGACAAAAGTTGTCCTAAAGGACGACACAGATCTTTCCAGAAATATACTGGGGGAAGGGAACTAAATAGGATTGGAAAGATAACAAATGGGTTTCAAAAACAAGGATGTTATGCATACAAAACAGGAGTAAAGTGACACCTGTGCATTTGGTCCAGAACTGTCCACAGGTCTGATGTGTGCCAAAGGAATTCAAAATCATTCCAAAACACAAAAGGAAAGACAAACACAACAAAAGGAATCTTGGTCAAAGCTACACAAGAACACCATGAGGTTAAAGATAAGTCTGTCAAACCAGGATGCGAAAATCCTACAAAGCAGGAAGTTATTCTCAAGATATAAAGAAAGGGATGGAATATGGAGCTACACGGAGAACATTTATATAAGCAGAGGCAGGACTTAAATTGATGGAAAGATGATGGGTTTTTAGCAACACAATTCCAACACACATGGGTGAAAAAGTTTACAGTGCTTTAAAGTACTTTTTACTCTGCCACAAAACATACCCAGTCTCATACATTCTTGAGGAAAACTATTACCAAAACAAGAAAAACACTTTTCTCCCTTTCAGGTATTTCAACAGACAAGTGCATTAGGATTCATGATATTTCTCTCCTGAAATCACAGTGTGAGCATATGCCAATAGAGGACACATCACGCAACCATGTTAGCAGCTACAGCCCATTAATACACAAGACATTTCCAAATATGGGAGTATTTTGAAAAGCCATATGTTAAAAGTGTTTTAAACACATACCTGCAAGTGGTTCTGCCTTTTTATTAGCTCTCTTCTTTTACTGTTATTGATGGTACTGTATACACGAAGGAATGTCATATACCTGCTAGGCGTTGCTCCGTATATTTTACATGATTCATGGATTGCCAGAAATGACTTCAGAAAATCAGAATCACCTGTACAACATCATTTGTTACACAGATAATATCATACTCAATTTTATCTCACATTGAAATAACTAAGGAAGAGCAATAGAATGTTTTTTGAGATATGAATTAAGAGCATCCAATAATATCACAAAGACTATACTTTTTTTAAAGTTCTGTCAGGGAAACAACACGCAACTACATTTGAAATGCACATTTCTCAAAAAGAAATATACTGAAATTTTTTGATGTTTGAAAAAGCTGGAGGCCTGGGCTCCTCTCTCAACACACACACACACACACAGTCCCACACCCCCATACACACACCCCCCACACAGACCTCCACCCACACACCCCACACGGTGGTTCCGACCCAATAATTACTGATCTGGTATCTAACATTGAGTAAGTGTTTAATAATAAGTAATAGTAACTAGTGTGTCTACCCAAATATTACCTGAATGTTTTTTCTTAACTTCCTTATGTGTTTTTCCAGTCTTTTCTTGTTCATCTGAATCACAGAGAAGCATTTCAGGTATCTAAAAAAAAGCCACAATTTTCTTCATGAAAATGACGAACAATGACAATCCGAGTTAAAATTAAAAAAACTCAAACCAACCTTAAATCCAGCTTCTCATTTGGAAAGACTGAAAATGATATATTTACTCAGAACAAGGAATTTACAGAATATTTATAGGATTAGAAAGATAAATTCTGCCTTTCCATGTCACTGATAACTTCTCGCTCTCTCAAGCAGAGGAAATTTTGCTGGCCGTATAAATGACCAAGTAGTTCTCAGAGGACTCTTACAATAGCACAAATGTCAAAGATTCAAAAATATACAATTCAAGAGGAAATCAGACAGTCTTAATCCACATTCTGTACATGTACATATTACCCATTAACTGACCTTCACTGAGATCACTCAGAGACGGGGGAACAGGATGATGGCAACAGTGCTGTTTATGTTTGTGCTTAGGGTTTCTGTTTGTGTTGTTCTGTGTGAGAATCACATGTATATATGTCCTGTATATGTGTCTGTGTGTGTGCCTACTGAGAATACATGCTCAGCTTCATCACTGGTTCACCTTGGGGCCATAACGCTGTGGCACCCTTGCCCCTATCAGGGTACTGCATTTGGTAATCTCAACACACAGAAGTAATACATGCTTCTCAAACTCACACTGTGAACATCCTGAAATAAACAGATTTTAAATCTAAAAAGAACACACTGACGCTGTTCCATCAAGCAAAACACTTAGCAAAGGTTCAAGAACATAAGGTTTACAGTGCAATCTTAGATCTATAGCATTTCATATACACCTAACAAATCTATTTTAAAACTAGCTGTCTAACATACTAGTAAAAACAGATATCAGCATAGCTGGTGTGGTGGGTTGACCCTGGCTGGATGCCAGGTACCCATCAGAGCTTGACTATCACTCCCCCCCTCAGCTGGACAGGGGAGGGAAAATACATTATGAAAGGCTCATGGGTCAAGCCAACAACATGAAGAGATCAGTCACTGATTACTGTAATGGGCAAAACAGCCTTGACTTGGGGAAATTAGTTTAATTTATTACCAGACAAATCAGAGTAGGGTAAAGAGAAATAACTAAATTTCAAAACACCTTCCCCCCAGCAGTGCAGGGAGATGGGGAATGGCTGCTGCAGTCAGTTCATCACACACTGACTCTGCCCCTCCTTCCTCCTCAGCGCAGGACTCCTCACACTCTTCCGCTAGTCCAGCATGGGGTCCAAAATGCTCCATCAGGAGTCCCCTGAAGGGTCACAAGTCCTTCCAGCAAATCTGTTCCAGCAAATCTGTTCCAGCATGGGCTCCTCTCTCCACAGATCTACAAGTCCTGCCAGGAGCCTGCTTCAGCACGGGCTTCCTCTGGCGTCACAGCCTCTTTCAGTTGTTTCCACCAGCTTCAGTGTGTAGTTCTGGATGGGCTGTAGGGGGATCTCTGCTCCACTGTGGACCTCCGTGGGCTGCAGGTGGACAGCCTGCCTCACCATGGTCTGCACGACAGGCTGGAGGGGAATCTCAGCTCCAGTGCCTTGAGACCTTGGAGTCTGCAGGGCTGTTTCTCTCACCTATTCTCACTCCTCTCTCTGGCTGCAGTTGCTCCTGTGCAGTAACTTCTTTCCCCTTCTTAAATGTTATCCCAGAGATGCTACCACCATTGCTGATGAGCCCAACCCTGGCCAGCAGTGGGTCTGTCCTGGAGCTAGCTGGCATCAGCTCTGTCAGGCACAGGGGAAGCTTCTGGCAGATTCTCACTGAAGCCACCCCTGCAGCTCCCGCCACTATCAAAAGCTCACAACACAGCCGTGATACAATTAGCTTTACCATTTTGCTTGCAGTCTATTTTTACTTTGTTCTTAAATGCTGTGTTTGATCAGAGTCATAGTTGTCAGCATGTTGTTCAAGTCAGAACACAAAGAGAACAAAACATAATGTTGGTAAAATAATAATGCTAATAATATTTAAGTGTTCTGAGGAATTTTTTGTCTTTTTAAGACTTTACAAATCAATTAAATAAGCACAGTGACAATTATTGCTTCACAACTTTAAATATCTTTATCTTATTTACCAAAGCTCCATTATTTTTGGAGATACTAGTTTAAATAAGTCACAATTAACGCAATTTACCTTTTTCATACTGTCTTCTGACCAGGTTTCCATCCACAAAACCTGACATTTCTTATACAGTGCTGGATTACTTTCACAGTTTACTGTGAAATTTAAATTAGTAGGATCCATTATCAAGACAACATGCAGATTTTGTTGGATGCCTAAGAAAAAGTAACATATTAAATTTTTAGTACATAATAATCTGACTACATGATGGTAATTTTATTGCAAATACAACATAATTTAGTGTCCTTCAAATACTTATCACAAGGTAATTTCTGGGGGAAAAAGAGCCTATAATATCAGATCACACTAGGACAGGAATGCTTACAAATAAAACTTAATGTAGTATTATGGATTCTAATTATGTATATTACAGTGTATGTTTTAATTTTGAAGAGCTGACAGTATTTAAATAGATATCACTAGTTCTCATTCCAATTCATATAGACCAACAGAACCAATTAGAAGTAGTTTCAGGGCCTGAAACTTTGACTGTAAACATTCATATTCTTTCAGTCATATTATTTGATTTATTTGTAAACTATTTAATCTTCTTGTTGGTCTAAGGAAGAAGAAAAATAATTAAGAAACCTACCCATAAACTTGCTGATTACTCAGAATCCAAAGTGATTTGTAGGTATAATAGGCAAATACAAGATATATATATATGGTACTAGATATATATAAGCTATACAAACCAGAAAACAATGGGAACAAAACCTTTCTTCCTTCTAATTACTTTCAACAGCAGATTTCATAACATTTGTAAAACATTCATAAATACAAAATTTCAGATAGAAGAACAAATTTTAAAGTGAGGGTTCTGTGCCCTCAAATATCACAATGTTATCATTATTCCTATCTGGTATTCAGTAATTAACTGAAAGTTAAAACCGCACACAATAGAAGGACCATGTTAGAAATCATTTGTCCACTATTATACCACTTCCTACACTTCGTAATAAATTATAACTTATAATTCTGTTGACATACGGTATGTGAAATAGTTGAAAATTGGTCCTGTAAATCCATCTTGTGAGGCTTGATCCTTCAGAGGAGATAGCAATGGGTCTAATTCTTCTGTTTTATATAGCCCAGGAACTTCTCCTATTTCAAGAATGAATTTACGTCAGATAAAATACACTACAATTCTTTAAATTCCCTTGAAGGATTCCCTTGAATCCTGTCTATAGAGATTTTGATTACGGCAGTATTCACCTCCATACTTCCATGAGTATCATCCCATGCACTTCATCATTCTTTTCATGATATCATGAAAACAACAAACCAAATTTGTGATTCTATTTAACAGTCTACTTTGTCCATACTGCTGAAATGTATTTCAAAAGCTCATTCAAATCTACCCCAAAACAATACTGCATAGATGCTGACCCAATACTGCATAAAAACAAATCAAACCAGACTTTGTCATATACCAGGACACAGTAATGTGAAAGTGAGTAGTTGTTTAGATCCTCAGACACAGAGATTAAACAGTGGATGACAAAAATCTGATACTGTAAGGAGATTTGTGGTTCCACCTGAGAGACAGGAAAATCTGGTGCTCTTATCAATCAGCTCTTAAACTACTGCAGATCAAAAAAAGCATTTAGCAGACTCAGTCCTTCAATGATCTCTGTGATCCAGGAACAAAGCTGGACAGCAAAATAAAGTCACTTTTGTTATTATTATTTATCATCTCACTCCTTTCAGAAAAGTGAGCTTTGCTGGTGTTCATTTCAATAAAGGACTCAACCTATACAATCTAGTAAAGCATTGGAACACTTCTCACTTTTGAATTTTATTATAAAACAGAAGCTGTAGAGTAGAATGCATTCTCATCTTGTTGTTATACTATAATAAAGAACTCCCTTGAAACAAGTTAGAGGAACTGAAAGCACCTGTACTATCAGGTAGGCTAAAGGACAGCTAACTTTGAGTCAGGTTCTCATGTACAAGCACTCTACCTAAAACAATATAGCAAGGCAACTAACCTGTCTGATAGAGATATAAAGTTAGAAAACATCATCTTATTCTGCCCCATTAGCTAACCCTGTACAGTAAAACTAGAACCATTAATCTTCTTGGACTTGCCTCACCTGATGACAGTAAACTGTTGATCATCTCCAGGAATGTGGAATGAACCAACTGATAGTCTTCGAGCAGCAATACCACCTGTTGTGCTTCAATGCCTGCAAGCTCCATCACCTAGAAGCAGAAAAGACATTTAAATCTCAGTGTATGGAACATATGTATTGTTCAATAGATAATGATTATCATAGAATATCCTGAATTGGAAGGGACCAACAAGGATCTTAATCCTTCCTTGATCATATATGACATACGTATTTTCTCCACAAAAGATTTCTAGGTGATTCAGTTATATGAGATATCAAATATAAAGAGCATTCTACCTAGATGTACAGCTTGCGAATGAAAAAATAATTTAAAAAGCCTCTTTCATAGAGTATATTTACACATATGACTCAATGATAAAACTGTATCACTCTTTTGTGTAGACACAGCTCTAGAATTTTCTTTAGCATTGCTGAAGGTAATGAGAAACTCCTGATTCAAGGTTTGCATTTGATTTTAAATAATATGTTCCCTTTCATCAGTCACTAAAATTTTACTTGATTCAGCTACTGGCAGATCATACTGGAGACAGAAAATAAAAATATATACAAATACGAAAAAATATATATGAAAAATGTATATTCACATAAACTTCGAATTTATGAAGTCCACAACACTCAAAGAGAATTCTGGTATTAAAAAAAGTGGAGTTTCAATCAATTAAATAAAGAACAGTATACACACTTAGATATAGAGAACTTCTAAAAATCTACTTGTTTCATTTAGACTGCTGCCATTTTGCTTCTCTTAAAATATGTCTTCGTACAACACTTCTGTGTCCTTCAAAATTCCCATATTCTTTTTTTTTTCTTTAATATACACCTCAACATTACAAAATGGAAGACAATGAGTGACTTACATATTTAAGATCACTCTTGAACTGCTTCACCTCATAACCTCTGGAAATTTTGGGAGTAATCAGAACAGCTCCATGCATGTGACTAACTAAAGAGGTAACTGTTCGACGACCTACACCACTCCGTCCTGCCAAAAGAAGTGATCCTCCAGGAAAACTTAGCACTCTGTCCACTTTAGACATATAACTGAGGACTTCTTGGAACAGTAAAATCTCTATCTCTTTTTTGTCTCGTCCATAATGAATGATACCCTATCAAAAAAAGAGAGAAAAAAAAGAAATGTGTTTACTAGTAATAAATAAAAGCAGTGAGATGTGAAAGCATCCAACATTCAAAAGTTTAGAAAAGAAGGGCTTGAAAGCTTAAGACCACACTGATATTCACTACAAATAAATTATTTATGTGACAGAATTTAGATACCTTTACCAGTAATGAACATCTCACACTACCCCCAGCACCACTATACCCTAGAAGTCTTTGATATATTAAAATAGGAATCCTTTGATATATTAAAATATGAATCTACAACTGAACTAATTAAAATTGAATAATGGACTAGAACAAAGTCTGAGCTGTCTCTGACTACAGATCAATTAATTAATAACTTAGAAGATGTTTTAGGCAGCTAATTGCTGCATAATTGCAGATTATGAAAATTCCTAGTGAAATACACACAATAACAGATCCTAAAATTAAATTCTGACCTTGTTATACTAATTAAAATCTCTTTGAAGCCCAATGTAACTGTGTAGTCAGGAGAGAAAAAAAAACAACTACAAATTCTCTGCTAATTGAGGCTATTGAATTTCATCATTTCCCATATAGTCTATTGGTCACAAGTTGGCAATCAAGGAGAGGGATTAGTTTCCCATCTGCAAGAGCAATCCATCAAACACTATTAAGGAAGATGATCTCAAAGCTCTCATCCTAAAAATCAGATACCCTAGCAGAATTAAAATGTTTGCATTTCCTCATCAAGCTCAATTTTTGTACTTTACTGCTTAAAAGCATGCCAAATCTCCAAACAGTCCATTTGTATTTCTTCAAATAAAAATTACATTACCAAATCACAATTTCAAAAAGTAAACATTTAATAAAACACTTAGGTACTCAAACACTACACAAACATGTATGGAGATAAATGTTTTTCAAAATATTGGTTCATCAAACTGTTGTAAATCAGCAGCAAATGCAACTGATGCCCTTTCATTAAAAACCCTTGCTACATGATACTTCCTACTGCCTGCCACATAGCATCACAAACCTTCCCTCACTTCACCAAATGTAAAAGATGATCCCTTGAACAAGAAGCAGACTCCACCCTAAACTGGTGTTTGCATGTTACTTCTTGCAAAAAATGTCTCGAATCATTGTTGTGAACCCTTGCCGTGTATATTCTTTAATGTATCTCACTTTCTGAATAACATCTTTTAGGTCTGTTGAGTTTAGTCTGCCAAGTGGCCTCCCATACGGTGGCAGTGCCTGTCCTGGTGTGGTGAATGCCTCTTGACAAGCTCCCCAAGTTACATAGAAGGTATCTGTGAAAATAAAAGGAAACATTCGAAACTTTAGGTGTCCAGTTCATATGCTATCTGACTTGATTAGGTCATTCCTAAACAAATATTGCAAATTTGTATGGTATGCTTCAAATAGTTTACCTGGCATATTGTCCAGAACATCTGAGCCCCAATCACCTTGAAACACTTTCATCAAGACATTATCAAATACATGAAGTTCTTTCATGCCAACAATTCTATCACGGAACAAACGACGTGCTTCATAAGCAATAATTTCCAGTACATAGTCTGCAGTTGGTATCAATGATCCTACAAAATTTAAGGAGAGAAAAAACTTTATATATTTATAATAAATTCTCAAATTTCCATTTCAAAATATGAGCTTGAAAATAAGCAAGTGAAATTACATACCAGCAGGAAAGCATTGGTAAGGAAGAAAGAAGAGAAAAAGTAAACATTATGAAGTGCTTTTTAATAATATCTTTATGGATCATTATAAGATAAAATGAAACATATTCTATTAATTTTATGCAGTGAACTGTTACGCATTTTTCCCCCTCTACTGAATTACAGATAGTTCACAATTTTAAAAGATGAATGAATTGCATGTGGAGTCAACAGTACAACTGACATCAATAATAACTTAGGCCATTATAGAACACTTTATCAATGAAAACCAAGTAAGTGACTTACCACCTGCTAAATCATATCTGAATAAACCAAGAACCCACTGAGTAAGAATACATGGTGTAAAAAGGTAATGACTGTGATCATCAACTGTGAATTTTGCTCGTACCTAAAATTGGGAGTTAAGGGGGAGAAAAAAAGTGATGTTTTAAAATGTAAAGCACTTTTTCTAAAATACCAGATAAATTAGTTTTCTATTTGGTATATATTTAGATATTTTATTAATGGGCTCCTTGTTTAAATGTTGTTTTCTGACCAAAATAGATTTTCTCAGAACAATTCTTCTCTACCATTTTTGATGGAAACAACCACACATGTCACCTAGAACTGTTAGTGCAGTATTATTAGACAAAATATGTATTTTTTAAAGAAATACTAAATATGAAATGCAAAGAAAATATAGAAGTGTAATAAACACCTACCTAAATTAGTAACACTTTCTCACTGCAAAAGACTTCATACTTACTCTTTTCCCAGAGAGGATATTTGAATATACAACTGCTTTAACTCAAAGAAAAACTGCCTTCATCAGTTACTGGATCATCATGTGATGAGATTTAAACCCAGATTTCTTAGAATACATTGATAACATCATATGAAACTCCTGCTAATTGGTGCATGCCAGCGAGTAACCAAACCCAGATTCCAGTCACAAAGATCGGTTTTGTATCATGGTTCTGCCTAGATGGGGGCGTGCATACATTCGTGGAACATACAGCAAGCACCAACATCCCCACAGTACCTACCCCAGTAAGGCTATGTACTGTTTAAGAAAAGCAAGTACTTAAGTGTTTTGCTTGATAGAAGTCCACAAAATTTTAAGCGGGAGGATAAAATGAAATTCTGTGTCTAAATATCTATTTTTAACAGTGTAAAATTTTAATAGCTAGTCCTTGATGTCTGTAAAGCACTCCACCCATATATCTCTCTTCTCTATTCATAACAGCATCCATAACAACTGGGCACATAACAATCTGTTGCACTGTCTCCTCCTTACCCATTAAGTGGGAAAACACTATTAATCCACATTTTATAAATCAGGAACTGAAAGTATAGAAGGGTTAAGATGCACACCAAAATCCTAAAATAAATCTGTGGGAAAGCAGGATTACTTACCGCTTACTCAGTTTACCTCTAATACCCAGGATTCTCTGCAAATAAGTAGCTCTAACATTGATACCAATTTCATTAAAAATAAATAAACTTGGATTTTAATACTGATAAACCTTTTTATTCACTTATTATATCAAAAGGTAATTATTTTTTTAAAAAACGCCTGAATTGTCCGACTCCTTGAAAAAAGAAAAAATATTTCCCTACCTGCTCATATATTTGAACCATAGATCCTGCTAGCTGATGTATTTTTGGTAAAGAACCCCAAACAGGGTGATTCTTTAGGTTTTTCTGTAGTACAGGTTCCAAGTAGGCACTATAAATAGTTTGCAGTTGTTCTCTTTCTGGATAGCTAAAAAGAAAAAAAAAAAAAAAAAGAAAAAAATCGTTATGGACTATCAATTCTTTTTTAATTAAAAATGAGTCAAACTTGTATACACAATTACTAAGAAATTTCAATGAACAGCATTTCCATCCAGCAGTTAAGTAAAATTATCATTTTATTGCAACAGGCCACTGTCAGAAATTTCTAAATACATATGTTGATGTCCTTAAAAACAAACAAATAAACTTCTTTTCAATTTCTCTAATTTTGTAACCAAACAGCACCTTAATATAAAGCTGCAGAAAGCAGATTACTGAAAGCAAAATCATCCAAAAAGAAACATATTTCAAACACTTCGCTATCAACAGGCAGCGACAGATTGTTCTTAGCTGGCTTCTAGTGCCAAGAGGCACCAAACAGCACCAAATCAGATGACCCCAAACTGCTGGAAAATATGAAAGAATAGAACAGCCACACCTTGATAAAGACTACACGAAGCAAGGGCCTTATAAACAGGGGTTGAATCTGAGTTCTGAGAGTTAGACTAATTTTCACATACTTACTCAATTGCACAGAGACGAACAATAGAAGTGAATCTGGAGGTAAGTTTATGTCTTCCTAACGTTCCTCCAGCTGACATGGAAGCCACAATTTGGATGTTTTCTAAACCAACCCATTCCAGATTTTCATCATAAAATCCTTGATATGTAAGAACCTTTAAGAATTAAATAAATATTTCATTAAAAGAAAGTCAGCAGAATATCATACAAAATAAAATACAATAATAGTTATAAGTATACCATTATTTCTCTTTTCTTAATTGCCAGAGGTGTATTACTCCTCACAGTTTTGCATCAGCTGCAGACTTCATTGTCCAGAACATTAAAGAAGATGTTAAACAGGTACTGTGTTCCAAGTACACTCTGTGCCATTGATCACCACCCTCTGGGCTTGGCTCTTCAGTCAGTTTTCAACCCACCTCACTACCTGCAGCCCGTATCAACAGCTTTTTTGTGAGGATCTTTTGGGAGACAGCATCAACAGTCTTAGTGAAGTCCACGTAGACTATATCCACTGCTCTCCCCTCATCAAACATGACTTACCCTTAGTGAATCCACGCTGACTACTCCTGGTGATTTTCTTGTCATTCATATCCCTATTGCATTATAACTCATTGAGACAAGCACTGTCTTTATTTACTTACACAAATAAGGCAAATAAAAATGGTATCTTATTTCTGGCTGACACCTACATAGTCTACCCAAGTAGAAGCAAAACTAATGCCAATGCAGATGCAGGGTGTTAGCTCTGAAAATAATCAATGTAGTTATTTACTACATACACTAAATTATATACAGTATACTTAAGTGCCTTTTTAAATAACAGACATAAGTGTTCACCTGCTGTAGAAAAGCCACGAGAGTGCTTGTTCCCCATTTATCAGGTTTGGGTAGATTGATGTCTTTTAAGTACAAAACAAGCCTTTCACAGTCCTTTGGTCTGTATACTCGCCCAGTGTTTGTACTGATTACAATGCAAGTTTGACTTAATTTTTGTAGAAGATGTTGAGAAGTAGTTTGTGCACTGCAGTGAATGGTAGCAATCTGAGTAGATCGGAGTTGAGAAAAAGCATAGTGAAGCAGCATCCTAGAAAAGCAAACATGTACATACATACAAACTTAAGTAAATTAAACTGCTGTGTATCCAAATACATTGTATAGTTTTTGAATTAAAATGCATATACTATATCCTGTATTAATGGAATAGGTGGAGCATGAGGTTTGCTGAATTCAGCATTCTTGCCTTTAAAATTGTGCTATTTCCTATTCACAAAATTCAATAAAAGTGTAGTGTACACAGCTACACAAAACAAACAGCTAGTATAAATACCTTGATTCTAGTGATCCAACACATCTAAATAAGGAACCTAACATGGGCAAGAGAAGGAGCTAAATTCAGTTGCCTGTACACAGGCACCTAGTGTCTCTTGAAATAAAACTGGATACCTCGTGCCTAAAGCTGTTGCTCCATGACAGCACAGGTTTTCCAAAGGTCCTGTTTCATATCTAAAAGATGCATTCAGATGTCTTAGATGCATACTTGCGGTCTGAACTTTCCCTGTAGAACTTCATAAGAACTTACCTATTTGCCACTACAGAACATTTGTTTAATTAGTGACCTACACAAGTGATATTCTATCAGAAAGTCATATTATAAAAGCATTATAACAAAATATTACAAATTCTGTCAAATAACTAGAAGTATATTTTACTTAAAATAGGAACTACTTTTTACCCCTTTCCGCATCCTTCAGGACCCACAAGAAGAAATGGCTGCTTATTACTAATGTCTAGCCAGGGCCTAAAGTAATCTAAACTTCTCTGCATGTCAGGGGTTTGGATGACAGGAAGTGTTTGGAGATTACTGAAGTCATCAGCTGTTAGATTTTCAGTTTTTTTCAGCTGATACAGCATTAGCTGTCCAGTGTCAGTGTCATAATATGTGTCCAGGGGCTTCCTCGGGTCTGGTGGAGACTCTTGTGTCCAACTGAAGAGCTTTAGAAAAAAACAAAAATAAAATTTCAATTAAATCCATACTCCTAAAAACAAGATCTACCATTTCAAGCTAATCTAAAGAATGTTCAAAGAATAATTCTGTAAAATCACATTTTGATAGTTTAAGGTTGCCTCTGAAAATTCAATCATGTCATGCATGTGCTTTAAGTCCTTAAGTAAATAGTAACATATTACTTTTCCATTTTTCATAATATAGAGAAATTCAAACAAATTGTATTTTGAAAAGCTATACATATTTTTTTTTTTTAGACTAGGCAACATAATAACAATAATAATTGTAAGAATGAGATAACTCCTTCACATGCATCAATAACTAATTCCTAAGGCTGAGTCTACACCTTTATCATTTGCCCACTTTATATGCTATAGCTCCTGGCTGCCTTTTGGAAGGAACTACTTTCTTCTCTCCAACACAAAACTCAAGTGTGATTGTGGAAATATCTATCTCCAGGGTCAACCTTCTGACTACGGACCAGCATACGCACAGAGTTTTCTAATACTGTTGCCTAGCTCTTGTGCCCTCAAGTACCTACACAGAGAATCACACACTAGCACATACAATACAAAACCTCAAAGAAATGCTCTAAGAACATCTCCCTAATGAGGTGCAACAAAGTCCCCACATTATCATTTCAAGTCTTCTGAACGGAAAAAATCCACAAAAATAAATCTGTATTACATATACAATACATATAGACACACACAGTCTGCTACAGTGGGTCCTTGCAGAAAGCAGTATGGACAGAGGTTTCCCATCTGGGATGGATGCACTTAGCAGTCTATCAGTGACATATGAAACACTCCTTTACTTCTCAGCTATTTCCCTATAGACAACACAGATTACAATCAAATTAGAGCACAAAGATTACCTCTTTTGCAAATTCTTGTCGTGATTTCATGTTGAGATTGCCACCAAGACCACGTAACAAGTTAATAATAAACTGTCCACGATCAGTACACCCACGAAGATGAGACAGTCCATTCATCACAGTTCCAACTAAACTTGTTTCTACCACAGAGTCATTCTGTAAATTACAAATTGTAGTAGATTTAAATATATTTCTCAATATAAATGTGATGTATTGCTAATAGACTGCTATTACTCATTGCTTTTTGACACTTCCACAAATAAGGAAAGATCTCAACAGTGTTATTGTTCCAGAAAATTCACTTGACATTAAATTATTTCTAAGAATTGATTTGGAGGTTTTAATTGCAGACTACGAATTGATGTAATTTAGGATAAGCAATCGGAACTTTCCTTACAGATTTTCAGAATCTATAAGAAATAAACATGACTGTATACCGGAATTCTTTCTTTTGAACAGATCATTTTTGAACTTTGCTCTTTAGCACCAAAGGGAATTTGAGCCTTGGGATCAAATTTTTCTCTTTATCTACCTGGAGATACTTTAGAAGTCTAAAAGTCACCATGGGTGAAAGAACCAAGAGGAAAAATAATAACAAAACCATAACAGGTCCATATAAGTTACCCAAGGGGAAATAATGCAGATCTCCTAAAGACAAGCTTAGTGGCCACAGCAGTGGGGATGTCTCCTACATAATATTTTGTGCAATATCAGCTACTTGATCAATGCAAATCCAACTCCGTCAGAAGAAGGGGAGGCTGGGAAACATCTAGAGTCCTTAAGAAAATCTAGCATATACAAAACAATTATCATGATATACATCCCAGAATTCAGATAATCTACAAAGTTTTGGACTATCCTTTTTTTTAATATTTTAATTACATATTACTTTTCACCTATTAAAACATTTTTTAGTTAAGGTTTTGAGTAGAATCCTAAAGTGCTGAAGTTATATACTTAATTCCAGGACAGATTAGTGTAAGCTGTTATAATTCAGCATTCTGAACAATAGAAATACTTTTTTAGATATGTCTCTGTCAATCTTTTTAGGTATCTAGCATTAAGTTTCTCCTCAACCTTTAACAAGCTTCAGCTTCCAGTGTGCAACTTGTCAAATTTTAGCCATTTCTGTGTTATAGACAATAACATCAATCTAGAAATTTCTTCACTTTTTTAGTTTAGATATTCAAGTCTTTCAAATCCTTGAAAACATAAAGAAAAATACCTGGTATGGAATAATGCAATGCACGTATTTCTGTGAACCTTAATATCTGTTTTTATTAGTTTAAATGGTATTGAATGTTTCAAAACTTTAAGTACAGCGATCAGTTTTTAGAAATTTATTAGAACAGTTCCAGTATTAATTTTATTACGGAAACAGCTCCATTGTGTTGTGACCAGTATGGTCACAGCACCAAGGCTGCCAAAGTACAGGATGTGCTTGGACAATGCTCCCAGGCACATGCTGTGATTCTTGGGGTCGTCCTGTGCAGGGCAAGGCACTGGACTTCAGTGATCCTTATGGGACCCTTCCAACTCAAGATATTTTATGATTCTATGGTTCTATCAAAAAAGTAGAGATTTTTTTAATAACAATTTAAAAATTAATCTGAATTATCTCTTCAATGTTAAATTACAAAAATAGATCATACTTAACAGAAGCTGATATTTGCTTAAGTATTCATTTACTAACCTTTTTTACAACCCAGTTTAGAGCCTTTTCAAAATAGTCACCAATCCAGTTTTCGAGGTTGTACCTGCATTCTTCAGGCTGACTTCTTAGCCAAGACTTTATCAGAGCATTAAGATCTGTATCTTCATCACTAAGCCAAAACAAAACAAGATTCAGATAAACACAAGGCATCCACACCTTTAAATGGACTGGTTCAAAATTCCAGAAAAAGTTCAGGAAGATATTTTAATAATTTCTAACCCATACTTGGGCTCTTCAAGTGTCATATAAAAACAAAGAATCCACCATGTCTTTTTGAAGTCGTCTGAGGTGTATCAGCCAAAAGATTATAACGTAACAACACAGAAGGGACATTCAACCTGAAGCAAACTTCCCCAGTGATTTGCTTTGTAAGTGTAAGCTACAATCAACTGTTCCATCCACTTGAGAATACCTTTCAAGAAAAGTAAGCATATTTGCTTACTTTGAAAGTATGTAATACTCCCATGACTTACCTCAGAAAGATCATTCCCATTCGAGATATTGTAGCAGGGGAGGCACAGCTAAGGTCATGAGTTTCAAATATAAAGTTGACATTTGAGCCAAACTGAATTCTTTCTCCATTGGGCATAGTCAACAATCTGTTGTCATCCAAAACAGAATTCAAAGATTCAATCCATTCGGGATCGATATCACCATCACAAATTATCCATGAAGTAATATCTATTTCCAGGTACAAAAATAAAAAAAAAAAAAAAATACAAGAAAACCACATAAAAATATCAGCCCTTGTTATTTTAACACTATTTAGTTCTCTCTTCATTATAACTTAAACAAAAGTTCTATCAAGATATACCTTACATACTTTACCTTCTGGTGCCTATTTTTGTTTTCTTATAAAAAAATTTAGAAAGTCTGTATCAGGGCTCTTGACTACAATTGTTACCAGAAGGTTTTCTTACCTTATGCTATCCGCAACTGATGATACAATATAAAAATGTAACTGAAAATGAACCATTTCAGTAATTTAGGCATAACGATGTATAACTCCTCACAGACATACCTTGGGGCTCTCGTACCACTTGTCGAGCACTGTTTGTAAGCACACCATCTGACCATTCTCTGGTGTCCATGTCAATACGGCCAAGCAACTGATGTCGAGGCATAGCTTTAGGATTCATTGTATACTGTTTCACTACTCTGCCAGTTTTACCAAGTGCTGTCTTTAACATCCGCCAAAGTGTTGATTTACCTCCACCACTCGGACCTACAATAACTACACCCATTCTTTGACGTAGCTGTTCATATAATTCCAAAGCCTTCTTGATCTAGATAATAAAAGAGATAATGGCTATGTGAAATTGTAAAGCTACATCACACGTTCTTTTTAAATGTTTTTCCAATTTACTTTGCACGCAGACATTTTCTTGTTATAATTTTAAATTTTGAAACAATAGATATTTGTAGAAATAATTAAAATTACGCTACTAAAGAATATCAAGAAATTTATTTTGCATGTTAGAAGCATTTCACTAAATTATTAAAATAAAAATATTAGCCATCTTTGGGCATATTTTTACTGAGCAATTTATGAATCCTTAGTCACAGAACTTCATCTAGTTCTACAATAAATAACCAAAAACATGACAAAGAACTGCTTGATAAAACCAAATATTCACATATTTCCTTCTTTCACTGTCCAAAATATTCATTGACATTAGTACCTGGCTTGAATGAAACTGTGTGTCACATGTTCAGATCTTAATTTTCCTTGAACTATTTTACTTTCAGTGACATCTACGTGCTTCAAACACACATCCAATTTTTTATATACATGTAACTAGAATCTAACTATCAGTTATTCTCACTTCTTTATAAAAGATTTATTTCAAAAGAAAACAGAAATTAATTGAATGTTACAAATAAGTTCTAATTCAGAACAACTCGTTTTGTTGCTGTAGACGGTGCTTACCTGCGTGCTTATAATTTCCAAGTTTGCTTCTTCAAAGACTTGATGTAAAGCTGTAGTTAACTCAGCATATTCCACATCTTGAAAGTCAGTGCCAGGAAATACATCCTTAACCAGTGCATCAAAACGTGCACAGTCTGCAAATGTAAGCTTTGACGTGGTATTAAGCCTCAAAGCTTGAACCACCATGTGACTTTCATTAACTGGAAATAAAAACAAAGAGGATAGATCAGTTTAAGCTGTTTGTTGGGGTTTTTTTTCCTTTGAATATGTCAGCATTCAAAGGAATGCAAAGACATTGAAAGTAGAATCGCAGTACAGACTTCATTCTAGTTCATGTACCACTCTACTAGGAAGTTAGGCAAGTGCTTTACTGTAAGTATAATATATGCCCACAAATGTATTCTATACAGATATGAGATGGTTATGATGCTGGCCAAAAAGTACATAATAGCCTAATGATAACCACAATAGCTTACTTGCTAAAGAACTCATGAAAGAAATTAAGAATCTGGATTCCAGACCTTACTCTGCTAGAGGCAGTTTGATCACATCTTTCAAGTGCATCCTAATTAACTATGAATATTCCAGAAGTAAACACTTTCCACAATTACTCCTGAATCTGAAATACCACGGAAATGTAAGCATTTTGGGATCAGAATGAAAAAAGTCACATAAATTATTTACTCTGAGAGAAAAACAGATACTCATGGTGGGAATGGCACAGGGTTCTCATCTCTCGGTTATTTTCATTTTTTAATTGAATTACATTCTCATGTAAAACACGTACGTTTCCAGAAAGCAGGACTAGGAACCACAGGTGAAAATCATCCTGTGTTTCTGCCCTCCTTCTGAAAGTGTGACTGCCAAAACCAGAATGTCCAGATTCAACACAGGGGACAGAAAGTGTCCATTCTCTAACTTCCCTTCTTCCTGTGTCTTTTTCCCAATGTTCCAGAGGTTAAATATTAGCATGCCCTTCTAAAGTCTGGAATAAGTTCACAGTTTTTCATACTGAAAAATGTCCTAAATACAAGTGCTTCTACAGGTAATTTTTCTAAATAGCATGATAAGCAGTTCACAGGAAAAACATTGACATTAAGGAACTTGATTTAGAAAGGTTGAACTGCTTTACTAAAGGAAGCAATACAAAATGTAAGTAGCATTTTGCCATGCCAAAGGATTTTGACTCAAAAATACAAGCAAAAATAAAGAAACAGGCAATTGCATTTGTTGGAAATGTCTTAAGCTTCTTGAAGTAGGGCATGAAAAAACAATCAAACAAACAGAAACAAAAATTTCTGGATTTAAATCATAAGTTAAATCCATCCACCTTGCCTTCGGCAGAGTTATTAAAAATTATGTTTTAAACCAGAAAAAATTTCAGCAGATTTCACATATCTAAACATTAAGCTAAAATGTCATAGCAAGAAACAGTGATAGGAATGTGATCTAAAACACATCACTGGTAATCCTTCTCTGGTAGATCCATACTAAAGTCAAGTACAAATTCTTTAAAGTTTTCAGACCATTTTTTTACGTTAAGATATGTAAACTTTCAGGTATATGCCATTTAAACAAACAGGTTGCAGTAGTTGTCTCCTAAATATCTGAAATGCTCATCCATTCCACACTCTTAATTCCCACTCAATTAACACCTAAACAACAATAATTCAAAAGCTTAAAAAAATATATTAACTCAGTCTAGTCCAATATATTTCTATCATTTCTACCTGTCCTTATATTTTTCTCAGTCTACCAATCTGAATCTAATACCATATGATAATTTTTGCAAACCTCAAATAGAAACAAAATAGTCTGACAACTTATGAATAATTGTAGCATCAGAGGATCAACTTTCCTGTTCTAAGCCAAATGAAAACAAAAGTCTTTAAGAATCATTCAAAATCATTCCAGAATGAAGTCCTGTGTTTATGTTCTTATCATCATAGAAAAGCTCAATCTACAATATGACAACAGTCTTTTGTGATCTCCTAGTGAAGGTAGGCTTTCACAGATTTTTTTTTTTTTTCTTTTCTAAATTGCCTCCAGATCCAAGCCATGGCTTCTCAAAACTCTAGTGAACAAGAAGTCTGCAGTAAATTCTATTTGTACAAGATCCTAAAGAATCAAAAGTTTGGCATGGGCAATCTTACTTTCTTCCTTTGCATTGCTTTTCTTCAGCTGATGAAGAAGGCTGCCACAGCCTCTCAAAACAGTCTTCAATGCTCGTAAACCCCAGTCATAGTGTTGCTGTGGTGTCAGAAGCTCCCTAAATTTGAAAACAACAATATCATAATAATCTTTAGGTTACAGTGCCTGACATTTTGGTTTGGCGAATGAACATACTTCTAATAAGGTTCTGGGCAAAAGAGAAACTGATGAGTATTTGTAGTGCCACTTGAAATGCATTTCAGATATAAGCAATGACACTCTTGAATTTTCAGAGGGGTTATATTCTACAGCTAATGTATTTATTATTGTGCCTAACAGTACTAACTATAACCTCTAACTTTTTGTATTTTCTAATGTGCATACTTTTAACCGAATAGTTAGTTGCATTTCAACAATTTCAAGAGCCTAAAATCAACACAACGCATCTGAACACTCACATGCTCACATTTATACTTAATGAACATACTAGGGGAGCAGCAATTTGTCCCCTTGAGATTATAATTGCATTCCATACACTTTCACACCTCAACCTCTCAATATATTGCAGTATTTTAATTCTATGTTAAGTTAGTATCCACAGAGATTTGCATGATATACTGTTTAGATTTAAGAGGTAGAAGGGAAGAGAATTAAAAAGGTAACTTTACTAGGTGGAGGTGGGGTATGTGAAAGCTTACCTTGCTAGATTAAAAATAGCCACTAATTTTCTACCCAGTATTTTAGCATCCTTAAAGCCTTCTGAATACAAAATCACTTCCGCAATGAGTTCATTGTCTGGGTGAGTCATAGCAACTGGCCTGAAAAGTTGTTTGAGATTATCAGGTAGTTTTTGTCTTCCTCCATAACCTTTTCCAGCAGGATTCAAAGTGATAAAAATTCCAGAATTATGATCCATTTCAACCTAGCATTAGAAGTGCATTATAATAGTATATTGTCAAATAAAACAGTATTGAGAAATGCTGGGAGGACTATGCTTAGTTAGAATAGTCAGTTTTTAAGTAAGTTTTGCAGTACCTTTTTGCCAAGCATCTCACATACAGGACTGTGTTTCTTCAGTGCGTGTTGAATTGTCTGAATCTGCATGGATACTGCAGACAATACAGCTTCCTCAAGTCTATTGAATTCATCAAAACAGCCCCAGGCACCACACTTCACTAAGCCCACAAATATGCGCCCCATTGACTTCACATCAATGCCCTTAAAATTAAAAAAAATACTATCAAAATTCAAATAACAAGAAAATGTAAAAGACTGTCTTCCCATCCACTAAAAAACGTCATTAGAAATATCCACAAATTTCTAATGGCAATTGATAAATTATCAAAATTATTTCTAGAATAATATTATTAACGGTAATAATCATAAATATTATAATATATAATTCTATAATGATTTATATTATTAATATTATTTCTAGAATATAATATCGCTTTACAAAGTATGGGCATAGATATCCATTTCCTAAATTAAACAGAACCATATTCACCTCGTCACAATTAAAGACTAAAACTTGTCTTCCGAGAAGTCCACCCAAGGCCTTTACTGACTCTGTCTTCCCAGTTCCAGCTGGACCATAGGGATTTCCTCCAAGGCCCATCTTCATGGCCTGAGTGAGAGTTAGGTAACACTTATCTGTCAAAGGTGTGTAAACAAGTTTAGGGGAATTACCCTGCAGAAACAAAAAAAATTATATTGACTGGGAGACAGAAAGTATTGACAAAGTAATTTCATTAATTTCATTCATAACTAATTAATTTGGAAATATTACGCAACAGCCTAGATTATGAATTTGTTTCAAAGTTTTCCTGATTTTACACCAAATGCCAAAGCATTGTTCAAAAATTTTTTAGAATTACAGATGAAACTGCATTCAGATATATAAAAGCAGCAATCATATTAGAAAATATTTATATGCCAGTACAGCTACTTTCCATACAACTTACGCTTACCCCATCAATATCAAGAATGAAAATTATTACCCTATCTTTTAATATTTTCAGTGAAATAGCATGCTAAAGACACAACAGAGTTTAAAAAAAATGACAACAGTTGGGAGACAAGCAGCAGCAGGTATCAAATGAGAAAGTGTTGGACACCTATAAAAGCCACTAGGTAAAAATTAAAAATACCACACCTGATATTCATAAGTATATTGGAGTTCAGCATCTACCATCTGAACATAACATTTTTGGTCTTTCATATAAAATCTCAGCTGCTTCTTCCAAGCCCAGTCTTCAATATCGTGAATCTGAGCTTGATTCAGCTGCTTCACCACATCAATGTTATGAATGATATCAAGAATCAGAGCTTTAAGCTTAAGCTCAAGGATTCCTGATTCTGCAAATAATCACACACAAAAGAAAAAAAATCACAACGGTGTAGTAAGGAAGACACGTCACCCATTCTCAAGTTCATTGTGCTGATTTTTATTATCAGCAGATTTCAGATTTTATTTGAATTATATACAGAAAGGTTTTTTATTTTCTAAACCAAACAGCATAACATGAGATCCTGACAGACAGTGTGAATCATCATGTAACTTCAGTCATTTTGAAGTGATTTTGTCTACCTCTACATTCAAAAGAGAGAGAAAGGCTTTTCTGCAAAGCAATTTATTTCAGGAATGTTTACTTCAGGAATGAGGTGGTGTAACCTATTGAGTGATCTGTTGAGGATCTGAAACCCACACTACACACACTCTGGAGATTTTACTCAGAATAATTAAGGTGATGTGTAATGAATGTTCATTAGCAGATTGCATGCATTAAGTGTATTCTTAGAACATACTGTTTAATTTAGTTCCTTTTGAAAGATATCCAGTTTGTGTGCTTCCAGACCACCCCATGATGGGATTTAAACCAAAGTAAGTGGGAATAATCAAGAAACTCAGTTCAAAATCACACCTATTGTCTAAGTTAAAAAGTTACTGTAAATGTATTATACAATAGATGGACTGAACACTCTTCTGTAACTGATGACGTTTCTCAAATGGGTATAGAAAGACCACAGAAAAGGAGCTTAGACAAAGAAGCACACTCATAGACCGCTGGAGATAGGTGATATGAATCCTATTCCTAAGCAACATATCAGATGTTTACAGTTCACGAATTATAAACTAGAATTTAATGCAGTAACCAGCTATACAAATGTGGTGGAAGACTGTCAACTACATGTCAAATTGAGTCTTTTTACACATATTAAGGTAAAAGCCATCTCACCTAATCTACACTATGGAACTTTATATCTCAGGTCACTCAAAGTCCCACCTCTGGTCAAAAGGGAGGAATAAGCACTCAGAGGCAAAATTATTCAAACCCATTTGGAGTATATAAGATTCAGAATAATCATGTCTTGGGAATAACTAGCTTATTTGTTTTGCCTCAGAGGTACACAGGAATTATTAGTTCAGAGGCACATGTATACATCTAACATAGAAAATTACCCACACAGTTGTACAGTATATATTGGCTTGCCTTAACGTACCTCAACTGCTTTTTGGCCACTTCCTGTGATACCTAACACTAGGACACAGTTCAATTAATGAGAACAAATTATCAGTAGATATAAAAACCAAAAGATAGAAACTTATTAAAAAGTTAAGAAAACATGTTTGCAAATACATAAATTCTCTACGGTAATTTTTAATCTAAATAAAAGTCCTCTGTTCATTCTGATATATTAAAAACTCTAATCTTGGCAGTAATAGATGAGCAACCTTATGTAACTCAACTTTACGAACTCAGAGACGGATTTATACAATTTCCTGTTCAAATATACAGAATGTAAAATATAACACAACTAAAGTAATAAAAAAAATTTATATTAATTATCATTTTTATACCTGTACTCCCAGTATTTTCTATGCCACTACCAATGTTAGTATAATGGTCCAGTTTAGCCATGAGTTCTAATTCTAATTGTTGCAGATTATGGTTTTTTATAGCACTTTCAACGTCTTCAGTGAACTGAATTTGTTCTGCCAAGGAAAGAATCTTTGGAAAAAGAAATTCAAGTTATATTTTATAAATACAGAAGACATAAAAAACAACCCGTTTTTCAATTAATTTGCAATTGCTTATTATGTTTGATATTTTATATATTTTATTGTATAATTTTTAAACAAAGCTATACATTTGCTATGCTTTTAAAAACAAATAGAGCCATCTTAAAACATGACAAAATTTTGCCAAAACTTGCAATCTAATCCAATACAGCAATCTAATCCAATCCTTCAGGTGTTCTAAAGCATGCAGTAGTAAAATTTATAAGTCTCTTTTTCTATTAAATGATATGTCAGATGGAAACCACCATATTGTGGGCATCCTGAGCCCATATTACACACTCTCAGGAGCACCTCTCACTTGTGTCACTGATCTGCTACTACAGTACTTTGCATTCTAGTTTCCAGCACTCCACTTATATTCTAACTACTTTACATTCAGTGTAAGAGCCCTGTTTGAGCTATGAAGGTTCAGTCAAACTTGGAACTAGAAAGGTCTGTAAAAAAAAAATCACCAATTGTGATAATTTGAAGATTGTAACAGTAACTACATTCTGGGGGAGGGAGAGAGCAACGAGAAGTCCTATGAGCGACTGACAGAGAGGATCACTGAGCAAAGGGCCTATGACAGAAAGTGACCACAAAAAACAACAAAATGGGGCTCAAGCAGGGTCACTTCAACACTTTCCATGTCAGCAATGAAAAACCTACAGGGTACCATTATGGAGAACACTCAAACCTTCGCCAAGAACTCAACATGCTCAGTTCCTCTGAAGTGCCTGTACACCAGTGCACTCATTATGGGGAACAAACATAATGAGTTAGAGATCTGTGTGCAGTTGCAGGGCTCTGATCTTATTGGGAATATGGAGATGTGGTGTAATGACAACAAATGCTGGAGTGTTGCAATCAAGCAGTACAGGCTCTTTAGGAAGGACAGGCAGGGAACATGAGGAGTTGGAGTTGCCCTTTACATAAGGGAGCAGCTGAAGTGCATGGAGCTCTAGATGGCCCTGCTTGAGCAGGAAGTTGGACCAGCTGACCTCTAGAGGTCCCTTCCCACCACAGCAACTCTGTGTTTCTGTATGATGCTCTCTGCTATTGGTCAAAATCAATAAAAGAATTTCATATTCATTACTGTTCCTGGTAGGCAGCTAAGCTTCAGAAACTCTTATCTACTTTAATCAGATCCAAAAGGGCTTTTTAATGTTACTAAGTCTTCACAGCACTGCATGTAACATTCAATACCAACTAAGATCAAGATTTATATAAAATTTAATAAATAGACAGATGTTAGATCAGGTGCCACGTAAAAGACTTGAATATTTCAAATGTTTACAAAGGAATTATAAGACCACATATCTGTAAGAATTTCTCTATACAATAAATGAGTAAAATGGATTTGTTAAGGGTTATATTCTTTCAAATCCAAATATATACTTCTTTATGAGATTCAAAAAAATAACTTCTTTGGTAAATCTAAGACTACATAGTGCAATTACTGGATGAACTACTACCTGGGAAGGGAAGAGGGATGGATCAATTGAACCTTGTGATTTTTTTCCAGCATCAACACAGTCAATTAACATTTTTTTCAGTGTCTCCTTCATCTCCAAAGCCAAACTGTTTAGCCACACCTGACAAAGAGACGAAAAAACCTCAAAAATTACATTACAAATTAATTTCTCAAAGACACTTGAACCAGATTGGCATGTGATTTTCTTACCTCCACATCATTTGACAGAAGAACTTTATTTCTAAGTGGTACAGTTTCTCCTTCTACAGACTTCATGGCAATTATGTGTTTAAATTCTTTATCAAAGCTCACACTATTAATGCCTAATAATCAGAAAACATAAATAAATTGTCAAAGTCAAACATTAATTCCTTAGTGTCTAGTAGTGGAAAAAAAGGGAAAAAAAGCCTGTGACATATTATTTAGCTTTGAAGAAGCTTATTTCTAAAAAAGTACATTTCACAAATGAAGATTGATGCATTACCAGCAAAAAGTTTCTTAAGATGAGACTGAATAACCAGGGGATTCGTGGACTGTCCTAAAATTTCTAACAAGTCATCATCTCCAATGAAATAGAATCTTGGAAATGCTGAGCGCTTTTCCTATATTAAAACAAAATAAATCAGTTTTGTTGACTTAAATTCAAACTTATTGACATTCTTTATAAAAAACTCTGTTAATGTTGGCTGTACCTCCAAAAACTCATTCAAAGATTTCTGACATCTCTGAAGCTGGTCAAGTATGGTAATTAAGGTATTTTTTATTCCTGTCCGGGCATTCAGTGATGTTACCCTATTGTCACTCTTGATATCTGACATAATGGATCTTGACAGAAAAAAAAAAAGAATAATTATTAAAACCATTATAATTGTAATTTAAATATTATATATTAGTTATGTAAATAAAAAATAACACACAGGGAAGTAATATAAAGAGTTGATATATAACTTTCAGTTTTCAGTATTAATGATGAAATACTGCAGAATTTACATCAATATCTCTCCACTGTAATTTAAAACCAACTGTTTTTTGCTAAAATTTTTCTACTTCAAGCCAAGAAAATTCAGTTCTTGTCTTTTATTTCCTTATAAGTCATTTCAACTCAAACCAAGACAGATAAAGGTACATATCTTACTATATGTCTAAAATCTACTCCCTTTTTATCTTTCGACTTGTTTGGATCAGATAAAGCATCTGTCTCTCCCAAAAGTCTATCTGTGTACTTTCTTAGTGAATATAGTGCTTGTCTTCAACATGATTCTTGAAAAAATAATTATATCACCTCTACTGCTGACAAGACTAATCTTGTGTTTGGCTGCCTTGTTTATGATCTTTTATGTTTCATGTGATTCCTTTCTTCACAAGCACCACATTAAATGAAAACATTACCACCTTTATTCAGATATGTCACTCTCGCACATATATAACTACTGAATTACTGTTGTTGACTGTCCTCTCCATACATATTCCAATTGTTCCCATATATTTTCACCATGAAAAATGTTCTAGACTACACATCAAAGATATTAGAAATAAATAAGTCTCACTCCATAACACTAACCTGAAGTTTTCATCAACTCTGTTAAAACGAGCCTGTTCTTTGGGTAGAGCTCCACGACCGAATATCGGTTCCAAATAGACCCATTTCCTTTGAATTTGGTTTAAATTCTGCAGATACTCATCCAAGTCAGCTAGCTTTTTTTCCCAGATGGACACTTTATCTTCAAAACCTTTGTAATATGGAGAGTCCTTAAGAGACTGTAGAAGACAGCGATGATCTCCAACTTGGTTGACTATGTCCTTCCAGTCTTTAATAAGCCTGATAGTCTTGCCTTGGCTGTCTTCATAATCCGTTAACATAAAGACAGCTCCAACTCCCCAGAGTTCAAGCTCACGTAATGCTTCTCTGATTGTGATTTCACCTTGGGCTCGACAGTTCAAATCCTATTTAAAAGCAAAAATAGATTTCATATGAAACTACAGAGCTTGCAATAAACTTTCCATTCAAAAATATAATGCAAGTTCTACTCCTATAGTAATAGCATTGTATGCACAGAACAACACATATGGCATAAAAGAAACCATAAAAAACTATAGTTCCTTTATCTGAAATTATTCATACCTTAAGTTCCATTGCTTTTTCTATAATGGCATCCGTCACTTTCAATAGGTCTCCAAATAACAAGCCCTCAAGTGTAGTGCCTCGGGGAAGACCCAGAAGACGAAAGAGATCCAGCCAATGGTCTGGAGAAAGATGTTCTCCCCTGACATATTTTAGGAGTGGAATTATCATCTATAGAAAAAATGTACATGTGAATCCATCCAGTCTTTATGAAAATTGCACCTCTTTGATTATAGACTGACATGCTATTCAAACAAAAAAAAAATTAAATTCATAAACTGAGGTACATTTTTTCCAATTGCTGGATTTAAAGTTTAGGATTATAATTCTGAAGAAAACTCATTATTAAGTGTGTGTCTATGTAAGCTGCAATGATCTTCCTATTCACTGTATGGAACTAAAATGTTCTCAAAAGTAAGTGAAATGTGCAAAACAGTATCAGAAGATATTTTGTTAAATTTTAACTGATTTTATTGTAAGAAATTAACAATGAGCTAGAGAATGAAGTCCACTACCCACTAATACCACACCATTTTTTGTTTCATAGGCTGTTTTGCAAATCATAGAAATATTTGGGTTGAAAAGGACCTTAAAGATCATTCCAACCCCTCTACCATTGGCAGGGACACCTTCCACTAGACCAGGCTGCTAAAAACCCCATCCAACCTGGCCTTGAACACTTCCAGGGTAATAAGCATCTTACTTTATATTTGTCCACTTCTTTTTGCAACTTTACTGTCATTACAGTATGTTCTTCCATCTTCCTCATTTTGTCATGCCAGTGAAACAAAAATTCTTCAAATAGGTGTGTTTTACTTCTGCATGAAAATCAAATATAAAAAGGTCATAACAACACAGTACTACAACCACACATGTATGTCAATTAAAAGTAAAGTAACAAAATCATACCTAAAAGTAATCCAGTCTTCTTTGGCTTTTTCCTGAAAACCTTCATAAAACTCTTCATACAGTGCCCAGACTTCTGCACAACTCTTAATATCTTGACTTACAACTTCTGACAATGAGAAGTCAGGTTCTTCCAATTTAAAATGATGGCATTCTTCACTGAATAAAAAGATCACTGTATTATGGATTACATTATTCTACTGTACATTTATCATTTAAGAAATGGCATCCTACAGAAATAATCATATTTTTTTAAGAAATGTTATTGGCTTTATTGAAGAACACTGCTGACAACTCCAATTTCCTTATAGTCTCCTTCTCGAATAGAAATAATAAAGGAATATGAGGGATAACTCTCCTACACAGCAATATTCTCCCATATTGCCAATTATTTTCCATAAACTGTCATTCATTTTTTTACAAGAAAAGTTAATTAATTTGTTTCCTAAAAAAGGAAGCTTGAAAGAAAATAATTTTGAATTGATTTTTTCTTTCTGCTGGGTAAAAAGAATATGCTAATTTTATTTACAATCATTTACTTGCCAAGGTAAGAAGTTAAATAGAAAACTTTGTCCTCTCAAGATGTCTAATTTACTAATTATTATTTTTATAATATTTATTTACTAATTATTATTATTATTTGTTTACTGAAAGTAGACAGCCAGACCAGAAAAATCCTTTCCTTTTGCACAACAGTCTACCAGATAGGACATTTACTCAAGAAACAGGAGACGTGAGTTCCTGCCCACTTAAGTTACAAGAGGATCGAGGTCCTTCTTGGACCAGTATTATAAACTTTCTCTCAGTGAGAATTTCAGAAGTCAGCATCAAACCTCCTCATGTGAAAGCTTAAGAGACTTCTCAAATTTTTCATTAAAAAAAACTCTAGAAAAACTTGGCTTGAGAAATTCATGTTACGTAAAATCAACAAAAAGGACCCTGGAAAGCTAATGAAAAACAGGTATTACAAATTAAACTCCTTATATTAACTGTTGTGATAAAAATTAGTTAACATTTTCTGAGTTACTATTGCTGCAAAAGATCCATACATTAGTGAATAAGATATACAGGGAAGTAAATATACATACATGAGTTTTTCTTTCACAGTTTCAAGTTCATCAAATTCTTTTTTTTTTTCCTTTATGATCTGAGCACTTTTCTCAAGTACATCCTGATCCCCTGTTTCAATGACATCATCACTTGGCTTTAGCTGATCCCAGCGTGCTTTAAATTTTTCCAGGTCTTGAAGATACATATTAATACGTGAAATCACATTTCCTTTCATCATTTCAATCTGTAAAGCAAGAGGTAAAATTACATTCCTTCAATGGTTTGTATCTGCAACAATGATCAAAACCAAAATATCAACTTCAAAACTTGGTAACTACAATATGATCAAAAATCAAACTCAAAAAACTTCTTGTATAATTCCCCAAGAAACAGTCCAACTCTATTCTCCTGGTTTTGTGGGTTTTTTTAAAGGGGTACTATTTTTTTTATTATGCTGGTATTTGAGACCTATTTATTCAGCTATGCTATCTATCTAGCCTGCACATTATAGTGGATAGAAAAATTGCTGTGTTTGTATGGCATTCGGATATCCTCAGTAGAACTTCAAATGAGTTCAGCAATTTGCCTATAGACTGGAATTACAGGACTGTGCATAGTTTAGCAAAGTTATGTGAAAAGAAAAAAAACAGCTTCAGTACTAAAAGCATGATAAAGTAATGAAAACGCTATCTTTTAAGTGTTGTCCTATTGCCTTTGGTTAACCATTGCATTTATTAAGTCATTTCTGTTACGAGAAAGTTGTTTTCAGACAAAAGTACAACATTGCAACATTCATTTCAGCATCAATTCAGCAGAAGTTTCACCTAGTTGCTGCTTAAGAGTTTAATTATTCTTCCTTTGAAAGCTCTCCCTCAACTCAGTAACACTGGTTTTAACACTGAATTGAGAATATTTACAGATTTAACCTAAGAAAAAAAGTATTTTTCCAGACTTATTCAAAATAATTTCAACATTTTCAGGTAAAATGTTAATCTTTCATTGTTACCTGTTCTGCAATCATAAGCTGGTGGCTTTCCATCATTAATTCAAATTTATCCCATGTAGCTCTTAGGCTACTGATAGTGTTCAAACCTGCACCAGCCACAGTTCGCAGAAGTTTGTTTTTATCTTCAGCCCCTTGAAATAGGAGAAAAATCTAAAATCAGAAAGATTAAAAATAAATGTGTATGCAAAAATTCAGCAAATCCTGTTTATCTAAACTATAAGCAAATATATATGAATCACCATGTATGCACAGATAATAAGATTATATACAGCTGCTTTTTTAATACTGCTTATAGAATAACATTAAAACATTGGAAGAGTAGTATCTGATTTACTTAGAGAAATTCTAAATCTTGATCCTGCCATGCGATATAAAGAAGTGAATGATAACTATGAAACAGATAAGTTTCCTTATACATTGCACAGATGACTCAATCAAATTGGAGAACAGCAGCAGAGCAACAGAATTCTATAAACATGTTTATATGTGTGCTGGGTCTGGCTGGGATGGAGTTAATATTTTTCATGGTAGCTGCTACAGGGCCGTGTTTTGGACTTTTGTTGAAAATGATGTGGTAGTACAGGGATGTTTTAGTTACTGTTGAGCAGGGCTTGCACAGAGTCAAGGTCTTTTCTGCTCCTCACCCCATCTACCAATCTATGGGAAGGGGGTGCACAAGGAGTTCGGAGGGGACACAGCCAGGACAGCTAAGCCCAACTGACCCAGGGGATATTCAAGACCACAGGGCATTGTGCTCAACATAGAAAGCTGGAGGAAAAAGAACGAAGGGGATGAGAGGGGGGGCATTCAGAGTGATGGCATTTGTTTTTCCAAGTTGCTGTAACGCATGATAGAGCCCTGCTTTTCTGGAGATGGCTGAACATATGCCTGCCCACGGAAAGTGGTGAATGAATTTCTTGTTTTGCTTTGATTTTGCACTGCTTTTGCTTTACCTATTTAACTGTCTTTATCTCAATCCATGAAATACAACCAGGCAGAGATATTCCATGCCATATAATACTGCCCTTTTCCTTCCTTCCTTCCCTCCCTCCCTCCTTCCCTCTCTCCCTCCTTCCTTTTTTTTCTTTTATACTCACATAAAAGAGCACTGATTTTTGTGACCTGATAATGCAGAAAAAAAAATTCATCTTTTTTTCCCACATATTAAGAGCCGACAAAATTTGAAAGAGAAACCAAACCAACTCTTTTAAACTATGTAAGTCAGAAGAGTCATCTGAGATAAACACACACAGTTCTACACATTTACCAAAATGTCTGCTATGTACGTTTTCCTTAAAAAATTAAGAGATAAGAGGCACTAATGCTAAGAAGCAATTCTCTTCAACATCCAAAAACTCTCCCAGAGTTCCTACAAAATGTAAATAATTACACCCAGCAGCTGACTTCATCACTGGGACTTGATTCAGTTCCTCACAAATACACGTTTCGGGCCATCTGAGATGTTCTAGGGCACTTGCATGGCCTCCAGTTGCAACTATGGAAAGGTAGAGGCCTCACAGAACTCCTCTGTTATGTCTGCCAGCCTTGTGAGGATGTTGGAAATGCATCTCAGTAACTCTAGAACTGTACTTTTGGGCAACTGGACCAGACTTCTGCTGAGTATAACAGCGCACGCACTGCAGACACCTGCACATACAGACCTAAACTCAAATGTACTTCATTTAGAACCGAATCCTTCAAAGTGTAAATATTGTCCGGTTGGGAAGAGTTAATATGGGTTTTGCAGAATTCCACAATTTTGTAGAACTGGAGCTCTTTAAGGACATCAGTAAGGGTATGGATGAAGGAAAATTAAATCATACATTCCAAATTAAATCATATATTTCCAAAAAGCTTTTAACACAAACCCTCACCTAAGGCATTTAAGGAAAACTGATAACCTTGATAAAAGAACAAAGGGCCTTGCACAGATAATTAATAGGGTAAAAGACAGAGAACGGCATTAGGAGGAGACAGCTAGTTCCTGCAATGGGAAAAGGTCACCCACAGAATTCTGTAGGTACCTGTGGTGGACTGGTCAAGGTGTTTTATAAAAGAGTTGGAAAAGGAGACCAACCTGTGAGATGATAAAGTTTATTGATGATATTATGTCACTCCAAGCATTAAAATACTTCACCTGTGAAGTACTGCAGAATGAACTTAAAAGAAATAGGGACTGATGACACCAGTGACAAAAACTCAGGAAGTGATGTAAACATGAAAAAATTTTACATGTACAAGTTGAGTTCTAAGCTAACAACTGAACTTCAGGCTTGATATCTTGGGGTTATGACAACTAATTTTAAAAAAATGCCAGCTTAATCTAAGCAGTAGGAAGCAAATCAAATGTTAGGAGTCACAGGAGTCAAAAAAATAATAAAAGAGGTAATATTTCTATTACATCATATAAATCCATGGTTTATTCATATCTTAAACATTGAAAAAATTCTGTTGGTCCCACAGAAAAGCAAACAGAAAGAGAGGACTTACCAAAAGGCAACAAGGATGATCAAAGTTATTTGTGGGTTTATGCATAAGAAAAGCTTAGATAAACTAACACTCTTCAATCTAGAAGAGAGACGGCTGATACCAGACACAAAAAAGAAGAATACAATCGTGTGTCATGAAAAGGTCCATATCTCTCCAATATAAGACATAAATGGTATGAAGTTAGCAAATGGCAAGTGAAAAAATATAAAAGAAAGGGTCCTTCATGTAATGGGTAATTGATCTACATTTTACCAGAGTATATTTTGGATGTCAAACATGTATTCGCAATCAAGAGAAGATGAGGTAAGGCTGTCAAAAAGAAATCACTGAGTGTTACTATATGTTTAGGAACCATATAAAACTCAAAAAGGTTCTGGTTGGAGGTTAGAAGTAAGGACAAGTATCAAATACTCTGTCCCGATTTTATATTTTCCCATAGGTAAGCCACTCTACTGCTGGACACAAATTACTGTGCTACATGGACTACTGCCTTGCCCCTGCATGGTCTATACTAGTTATTATTCAATGTAAGTTTTCATACTAGAAAGTAATTGCATTTTTTATAGCTGTTGTTCTAGATATGATAAAATGGTATCTTACCCCTTCTTTTCGTTCATGTAGGCTTAAATATTTTAAATTGTCTTCTGCTATTTCCTCTACAGTCTGGGGCCTAATCACTAATGTTTCCATGGCATCGGTGAGAAATGAAGAAACATCAGAAAGGTGAGCTACATAATGATGGAAAACAAAGTTATCATGGAGAAAATATTGGTAGTTTTAAATATCCAAGTCAGAAAATGCACAATGATATAACATTGTCATAAGTATGCAAAGTATTTGCTTAAAAAATTGCAGACTCCAATCTTACATACTACCTCAACAAAAATTGCACATTTGTGTTTACACATAGCTTTTTAAATGTAAACCACTGCACTCAATGTATGATTTAGGCCATAAGTATCAGAGCCCCTTCTGAACATCAAACATAAATACATAAGGCATTTGTTTATATACTTTCAAAAGCTGTATAGGTCTTTTTTTGGGTAAACAGAGAGAAACAGACGTTAAAATTGCCTTTGAGTTCTTCGGGGGGTTATTGGGGTTTTTTTTTGGTTTTGGTTAGGTTCTTTTAAAGAAGGTAAATAACTAAAGCCACCTTGCTTTACATATTGAAAAGACTCAAAAACAAATGCTTGATTAAGCTATAATGTTCTGTTTTCCTACCAAGGTAGATATTTTTTGACACTGAGAAGGAAGCTGTACATTTCCAGGGAATCTTCCGGGAAAGATTCACCTTTCAGGCTATGGAAGTCATTCACTTTCTGCATAACCCCTGTTCTGTATTTCCTGTGATGATTGTTAGCTTTAGAGCGCAAAGCATGCTTATTTCTCATCATCTATGCATTATCCCATTTTGTCCTACTCTTCAAGATATAGATAGACCACCCGAAATTAGGGAAATGTTTTACATTCTTTAACACTCTGTGTTTTGACAGTCTAAGTGACAAGTAACTCTATGAAATAAGTCTACGTTATTCAAGACTCTTCATGAAGCATTTCAGTTTGTAAAAGAAAAATCTAGTATTTTTAGTTACAACATTTTATGATGTCTCCTCAAACACCTAAGTAACTTTCCTCTCTCAAACATCAAATAAATTTTCCTCTCTGAAACAACAAAGAAATATTCCTTCAGATAAAATAAACATGCAAAATAACGTTCATATGTATTCTTTTACATCTGGAAGAGATGTGGCCTAAGCAAGTGAACAGAAAAGACACACATGGACATCAAAGGGTCTTAGGTTAGGCTTGTAGTGAAAAAGTAATGTTGAGGAGCACACAGTAGTAACAGATTACTTTCTCTGCACTGTGATTTCTGCAGCTCACTGTGTCTGAGAGTAAAATATTTCTTTAAAAGAGTATTTATATTAACACAAATGTCCCCAAGTACAATAGAAACAAAACCAAAAATACTATCATTGAAGTTATTTACCTTGAATAGATTTCCTCAAAGAAATGACTAGAATATCATACAACTTCTGGATGAAATCATCAATTACAGTTTTGACAGGGTTGCAATTGACAGTTAAACAATCTATCCTGACGGTGCTTCAAGAAAAAAAAGACAGTAAATATTCAGTAGCATACCTAAATGTCAGTCTGTCTAAGACCTATGTGCATCTATAGTTTACCTCATTTTTTGCCTAATAAAAAATTTGCCTCATAATTCTACAACTAAGAGTCATAGCTTATTGGGAAAATTACTCATACTATTGAAATATTTACACCAATTATGCACATATATGCAGTTTTATGGGGACTGAGGTCCATTGCTCTGCTTCTCTAAATAGTTAGAAATTACTTGATTTTATACAACCAGTGCCACAAAATTCAAAAAGGCTATTACCATAATCAAAAGAAAAATACTATCATTATTTGTACTTCTTTGTCTTTAAATCTCAAATTTCCATTAGTTTACTAACCCTGCCTTCAATAGTCCTAAGAACAGAAGAAAAGCCATAGTGACTCATTTCAAGGCCCCACATCTAATATCTCACAGTGACCACAAGTAGATGCCTAAAGAACACTAAGAAAAAGTCTACCTTATTTGATACTTTCCAGAGTATCCTCCCTCACACCAATATTTTCAACTCATAGCACTTCTTAGCAACATGTTGCTTCTGGCTATAAGACATATCAGCCAGTTAGTTTCTCTTCTATTCATCTCAGCCTGTCCAGACTGACGATTCTACTCAGAATATCACTTAGCCAACAAGTTCTACTAATCCATTCTCCAGAATGAAATGTCACCTCTTTTTCCTTGTTCTGAAAACAACTCCTTCCAGTTTCACTTAAAAACTCCAACCATATAGCACAGTAAGTTCCATGGGAATATATGTAAGAATAAAAGCCCACACCAGCATGTTTTAAATTGTAAGTTATAAGAGGTAATCAAATGTTTCAATACAGGAATTATTTCATGTATAAACATGCACTGTGTCGTTTGCTAACTGCCATATATATTTCTCATGTACAGGACTTAGCTAAAAGATTTTTAAAAATATCACGCTTTGTAATATTTAAGAATCAGCCCTGAATTTTGATGGAGTTTCCCATCATATCAGACAAAATAATTAAAAGTTTTCAGAGAAGACTGAACAGATAAAAGACAGTAAGTGTCTAAAAATAAAATGGAAAAATGAAAACCTAAACATTCAAAAAGTACATCAATATTTTAAAAACTCTAGAAGTTCTATCTATATCTTCACGTAAAGAGAAAATCTCTATTTTACTACTACCTTTAAAGTATCTGATAGAATACAGTGTTCAAACAAAAGAATAGAGTTACACTATACCTTGGAAGACGTTCTGCTTCTTTCCCTCTCACTTTTAATGCCTTAAAGTTTTTTTCCCAGTCCTGCTTGCTAAAAAGATGCATCCTCACCAAAGATTCCATGTCTACTTGGCCAATTACGATCCATTCCTTCCCAACATCATTTTTCATTTCATGGAAAAGAAATATTTTCCAGAATAAAAAAAATGTTTCTCGATAATATTAAAATAATAATGTTTTCAAGCAACATTCTCTTTAACCTTAGTGCCCCTTCAATTACCTAGAGATTCTCTTCGTGCAAAAATCAGGAAATACAAAATGGTTTTACATATTCACACATTTCAGGATAATCAAAACAGCAGGACTGAAAAGACAGCTATAATACACAGGTTTCTATGGGAACTGTACATATATTTCAAGTTAGGCATATGCTTAAGTGGTTGACTAACATGGGTCGACTTACTAAGGTTTTGCTTATATGCCTTGCAGAAAAGGACAATAATGCACACGTCAATGCTCAATTATTTCTAGGGTGTCCGAAGCATACATGAATACAAATCTAAGATTAAAAAAGTATGAGTCAGTCCAATACTGAAAATACCTTGAATTGATTAGAAACGTCTGTCAGCCTTCTGAACAAATCTTCTGCTTTACTGAAAGCAGTCAGAAATCCATTTGCATTTCTTTCAGTCATAACAGTGAATATAGATTCATCATCTGCTTCACTTACTCCCCTAAACTGATTTGGAATAGAGATGAATCTCTTCATTTCTCTATAATATCTAGCTCGTACTTCTTCAAAAGGAGGTCTGAATTGCAACCGGCCTTGTCTAAGAAGTGAAACAGATAATGAAAAATTAATATTTTAATGTAACCTGAGCCTAAATACTTTCTTATAAGGCAAAAAAAAAAATCTTACTTGAATGTTAGATCAATATTTATCTCTGGTAAATTCTCATTGAGTGCTTCTAAGCCCATTTGATACTGATGCTCCAGAGCTTTGTAAAGTTGATGATTCCAGTGTTGTCTCCAAGCTTTCATATCATTTGATTTGAAACCCTAAAATTTAACAATGTTTATTTTTTATTTTATTTTATTTCTCAAACCACAATTATAAGCTGAAACTGACACAATGTCTGAAGACTAGAACCTCAGTAAAGTTCACTGAAGTATCACGCCACTGGAACAGACTTCCCAGGGAAGTGGTCATGGCACCAAGCCTGTCAGAGTTTAAGGACCATCTGGACGACATACTTAAGTCATATGGTTTAGTTTTAGGTAGCCCTGTGAAGAGCAGAGGGTTGGACTCAATGGTCCTTGTGGGACCTTTCTAACTCAAGATATTCTTTGGTAATGTGACCAGTTTGAACATTAGGAAGATCTAGAGTTATTGCATTTATTTCAAATTAATATAGGAATAACAAAAAAAAAACCACAAATCAATGAGTCTCTATGGCAGTTCAGCATAAGAACTTCACTGAGGTTTACTATAAGATTCTTCAAGGTTACTCTAAAATGCACAGGACTCAGCTAGAAATAAGATAAAGAGCTGGCTGAATGAGAGATTTAAACCTATATTACAATGTAAGCTACCTTTTAAACAGTATTTAAAAAAAAATTTGTGTGTTTACACAGACCAATGTTAACTACTAAGTTAGCAAAGATTTTATCTCAAAGAATTCAGACTTTCGTTAGAATCTGCTACACTGCACTGTAAGAAAGTGTAAATCTCTATCTATCAAGTCTGTAAATGGTCTCTTACAAGTCGTCCAGGGATTTTTAAAAGGACAACATAAGCTAGAGAAGAAATTAGAAGCTTCTTCCAGCTTAACAGGTTCTCTTGTTTAATTGAATAGTGATTTAGGTAGGGCTTTCGAGGCAGTCAAGGGCTGCTGCAGAAAGCTACACAGTTAAGGCCTGCCCTACAATTCAAGGCTGCCCAGAGGGAACTCTTCCAACAGAAAGATTCTAGAGATTAAGAAAATCTGAAATTGTCTCAATTAAGCCTTCAGACAATCATAAATAGGGTTTAAGAAATACGTAAAATCTTGATGACAACAGGAGTAAGGCTATACCATCTTGTAATTTTTGGACGGTGAAAAAGATATACTTGGTTAAGTTTTATAACTTCAGTCAAAGATATTTGCAAAGTGGATAATATAGTTTTGTTAATTTTCCATCTAAAAATATTCTGTAATACCAAAACAATTTTCAAACAGATCCTGAGGCAAATAAAAATTATTTTCGTAAAATAAAAATCGGCAAACTAAACTTCAAAAGAAATTACAAACTAAAAGTGGAATCAATACACTTATTTATTTTTCTTATTATCCTTAGAAAATGAAAACAAAATTATAAGTAAAATACTGTAGAGATACTGCATTTATTTGACTGGCAAATACCAATTGGGTTTGCATTAGAAAGGTTAAGAACAACACATCCATCTAAGAATATAGTTCTTCGATTGCTGAAGGCTATCGGAAAAATTAAACTGACTGGAATAATACCTCAAAATAGATTAGGAGATGTAATATTACCTACCTACTTTAATAATATGACATTCTTAAACAAAATCTTTATCATCTTCATGATCTTAAAGGTCTTGCTACTCAAATGATTCTGTGATTCTACTCTAAAAGTTGACAGTTGATAAGTGAACAAACAAAAACTTATCTTTTTCATTATTTCAGGCAGAAATGCATTTTAATTCTAAATTTTATACATTTGTTCTATTCTATCCAGGGATCACTCATATCTGTACCAATTTCTTTGTTTTACCTTGCATTAATGGCTCAGACATAACTGATCTACATTATCTAAGGTTTTCCCATTTCTTCATCTAACACGTCATTGACCAAAAGTTCTCCCGTGACTAGTGTGAGATCAAAAAGATTGCCTTCCTCCTCCTCGTCTGAGATTTTACCTCACACCTGACATTAACCAGTGCACAGTTGGTTTTCCTGACCCAGCTAGTAACTCCTTAATCAAAATTAATTCAATCATGCCATGTTTGAGTCTTTAATTTTGATTACTGTTGAAAAGTCAAATGTTCACAGTTTGCAGTATGGTAATGAAACCCTGCCTGTGACTCGAGGCTGGCAAAACCAGTTCTGAGCTCCTGGAGTCCATCTTTCCAACGCTGCTGCTGCCGAAGTAGATCAATATTCATAAGCGATATAACCTGTGAAAAGAATTTTAAGGAATAATAAACATACTCATCACCATGTAAATGAAAGAAAGGGTTAGGTAAGCTATAAGAAACACAATTTCAATTTCATATGGAAAATGTACCTTTTCAATGAAGTTTGTGTGCCACTTCCTTAGTTTTCTATTTTCAGTGGAAAGTCGTTCAGCAGCAGCTTGAAGTTTTTGGATATAAGCTTCCAGTTCTCTGGGATTATCCCATGTTATTTGAGCTTTTCCTCCAGGACCAGATTTTGAATGCTTTAAAAACATACAAACTTTGTCAGATTTATTCACAAATATAGTCTACCAGCTAGCATACAGGAAGAGATAATATGAGAAAGTAAAAAATGGAGGACCTTCCTTTCCCTAACTGCATTAGAGACAAAATAATCTGGCAAATCACAGACATGTAGGCATAGCATTATAGCTACATCAATGCACTGGGGAAGGATTAATGACACTCTTAACAGAGTTTGAAATAAATTAACTTATGTTGAGACTTCTGCCCCACAAACATAAGCAGACAGCTCAAGATGAAAGGAAATCTTAAATTTCTCTCTTTGTTCTGCACAGACCAAAACCAAAAATGTGACACTAATAATTGCTAATCAACTTCATCTGTTTATCATTAAATAATTTTTTTTTTAAATTACAGTGTAAAACTTCACATAAGCAGATTTGGGGAGTTGCATTTCTCTGGGCTTTTTATCAAGGTTTTGGTGATTTTATGCAGTAGAAAATCAGAAGACAAAAGCATCTGAAGTTCCAGAGCTAGATCTATTCCTAAAAGATGCAGGGCAGAAATCACATTAAATAGGAGAGTATGTTGTGGTGTTGAACACCTGTGCACCACCACTATCTTAGGGGTTGCACACTGAAAGAATCTGTAGCATAACCTATAATAAGCTAAAGTAAAACTTAACAGATAGTTTGGGAACTTTTTCCAGGACACTTTTGAATCTACAGTTTGGTTTGCAGTCTTCACCATTTTTTATGAAGTAATCCCAACGCAAGCATCCCTTCTACTCCCAGCCCCAGTTCTTATAATCTGTCTTGCAAAACGTTTCTCAGGAGTGAGTTTCCAATTGTTCCTGTAATGCTTGCTCCGGCGGCACTGTTCTCCAATACAGAGTTTATGGGCATGTTATAATTCATGAGCCATTCTCACATTGTAAGAGCATTAGAACAGGCTGGAGTGCTTGAAACTGATCAAAACCAGTAAACTGAAATTCATTATGGACATGCTTCTCCAGACACAAAATAGAGATATGTTGTTAAAAAAAATGTGGATTGTAGTAGTGTTCATATTGTCCCTTCAAAGCAGAAAAATTAAAATAAATAAAGTCCTCCAAACTGACCCAAATTCCTTAAAAGAACCTAAGGATAGTGAACTTCCTAGCAAAAAAGAAAAGAAAAGAAACACTATTGTCAGAGCAACTATATTATTTCTGAATACCAGCCCACTGTAACAAACTGCATGTATAAGTCAATAATCAGATAGATGCACAGATTCTTTGTTCTTAGCCTAAAACAGAAACTAGCTGGCTACTTCTAACCTGCTCAAAACACAAATTAGAGATATTCAAGAGAATTACAAAATCCAGAGAGGTTTAATAATAGATAAAACAGTGAAACCATTCCTTAATACTAATTTATCTCCAGAATAAAGCATATGCCAATCTTATGAAACAGATCAAAATATATTATTTAGAACAGCTAACACAGGAGTTATGTTACCAACTATTAAGGAATTGACCATATCATAGTTCAGATGCAATTCAAACACTAAAAATAATTCCTGAGAGAGTATATTATGCTAATATCCAAGTTAAAAAGGAGTAAGCAGTTGTTTAAATGACAATATATATTAAAAAAAGGCCAAATGATTTCAATAAACATTAATTAAACAGGTGGTGTTGCTTGGATGGGAAGGCTACAGTTAAAAAGTCCAGCAATAAACGCAGAAAAAACCAGCACATAATAAGAACAGATACCATTGAAATTAAAAATACAAAAAGAGGATAATTCTTTCACCTTAATTATCTGTTCAAATGCTAGAGCAGACTGTAACATCATTGGCTTCTGACTCTTAATCATTTGTTGATCAATAGAATTATAAAAATGTGCCACCTGTAAAAATAGAGATTAAATGTACAAGAACAGATAAAAATATTTATATGCAAATAATTGTAACCCAGAACATTCCTGAAAATATTGCCCAATCAATCTCATTAAGAAATGAGAACTAACTACACAAGTAAAATTTTAGAAATATATACATATAATGCTAATGTGGTTCTATCTTCTTCTAGTAATGAATTCTAATAGAAAAAAGGCTGCTTCTTACACATCTGAGGTGATTATGCTTCACCCTAAGTGAAATAGGTTCAGTCTCTGATTTGTTATAAGTTAATTAGTTCCATTATTTTATGCAAATGTTGGCATCTAGTGCCATTTCAGAGACCTTCACGTATCAATGACATCCGCCAGAATATGACACAAGCTAAAAATATCTGTTTACTTCCAGATGGACAGCTGGAGTAAGAGGTATACCCTACAACTTGCTTTAGTTGTCCACACATAGACATTTAGTGCCTTTTGACATAAGTAAGGTTTCTATTTGGGCATCTGTCAGTGATCCAGATGTGTGGGTATCTTGCAGGTCTTATGTCATCTCTGCCTTAGCTATACGGGTATCTCAGCTATCAATGACACCTCATGTGAATAAAAACTTTCGTAGCATTGAATGCAATCAAAAAAATACACCACCCACTCCCCCTAAAAAACCTACACATATTTCCATTAAAATACTTATTAACATATTTTCAGTTGAAAACTAGCAATGGTGAGGACAAGTTGCTTCATTTTATGACATTTTCCTTCAGTCACAATATCAAAAACTGAGACTAAAATCAGGTGATCAATTAATTACTTGTCTTATTTTTGTATATTCATGCAGTAACTTCACACAGCTTTAATACTATATTTCAAAAGAAGATACATTCTGAAATAGTAAAGCATTTCTTTACTTTTGTTTTCTTTTATGGACTTAGCTAATTTGTTCAAGAAACCACAAAGACAGAAAAGACAGCAGTCTAGAAAAGTTCCACGAACTAAAGCTGGGAAGTCAGAACACGAAGTTATTAATTTAATCTTATACCTGTTTAAGGATGACTGCCTGCTTGCAGAACTTTTGTGCAGTGTTTGCAACATGCTGTATTTTAGTTGGTATAGCAAATCCAAGTGCTGATAGCTGACGTACTTCTCTTAAGAGAGTCACCAAACGATCAGAATAAAGTATATTCAGTGTTCCAGAAATGTGATCCAACTCCATCACAGGGCTATTAGCTTGGATACTGAACCAAAATAAAGCAGATTACTGAATGTAATGTGATATTTATCCATTCTTAGATGCATTTTATCATAATAAACTATTCTAAAAAGCTTGATGTCACTCTGTTTTTCTACACTTATTAACATTTTAATTTACTCAGAATTTTTTCCAGTAACCTTTCTTTTAATTCAAAGCCAATGAAGACAATAAGAAATTAACAATGCCTATTGGTTTTGCTTACAAAGTCCTTCTGGTTTGTGACAATAGTTAACGTGTAACTCACAGCTAGACAGTATTTCTCAAATACACTGTATCCACCATAATCTCTCAAGCAGGCACTTTACAGGCCCCAGTCTTCAGTGTTGCAAAGGGAGAAAAATAATCTGAGGGAATCAGTCCAAGAACCAGGACTTGTATCAGTAAAGCACTTTGATATATGCAACCAAATACTAATAAGAACATCAGCCTGTCTTCAGATTTTACTTCATTTTTTTTCTACTTTAGTAATGCTTCTACTACCATCCTTCAAGGCTTCTTTCATAAAAACTTCAGCTTTACTCATTTTTTCTTTTTTTCTCATCTTTTTTCTAGTTTCCATATCCATTGTATTCCCCTTTTTTAGTGAGCTACCTCTTTTCTTGTCCTTTTAATCACATGACATCTTTTAAAATATCACAGTAACAAAATTTTATGGTACTAATAAAATTAGATGGCTCCATTATATTGGAGTTTATATATAATTATATTAGAGTGCTGAATCTGGTTATTTGCCATACTTGAGCATTTTTCCTAAAATAAAAGTTTTCACATAAGTATCAACTCCTTATCCTCTGAAACTGTAGACAAACTCTTTCCAAACGAAGTTTGCAACACAAGAGATTCACACAGAAGCTATGTGGCCAATGAACTAAAACAAAAATTGTTAAAATATATTTTAATATCCCATAAAGAAATGTCATTATTTTGGGGAACATAATTCATGAAGTTTAAACAGATTTGCTTAGTCTTCTTTAATCTGTCCTATTTAGACTGCAGAATTTCTTGTGAATAACAATTAAGTTGTTACTCTACATGTGTCATCTGTATATCACAGCTATTCTCTAATCTCATCTGGTTTCTATACATAATCACTATATGGATTACAGTGGATAACAAGTAATAACAGCAAGCAAACCAAACATGTCTTTCATTCCAGATGCTAACAGAAACCACAGGACTTGTTATTAACACTGTCCTTTATACTTCACCTTACCAACCAAGACTGGCAGGATAATGAAATTGTCATAAATTCTTCTATTTTGTTTTTCCATTCATTCTCAATTCTGCACTTTTTTTAAATCTCCTTTGTTGAATTCTAATGAATTACACCACACTACAGATTTCATATTTAATAAACATAATTTATTTCATAAACATTATTTAAACAAGAATGTATTTACCAAAGTCCTGACTTGGAATTTGATAATTCTGACTGGATATTCCTAGACCAGTCATCAAATTGTTCTTGTTCGTACACTTTTAACTGTTCCAGAAAAGAATCTGCACTTCGATGAAAAGTTTGAAATCCAGATAAGTCAGACAGAAGGGCCTCTGCCAGCTTGATAGCATCATCCACCTTAAACACAACCGCAAAGAAAAGAAGCTTAACTTCCCAGTATTTGATCAGAAAAGAAAAATCACCACAATAAAAATCACTATTACAAAACATCCAAGTGGGATGAAAAACTGATTAAAATTGAAAAAAAGAAGTGAATCCTGACTTGTGTCCCAGATGTTCAAATTCTCATTACAGTAAATTGGGTCTGAATAACTTGTCCACCGCAGGTGTCCACCACTATTAAGATACCTCAGAGTATCCCACCTGGTCTTCAGTTAATACTCCATAAAGGTACAGATCTCCCATGAGTCCATTGTATCTAAAAGGACCATGACAGTACTCAAAGGTATTTGAAACAGAGTTTCACATCTATGTGTGGACAAATTAATCAAAATCCCAGTCAATACAATCAGTGGAGATTTGAGAGCAACTTAAAAATTTAGCACAACCCACATCAGACATAAAAGCGATACATGTAAACTGAGCTAAGTCTTTGGTAGACCAAGCAGAAAAAATAAACCTGAGCTGCTGATGTTCTCTTTGCAAGGGACATAACAAAGTAACACCTTTAATACCTCCATCCCTTGTCATGTTCAGCTGAAACGGGCCCTGAAGATTTCTGCAAATCACAGGTAAATGATAAAAAACTGGGGTAATAGTACTGGGTTAATAGTTATTCTGGGATAAGTAACTTCTGTTCTCATTAAAATCTATAGTTATTGTAGATGGCACTTCTGTTCACAAAAAGCATTTTGCTTTTCATGGGTCAATGCTTTCCAAAAAATATTCAAAGTTTCCAACTAAAGTGTAAATACAAACTAACAAAACCAACATAAGTCGGTCAAATATGTTTTAAACACAATCTGTTGTAAAAGAACACTGAACTGTACATTTACTTTTACTGTAAAGTAAAAGTTTTACTGTCCATGTAGTAAATTCCCCAGCAGGCGCAAACTCAAAATGCACTACTAAGAAATCCCTTCAATTTCAAGAGGACACTACACAGGTTGGTAATAACAAGTGAGAATTATGATGTCAGAATCTGGCTACCTATGAATCCTAAATACAATTTAAAAATGCAAACAGGAAGGTAAAATTTAACAAAAATTCATCCTCTCTGAGGTTTTTTTGGTTGGTCGGTTTTGGTTTTGGGTTTTTTGGGGGGTTTTGTCTGTTTTGGTTGATTGGTTGGTTGGTTTGTTTGTGGGGTTTTTTGTTGTTGTGTTTTGTTGTTGGGTTGGTTTTTTTTTAAAAAATTAAGTCATAAAAGCAGGCAGCTCAGTTTATCATAAAAAGACTGTCTTCTGGGTCTATTAATAAAATTCAACTTAGCAAGTAGCACCATTGAGAAAGAATCTTGATTATGCAACTCTTGGGAAGCCCACAGTTTTTCTGTGTGGAATTCCCCACAAAAATGTCAAATACCGTGTCCTACATTCTATGATAATACTGTCTCTAAACAGTAGTGGAATCTGTTACCTTCAGTTCCAGCTGCCGTACCCACACAATATTATTGACAACTTCAGAAAGGTTCTTGCCTGACAGTGGTCCAGAAACATCACCAGGTACACCATGGCATCGAGTTTCAAAGTCTGTCTGATAGTCTAATACAAGCAAAAGATTCATTAGTCCAGAAATCTAACAGAACAAACTTAGTTGTAGTTATAAAAATATAATAGTTATACTGACATAATTCAAGAATAAAGGATCCTGGTATTTGAAAAAAAAAAAAAAAGGCAATTAAATACCTTTGACATAATCTTGAAGTCCTGCCAGCAATGTTTCCCTTTCAAAAAGCAATTCTTTGCTTATATTTGGATGCTTTATCAGTTCCTTATGTTTCTGAAATATTTGAAGAAGCTGGAATATGAAATTTTAAAGAAGTTATTGCTTTCTACTGAAAAAAAATGAACATGTTCTGACACTACTGATTACTGCTGCTTATAAGTAGTACTGTCTCTGGTTCTAAGCATTTATTCCTGTGCTCTAAACTCACTACTTAAGAATTCAATAACTTGATCTTCAGGAAAATTTTCAGACTACAAAAATACCCATACCTGCTGAGGACTGTCCTGAATTTCTGAAATAAATTTCTTCAATTTGCTTGCTATTTTTTGTTCTGCTGGTGCAATAATTCTTTCATACTGAACGATGGCTGCTTTCCATAATGGCTAGAGATAATGAGTTCACGTTAGTTTAGGACTATCCATATACATCACAGAAAGACACAGAAAAAATGAGAATAAATTAAAAATTAAAAATTAAGTATTATACCTCTGTGTAAGGATTGTAGTGTACAGGATTTAGGCCAGTAAAGGGTTCAAACACTCGAGCAGGATGTAAAGAATTTTGTTCTCCAGCTGGCAAAAAGAATGTAAGTTTTTCATGCAGTGTTCTAACAGTTAGCACCTATGGGGAAAAAAAGTATTTGATATATCCAAAGTAGTTCTACATAAAACTTACATTTAGAAGTACCAATCTCTCTCCTTTTTGCAAGAAACTTTTGAAAGGCTCAGGCAAACATAGATTATGGAATGCTATCTGACTCTGTAAAGATTATAAAAGTGTTTAACTCTCTTTTTTAACTTGAAACAATATTGTTTAATTCTGTGTCTAATGAAACTGATCTCTATAATTGAAATCTCTACCTCATCAAGACGTTTGCCAAGTTTGGCTAGCAATTCAGGGGAATATTTCTCATTTTTCCACGGATGTAGAGTATAACGTTGCCACAGCTGTCCAGTTAAGTATTCACAAGCTGATACCCACTGCTCACAAATCAAGATGCCAGCCTTTATATTTTCTTTAACACTGTGAAAAGCATCCTCCCACAAATTCAAAGCTGCTAATTTTCTCTGAACATATCTACCTAGCGAGCCACCTAGAAGACAAAAACCGTATAGAAAAGCAAGATGTTATGTTTGCTTAAAATAATTCCTATGTCACATTCCAATTACATTTTTTAAAAAACTAGTGTAATGTCTTGATTTCAAACCACACAAATGTACCAATAACCAATTGCTTTAGATTCAACAGATCTCTTGAATATCTCTGAGTTAAACAGAGGTTACTCCAATATCAGAAGCTGATGGATTTGGATTTTGAATTCCACACACAAGCACCTGTCCTTATCAGCAGTAATGGCAGTACCTGACTTCCCCCTGCAATCCTTGCCCTCATGCACACACATATCTGGTAGCAGCAGACAAACTCACTGCCTATTGCCTGTCCCCAAACGTGGGGCTGCTGTTGAGGGAATGAGAAGAAGCAACTTCTCTGCACATCCTGCTCTCATCTCCACAAAGATGAAATCAACCTTTAAATGGGGGTTTATGTAAATAAATTTTCTCCTCTGAGAGAAAGACAGGGAGTGCAACAGAAGTATGACAAATCTACTTCACCAGCAGAAATGGATCCACCTCCATCTTCTTACTATCTATCATCTTCCCAAGCATGTGGGAAGGCATCTACCAGAACTGGTTGAATTATTGCATACTAGAAGGCAAATAATATTCATGGATCATAATTATAAGAAGTAAGCACCTTAATGCTGTGGGCTATTACAGGTGCCTTTACAAGGAAGAAGGCTTTTGCTCAAGGAATCATTCTACTTTTTCTCAACTGTTCATTCAATAAAGACTGCATAAAGGTTTACCTATTACATCCAAGAGATTATGCATGCGTGACTGTGGATAAGGATCATGTTCTGTTTGTCTCCACACACCATCAACAGTATCCTTGGTACTCTCCACCAAATCCACAGCTTCAAATAATGATAGAGTATCCAAATTGTAATAATCCTAGAAAAAAAAATGCTCCTTAATATGTTTACTTTGCAAGTATAATTGTAGAAACATTTATAAGTTTCTGAAGCTGGTAAGTGGTATAGTTTCCTAGGGTTTATTGCATAAAAGAATATGTCATAATCCTCTTAAAAAGCAAGCATTTGTGTAAGTTTATTCATGTGAAGAATTCATTGATATCTGAAGCATTGTTCAAGAAAGCATTTTATGGGTGCTAAAATTTTTGCATGATAGCACTATTATTGTCCTTTATATAACCTTATGAGTTGATCTCTAGTTCAAAAACTGCAGAATATTGTTGCATTTCTACAGCAGATCTTAGTATTCAATGGTCAAATCTGTTCCCAATTACATGTTGGCATTCCCACACACCACTGTCACTACAAACTACATGAATGTCATTTAAAGTAAAATTTTGCCTAAGAAAAAATAACTAAATAGTTATATACTCATATATTTAAAAAGAATGTACATATAATGACATAAATTTCAGGGGAAGAATATTTTTTACTAAATCTAGAAATATATCACCAATTGCACAAAATAAAACATACTTTTGCAATGTCCTCAAATAGGTCTTTAAAATATGAAGCTCTCTCTTTACTACACCATTTACTTCCATGACGAGCACATTCTATCCAGAACTGAAATTCATCTGTTGGTGTAAGTATAGCTGCAAATAACAACAGAAAATATTTATATATGAAATAAATTGATTGTTATAAAATATTTTCAGTCAGAACATCTTTTATAAAGCAGGCTTTTACTATGTAGTTATGTAAATATCTTTCAACTTCTGATTCTGACTAGATACAGTGTAAAGGTCAACTCTGGTCTCTTGGTATAACTATCACTAATTCCATCTACTAACCACAGCCTGCTATACTTCACACTATGCAGTCACTGGGAAGTCTAAAAATTCAACTTGTAAATGAAGTATTTACTCCTAATTTAAAATTAATTATAAAAAGATATAACTGCAAAACAAACCTCGCACATCATCTTCACAGAATTTTGTTCCTGTGTAATTAGGATCTGATCTTCTGAGAGCAGTACTCAAGCCAGCTTCAAGTTCACTTAAAAGTTTCTGGAGTTTGGGATCAAATGTTTTACTCCATCTCTCATCCTGTAACGAAAATTTCAAAAATTGTGACTCACATGATTGAGTAATTACTATTTTCCTCCCATTAATCTTAAAAGAAAAAAAAAATCAGATTAAGTAACCAACCACAGGGTGGGACAATGTAATAATATTTTTTTTCTTAAAGTCAAAGAAAAGGACCTCATTCTCTTCATTTAACAATTCAGAATAATACTGCAAAAAAACCCATTTTTATCACAAAATCAAGTCGGCTGTTGGCTTTATAAAGGCACTCTGAAAATGTGTTCAAAATCATTTGTGAGTTAATTGTCTTAAGTTAAATAAATTTGGACTACTATAGCATAATCTGGAAACGGCTAGAATCAAATACGAAAAGTTGCTGTGTTTTTCTAACATTATTTTACTAACATTCTCACACACAATAAATTAAAAATATTTAAGTGGTGAAACTCCACTTGTTCGGCTTATGAAATATAGTGGCCATGGTTTTTCACACAACATTCTTCAATAGAACAGAAGAAAAAGCCACCGAAAATTTTAAAAAAAGCAAAAACTATGAAAAATGCAGGTGTAAAAATTAACCTAGAGTCTAGTGTACCTATCTGCCACTTATTAAAGAATCACAGTATGCATGACACAGACCTATGCATTTCATACAAACTCCAAGAGTATCTAAAAACAAGAAAAGGACACAAGGCTGGCATTAATGTTGGAAAGGAGGTAAAGAGTTATTTTCTTCATTAACTACCCCTGCACAATGTATTCCATGCTTCCAGTCAGGCATATGTATGACCAGAATCCTCCTCTCCTCCTTACTGATAGGAGGTGAAGTACTTTCTATAACTTAGAAATAACAATCACCCTTGTTTAATGTCTTAAAATATTTTGGTTTTAAAACATAAAACATTTAGTTCAAAATTAGTTAACATCCTATGGAATTTCAATGTCTCGGTATAAATCCACAGAACATTTAAATTGGTATATTGCTCACCTTCAGTAACACTGGTGCAAAAACTTGACGTACAGCTTGATAAAGGGTGTTAATTGGTGAATTTAGCATAGATGACACAAGAATATTACTATGAAGATTATCTTCTGTAATTACATCAGGTCTCAGCTTAAAGAACACCAGCACGTTATTCTCTGAATCAGTAGCCTCAATCTGTAATAATCAGGAAGACAGGATTTGTTTAGAAAACTGTCAGCGACTGCATATTATACTAAATCATGTACACCATTTACACAAACAATTTGTATCAAGAAAAAAATATAAAATATCATATTACTCCCTTTGGGCTCTGATAACATTCTGGTAGTATCTGATTTGCACAGAAAATGAAAATTTTTATTATACTCATTTCTGAGCCCATAGGAACCTGACTTCCAACATCAAACACATAAAGCTTCTTTCAGCATATAATGTCTGTAAATACCATATTTTCTTTCTCTATTTTGAAAACTCCACTTCCCACTTTCTGTAGACAAAACAGAAACTCTGTCTTATGCCTAGAGAAAAATATACATATTTTTTAATTGTATTTTTATGCGACATACCTTTGGGAATATTTTTCTAAATATTCTAACTATTCTGTATTGTTCTCCTGAGTTTGTAAATACGTAACTCTATTGCAATTCATTGATTTCTCAAGGATAGAGAAAGGTATGGTCCTTCATTAGTCATCAGTCACAATTCATGTTCCCTGCACAGCCCAATTGATGGGTAAAGTTCCAAATGTTGCCATAAATCAATTACTGAAACAATTTGTGGCTAAAGAGAATTCATAAAACAGTAAAATATTATTAAACATTTGATAAATCAATAGCAAGAAGATATACAAGCTGAAATCCCAAATTCTGCACAATTATAAACATCTGTAAACTCTTTTCTGTTAAAAGAAATGGAGGGATAGGAAAAACAGCTTTCAGTTTTACTGAACAGTATCAGTTTTTGCTTTCTTATCAGCTCTTTAGCTCAACACATGCAGACATCTTCACTAACAGGTATGCAGTGTAGCACTGATATGAATCTGATCTCCCACAGCTGCTGAAAGCTGCTTTGTATTTTAGACAGTGGCTTAGCAGCAAACCCCCAAAATTGGTACACATAAGTGTTCACTTTTGCCTTAATATAGAATGCACTAGTCTTAACCAAAGAGGCACGTAAGTTACTGGTCCACAATTCACGTGTTAAGGACACATTACACTCATCTTCAGAGCAGAAAAGATCTGTCACTGACATAACGGACACCACATCCCTGGTCTCAGCAGAACAACAGGACACATGCCAAGACCCACATTTTGCCTGTACACTCTGTGCAGCAGGCACTACACCATGGTCTGATTACATAGTGACATTGAGTGAACATCACACTCCATGGTATCACTCAGATGAGTCACTCGCTGAACACAAACACTCAAGGCAGGATATTTCACACAATCAACCTAAGATTTGCTCACAGATGGACATATCAGTTTCAAAAATGCATGCTTTAGACAAACATCCACCTTGGGACTTGTCAAATATCAGTCATTGTGCCATATACTGGGTCACATTCCCTGCATGGACATTGGCCACACAGTCCTTCCATACACCCATGACCAGGAAGAAATCATACAGCAGACTCCACCTGGCATTTGCAGTAAGATAACATGCCATCCTCCAGGCTGCATTACATTCACACAGCGACAATATACAGCACACTAAAACTGCATCAGCATGGGCACGATCCACTGAAAAACGTATCACCAGCTAACCATATGGTCTTCATAGACTCTTGGGCCAGAGTCTTGGTTTTAGCTGGGATAAAGTTAATTTTCTTCTTAGTACCTGGGGCAGTGCTGTATTTTGGGTTTAGAATGAGAATAACACACTGATATGTTGGTTGTTGCTGAGCAATGATTATCCGAAGTCAAGGAATTTTTAGTCCCCCGTGCACTGCCAGTGAGGAGGTGGGAGGGAAGCTGGGAGGGAGCATGGCCAGGACAGCTGAACCGAACTGACCAGAGGAATATTCCATACCACAGAGTGTCATGCTTAGTATATAGACTGAGGGGAGTTTGCCAGGAGGCACCAATCACTGCTGGGAAATGGGCTGGACATGGGTGGTGAACAACTATATTTTTGCATCGCTTATTCTACTTGGGCTCTCTCACCCCTTTTCATTACAATTATTAACACTATTACTAGCATATTAGTAGTGGGTTATTTTTATATTGCTGTTATTATATTTTACTTCGTTGTTCTTATCTCAACCCCCAAAAGGGGTTTAACCTTTTCTTTCCGATTCTCCTCCCCACCGCGGGGTGGGGGCCACTCAGTGGTACTTAGCAGCCGACCGGGGTCAAAACACGGCAGCCGCCAGTAACTTGCAGACACAGAGACCTGCACAGATATTCGCAGCAGGGAGATGTCTCCCAAATCTGATACCAGTCTTTACGGCCAGTAAGCCTGGGATGACTGCGGGCTCTGCGTTCCCAATCGCACGCCGGGATGCGGTGGACACGCGGGACCCGGCCATGCCGGACACTACGGTACCTTATTGGAGGTGGTGAGCTGCGCGCCCGAGTGCTGTACCACGAGCAGGAACTCGTTGCCGTCGTCGAGGAAGCTCCTCAGCTCCGGACGGGAGTGGAGCCCCGCCGCCAGGGCAGCACAGCCCGCCGGATCCAGCCCGAAGTAGTTCGCAGCCGTGGCTGAGATAAAGCGCTTCCTCGGGTCTCCCTCCCCGGCCATGCTTGCCGGGCGCACCCTGTCAGGCAGGATCAAGGCAGAGGCGGATCCAGAGCCCCTCGGGAGCACATGGAGGGACTGGCGGGAGAAAAGCTGGCGGGAAGGACGGCGGAGCACAGGAGGAGAGGCCCGGAGCGTACTGGCGTCCCCGGGAGCCGTCACTATGGTGACCGAAGATGGCGGCCCCGGCGCGCAGGCGGGGTCGGGCCGAGCGGCGCCCGGCAAGTGCCGCTGCCCGCGGAGGGGCGGGAGAGAGGGAGGGAGGGAGAGAGGGAGGGAGGCGGCGGTGACGCGTTGGGCGGTCGGCGGGCACAGTGAGCGGAGAGGGGCGGAGGCGGAGAAGGCCCCGCGCTCGTCCCGCCACCGCAGAAGTAGCCTACAGGTGTTGCCGGGCTTTCCTCTGGGTTCACTGAAGCACCTCTCCTGCCATCAGCTGCGTCACGGTGTCACGGCCGCCGCAGTACTTGGGGTGTTTCACCCTCCCACAGCCCTTCCCGCTCCGTTAGGGATCCGTACGACCCCCACCGGGAGCCCAGCCTTGTATGCCCGTGGTTTCGTGGGTCAGCGCGGGCGTAGCGATCAACGCCCTGATCCGCGCTCACAGCTGCTTCTCCAGGGGGTTGTCCAGGCGAGAGAGGGTCTCCCCCAACAGCTGTCCTTGGGCTCGGCCACCGCCCGCACCTCTCAGCAGGCGGCTGCCGCAGCCCCGCGCCCGTCCTCAGCGCTGCCCACCCGGCGTCCCCACGGGCCCGCGGGCGGGCTGGGACCTCGCGGCGCCCCTTGGTCCCTGGTGACTAACGCAGGGTTCGCGCTGTCCCGTTTATGTGACCGCAAAATCTCGGCTGTAAGGCGCACACCCGCCTGACCCAGCCCAGCCCCACCGGCCCCCAGTCACAGCTCCCGAGCTGCCCCTGCTGCAGGAGGGAAGGGCGTGCGGCAGCCCCGCCCTCAGGGGCGGGTCCCGGCGCGGCCCCGCCCCGCGGCGCTGCCACTTCCTGCCCGGCACCGTCTGTGTCCGGGTCGTTCTCGCCGTTCGCTCCGCAGCCGATATCGCCCGCTCCTCGCTCTCGCTCCCCGTGCTCGCCCCCAGCGCGACACCCGCTTCTCGCACCGGGGCGGCGGCGGTGGCGTCTGCCCGCAGCGAGCGGGGTTGGCAGCGCCCGGAGGGGCTGGCCAGGAGCAGCAGCAGGAGCAGAGCGGGACGGGGGCTCCTCTCATCTCTCCACCGCCGGTCTTGGGAGTCGGCGGCGGCCGGGGAAGTGAGCCCGGGGGGGCCTCGGCCGCGGGCCCCGGTAGCGGGGCGGCCCCGCCCCGAGGCAGGACGATGCCGGTGAAGAAGAAGAGGAAGTCCTCGGGGGCGGCGGCGGGGGACGACACCAGCCTCAAGAAGTGTAAACTCGGCAGGTACCGTCTCGCGGCGCGGCGGCCGGTGCCGGCGGCCACGGGGCTGGGCCGCTCTCCCGCGGGGCCCGGGCTGCGGCACCGCCGGGGTTTCCCGGGGCGGCGGGCGCGGTAAGGCGTGTGCGGCCCGCGGGCCCCGCGCAGGGCCTGGGCCGTGCCGCCGGGCACGTCCTGGCGTGGGCCCTGCAGGTGCGGGGCGCGGCGTGCGGCCTGTGCACGACCCGGAACGGCCCCCGCTCCCGGCTGGCTTTGCCTTGGGCTGTACCTGTAGGGTCAGTGCTGACATTTGACCCCATATCCATTCTATTTCCCTGAGGTAGGCGGCTCTCCTCACTTTACGATCGCCACTCGTTTTACGTTTGCTAGTGGTCAGAGTGTCTGCGTTAAATCGTCCTTTTTTTCTTCTTTTTTTGCGTGTGTGTGTGTGCGTGTCTGTGTGTTTTGGGGGGCTGTTTGTTTGTTTTTTGTTTGTGGGGTTTTTTTGCAGTGAATTGGAAGGATAGGTCAGCACTCTCGAAAAGAAGAGCAGGAAAAATTTCTCTAATAAATACAGAAGTCAAAAGCATCCTGTCTCTTAACTATTTTTAAAAGGCTACTTTTTGCCATGATACCCGAAAGATACTGTTAAAACTATAAGCCATTAGTGTGGTGTAGCAGGAGCTTTACAATGTGGCTTCTCTAAAGTAACTGTCAGCCTGCTTCATCTGTTAGACCTTGTTAAATGTATCAGTAAACCAGTAGTTAGGAATAATGTGGCGAAGCCCTAAGGATAAAAAGGACTTACGAAATCAACGCTGCAGGAATGGCTACTGCAAGAAACTGTGGTGTATGGCCTTTCTCACAGGTTGACTGAGCTTGATCTTAGAAGTACCCGGGCTCTTATTTTGTTATGACTGTTCGCTTTGGATAACTATTGCAGAACTCGCTTTCTGTGGTCATTAGTGACCTTTTAGTTTCAGTCAGTTTATTCATAGCCAGTTAATAACTATTCTTGTGCCAGCATTCTGTTCTATGCAACACTCCTCCCTCATGATTCTGCCTCAGAGTGCATTTGGAGGGAGTGCTTCTGGTTTTTTCATACTTTATTTTGTTCAACTACAACCTAAAAACAAGTTAAATTATTCTGGTTTGTAATACCGACTTTCAGTTTCCTTGCTTATCATAGGTCTTCTCTGCATGTGTTCAGTTTCAGTTCATCTTTCTTGAACACTTTTAACCAAAATTTTATGATCTTAATATCTTTCACTTAAAAAGAAAAAAATCTTTTGATAGCTCCTAAAAAAAAAAAAAAGATTCTACAGGAAGCTAGCAGTTGTTGGGCAAAAACTATGATGTAAATGAGAGTTCATGCTAGCTGATCACAAAATGTTAGATATACAAGCATTTTTGTCATTACATCCTTATACAGCGATTTATTGGTTTATTCTTTAGTAAAAGCAGCGATTACAAATAGATCTGTGTTAACCTGTATAAAGCCAATAAGCAATAGCATATGTATGACTGTTTCTTTCTGGTGACTTGTGTTCCCAGTGGCAGTTGGATGGATGTTTGTAGACCACCTTTAATTCTAGCTTTCAGCACAGAAGGCTTCATCTCAGAACGTTGCTTTCTTTTCCAGTGAAGCTTAAAGCGATCCAGTTTAAAGGAGTTAAAGTTGGTCACCCCTCTCAGAACTGAACTGTTATTTTACTGCTTGATGTCTTAATTTTAAAATTGCAATGTGGGAGCTGCATAATTTTAAATCCTCTCATATGATTAACTCTCATCTCATCGTTAGAAATAATCTGATCTTGTTCTAGAAGTCTGTAACTAGTGTTTTGTAAGAGCATGTGTTGGAAAGGTGCTGAAACTCCTTACTGACTAAAGATGCTTTTGTGTGGTCAGTGTTTTTAGTGGAGTAAATCAGTTATTCTGTGCATCTTTTAATGAATGATGAATTATGAAAATTCACTTCCTAGGCAAACTGGGTTGTATGTTACATAATGAAGGCAATGTAGTGGGGAAGCTGTGTGTGGTGAGCAGCTTCAGTCTTAACACAGATTGCACACTACTGTTCTGGTATATGTACCAGACATCTATAGAATTTGCAGGTACTTAGTTACATGTTTAGTGTAAACAAATCAATCAAGTTTTCATCCCAAATTTCAATGCTTAACTATAAATAGGCTGACTTTTAAATATGTCAAACTCTGCAGCTCCTATTGACCTTCAGCACTCTTGAAGATCATGCTGCTTATTAGAGACCTAACTTTAAATGCCTGTATGTATAAATATAAGCAGATAATAAGGCATTTTAATTACTGAGGAGTGATATTCTGGTCATCTGTGTGTGGAGTGTTTTGTTTAATATCTACAAGATAACAGTACTCTTGCATTTCAGAAAAAGTAATAGTTGCAATAAATTGGGTTATGAGGTGGTTGCATTTCAAGGTAGTTTTGTGTTCCAGGTTGTAAAATAGGATGACAGACAGTTGCCCTCTATCATATTCAACTTCTTTGTTTATGTATATGGACTTTGTGAAACAATTTAAATAGTTGGAATTAATAATAAACATTTAGGAATTTAATTTTACATTTTTTCCCAAGTCTCATTAAAATAATGCTGTTCTTCTTGTGTTTCTATATGCTACTACAGATCACAAGCGTCTGGTAAATTAATAGGTGGAGAGGAACATTTTTCAAGCAAAAAGTGCCTGGCTTGGTTTTATGAATATGCAGGTAATGTGCAATGGATTCGTATTAAAAATGATAAAGTTTTGTTTTAAACAAAGCAATATATCAAATACTATTTGCAGTTTGCTTTTTTTTGTGCTCATATATACAGAAAAATGTCCATATTTGCTTCCTTATAACATACACTTGAATTAGTTTAGCTTTTATTAGTACCTTCTCAGTATTTGCTCTTTTTCACTTACTTGACTTTACTCTATGCTTTCCTTAGCCACCAGCATGCTTGTAACAAATGTGGATAGAGCCTTTCCCAAATCTTCGTTCGTGAAGCCTAGCCACGGATGATGATGATAGCTTTAAAATGAAATACCTGATGTTGGGCAGTACAGCGTTGAATGAGGATATGCTGAGTGATTCTGCTTCTTTCCTTTGAAATTGTCAAGTAAAAGTCAGGACATCAAGAGATAGTTTAGGTAGAAGCTTATTTAGCTAACTAGATCCTTTTTATGATCATATTGCAAGGCTAGTGCTATAGCTCATGATTTAAGTCTCTTAGTTTTCTATTTCATAAAACAAAATAATAGATACTTATACTGTTTTTCCTATTTGAGAATCTGTCCTAGCATTTTTGATATTCTAATTAACAAATGTTTCATTCCAAAAGTATTGGAAGTAGCCTCTTTTAAGTAACTCAGAATTGCCATCCAAGTAATAGTTGCTTTCAGTGAATATGCAGTGTATTTTGCAGAATTTATTACACTATTACTGCTATTTATTTACCAAATATATGGTTACAAAATCAGGATTTGTAAATTGTTATTAATTTCTTGTCTAGTCACTACTTTAGGTCCATCATTACTGGTTAGTAATTAAAACTCATTAATGGCCACTTCTCAATATGAAACAAACTGCTGATTTATGTGCCAGCAATTAGTTTGACTATATTTATCAGGACTGATATTTTCCTTACAGTCTTTCCACAGCAATGAACTATTCTTATTTCTAGTAATCTGCTTTTTAATTTAAGTTTGAGGCCTGCACTTCTGGATTAAAGAGTCTTTCCTGAGGAAAATAAGAATTCTCAGTTAATTTTCTTCCAATAAATGTGGTTGTGCTTACTTTTAATGTCTGGAACTTTTGTCTTTGTTGTTGAGTCAAGAGTTGAGTGTGGGAGGTTATACTTCATTAGTTAACCAGTAATCAAAATATGCCACATTGGAGATTAAATGTTTTCATTGAAAGATAAAACTACACACATGTACACACACACATGCACACATGTATATACATACATATATATATATAGATATAAAATGAGTTGTGCATATGATTTCTGGACCAAAAACACTGATTCAAGTTTATACTTGTCATTACCAGTGGACCCTTGTATGTGTTTCTCTTCATAACTTAAACTTGTATTTCTTTTTAACACATTCTATGTAACAGTGTTTTGCCTTGCTTACCTAGGCAAAATATTCTTTGCAATATTTTTCAAGAGGTACAGTTTCATGATCTTAAATGTCAGGTGCATTTTATTTTCCTGTAAAAGTAGCCATTCTCGAAGGTTTTTATTGACAATGTTCTTATCTCACAGTGAGAAGTTATTCAAAGTGCATTATTCAAACTCTTACAAAGAATTCTGCTTACGCTAACCACAGCAGATACAGATGATGTGAAGAAAAGTATCATCAAGGGCTCTGTCTACATATAAGTAGTAAAATTTGCCAAAAAATCATAAAATGGCATGTTGTTTTAGAAGATAAAACCTTTTCCTTTTACGTGGGTTCATATTTGTTAAAACAATGTAAACATAATGATCCAAGACACATCAAAATACTGTGTCAACAGGCCTTCTAATAATATTTGGCTGCCCAGTAGGACTCATTTTTGGAACAGGCTTAGTGGAAATAACTGAAACCAGAGAGAGATTTAGAGAAAGAAAGTGCTGTAGAGTGTCTCTCTATGCGCTCTTTAAATGTGCTATTTTGCTGCATTTTGGAGGCTTTTTTTGTGTTAAAATGGAGAAGTGACAGCATAACACTAACTGTTGTGGTCTGAATCAAGTTATTTCATTGCAACTGTAAACCTTTTTCTGCCTTGTACGTGACTAACACTCTTAGCATTTCTCTGATTTATTGTTATTACTTTCCTCATATTACTCAACATTATAAAAATAACCTTATATTATTTGCAGATTCACCCTCTTCTATGTTAGTGCAAACCCATAATGTTAGCACCATTGAAAGAGTGATATCTGTAATAGCTCAGATGGAATTAAATTTTTTGTTGTTCATAAATTAATTCTTCAAAGAACATTATTCATAGAGTAATTTCAGCACAGAGTAGTGGTAACCAAGTTGTCTTAAAAATAATTGACTGCCACAGTTATTGAAGTTGAGCTACATAAATAGGAAGTTCAATGGAGTCTTTTGAAAACTCACATAAAAAACTACAATGGCTTGTCTGCTTTTGTAGGGAGGTTGCACAACACAAACATTGTGGTGTAGTACGTAACACACATCTCCCCACTGCAGTGGTAGAATTGCTCTAACATAAAAGCTACTTAATAGTGTAATTCAGTGTTTTTAAAACTGCCTGTGTGCAGTATAGCCTAGTTATTGTGCATAACCCTTGTGAGCGGTGAATGTTACTTAGATTTCAGTCTAGTGTGGTTTTGGCTTTGAAGGTCCTGATGAAGTTGTGGGTCCTGAAGGAATGGAAAAGTTCTGTGAAGACATCGGTGTTGAGCCTGAAAATGTAAGTTTCTTGCACGGTGCTAATAGCATTTTAAAAGAGGATATTTGGTGAGGTTAAGTTCTGTGTAAAATTCTTAACTCCACTAAGTGAAGAGTTCATCTTCCTTCTTTTAGGAGCTGTTCTAAGATAGCTGAATACAGCAATTATATTTGGGGTGTGAGGTTTTTGGGTTTTTTTATTATAGTAATATTTCATTTTCAGAAATTGAAATTATGGGGAGAATTGCATGTAGCTGAATTATTTAATAATAATAAAGTGCAAGCATGTGCAACACTTCCTAGAATGTTTGAATGCTTAAGAGTTTTATTCTTGAACATCAATAAATCAGCCTTTTCTTACATACTGACTCCTTTTTCTCCCTGCCCCCCTTTTTTTTTTGCTTTCCCTAGATTATTATGTTAGTTTTAGCCTGGAAACTAGAGGCTGAAAGCATGGGATTTTTTACCAAGGAAGAATGGTTAAAAGGAATGACCTCATTACAGTAAGAGTGTTTTTACATATATAATAGAATGTTCTAATTTTATAATTGTACCAGTAGCTTAATTATTCTTGCTCTCAGTTTCTTGTACGTTGGCAATAAGATACAGAAATGCTTGCTTTTAGGTCTGCTCAACAACTACAAAGTGAATCTGATGAGTTCACTCAAATAATTAAGTTATTGTCTAAACCTAATAAGTCAGGTTTTGGTGGCTTATTTTTCTTACAAAAATATGTTAAAATATCATTCTAATTAGCAGACAGATAAGTAGATTTGGAAATGCACATAAGCGTAGTTCAGCACTGATATTCTGGACAGATTTTACTGATTTCTAAGCTTTGTAGATAAGGACAGCATTGATAATAGTTTGGCTATTAGTGTTATTTATTAGATGCACGTCAGAAGCCATGGTTAATGCTTAGTTTAAATAACACCTTTTCAATTTATAAATTAACTTATTACTCTATTGTTAGCTAGAATTTTTGTTGAATTAATGTTCTGCCTAAAGAGATTGTTTCTTGTGTTAAACTAATCAGCTTTTTGTGAGGCTTAGTTCAGTTGTTACTTCTTGTTTGTTCTTCATGGAACTACTTATGGTATCTGAGTGTTTTAAGAGAGGCTTATTATGACACTGCATTCAATATTAAAAATGTCAGGGAACTACTATTGCAGCTACAGCACAGCGGGAAAGAGAGGGTGATTTGACCATTGCCCTGTCAGTTCTGAATTAGTTTGGGAAATTGTATTGGGCAGATACTCCATAGTTTCAAGTAACCAGAGGATACATTACTTTGACCTGACTCTTAGCTCTCATTTGATTTGGGATCAGGCTTCTGGTAGGTGCCTTGATTGTTTTGTGACTATCAGCAGAAATTTAGTAAGAGCTAGTATGAGTAAATTGCCTGAAATCTGGGATGACAGAGATTAAATTATGGTTGCATAGTTTTTCAGATATGGTGAGTGGGTATTGATCATTTCTCTGAAGCACTTATTTTTTATGCCCAAATTGAAGCTTTCAAGAGTTAACCAGTCTCATAGAGTTCAAAGACAAAGATGTATGAAATCAGGAACCTTTTCCGAGCCAATGTTATAGGTTTTGTTTCTAATAATCCTCTGTGGTTGGAAATCTTCTGATTCTTTTAAGAACGGAGCTGGTCATGCTGTAGCCTAAATGTGTTTAAGACTGAAAATATGGTGCTGCTGTGCATTTTTATATAAACAGACTTGTGATCAGACCACTTGCCTAAGCCTAAACCAGTTAACCTGTATGTTCTACTTCCCCTGTGTGCTCTAATAAGCAGGCTGTAGGCTAAGCAGCTGGATGAAGCAGTGACACATAAAGCAGCTGAAGATGCATTGGCTTAAAAAGAGGTGCTGGTTTTGACTGGGAGTAAGCAAGTGGCTGTGTATGCTTACTTGCCAGCTAGGGTTAAACCATGATAAAAGAAAATAAGAATCTGTAGACTTGTGCTGTTCTTCCTTGCTGGGAAGGAAGGATCATATTATGAGATTCTGTCTGGAATGGGGGAATCTAGTCTCTCTGGAAAGGCTTGACAGAAGTTTTGTCGAAAAAAGATTTTATACTCCAAGCAATAAAGTATTACTACATTCTTGCACAGCATTTTTATAATTTTTTGCATGAAGAAATAAGATGTAAATGCATTAAAAGCCCATAGTGTATTCTAGTCAGTTATATTACAGAGTCCTTATTTCAAAATATGTGAAATGTCACATAAGTTAATTGCGTGAATAGGGTTGGGTAGAATTCAGCTCCATAGTAAGACACCTAAATGTGTGGTATATATGTAAGAGCTGGATTTCTTAAACTCTTAATGCAATATTTGGAGATCTAGTCAATGTAATGAAGCCTAGGGAGGTATTCAGTTTGCCCAGAGACCTAGTGATTGGTTACCTGAATTGCTCTTACAGACTGCTTGGCTATTCCTCTATGAGTAACAACACTAAAGCTTAAGACACCTAGATCTAATATACAGTTTAGATGGCAGCATTTGGGTGCCTGAATCTTAAAGTGACATTCTTTTTGTGTGTAGTTTCGTAACATACTGGAGAAGTTTGTTCTTTACAGGCGAGAAAAATATATGACAAGGTAGACCCTGTCGAAATTAAGAGTGGACTGAGCACTAAACAGCAGCTTATGAGACTTAAGACATACTAGACTTGAGATTATTCCCTGAGTAAGCTGTGAAGTTTCTAGTATATTGTGTATGTAGGGTGAATTCTGCTCCTTATCATATATATGTGTGTGTGTGTGCATATACATATATATGTACATGTATATGTGCAAGCTGGGTGTCTGAAACTCTTTCCATAGTCAGCACAGAGAAACAAGTACCTCTACTGGGCAATATATTTCGGCTACTTTAAACACCTCCTTAGGGTGAAATATGTATACTACCATTAAATGCTTTTGGTTTAACTTCTGTATCCATCTTACTGATTTTTCTTTTTAGTAAAAGACAAGCCTCTGTGAATAACTATGAAATATAAAACATTTCAATATCTGAGTAGGAGTTATTGAATCATCACTGTCCATTTTAGCTATGCCTCAAATGATCTCTTTACCTCAACAGAGATTAAAATACATCTGCTTTGTGATGCTAATTTAAGTTTTGTTATAAATGTGCCATAGGGATGTGATGAGAATGTAGTAAGCTAATGTCTAATTTTGTTCACCTTGAGGTAGCATTATTTAATGCTATTTTTCAGTTAAGGCAGAGTGAGAAATCACGTTTTTCTAGTCTCTACAGAAGTTTAGTGTTAATTCATTTGTGCTAATTAGAAGGTTGTTCTGATTGTTAGATTATTCGAAGTATGGGTGACCTCAGTCATCTTGTTTATGGTGCAACTGCACAAGCAGCTGTATATTTGTAAAAGAGGAGTTTGACAGCTCCTTGCCTTCCTTCATAAAGAAAGTCTGTGGCCAGGTACAGAATGGCTTTAACAGACGTGTCCCTGCATTGGGATCCAGAGGCTGGTGGTGCCTGTCTCAGCGTGATCTGTTTGACTGTTTGGTTTTAAATGATGATAATAAATAGTTCAGGAGTCTTGAGGCTTAATAATTGCACATTTTTATACCAACTTTTTCAGAAGAATCACTTCTTCATTAAAATACACATAACCAATAATACAGTAGACAATAACTGGCTTTTTACTTTGCACTTAAATTTGTGATAATTTGAACAATTTTAACAGTTCTGTAAGAAATTTAAACATGTTGAAATTTTGTGTTTACCGATGGTACGGTAAATCTCAGTAAACTATATTTAGCAAAATGTGCTGTAAACCCACCTTAAAAGTAGCTTAAATATGTCACTAGTACACTAACAACACGAGCATTTACATAGATGTTAAATAGGTAGATTTGTCCTCAAATGTACAGGGCATTCTACTGGAAGTATGAAGGTTTGAATATGGAAAGAAGAGATATGAATGTAAGATGAGATTCCTTTCTAGCATAGCATAATGCTGTTTTAAGGGCTAGACCAATTAGATTGCTGAAGACAAAAAAAAGTAATTTTATCTTCCATTAAATTTACCAAAGCTTTTTTAACTAGAGTTCTTTTCAAATTCATGTATGGCTTATTGCAGAATATATTAGTTCTGTCATCTGAATATTTAGCCTAATTAGCTAATAATTTTATTTATTTAGCACTGATCATGGCTAGGACTCAGTGCTGCTTTAGATGGATGCTGCTAGAGACAAGAAATAACAAAAGGCTGCATCAACTGGAATTGCTACATTTCTCTTGTCAAAGTCTGAGAGGGACAGACTGACAGACAGACAGCTGTGCATACACAGGCTGGTAGACTTGGGGAACAGGAAGTATCAGCTGTGGGCAAAGTACAGCATCTCAGCAACCTGCTTCGGTACTCCAGAAGGGCCCTTTCTGTGGGCCTATGTGACAAGTCCATGTGGAGCTGTTAGAGATGCAGATGTATTCTCTGAGAGGCAGGCTGCGTAAAGGGGGACACATGACCAAAGGAAGTATTTATGTACCTCTGCATTTCTGAAAGTATTGCTTCTGTCACAAAGAATACAAGGCAAGGTAGATTATTTAATTATTTTTTTTAATCATGGCAGCTATTTTATAAGAATAAAACGTGATGTAACAACTGTTCTTTTGAGTGAGTCTTTCCTGCAGGATTAGCAAGTGTAAATTACATTCTCCTTTGCCATTATGGGAAATCTAGCCCATTTTCTATTTGAAAACAAAGTTCCTTGCTGAGTAAAATACATGGAGATCTTTTCTGTCAAAGGGTTATTTTTACCGAACTATTATCCTGTCAACTAGCAGACCTGGACACTCTTCTACAGACCTTGATTTTTTTAGTTGAATAGCTACTGACTAATTCAGGTGGTAGGTTTATCAGAGCTTGCATTTATTGGTCATAAAATATGAGCAGGCTGTTATGTTGTGCAGAGTGCCAGCTCACTCCTGCTGTTTGTAAACACACACTTCAAAACTACACGTTTAGGGTTTGTTTTTCTCAAAGAGATATGGCATAAAGCTAGATTTTGCCACTTAATGCATACTGAATACTCTTTTTCTCCAAACTTTCATAGTGATTGAATGATCAGGTACTGCTGGGTATGAGTGTACATTGCAGACTATGGCATAAAAAGACTGCTATTTGAGAAGTAAAGCAGACATATTATGTTGCTGATATAGTTAAAACAAAAAAACTTACAGAAGCCAGAATTCATCATTTCAGTCAGCTGCAAATGTTAAGCATGTTCAATATTCTTTAAGTCACTTTTATAGTATTACTCCTGTATATCTGATGATTGCATTTTGGTAACTTTAATTTTTTTGTTTGCTGACCTTTTTTTTTCATTGCCTAAATGTTGTGTTTTGAGCTTCTAATGTTATTTGTTGGGTTTTGTGTTTTGTTTTATTTTAGGTGTGACTGCACAGAAAAATTACAGAGTAAATTTGACTTCTTGCGGTCACAGTTGAATGACATTTCATCCTTTAAGAATATCTACAGATATGCCTTTGATTTTGCAAGGGTAAGACTACTGGAACATTAGAAAAGTTCTTACTTTGTTTATTCAGCAAGCTTGTACTTGAATGGTTTCCTGTGCTTTCTTTAATCAATCTTAGGAAAAAGACCAGCGAAGTCTTGATATTGATACTGCGAAGTCCATGTTAGCTCTTCTGCTCGGAAGAACTTGGCCACTGTTTTCAGTATTTTATCAATACCTGGAGGTACAAGTTTCCTTGACTTTCTGAATGATGGCATAGTAGTTGGAGTGTTCTGTGAAAAGATTTCAGGATTTGTGTTTTACTCAAGAATACATCTATATTGCTCCCATTCCCTTCCTCAATGTGCTTATGAAACAGTGTTCTTGTATGCATACGGATTCTTTTTCCCTGTGTCCCACCCCCTTTCTCTTATCAAAGGCAACTAAAATTCCATCCTAATTATACTGTAAAGATAAATTTAAAATTAAATAGTCTCCGTTAGTTTCTTCAGCTGCATCTCTGCTGAATTTCAAGTTTGCTTTGTTCAGATACAGTATGTAGATACTGTATCTTTGGCTGTCTCTGGAAGATTTTGGTCAGTTTAGCTGTAAGTGAATGAGTCATGTGGATGTGTGTAGGTTGTGAAACATGCTAGGCTTGAGACTATGCCCTGGCTTCAAATCAGTACCAATGTTGCAAAGTAGATGTCTTTATGATCATAATGTATTGTACCCTGGAGAAAAGAAGATATTTTTTTTTAAATAGTTCTATCTGGAAATAGATCTTAGATATGCCCCGCTTCAGACAAAAATTTACCAGTTTTTTGAAGCTTAGAGTGGTAACTTCCTGATTCCACAGTATTTCAATTTTGCTCTGATCTTTCAAGAAATCATTTTATGTAGTTTCATAACTAAGAAATATGTACATGCGTAGTATTTTTAAAAATGAAAAACCAAGTAAATAGTAGCCATTGTTCTCCATTAAATGCTTTATTAGGAACTGATTGAAGATAAAATTAGATAAATGAGATGCAACAGTACCAAACACCATTTGACATTTTAATGTTCTGAAATAATTTTCCCTAGCAATCGAAATATAGAGTTATGAACAAGGATCAGTGGTACAATGTACTAGAGTTCAGCAGAACTGTCCATGCAGATCTTAGCAACTATGATGAAGATGGTGCATGTAAGTATTCTTAATGTTTTGCTTATTCAACTATTAGCACATAAAACACATTTCTGTAACAGAAACAATACTGTAAGGTATAAAGTAATTATTCTCCAGCAATGCATAGAAAAACAGTCTTGATAACCATCCATCTTCAAACTGCAGATATTAGTTGTAGTGGTATGATGGTGTACTTGAGCCAGCTTGTATTCAATGAGGATCTAGTAAAGGTGCCTGCTGCATGAAACTATAGACTTGAAAGTGCAACTATAAACAGCAAACTCTCATTTTGTACTAATGTATAATAAACTCCAACTTAATGATTATGTTGCCTACCTGCTGGTACTTGGAACTGAACACACCTAGTAGTCAGTGATGCTATGACTGAATTGCATTAATTCCATTTTGGTACATGTTCTAATTATTTACAATTTTGAAAGCTTTAGGAAGAAGGATTTAGTTGTGCTAATTTACGATATAACCTTATTTTTATGCCTTCCGTTCAGTTCAGTGCACCTGTCAGATATCAGGAACACTTTTTTCCATAATTCTGTCTACCATTTTTTGTGCACTTTTTGCCACCCTTGGGTTGGAATGATTGTAGTAGTCTACGAGTATTTGGCCATAGGATTGATGTGAATGTTTCCTAAAACAGCAGTTTTAACCTTCATACTTTAAGAGAAGATATTTGAAAGACATGGGCAAATATAACTCCAAGTTTCATCCATTTGCAGGGCCTGTGCTTCTGGATGAATTTGTTGAATGGCAAAAAGTTCGTCAAGCATCATAGCAAGAATTCAAAAGAAAATGCAAAAGTTTTTTTGGTGCCCGCCTGTACACAAAGTAATGAGAAAAAGGATTGCATTTTCGTTCGTAAGAAAGACTTTACAGTAATTTTTTTCCTTTTTAAGGAAACTTTCTTGTTACATGTGATATGGGCATTGAACCACACCTCTTCTGAGACTGAAAGTTGGAGTTCTTGTTTTGAGTCTTATGTTTATAGCATTTATTTCAGAACAATAAAGATTCAGATTTGTGACAAAGGCCTAAAAGTGAAGAATGTCCCTTGAATGTGAGTGTGGTGTCTATTTTTGAAACCAAATCTGTAAGATTATCTTTCTCAGAAGTGCCCTTTCAGTGAATTTTTGAAGACCTTAAAAATGCTTAATTGGCACTGTTGCTTGCTGATGGTATGACTGTCTTGTGTGGCAAACGTTAGAAAGAATGACTGATTTATGAAGCCTTCGGTGGGAGTGTGCTATTTTCTGTATCAAGTATTGGTCATGGGTTGTGCCACAGTTTTCAGCTCCTTGTGGAGATAAAGGCCTTAAACTCCTGTTATTGTTTTTTATTTCTTTGTTCATTCCCCACCCAGTGGCATGGCATTTAATGGCAGGCCCTTTTAAAGCAGAAAGATATAGAGCTTTGTGTGCAGAATGGCTGAAAACTAGTTGCCTGTACTTCAGATGTGAACACAGATACTCTCTGGTACAGTAAGGCAACTCCAGACCTTTACTACTATTTAGACCTTGGATTGCTTTGTATAAAAGTGCAATTTATATTTTAAAAGGGAAAGCTGGAAATACTTGGTTTCAAGCTTTGCTTCTTATGTGGTTTAGACTGGAAGCACTCACAACATGACTTTTTTTCTCTCCCTGGATGTTTTTTATAATGTAAGTCAAGAAGAGACTACTTAATCACCTACCTGTGACCATGTAAAAGGCTGTATGTAACAGGCTATTAATTTTCACCCTGTTACTCTGTTTTCAGTCCAGTAACTACTGCAATTGCCCTTTTAGGCATTCAGTGTTCATTGCAACCTTTAAATACAGTAGGAATTTGTCACTCTACCTTCCTGCCCAGGAGACCTAACACCACCCTTGAGAAGGAAAGGGATTTTAATGAATAAATGTGAAAAACCAAAATAAAATGAGCGAATGAAGCATTTGTAACTTCTACTGTATTATATAAATATATAATATAGACTGTGATAATGCCATGAGACTCAGTCAGTGATCAAGGCCTCAATGTGCCAAATATTTCAACAGCTTGAATTAAGAATAATGTAAACTAGGCATGACTTGAAGATCTTTGCCTCAGGGAAATGACTTCTGTTTTGCACATCCCTTAGTCAGACTAACAAGCATGAGTTTTCCTGTCCTTAAGGAAAGCTTTATTCCCAAGATGATTTTTTTTTTTTTTTACAAGGAGAGCAGAAAAAGAAAAAGGAAAGGTGTGAGGAGAAATGATAAGCAGGGGTGCAAAGTAGTGGTGTGTGCCTCTGCTGTTGTTCTGCTACTGAGGACCACACTTACAACTTACACTCCAGATCTGCTTGCTGTGGGCTGCAGAAAGCAGTGCAGTGGTGGGCCAGGGGCTGTCCTGCTAGTCATGCTGAACTTTAGAAGCTTGGTTTCACCCAAGTGGAAAAAAGCATCGGGGGAAAAACAAACAACAGTTGAGATGCTTGGAAGATCTCTGCTTGTACAATGGCTATGTCTGTGTGCATGCAAACAGATGCACTACAGCTGTTTTACATATTTTTCCACTTATTTTACAGGAAGTATTTAACTTTAGACCTCACATATGCTATGTCATTTCTCTTCAGTGTGTTACAAGTTGCCCATTTGCATTGCTGATAATTCTAATTTCACTCATAACAGAGTGCCTTTCATTTGCAAATTGCCCTACCCCACAGAAAGTTTGTGCCAGAATGAGATTAACTTCAAGAGTCCCAAGGCCTACTGGTACAGTAAAGTCCTAAGATGCACAGATAAACATGCACCAATTAACTGATGTCAAGGGAAGTACTGCTGTATACTAAATCACTTCAGGGACGCTGATTCTGAAATGACTTTCTCAAATTCACTAGAACTACTCTCCTTGTGTACTGTGTTCAGTCCCCACTGGGATGTTCTGTTTCCAAAAGTTTTGAAATACTGGTTAGAAGAGAATATTTTATAGTGCGATAAAAAAATCATCATTTTTAGGTAACTGCAAACAGTTGTGAATTCAATTTAAACCAGTTGGTCCTAGAGGATGGTATTAGACTAGAAAAAGTAGGAGTGATGCATCTACCAATCCAAGGGGATCAAGTGCTTACTGTTAAGGTGTAATACACTATGTGATGTATCATTTGTATCGCTGTTAAGGTTTTATCAGTATTCCTATAATAAATCCATTTTTCAGGGATTTATAACTTGGTTGTCTGTGTGATTGAAAATCATCAGTTACTGTAAAACTTTAACTGGGAATGAATGTATTTAAACTAGTTAAAATCAATATAGTTTTTCAAATTCGAATAAAATAGAATTTTACGTTATGTTTTTGTGCTCAAAACTACAATCAGACTTACTGTTTCAATATGAATTAATGGCTTGTACAGTTTCATTGTGAGCAGATCACTTTTATTAGCTGTCTTTTATTACTTTGCCTTACAGCTGGCTGGCGTAAGTGTCAATAACAGTCAATTTGTTTGGGGTTTTTTCAATTTTGTGCATGTCCGCAAGTCAAAACTGAGTTCTGCTAAATGTTTTCTTTAACCTTTCAACTTTTTGTTTTGTTCCGGTGCATTTCAGTCTATTGAATTAAAAGAAAAAAAGTTACACCTTATCTTTCAGTTTTTTAAGATGAGAGTTAACAGGTGAAATATGCTGCCACAGTGTGACAAATAATTAAATCAAAGGTGAAACGTCTTCCAAAGCTAAATCACAATGGTGTCTATCTTAATGTTCTGAACTTCACGCTAATTTCACTTTCATTTCTTGATATTAATTCTTCCTAACATAATTAATTATTCCTGGTGTTCTTAGACAACTAACAGTTCGGTTTAAAATCTGAAAACACTCACCTGCTCATGGAAAAAGCCATACTGGTAGATCAGAATGTAATATTTCTCCTGTGTAAAAATGTGATCTTGAATTAAACTGTCATTTATGTTTACCTATGTCTTTATCTGTATATGTATATAAACTACATATATATTTATGTAGTTTTGATCCAATTTATCTTTTCTGTTTAAACATCTAATTCTTTACTAGTGGCTGTAGTTTCACACTTCTATATAGCAGACTTTGAATTTGGCATTTGAGATGACTATGGACACCAACCTGGTACTTGTCTTGGCCCAAATGTGGTCTCTATGGCCATTGTTCAGGGGTTTTTTTTGTATCTCTCAAAAGCTTTGAGCTGATATATTGATACTGACTGCACAAAAATTGCAAAAGGACCATTAAGTTTAATGTTTCTGAAATTTTGTTCATTTTTTGAGCTGGTGAACAGTTCTTTCAATGCAATATGTACAAACTTGTACAGGTTTAGCTTTGTTAAGTATGATGAATAAAATGGTATGTCATAGGGCAGAAAACTTATTCTTCTTGTCATGCTGCCTCTTTTAGTTTTTGTGGTTTTGAGTATGTGTAACTGTTCTTAAAATCACTGAGAGACTTAATTCCAGCAAGATGGATCAGTGTAATTGTTAAGTTAGCCTTACTGAAGAATTTCTTTGCTTCTATGTGGAGATGTATAAAATAGAACTTTATCTCAACTGGGAGCAACAGCAAACACCATTCTTGATTATAGCCCATATTATTAGGTGCTGATAGAACATAATGGTCTTGGAAATTAACTGTCATTAATTATTCGTTGGATGAACACTGTTCCAACAACCTGTTGCAATGCATGTGAATGAAGAAAGAATGAGTTTTTCTGTCTTCCCCAGATGCCTCCCTTCACCTTCCCCCATTGTATCTCTTTGGTCACTCATCTGTATTTTCAGAAAGGACTTAATGTTTTCTAGTGCACTCTTCCATAGGGTCTTTCAGAGACAGTTACAGAAAGGATCCAAGATAACATCCTGTCATATGTTTGAGTTAATCACACTGTTTGCCTTGCAGATGCAGCTTGTTCCACTCTTGACACTTTCCAGTTTTTGAGGTCTGATGCCATACCTGCTTCAGAACAGTCTTCCCTCAGTCTTCCTCAGACCTAAGGCAATGCCTGTTTGTTGTCTCCTAGGTTCTGCTTTATCATCTTTTCATAGTGAAGTTCCTAATGCCTTCCTGAGTCAGCAGGAGTTTAGTGGTATATGCACAGCAGGCATCTTGCATCTACACGGTGATGGCAAGAGTTCTGTTACTTCTCTTTACCCTTCTGTATTATTCTTTCTGTATTCCTTTCTGTGAGAAAGGACGTTGTAGTGATAGATAACTGCGTTAAAGAGTGAACGTGTAAGTGCAACTTTACGTTACCTATGTTATCTTAATTTTTATGTTAAGCCACTGCCAGGCTTGTCGCCAAAATGAAATCAATTTCTCAGACTTGTATGTCACTTCATCCAGATTCTAAACGTTAACCTTGTTCCTGTTTTTGTCCTTGTTAATCAGAGTATGACATTCTCTATATATTTGAATCTCCTTAGTTTTTTTTCTGTGAATAGTGACCATAATAGCAATGACAGGAGATGTAAGTTACTGGATTTCTGTTTTATAGGCCCTGCAGTGGACAGATTTTTATCTTAACAAGCCAAGTACTATTTCTTAATTCAAGTTGGTTCCAATGTATTTCTATTGAATGACTTACTACTTTGTAAGTTATTAAAATGTTGTGGTTGTGTCCTGTTCCTCTGGAAAGGAGAATGCCTTTTGATAAAGATGCTTTAAACATGTAAAAATTTTCAGCTTTTAAATTAAACTTTTCCCTAATTTTGACAATTTAAGGGGAAAAAGAATGACTTCATATTTCAAGGGTTTGTCTGTTGTATATTTTTTTAATCAGCTCAGTAGTGAATTTGTGCCGATTATAAGATAAAGGTATTTTTGGCTGATTTCAATTATAGCTAATATATGACTTAGTTTTTTCCTTAGTGTTTCTAGAATTATTTAATTTATTTTCACCATTCATTTTATGGTAGTGAATTAAAGGGCTAGAACATAGAATTGCTAGCTAGCTAGCTAAATTTTTTTCTGATACTAGCACTGAGGTGATTCTTCTTTTATTTTTTTTGAATATTAGAATATTTCAGGAAAGGCTATTGTGCCTATTAAAGTAATTTAAATTATCATACAACAAAATGGTAGATGGGGCATCTAACCTGCTTACTATTATAGGCTTCATGTGAAATTATTTTTGCTTTCAAAATCAGTTAACTAAATCAGTTTTTCTAATGAAAGAAGAAACTATATCCTGTGATGTAATGTTTCTCAGTAATTAAAACTTACAAAGAAATATGATAAACTTCAACAGCTATATTACATCCTCAAACTGCTCAGCATATGTCAATTTGAACTTGGGCAAAATGTTAGTCGGGGCACCTCTACGAATGAGTCAGAACACATCTGAAATAAATCATTATTAATCCATGAGAAATTTAATCACTTGATTTTTTTTTTCAGATTACAGCAACAATAGGAAGAGGAACATTATATAAAAAGTAGGTTCTCTGCATACCTGGCACTTGCTTCAGGGTTATGCTTTTGTGTAGTAGTTTGAGGTGTTGATTCTATCTACAAAACAAAATGCACTTTTTTTCCCTCATGCTTATTTGTTGGTTTTTTTGGTTTTTTTTTGCGTCAGGACTGAGTAGTAATACAAAGCAAAGACACAGTGCTGGAGTTGCAAGGACTGGGCATGGATCATGACACTGTGCTTTTGCAGTGATGTGAAATGGAAATATTGATGCCACATGGGACAAAGAATAGGAAGTATATCTCAAAATAAAATACTGTCATATCCTACTGTTTTCCCTTGTATTTCCATGCTTCTTGGTTTAGCCAGGGGATGGTCTGTCCGTGTTTCAGACTTATAGTCTGTATACCTGCACACACATTTTTACATATAAAAATAAGTACATAAATGTTTCCCATCTACTGTTCAGCATGGTGGAAATTGCCCAGGAAGACTTTGAAGCTGAAAGGAGGTTTGGTTCTCCTAGCTGTCCTATAGCATGTGTACTTCTTCGGGACTCTGGAAGTGGCTGGTCACCTTTCTGTCCCATGCAAATCTTCCTTGATGGTGCTTTTTTCTGCATTTGAGTGATTCTGTCCTAGGAACCAGTTTAAAGTTTTTTGATAGTGAAATGCTTTTTCCTTTCTGAATCTTCAGTAAGCTTATTCCAGACCCAGTGACTTTATTTGTATGATTTGGGGTTGGTTTGTTGGGATTTTTTTCCCTTTGATATGGTAATGATTGGCTTAGAGAATGAATATTCCAATGTGGAAAAATGTCTTCATAGAATTGGAGATGCCAAACCTAACAGTGTTCATGGGAAGACAGTAATTCTTACTGACACTTGAGTGAACAACTGGGATATTTATCTCCCAAGGCCTACCCTTTGCCAATGTTTCTAAATTGTTTATGGCGCTGTGATTTTAGGTCATGTGTTACATCATGTAAGGATATTGCTGTGCCTATGCTGTATGGCTGAATAGGTGCTGAACTGAAGTTCATTACTATGTATAATTCTTAAATTATACATATGGATATGTATATACAAGGATATGACTAAAACGATGTAGTGTGTTACAGTATGTGGGGCTTCTGCACATAGTTTTGCAAGATAGCAAGTATGCTGCTTAGCTCAATGGAAAAGTCACTGGTTTCTTAAGTCTTGGTGTCAGTAGCTATTTGTAAGCAGTAAATAAGCTTCAAAACACAGTTTAATTTGCTGTTTTATTTTTTGATGCTTATTTTCTTTTCCTAAGAGTTCACTGTTCATCAAGGAACATGTTTGTAGTCCTTGTTTAATAACAGAAAGAATATTATTTTCCTATCAGCTTGAGAGTTTGTGGGACAGCTAGTGTACTAGGATGTAAGGCTTCAATTTCGTTGTACTGGGTACTGTGTTGTTAATAAAACTTTTGTCCCAACCAAATGACACTACTGTCCTACTAATAAATACTGTGCTTATGCTTTGCATAGTGCTTGTCTTTTAACTAGAACATTCCTGCAATCAAAATATTAAATATTTTTTCCATTTGAGTACATCATCTATAGTTGCTCAGTGTTCCTTAAAAACATTATTAAACAAAGAACTTGTTTTTAGTATTCATGTTAACAAATCCCAGAGAGAAAAATCACCTTGTTCCCACTTATTGCTTAGTTTATGTTTCTTGAATGTTTTGGCCTACTTTAATGCAAAGGTCTGATGTGTATTAGCATAGTTTGAGTTCACTAACGATTATACCAATCAAGTTGTACAATTTATTTTTGTTAAATTTTGCCCTTTGGAAGTAAATAACAGAGGCCCAGCTCTCCAAATGTTTTAGGATTTCATCTTTACAGAAACTAGATTCCTAATGATTGACAAGACATTTATTTTACATCCCTCTCTCCTAGATTTTATAATGTATTTTAAAATTAATTTTCTGCTATCCCTGAAATGGTGCAGTCACTAGTGCATGCTGATTGCTAAGCTTCTGTTGCTGAGCATTACCAGGTGGATTGTGGTGGGTCACAGGCTGGGTTTGGGCTGTTGGGCTATAGTTTGAAACAAGTGTGAGGTTGGCTGCATTTCTTTTAATTTTCTTTTGTTATATTGCAGTAAGAAATAAAGACTGCCACATTACATTATGCCACCTCTTCACAGAGTTAAAAATGGGGGCACGGTAAGGCAGAGAGAAATAGAAGGAAGTGTTGGGCAGTGTCTGAGATAGCTTTGGGCTGGTATAGTTATTATGCAAACAAAATTGTCTGGTTTGAGTTTTCAAGTTTGGAGCATTACTTGATATAGATTCTTAACATGCTACATGAAGGTCCTGTTTCTAAGATGAGAATATTGAAAAATGTCACTTTTCCTTTGTAATAATGTAACTCCTTAATAGTGTTCTGGTGGCTGTTAGGAAGAGGAAACCATTTAATGGCTGGTTGTTTCCCAATTATTAACAGGGTCCACAGGAGTCATAAGAGCAGTGAACTCCTTTTAAAGCTTCTCTGGGTTTTATGCTTTCAGAAGGAGAAATGAAAGGACCTGGACTCAGTTGTACAGGTGGAATTTGTGCTGTACATTTATCTAGTATTCTGTAGCCCTCCTCATCATATCCTTTTATCTAAGGATAGTGGAGTACTTTTGTCTCATCGTCATGACCAGGCTTCGCGAACAAAGATTTGGGAAGGCTCTATCCGCACTTGCTACAGGCACGCTGGTGGCTTATGAGGCCAATCCGTGACAGACATATCCGATTGCAAAAGGCACAGCAGAAAGACTCCTTAGGTGGTGTATTCTGCAATACACGGTTCTTTCTGCGTTGCCTTTTCTCCTCGAGAGTGATCCTGCGTGTGTTCTCAAAGGAGACAGCAGCGTTATAGATGGTGTGTCTCCAGACCTCCCGATTGGAGGTCAGAGTAGACCAGTTATGTTGATCAATATGGCCAAGGCTGAGATGTTGTTTCAGGGAGTCCTTGTATCTTTTCTTCGGGGCTCCTCTCTTGCGGCAGCCGGTGGCAAGTTCACCATAAGGCAAGATCTTAGGGAGGCGGTGGTCCTTCATCCTGGAGACGTGCCCTGCCCAGCACAGCTGTGTTCTCAGCAACATGGCCTCGATACTTGTGACTGCTGCTTGCAACTTTTGTCTAGGAATTTGTTTATTGGCCTATCTTTTCAACAAGCAGAGGAGAGCTTTACATCTTACCTATATTGAAGTACATTTGGCCTCTGGGTTGTATGTGCTTACTGTTGTTACAAATGTTGCCAGTGTTTGATGTTTATGGCCAAACTACAGTGAATTAGCAATATGCTAAAAAAGTAAATTTACAATTTTATACAAACACAACACAAGTTTGTAGACAAAGGTTAGAAATGACACCCACAACCAAGAAATCTGGTGCCCCTCTGTCCCTCCCTATCCTGCTTCCTTCCTTTGTAATTTGTGTCTTTCCAGTACATTAACGGAAAAATCCTGAAGAAATATTTCAGAATAGTTAAATGAAGAGAAACTAGGTCTAGAGGTAAGAGTTTTATTATAGTTATCATTTTATGGAATAAGTTGATTGGAAAATTATGTAGTTGGAAGCTAAGCTTCAGAAACAAAGTGTAATAAACTAAAGTAACAGTACTGCAGTATGTTGTATCAATTAGTGTTGTAAACATCTTGGAGAAGTTATGCTTCTATAGTTAAAATTGTGGTTTTTCTTCCTAGTTTCAGCAAAAGATGTTAGAGGTTCAATTGTCATTCAAAGAAATATTTAAATTTGGCTACTATCAAAGTCAAATGTTTCTGTTTCATTAGAATTACACTTTGCATATAATTTTTCACAGTCTTTCTCTGCATAGAGAAACCATTGGGAAAAAAGGTGGACAAAGCAAAAATAAAGTAATATTTTTAAAAAAATGAAGTGAGAGATATGTGAAGTTGAACTGAAATGGAAGTTTTTATTTTGAAATAATGGCTTTCTCTCTTTTTAAACTATTTATTCAAAATGTGTGTAAATAATGTATTTTTGATCTGAGGGTATTACAAAAAAAATAATTAGGTTTAATAGAACTGTGTTACTTTATACAATGGGCTTTTGTTATGTTTGCCATTGGTGTAAGCTGCTGTTGTGACGAAAGTAGAAATAATCATCTCCCTACTCTCTCCTATTTTTGACTTCAAGGAAAATGTGACATATTTTGGAATACTGAAATATGACAGGTTATTTTCAGTTTTAATGCAGAGGGAGGATTTGGAGCTTTAAATAGTGCAGCTTAGCAAGTTGACTTTTAGGTAAATATAACTAGAATCAGCAAGCACTTATCTACTGATTAGAGAATGTGCATTTAACAAGCATCTGGTGTATGCTGCAGTACATGAGCACAATTTGATTTTTTAAAAGGCAATTTTTTTAAATGCAGATTAATTTCATTAAAAATTAAATCCACACCTAAACTTTGATCTGTGGAATCTTTTAATGGGACAAGAGCCCATCAATCTTTAAGACTGTCTCCTTGCAAAATACATACTAGAAAAAGAGCAATGAGTCCTGCTACACATGCCAAGAAGCCAATGTCAGAGACTTATCAGTAGGACTAAGATTTTAAAACACTTTTCAGAAGAGACCTGGGAAGGACTATCTTTAGGCTATCATGAACATGCAGATGTACCTGAGATCAGAGATAAAGGAATACACTTGTAAACATGTTCATGTAACACAAGCACAAAGCACAGCTAACTGCAGTAATGTGGGGAAATGTAGAGGCTGAAAGAGATTCTGCAAAGTGGGATTACTGTTGAGAAAAGGAAGAAATACTGCTTCACAATATTTACAGCCATGAGATTTTAATACTTCTTTCCAGCTCTTTAAATATGTATCATTATAGTGTCTTATAGGACTGTGTGTAATGGACAGAGGTGGGTCTGTAGAGTGCTGTGGTAGTGCAAAAGCAACATAGTTTTCCTATGCCTCTGAATTGAACCTTGAAACTCTGTATATGTAAATGAAGCTTCTTGTTTCTTCCAATGGTTGTTGGTGTTCAAGGTATGTTAGGGAGGTCCTGAGAACACAATTCTCTCAACAGATATTAGTGTCCTGTATCTCTCTCAACAGATATAGGAGTCAGCACATAGATACTCCCAAGCCTTTAGGAGTAGTTTGAATACCTAGATGCAATATCTAACCATAGAGGTGAGTATAGCTTTAAGGGGCCCAGGCTTCTTTCTAATGGTTCCCCAGATCTCCAAGTATCTGCTGATGGGTGTCCCCAGAACTGCTGCATTTGACATGTTTGAGTAAGTAGATGCCTAGATCACATCTAATCTCAATGGCAGTTCAGGGAGTTGGCAGCTATTTTGTTTCTGGGCAAAATGGATGAGGCATCCCAGAATATTACCTAATTGTTTGAGCCACACAGAAATGACAGTCACAAACAGAGATATTGGTCTTCCTTTTGTCCAGTAGCCTAGTAAACCTTTATGGCTTTTAGGAAAACTCAGATAGATTTTATAGACTTAAATATTCATTTTAGCAGAGCTTAGATTTCTGATGAGTGCACTCTCTACCAAAGGGGGTTTAGGCACACTCTAAATTGACTCTACAACATCACTTTTGACTCTGATTCATAAGTCCAGTTCAACAGAATAAATAAGGTTTATAACTGAACATATTCAGCATAATCTGTCAGCTGAGCAAACAGTGAATCAGAGGCACTGAGTTCATTCATCAGATTGTTGGAAGCTAGAGCAGATGGGTCACTAGCCAATATCTGTGGAAGATGCTGTCTCTAGCTGTCCTGCAACCAAACTGAAGCAGGGGATACTGGATTAGCTCTGTACAGAAGAAAGAGTTTCTAAAACTACTTTGTTCAGCACTTGGAATTTCCTTGGAGATCTGATCCAGTCCATCTCAGTTTAATGTTTTTCATGAAACAAGCACCCAAGGCCTACAGAAATTCAGAAACTGTAATAAAAATGGAATTAACAGATTAAAGGAACTGTCACAGGTAAGAGAAGCTAGGCCACAAGAGAGAAAGACATGATTCTTTTAACAACACTAAGAGCGCAATCAAACACATTTACGTTCATCATTTTTGTACTGTCTCTTGCAATTTTGTTCTATTTTAGGAGACATATAGACATAGAAAAACTTTTAAGAACTTTTTTTTTTCTCTATGGTTTGTAGTAAAATAGAATAAAACAAAAGCAGGAGAAATTACTTCACATGAAGAATCACATCTACACAGCCCACTTCTGCTATTCAAATTAGCCTTATTCTGGCTATGCAGGGTTTCTTAACACTGCTGCATAATGAATGTTGCTTAAGTGTGAATTTTACTTGCTATCTATGTAGGACAAAGTGTTAGATGCTCCCATGGCTTGATCTGATATTTATAAAAAGAGCTGATTTCAAAGAAAATCCTACCTTTGCTTTGCTTCTATATATATAATTCAAAAAATCTAAGGAGCATTTCATTTGTGAAGCTTCTCAATAAATAAAAACTTCACATAATTTCTCCTGTAATAGTAGTTCCTTTATCTCATGCAGAACTTTTTTTCTGAAGTAACATTATCAGGAAACTCCTTGCTTTTCTGTTCAGGAGGTGAGTTTTTTCATTGTTAAAGGGACCACACTGCACACAGCTCAGGTAGATCATCATCCCTTCACAGTGTTACCCAGAGGTTCAAACCAGGTTAATTTTGGTTGTTCCTGTCCTTATGATGTATTTGTCCCACTCAAAGAAGCAAATTACATGTACAAATGAAGAAATCATGAAATAAAAAAAAATGAAAGGCATGGTGTTCATGGTTTTCCAGCAGAAAATACTTAGCAAAAGACCACACAGCTTCAGTGTTTTCCAGTGGTATGGACAAAGTTTGGCTATTTTCATGGTTAAACTATTTTTTCCAGAACTGTTTCTAAGTTCTGGAGGTGTACAAGCTTTTTAAGTGACCACTGCCATCTGGATTCTCTTGGATCAATAGAAGAGTTTCAGTTTGGACAATACTCTCAGGCATGTGGTGTGATTTTTAGGGAATCCTGCTCAAGGCCAGGAATTGGACTCAATGATCCTTCTGGGTCCCTTCCAACTCAGCGTATTCTATGATTCATACAAGATTAAAACACAGAAAATGGGAACATACCTCTAACAGACAAACTTACCTGGGTCTCAGTGTGGGACTCAAAGTAACTCTTGATTTAAAGAGGGATGAAAGAGCAGACAAAAGTTGGACAGAAAGTAGGTGCAGACACTTAGTGGAAAAAAATAGGTGAGGGTAGAATAGGTAAGGTAAGAATTTTGGTGGCAAAGAGTCTTATGCATCGGCTTTGTACTTTGAAATAAAATCACCAAATGGATATAAAATTTTTCTATATTTGTTGAGACTTGCAAGTAGAGTAATTCTTAAAATAACAACAACCTCCTGACTTCTAATCCAGGAAAGATAATGCCTCCAGATCTGGAGGCAAATGTTCTTTTAGCTCCTTCGCCAAGAGTAGAATCTGATGCTAAATAGATGTTTTGCATTGGATCAGCGTTGCCGTGCTGTGGACGTTTTCAACAAGCTGGTGCCCTTTTGTCAGACCCGCGCAGTGACAGGATCGGGCCGGGGCCGCAGCCGGCGCGGCAGCGCCGAGCTCCGCCAGGGGGCGCCGTGGCCCCACCGATGCCCGTTCCCGCTCCCGGTTGTTCCAGCCCGGGGACAACGCGGACGGAACCAGCCTTTTACTTGACCCTCAGCGGAGGGCAGGCACCGCTGCCGCACTGAAAGGAGCTGCTGGGTTGTCTCATTTTGGAACACGGAATTCAGTACCTTACGAACGCCTCTGATGCTGATAAACCACCTCAGATAAGCCAGTTCTGTGGTTTCTTTGCAGAACTCAAGGATACAGACAAGGCGAATCTCTGGATCATTTTTTTTTCTCTTTCAAGTGTAAAGGCTTGACTGAAAGCCTGCTGTGAAGGTCTCCTGTGTGTTTAACACGAAGTGTTTAGCACAACAGGACACAGAAGCAGGCATTTCTCAAAGCACCTCGATACCTAACAACATAAACACTTATAGATCTGCCCCTAACCTCAAAAGAAAAAAAAACCCACAAGTTGAAAATAAGATTTAGAATGGAATTCGATATCTATTTCTACTTATAACTAAATGATGATCATATGAGAAGGAAAAAACTGATACTCTCTTATTTGGACACAAAGCGTAGCATCTTGTTCCACTGAACTGGGATTTGTGTCATACCAATATTTGGAAATGCTGAAAAAAAAATTTTAAAATATGGTTCTTATTTTCCATTTTTATTAATGTGGCATATCAATATGCACTAGGATTTCATAACAAAATTCCAGTGTTCAATGATCTTAAATATCTGATCTTAAGAATTCGTGTGGAACTCTACCCCATCTGCTAGAATAAAATAAGAATTTAAAGCAATCTGGGAATTTGAACACTTCACATACTCATTGTATAATTACATATAGTAGACTAACTGTGGCACTGCCACTATAGGGACTGAAATAAACCATAAAACCAGTTTGACAAGCAAGTTAAACCACTGTTCTGTTCCTGTCCATACAGTCACATTTTCCTCTTGAGTTCCATCCTGCACTTTTTAATATGGCATGGCTGTTGCAAGAATATAATAGAGTCAACAATCATCTGGGTACTTTAAAATTCTAGTGCTTCTGCAAACTTCCTAGCAGAAGGAAGGGATGACATTTAAAGATTTTATTGTTTTAGAAAACATTGAATAATATACTGACTTGTGTACTGATTTAAGTGGTCAAACCATGCTGCAGTAGACAGAATTTCAAAGGAAATAGAATACAGTTCTTTCCCCTGCTGATTCAACTGCTGAGCTACGCAGCTTGTGATGAATATGCAACTGATTCCTAATGGAAATGAGAAACAGATAGGAAAACTGCATAGTTTTGTGTTTTAGGGAAGTTTCCAAACAATAAACAAAACTACTGCCATGTGGCAGAATGAGATGGAGCTCAGCATAAGGGTACAAAGTACGTGTGGTGTCTCAGTACCAGGGAGCCACTGAGGGGTTTGACACACTGACCTGGTGCCACTTGGGCTGTCCACAGCCTGGTATGCTGTGGAGATGCGTGATACTGGCAGGCAGGACACAGGACCTGGGAAAAATGTGCTGAATGTTTATTTTAATCCCAGTTGTAATACCTAGAGGTCTGCTGTCCCTGTGCATGGACAGTGAGCTCACACATGGCTGCCCAGAGCAGGGTAGAGGTGTCTAGAAACAGGCTCTGGCAGTGTCACTTTAGGTGCTGTGTGGAGCCTTACCTGGCCTGTAGCCCCTGCACTAGGACAGGGAAAGGCTGGTATAAACACGACCTCGTGCTAGTCTGCTCTGCCTGGGGGTCTCAGGCAGTATGGAGACCTCCCAAATGGTACTGGGTATTTTTCTGTCGGGAACTGAACACCCTGTACAGATACAGAGTAGTTTATATGTGTAAAGACACAGAGACTCATTCTTCAAGGACGATTCTCCACTGATACAATTGATCAGACATGGGACTAAAACCCAGAGTTTATTAATCCTGATATCTTTCTTGAGCATAATTCCCTTTCCCTAGCTATAGTATATAAACACTTTATATATGTGTATATGTTTATAAAGTGTTTGGATAATATATAGAGAGAGTATAATAGAACAACTAGATTTGCTGCACTAAAGATTTTAGCATGGGCTTATCTTTATATACATATAGCTTTTCTATGCATGTATAAAGTGTTTGCACACTCAAGGCTTAAGAAAATACAGAACACATTTAAAAGTCTAGCTGATTGCAGTCCTTAGTATAGAAAATAAATATTCCAAAAATAAACTTGAAGTGCAAAAACAGGTGTAGCAAAGCATTCTAGATTATTATTAAGAACCATGAATTAGAATTATTTTAAGACCTATTAGCAAAAGTATTGAAAATGCAAGATTTGTTTGTCTGAGAAACAGTCTCCCAAGCGGTGTCATAGAAGCAACTTTGCAACATTCAAAAAATAGACTGAATAAATTAGAATTTAAAAAAATCACACTAAGAAGTCCTAAGTACCTGGTAATAAAAGGCACTAGAAGCTTAATAATATGTTTTTGAGTCAAATTTCTGTGGTTACATTTCTTGCTATATTCTATCTTCATAGGTAGCTAGCTGCTAAGTCAGTCAACTGTCATGTCTACTTACTAATTTGTGCTCCTAACCCCTATAACATTTATTTTATTAAAAACAGATGTCTAAAAGAATCTGTTTTCATATCAGTCATATTTTCTCCATAATTGACATAACAATATGATAATATTATCTGGTAGACTTATTCTTACAAAAAATAGACAACTAAATCAGTTTAGTATAAAGACTGTGGGAGATTAAAAGTTAATATATGACAGGACTCTGAGACTAACAGGGTATTCAGGTACCAAGGTGGGCATAATGTAGAATTCCTACACTGAAATCACTAGCAGTTAGGGTACTCTTTAAGATGTAAGAAATATTAATACAGGCTTTTGAAGTTACAAACGTCAATCTTTCCTGGAGGTTTCCATTCAGTGTTTGCCTTAACTTGGTAATTGAATTGGTGAACATGACTGGTCTTAAAAATATGCCAGTGTTTTCCTTACAGCTGGGTGTCAAATATGTATAGAACTTTAATACTCAACTTCCATTGCTGCCTCCTCATTTTTAAAAATCCAGTTAGGTGCAAGTCTGAATTGTTAGATAGCTTTGACAAGGTGGCTCATTATCCCATGTTAGAAAAAAAACCAGTAGGAAATAGATCTGTGTCCATAAAGTCTTATAATTCCTAAGGAACCAAAGTTCTTAGCTCATATGTCACTGCCCAGTTATTCTTATCATCTATATGTCTTGGGGCCTGGAGCATACAACCAAGAGCACAAGTTTTGGCCAAAGCCAGATAATCCGCTTATTTCCATGCTGTGCAAGTTTCGAGCTGGCTTCCCGCCAAGTCCCCCGAAACTTGACAACAAGGACCCGCCTCCCAGAGAGGGAAAAGGAAAAAAAAAACCAAGCAGCCAAAGCTATAGCAAAAATATATGTATATATATATATATATAACATATGAGACAGATACACAAAAGGAGAATACCACACACCGGGGGGGGGGGGGGGGGGGGGGGGGGGAAGGGAGAAGGACAAAAAGGGGCAAGGACCGAACAAGCCAACCAGCTAACCGAAGGCAAACTAGCAAAATATCTCACCACTTCCCTTCGAACAGGCAGGATGGTTGGCACGGCCCAAGGCTCTGCCCTCACGCGTGGCAGATAACAGCAGTCACTGTAGGCCTCGGCTCCAGATAAGCCCGACCGAAACAGGGACCCACCGTTCTCGAACCTCGCCGGAAAGGAAGAGAACAAGATCCCTCCCGCTGGCTTTATTTATACCTCAAGTTACGTAAAGGAATAGCATGGAATACTTCCGTGATCACTTTTCTAGTTCCTTCCTGGTTACAAGTTGGTCTCCAGGAAGGCCTAGAGTGAAACCACCACATTGAGAAGAATGAAGATACTTGGACATTTTTTAAGTGATCAGCATAGTTGTAATCGACAGTGACATTACACAGTTGGAAGTTAAGGCTCAAAAGGAAAATAAATATAGTATTTTTTACAGAAAAAAAATTCACAAAGCTCAGGTTTCCTAAAGATTACTTGGCACAAAACTCTAATTTGGGCACGGTAGGTAATAATCCTGTGTTGGCAGGGAGGATGACAGGAGGAGTCAGGTGACTTATGACAATATTCCTCCCCATCTCTTATTTTTATGATTTCCATAATGATTTGAGCAGAGAAGCATATCAACTCAATTGCAGAATATCAGATCCAAGTTTCTGTATATCCAGGTACTTTTTATGGATAGAAAGGGTTGGCAAAAGCAAACTGAAGTAAAACCGTCCACCCTCTCTTGGCGGGCAGCTGGGCTGGGAACTGATTTGCAGCCACGAAGTTTCTGTCTAGTCCCGTATTTACTAATCGACTGTGAGTTTTCCTAAATTGCAACCACTGCAGTTCATTTTTCCTTTTTGAATTTAGAGCTAGGAGTAATCTGGAGCACAAATCAGAGCAATGAACAGACAGAATTAGTTCTATGTTGTGAAAGGACTACAGTTATATTTTACTGTTACATTTATGCATTAAGTAATGGACACTAATCAATGCTCCATTGATTACTTTGTATGTTCAATTTAACACACAGCCATGTGATAAACCCGCAGTTTCAATATAAGTTGGTGCTTGGCAGCCCATTGCAGAATGTTTATAGCAGTGTTTAATGACTGGTTTGGCTGTCCATCTCTAACTGGAAAAATCTTTTTCTTCCGAATTCCAGAGAGTAGCAAAGTCACAGCTGTTCAGGTATAAACAGTCAGAATTCAAGATTTGCTGCTCATTTTACTACTTGTTCCCTTTTTTTGTGAGAGTATGATCACTCTTCTTGTTATCTGAATGGAATACATAAAGTATCTACTTCTATTGTCATTTCACTACTTTGTATTATACCTAGTCTCCTCATCATTTGCTTGTTTGTCCCTCTGGGACCTGGAACTGCAAATTAGGTCAATGATATCACAATACACTAAGTACTGTAAAGGACAGGATCAGACTGAATTTGTGAAGCTCAGAGAGAGGGATCCCTCTCTCTGAGAGGGAAAATGAGGAGAAAAGCATTCCCTCTTGTATGTCTGCCCTTTGTATTAATTACATTGAATCCTACCTAGTGCATTGAAGAAGATGAACAAAGAATTGACCATTGGACCTCATTATATCCTATATGCGGTATTCTTCTTAAAATACACTGAAAGGATAAAAGGCAAAGCTCCTCCACAAAACTGTGGGCCTTAGCAATCCTTCCTCTCAGCAGTGGCTGTCAGCTTCATTATCTCACAACTCTGAATCGATGTCTGTGTATCATGATGGGCAAAGGATTTGAAATGCTAGGAACACCAAATATTTATTATTTTTAATACATATATATTTTTTACTCAAAAGCATTGACAAGATCAGATCGTTAGTGTCACTGGTTTGATTTATAGAAATACATGTATTTTCTGTGCCACCTGGGCAAAGATATATATCCATAAATGAAGTGTTAGTATTTCTTGCTGGTCTATTAGCTATACTGTAGGATCTATATAACTAAAAAAGACAACTAAGCACCAGCATCTTCCACAGCACACTGAGAGACTGCCGAAATCATCGTTAAACAGAGCTGACTTGCAAGTACTACTCAGCCTGCCAGAACACAGAAACCAGTAGCTGTTTTTATAAAAACAAAAGTCCTGGATCCAAAATGGGTTCCTTTCACTATGACTGGTAGTTTCCGAGAGTAATCATTTCATGTAGTCATTAGTTTATTCTGGCACAATAAGTAACCGCATGTTCCTGAGTGAAGTGAGAGCTTGTGATCTTAGAGATGGTGTACAGCAATCTGGACTGGTAAAGATGCAAGAAATCCAATAAATCAAAGTCCATCTGTACATTATTTCATAAGACCTCCTTGAAAATTCTTTTGGGAATATTCATAAATTGCAAAATAAGGGAATTTTCAGCATCTGTAACTGACAGGAGGGGAAGCAGCAACTGCTCACAAGTTAAACAAAAATTCTAGCAAGAGAACACACAAGGGGTTTCTCCTTTTTCTGTGACTCCAACTTTGTCTTCAGATCTGTGGTGGGAGCAGCATCCAGCAGCTTGTGGTCACCCTTCCAGTATTGTCACTAACTTAGGTCACCTAGTATAGGCCTGTTTTCAGTTCAACAGCTCTATACTCTGAATCTAGACCTGACTGCATATATTTTATGAACCTGACTGGGAGTAACTGGTATTTGAAGCATACAGTCACTGATAAAATTACACCTTGTTTGATGATTGCTTTTTCATTAGTTATGTGATGCCATTTATTGGTATAGCTGGTGATGGGTCTCGAGACTAAGTCATATGACGAGTGGCTGACGGAACTGACGTTGTTTAGCCTGGAGAAAAGGAAGCTCAGGGAAGAAATTATCACTCTCTACAACTACCTGAAAAGAAGCTGTAGCAAGAGGGGGCTTGTTCTCTTCTCCCAGGCAACAAGTGAAAGGACAAGAAGACAGCATCAAGCTGTGCCAGGAGAGGTTCAGGATGGACATAAGGAAGAATTTTTTCACTGAAACTGTTTTCAAGATTGGAATGGTCTGTTCAGGGAAGTGGTGGAGTTACCATCCCTGGAAGTGTACAAGAAATGACTGGACATGGCACTTAGCCATGGTCTGTTTGACAAGGTGGTGTTCAGTCAAAGGTTGGACTCAATAGTCTTGGAGATCTTTTCCAATTTTAATACTTCTGTGATTGGCCAGAGGTCATACAGTGCCTTTCTCATGTTTACATTCATGTTAATGTTTTAGATTCTATCACAGAAAAACAAGACATTTTCCAGGAGCAACTGCAGCAACATTGATGCTGCTATAGCCTGCTCATCTGTGCTTGATTATGTAGAAGCTTAGACACAAATATGTTCATGAGTTTGTCAAATCCTGCAGCACCTCAAGTATGGTGCCTCTGTACCTTTAACAGCAAAGAAACATATCTCAAAAAAGGTAAAAAAACAACCAAACAAAACCCCACAAAACAAAACAAGAAGCCACAATCACACAAAACCCCAAAACAAAATGAACAATCTCGCAAAGAAATGACAAAAAAAACCCCAAACCCCAAGACAGAAAGAGATGGTCAAGTTCCTTGATAGAGAAAGCCACGCAGGACATGTATAAGCACATGTGGTAACAGGGTCTGTCACACTGTCACACTCCTCCTTCCTCCATCAAGCTTTTGGTGAAAATGTTGAATCAAGATACATGGAATTCCTACTCTCATTGGGAACCCCTTGTGCTCTTACCTGCACATGCTGATGTTCATACATTGATGATCGACTTCCACACCTGGCTCCTTCACCTGCTAAGCAGCAAAGCCAAGTTTCCTTTGTCTTTCTTTTATTTGTAATTTAACTATATGACCTACTCTTGTTGCTTTGTGTGATTCCCAACAATATTTAATGTCTTAATCTTTTAATCTTTCTCACTTTATGCTCAAATGCTATTGCTGCTACTTTACATTCATACTTCATAGTGTTTGTTTCCACTTTTATTCAATTCCTTCTTATTCTCAGGTATCTTCAAATATAATCGTATCTCTTCTGACAGTTCTCTTGCTTCAGAAGAGTTTGCCTTTACAATTTATATACTTTACTTGCTTCTCTTAGAGTTTACTCTGTCCTACACTCTTAGATTATTTTCTTAGGCTATTTTCTCAAAAGATTGCTTCAACCACTTCCTTGATTTTGTTGTGGTTTCCTTTCCTGAAACCAATTATTCTTATTCCCGCTGCTCTCATCCCTTCCTTCTTTCCAAAACCAAATTTATAATCTATACAGCAGAGAGAAGAAAGCTGTGACAAACAATATAGAGTAGCTGCAGTTGATAGGTAATGACATAGATGAGTGATAAGATCTGAGAGTAAATTTTTAGCTTTATTTTAATCCAAATCTTCTGTTTTGTAACATTTTCACTTATGCATAAGTGGATGTAACATGATATCACCATTAATTTGTCTTGACAGTTATAATCATGTTTTATTTTCACTTTCAAAGATCTCTAAAACATTTAAAGGTATACAGAAGAACCTTGTAAAATTTAGTAAGGAAGAAGCCATGAGCATTCTATAAAAAAAATACATCTGAGATGCAGATAAATAATTATTTACTCAAATCTGGGTCTGAAAAAAACAGATAGGGATACTTTCTGCCTCATTTGAAAAACAACTAGTGATTTGTATTAAATAACTAACTGCCTTTAATAGAATGTTAATGTTTCTATAGGATGCTAAATAGCAGAATAAAAGTATGAAAGGGATGAAGTATATACACTATTGGAATTTACTGGAACTTAGAAGTCAGATGAGGCATCTGAGTGACACACACTAAAAGAAAGGAAGGAAATACTTTGGGCAAGAAACCCAATAGTAACCTGTGTTCTCATTAAGGTTTTCAGAGGATTTTTAAGGATCAGAGGCAACTTCAGGTATGAAGATCACAACTCAACAAAGAAGGAAAAAAGAAAGAAACTGCAAAGTTTGCAACTTACATGTCATGAAAAGTTGAAGGGCTAAAATGTGCTTTGCGGATTAAGGAATATAAAGGTGCTGGATCCTTTGGCTTTAATACAATGGATGAAGAAACAAATTATGATTGACTTGATATCAGTCTCTCCAGAATGGTCAGAGTTATTCTTAACAAAGGGCTCAGCTCTGAAGTGAAGAATACTGTGTTCCTGCTCCTTACATCTGCAGGAGATCCACTGGCACACTGCAAGCTCTGCTGCTGGGCACCATGGCAGGATTGAGCCCACAATGAATTTGTAGTTGTACAAACCTGCTTTCTCTCCAACAGTATTGTAGAGCTTAAACAGGACAGCAAATGACACAAATCTGAAGAAATGTTTAGAAGCACTCTCTGGTTCCTCCTGCCTTTTAATGATTTGTCTGTTGGCATGTTTTTCCTCTTTGCCATACAGCTGATTTCTTTGTTATTAGTTCAGATTACTGTCAGCAGCTACTGTCAGTTCTGCTGTTTATAGTCACTGTGATTCTCAAACTGGGCAAAGTTTATTTAGGTGAGGAAGGTGTATTTTTCACTTAAACAAAAGAAAGACTAGAAATGCTCTATTCTGTGGCACCCTGTGGTCCTTACTGGCAGCAGCAAAACCACTGTTAGTGTTGTGTTCCTTGTGGTGGACTCTTCCCACGCTGACTCAAATCTCCCCACTAAGGTGACCCAGAGCCTCAAATTTCTTTTCTTCTCTACCCTGACAAGAGGGAGACTTGCTGTCTGTACCCTCTGAATTCGTGATGTAAACAGCATTTTTTGTGGCTACCATTCTTGGCAAAAGTGTTGCTTCTAGGAACAAAAACCCCTTTGCTTGAAAAACAGGAAAAAGCAGTGAGGGCCACTCAGAAGTCTGTAATGCAGCTCCCGTACTGAATGGACCTGAAACCAATGCTGTTACCCAAAAATCTTCTTATGAGTTACACAATGCTTAAGAACAAGATTTATAGAGCCTAATGTCAGGTCAGTGCTCCACCCCCCTCTGCCAGCTCAGCATGCTACCCTATACAGATTAAGAATTAATCTTGCAGCAAGATAGTGGGATAAGATTTTGGATGTCACTACACTCCCTGTAGTGAGACAGGGAAGAACATCTCGCAGTTTATTTCTTGGAGAGGTATGACACAGCCTTGAGGCTGCCAAGTGAGATGCAACAGGTCCACAGCTCCAGAAAGAGAACAGATTAGAAAATATTTCAGTTTACCTGGTATCAGGCCAGAGTATGCTGACATTGCATTTTCTCCTCCCTACACACTCATCCCCAAGCCAGCCTTCTCAAACGGGCCATCATGACTGTTTCTTCTGCCTCTCCCAGTCTTTTCTGATGTACCCCCATAGGTATGTCCAGAAAACAGAAATCCACTCCATAACTCTGTTCTATGTCTGCTGTGAAGCTTTATATACCGCACTGTTCACAAAGAGCACATAAAATGCAGGAGAGCCATACTGCTCCATTAATATAGCCCAGAATGGTGTCTCCTGCTCTGCCCTGAGCAGCACACAGCACAGACATGCCCACACAGCATCGCTGCTTCACCAGTTCTATAACTCACAGTCCAATATCTGCACTTCACCACCACATGATTATGTTTAAGCCTTTGCTAAGAGTTAATCCACATCATGCAGGGCTTAACTGTAACTGTGATTTTGGGGCTGTGAGGGCCCTTCAATGAAATTTTTATGACTGATGTATTCAAGTTAATTTTCTGGTAAAATTCAGAATCAGAAGTCCAGTGGGATGTCCAAATACTGTTATTGAGAAACAAATCTTGGAATTACTTGGAATGCTTAGAAGCCATAAACAGGAGTAGAGGTCTCAGCAAAAATATGATACTCTCAGAGGAGATTGGAGATACCCTCAGAGGAGATTGGAGATACCCTCAGAGGAAACTGGAAAAAGCAGCCCGTGTTCAACAAAAGATAATAATTGAGATAAACAGCACCCTTGAGATAAAAGAGAACATACAGAGATTCCATGGGAAATTTTTTTTTCCTTGTTTTTCATGGTTCTTTGCAAGAAAAATTGATGTTCATGGTTTTATGTTTTTATTTTACATATATTTCCACGCTCTGGGGCAGTAGTGTCCATGTTTTGTTAGCCCACATGACCAAACCAGCAGACAGTATAGCTGATAACGCTTCATTTTGAGATTTACTTGTAACTAGTGCAGTGCTTCTCCTATGAAAAACAATTACTGGTCATAACAGAAACCTGTATTTGCTGATTTCCTTCTATGACAACATCTTATTCATAAAATGAGGATGAACTTCTTTTCTGTTCCTCTCACTGAGTCCCCCCATGGGAGTGCCCTGCCCTGTGGCTGTGACGGAGGTGTCTGTCAGAACACAGGGTTTTGCTGCATCTGCTGGCACTGTCCTCCTGTCTTCAAGTTTCTCTCTCTCCATCTCAGGCTCTGCAGGAACAGGGCTGTCTCTCACTGCTCTGGGTATGGCAAGAAGAACACCAAGGCCTCCCATAAAGAAAGTCTTCCAGATCCTGCTGCAGGAAGTCAGGGAATCCAAAAAGGCTTTTGCTGTTGTGGAGAATGTGCCCTGGAGAGAAGTGTATGAATATAAATATCTTAGTTCATTTGGATGATTTATAGGAATATAATCCTGTCACCCTTAATTGTGAGAAAACTAACTTTTGTACTTAAATGGTGTTTGAAATGAAGTTTGGCCCACCTAGGAAGGAACAGGGCTGGGGAGGCACAGGATGGGGAATAAGCCACCGTAGGCTGGTACCCTCAGGCCAGCCAGCAGGAGAGAGGAAAGAAAAGGGGAAATCAAGAGAAAAGTATTAAGAAATGATTCTTGGAAATTACTCTAGAGCTCAGGTAGGGAGGTAAGTTTATGCACTCTGTGTTGCAAGAAGTAGGTCACAGGCAAGATTTCCACGCAGTCTGCCTGGAAGCCATTCAAGCCATTCCCATAGCTGTGGTTTGGCCCAGGCTGCAGACTCCCTGTGACATGCCCAAAAAAAGCAGCACCTTCTGGAATCTTCTGCCAGCCCATGCTGGGCTCAAAGGGGGCTGAGCCACTCCGGCCCCCTTCTCCTGAGGCTGAGTTTGCTACAACTGGCCATAATTTTAGCTTTGTTCTCTGCTAAGATTATATAGCTCCCTACTGTCACAAGATGAATTATTTTTATTTAACTGGCTAAATTATTTCAAGGCAAACATTTTATTTACAAGTGACTTGGTATTACAGCTGTAGTTTCCACTTCCTGAGGGCAGCACAGGGGAAAGGCAGGGATATTCAATGACGATGACTTTCTCAATCTCAATTTCAGTTCATCCTGGATAGTTTTACCAATACCAATGTAGCAATTCAGTAGGAAAAAAAAGAGCTAGAATAAGGGAAGAATTTACCCAAGTACCTAATGACATTTTCTTCCTTCTTAGGCCGTGCCAAGAAAAAAGATAAAGTTAGCTGATTCCTTACTTCCCAAAATGAGGACTGAACTAAAGGGAAAGCCACAAATTGCTTCTCATTCTTGTCACTCTCCCCAACTGCACATATCAAAATCATCTGTAGGCAGGAGAAAACCTACAGTGCTATTCTGCAGCAGCTGCTGGAATGACACTGGGAGTTAATGTGCCCTACAAAACCTTAAAATCTCTTTTTTCAGACTGTACTCTCACCGTCTTTTCTTTCAGAAAAATAAGTTCTCAGTACGTGATGGAGAAAATATTATCCATATGGGACTCCAAAGAAGTTACTACAAATTAATTTGTAGAATTAAAAAAAAAATCAATGGAATTATTATCTTTTACTTTAACAGACTACAACAAAGAGTTTATAAATCATCTGTTCTTTTTCTAATATCTTTTTCCAAGATAAAGTCTGAAAATGTAGTTCTCAATCCCACTTCAAATACTATAATTGTAAATGGAAGATTAAAGATAAAAAGACTAATATACCATGTTAGCCAAGAAAAATTTTACATATCTTATAACTCTTTGTTGGTTTCTTACATCAGTGAGGTGATATGACAGAAATGTAGGATCATATGTGTACAAAATATAGATTTACTGAAGTCCAAGGGGCAAAATACCGATCTAAAGAGAAATTATTTAATACTCAATAAAGGCTCTCTTGTGCAGCTCTTGAGCCTATTTCTCTGTAGAATTTCATCACTCTGAAAAATCTCCCTCCTATTTCAGACTGTCTCCTTTATCCACTTCTACGTTTTCACTTGATATCCATTGATATCATACAAGACTTTCCCTGTAACTCACATGTATAGGGGCATCAGTATTAAGGTCAGGTGTTTTAAATTCTTTATGGGCTTCTGCATGACTGATTTAGAACAACATAAATATTGGTAACAGTATGCACAAGTATTATCTTTGACTGAATAGAAATATCACCTCTGATATCTAAAACAATTAAATGTCTTCCATAACCATCATTAATTAAGCCCAGAAACTCAAAATATAACCTATGTTTTTTAAATCATCTGGTAATCAAATAGAAAATAAAAATATTTGAAATCTCTATGATTCCTAGTATCATTAGTTCCAAGGCAATGTTATTAATATTTAATGCAGTTTTTCAACTCCATCACATTTCAGCTTCTGTATTACCAAGCAGATGTTTGAGACATCATTTCCCTCATTTGATAAATGGCCATGAGGATCTGTCCTGGAACATTTGCAACCTCTACAAGAACTTCAGTCTTACCTAAAATGTCCAATTCTATTAGCCAAAACAGCTATGTGATGATTAACCCATATTTTGTCCCGGATACCAGAGGCTGAGAACAGCATACTGCCCTGACTCAATAGTTTTATACTCCCTTTGGCCACAAAAGCTCATCCTTGATTCAGCATTTAAACTGCTCAAATTCCTGTATTTATTGGTAATGCTTTTCAACAGGCATTTAATCTCGTACACTTGGGTTTTAACTATGGGGCCTATATACTAAACTTGAATCCACATTTCTGAAGTTTGCAAGCTTCTCCATAAGCCACAGACCTAGAGAGAGAGCACTTCATGAACTTACAGCCACTCATAACACATGCTCCAGTAAGTACATCTCTGGCTTGACAATGTAGGAACTGCCATGTAGTTTAACAGCTGTTGGGCTGCTATAAATGTGACCGTTTCACTTCCTTTCTTTATCATTAATTTGTGATGACTAGTGCTGTATGCAAGATTTGAGGTTTTCATATCCAATGTTTTTAAATGTCTTATCCTGTAATAGGCAATAAACATTTCTTCACTGGAATGCAAAAACTCATTCCGATGGAGGACAAAACAAAGCAAGTTCAAGGTAGCTCAGAAATCATGATCTTCTGTGTCATTAAATATTTTTTGCTTATTCTATTTATTTCTAGCTGTTGTGAGTCCAGTACCAGGATGTGAATTGTGTTGTGTTTACTGGACTTTTTATTTAATTTCATTTCCTGACATAATATGGATGGTCAGCTCTAGGACACCTAGGATTGCAGATATTTCACCTTTCCAAATTTTGGGCCATAGTTTCCTTCCATCATCCCTTTTTTCCCTTTTAGTTTTAATAATTTCAAACAAATAAGAATATTAATTGTTCTTGATAGAGGTTTCAGATAAAAAACACAATTGCACTGTGTTTTGCTATTATTGTTATATTTGTGTTAATTTAGGAAGGGGTTTTTACCAACAAATGGTTAATTGTGAACTTACCTTCCAATATCTAACTAAGAAAAATTTCTTGAGCCATATCTTTCTCAAAGAGCCTAATTTTTAACATGCTCCTCCATGGTGAATTTCAACTAGTGTATACATAATTTCATATAAAAAGTGCTAATCCTTCAAGAGAAATGTGGAGGGGAAAACAGAAATACATGAGGAAAATATTTCAACACATAAATCAGCTTTTCTCCTGTGTCTTCTGTTTGTGGGAAAAATAAATACATTCACTAGCAATACTGCTGCTTTTTTAACTCTGCTTGAGTCTGGGACTGTACTTGGGACAACTTGTAGCATCTTTCACAGGAGCAGGATAAAGAAGTAATTCCATCAAATCCTTTTTCCTTAGTCCCATGACAGTCATTCAAATTAATCACTCAAATTAATTCGACTAATTTAGTTAGAAGTCTGTGCCCCTTTATGCACATTGTACATTGTTATCTGCTTTCCTTCACTGCTTCATCCGAATGCCCTGTGTTCTTAATGCCTAAATCATAGGATGTTCTCTAGTTAGCAAACCTGGTCTCTCTTATTGCATCTCTATACATTTTCAGATCCCAGGCCTGTCTAAAATCTGAGTTTATATAAAATGAGATAGTCTTTGGAACTTTCATTCTGCATTAAAAAAATTAATATATTTATAAATACAGTGTGCAAGGCACATAAATGTTTTAGGAAAGTTTCTTGTCCCCTCAACTAACTGTTTAATTGGATGCTACAGTATAGACTGTAATAACTGTTTTATTCATAACTGTTGGGTCATTGGCTTTGATTAAGGAGAATATATGACTGACCTATCCTTAAAATGCTGCTATCAAAAATTTCATTAACTCAGGTTAAATAATTACAGTGTATATTATTCATTCTCCCCTGTGCCACGCCGATTGTAATAGTATGTGTATCAGTCCTACCATCTCAGGTTTGGGATTTAACCTAGAACTGTACACATTCAACATTTTAGCATTGGAGGTCTGCCCTTTGTTAATCAAGACAGGGGTCATTGCATCGGAATTTAACCATTTACCCTATACAGATGACTGACAGTAAGGTTACCCCTTGTGATGACTTGGTTTGGTTTGGTTTCAGTCTGAGTCAGGCACTATTCAAATATTTTAACAAAAAGCCCCTGGTACTTGTCAGCTACTCAGAGAAATCAACATCTCTGTAGCTTCATTACTATCAGCAAATAATGTCCAGATTAAAGTGTTTTGCAGCTTCTGTGACAATGTCAGGGTTGAACCACCAGATTCTGTTATAGAAATAGAAAATGCTTAGTCTAAACAGAATGTTCCAAGATAAAAGGTATTTGGGCCAAACTGAGCAGGATTTTCCCCATTACACATTTTCAGTGTCTACATAGCCAAGTCCAATGACATGGAGAGATATCCAAATTCTTCACAAGATAGTTCTGAATAAATATCTGAATATCTGAGTATCTAAATATCTGAATAATTATCATATTACTATTACTGTCTGCATAGGACCATATTAGAAAACACATCTTTTATTTAACCAGAAAAATCTTTGACTTATCAGAGCCCTGGCACTATGGAACAATTCTGATACAATGAGCAAGTTGGTTGCATGTTACCATATATATTCAATATAGGTTGTCTGCAAATACTAGTGTGAATAAATTAAGTACATCTTCCAGATAGTTTAACACAGTTTTTTTGACTCTTTTTCAAAGAGATTTAGAGGTTGTTCAGAGCAACTTCTGTCTACAGACATACGCATGAAAAAAGGACTCTAAAAATAATATGATATCAAATGGATCATTTGGCTAAGGGATTTGAGAAAATGACAACACGCTATTGTGTGAGGGCAGAGTTGAAGTCGGCATTGCTTCAAAGAGAAAGACTTAATATTTAGAAGAGATTAATTTGAGCCTTTAACTTGCAGCTCATTTAAGAATTGAGCTGCTTGTTGTTATGCTTCTAGTTATTGTTTAATAGCTGTTGTGGAAAATCCACTACTGACTCACTGAAAAGACCTCTGCTTTCAAGTGTCTGGGAAACACCTTACTCCCCATTCCTTAGGTAAACAAGGCAAAGGAGTTCCCTGCCTCAATTGTCTCCCCATTTTTTAATAATCTAAAAATACTGACTGAGTTTCAGGCTCAGACTTGAGTCATAGTTTTAGATGACTCATATAACCATCAACCAAGTCTTATCAAATCCCAGTTTCAATTCTCCTGGGTTAAAGTGGGCACAATAACAACTGCATGTTAGCTTTGGAAACGTGCCTACTCATTTTATGTTCCCAACCATTTTATAACTCTCATATACATGGTGCTAACTCACACATCTAAATTTCAGAATGAAGGAATTAAGAATAGCCCATTTTGAACACTCCACCCTCCTACAAAGCCTTTGTTTATAGCATTTTCAATACATTTTTAGCCACTTGGACAACTTTTAGTCACTTTAACAATTTTTTTTCTTCTCGAATGTGCTAAGCATATCACAGAATGTTGAATTTCTACTTTATTACAGAATAATCAGTAGAGATCCTGGCATAGAATTTAAAGCAAGAAATCTACCAAAGATATATGTATTTTGGGTTGTCAAATTGATATTTATTTGGAGCTGTAGTATCAACACACTATGATTACATGGAGATTGCATTGAGAAACCATTAGCAGTGGATACATTTTTGTCATATTTACTGATTAAAGAATTAATTTGCAAACTTTATTTGAGCATCATGCACTAGAATTTGGCTTTTCAAATCTGTGACCGTCATTAATGTGTTAATGCTGATGTTACTGGTCTGTAAATTAATATTTATTAATATTTATTGAGGATTTCACCAATACTCTTAGGATCCTTCTCTATACATATACCAGTGAATTTTCATTGACCTGGATTTGAGGACCAAATTGAGGTAGTTAACAAAGTGCCAGAAACGAATGCAGAGAAACTGACAGATAACTTTGAAGTTTGGGACCAATCTTTCACAATTTTACTATATACCCTGAATGAAACTGCTTAGTTAAGGAACAGATACATATGAGGATTAAACATCTAATGCTTGTGAAACACTCTGAAACTAGAAGATTAGTTTTTAGAATTTTATCACTGACTCACTACTGAGTTTGACAAAACTCAGAGCTAAAAAAAAATTTTAGACAAATATTTTTTCACAAAAAATTACAATTTCAGTGGACCTGATAATATTCACAAATCTGACCTAGGGAAGAAACGTGATCCAGACTAGATTCACAAAAGTCAGCAAACCATGAGCAATGTGCTGAGTGTCATTTCTCAGCAGTTCATACCTAAAGATACTAGATTCCTTCTGAAAGATCTTCCAATGATCTACTGGATCAGTAATAACCGTCATTCAAAGAACTGCAGAAATATAGGTTAATTTAGGTTGGAAGGGACCTTCAGAGGTCATACAGGCAACCCCTGGCTCATATTTAATGAGACCATGTTACTTATGGACTTGACTATTTGAATTTTGAATGCCTCCAAGGACAAAATACCAAAACCTCTCTGGGCAGCTCATTCAAACATCTTACATCTCTCGTGACTCTCAAGTGGAATTTCCAGCATTCTAGTTTGCGTTCATTGCCTCCTGTCCTTTGTGCACACCCAAGGAGAGTCTGTCACCATCTTCTCTGCATTTTCTTGTCAGGTACTTGTTGGTAGCAGTAAGTTTTTCCCTTCACCTTTTCTTCTTCAGCATGAACAAACTCTGCTTTCTTGGCCTTTCCTCTTACATCCTGTGCTCCAGCCCCTAACCATCTTGGTAACCTCTTCTGTGTGCTAAAAAGTCTAAACCTGGGCACAGCACTCCGGATGTGGTCTCATAAGTGCCAAACAGAGTGGGTGATTACTTCCCTGGATCTTATGGCTGCACTAATTACTAATACTAATACTATTAATAGTATTAATACTAATACTAATACTATGGGTTTTAAACTGGCTTTGCTTAAGTCTAGCTCTCATTAAAGATATAGGTTGTTTTTTCCTTCTAACAAGAAAGATAAACACAAAAAACTTCGTATCAAATCAGTGGAGTTTTTAATTTTTCTTATTCCAACTGAGCAAAAACATCAGTTATTCACACAGTCTTAGGAAAACCCCACACATTTATCTAGTGTACAACGCATCATATATCCTATAATTTAAGTCACGGTTTGTTTAGCCGCATGGGGTTTTTTGGTCATGTCAGCTTTGAGTGGGAAATTGATCTTTTCTTCCTGTTATTTATTCTTTTCTTGTAAATGATAATGAAGGAATGCAGCTAAAAATGCACAATAAGGTAAAACAATTCATATGTTTTGATAATGTTAGAAGACAGTGTGCACTTCTAGAGTTGTTTTCTTGCTACTAAAAATCTGAAATCATGTCAGCTTTGATTCTATTGTTAGTTCACATTCATTCTTGCTTCAGGATTTGGAAGGTAAACTGCCTATTGCACAAGAGCAAGAATGAACTGTACAAGAATAAATCTCCACTTGAAAATCAAGGCTCAGTATGCAGTGGCAGCCAAAAGAAGTCAACAAAGTGCTGGGCACCATCAGGATGAGTACTGAGAGCAGGAATGACAGAGAGCATAATTTTGTCTCTATGTCAAACCTGCCTGTGTCCTACTCGTGAGAGCTTTGTGAGGTTTTGTTCTCCAAATCTCAGAAAGGATATGACAGTGAAGAAAGTACCCAGAAAGACAGTATCAATTATTAAATGAAAGGACCAGCTACCAAATTAGGAGTTTAGAGGAGATCAAAATCTTGATATAACTAAAATTTGTAAAATTGTGAAGGTACATCAACAGCAGAATATAAAGTTGTTATATGCCAATTTGTACAGTATTAGGGGTATGGGGCATTCAATTAGGCTTGCCAGAACCTGATTTAAAACAGAGAAATGAAAACATCTCATAGAATAGTAAGTGAATATCTGGAATTTGTTATTACAGAAGACTGTGAAAGCAGCCAGCATTGGTCAAAAACTCATCAAACTCATGTTCTCCCTAGGTATTTTCTCTTATTGTCATTGCTAAGAGACAGAATATTAAGATAGATGGGTCATTTAGTCATTTGTATGTTAAATGGAGAAACTGAAGCAATTAAGCAAAACTGAATGAAAGTATTCTTACTTAATGGTACAATCAAAGTTCTGTGCTCTAATTAGGTAGCCCATCAGACAGGATTAAAAACTGGACTGATCCCTTCTCACACAAAGGCAAGAGGAACTGATTCAGCCATTTAGTAAAGGACAAGGGCATTCATCTGGAATATGGGTGAATCTCAAGTTCCTACTTTGTTAGGTGCATAGATGTAAAATTTTTTCTCCTAGTCAAATTCCCTACTAACCAAAAGTAGATCTGCCATGTTGTAACATTCTCTTCAGTCTGAAGACTTTCAGTTTCTGGAAGTCAGGGACAGATTAATACTGCACAGAAACAACACTTATTCTTTTATTCAGGTGTAAGTTGGGAGTTGTTACATGTGATGTTTCCTAAACAGAAGTGATTAAAAAATGTTTAATTCAGAGTTATTTGATTAGTTTTAAACAATTCTTTATAGAAAAGCAATCTTCAGAGAAAATCTTGATGTTTCATAGCATTTTGTTAAGTTTTTAGACAAGGCTAAAAAGTTTTGCTTCAATGTTCCTCTTTCCTCATCCAGAACTATAGGAAAACACAATACACAAATCATACTTTTAACCATTCAAATGGTGTCATTATTTGACTGTAATAGAAGTATTTTTCATAGCCAGAGTTTCCTATGTCAACTTTGAACAGGTTTTATAAATTATTTTGCATTGCAAAGACATAAAGAAATAGCACAACTTAAGGCATAAGCTCTGTGAAACTTTCAGTGAACATTTGTCATGGTTCACTTTCAGACAGGAATTTCCATTCTTTATGCTAAGGGAACCAAGCAACATATGATGCCAAATTTTTTATTAACTGGAAAGATTCTGACACAACTATGCACAGATATTTTCTAATCTGTTTATATAATAAATTCCACTTCACATCTGGCTAGAGAAAAGTGGACTAAACAAACTGGAGGATGCTGAAGCTTTAGGAGCATACTCACTAGAATGTTTTCAAAATACCTAACTATGATGTTTGGTTACTTATATTAAAGTAAAAATTCACAGAATAATTCAGCCTGGAAGAGACTTCAGGTGGCTTCTGGTCTGATCTCTTGCCCAGAACAGGGTCAGCTCTGAAGTCAGACCAGGCTACTCAGGGTTTCACCCAGGTGGTGTTGAAAACCTCCAGGAATGGAGGCTGCACAGCCTCTCTGGGCACTCTGTGCCACTGCCCAACTGTCCTCATGGAGAAAAGGATTGTCTTTATACCCAGGCAGAACCCCTCTTGTTTCAGTTAACATCCACTGCCAGTCACCATTTTGCTCTTCACCACAGTGACATGCCTGGCTTCAAATCCTTAAAACTTCACCCTAGGTACTGGGGCTGCTGCTAGGTTCCCCTGAATCTGTCTCTGCTCCAGGTTGAACAAGCCCAGATCTCCAGCCTCTCCTCACAGAGCAAGTGTTCCAGCCTCCACCAATTTGGTGACCTACTCTGAATTTAATCAATATGGGGGAGTTTTTTGATTAAATGTACATTTATATTATATTTCTTTGTAATGAAAAAAGATTAGACATTTATTTCTGTGTCATGTAACTCCATAGTTGAAAACATGCACTTCGCTGGATAGCACTAGGAATTTTCTTAAACCCACCTTTAGTAATCCCTTACCAGTAATTCAAACCATTGTTTTAAGGTCAGCACTTGCTTAAACTGTATGCATCAGACTTCTAGTTTAGGTCCCCCTTATTCTAAAGAGCTTTTGCAATGGAGTTGAGAAACTGCTTTTAAAAGAACCAGCTGTATAAACAACATGAATGTAGTTGGCAAGGAAAAAGCAGGGCTTTAAAAATTATACTTCCTTCCCTAAATGTTTTTAAATGTATGGTTTTATTCATAAAACTCCTTACAAATCAAAAATTTACAGTAAACTTCACTTCCATGTAATTCTGTGAGGGACAAGGACGTGTCCTTAGGGCTTGTGATGCTGTCTCTTTTGGATAATGTCAATGCAAATTTTTTCATTTATTTGACATCATTCTGAACTACTTGTCTGCATATATGGGAGGCTTTGATCCTGAAAAGAAATTTATAGGCACCCAGGTGAAAATTTGAGTAGGTATTGTCCTGGAAAAATAACAGGCATCTGACATACAGTTCAGTTAGGCTGTACTTTTAATGAATGACTCATCTGGAAAGTATCAGGTAATACCTCATTCAGTACAGATCATTATCTTGTGAACAATGGACACAATTCTTGTATTTCTCATTGGTTCTGAAGAGAGGATTTCTCTCCCCCCTCGAAATCCACATCATTCACCTGCACTCTTCCTCTGATGCATTTTGTCTTACAATACGTTACATCACTGGTTTGATGTGTAGGTCCAGTAAGGACAATACTTTTTATGATTTGTTATTACTAAAGAGGTATAGAAGATATAGTGCTCTTAAATAGTAATCAATAGAAAACCAAGTCAGAAATAATGAGTCTTCATTGCTAATAGTAAATGTGTTTACCTACATCAGAGAAAAGGGCTTGTGGAGGCAGGAGAAGCATTTATATGTTTCTGTTGGGCTCCTAGCCCCAATTTTCATAAATAATAAGTAGTCTGAACTTAAATGTTTCAGAGGACATTACATTACTTTTTATTTCACACTCCTGAAGGGGCTGTTTTTCCCTGCTGAAGGTGTAGAATCAACAAATTTAAAGTTCAAACTCCACTTAGATATTCAACATACAAAATTCCTGTTTTACTCAGGCAATTTATTCATATAGAATGGTTAGACCAAAACTGGAGGCAAATTTCAGTCCTGGGAAGCTTTCAGAGTGGTAGGGAGGAGCAAAGCACGGCCTGACCTCCTGCGGTTTGCAGCTGCAGCTTTGCATGGAACAGCTGGGGAAATTCTCTGGGGAAATTGTCCTGAATCTGACAAGTTTCTCTGTTTGGACAGAGAAAATTTGTACTCATGCACCTCTGTGAGGCATTTTCTCCCTTTCAGTTTGGTTGTCAGTATGAGGTGGGAGTCCCTGTTTCTCCAAGGTCAGATGCAGCTGTGAGCAAGAGCACTGTCCTGGAAGGGATGCAAATCGCCCAACTTCCTGCCAGCTGCAGACCTGCCACCTTGCACAGCAACACAACAAACACCTGCAACATGATAGCTCCTGGCTTCTTCAAGCATCAGCAGAAACTGAGCGTGAAGTTCTGCTCCAGAAAAAGTCACCTGAACTGAAGTATCTCTGTGGTTATTAGTTGATGGGGCTCCACTAGAGTCAGCAGAGCCCAGCTGTGAGGGACTCAGCACAGCAGCCTGAAAAAAGGCATCTAGTGCCATTTGAGATGCAGGGGGGAACCCAAAATATCTGCATGAGACTGTCAGATATGACACAGGACCGATGAGAGCTCTCTGTCCTTCAAACAACTTTAGCTATCTATATGTGGGCAACTGAAATAATACCAAGTTGTCTACCTTTGTATAAGCTAAACTGCTCTCTAGGGTTTAGTGAATGCATTGATTTCTTTGTTTATGATGAGAGTTTAGACATAGCACCCAGGAGGGTGCCCAAATTTAGTTCTGCAGATGAAAAGGATAGTCAATCTGTGGTGCCCTTTGCATCTAGTCAACAGGGTCTGCATGGTCACATTCAAACAAGAGCCATTGCCTCTTGGAAAGATGTTTATATATTTCTTGCTTCTGGCACTGGACCATATTGAATGCCTCTGGGCACCCCAATTGCACCTTTTTGCCAGCAAATGGCAGAGAGATGCTGCTGTTTATTATAAAAAGGAGTCAGGTTGGTGTAACATCCCTTGTCATCCCAGCTCTTGGCCCCCTTCTTGCAACAGGTTCCACAGATGGAGTCCCACCTGGAAAGGCAGAGCCAGAGTGTGTTTGGAACTACGCTGGGACTCCATTTATCCATCTGCACAATGGACCTCAGAATAACTTGGTTTTTCCCAGAGCAAGCTGATTGAAATATGATGGCATAGCGCCAGGAACTGGAAATGTTCCACTTGAAATACAACTACCTTTTGGTAAGAAACATTAACAAATGGGACCATTAACTTTTGTTTATTTGTCTTAAGTGAAGTGTCTGCTGTTTCAGGGTCACAAAACATTCACCACATTCACTAAATAGTGCTATTTTGGGCACCAAACACAGACTGTAAATCAAAACATGACACCTTTCAATTATTTGTGGTAGCAAAATATATGTTGAAATCATATGGCTGGCACAATTCCTGTTTTCAAATAAATAATATCTAAATGCTGCTTCATTCTTCTCATCACATCTCTTATCCCTCCTCCTCCATTTTTCCTTGGGGGGAACCCTGGCATGATTATTCCAGTCTCTGCTGTGCCTGTGAAAAATTACCATCAGTTCAGCTAACTTTACCCACACCCACAAGATGCCAGAACTGCAGAAATTCTGCAGTGCTTGTTGAAATCTTACTATTCAGCAGTTTTGTGGGTTTCAGTGCTTTCAAAATATAACTTTCCATGCTTGCTTGTTTGCTCTGGGGTCAGCACAAGGTCTATGAACCACTGCTGACTGTTTTTACCTTCATTTACACTTCTCTTCATTTTTAAATTCAGACAGTGGCATCACCTCAGCCACAGATTTAATATCTTACAGTGCCCAACACTGGCTGGCTTTGACATTATCATTTATCATTGCTGGTTTTAAAAAGTTCACTTGTTGGAGGTTTTAAAGAGTCACTGTATATAAAAGTAATAGCAATTTCAGAGGTCTGTACTTAGTTCCCAGTCAAGACTTTTTGTCTCTCCTTTAAAAAAAATTATACACTACATCTGTGGTGCTGTCTCCAAAAAAGGGGGAATACAGCTCATTTTCATTGCCCCTTTTATTTGCTTGTTTGCACAGTCTTTCAACAGTGTTTCTTCAGTTTGTCTACAGAAGACAAAAATCCATGCCTCAATATAGGCTTCTAGCCACTATGGTGTAATATAAATAGGAATAAAATGTGTAAGAAAACATACTGGATTCTGTATATTTACATGTCCAGGACTCCCAAAGTCTTTAACTGAATGTTCAGAAAACACGATTCAGCCATATTATACTCTCAGGCCCCTCGTTGCACACAATCTTTCAGAAATCAATTTCATTTAGCATTTTGTTTTACTCTCTGTGACAAAATAGTTACAGACTCCCTACTTCTTTTTCTATTTGTATGTTTTTCTACTCACTTGCAGAATCTGTTCAATATGGTGGACTATCCTTCCACTTGTTCATTTCATTGTCCAACAGTAGCAAAGATCAACTTTACGCATCTCTTCTTACACAAAGATCAGTTGTTTTCAGAAAAGCTGCTTGTTCTAGGTTTTTGCTATAACTGCTTTCTCCAGTTTTTAAAATATTCCTTGGAAATATCTCAGGATAGCTCTCTGAAGACTACCAAACACAAAGTTTTTGACAGAGTTTTCATAGTGAACTTCAAAGGACTTCAGAGCATTTATGTAAAAAAAAATCACAGAAAATGAAAAATCGTCCATCCCTGCCTAAGATATCATTCTCTTCATGCAATACAATTATATTTACCACTGCTTTGACAACTGCAGTTAAGGATTTTAAAGAACACAGCTCCATACATCCTTGGAGCATCATTCGGTAGGCTAACACTGTTTTTTAATTTTACTTTTGTGCCTAGCTAATACTTTTTGTTATTCCACATTTATAAAATTCAAATATTGTCTCTGAATATTTGGTTTCACCTTTAATTAGCAGTTGGCTGAACTATGTTTATTAAGGCAAACCTGAAACCATTCAGGAATAATTTGGGATCATCCTCTCCTAAAGTGTGATGGACTGATCACATTTTTGCAGTAACAGTTGGTTAGGAAATTAATTTCTCCTATTCCAGAATAAAGATTCCAATATCCGAGCTGAGAAAGAGTAGTGGTTTAAGGACTTGACACAGAATAAAAAACTTTGAGCTGTTTGGTAAAGGGCAGTGATATACAAATGATGGTATACAACTATGCTTGTTTAGGTACAAACCCCTAATTTCAGAGACTTTGAAATTCACAAATATGTTACCTGTGGACTTTTAAGCTATTCATTTTGATCATGGATTTCTGAGATATGTCTGGTACTGTTCTGAAGAACAGTGACACTCACACCCTCATGGTCTCCAGAAAGCATTCCTTACAGTCACAGAAAATATGATAAGGCAGCACCACTGCTGCTAAGCTCCACACAAAGCAAGCAAAATCCACTATAAACTCTGCTTATCTGATAATTGAGTATCCCAACGTTAATGAAAGCAATGCTGCAAATATCAGTGTTGGAAGGAAAGAAATGAGATATATACATAATCTGACAGTCTGCACTAGGAAGGAATGCAGTGCAGTAAGAGCATCAGCAATGTGGATTCATTGCTCATCCTCAAGCACTTGTGGGGAGAACAATTTTTGGTTTTGTGGGCAACTTTAAGCTGCTGGATGTCTGCTGGTAACTCAACACAGTGGAGAAGAGGTAGTTTAGGAGATTCCTAGAGTGTATGGAGGATAATTTCTTGTTGCAGCTGATAAATGAACCTAGCAGTGGTGGGGACCTATTAGACCTGCTATTTACAGAGAAGGGCTGGTGGGAGATGTGGTGGTCAGAGGCCATCTGGGGCACCGTGACCACGAAATGATAGAGTTTTCAATACTCAGTGATGTAAGGAGGGGCATCCACAAAACCTCTACCCTGGACTTCTGGAGGGGAGACTTTGACCTATTGAGGAGGCTGGTTCAGAGAGTACCTTGGGAAATAGCCCTTAAAAACAAAGGGGTCCAGGAAGGATGGACATATTTCAAGAAAGAAATCTTGAAGGTGCAGGAGCAGGCTGTCCCTATGTGCCAGAAGGTGAGCCAGTGGGGAAGACGACCAGCCTGGCTGAACAGGCAGATTTTGCAGGAAATTAGGGAAAAAAAGAGAGTCCATCACCTTTGGAAAAAAGGACAGGCAACTCATGAAGTGTTTAGGAATGTAGTTAGGTCATGTAGAAAGAAAATTAGAGAGGTAAAAGCACAATTTGAACTTAAACTGGCCAATTCTGTTAAGGACAACAAAAAGTGTTTTTATAAATACATCAATAGTAAAAGAAGGGGCAAGGAAAGCCTCCATTCTTTGTTGGACATGGAGGGGAACAATTACCAAAGACAAGGAAAAGGCTGAGGTACTTAACACCTTCTTTGCCTCAGTTTTTAGCAGGAAGACAGGTTATCCTCAGGACAACTGGCTTCCTGGGCTGGTAGACAGCAACAGGGAGCCAAATAGCCCCCCTGTTATCCAGCAGGAAGAAATTAGTGACCTGCTGAGCCACTTGGATCCTCACAAGTCTATAGGACCAGATGGGATCCATCCTAGGGTGATGAGGGAACTGGCAGAAGAGCTCTCTGGGGAGGTCCCAGATGACTGGAAGCTGGCAAATGTCACACTGATCCGCAAGAAGGGCTGGAAGGAAGACCCGGGAAACTAGAGGCCTGCCAGACTGACCTCGGTGCCTGGCAAGGTTATGGAGCAGATCATCCTAAGTGCAATCACATAACACCTACAGGATGGACAGGGGATCAGATCCAGCCAACACAGGTTTAGGAAGGGCAGGTCCTGCCTGACCAACCTGATCTCCTTTTATGACCAGGTGACCCACCTGCTGGATGAGGGCAAGGCTGTGCATGTAGTTTACCTGGGCTTCAGCAGAGGCTTTGACACTGTCTCCCACAGCATAGTCCAGAAAAAGCTGGCAGCCCACGGCTTGGACAAGGGCACTCTGTGCTGGGTTAGGAACTGGCTGGAGGGCCAGGCCCAGAGAGTGGTGGTGAACGGTGCTGCATCCAGTTGGCAGCCGGTCACTAGTGGTGTCCCCCAGGGATCAGTGTTGGGCTCAGTCCTGTTTAATATCTTTACTGATGGTCTGGATGAGGGGATTGAGTGCACCATTAGCAAATTTGCAGATGACACCGAGTGGAGGGGGAGTGTCAGTCTGCTGGAGGGTAGGAGGGCTCTGCAGAGGGACTTGGACAGGCTGGATAAATGGGCTGAATCCAATGGTATGATGTTTAACAAGATCAAGTGCCAGATCCTGCACTTTGGCCACAACAACTGCATGCAGTGCTACAGGCTGGGGACAGAGTGGCTGGAGAGCAACCAGGTGGAGAGGGAACTGGGGGTTCTGATCAACAGGAAGCTGAACATGAGCCAGCAGTGTGCCCAGGCAGCCAAGAAGGCCAATGGCATCCTGGCCTGGATCAGGAACAGTGTGGCCAGCAGGACCAGGGCAGTGATTCTGCCCCTGTATTCAGCACTAGTTAAGCCACACCTGGAGTACTGTGTCCAGTTCTGGGCCCCTCCGTTCAGGAAGGATATTGAGGTGCTGGAGAGTGTCCAAAGAAGGGCAACGAGGTTGGTGAAGAGACTGGAGCACAGGCCCTATGAGGAGACGCTGAGAGAGAGGGGTTGTTTAGCCTGGAGAAGAGGAGGCTCAGGGAGACCTCATCCCTCTCTACAACTATCTGAAAGGAGGTTGTAGCCAGGTGGGAGTTGCTCTCTTCTCCCAGGCAATCAGCAGTAGGACAAGAAGACCTGGTCTTGAGCTGTGCCAGGGGAAGTTTAGGTTAGACATTAGAAAGAAATTCTTTACAGAGAGAGTGATCAGACATTGGAATGGGCTGCCCAGGGAGGTGGTGGAGTCATCATCCCTGGAGGTATTTAAGAAGAGACTGGATGTGGCACTTAGTGCCATGGGCTAGTTCACAGGCTGGTGTTGGGTCACGGGTTGGACTCGATATCAAACTGTTTGGACTCGTTTTCAAACTGTTTGATTCTGTGACTGTGATTCTTAAGAAGGTGGAATTACCTAATTAACAGCCTTTATGCCACCATTGCTGAGTAAAGAAGTCTCAGCACTGGTGACAGACAATGTAAAGGAGAATATACAAACTGCTTTAACAGATGTTGTCTATTCCTAATCGGTGTAACCATATTTAGCACTGGTTGAGATGGGCAGTGAGGCAGAAATAGCCTACATAACAAATTCCTCTCAGCTTTATTTGCTTTTGCTGTTTGTCATCATGAGACAAACGGCTATCATTATTTGAGTAACAAATCAAGCTTTTACACATTCAACCTCAGTGATTTGTGTCCTTTTCCTGTTTTGTCAACAAGGCAACATCCACGTGAGGGTAGTGTATTCCAGGAAGCCTGTACCAGTGTCTACCAGAAAGCTGACTGAGGTTTTCCATGTTTTCCATACAGGAAAAAAAGCATTCATGAAAGAAGAAGGTGAGTTCAGCAGAAAGAGCATCTCCCCTTGGACCCATGCTTGTCAGCATACAAGTTTTAGCAGAAGCTGAGATTGTAGTGACCCTGGGGAGACATAAATAATCTCTAAGTTTTGAAGTATATTAATTACTGTCTCTGTCATAACACCAGATTTATCCCATAATCCACCTCATAAGTCAAAAATCACATTTTTCTGTTATTCTAGACACACAGATTCCTTGCCTACCTGTAGCTGGTAAATTGCCTCTCTCAGAGTAGTAGCTGTCTCATCAATCTCTGGCTGTGATTCTCTCATAAAGTAAATTAAATTCCTGTTTTTTGAGGAAGATAAATTGTATTAACTAGTTTTAAATATTTTTAAATACTTTTTAATATTCAAAATTATTTCCTGATATTTAGCATTTCTGGTTTTTTTTAGTATATCACAGGCACTAAACTATTCTGTAATTCTATGTAAGGATCTCCGAAATAAAATTTGTGTTAATATTCTGGAGTTATAGTTCTTTACAGAAACAAAGGAACAAAATATTATATTGTATATTCTATAATGTTATTTCTTATCAACCAAGGCAACATTTATTAATAACTGAAGTGTGTGTGATCAGTTTGACTGTTAAAAATCTCTGTTGCGTGAGTGTAACTACTAAAAAGTTACAGAATTTATTTTAAAAATCATCAATCTTATATTTTTATTGTCTATCAAATAGTAAAAAGACAATTTTTCTAGCAAAGAAGAGTAAGTTATTGCAGCATTGTTGCCAGTTATTGCCAGTGTAAGTTACTGCAAAATAATCAAAAAGTGTGGTTTGCTTCTGCCCATTTTATCCCACAACCTATGTCAATATTCAGAGACCTCGTGTTTATATAAGGATGCAGTTTCAGAGCTCTCAGTTGGAGAACGGATGCCTAAACCACAGTGTTGGGGAGGAGAGAAAAACCAGCTGTCTAAGCATGTTTACTTCAAGTGACAAGGAAGTTCTAACTTGTCCCTAAGTGGTGACTCACTTGGCTGGGACTATAAAAGTAAAGGTAACTGCTCTCTGAAACATCAGGGCTACAGATTTCAGAAATCCAACATGATGCAATCAAGACTTTCAGCTGTTTTCTTTTTCTTGTTGGGTTTGTCCTTTTGCCTGACAATCCCTATTCCCCTCGAAGACAGCCATGAATTCACAGAGAAAGACCTTCAGTTTGCAGAGGTACAGTATAAAATAATTAATTCACAAGTCTAGTAAATAGTAAGTTGTGTAGTTACAATTGTTTGGAAACTAGTCTTATTACTTCTTTTCCCCTTTTCAGCGCTATCTCAGGACTCACTATGACCTCCGTCTGAATCCTGCTGGCATAATAAGAAAGAGTGGTAACACGGTGGCATCTAAACTTCGGGAAATGCAAGCTTTTTTTGGCTTGGAGGTGACAGGCAAACTAGATGAAGAAACATATGAGCTGATGCAGAAACCAAGATGTGGTGTCCCAGATGTGGGGGAATATAACTTTTTCCCTAGAAAACTCAAATGGTCAAAAATGAATTTGACATACAGGTAAATTCACGGTATTTTGAGTGTTGTTATTACCTTCTTTCCAGGTGCCGTGTCCAATAGGTTGATAGTATATGAGGTTGATGTGAGAAGGACGCATCTGAGTTTGACAAAATTAATGTTGTAGTTTAAAACCCTCACAGCCTCACTTTTGGAAAGGTGCCCTCAGCTCACACTGCAGCCCAAGGAAGTAAACAATAATTTTTTCCATTGTACTTTTTTGTAGAGGAAAGCTGGTGTGGTGTAAGTTAGTAAATCCTCATCCAACCAAATGAAAGAAGAGTAGGGACTAAGATCATGCATTTCTCTAGGTCACTCCTGTGACCTGTTTGGACCTGGTCTAGTGTTTGCCTCACATAGGTCTTGTCCTGGACAAAGCAATGTAGATGTAAACCAGTCTCTGCAATGTGGCTGTGAGAGGAGGCTCTTCAATTTCACATTCTAGATGGAGATATCTATGTTTGGTCAGACAAATCACCATACCATGACCCCCGAAAGCTGACCTTAGGAAGGGAAGGTGATGAAAGTTCACATGGTAGCTCCTTGTCCTTTAATTCTGCAAGGTTGTCAGCCCAGGGTTTTGACCAGCTGCAGCCTGAGTTTATTTAGCAGTTCCAAAAAAGAAATCACTGAACTCTATTAGTTTGGTATCTAGTGATAAATATTAATTTACTATGGATGATTCTAGCCTATAAAAATCTCTTTGGATTATATTTTGCTCCTCCAGGAAGTAAGGGTCATGAGATATTTTATATGACATATAAAAAAAGTTCGAAATTACTGACATGATTTGACTTAATATCAAATATATCTGTCATTTTCTATATCTTCTGGTGTATAGAAAACCAATTAAAGACAGTTGTTGGATCATTTTAAATGTCTCTGAATTATGTTAATGAAAATAGAAATGGTTTGTTTTGGGTTTTTTTTAATACCATATGCAGCAGCCGAGCTCTTTGTTATGTGATAAGAACATAAAAAAAGCAAAAACTTTTAATGAGGTGTACAGTCAGATAAAAGTGCATTGTACCTTTCTTCAATTCATACAGTTTAACTGAAGATATTAATCTGTTTGACAGAATTATGAATTACACTTCAGATCTGAGACGTGCTGAAGTAGACAGAGCTTTTAAAAAAGCATTTAAAGTTTGGTCGGATGTGACACCACTGAACTTCACCAGAATACGAAGCGGTATAGCTGATATCATGATCTCCTTTGGCACTAAAGGTAACACAGAACCAATTGTTTTTACTTTATAGTAGTATTCCTCCAAATAAGATGGGGTAATTAATTCAATTGTTTTGAATTTTGTTTTGTAGAACATGGTGACTTTTACCCTTTCGATGGACCCTCTGGATTACTGGCTCATGCTTTTCCCCCGGGTCCAGACTATGGAGGAGATGCCCATTTTGATGATGATGAAACTTGGTCAGATGATTCTAAAGGTAACAGAAGTTCCTGAGATTATTTGAAATGGTGATAGATGGAGAATTTTTCCCAGTTTGAGATCTGTGAACAGTTTGGTTTGCCTGTCACGTTCACTGTTTCTTTGTCATGTTCACTGTTCACACACAGAAAGCTGGGTTTAACCTCCAGTCATACAAGTTTTACATGTGCCTAGCATAAATTCTAGAATATAAAGCTCGTAAGTGAAGTGATTAAAAAAATGCCACAAACAAGGGATTTTGTCATTCTGGCATTTCACTGAGGTCAAGGTCAGCTAGTTCTGATCACAGACTGATGGGAAGTGCCTTACTGACGCCTACAGAAAACACATAACTCAGCTGCAAATTATCTGTTTGCATTTACCTTGAAAATTCATTACCTTGCCTATGCAGGACAGAACTTTAATAGAACAAACAAAAAACAAACAAACAAACAAACAAACCCAACTATTTTTTTTCAGCACTGGATTAGCTCACCCTGCTGCCACTAAAGCTAATTTCTGCAACACCGAAAATAATATGGATTTTCTACTGCAGATGAATTCCCAATCAAAAAATGTTCTTGATTTGAGTAGGACCAAGATTTCACCCCAGAGCTTTCCTGTGTTGTTAAGAAATTTCAAGAAATCTAAATCTGCCTAGATAGCAATGTTGCCAAATAAGATTTAGGCTAAACACCAGCTATGAGATACTAAATCGATTAGGCCCTTATTAATGCAGAACCCATGGTAGCTTGAAAAAGGCAAGCAATTATCTCTAGTGGAAGGTGTCTCTGCCCATGGCAGAGGGTTTGGAAGTAGGTGATCTTTAAGGTCCCAAACCATTCTATGATTTTATGGATTACGCATAATTTTTCCATTTATTCAGTTGTCTCATTCATTGTCCTATATGTTAAAGCGCAGTGTTAAGGTTAGTTGGTTATTCCAAGTCCCCTTTGGTGATGCAAGGAGATATACATTTACTTTTGCTGTGGTTTTTTTATAGGCTATAATTTGTTTCTTGTTGCCGCCCATGAATTTGGTCATTCACTGGGACTTGAACACTCTAGAGACCCTGGAGCTTTGATGTTTCCAATTTACACATACACTGGAAAAACTGGTTTTGTTCTTCCTGATGATGATGTGCAAGGGATCCAAGAGCTCTATGGTAAGTCTATATATCTCCTGTATCATTATAACCTCTTACAGATGCACTGCACAGCTACTATAGAGCTGCAGATGCTCAATAACAACAGTCATCACTGCTTAAGACCAGTTAATTGGAACAGAAGAGGTTTAGATTTAATAGTTCAGAAAGAAAAAAAGGAAGTAATACTGCAGAGGACCATTGGTCACTGTGCTGTCTCCTCTGGTGGTAGGGGGTGGAGGGCAGTCTTTATAATTTTTGACCTGCCTCAAAAGAGAAGGTAAAATAGAGTTTAAAGCAAGAAACAGAACTATCTATGTTTCATCATGGAAAGAATAAAAATTTTGGGGGACCTTTAAAACTTGTGATAAAGCAAGAAAGTCCATTTAACGTCTTCGCAGCACAGTTGAACTGCAAAGTCTGCAAATGTATTTGGCTACAGAAGAGAGAGAATAGACTTTCCCCAGTATAAATGTTTTGCATATTATGTTTGTATTTATCATGCTTTTTGGGAACTCTTCCATGTCCTATTCAATATCGTGAAAAACAGAAGGAAAATAACATTGTCAAGCTTAGATCATATGGTATGGTTCCAGGTGCTGGAGACAAAGATCCCAACCCAAAACATCCTAAAACACCAGAGAAATGTGATGCAGAATTATCACTTGATGCAATAACAGAACTTCGTGGAGAGATGCTGGTCTTCAAGGACAGGTAAAGAGACTTCCATGTTACAGATGGTGGGTACTGGATAAAATTTTGAGGAAGCAAAAACACCATTTCAGTTTTTTACTAAAGATTTGAATGAACATAAGTTTAAAAGATCACAAATCAATATAGATGTATCTAAGAAACTACATCATATATCTTTTTAGGCAGGAATTATAATACAACTGCAGACTTCACAGCCCAGTAATTTGAGGTGAAGATAATATGGCTGAAGACTGACACTTTTTGTACACATTTTTCATTTCACAGGACTTTCTTCAACATGGACAAATCTACTAATATGTATTTGGATACTATCTTCAGAAACTTTACATGGGACAGCTGTGTTTCTCTTATTCTAAATTTGTTATTGTTTGAGATGATCACTGTGGGAGTGACAGAAATTATCTGCAACTAGATGGCTATGAGGAAAGGAAAGGTCTACAAGGAGCTCTACGTATTAAATATTTTATGTTATGAAAAAAAAAACATTAATTCATCAGTAACTAATTTTTACTATAGCACATCAAAAATACTGCTCTTTTATGGAATGACAGGAAACATAAAATATGTTTTCTTTTTCTGACTTAGGTTTTTCTGGAGACTGCACCCTCAGATGGTCGAGGCAGAACTGGTGTTACTTAAGTCGTTTTGGCCAGAGCTTCCAAATAAAATAGATGCAGCTTATGAAAATCCCATCAAAGATCTTGTGTTTATGTTTAAGGGTGAGCTTTCAATTTTGTTGTCGGTAGAAAAATATAGATATTTAATTAAGCTCAGTAGGTGGTGTAAAGGTACAAACAAAATATCCTACTTCCTTACTTAAAAAACAAACTGTTGGTTTCACCTCATGCACATCTATACAGTTTTCAGTGAATTAGGAGATGTACAATGAAATCCAAATGCATAGGATCATAGCATAAATAGTCTAATACCTTCAAAGTTTGTGACCTAAAAATTTATTTTTGTATAAAAATAGGGATCACAGCATCCTCATTTCATTCTGCTCTCAAAGCTGAGTCTTTACAAAAGACTCACCTATACTTTGTTCTTATTTTCAGGAAAGAAAGTCTGGGCTTTGAATGGCTATGATATAGTTGAAGACTTTCCTAAAAAGATATATGAAATGGGATTCCCAAGAGAAATGAAAAGAATAGATGCAGCTGTCCATATTAAAGACACTGGCAAGACTCTCTTTTTTACTGGAAATAAGTACTGGAGGTAAGCTGGAGACAGATCAGTGTCCCTAGTCGTATCAAAAGATCAGCTGGCTGGTTCAAATCAGGAACTTGGCTCTGTGGTTTTCATTGTTGCTACAGCTGTGTACAATCTTTTTAAGGTGTATGCAAGACTTTTATAAACATATGGGCACAGACTTTAAAAGTTGAATGAGTGAAAGAAAGGAAAGGAGAATAAAGTGCTCTGATCCAGGAGAATTTGTGGTCATGTCTGCAAGACAAAATTCCCATCTTACTTCCTTGAGTTGCTTGTGTGACATGAAATGGTATCAGTACTTTGCGAGTAAGAAATCTGTCTCACCACAGGGTCTCTGTTTTTTTCTGTCTATGAGTGCAGCTCACAGTCAGGTGTCATGCATAATTAAGACACTATCATCACTTCACAGTGCCAGCAGCCTCTGGATAGGCTTGTAGTGCCAGTACATCCAGGTACAATAATTCCATGGAATATATACTTCATAGATCAGTTCTGAAAATGTAACTCTACAAACTCGAGTGTTTATTCCACTTCTGGTGGAGGTGTACCCTGTTTATTGTCCTGAGTTTCATTATTGCACTGGACAGAGAGCATCTAAAGGCTGCTGGCTGCTTCAGGTGTGAGTAACTTCAAAGCATATAAAGGGCACAAATCAAACTCCCAGGCTGCTTAAATCCTCTGATTTTTTTTTTCTTTTATACTTAATATAGTTATGATGAAGAGGTAGAAGTTATGGAAGCAGGCTACCCCAGGCTGATAGAGGAAGAATTCGCAGGAATTGGTGATAAAGTGGATGCGGTCTATGAAAGAAATGGTACATAATCTGATAAAGAAACTTGATTACAATCAGTTGGCCTTGAAAATTGAGATCAATGTCCTATGGAAAACTCTGTCATTTGTAATTTTGATTTTTTCACATCAACACTTCTTTTCTTGGCTGAATCAGTTTTCTAATCTAAATCATGCTCTGGGCCAAAAAAAGACCTGCCTCCTTGCTTAGGAAACTAAAGTGATATGCTTAATACAGAAGTATTATTATGCGTCTGTTCCTTCAAATGGAGCCCATTCCCATCCAACTTTTCAAGGAGTGTTTCCAAGTCAGTCTTAACTATTAACATGCAAACACTGTATTTTCTTAAGCAAGTGCTGTATAGGTAATTAAATGCAGAATTTGACACAAGATTAAAGAATATCAGTTATTTTAAAACTCTGATCCATGTCTGGCAAATGGAACGAGGATCTTTAAAAAATTTAGCTCAGCATTCTAAATACTAAAATGTTGCATTTAAAAGACTTATTAAAAATGAAGACAAATAAGATAATTTCTATTTTAACAATAATTTTAACATGACAACACTGTTTTCTCTGTGTTAATTCATTTTAACATTCCTCTTCCTTAGGTTATCTCTACTTCTTCAATGGACAACTGCAGTTTGAATACAGCATCTGGAGCAAAAGAATTGTCCGTGTCCTGCATACTAACTCCCTATTTTGGTGCTAATTACAGTTGAGTGCCATGTCATAGGCTGCAGAGCAGCTTGTAGTACATGGAAATAATAATAATGTGGGCATATGGGTTTACTAGAGGACAGCAAGGTTCCGTGAACAAGCACTGGGCTACCTACCACCAAATGTATACTGTATATATGGAACTATACAGCTGCATGCCAGTCTGGAACTGAATTAACTTAATAGGAAAGGAGAAAATAAATCACTAGCATTTCAAGGGGCATTGCACCACTTAAAGTTTGTCTAGTATTGAAGTGAGATGCTGGATACATCGCACATGATCATGAACACTACTAATTCCTGGTAATCTGAGCATGTCTAGCATCTTTCAAGGATCTCCTAGCATGTCCCAAGAAATACACCTGATAAACCCAGGAGCATTATATTTTTAAAGTAATCCTTCATCTCTTTTTTAAATGCCTTTTAATGTACTAGGAATTCAGGTGTGTAATGAATGAGTGAGGACTGCACGGTGACTCCCTGAGAAGGTAATACCAGGCCACACAAATGAAGTTAGGGAATTCAAAGGTATTTGAAAGTATCCCCATTTGCCTAGAAATGTCTCATTGGAAGCAGATGCACGTCATCACTAGAACAAGGAGAAGGTACAGAAGCATTGAGGTGTCATTCTAAAGGAGACAGAAAACAGGAAAAAGGAAAACTACTCCCTGCAGAAATCATCAGCCTGGATGATACTGGGGAAACCAGAAAGAAGCAGCAACAAGAGAGAGTAATGCAGGTTGAAGACTTGCATGATGCTACATCTGGTATCACAGCCCATGTTTTCAGCTGATGTAAAGTGAAGTGACGTCTATAGAGGTTATGCCTAGCTGTGCCAGAAGAGAACCTGAACATCCAAACCAAAATATTGAAAAGAATATATTTTTTCATGTTTGTTACTCTTTTAATATCTATATCAATTGCTTCGGTACATTGTAAGTTTTTGGTCCGGTTTGGTTTTTTTAATCAATGGAAATTATATGGGACTGTGAATATTTTTTCAATTTTAGAAAATAATATTAAATAAACTGAAGAAATAAGCTGACATTGTGAAATTATTTATACTAAAATTCCATATTCTGCCTGTCATAAAAGATAGAGCTATTGGACAAAAGAAATCAGGAACACTAACCTGTGCATTCTATTCATAAAATTTTCACCTCTATTTAAAAATGTGATTTACTTTTTTTATCCTCCAAGGCAATTAATTCTATAGAAAAGAGAAGGAGAGAAAAACAGAAAGAAAAGAAAAAGGAAAGACTCCTCAAATTTGCAAAATAAGAATCATTACGGAGAGAACAAGAAATTATTAAGAAATACTGGGAAAATCAGTTCCCTGTTAATTTGAATGTTAAATGTTCATAATTAATTGAAACTGCATTGTCCTATTCTGCCTTCTCAAAACCAATCCCTAACTTCATCAATCAGCCAGGCCTGCCAAGCAAAGCCCATCAACAATTAATACCTTTAAACAGACTCAAATTACCAGACTTATCCACTTAATGAGGTTAATTCTGTAATTTACACAACATAGATGGTTAGTTGATATAACCTAATAGATTGAGAGGTCTCTTCTGAACATAAAACTGAGAACTAATGAATTCCAGACCTTAACATGTGTAAAAGAAATGCACAGAAATAGAGTTGAAAAAAAGCTTTACAAATGGAAAAACTTAAAGGACTAAAATCAAAGTTCTGTTCTATGATAAAATACTGAAAAAACTGCTAAAGGGAAAGTCACTGCATAACAAAAAAAATTGGTTCAATTATATATAAAAATCATTTTTGACAGACACAGTAGGCCTGAAAAAATAATGTTTGGTATTGGGCTGCAGTTTAACTTAATTACTCAGAAATGAAATAAGGGTCTGGACACGTAAACTTAGTCCTTGTTATTCTCGGTATAAAGAGTTGCTGGAAAATTGTGTCAAAATAATAATGAGCTTTCCATAAGGGCTAGTTGTTGAGTCTGAGTCCTCTGAATTTCGAAGGACATGAGCCACAGTGGATAAGGGAATGCAAAGGTGGACAGGGAAGTAAGGAGATGTCAAGGAATGTCTTTCATATCTATGCAAATTACTGTTAATGTTAAACACTTGGCAGGAGACAAAGGTACTGCATAGAAAGCTGGAACTTCAAAAGCCATCAGCATGATCATATCCAGCTGCTACCCAGCCCAAACAGAAAGATTCCTGTTTGCTGCTCGGCTGACTGGAAGAAGTCTTCGGCACAAGTCCAATCACAGCTCCAGTTTCTGCATCTTCATCCCCAGCAAGAGATGGGAGCTGTTCTGTGGTTAGCTCTACCTCAGCTAAGAAAAGTACCAGGCTGTCACTTCCTGGCATTTTGCTAAGAAAAAATGGAAAATACTGCTTGTGCTGTGGAAGTGGAAGGTTGAGATCAGAGCCAGAGGGGTTCTGCTGCTGCTGTCAGTCAAAAAGGAACACTCTCCACAGTACCCGATGCTCTGGGACCCACTGCCCTCACATGAGAATAACATTGAATGGGTGCCTGGTGGGGACCTGATGGGATGTCTCCCAAGACCATCAAGAATTGAAATGTCTTTTTCCCAAGGGAAGGACTGAAGTTCTCCTGAGATGTTGTGAGGAAAGGACCATGAGAGGCTGAGACAGATGTCTCACAGGATGTATGTAATATAAGCAGAACTAATAACTTCACACCAGGTTCCTAGTTTTTATGTGGAACTACACAAATTCACCTAATAGTACATGAACTGTTATTGATTAATGTGTCATTCGAAGGGGGGAAAAGGATAAGGCAGGAAAAGGAATCTGTCAGATGCTCCTCAGGGCTAGTTTCTCTGCTGGTTACATGATCCTGAACAAGTTGGACTTAGAGGATGCAAACATATATTCCATGAGAGAAAAAAAAAAAGGTAAGCAAACATCTTTTAAACTTTCCAAAGTTTACAAGTTTCTATGAACTACTTGAGATTTACTAGTAGCTGAGAAACCGGAGAAGGAATTCAGTCTTATGAAAACACTTTTTTCTTAGTACAGTTACCAGAAACCTGTTCTAAAGACACTAGATGGCAGTGACACCTTTACTTCTTAGAGATTCTGCACAAAACTAAAAATGACATGGTGGGTGAAGAAGTTACAGCTAACTACAGTGAATTCTTACATTTGGTGAAGATATAAAAACCTCCAATACTAATAAGTAGAATTTAATGACTTATTCTATCGAAAAGTGGATCTCTGATTAACAAGTTAGGATATTACAATGTTCAGGAAACTTCCAGATATAGTCACTGTCAGGACTACTAATTTTTTAGTCTTTTCTCAAAATTCAGTGCAATACATTTAAAACAGGATACTCTTGTTTGTAGCATTTGAGTTCCCCGACAAAAGAGATGCATATGCAGCTGTAAAACCATGTTTTCACGCGCGCTATTTCCCACAGTCCTGAGCGAGCCCTTATAATGGGCATGCTCCGTAGAGTCATTTTCCGGAGGCGTGGCACAAAGACTACACTTCCCATGCTTCCATGGATATGTTCCTGTATAATGTTAACCCTTTCCCCACACTTGTTCCAACAATAACGCAATTCCTAGGAATAGTGCAATGCCCTAGGTATAATGCAAAACCTCATTCACTGGAAAGTTACTCATACCCATACATAGACATGTTCCAGCTTCTTGGGAACATAGTCTTTCAAGATACTTACTGAGTCTGGGGAGGAGAACTTACTGTTTCAGTATTTTGCTCAAATTGAATTAAACAAGGGTTTAGACCTCAGTCTTCAGTCTAGGAAAAAGAATTGCACATTCACTTATGTTGTGATGAGTGTCTGTTCATCCGTCCTGCTGGAGATATTTTCCCTTTACACATATACAATTAAACAGTAATCTTTGGAAAGGCTGACAGCCTACTAACCAGAATGCTCATTTGGGATGTAGGATCAAGACCTTCTGTTAATTATATTTGGAGAGTTTTTTGCACAAAGTGAAGTGTCTGCACATACTGTGAGTCCACACCAGTTTTTGGTTTTGATGTTTATGCTGTTTCTCATGAAAACCGATGTTTCCAGGGAAAACCTCACTAGTTCTCCCTAAGATGATGCAGAGAGTACAAAGCCCACAGAGACTCTGTCCGGCCTGGGATCTTCCTCTTTTCTACCTAACACAGTCTTCATATGATTGGTACATCTGCTTGAGTCACAACCTTTTGATAACACATTTCAATTTGAATTTCCAGTCAGTGCTGTTCAGGAGTATTTCTGGCATTCACTTCACCTATCCCCTCACCTTTGTACACCACATGTCCCATGCACTGTGCTACAGAGGGTGCGCTCTTAGTCACAGAAAATGAATGAAAGAACATTTTCCTCCAAGAAAACTCTTACCAGGCAACAGAGAACCAGATTTCAGTTTCTTATGTACATGTCACGTAACAAATTTATTACTGCCATAATAATACCAGTTGATGCATTTCTATGTATATCTGACTTAGCCATCCAAATTTTGTCTTGACTTTTTGCACAGACTACACCAGGGTCCTACCACCAGGCAGGAGGAGGCTTATGGAGCAGTGTACTCAGAACGGTCATATCCATACTGTGTAGTCTCTGTTGGACCTCGCATGATCCTGTTCTGCCCTTCTTAGAAGAGGCAGATAGGTCATTTCCAGGGTAAAGTGTTGCTTTCTCATCCCAAATGACATTATTACAACACTCCCCATCGCAGGGACTACCTCCCTAGGAATAAAGTAGGAAAAATTCCTTTTTATATCGGCATGATTTTTGTTGTCTGAATATATTCTTCACAGGAACACAAAAATTATGCAGCCCTCTTCAGAGCCTGCCATCTTAAGAGGAACCTGTGGGATCCTCTTGGGAACCAGCTGTGTCTGAAGGGTCTGGAGTTCACAGTATCCTTCCCACTATCTTATAAATCTTACCCCTGGCCCAAATGATGTGATCTTTTGCTATAGCGCATGGGTGATATAACAGCGAGTAAACCATGCAGAGCTGCATGATTGGGTTGAAAGATATCCATGATACAGAGAAGACAAGGTGAGACAAATACCAGAAAAACTTGGTCATGGAAAGCTACAAGGACCTATGGGATAAGATGTCATGTTTGAAGTCTCCCAAGGCAAACTGTGGTACAGGTGTCCCAGGACCACTAGAAGGTGCCTGGAGAGCCACGGAGCGCAGCTTCAACAGGGGACAGCCTGACGAAGTGACTCACCAGGGCAGTGAGGATGTGGCCAGGCGACTTGATGCACAAGTGAATATCGGATGTGTGCTCACTCTCCCTGTAAGAGGCTGTACAAGCATCAACTCAAGAAGGAAAATGCTTGTTAAAAGTTCAGGCTCAAACAAACCAGGACTGCGCATGCAGCCTTAAATAAACACTGGAAATTGTAATTTTTATGGTTCCTCTTGCTCAATTCACAGCTCTCCATTAGAATTTTCATGGCACTCCAAGGAATGACTTGCATTATATTGACATGTGTTTAAAGAGTGACATTTCTCCTTGGATCTAATTATTACCATTGCAGAATATCAGCAGTATCAAGCTGTCCAAATCAGAGGCCATCTCAGGTGGTCCTATTCTTTTCTATCCATAATCGAAATGAGGAGTAAACAAGACCCTGTCATGTGACATTTCAAGCGCTGCTGAATTTTTCATTGCTTTTCTTTATTCTTTCTTGCATAGATACAAGCTTTCTTAATATCAGTATTCTCCACTGAATCTCAAATTTAAAATAATACAGTAAACTCAACAGATTTTGTGAGTTCGTTATGAAAGGCTACTTCTCTGTAACGTATTTTTAAACTATTTCCCTAGTTAACCAGTGTCATTGTTCTTATATCAAAAATCAGTAAATAAGAACACCTACTTTCTGTAAGTTGCTTGTTTATGTATCTTTAGCAGACCTCTTATTTGATTTAACTTTAAAACTGATGTTACAATTTCTTGTCCTTTGATGGGAGCAATATTTTTTAATTCTCCTGACAGTTTTGGCAGGCATTTTTTCTTGCTCTCTGTTTTGTAAGTCTATGTGACTAGAATTAGACACGATATCCAAGTCAGACTGAATCAGGTCGTTATATTTCTAGAATTATCATCAATCTCTTTCTCTACACTTTATAACCTTATTGTTTATAGACATATTTTGTTTTTACTTGTTATAACAGGTTTACTTTAACCTCTGTTATCAGAGATACCATCTAATAATGGAGGGCAAGCCATGGGAATACAAATTTAAGAAATTCCTCCAAAATTACAGACAAATAAGTGGGAGTCAATGATATCATAGATATTGCTTCAGTGATTAGTTATCTGCAATTTACCATCTTCTCTGTGTTTATTGAAGGTCAGAGACTTACAAGTTTAATATGTATCAACACCAACTGCCAGTATTGAATCACAAAAAACCCCAGCCATCCTGTTATAATGGAATCACTCGGGAATAAAGTAATAGATATTAGTGTTAGACAAAGACAGAGGGCTTTGTGAAACTATCAGTTGTTTTCCTTTCCCTGATGTATCTTACCATGGGGTACTCCCCTGCTCAGATTACTATGCCAATTTTGAGATGACAACCTATGCCAGATTTGAGACAATAAGTTTAAAAACATCCAGAAGGAAAGAAATGCAGCCTGAAAATACACTTCTCAGAAGTAAAGAATTTGTGAAAACAACCTACTTTATGACAGGGTAGAGGTTTAATGAATGTATGGAATGCAGACTTTGGGGGACAGGATAGGAACAAACTATGGCAACAGGAAAGGGGAAAGGTTACTGTTACCAGAAAACTCACCAATGCTATTATCCTTACAAGGGAGGATATGTAAAAACAAAACTCTCAGGAGCAAGAAACATCAAGTCAACTTTTACAAATATGTGAGACCCACATTTTTGGTCCAATGCTGAAATGCAGGGGTAGATTAATCATCGCAGATTAGGCTACAAGATCACAGAGCTGTAATTCCACCACACTGCCCGACACACCTTATAACAACCACAGTTGTGTAGGTGGCACACATGTGTTTAGGCTCAGAGAGGGTAGACTAAATTTTGATGAGATGAAATAATCAAAACAATTTGCAGTATTATTTCTAGCGTTGCCATTTGTTGCTGAAAATAGTTCACATGTAAAATGTCTATTTTTAAAAATGTCTCAGTGACATAATTAGCCTCACTTCCTCTGTGTGTGATGACTAAACAACAACATACTGTGTGTCTGCATAGTCAACACAGATACTACAAGCCTGTATGATAGGATAATTACTGTATCATTCGTGACTCTTTTTGAGAATGACTAGAAGGGATTCTGGCTTCTTCTGAAATGCTGGAGAAGAAGCAGAGACAGTTTTTAGGGGCCACTGAACGTGAGGTAAAACTTCTGTTTTGGCACAGGCATGCTGTTTCTTGTGGACCAGGTAAAAACAGTCTTCGTAACTTCAGTTGTGATGAGTCAATTTCTCCTCCAAAGAGTTTATGCTCCACGTAGATGCAACGCACATTGAGCTGGCAGGTATAACTGCAATAGCCCATGAACAGAGCTCCAGCCTGCAGGAGTCAGAGCCTGTTGGTAGTGTGTTCCTTTTCCCCATGTTTGAATGGCATACAATTGGCTGGAGAAGGCACTAGGCAGAACAGCAAAGACAGAGAGAAGGCCCACCATGAAGAGGGCCTGGCAGGGAGTAGGGAAGGGAAGGAGGCAAGTGATGGCCAGAGGAGGTGAGGACAGGTAACTATCTCAGACTGCCTGGACTGCAGGGCAGTTCAATGCTATAATGCATCCCACTTATACGAGAAATGTAGAGCAGGTCTTTTGCTGCTTAGTTTCCTTTCTACGGTAGATATAGTTTGTGCTTGATTTGATTCCCAGAGGAATCTGAAACATATCCAGGTACCTGAGAGCTGGGAATTGCTCCCAGATTGCTTTTCTTAGATGTAGGGAAGATGCTTAAGGGCCCTGGCTTTCTTATAGATAACACTGAATGGCATGACATTTTATCTTCAGGTTTTCATACTAAGAGTGCTTGGTTAATAAGTTTTTATTTTTAAAGTATCGTCTGTACTGGACCCTCTGCTAAGAAAGTGGTAAGCTTTTATGCAGAGCTGGAGAGAGAAAAGGCTTCCAAGCCTGCCTGTTTATTCTCTCTGGATTATTTCCAGAGTCAGGCTGAACTCTTCCTGTTTGAAGTTTCAAAGGATGAAGGATGAGTTATTTTTACGTAAACAGTAAACATTTTCCATGAGCTGGTTTACCAGATCCTGCATTCTCAAGTCTCTCAAAAGGGAAGATTTACTGGGACTTTCTGTTCAGTTTTAAATAACGTGTGTTCCTGAAAAACATTTCTGTGGCTACTCAACACAAGCAATGCCAAGGAAAGCTGTGTAGCCCCGTGTGTGGGATTAATTAAGAAGCAGCTTTGGGTTGTTGTGTTGTCTTCATTCCTTCCCATTACAATGATAAGAGAGCAAAGAGCAAACATGCCAGTTGGTGGTAGAATGATGATGCCAGAGATGTGCCTTCACAGGCAGAGTCACTGTGGTCACTTCCACAGCTTTTAACAGAAAGAATTAAAAAAAATGTTACATTTCCGGAGTATCTGAGACTATGTTTAATTGTTACTTAAACAGTCAAAATACATTCAAATTCAAACAATTTTTCTGTGGAGATCTGAGAAAGATCCATACTGCTGTTCCATACTGCTCAGCAGTATGTTCAGTTATTTCTGATATTGGAGACCATAATAAGCAATTGTTGAGTTTTGTTCTTGGGAACATCCCAGATTCATTGTGTGGGTGTAGTACTTGTCTAGCATGATCGAGTTGACTAGTCTGCTTCCTCACTTTGAATCATTAGATGTTTCCATCGAGCAGATTGCACGAATTTAGTTTTATTTCAGCTTTCAGCTGCCACAAACCCTTTCTCATTTGTTGTGTCAGGCATTCTTGCTTCAGATGGCATGGAGTAAATATTGAAGACCTGGAGGGCCTTTCTGCACCCAGCAAAAGAACAAACATACGAGTCTATGGTGTATCACGTAACAGGAAATAATGCTTGCTAGGACTTGCGTGAAGATTAATATAGTTTTGATTAGTGTTGAAAGAGCAACTTTAGTCCCTAGCCTGATAATGTGTTTATATGTGATTTCTGTAGCAGAAATGTGATTTCTGCCTTTCAATGTCATTGAAGCAAGCAGGACCCCCATCCTGATTGTATCCCCTGGGCTCTGCTGTCACATAAATGACATGAATTAGGCATCTCATTAAGCAACTCATTTCTCCCCCCTTGCCCAGCTCCAAGTGCCTTAAAATTTTTCATGTCATTCAGTTTCAAAGGCTCAAGTATTATCCAGAAGAAAACACCTGCAGGTAAGGAGATGCAATGCAAATGTCCTGAGATTTCATCAAATGCTTCGCAGTTACAGTCTTGTCACCAAAACACCTGGCAGAGAACAGGTTATAACACATGATGGCAGATGATGGAACATAAGGGGCACATTTCTTATAATGAAAGATTGCAAAATAGAATTAGTCAGTGAAGGAAGGTACAGGAGAACCTACAGGGCTCTTAAGAGAAAGTACAAATCCAGAAAACAACATGTGCTTGCATAAAGATTTTTTTCAGCAGACCAGGTGAAATATTTCCATGGTATTACAGAAAAAAAATAAAGAAAATAAGCTAGTCAGAAAGAAGGAAAACTTTTTGTGCAATGGAACTTCAGGATAAATTGTAAAACTCCTTTTTCGTACTTAGCTGTGAGAATAAAACAGCAGAAACAGCACACTGTAGCAATTATTTCTTTTTTAATAATGAATAATTTTTCTATCCATTGAATCACTTTTGAATTAATGTAATTTCTTTTCGTTCATTGAATCAAGTTTCACTTGTCAAATAACAGACATCATGCACACAAATTTCAATTTGAGCTGAAGGGAGAGTTGATGTATCTTTCAAGTTGATTGACTGTGAGAGGAAAGATAAATTCCTCTTTTGAAAAGATATAAATTATTTTTTTAAAAGAATTAGTTTGGTTTTAGTAATTATTTATTGATCTGAGGGAAAACCCCAGTGGCTTCACAATTAGTTTCCAGAACTCTGGCAGGCTTGGTGCTATGACCAGTTCCTTGGGCAGCCTATACCACTGACCTACAGCTCTCTCAGTGAAGAACCTTGTCTTAATGTCCAATCTGAATTTCCCCTGATGCAGCTTCATTCCATTTCCTCATGTCATATTGCTGGTGATACTGGCACCAGGAGTTACGTAAATGAAACAATTTTCATTTTTATCACAGAAACAAAACCACAAAACAACGCAAAATAAAAATATTAACTTGCTGTCCAAACATATAAGGAAAGTAAAAGTCTTTGGCAATTATTGAAGGTATCAACGCTCTAAATAAAGACAACATGCTTCACTGGTATTGATAAGCTAAACCTGATTTACATTACCTAAAGGACTCTTGTTATTTTTCAGTCTTGTTCTCTTTCTGCGTCATCCTGGGGTATCCCTAAAGTTGTACAAATTGCTTAATCATCTCCATTGTTCAACAGTGGCTCACTTTTTCTTGTATGTCCTTTTGAGCAGATTGAGGACCAAGCCATAGCAGAGGTAAAAGGCTGAAGCCCTCGTGACCTACTGAATATGGTATTAAGAAGAGGGATCTTCCTCATGTCTGAGCTGGGCACACGGCACATGGCAGCCTTTGGGAGGCCGAAAGACTTCTGTGATGCTGTGTTGGGGTGTTGTTGGGGTCCACTTCACAGACCCTCTCTGCATGGAGACCAACTTCTTAACACCATTTTACCAGAGTAAATGTTTTTGTTTATTTTTCTTTTTTTTTGTTTGTTAGAAGCTGAAATAATGAGAAAATGAGATAAAAAGGGAGGGGAAGGCCAAGTTCAATTGGCTTAAATTTTTTAGAGGCATATGCATAAATGAATAAGAATCTGGACTGACTGGAGAGAAGAAACTGAAGTTAGACCAAAGCTGTTTGAACTAGCCCCTGAAATATCATACATTTTCGACTATTACTTTTGGGACCCTAAGTTTAGGATTAATTTTTACTTGACTTTAGTCATCTGAAGGTCAAATTGTCTAGACATTCCATATAGTCAATGAAGATAAATTTATACATCTAAAGGTGACTCAGCTGTTCCTAACATAGGTAAAAATACAATAAAATTAGCTGAACACAATAAGCAGAAAGAAAGATGAAGAAGATCCCAATTTTCTTATGTATATCCCAGAAGTTTTCTAATCAATATATAACTCAATGTTCATTTTTAATATTAATTTTTTATTTAATTTAATTTTTAAAAATATAATTTAAACAAAAACAAATAAAAACAAAAAAACCCCACACAAACAAAAAACCACCACAACAACAAAACCCCACAGTCCTAGGAGATAAGGGGTGTTGTGTGAAGAGATTCACATCAGAGGCTATATAATATTTTAACAAGCACGCACAGTAAGCACCATCTGACAGGATACCTGTCAAGGTACTGAGTTGTCTGGTTTGCCACAGCAAAAGGAAACAGACACTGTACAAAGGATTCTGAAGAGATTGTGAGCAATAAACTCAGAATACCAGCTAGGAAGGATTGGTATAATTTACTACAGTATCTTTCATAGGTGTTTTTTGTTAGTTGCTTTTTTCTTGTCTCAAGTATGAAACATTCAGCTCTCTGGACACAAAATGTGTTGTCTAAGTGGAGGGGACTTGTATGGTACAAGCTCCATCCTCACAGGACTGAAAAGGCAAATGGACATACTGTAAAAGTGTCTTGCACCTGGTGTAACATCTGGAAGATCTCTACAGCTTCAATAAGTGTGTTGTATCTGATGCTTTGGGAAATCTCAGAACTGACAGGTGATGAAAACACCTCTTTGGCAAAGTCTTTGAGAGTATTAGAAGGATTATGATTAAGGAATCGCATCAGCCTCCTGACAGTCTTCAATTTCGTATTTTGCAGTTTCAGTCTTTCTCTTGTATATGAGTTCCCAGGGTCATCCTGTATCATCTTCTTGAGTATTGACGATGCCTCTGAGTTAGTTTTTTGGAACCAAGTCTAAAGTTATATTACTAAAGAAAAAAGATCCCATGACATTGTTAGTCTCTCAAGATCTTCAGTTCTCTTAGCATACCATGTAGTGATCTCTGTAGTTAGATTCTTGTTCTCCTTGTAGTTCTACTTCTTATCATCATGTTCTCCATTTTAACTTATTTTCCTTTGGTATTGCTTCAAATGCTTTACTGAAGCCAAGAAAATGTGATCTAACACATTTACATTGTATATCAAAACATTTGCATTAGTCAAAGGAGGATATGAAGCTCATTGATCACACTATTTTGTTAAGTTCATGCCATACTAATATTTTGTTAGCTTCCATGTTTAGTTATCATCACCTTCAAATGCATTTAATGTTTTGCATACTATGGTTGGATTAACAGGGTTTCTTTCACCTGGATTGCTGTTTCATCACATCCTATATGGGTGTTATATTTCTTAAATTTTAGTAATTATCTGTCACCCCTTTTCAACAAATTTATTCCAGCATTTGCTTATTGACTTTTTTTTGAGTTTCGTTTCATTTATTTTTCTCTGAATTATACTTCAGCATAAAAATGTGGCTTTCTACTCCATGCCTACCTCCTTTTACCTGCCTGGTATTTGTCTTACATTCAGTGTCAGTATTCCCACTGAAAAGTGGAATGAAAAATTTTGCTTTCAAGCCATACCTAGAATATCCTAAATTTCTATCCCACTTTACACCTTTCATCTTTGTTTCTTCTTGCTCTCTTTTCTTAATCTCTCTACAAGATTGACATTTTTCTTGCTACCTAATTTTTGTTTCAAGGCCTAATTTGGTTTGAGAGCTTTTACTTTATCCCTGCATTTCCTAACCTCTCAGTTAGAGCCTTCATTCCAATTAACCTCAGGCCTCTTGATGAAGCCAGATGTAACATTATCCTCTGCTTCCCATATAGTCAATGAAGAAAGATAGGCAGAAAGTGATTCAAACTACTAACATCTCAGTTTCTGTCTGAAAGCATCTGGTTTTCTTCATTGACTGTAATAAGGAAACTGAATGCCTGTGCTCTTAACCTAATGAAATCTATTAAGAATCTACGTTTATGGAAGACGTATCTTAGATTTAGCCAGGTTTCTGATCCTTACATATAACACCTCAGCTACTTTTTTTTTTTAAATCAAATAATTATTGATATGCTGAAGTAATTTTTGAAGATTTTATTTTTTGGGCATCCAGTTTCTTTTAGCCTTTGGACTCTCAGAAAATTCAGATCTCTCGTTCTAGTACCTGAATGTTTCACTCCAGCTGACTTCTGATTGATTCATTGATTTTGCCCAATGAAAGTCAAAATGCTGTTACTTAGTCAGTGCAATTACACATTTTGTAGTCAGCTCTTCCTTAATACTCTTGGTACTTAGCAAAGCAAAAGCCAAATTAGAAATACTTCATAATGGGGGCAATGATTGCTGGTAAAACACCGTGTTGACTGTAATACCAAGGTTCATCTGGACCCTGCAGCTGTTTTTCTTAGGAAGCTAGGGTGAGTCCTGATTAAACAAAAACATTCAGACCCATGCTAATTACCTTTAGGCTTATGTTACAGTTAAAGCAAAGAAGCAGAATCCTCTTACAAAACTCTATTAATGTATTTTAAATGTGTGTTTTAGAGTGAAATGAATGACATTCTCTGTATGCTAATCATTCAAAAGGAGAGATCCAACATCAAGGGAATTCAATTTTCAATTTCATTCCTGAAGATCACTTTCATAGCCTTTATTTCTCTAAAAGAATTCCGAAGAATATGTTCAGAATCTACATAGGAACAGCAATCAGATACTCAACTGCATACAATTATGATCCAGATAAATTGCTTTTCTTTTGAACTGGATTGCTTGATTTTATTCCATCACATCCTAATGCTTAAGGCAAACTGATCATCCCTTTCTGGTTTCTTATATCTGCCCAAACGTGCAGATAATTATGTTCCATTCACACTTGTTGTTCTGTCATGTTATTGCTAACTCTGTCCTTGGAATCTTGTTCTGAGATACTGTGTAATACATTTAGAAGTCTTCAGCATTTAAATGTTTGGTGTCTTTTTTTACAGTCAAAAATTAAAGATGAGTTGAGTTAAAAAAATTCAGGGTTAAAATTCAGGAGTATTATGCAAAAGAGAAATAAAATAAAAAGGATTTATGAGAATGTGTAAAATATATAACATAAAGTAGCAAAAAGGAAGAAAAGCAATATATTTGCTTCTAAGCAATTGTTTTGAGTAAGTGAAACTCCATTGTACCAATGCTTTTAAACTGTGCTTGAGGACATAAAAAAATGAATGATGCAGAAAGATTCAGGAAACCTCTGTGGTCAATAATGCTCTTGGAAAAATAGGGTAGACATGTGGGAGAAGACAGAAATAAGCCAAACTCTTGCTCTTTTTGATAACAGGAATGTTAAAGAGGAAAGGTAGATCTCTGGAGAGGAATTACTGGATTACATCTCTTTCAGTTTTCTGTGTTTTCTCACATAACTTTTGCTACTATAAAGAGAAGAAACAGTCCAAACCCATCAATATTGTGCAACTGATAAATTCAGATTTACAAATAGGTCAATGTTACATCAATTGGCTATAGGACTGGTATTTCTTCTGCAGAGGTGTCTGGTAAATAGTGATGTGCCAAAACCCACCATTTAAGTATTCTAAAGTGAGATCTCAGAAAACTACATCTGAGCTTGTCAGTCCATCTCCTCTGTTCTGGGCCTAGGAGAAGAGGGCAGTGGTATCTCTGCCAAGTGCAATGAGACCCTACCGCTCGGAAGGCAGGCTCTGTTCCTGGGATGGGGGCTGGCAGTGCACTGGGAAAAGTAGGGAAGGAACCTTTTTCTAACTTAATTTTCTTCCCATCTTTGGCAGCTGCCATGGCTTGTGGGGAAAATATTGCCTGTGTCCATCAGAAGAGACTACACCAAGGTTGCTCAGATGGCAAGGAGAGGGTGGCGAGTGACTGACCGTGGGTTTTGGTGCTCAGCCCGTCCCCAGTGCCAGTCATCACCCTGCAGGCAGAGCCTGTGGGCACACCCAGGCACCCCCACTGAAAGCACCAGCGAAACATGCTGTTGTAGAGCAGGGAGGGCATGAAAGCTCAGCTGTAGGAGGCCACAAGGCACACCATACTTTCCAGGACCAGTGGGTGACTGTCTTTATTAACTTGGGTAGGTGTCCCTAGAGGCTGCTGTCATCCACCTGCTGCTCCCAGTGGGTGCAGAATGTTTGCCTACATGACACACGAGGTGCTGCCTCACCTGCACTAATACCAACGGCACTATTTACTGATGTAGATGTTCCTCAGAATCAAGGCGATACACACCGAATATATTCTCTCAAGCAAATTCCTGGAACAACTATTGGCCTCAGCTACTTCTTGGGAAGGATCAGTGCCCAGGCCTTTGTTAGAGCACATGTGATTTTCAGAATATTCCCCTGTTTCCTCATTCCCACAAACCTATGTCTCCTGGGCATTTGTTCAGTCCCCACCAGATCAGTTCTGCCAGGTGTGGAAGTGGGTACGTGACTGCTTCAGAGAAATGCAAATTCTTCCCCATAGACTTTGCTCCAAACAGAGCCTCAAGCAGATACTGCTGATTGAATCACTCTGCTAAGTAAATTGCAAACACTTGAGTCATGCACCATTTTAATGTTCTTGCAAAAGAATTACCTTCAAGAAAACTGGTATGGATTACTGAGAAAAAATTACTTTCCAGCAATACAATTTAGGTTAAATGTTCCTTTCCTGAAATGCCTGCTGGGAGGGACTGAGATATTTTGGTGCATTCTGCTTAATTCCCCAAATGAAGTGTGGTATCAATGACAGCACCGGAGATTTTTTTCCTAGAAAGGTCTCCAGAAAAATTATGTAGATATGGTTCTTTAATTGTCATAAGATAATGAAAATCCTACTGCACTTTCCACATTATTCTTTGTTTAATAGTGAACAAGATGCTTTTGCCTTTTTTTCATTATTATTCTTATACCAATAACACTATTATCTATAATTGATCAGATTGAGTCTCCTATAAATTGCTTGTGAGCAGAACACATTCTTGTCCATGTTTGCCATTCCTTGTGCTAATGATTCAGTGGTTATCATGACAACTAGTTGGTTTTGGCACTATCTATTTTACTAAAAGGAAAAATACAAAATTATTTGTACTGCTGCACCAAAATGTGGAATGTCTCTTGTGGAAGGATTTATCTCACTGTTATAAAACTCTTTTCATGGTTAGTGGACAAACAGAGGAAACTCTCTAAGGGTTGGTTCAGGCCATCCCAAAGGAGTTATTTCTGGCAGTTCGAGTGAATTATGTTCTCCAGATACCTCTGGACAGTAACGGAAGCTACACTACCACCAAACTGTATCCCTGCCTTTACACAGATGAAAGTATAAATGAAGCTCATCCTTAATATGCTGGGGTCTTAGTAGTAATGAAGGACATGACTGCACCAATGTACTCCAGTCCTCTAAAGCAGTTTGTCTGCATGTACAAAGACCTTCCTTCATGTCCTTCCTCCTTCAGGCTCTGCTAGTTCAATGGAGGAATATACTCCCTCTAATCTCTTTACCTGTAAATTTTCTCCTCTCCAAGGTCAACTGTGCATCCAGAAATCTTATTAATTTTTTCACAGAAGGTTTAGGGTAGAGAGGACGATCCAAGGTATACAAGCAGCTGCTATAGTTGTCCATCTCTCCTTGCTCTCCATCTGTTTTTGGGCACACAGATTGTGCTTAGGTTTTCTCATTAGTTGTCATAGAAGAAATCACAAGTCCAGCTTTGAGCGTTAGTCTCCCCTTGCTCTGATGGACATGGTTATTGCAGTTTGGAAGTTACACGATAGTTTTTGTCAGATTGCTGCTTTCATTTTCTTTTTGTTAGAGCTGTGTTTCAGTATTTTGTATGTATGAGTGGTTATTCATCTGTGATATAATACTTTGGTGGTAAGGATGTTCTCCTGATCCAAGAGTGGGAAAGGCAGCCTGTTAGACAGAAGCATCAGAGCTCTAACTTTATTCTTTCACCATAATTACCCATCTACATGCCTATGCTTACGTTCACTGTGTTGCTTTATATATGAGGTATGTTCATAGGTAAACAGCGTGGATGGATGGATGGGTATGTGTATCATCTGTGGTACTAGTGGAAGTTTAGCGACTATGTATCTCTGTTTCTGAGCACTTAGCTGAACATTAGCACTCCTTCATATATTGTGTTTTAAGAAAAAAAATATTTTTTCCAGCTAAATTTAAAATATGCTTTACAAGCAATATATACTTGATTGGATTTCAAGCCCTAATTCTAAGAGTATTTAAAAAAAAAAAAAAAAAAAAAAGAAGTGTAAAACCATAAATTAAAATTTGCCAAGTTCAGGAGAAAAACTGGCCTCAAATGTTTTCAGTGCTCTTGCCACTCAACACCTTCCACATTTAATGTGGTTTAAAATTTATTGTAAATAAGCTCTTTCCCTTTATTTGTCAGCTTTGGGCAGCTTTTGACTGGTTTCTAAATATGTGAAGTTACAGTGGGTGTAGAAGTTTGGATAAAATATAATGTGGGAAATTTTGAGTGTATTTGACTAGTATATATTTTTAAAGGGAAGGGAAAGAAACTTTGTTGTTGCAGGAAAAAAAACCAAGGAGTTACCAAGAATATTATGTTTGAGAAATAATGAAAAATTCTCTATTAATAATTTAAGGGTCTTGTATGATTATTTTTAACACAAATTCAGTGACTAATTCATATTGTCTGAAATTATTTAAGTGGGCAGCAATTTGTTTCATTTTCTGCCCAATTATGATTTTTATTAAAATTGAACCATGTTTGAGCCATTTTTGCAACAGGAGAATTTTTTTCACTCTCCCATTTATGAAATCTCTGTGACACCAACAAAAATTCAGACCAGATTGTTGCTCACTTTACATAAAATGAGCAATCTTTCATGTCAATGACACTTTTCTTAGTGTTATCCCATCAAAGGAAACAGAAGTCCTTTCTTTGCAAGACTTGGGAACAAGCAATACAGAATACTTCTCTTCAGAAGAAATAAACCATGGAAACAATTGTTAGATGTTGCATTAGAAGCTGGTTTCAGATGTATTGCAATATGCATTGGGTTGAACTGTTCCTCACCTTTACATTTTTCCAGAACATAAAGGAAGACCAACGTGGTTCTTGCAGAATTTTGGCATGTCAAAAGAATGAGGTTTTTCAGCTGAAAAATAGAGAGAAATCAAAATTTTAAATGTTCCTTCTCTCTTTTCATTTCATGTCTTCAACTAACAATAATAATATCTGAACAAAAAAAAATTATTCCCTTTATTCTTTTTACATCTACTGTGATTAGAATGATAATACCTCTCTCTATTTTGTTGACTTTTTAATTGCTTCACAGATATTATTTGAGTTCTCAGGTAGAATGAGGAGAGACTATATGACATAGATGTTAGAGGAATGAACTAATAATCCATTTTACACATCATCTCACTTCTGAAAAAAACAAAATTTGGATGTTACAAAGACAAATTGACCACAGTGTAGCTCCTTCAAGAATTCCAGTGTCTGAAAGGATAATTCTGTGTTACCTGGGGCAATTCTAATGTTGTAGGTATCCATTTGCTAAATAGCATAGATAAAAGAAACTCTTATTAGATAGCAAAATGTTCATGCCAGAAATTTTTTTTTTGGGGGGGGGATTGTGAAAGAGAAGCAGGTGACTTCAGAATCAAATGCAATATGAGATTATTTATTTAGTGTTTACTTATGGGTATATCATGCAATCTCCATAGGCAAAGATAGTTGCTATTTTGGGGGTTGAGAAACTGTTAGTAAGAGACAGGTAAGGCTAACCAAAATTTCTCTGGGAAAATAAATAATTCCAAAGATATCTCTGGAAAAAGAGAAAGACAAGTTTTGACCTCTCGACAGCAAGTAGAGTAGTGACTGGGAGGGAGATCATAATGTGCTATAACTCTGTGTGTGTGTTGATTCTGAGGATTTTGGAGTTCAGCACAGCCATGTAATTTCATCTTTGAAAGGCACTGTGTAAGTCTTCCTTAGTTTGTCCTTCCATAGCTACTGAGAAAGTACTCGGGGCACCGGATGAAGTGTCTTCCACTCAAGAAACTCATGTGCAATCTGGAAATCATGGTGGTTTATGATGAGGTGTTTGCAGTAAGGACAGAGGAGATGCACTGACAAGCACTATGTGTGTTGTAAATGCATGATCTAGGGAAAAATCAGTCATTATGAATTACACAGCTGCCTATTGCTTCATTCCTCAAATGTCCTCTGACAACCCACAGAACTTCCTCCTGTTCACATACACCTGATCAGCTTCTCTTAGATCTGGGAACAGTTTAGTGGGTCTTCAGCATGTGAGGCATTAAGATAATTAAGGAATTTTGGAGAGAAAAGACTTTGATCACGACTTACGAAACTCTAGTGACACATCATCCTGATAAGCCTACACTGTGTTTTTTAGTTAGCTGGAGGCCACTGGATAATCATTTCCAATGAATTCTTGTGAGCCCAATTCCTTGAGAACACTGCAAGCATGAAAAAGTAATTTAATTTAACATCTGAAACCTAATCCCTGTACAAGTTCATGACTGCCCATGCAAGCTTGGCTCTTGTGCCATCCCCAGCACTGACAGCTGGAGAAATTGATGCCCACCAGCCCCTCTCTCTGCTCTGCAGCAGAGACCATCCCTCCCTGACACACCTCGCTCAGATCACTTTGATCAAACAATTAAAGATACAAAGGTTTAACTGTTCAACTTATTTTGGATGAGGTAACATGAATTCATTTTAATACCTCAGCTGGATGTTCTGAGAGTGCAGTAATCCCTCTGCAGGCAGGCAGTGGTCAGCTGGATGAAGACACTGTTAGAAAGTGACATATTAATTAGTAATTTAACATTTGTGCTTTGGCCTGAGTCTGCATTCCTGAGATCATAAGTGGTTCTCTGTTAACTACAAAAATCATATGCTCAAAGTAATTTTTAATATCAATTTAATAGATTTCAAATCTAATAGTTGCAGTATTTATTAAAAATCATCCTTTTTTTTAGACAAGAAACATTTTGGTATGGTGTTCCAAGGCAGTTTAGTGTGTTAACTGCTGTGTTAGATTATTTGAACTGATATTCAAAATAAGAGTATTCTTTGGTATTCAGGCTTAAAAGAGATGTGAAAAGCTGAATATTTACTTTTAGCTTAGCATTGCCACAAATGCAAAATGACAGCACCCTCACTAGTCAGCATTGTTACAGGAGTCATTTGAAACTTAACTAGCCTTTTTTTCTCTTTCACAAGAATTTAAACTAAGTAAATGTTTTCCATCTTTTAGACATACAACCAATATCCAATTCTTTTGGCTTCTTATGTCTGGAATTGCCCTCTGGTCTGTGACTTTGTGTGTCAGAACATCTCTAAAAACCTCTAATTGCCAATTTTATTACAAGGCTGATGAATTACACCCTTGTCTGCTCTGGTAGCATCTAAAGATTTCCCTCTTCATCACATTTTTCAATGCCAGATGAAACCTCCGGGAGTGTAGGGCTGCTTGGAGCAGGGCTCTAAGGTGGTTATTGGCATGCCTGAGCAGGTGAGCAGCTCCACAGGAGGTACCACCTCCTTGTGATTTTTTTACCCTCTGAAAGCACAGAAGCCATTTGATTCAGAAGTATGGGCCATTTGAAAAATATGTGGTTTTGTCAGTGGTGGAGGCACCAGGAATTTTGAACCAAATCATGGTGTCTTCCACTGTTCTGTATGTTCCCTTACCACCTCCATCTCTCTTTGGCAAAGCCTGACTCAGAGGTCAGAGCCAGTGCATAAGGCATCTACAGTGAGGACAAGATAAAAAACTGTGTGGCTGTTATATCCATACTAATATTTCCCAAATGTCTACGATGTATATGGTGATCACACATATGAGTTTTTAGAGGGGGGTAGAGGGGGATAGCTGGAATAGTATACACTCTCTAACAAGCATTTGTCAAAATAAAGAAATAATGGATTGCACAAATGATGCTGATCTCCAGCTAAAGATGGTAAGCCACAAAGGTAAAACTCATATTTGGTACTCATAGTCTACTGGCAGCTATTTAAAGATCAGTGTAGACCACTATATAAAATGTTGATCATATCCAGATCAAAAAAGAGTCAAAGAAATATGAAGATGTCAGTGAATTCAAAGTTTATTAATATACAAGTCTCCTTCAAAAAATGGACCCCTGCCACACGAAGCTTAAGACTGCACCAAGCACTGGTCAAGTTCATTAATCGTTATTTAAAAGACTTGTTCTAATCTCTGTGCTGGAATAAATAAGTACGTTGAATCTATCACAAGTCATATGTACCCAGAAGACTTTCTACTTAAGAAGTACACAAGAAGGAAAACAGATACTGCATGAAATTCCAACATTAAAATATACAACATGAACTAAAGACCAAGATTGACAGTAACTGATTACCTAAATCTTCAAGTGGTAAAGAGGAAACAGTAAATGAATTGAGTCTCATAACCACAGTGCTTCCTGCCTCACCCACTGCTCAGGCCATGTCTAAATTCAGAGTATGGCTCCCATATATTGCCACTTATGAAATAAGGGTGCCATAATTGCAAACTTTTGTATTCCAGTTTAATTCTGCAAACCTCAGAATTCTTGGGCATTGGATTCTGTTCTAACTCTTGTTCACTGATGGACGATATAACACCAATGGACTGAAATCATTTTGTGACCACGCCTTTTAAGCTACCAAGTCACACATTGCTGAAAGGAAATGACATGCAACTTATGGAACTTGTTTATACACTAAATACAAGTGCGGAAGTGATTTCAGCTTTGTTATTGCTGATAATACTCAAGAGGAGGATACAGACATCAAAAAAGAATCTGAATTTCTGTTTAATTAAAATCAGCCTTTGAGCCTATATCTACATGCCATCTCTCAGTTTGCAATAGAACCTGGACAAAATGCTCAGATAAAGCAGAAAAGTAACTAACATTATTACTATTAGCAGCTCCATATTATAAAACTAGGATGAAGAGATCCCACTGATAAATTGAAATATATGGATAGACAGGCAAAATCAGGGAATTCAAGTCAATACCTATTTCAGGCTATATTTCAATACTCTCAAAATACTGTCTTGCAGAGAGAGATTGAAAGTGTTTCATTTAGACTGAAAATGTTTCATTTTCAGTAAATATTCTCTGGTTTCCCTGAGACTTTTAATAGCAGACCTGCTTTTTTCCATGTCACAAATTTTCTCCTTGCCTATTTCCCTCAACCACTTATTTCCTATGATCTGGCTGTAATTTAGCAAAGACTGTCTCATACAATGATGTAAAGGGCTTGTGTCTTTTTCTGTTCAGTTATTGTTCCTCAAGCCCCAGAATCTCTTTGTATGAATTATATCTCCCAATTCAATTCAAGTGAGAAAAATCAGCAGCTTCTTCCATATCTGGATATGTCCAAGTCCTTTATACCATGTCCTGCTTCTTTGGCACAGGTAGGTTAAAGAGGGAGAGTTTAGAAACAGTATAGGTGAAGAGAAGGTGCGAAAGAAGACATCTACAGATCCTTCTAAAAATTTAGGAGGTGAAATCATAGTGTGTGCGTGTGTGTGCTTATTTAGTTCAGGCTTCCTTTGACCTAATTTGCCATTGTTTAAACAGTTAATGACAATTGTTTACATGACTATGTTAAGTATCCTTCCACTTCTTTCCGTAAATAAAAAGTGCCAAACAGAACTGGAATGACATTTCTGAATGGAATCTTAATCATATGAAAATGAGAAATGGAAAAATTCCCAGGTAGAATTTTAACAAATCTGCTAAAAATCCTGGCACTTGGGCTAGACCCCACAGGATAATACAGTTTACCCTGTCAGAGGGAAAACAGTGCTGTGGTGGAGGAGTATCAGCCTAGATGTTGGCAGGCTTTCAGTGAAATGCTCTGTTCTACTGCAGGGGTCTTCCTGGGAAAGCACCCACTCTTGTCTCTGAGCTCACAATTAACTGCTGGCAATATGGGATGTATGAGTCTGAGTCTCTGATGAGCTAAGGGAAGAAATGAGCAGTATTCCTGGACTCATTCTGGCTGCTTTGGTGCTACATAAGCTGACAAGGGTCACCACTGTCATCTGCATGTCTGCATGGTCTCCAACCCAGCTGGAGGACACCAGTGACTTCAGGGCAAATGGGAATATCAGCATCTTGTTATCTATGGGGCCAAGGTATGAAACAGGCATATGACCTGCTCAGCCTTGTCCAGAATTAAGTGTTTCTAACACTAAAGCAGAATTCATGAGCCAATCGACCTATAGGTAAGGCAAGAGTGCCATGTGAAGTCATTTCTTCAGTTCAGCTCAGCTCAGCTCACCCCATTTAAATTAAAGCTGTGTCTTTGCCAATAAATCTTCACCCTGTCCTCTGGCAAGGTAATATTCAAGCACCTTAAACCTCTGACCAAAGCCACAACAGAGTTCTTTTAGCATCCTGCAATGCCTACACCCAGGAATGCATACTCATATTAGTTTGAACACTACAATCCACTGTCTTTGAAGTCAGATAAAAAGGCAAGTCACTTCTTGGATTCCCATACAAAGATCACACTTGCTAATACATCTCAGAGCCATGCAAACTGCTCAGCTGTGAATTTTACTCACTCCTGCTGCCAAACACACAAGGCAAGATATAGCTCTTCCCCCAGCTCCAGCCCTCACCAGCCATTCCATAAATGTCAGCTTGAGCGTGCAGGCAACAGGCTCTGGAAGCAGAACTCAACAGCTATGAAGGAGCTGTAACATGCCTATTGGCAGCCATGCAAAAGCCTGTGAGAAAGAATGGCTTCCTAAACATTCAAAAGGACTAAAATATTTGCCGACTGGTTATGCTGCATGTCCCGCTATGACTGCTTCACCCCTAGACACAGCAAACAGCGAGTTTACAAAACATTTAGCTAAAAGCAGAAGATAAGGGCCATATGGAAGTTGCTGATGCCAGGTGTGGAGATACAAAGACTATTTAAAATGGTCCTGCTTTGTGTTTGGATTCCTTTATGGAAATACAGACCTCATGCTCTACAAATGCAGTTTGGGATGCTCTTCCATGACCAGCAGAGATAAACCTTGCTGCTGCTGAAAGGAGAGGTCCTAGCATCCCAGCATGCCTGGCTGCCTTCCTGCATCCCTGTTTCCATCTATGATATACCACCCTTCATTCATAGTGGTTCTTCTCCCCCTTTGGGGAGCCAGTGCAATTGCTAAATTCAGTAGAAAACTATCGTTGATGGGGTTGGGGTTATTTTTCTGAGCTGTTTCCTACAGCTTCAGCCCTCTGAATCAGTTCACTGAGGACACACTTGATACCAGAAGGGCACAGGAAAACATCAAGAGTGCTGGTCAGGATGGGAAGACCCCTTTACAGCAGCAGCGAGCTGTTCTCATCCCTCTGCAGCCTTAGACATAAACATCTGTGCCATTTCACTCAGGGGTTCAGGGACCTGGGCTCTGACCTGGGTCACACATGTAGCGTGACCTTACCCCAGGCAGGCTGTCCAACTTCAGTTTCCTTTGGAAGGAGGCCATGCCTTTCCCCAGGCCACCTTGCAGACTGCAGAGCTCAGCTGCTGTGGTGCTAGGCTTGTTTTTGTGAAGTCTCTAATATATTTGCTCTCACTATAATGTGGTTTCTTTTTCTTCTTTTTCTCATGTTCAAAAAGAAGTGGATTATTTTTAGCTCATGTTTCTCCTTTTAAACTTGCATGCGGCCATTAAGTCAACATGGGAGAATTCTGCTTTGAAGGATGGATGTCTCAGAATGACAGGCAAAAGAGAACCGAGTGACAGTGGTTCTGCAATCCTGCATAAAGTGCAATGCACCACGTTCAGAAAAGGACATAGGAACTGAAAGTAGGCCTTCTGGGAAATTGGGCAACTTGGAATCTATGGCTCAAATCTTTGTCATTTTCCATCTGAGGTTGGAGATATTTATTAAAAAGTTCCGCTGAAGCTCCTTGTATCCCAAAGGTGCCTGTAGCTCTCCAGGGCAATTTCTGCCATTTCTTCTTTAGCTGTGAAACCACCCTTGGCGGGTAGGCCATGCAGACCAGGTTACCTAATATGTGCTACTCTACTGAGACCTTTACATTGTGGTGTGGGGGAACAAGGGGATAAGGCCATAAATCCATGATTACATGGGCCAGGTAGCAGCACAGATGATGGTTCTCTAATAAAGCTGGGATGTCAGGTTCAAAAAAAGAGAAATGAGTAATTTGTATAATCAGCTATGTCACTGAAATTATCAGGGACAAGATGGGCTAAAGGAAGGGGTTCTTCCCTGGAGTGCTGAGGTCCTGCACGGATGCCACACTGAGAAAACTGAAGGACAGATTCTGGAGGTCCCATCTCATGTACTACAAGGAATCACAGATTGTTGTCCCTCACAAAGAACCAGGTTCCTTTAGCACCTCTGGAAAATGAAGTGGTTTTTACCCAGTCCAGTTTAGGAATGAAAAAAAAAAAAACCACCAACATACTGTCCAATAATATGATTGCGAAATCAGGGGATTTTGGGCAAGGTAAACCGTCATGTGTTAGCTTGCTTCTAAAACCAAATTTGTTTTCTGTGTTTCTGTGGGAAATCAGAGGATGTTATAAGCTGAGTCATGCCATTATTGACTTTAGCAAGCACAGCACTGATATAAATAGTGAAACACTGGGGAGTCTTAGGCAGAAGGAGAAGAGATTGAGGCCTTCTAGCAAGGGCTAGTAGGACAGGGAGACCAAAATGAAGACAAAGATCCTTCTTTTCCTTGAGTTGCTATATGTTGTATGTTCTTCTGCTTTTCCAGCTGTTCCAGAAAAGAAAGAAGAAGATACGCAATTTGCTAAGGTAAAGACTACAGGCAGAACTTAAGAAATAATTTATTGAGAAAATGAACATACTGATGTGATATAGAATGTGATATAGAATATGTCATTATATGCATTATATGCATTATATGCATTGGAAAAGAAAGTTTTATGTTCTAAACTGCTTTTTTCTTCCCTATCAGAAATATCTGGAAAGCTTCTATGATTTTAAAGAAGAGAAAAGTTCTCTTTTTAAAGCAAAGAACCTCAATCACATGGCTGACAAAATCCGAGAGATGCAGTCATTCTTTGGGCTAGAGGTGACTGGGGAGCTGAACCATAAGACGCTGGACATGATGAAGCAGCCTAGATGTGGAATACCTGACGTCCGTTCATACAGCACCTTCCCATACAGCCCTAAGTGGAAGAAAGAAGATGTGACATATCGGTAACATACATTAAAGCATGTTTTTCTCTACACTACTGGGAAGCTTTGTGAATGCTAGGTAGAAGCCATGTCAACAGGTTCTTTACTATTTATTCCTGTATATCTCCATATAAAAGCTCCATTTAGGATGAAAGGGCCATGAATGTGGGGACTATTCAGGCTTCCAAATAGTGACAAATATACCAAAGTAGTTTACATTACTTAGTTAACAGCCTACAAAATAATATACTCGGTGGATAGGGATGCAACTGAGGGTGTATATGTTAGGGTTTCTGAAAGACATGAAAGAAAACTGTGAAAGCTTCATCTATTATGTAGGCAAATATTTTGAAAATAACTCAAGACACATAGATAATAATAATTATTGATTAAAATATTTGACCTTAATACCGTGTGTCCCAGTACATGTGATCTAGTTGCTTTTAATTCTTTTGTCCTTGTTTCACAGGATTTTGAACTACACTCCAGACATGCTGCAAGCTGATGTAGAGGAAGCAATTGCAAAAGCCTTCCAGCTCTGGAGCAGTGTCACCCCTTTGAGATTCACCAGGGTCTACAGTGGTCAAGCAGATATAATGATCTCCTTCGCTGCTGGATGTAAGGGGATTCTGTTGCCTGGGAAAGATGGTATTTGTCACTTTTTCTTACCAAGATGATGAAAGTATAACTTTTTTCTCTTATTTTTAGTTCATGGTGACTTCTATTCATTTGATGGTCCAGGAGGAACTCTGGCTCATGCTTATCCCCCTGGCAGTGGGATAGGAGGAGATGCCCATTTTGATGAAGATGAAAACTGGACCAAATTTACTACCTATAGTGGTAGGTAACCTTAAATGTTGTGTTGCCTGTTCTTTAATAGACAGAGTTGTCTTGAAGATGCTGTAAAGTCATATACACCATGGCAGTAGTTTCAGTGTTTACTGACATGTAAAATGTCAGTGTAATTTAGTAAAATAATGCTGCATATTTTGATCTGGGCTGCAGTCATGACAGTCTCCTGCAGTTAATGCAGATAGCAATTACAGCTCTAGTAAAGGAAATGATATTAGCATGGAATAGCAATATTGGGCAATCATGACATTGTAAGACAGGGAATTTTCACCCTCAGGTAATGGCCTTAAAAGTTGTAATATAACCTCTTGTTCAATTTTTTTTCCCCCTGATTTAAAGTGATGCATATCTTCTGGAAAGGAAAAAAAATCTTGAGTTTATTGGTAAAAGTTATTAAATGAAACAGTGAAGTGTTCTGGTTTCCAGCAATGTCCAGAGATTATGTTACATTTTACTGGTCTTTGTGAAGTAGTTACCAGTTAAATTCCATGTCATTTATTAATCTCAGAAATCTGTCTAGATGACTAAAATATTCTCACCTGGTTTTTAGTCATTATTAACATTAAAGAAAATTTGTTTCTTTGTTGGCAAGAAAATTTCTGCAACGGGGGCAAAAACTATTCCCAGATTGGTTTCCCAGTGAGAAATAAGTTTTCATAATTCAAAACTCATTTCTTCTCCAGGATGCCAGAGAGCCTCTTAATTGGGACACAGATTTTGCTGGTTTTTTAAGACCAGAAACAATGTACTATGCATGAGAGGATGGCACCTCTATTCCACTGTCATGCAAAAAAAAAAAAAATAGTAAATGTTTATTCTTTGTGCTGAATTTTTTTTAGGATACAACTTATTTCTCGTTGCTGCTCATGAGTTGGGCCATTCACTAGGTCTTGGTCACTCCAATGTCTTTGGTGCTTTGATGTATCCTATATATATGGCCAAGGATACAAGGGACTACCAGCTTCATCAGGATGATATTGATGGCATTCAAGCCCTCTATGGTAAGCAAGAAGAATCCTTTTTTAGTGAATGATGAATAATAATTTATAATGAATTTTACCCAACAGCTAAAATGTACTGAAATTTCTACTGGAAGAAGGATACTCTGGTTTAATTTCCTGTTACTATTTTTGGGTAAACCTTTTGGGGTTTTTTGTGGCTAACAGTCTGTATCTGCAAAACAGGCTGTATTCATGCCATTTAGTTAAAAGATCCAAGTCTTTCTCCAGTGATACCAGAGGAACAGCCCATGTCTGCAGTATTAAACTCTCTTTATCTTCCACAAAATGATGGTCATATGCCAAGTAGCCCATGCATTTGGCTTCATATGGTACATCCTGAAACTCTGCAATATGAACTACTCTGATCCACTTTCCAATTCTACACTTTTCTGTTTTACAAAGGATCCCCCAGGGAATCTCCTGTACTTCCAACAAAAGCTTTTCCCCCTCAAGAACCGACTGAACTGACACCTGCAGAAACAACAACTGAAATGTCACCCCGGCCAGAACCAACACGTACAACACCCTCCAAACCCCCACCAAGACCTGAAGACTGTGACCCTCATCTGACTTTTGATGCTATCACCACTCTCCGTGGGGAAACACTGTTCTTCAAAGGCAGGTAAGTGCTTTTATTTCTAGCAACACCTTTGTGTGAGATTCACAAAGGCAAAGCATAAAGTTCATTTCAAGGCATTTATCTTCCATTGGTTAAAAGGAAGATATTTTCTTAGGAAAGTGTTAAGGCAAATTTGCTAAATTTTACTAGCCCACCTGGGCTGGGTGAGTAACATGGTTTTCTGATGGGTGAGTAAGCCATCATACATTATCACCCACGTCTGTTAGAATTGTGCAAGGCTGAATAATTGCAGTGTAACTCCTCATCCTGTAGCTGCTTCACATGCAGCACTGTCCTCATCACACTGTCCAGGTTGTGGGCCAGGGAACTGTGGAAAATGTCACTTTCGGTGTCACTCTGACCGAGGAGTCTGCACTAGACCACTGCCCAGTGATGTCTATAGGGAATCCCTGCTGTTAGAGATGTCCACTTTTGGGACACACTCTAATACTAACACTGTAGCAGGTTGTTGGCTGGACACATCTACCCTGGCGAGGGAGAACGGAATGCGAGGCCCAGGATTTCACCTGCTTCTTGTGTTGGTAGTTGTGTTTTGATTGAACAAGCTCCCTTTGATGATGCGGGTGTGATTTCCCTTTTAAAACATATGATGAAGAATTGTAGCTTAAAAATCTTAATAATTTTCAAGGAAGGTGAGGAAGGAGCAGTTCTTCCTTAAACTAGGTTTTAACACGTTCCTCAAGAATATTTAATTATCATTTTTAACAAAACTGAGATGAAGAATGCAACTGTGCCTACCTGCATGAGTCATGGCAAAGAGAAAGTTGCAATTGTCACCCTACCACAGATACCACAGGTTGTCCTGGACAAGCCATCAGGATGCCAGTGGAGAGGTATACAGGGCCACCAGCTCTAGGTGAACCTGCTTGAGCCAACAGGTTGGATAAGATGACCTTGAGAGGTCGCTTCTGACCTCCACTATTCTGTGACCTCAGAGCAATGCATAGTAAAGGGCAAATATCTGTGTGGGAGCAGGGCAAAGTGAAGCACTGCAATCACAAAAGGGGTGATATCTCTGCCTCATAGGGAGCACTGGCTCCAGAACCCAGACAGTAGGCTTTAAAGTGTGTTTCTAGGCTCCTGATCTACTAGTGAAATACAGATAATGAAACACTGCTATTTTCATTTCTATCAGCTATGTCTGGCGCAAAAGTCCATATTTCTCAGAAATTGAGCACGACACCATCTCCTCTTTCTGGCCATCGCTGATAGGTGGCTTTGATGCTGCTTATGAGGTTGACAAGACTGATCGAGTGCTATTTTTTAAAGGTATTTCTCTTACATTTCCATCAGTCCTTTTTATGAATGAATGAAGTTATAGTAATACTGCTAATGTTTTTTAATAATAATGGAAGCAATATTACACTAATATTCATACTAATTCTAATACTAATACTAGTACTATTAGGGGCTATTCTTAATACTTAAATCCATTTTGATTTTGAAAATGCTGTTACTGCCATTAACTAATTCTGCTTCACAACATTCCTATACAATAGGATATTACTCTTCTTTGGTCAGTGAGAGAGAAGATCATAGCTGAGACAAAATTTATTGCTACATTAAGTTATTTAAATACATTTTTAAAGGTGCCAAACACACCTTTGTTGACCTTCAACTATTGAGTATATAATTTAATGTCTATAAAATGTCTATAAACTAATGTCTATAAACAGCTGTGAGGTATTCAAACTTATGTGTGCCCTAGAGGGTAAGATTTTCAGTAGAACATTTGTGCTGTTTGGTGGCATTTACTACACAGAAAGCTCTGGGACTTCGATGAAAAGCAGATCAGGCTCCTCAATGAATCCCTGTAACTTTTTCTGTTTTCCTGTAGATGATCAGTACTGGGCTGTCAGTGGCTACAGTATAGAGTCAGGCTTCCCCAAGCCCATTCAGAACCTGGGCTTCCCCACCAGCGTCAGGAAAGTTGATGCAGCTGTTCATGATCACAATACCAAGAAAACCAATTTCTTTGTAGGCAACAAGTACTGGAGGTAAGGATCTTTCCTCTTCCATACAGCAGATAACCAAAATAGCTTTTAAAATCAAGTTACATTGGTATACTCTTGTTGTCAGCCTTCTCAGACTGTAAAAGCTGAAACTCAGAGGCAATTACTCCATTACTCAGGTCTTTTCACAGAACAAAGTCTGTAGCACCTGAGGTAAAGACAACTTTCATTTACCCTTACCAACCTGTTATTAACAGGTGAATGAGCTTTGTTTATTCGTTAGGTAGCACTATGAACTTAGTATAAAAAGACAATGTGAGTAGACTTTGTCGTCATATCATGTATTCATTCAGTAGCTATTAAAGGGCAGAAGTGCTCTATGAAATCTATAAATGACAAATCAATTAAGAAGGCTGTGGAAGGACATTAAAATATTTACTTCTTAAGAAATTTCTTCGTTCAACTAAGTAGTAATCTTAGCTTTAATAATTAATCTGCAATATTATTTTAAAAGAGTGTTATTACACCATAAGTTTGCATTTCTCTTATGGGGTTACTCCATAGATTGTGTGCTGCTAAATTAAATTAAGTTTGAATAATTATTTAAGTTTATTGCTCAGTATAAGTCCCATCCAGCCTTACTGTCAGTCTCTGGGAATGAAAGTAAACCATTTAGTCTGATATTCTGAAAACAGCCTTACATAGGCCACTAAAGATGTAAATATTCACACAGACAGGATTCACATAGTCTGTTCTGTGAGATCACAGATGCTTGCAGTTACTGGATTTTCGGCTGAGAGTGGGTATATTTTGTAAAAATTTCATCTGATTTTAACATTGAACATGCCATGCTTATTTTCTGTTTTCATGCAATTTCTTTATTTAGTTTCAATGAAAATACTCAATCAATGGAAAGGGGATATCCAAGAAAAATAGCAGCTGATTTCCGAGGGATTGGCCACACAATTGATGCTGCCTTTCAGAAAAATGGTAAATAAATTAAAATGTAACTAAAAAGAAGTAACCCAAAAGACCACCAACCAAAACCAAAAATATATATCTTTCAAACATATATATTAAATGTTTGTTTTGATTTTTTAATCACTCAAGAAAATACTAAGTGTATAACAGTAGGTATACAAAAATGAAATATTAATTTTCCAATATTCTGTCTTTCCAATTCTAGGATATTTCTACTTTTTCCATGGATCAAACCAGTATCAGGTTGACATCAAGAAAAAGAAACTCATTCGTACAATGAAGAGCAACAGCTGGTTTAATTGCCAGAAATATTAAGTGGTGGTGCAGGGATGTATTTGTACCAGAAATGGTTTTACATGTTCCTTGGTTCTAAACAGTGTTATTCAGCTGTTGCTGTGCATCTGAGTCTTAAATGATGGCCTTTGACAAATCTAATTTAAAACCGTAAAATGTAAAACCTAATGTACAGTTTTAATTTATTTTGTTCTCCAGCTATTTATTAATCAAGTTGTTTTTGAGTAATAAAGTATTTTGCTCAAGTATAGCAGTGTTCTTTGTGTTCTGGTTCAGTCCACTGGAGACAAGACATCTGCTATAACCATGTGCAAGCCTGAACAGCATCATGACTATTTTTAATAGGGCTCAGTGTCTGTGGAGGGAAAGTTAAAATGAAGAAGAAGTAGGAGGGCAGTTCTGGCAGACAATAAGAAATTAGTTAGGTGACAGAGCAGGGAAACAAAGACACTCAGGAACAATGTGGGGGAGGCATAAAAGGAGATCCTACACAACAGTGTGTGAAGGGAGAGACTGGAGCCTGGGACTCACCTGCCATGACCCCATGGCAAAGGAACAGAATGTTCAGGGCAGGGATGGAGACAGGTACCTGTTAGTAGATGGGAGCATGGCAGTGAGCTGAAAGGACCAGTGCCCCAGTGCTTCTGTGGGTGGATTTGGTGAGCAGAGTCATTCATATAGCAGAACATGAGCCAAGAGAGAGAAGGGTAGGTGTCCAGTTTGGGGATGGAGGTAGCATGCAGGCAGGTTGGGAACTGATCACAGGGTCACAGGGAGTCAGTGGATTAGCCCTGCTGTGCTGTGACTGTGTGGCTTGGGAATGGAGTCAGGGCTGGCAGTCCACCTTGCAATGCTGAATAAGAAACCACTAACAAGAACTACCTCCCAGAGCAAACAAGCTGAAATGATGAGATCCCAGAATTTTTATGTAACTACCGCAGATGAATCCTCCAGAGGATGAGTGGTGAGACACACAGAAAAGCACATCTGCTTCCTCTGTGAACCTTGTTTGGGTCCCCCTCACAGGGCAATAGCTCAGTGACCTTAAACACCCTTCGGGGTATAAGAAAGCTTGGCTGAAGTCCATTCTATCTGAAGGGATTTAATCTCATCTCTCACAACACTGATGCTGTTGACTCGCTATTCCTCTTTCTCTAGCAGCATTGGCAAAGGTAGAAAGAGAGGATGGGAATGGCTGCTAAGGACAGTATTCCAGTTAACACAGCTCAAACCCGGTTAGGGGTTTGCTCCAGGTTTTCCACACAGGATTTGCTCCTGGTTTTCCACACAGTGTAGATCCCTGAGAGATCTTGTCAAAACGCATACTAACACCTGTTGCACCATCCATCCGGTCCAGAGGAAGCCATGTGTCTCCCAGTGTACCCACAGACCCACTGTCCCACTGTGCTAGCAGACAAGACCAAAGAAGGGCAGCAGAGATGCCTTTGAATGGGGCTTTGAGAAACCTGTCCTAGTGGAAGGAGTCCCAGCCAAACGCAGGGGGTTTGGAACTAGATGATCTTTAAAGTTCTTTCCAACACAAATTATTCTATGATTCTATAATCTTGGAATATCTCTTCTCTACCGTGTTCTCCTCCTCATGCATGCTAGATTCACTCTGAGCACCTCTAAAAGCAAGGTATAAAATGAACATAGGTTAGAAGTCAAGTTAGTTAAAAGTCAAGTAGGCACTGAACAGCTCAGCATTGCCACAAGGGCAGTGGTGCATCACCGTGAAGTCATGGACTGACAAGTGAGTGAGTTTACCTGGCAGCAGTCCAGGCAGGGCAGAGACACAGGAAAACTGTGTTGCCCTAACATCTCCCAGTGTCTTTCTCAATAGCTTGTGCTGTGTACACAGCATATCCTGAAGAAACTTCAGTTCAAGGACTTTAGATGACTCCAGGGTTAGGCAGGGTGCTTGTGAGTACTGTTTGTACATAAATAATGGGATTAATCCCCTTTGTTTTTAAAAATGCCTACATGCTTTGATATCCTACATAGATGCCTTCTTATATGTGAGGGCTACCTTCAGAAATCAGGCCTTTAGGATCTGGTTGTTGACTGAGACTCCAAAGTGGTTAAGGAAGAACAAAAAAGAGCATCTCAGCAATGGTGAAGCAGAACACTCTTGATGTTTACAATGACTCACATTATATTAACATATTTTTTTATATATGGTTGGTATAGTTTTTTTTAGTTATGACCTCAAGTAAACAGCAAAATTAAAATACTCTTTTGACCTCTGGGTATTAATTAGGTTAAACTCCCAGTATCTGAAGAATGAGTGATATTTATTTGGATGCAAAGGAAAATCTAGAAAGTGTAGCCTGGAGGATAAATAGAAGACAACATGGCATGGATTTCACCAGGACTGGTGACAAATGTTAACCATGGAATTTCCATCTGTATTTCTGTTTTCTTAATGTCTTAAACTTTGAAATGAAAGAACGTTACTTTTGGTTTGGGAAAAGCAATGAAATTCCTGGCAAATGAAAAACATAATTCAAATGAGATTGGAAACAGGAATGTTGGAGCTGCCTGGCTACACTTAGTGGGCAAGAGATTTCTTGTAACCATGACTTTCTTATAACTCATAAATGATTGCTGGAATTAAAGGCCTCTTGGGTACCAGAAGGGGAAATTTGTCCATAAATGTAATTTCAAGTACTTATCATCTGTGAATATGAACTTTCCCTGAAGCCTGAGGCCAGGCACACAAAAAACAAGAGGCACACAAAATAACCTGTTACGTCTGAAATTATTGACAGCACAACTGTTGTCCCAGACCCAATCTCTTGCATGAAATCTCAGGCAAAAATGCCTTAATGACTTCATCAACAAAGAGCAATAGTGACCTGTGTACAAGCTGACTGGAACTAGGGGGGGCCCCATCAGTGAATCAGCATTACCATGCTGAAGACTGTTATATAAAAGCCAGAAGTAGGTCACACGCTCATCTTTGTCAGCAATACATATTTCTGAGGCTAGGTTTGTGCTGCCAGGCCTGAGAGTTTGCAGCATCGCCAGGAATGAGGTGCCAAAGGCACTGAGTTAAGCAATGCTCATGGCAGCAAAGATTTGCAGTTCAGAAGCTTCCTGTGCACAGAACTGCTCTCCCAGGTTTTGACTGGGGATTACCAGAGTCCAGCCTGGCCAGGACACTGAGGGTACATAAGGCAGCAGAGTGGAGCAGTTTCAAGCTCTACATAGTTAAGCTTTTGGCTTTGCAGAACAATTCAACTTAATTATGTCCTGTTGAGGCTCTATGAGATGTTCTTTTGCTTTTCTCTATACTACAGTATGTATTAGTTCTAAAATATATAAACTGTACACTAGCAATAACCTTGCCAAAAAATGAGCAACTTCTAACACTTCTTGCCAGTGTTACATGTCTTTCTTGGGTACAGCCAAGAGGGGCTGGGGCTATGGGAATACATCCAAGGAAAAAGATTGACTCCAGAAGAGGGGGAGAAATGGGAAATCTTAGAAAATCACCAAGGCACTTTTACAGGTTGAAAAGAGGAGAACATAACAATTTTCACACTGATTTCTTTAACCCAAGCCAATAGATTGTCATTATATATTGTACTAGTTATTAATAAAGCCACCTCAAAGGACAACATCAAAGATCTCTGTGGTTATATAGTTTTCTTCATAAAGCATATTCTAGGTTATTGATCTCTTGAGGACAATGGTGAATAGTATCAAGTAAAATGAGAAAGAGGTTGACAGAGTAGCAAAAGTATGTGTTTGAGAAGGCCGATAATCAGAAAACCGTATACATTTCGTCAGCAGCTTCCTATATGCTTTTGATGGCTTCTGAAGGCCCTCTCATTAGTGAAAAAGATAAGTGAGGAAAATTTACCAAGAACTGCCAGCTGAAAAGCTTCTTCTTTCTTCTAATATATATGGAGATAATATGGGAAGAGAAAAAATGTTGGAAGTCTATAGCGGGGCTGTAAGTCCCAGAAGCTATTTCTGCAAAGAGGTATTGTGGGTGTGTAAGCTGCACAGGAGAACTCTACACACAATATTTAGATTCCTCTCACCCACTCAGAGACACCTCACATGTGAAGGGAGTCATCAAACCTCCCTCAGGGGATCGCTTCCCCTCAGCTCAGCTGCCCCATTTTTGGGCCCTTTCCTGAGCCTGTCCACCTCCTTCCAGGGCTAGGGAGAGGGTCTCTGCCCTAAGGGGAATGCTTCAGCTAGCTATCTGCTCTTAGGGTATGAGTTCTGTCCCCAGTGACCAGATAACCCCTGCAGAGTCCCATCGGCCTTGCCAGGGACTGCTCTTGTTTCAGCTGCCCAGACCTACAGTCCCTGATGTCCCGCCTGCAGACAGCCACAGGCACCCTGTGCTCTGGGGATCCTTCTGGTACCAGCACAGTGCTCTTCAGGAGGAAATAATTTTAGCAAATACCTCAAGTGTACTATAACCTCTCCTTTCACAGCTCTGTGGAAGGGGGTTTATCTCTCTGCACATGCAACGTCCCACCTTCCCTGCAGTGCTGCGGGGGTACCCTAAATCCTGTGTCAACCCTACAAAGAAATCTCAGATACATAGGACTGTCTTCAATGGCAGTAAGCATCTCTTTTCAGGATTCCCAGGGACTACACCATCACCACTGCTTTGTCCTCATTTGTGGCAGTTCATGGAGGGTGTGACTTGACTGGGTGTGGAAAAGTGGACCCAATGCTAGAGTGGACCTGTTGTTGAGTATCAGCAGTTCTCACCACCAGTGACAGACATAGAGAACAGAGGAATCTCTCCTCTGACTAGGACAGCCAATAGACAGTTTGATTAAGAAAACTTCAGTGCTTTATTATCGACAATGAAGGAATGGGACTGCAAACACACACTACTCCATTTTTGGGATTCTCTGCAGCTCTCTCTCTGTGCTCCCCTTTTATTAACCTCCTCGAGTAAGCAGCACCTGGTGTTGACATTCAGTTAACTAGAATTCCCAGGATTTTGCTGACCTGATGTTTTGATTTCACACGTTCACACGTTACCATTCTGTGATTGTTTTCAATCATAGTATAAACCATGCACGCTGTCACGCAGACCATTAAGCAGTTTTCCACTTTGAGACCACAGCGCTCAGTCAAGGTCGACCCTCTTTTTTGGTTCTAGTTAACTGAATGCAGGTGTAGGCTGGCTCAGCTTGTTCCCACACTTTATAAAACCTTATAGTAAGTATAAAAGGAGACTGTGAAATACAAAGTCATTGTGCAATTCTCTGAGAACAGTGGAAAAACTGTTGAATAAAAGTAGCACAAAAACATCTTGGCTCAATTTTTATACTTTTTACATATGCTGGGAGAATTTTTTTTCATTTCTTTCTGTAAATTCCACATTTTCCTCCAGACAAAAGGAAGTTTCATCCATGTGAGAACTGTATTAAAGAAAAACTGCATAAACAAAGCACTGCTTCATCAGGCAGGGAGTTATAGCACTGCCAGAACTATATCAAAGGGAAAGATGGTGGCAGTATAATAGCCTCCAAAAGTACATGCTCCTGTACAAACAACTGCAGACAAAACATAACAAAACAAAACCAAAAACGAACAAAAACCAAAACAAACAAACAAAAACCAAAACAAACAAACAAAAACCAAGACAAACAAAAACCAAACCAAACAAACAAACAAACAAACAAAAAACACAACCCCACCCCCAAATAATCAAAAAACCAACCAACCATGACCACCACCACCAAACACCTAGAACACAAATTTTCTGCTTGTTCTATAACCTTCTGTGTATGTTTTTCCCTTTAGGTACTTCAACAACCCTTTTGAAATCAATACTGACTTTGAATGGGAAACATTAAAGAGATATTTTTGGAGAGTAAGACTAGATTTTAAAAAAGGAAATATTAATAAGTTTATTAAAATGAACTACAGGTCTATTATCTTCTCATTAATCATATTTCCATGTTACAAAAGCTGCACAAGGGTGGAACCGGATGAAAGACAATACCAGTCTGTTTTATGATAAAACCCCTTGTTTTGCATGTTCTGTTGCTAACTAGAAATTGTGAGCATCAATGAGTCAGGGAAAACTTTATGCAGTAAACAAGTACTATATAAAGGTGAAACAGGTGTGTGGCAGACGACAAAAAGGACTTCTCTAAAGGTTAGGGGAACTGAGAATGGAGAACCTCCAATTTTTCTTATTATGCGTGGCACTTTCTTGTCCTTTTCCTGCAGATACAAGACAGAAGAAGGAAGAAGACATGGAACTTATCCAGGTGAGGAAAGCAGACCTTTGGGAAGATCTTTAGCAACTGTTGAGCATCCATTGCAGTCTCTGTAACTAGTAAACAGTGGCTGAGGAGCTTGCAGAATAAATAACATGATGGAATAGTTCTCAAAATGGTGGGTGGTGGGGAAAATGAATGGTGGTGTAATCATGATGACAAAGGCTTCTTTAGCCCCAACTCATCTTGCTTTATCCTTTTTTAGAGAACAATTAAACCCAATGATGTATTCACTTGCTTGTTGATTCTACAAACAATTAAATTCCTGAGTCAGTCTAGGTTTGTTTTGCAGTTCAGGTGGAAACACGGTTATTTATGTGACTTGCGGTACTATGAAACATAGGTCTTCATAAAATAAGTTAGGGTTTTTAATGAATTATTGCTGTCAAAAATGTGGGGAAATTGGATAATACTGATGAAATTTTATATTCAGTCATATATTCCAAACTGCCTCTTATAAAGGACTCTGGGTGACCCTAGGGCACAGGGTAAGTGGAGGGCATCTTATCAGAAAATGCTAGACAAATACTAATTTTAAATGTATTTTGAGTTAACTGCAAAAGTGATAATATAATGTAAAAAACTGTCATTAAGAGAAAAGTATTCATACAGGCTTTAACAAAATCAATTGTTAAAGCCATAGAACAGAAAGAAAAGTAACAGAGACACATGACTAAATGGGTTAGTATAATACCTTATGAGCTTCAAAAGCAAACACCATTTACTGTCTTAAATTATCTATTTTTTTTTCATTAGAAGTATCTTGAAAATTACTATGAATTTAAGAAAGATGGGGAATCTCTTGTTTGGAAAAGTAATAGCCCAGTGAACCAAAAACTGAAAGAAATGCAGGAATTCTTTGAGCTGAAGGTGACTGGAATACCAGATTCTGGCACTTTGGACTTGGTACAGAAATGTCACTGTGGATTCCCTGACATAGCTGGGTTCTCTACCTTTGCAGGAGAGCCAAAATGGGCAAAACAAGTTCTGACATACAGGTAATTACAGTGGAATTCTTCGTGTCAAGATGGCATACTCCACAGCACAAGTGGCAAAAACACAGTTGGTTTTCTATCTTATATTTTGAAGGATATTAAACTACACACCAGACCTGCGTCCAGCAGATGTCAATGCAGCCATCAAGAAAGCATTAAGTGTTTGGAGCACTGTGACTCCACTGAAATTCATCAAGAAGGATAGAGGTGATGTAGACATAATGATCTCCTTTGCAGCCAGAGGTAAAACTCCAAGCAACCGTTATGAGTTACTGCCAGTTTACTGTTTGTCTGGAGCAGTTGACTTGAAATGCTAATGATTTCTTCCCATTAATAGCACATGTGAAGTTCAGAGTCAGGTTGAACAAGCAGACAGAAAACACAGTTCTTGCTCAAGGTGCTATGCCTATAATTCTTGACAATCTTTGGGGGAGGGTATAGAGGCAAATGAGGAGAAGGAGAGGGAAAATAAATGTAAGGAGCTGCCTGTAGTTCACTGGATCTATACCTACCACACTCTACCCAGTTGTGCATGAACACCCCATCAGCTCTGTATGGAATTTGCTCCTCAGATCACAATAACTTCATCCCCTTTGATGGCCCAGGATGATCCCTTGCTCATGCCTATGCACCCAGCAAGGACATTGGTGGAGATGCTCACTTCGATGAGGATAAAACCTGGACAAAAAGTACAGACAGTAAGACATTAAGTTCTCCAAGCCCTTCTTGAAGCAAGTTGCGTATGAATTCAAGGGTACAGTGTCTGTCTCTTCCTTATGAAGTGCTTAAATTGCTACTGATTTGGGGGAGCATTGTTCTGTGGTTTCCATAGCTATAAAAAGCCACTGAGCCCTCTGGTTAAGGGCTGCACTGGATGGAGAATTATTTGGGAGGGGGCCCCCTTCTCTCCACTCCTCCAACCTGCTTGCTTCTTGCCAATATTTATATCACTTGCACAAAGCCTAGGGTCCTTCTCCCACGCTGACTTTACAGGATCTACAGGCTATTTCTTTGTACTCTGCTATAATGATTTCATTATTTTTCTTTCTGACCAGAATTTTATCTCTAACTGAATTTCCCATGAGAGCTTCACTTGCTTAGGCAAGCAGTTCTGAAAGCTTCTGAACTACCTTATGCCCTTCAATGTTATTCAGAAGAAATGAAAAGCTGTGTGTTTGTTTTTGTTTGTTGTTTTCAGGTACGAACCTGTTTTATGTTGCTGCCCATGAGTTTGGCCATTCACTGGGACTCTTCCACTCCAAAGACCCCAATGCTTTGATGCATCCAGTTTACAGGAAATTTGACCCTTCAGTACTCCCTCTTCATTAGGATGATATTACTGGCATTCAGTACCTCTATGGTAACTCACAGTTATTGACTAACTAGCAATTATAATTTCAAAGACTTTGGAATACCTTACAGTGACGTTTTGTGTACTGGGTATACCTCAGTGAGTTCTCTCTATAATTTCTTCCATAAACTGCTTCTTTTAGGACCACCTTCTAACACATACGATGATCAAAGGGAATCTGCTGAGATAAAAGACACAACTGAGCCAAAAGATCCTGCACTGCCAAACAACTGTGGCCCCAATTTAACTTTTGATGCTGTCACTACTTTCCATGGAGAAATAATGTTTTTTTTAAAGACAAGCATGTCAGCTTCTAGTAGTAAAATAGCTGGGTATCATTTTTTAAATTATGCCCCACAGCATGGGAAAATAACTTTAGCCAGAATATCAGCCATTCTAGACAGGAAGGCAAGACAGGGAATCAGGAGAAGAGATGGAAAGCAAACACAAAGAGGCTGCTGGAAAAATGAAGAGAGAAAAGGATAAGGAGGAAGATGACCTGTGTTACAGAACATGCTGTGAAAAGGGCGGAGAAAGATGGCTCCTCTGCAAACAGACTGTTTTCACTTTAGGCTGTAAGCAAGTCCCAAGTGTTGGGCATCTGGGAGAGTTCAGCTTTGGCAAAACACAATTCCAGCTCTGGGACACTTGACACCTTCATTGCTGTCCTTGCTTTGAGACAGCTGAGGGTTTACCAGTCTTGACACAATACCTACTTGAAGAACCTCTGTAGTGGTGATTTTGTAAAATAATAAAAGGAAAGGATGATAGATTCAGTGCTAAACAGACAAAGTGTCCCTTTCCAGGGCATGACATCCCAAGGCCTGAAGTAGAAGGGTAAAGGAGATGATTCCCCTTCTTTTCATGAGATAGGGCTGTGCTTCCCCTGCTTCAAACCATCCCTAAAAATCAACATTGAAGCAAGTTCTGACCTCAGAGTTTGGAGTCCACAAGGCCAGTAAAGTATTATTTTGCAGAAGGGCCTCACACACACTGACTGTTTCTCTAAACTGGTGCTGATAATCCCAGAGTGGGCTTCATTCCCAAAGTCTTACTCCATACCAGCCATGTGATTCCAGGTCTCTCTAAGCTCCATTTCTGCATAAGGGAAAACAAATGTTCTGACCAAACAGTTCCTCTGATCTATTTTAGATGTCTGGATCAAGATGAGAGCAATCCCACCATGGAATTAACTTTCTTTACATTAAGATTAGGGGAGCTTAATGTGACTGCTCAGGGTACATGGTTGGGTTTAGTTAGATAAATCCTACCCTGACTGCCATGATGTGGTTTCATGCATTAGTGTGTGTGAACACCTAATTTTATTTAAAACCTGTTCTATATTTATGTAAGACAAATGTGGCGCAAACATCCTGCAGTCAGAACAGCTGATTTTAATTTAATATCTTTGTTTTGGCCACGGCTGCCACCTGGTGTTGATGATGCATATGAAATTTCTGAAGAAGATGAAACCATCATTTTTAAAGGTAAAATGTTGTCTTTTTATTTTCCCATGTTGTCTTCCAATTAGCCTTGAGAGTTTTTCTGGCTTAAAAAGTACTTAAGCTCTTTCTGTAGGATCCAACAAGCTTGAATTTAGTCTAAAAATCGGTGTGCTTCAATCACAGAGATAACCAAAATATTATCTAAGATAAAGAAAATGTATCTTATTTTTTAATATCCATACAGAAAAGTTTCCCTGACAAAATAAATGTAATGACTTTTTTCTTTCTGGGAAATTATCTATTGAATTTAAAAATTATACCACATGCTTCTTCCAAACTTGTGGGAAACCTATATAAATATGAAAGAAGACTGAAATTTCAGTTTTCACAAAAAGTGATGAGATCTATTGCTAGAACTAATATGTAGAACGTTTTCAAGTAACCATTATTTTATTTTTGTATTTTTCCATTAAAAGATTAGCTTTCATTGAAGGGATTATGTCATTCCCAGAAGAAGATTCTGATAGTATGTTGTCATCAACTTTTCTTCATAGGGAATGAATTCTGGGTTGTGAAAGGAGATACCATGCTTCCTGGATACCCCAAAAAACTCTACACCATGGGCTTTTCAAAGGATCTTACCAAAATTGATGCTGCTTTCTATAATGAAAATGAGGGGAAAACATATTACTTCATAGTGGACAAATTTTGGAGGTAATATTTCCTGTGCTACTTTCCTAAACAGAAGCAAACATAATCATATGATCAATATCCTGCCATGATTTAGGATGCGTTAGTCATACACTTTTGGTAATCTCTTTCAGTGTCACAACTGGCTATGAAAAAAATATTTGAAATGGAGGTGAAACTGTGCTTTTAGCTTTCCTGTTAATCGATATAACTATTGAATATTTTATTTCTTTATTTATTTTCATTTATCTGCCTTGGGAAAAAAGCTATTCTACAGCTCCATGAGTCATCTCAGGAAATCAGTCAGAACCTCACCATTTATATAAAAATGTTTCTGTGGAGTAAGAAGGAGAATCCCACCCTTTTCCAGTTACTAACAGATAGTTTCATAAAGTTGCTGATAAATGCTATGTACTGCAAATAATTATCTGCTGTGCATGGTTATTGTTTTCTCTTTCCAATTCAGTCCCTAATGCTCAGGTTTTTCTTACAGGACATAGATTTCTAACAGCCAAAGGAGGTGCTCCTGTAATGAAAGCAGTAATTAACCTTAACTTTTGTAGATGAAGAACAAAACTTCTCTTCTGCCTGTCACCACAATGCCCAAGTCATTGTGCTTACAGAGATCACCCTGACGTAACTATTCAGACACATATTTGCAGTTTAAGCAGAAAATCAGACTTCCACATTTTAAGTCAAATTCTGGTAGCTTGAATGATTTCAGATGAGATGTTTGATCATTAAATCTCTTGCTGGACAAAGTTATCAGAAGAGGAAGGCTTTCAGAAGCCTTCTTATTCCAGCATTAATAGATAAAATAGACTTTACTAAAGATGTAATAACTTGCTGTACTTATGTAAAATGACTTAAAATAACTTATAACTTCAGAAAAAAAACACAGATTTTTTCCTGATAAACATTTCTTACAGAGTCATGACATGAAAGCAATCTTTTTATAATATATTATCTCCTTTAGGCATGGTCCCTCAGAAAAAAGTATTAAGTATTAAGCAGATTTACGACAATAGTTCCAGTATTAAGTATTCTTAGATGTATCTTGAGGTGCAGTAAAAAGAAGCAATTCTTCCAGTGCAGCTACTAGAGTAATAATTATTTATGGCAAATTGTGTCTCTCTCGATGCTACCTAAATGATACTGAAAATCTTTAATGAATGCAGTTACCTGTTGATAGGTAGAAGGTAATTAGGTGAGATTATTTAGTCATGAGTTGTTTGCAGTTTTCATTGACTCCAGGTTGTTTATAATTTTTCTCAGTTATGATAAAAGAGGTCAGTCTATGGATAGAAAGTCATTACTCATAAGAGATGCCTTTCCAGAAATTAATGGGAAGATTGATGCTGTTTTTCAACATGAAAGTGAGTAACTGTTCTTAATAAAATCTGTATGAAGTGCTCAATCATAGGGTTGAGAGAGCCTGGGCAGAGAAAGACACTTCTAAATGATGTTCAGAGCCCTCAAGATGACCAGTAAAACCCTGAAACAGTCACGTAATGCTCCCATGCTTCACTTTACCCCTTCGACAACTTCAGATCTGGGAAGGCGGAAGGGACAGATATATCTGTATTTATGTTGACGTGCACATCACACCATGAAGAGCACTACCCAAGACAGTGATGTCTCAACAACATAAGGTTTACCTGCTGTGACCAAAGCTATCACAGCCTGGCCCTCTACCATAAAATGGGACTGCTTTGAGTCCCAGTTGGCACTAACTTCTCCTGCATGAGGGTGAATACTGCTTAGGCAGGGAGATGCTGATCTAGACTCAAGGATACACCCACACTGCCAAGTGTCGCAGCTTCCCAGTTATCTCCTTGCTCCTCATATGTTCCTTATCAAAACCCATACATGCTAATTGTTTCATAGCAAATCATGCAACTGATAACATCTTCCTCCAAAACAAGTCTCACATGTGGTGCTGGGGGTCCTCAGCTGTAGACCTCACTCCCAGAGGCCAGTGTGGATGTTACTGCCCCAGGCTGGATATCTCCTTCCCTGCATGGTATCTGGCACACAGCTGGCTAGAAATGCACTCTTCTGGGTGGTTTCAACACAGCTGATGTGTACCAGCAGATGTTTTAAACTGAAGAAACACTCAAGATACACTTTTTGTATTGTCATCTTGTGGGACTCAGCACGTTATGCAGTTGGTTTGCCATGGAAGGTGTTCCCATGATGCTGTACAATGGTTTGCAGAGGTTACACCTGGGAGTAGATCCTCTTGGCAGCATAATTGTATCCAAAGGTTACTTTGAGCTCTTTCTGGATGTTGTTGAGTCGTACTAATCTTTACATCTGCAGTATCATAATTCACCTGGTTTGATTGCTGTCTGTTTTTTTTATAGACTTCCTTTATTTCTTCTGTGGAGGAAAGCCATTTGAGTTTGACATTGATAAGAAGAGAGTTACACGCTTCCTAAAGACAGACTTCTGGTTTCCATGTTAAGGAAATGAAATCTGTAATGGTGTTGGAAAGAATGTAGTGTTATTGCTCTAGAAACACTTTTTCTTTTATAAATGTATGAAATGCACAGGTACTTTAGCATTAGTCAGTAGACTTCAGACCCTGCATGATCTGTGTTTCTGTAAATAACAGAACAGGATTTAACATTCTGATGAGTATACATGTATGTAGTTAACATCAGGCTGGCTAGCTTACCAAACAACAATGCAGTTTTTACTTTTGATACAAAATTATGGCTTATTATTTCCACCATCTTCTTTTCACTTGTCATGTTGTACATCACAGTACACAGAACCCTACCACGGTTCCAGGAGTCCATGAGGAAGAGCATTTCTCTTCCTAAAGCTAGGATTACTTTCAACCAGTTTTAGATATTACAAAGTTAAACAAGCAGACTAATCAAAGCTACTGGTCATTGTTGCAGTCCAAAATGCGGATACCAACAGAAAAGGAACTGCTAGGATTAAACAGGAAACCTTGGGCCACGGGGGCTGGGAAAAAACCACCATCTAAAAGACCAGACAAGATCCACTGACATTCATTTCATGTGGATTGTCCTGATCTCCCCCAGCAGAATGTAGAAAGACTGCATGATCCTATCGGTTATCTCATTGTTTTCTCCCTCCCTATGTAAATCCTTATTTCGGGAAAAGCTGACCACCCTTCCCCAGTATAATCTTGCTTACTGGAAATATCAAATCCTTTTTCCCCAAAATGTAAATACTGGATCTGAGAAATGTAAGTCCATTTTTCCTCTTATGTCACCCCTGTTACTGGAAATGTTAATAATTCCTGTGGAATCCTCTGTTTGGAGTAACCCTGCCTCCTCATTAGCATGGAAGCCCCTCAGACCCTTAAATAGCGTTCACATGTTCAGTAAGTCATTCCAGCTTTTTGCCTCTCTATCTGGGATCATGGTAGCTTTATTAGACCCTTACAGCTCATAATTGGAGTGAGACATACAGGAGCTCCAGAGAGCAATCCCTCCCAGCCTGAAGTGCATGTTTAGAGGCGGAAGTGCTCCTTTTTTTTACTGACTGGAGAGGCAGGGTTGGACATCTGATTATAGAAGGCTAAATTTAAGTGTGATGAATTATACCCTAAGGTATTTATTGGTATATGTGATTTCCTGTGCAATGTGTTGGACAACCATGTTTGAGCAGGAAGGTTGGGCCAGATGACCCTACTATGGTCCCTTACCCATTCTGTGATTCTGTGATCAGAGGGTTATCTCCCCAGACATAGGAGCAGAGGGACACACTGGCATGTAGGAAAGACCCAGTCATCCCTGACCTGTCTCTGCTCCTCTTCAGTTTTCCCTGGGGAGCTCCCATTGCCTGGGGGACACCCATCATCATGTGTCAGTGGGAGAGGGTCCCTCTCACCGCACAGGTTGAGGGGTCACTGCCGGGGAGATAGGGATCAATATCTAGGGTAAAAGCATTTAGGGATTTTATAAAACTTATTATGTCATATTTGAAGGGGACTGTGGAAATGTTCAAAATTTATTGTGAGTTGATTAGGGGAAAGACCAAAGGCAGGGAAATGGAAGTATCAAGGTAGATTGGGGAGGAACAGGGTTGGGAAAATAGAGGGGTAAGTGGATGAAAATAATTGATTGCATGCAAAAAGGCTGCAGTCAGTGTGCTTCTTTGGCCCTCCCTGCACATATGGTCCTGTCTTCCCAGTAAATCCTATCTTATGTGTGCGTGAGCTCTTTCTGTACGTTCTTGGATGAGCTTCAAGCCAGACTGGCTGCTGAGGAGGTTAAGAAATCTGAATACTAGCAGTTGGAACATGGCTGCAAGCTACAAGGATACATACATTACTAGGACACGGGAGGTGTGGGGGCAGCTATTCTACTGTGAGGACTGTGTGTCTAAGACCAGCTGCTGAGGGCCTCCACACTGTTTCTATTTCCATGTCGACGTTTCACCAGTAGACAGAAGTCCTCATCAGCTGAAGGGGAGGAATGGGATGGGACAACCTTTTCATATTTGTCCAGGCACCCCATGTTTTTTGTCTATGATGGTCTCTGTAGCCAGCCTCATGGCTCTCTTGACCTGGGAAACAGATATGAAACAGCTGCCAGTTCAATACTGTAGACAATAATCTCCCAGGTGCTGAAGTCAGACATCACTTGGTAGTGCTCTACAGGTGCCCACAAGTATTCAGATGGATAGCTACCAAGATCTAAGGTCTTAGAGAAGGTACTCTTTCTTTTATGCATATAAAAAGACCTTTCCTGGTACCCAATCTTTCCCCCTCATTAGACAACTTCCCGAAAAAAAAGGGGAAAAACTGAGAAAAAACAGTTCTATTTGATTCTTCTTCTCCATGAATCACAGAATCATCAACTGACTAAGGTTGGTTGGACCTCTGAAGGTCATCTGGTTCAACCCCGCTGCTTAAGCAAGGCCACCTAGAGTGGGCTACTGAGGCTCTGGGTGGCTTTTGGAGATACGGTTTTTTCATACCTCATCAGGCAACCTGTGCCAGTGTTCTGTCACTCTCACACTAAAAAAAAAGTGTTTCCTAATGTTCAGAAGGAACCTCCTGTGTTTCAGTTTGTGCCCATTGCCTCTGGCCCTGTCAGGATAAGGCAATTGTATTGTATTTAAACACACAATTGTACTGTATAAATGCTATGGGTTATTTCAGTACACTTTATGGAACCTTTTTTCTGACACATTTTTAAAACCCCTGGTAGCAGGACTGCTCAAATGGGGCACTCCATTGTGGATCTAGCCACTGAGAAATTTTTATATGAATTCACAAGGAACAGTTTTATCACGTGCCTCTAGAATTCAGATCACAAAAATTGTTTTCTTCAATGTTTTGTTTATAATGGTCTTGTTCTGGTTTTCACAATCTTGTCTTTGAGGACATTTTGCTTACATCTGAATGGGGTTTTTTGGTTGGTTGGTTGGGTTTTTTTGGGTTTGGGATTTTTTTTGTTTTCTTTTGCCAAGAATTCTATAGTGCATCCATCAGAAACAATCCAGAAGGTCCAGCAAGGGAGTTCCAATACTATCTACCCTAGGAAACAACTGTTTTGATTGGATGTTCTTTTTCTTACCATTTATTGATTTTCTTGGTTTCACACACTCATCCTGCCTGGAAGGGACGAATGGCGTTTGGTATTGTTCTTGGAAGGATTACATATATATTTTCACAAAAGGTAGCTCTGCAGTACTGACCTGAACTGAAAAGTTGTTGTGTACTAATTTAAACACTCAGACTAAGAGCAGAAAGTTTACCAACTAAGTAAACCAAAGGTAACTGATAGGTACTGGCAGAGTAGAATAAGATTAAAATGAGTTAATTTAACTGTTGTTTCCAGGGACTTGTTCCTAGCGAGACACTGGGTTTGGTTTATGGAAATGGTGAGGGAAAAAAACCCTTTCCTGGTAAAAGAAACAGCAACTTTGTGGGTTCAGAAGTGCTTAAGGCAACTCAGAACTAGAAAGATGCATCTCACAGGTGCCACTGAGATTCCAGAGAAAATAGTTAAAAGGTGCCAAGGAGCAGACTTTGTTTCCAGATTATTCCCTGGTAGCCTCTGAACTGCCATCTGGCTGCTCTCCAATAGGCCTGTTCATGTTTTCTCCCTGCCAGCAAGACAACTGTCCTTGCAGGTTTGCAAGCAATAGCTGTCTCATGGGATATCTTGGCATTGATGCCATGCATCCAGCTGGGGGATTGTTAGCCTGTAGGAGTTCCAGTATGTCCCAGATAGTCCAGAGGCCCAGGGAATATGCAGATTTATTTTGTATATCAGTGTGGAGACATTGATCTCTTCTTGCTGCCTTTTTCAAGACAAGTTTTATATCTGCACAGCTTGTGTGATAACCATCAAGGTAAAGGACTTCAAGTTGGTAAGTTTGGTTCTGCAAGGCATCCCAAAGCTGGTCTGCCATCGGGGAAGTCATGCACTGGACACAACAGATCAGGTTCCCATCCCAGACAACAGCCCAGCTGCAAGGATGAAGAATGTGATTTGTTTTTTCTGTGTTCAGGAAGCAGGTGCTTGGCATGGAAAGTGGCACTCCTTCCCTTCTCCTTTTACTGAAATCATTGATGATGCCATGTCTGAGACTATGAAAGTCACTGAGGTGTAACTCAAGCACTACCCCAGTCTGTGACTGGTCATGTTAAATTGCTTTTCTACAATAGGATAATCAGAAGTGATTCAGCACTTGACATCCTGAGCCCTATTGCGATGGCCTTTGGACTTCTGAGAGGTTTGAACTATAGCACTGTGCTCCTAACAATGCCCAGCACAGCACCCTGGTTTGTAGACTGAGTGACTGATCATTCACTTGGAACAGTACCAACAGCAATTCTATAAAGGAAATGTTTAACACTGTGTGACGATAAGCCATGAACTTGTGCAAACTCTGAGATAACTGACTTGAAGGGTTGCCTTTGGCTTTTTCATCTCAGTGTTAAAATATGCTTGTCCCTAAGTATTTATTAAGGTAAAATTCCTAATGAACTTTCTAACTTCATGCAAACATCTGGCAAACAGCTGAATATTGTGGCACAGTGACAGGATTTATATCTTTGACACTTCAGTTTTCCTATTAAAAGTTATATCCTTCAAGGAAAATAACTTGTCTCATTTGCAGAAATATTTTCATTTTGTTGCTTCAAAATAGATTGGAAACACGTGAAGAGATTCAGATATACATAAGAGCACAGAATGGGTGTAAAAGTACTTCCTGCAGGCATTATGACTACTTTGTAGTGCCACCTGCTAATGAGAAAGCAGTATTAAATATCATTGTGACAAACATTAAACATTCTTAGAATTACGAAGTACTACTTTTCATTTTTGCAACAGTAAAATTACAGAACTACCAGTCGAAGTTCCCTTTTCTACAGTAATTCTGCAGTGAGAAACCTGATTTAGGGAAACCCCACTGTGAGTCACACTGTGAATTTATTTTTTCATTATTCAGTCAGGGGTGTGGGTGGAAGTCATTTGAACATTTTAAAATGTTATCAAAGTTAGCTAGGGAAAAGAGAAATAGCTCCAAGAGTCAAATCCAAGCCCTAGCTAAGTGAGGTACAAAGTAAATGGAAATCACTGAGAGAGAAAATTTTTTGAGGCTGGGAAAGTCTTCTGGGGAAATATGGCTTCCCTTAATGCTTCTGTCTAAATGTCCTTTTCAATTAATGCTGAAACGGGAAATCATGCTGGGTAGACCTCTGTCAGTGTTTACATTCCTATGTAGACTTAGTGAGTGAGAAACAGTGAGTAGAGTACCTAGAAAAGGGACACTTTGAGGTCTCTTGCCTCAACATGAGCAACAAGGGTGCAGTTTTGCTGAGGAAGAAGTGTGCAAATAAAGCAGGATTATTGCCAATACAGAGAAACACAAACCTGTACTGCCTGGATGTACACTGGAAAAACCCTTGAAAAACAACTGTGTCACCTCCTCTTCCTTAGGCACCCATTTGGGTTTAGCAGTGGCTTAGCAAATAGATACCAGACCTCACAAGGTGATTGAGGACAATCTGAGTGAGGCACTGATGCTTGTGGTCCAGACAGAAGCTACCTCTGAAGAACTCTTGGGGATAGGTAAGGGTCAATTTTACTTATCTCCTTTGATTACATGGAGATTTTCCATGTAAGCCCCTCTGGAACACCTCTGCTATAGACAGCCTGGAAGAGCTGGGATTGTTTATCCTGGAAAAGGCAATACTTCAAGGAGACTTCTTTTGGGCTTCCAGTACTTAGAGAGGGATCATAAGAAAGAGGGAGAGGGACTTTTTACAAGGGCAGACAGCAACAGGACAAGGACAAATGGTTTTAAACTAAAATACGAGAGATTTAGGTTAAATCTTAGGAAGAATTTCTTTACATGGAAGGTGGTGAGGCACTGGAATGCCCAGAGAAGCAGTGGATGCCCCTTCCCTGGAAGCATTCAAAGGCTTTGAGCAAATTGGTCCAGATTCCTTCCAACTCAAACCATTCTGTGATTCTAGAATGCTATGATTTTAGGAAAATTTCAGGCAGAGACAATGTGTTAGGAGTTGTCCAAACCAAACACCTTGAGAGAGGTGAAGCTGCTGCAGCTTCATGACGACAGGTCCAACCAGCAGTGAAGTTGCACTTGTATTCCCAGTAGGGACATGCATGCATACATATGTACCAAATGGACTGGCACATGCATCTTTCCAGTCACAGCACCACAGACACAGGGACCTTCAGCCCCTGGTGCAACCCGAGAGGCTCTCACTGAGACCCCCACAGGCAGGATAGAATCCCTTACATGGGAAAATTACTAGAAATTGGGTTTAGTGAGAGGCCAAGACAGTCAGATGCAGGTGCAATGCAATGGTCCCTCAGGCAAAATAAGGAACTGTGTAGACACCACTTGGCATTCAGTAACAATTCTCATGTATTTTGAGGGGATCTCACTTTCATTTTGGCATATTCATGTCTCATTCTGTTGGGTTTTGAGCTTTTTTCTGGAGGCCAGACTCTGCCCTTCCCCTCAACACAGATTCCAGGGAGTTGTGCCAAAGAACACGCAGTAGGAAACCAACACGAATGGTGAAACGAGACATGACTTTGTAGCCCAACACTGGAAAATCCCAAGACAGGAGGAAGCCACTGCTTCTGCTTCCTCTTCCTGATACTGCTGAAGGTTTTTCACTTGTTGACTCTTCAAATGAATAAACAGCTCCCATAGCTAGTGCTGGAGCCCAGGACTTTCTAGTCCTTCCACTAGCTGACTTGGAAAGTAATTTATTGAAAGTTTCATGGAAAACAACTATATGTCCCCTTTGACTCTCTGTCCAACTCAGTATCCTCTTGGTCATGTTAAAATTTGGCCATAGACCTTTTGTAGAAATTTGCCACAGGACACGATTTCCTTATGTTCCTGTCTCAGCCACTGGACACATCTGATTAATCTGCATCTCTTCTTTGCCTCTATGTATTTAGACATGTCTATGATGCCTTTGGATAATAAATAAATTTAAAAAAAAAATAGAAGAAATAAAAAATTAACCACTTTTTAGAAAAAAAAAAAAGAAATTAAGCTATTAAATCAGGAACTATATAAACCAGCCTACAGAAAAACTGGAGAAATATTTACAGGTATGACTAGTTTAAAAACTGAGTTAGAGAAGTTAAGCAGCATTTCACAAATTCTGGGATTATGCGAGTTGTAGCAAAGTCTTTGGAGAGGTACCCAGCACATAAAATTCCTTTTGTACATGTCTGAAAATCAACATAGATTAGGAATAATCAATAATTAGGTTTCCTTGGACTATGAACCATGAATATGGAAGTTGAATTTATTTACATCTACCACAGCTGTACCCTTTGAGGAATTATTGTCCTAGTCATTTTGAATCCCAGCACATGAATGTTGCTTCTGCTTTTGAAGTGTCCTGTATTAGCTTCAGTACTCCAGGCAAGCTATGTGACTCACATTGGAAGGTATAAAGTAATTTCCTTTTCCCAGGAATGATGTATGCTCTGCTGAACCTAGATATAACTAGGAGGTGCTACACTACAGTGAATGTAGAATTACACACTAAGTACATTATTTTTCATGCCGTTTGAGAAACTAAGTGAAGAATTTTCCAGCATAATTAAAATAATGATGTATATTTGTATTTTTCCCTCTCACACTAACATTTACTGTTTCCCTTTTAAGGTTCCAAGGAAGCTCCTTACCTCCAGTAAGGACAGAGACATCAAAACCATCCTGAGAGATGTCCAACCTGTACCTGTCAGGTTCCAGAGTTAGCAGATACACAGCCACTTCAGGCCAAATACTCTGGTGCTTAGCTGTCCTTGCAGTCAGAATTGTTTTCCTCAGTTTAGGGGTCTACAATGTAGGTTCCCACATGTGTCCAGGGTATTTAAACCCAATACAGTCAATGAAGTATAGACAGCAATTCATCTGATTTTAAAGTCCATGTCTTATGGTCAGTTGAATCACTCTCTAGAATTCATTGTCCAAAATGGGAATTTAGAGACCTAAATAACTTACAGATATCTACGCAAAAAAAAAAAAAAAAAAACAACCAAAAACAAACAAACAAACAAACAAAAAAAAAAAAAAAAAAAAAAAAAAAAAACACAAAAAAACCAAACAAACAACAACAAAAAAAAAACCAAAAAACCAAACAACCAAAACTTAAAGGATATTTCACCTCATTAATCATTTACCTGTACTTGAGACACCCACCAGGCCTGGCTGCCATGACACAAAATCTATGGAGACATACATCCTTCTAGGGTAGCTGGAGGTCAGATGTGATTCCCTAAGACATCTCAAATAACACCAATGCTCAGGCAGCAGAATCTCAAACCTCATGTCTTAGTCGCTGTTGCTTAAGAGCACTCTAAAGTCTTGGAGACTAGACACTGCTTCCTTTTTACTAAAACTTTCATATATTTATCAGCCTTTATCATGGCTCCCCTCTTTCCTCCTTCTATGAAAATCCCTGTTGTGTTTCATGGAGTTTTTTTTCTCCCAGAGCTCATCTCTCTCTGCCTGAATCCAAACACACTGTTGCAGCTGAGACCTTATCTATGCTGGCAAGAGTATAAATATCACCTACCATACATATAGGAACCCAGCTATGCATTCCAGTAGCATGACTGATTTTTGTTAATATCAGTAAAAAAATGTTGAATCATTTTAGCACTCAGTTCTGCTAACATCATAAGATTGTTTTAGATAGAACTTTTAGGTAACTGATAACAGTCCTCCTGAAGTTATGCTGTTGATTATTCCTAGATAAGTTCTTTGTACTACCTTTTGTATTTTGTTATTGCATATTAGAACGTATTATTCTGTAGTCTGTTAAGTATTAAATAATATGTATCATCTATTTGATTCATTATCATACAATATATTATGTTACTGTTACGTGTTTTTTCTTATAATTTCTACAGTTTATCAAGACTTTGTGCCATAAATAGTCTAAATTCATAATTCAAGAGAACCTACGAAATGTAGCTCCACATTTTATTTGAGAAACACTTCCTTATTTTTAAACACACTACAAAATTGCCCAAAAGAGAAGATTAGGACAAGATAAGGACAGTAACATAAATTAAACAGATTGCGTCACTACCTGGTGATGAAACCATTATGCATCAGTTTTACTAATCAGAGGATATTATACAGCATGAGTCAGGCTGTCACTGATTTACTATTAGCTATATAAACAAAGCTGAGAAATGTGTTCGGTAGCTCAGGAAAGAAACTGAGGCAGAGAACCTTGGATGAAGATGAAGACTCTTTCACTTCTTCTGTCGTTATATGGAGCCATCTCCTCTGCTTTTCCTGTGGCCCCAGAAGCAGAAGATGAAGGAAAAACCCTACAGCTTGTAGAGGTAAATATTTTTTTCAGTGCATTTCAAAGGGTAGTCTTTGAGATAATTATAATTGTAACTCACAGAATACTGCTTGAAATTAAAGATTTACCATTTTGCAGAGGTTCCAAGAGAAAGCTTTCCCAATCTAGAAAATGTGTGAAAATTATATGGAAATTTTTTACCCAAAAGTCATCTGAATATTGCATATTTCACTTTTGGTGTTTTCAGTAAAACAACAAAACTTCTGAAGCATGAGTTCTAGCAGCAAGTTCTGTGGCTCTGCAGAAACAGTCAAATTCAGTAACAATATGAATTTCCGAATGTGCTTTGAAACTTGTAATATGACAGGTCTTAATAACATAAGGAAGGAAACTTGCTTGAAGCAGACGTGTTCCTGTTTGGCTGAATAGATCTTTTATGGAATATTTTGGAAAAAGGGACATCTATGAGAAATACAGCACTCACATAGACACAACACTATTTGTTGTAGACAAAAGTGTTGAAATTTAGTAGAGACCTGAGTTTCTACTATCATATTTTGGAACTAAAAATAAAAGGCATGATTTGCCAAGTCTGACTCTCTAGTAGTAGTCACCTGCTTTCGTGGGAGACCTGGCTGTTTGGAGTATCACTTCCAATCTTGATTTCCTTGAATGAGACCAGATATAAGCTTCCTCATAAATTTTGCTGTTGGAGTAGAGGGACATGATAAATAATGTCGGAGTATTTATTAATATGAGATTTTCAAGACATTTCTTCATATATTCCATCAGTGAAACAAGAAATTCAGAAAACTATAGCAAAATGGTAAATTATTCCTGACTCCTCACACCACTTCCTGGAGAAAATAGGTTGTTTTTACTCCTGGTAAACACAGGGCAAGTCGACATTGGAATAGTTCATGATTACTCAGAAAATTTTAGTGTGACCCAAGACTGTACTGATATGACACAATGCTCTTCTTTTTTTAAAACTCTGATTCAGAGTTATCTACAGAATTTCTATGACCTTCAAAGGGATAGCCATCCTCATTTAAGAAGCCATGGTGAAAATCCCCTTGCTGCAAAGCTCAAGGAAATGCAGTCATTCTTTGGACTACAAGTGACTGGGAAACCTGATCTTGAGACTTTGGAGATGATGAAAAAACCCAGATGTGGTGTACCTGATATAGGGCAATATGTGTTCACAGCAGGGAATCCCAAATGGAAAAGAAATAATCTGACATACAGGTAATATTTCCTAATCTGAATCAAAAAGATCTTATTCAAAAAATCTAGCACCCCAACTTTGGGGGGCAGGGGGTCTGAAGTAATTATACTATGCCATATATGGACATATAGAGTGATTAAGTGATTTCTAGAAGACACACTCTGGAAGGCAGTATCTAAACTGAAGCCCTTATTGATTTTCATTCACAAAAGATACGTCTAAGATTTTTTACTTTTTCACAAGTTATTATTTTTCAGCTAAAATGCTGAAGTTCAGGGAAAATGCTGAAATTTCAATGAAATTCTTCACAATATATTATTATGTGTTGGTTTTTCTTTGAAGAATTTTGAATTACACCCCAAAGATGACAAAAGCTGATGTAGATGAAGCAATCCAAAAAGCTATCAGTGTCTGGAGCAACGTAACACCACTGACATTCCAAAGGGTTGAGGACAAAGAAGCAGATATAATGATTTCTTTTGCTTATAGAGGTAACAATGATAACTTTGCATATTCAATAGCCATCTGCAGTCATAGGAGCAATTTGGGATTTTAACTGATTTTTTTATATCTTCATTATAGACCACCGTGACAATTCTCCTTTTGATGGTCCTAATGGGCAGCTGGCTCATGCATTCCAGCCTGGTGAAGGTATTGGTGGGGATGTACATATTGATGAGGAGGAAGCTTGGACAAAAGATGGAAGAGGTAAGGATTTTGTAACTGGATTCATTTATATAGTTTTACCCTGGATGTTCTTAGCTCAGGCAATGCTTATTATTTCATGAGCTTGACTACAGGCAGAGAAGTGAGCAAAAGAGACAGAATTTGGCCTTTTTTTTTTTTTAGGTATTACCTTGCAGAAAATAGGGTTTTAGGTTATAATGGTTTATAATGGCATAGAAACATTTAGTTCATACTGGTTTATAATAATTTTAAAGTCAGCATTTTAAAATACCTTTTTTTCAGATGAAAGCCAAAACTTGCATACAAGCAGATCTGATGGGAGATTTCTCTAGGCAAATCCTTTCTCTTTCTTAACCTAGCACTTCAAAGTTTGGTGCTAACTAGGGTGGTCCACGTATCACCAAAACTGTAATCTCAGTGTTTGTTTTGAAGTCATTTTTCTGTTGGATCACTGGCACGATCCTTGATCTGAGCAGTTTATGTGACAGCAGGAGAAACGGTTTGTGTTTAAGATACAAGAACACTAGAGAAAGGACAATGAGACCACAATTAAGGCCAGACATTCTTTAGTTACTCTTCTGTTACAATATTTTTAAGTTGTGATGTTGATAGAATTACTTACAATCTTTCTTGTACTTTTAGTGTATTTTAGGAGGAAGCATAAGTGCTTCCTATTTAGTCGACTGTGCTAAATACTGAAATAGATTTTACCTTCTTTGTATGATTTTTATCCCACAGGCTACAATTTGTTCATTGTTGTTGCCCATGAGCTTGGCCATTCACTGGGTCTGTCTCATTCAAATGATCCTGGAGCACTGATGTATCCAGCTTACTCCTACACGGACCCCAAAGAATTCCTTCTTCCCCAGGATGACATTGATGGCATTCAAGCCATATATGGTAAGAAAAAATATATTTATTTAATATTTCTACTTGAGAGGCTGATAAATGATAAAAGGAATGTATCGAAAATACATTTATTCCACCAAAATGAGATGTTTAACTGCTACTGAAAAGCGGATAACGAAAGAGAGAAAATTCCTGGAAGCTAACTTCAGCTGAAGTCCGTTTCTGCAAAAAACTCATTTTGGAAATGATGAACGCAACCGATTTTACCAACATTAAAATCCTGTGTATCATGACACTTACTTTAAAATTGTATCCCTTTTCATTCTCTGTAAAAAGAATTCTTTGTGTCCTCACAGAACTTCTTAGCACTGTCTTTATATTTCTCCACACTAAACGATGAACATTCACCCTACAGGGCAGTCTAATGCTGCTGTGCAGCCAACGGGACCCATAACTCCAGAAGCCTGTGACCCAAATTTGACATTTGATTCCATTGTTACCCTACGTGGAGAAATATTCTTCTTCAAGGGCAGGTAACAACAACAAGCATATATATTGCCCCTTTAAAAGGTTCAGTAATTTAAAAAATTCCACTAAGGGAAAAACTATCCTTTTGGAATCTAGTAGAAAGAGAAGCACTAGAAAACTACTGTGTATTTACAGAAGCAAGAGTTCTCAAATCATTAGTCCTAGGAGCCCTAGTTGACAAGAGCAGGGACAGTGACAAGGGCTTGTAGGTTGTCTTCCAGATATTCTACTACTGTGCCCACTGTGACAGACTTGTCTCTGAACTCCATTCAGGTAAAGAGCAAGAGCATTCATATGTCCCTTAGCAGTGTGCCCGTGGGTCCCACACTCATCCTCAGTTAAGGAGCAGTGGCAGAACTGAAAGCATGGCAAGGTAGAAAGATGTTTGTTAGGTGGTTACTGAATCTAGGTCTGAGCCTTCTTGATATACAAAGAAATAGAAGGCCTTGTATTGAACTTGCCTGATTTTTAGCATGTAACTGAGGTGCTAAAATTAAGAATTCTGTTGCTGTAGATTACCTTTATGTTCAGTAGAGGGGGAGTATTCACACCCAAGTACTCATCTCCCCTCTGTTACACTCCAGGAGCTGTAATAATTATTTTGCATTTATGATAGGAGTGGAATTATTTTATCACATAAATTTTGTTTAAAACAGATATATGCTGCGCAAACATCCTGCGAGGGCAGAGACTGAGCTCAATTTTATCTCACTGTTCTGGCCAACGTTACCATCAGGAATTCAAGCTGCATACGAAAACATTGAAAATGATGAAATTTTACTTTTTAAAGGTAATGGAATCTGAAATTCTCTACTTTTTCTGACCAGTTACTTCCTGCTCCTTTGCAAACTACGCAATTACAGAAGTCAAAGTGTTTTTTAAGGAAGTGAAACAGAGAATCTTACAATTCTGCAAGTAATTAAACCAGAGAATCATACTGCTGTAAGGGATCTCCAGAGGTCATAAATCTGAAAACTTGCCCCTCTGTTATACCTAATGCTCTGAAAAACAAGACATAAAAACAGCTACCCTTCTTCAGGTCTAGTTCTCTTCAGGTAACAGTACTTCACTTTGTGCAGAAGGATTTTTTTGTGAATTCAGTTGACAAATACAGGCCTTTTTACACTACTGTTACTGGTATGCTTATTACATTTTGTGATATTTTTGGGAAAAAAACCTACCAAAAAAAAATGTTAGAGGAAAAGAGTACTGTGAGAGGATAATTGTTCACTGAACTAAAAATCAGTCCTTTTTGTTAAAGGTCTCAAATACCCTTTAAATATCTCAAATAACTTTATTATATACATATTTAGGTACATGATATATTACCACATATAAATATGTTCATTCCACTTGAAATTACCAAAGCACTTTAATTAGATATATATGCTTTTCTTAATAGTTTAAACTGATGGATACTGACTAGTTTTCAAAATATTATATGTTTCTCTAATGAAATAGTATATTGCAGGAATTTAATAAACTCAATAACCTAATCCAGTGTCAGTGGATTAATTGATTAAGCTCCAGCCTTCTCCAAGTTGTTATCCAGACAATTACTTTATATTCATTTCAAAAAAAAAAATCTAGGGAAAGTTCTATCCATACACCTTATTAATCTAACATTTTACTCCCAAAACCAAAAGATATTTCTGTTGTCTTCATGATGTAGTCCCAGTGTGAGAATTAGAAAAATTTTCGAAAGTAGAAAACTGAGAGGAATAATACTGACATCTAGACACATTATTTTCTATGCATCTAAAACACAAGTAAATGCTGCTTATGAATAGCAAAACCAAATTTAATTTTCTTACATTTTTCAGAGGATAAATATTGGGTTGTCAGGGGATATGATGTTGCACCTGGCTATCCCAAACCAATCTACCGCTTGGGGTTCCCGAAGACTGTTAAAAGAGTTAATGCAGCTTACAGTGATGAAACCACAGGAAAAACATACTTCTTTGTAGCTAACAGATACTGGAGGTAAGATTTTATGTTCATTAACCAGAAGGCCTATTTTCATTTGTCCCTGGGGATTAATGTATTATTATAAAATCCAAGTGTAATGATGTTTAAAAAAGGTATATTCCACAAATTTAAATGTGATTTTCTAGAGCTTAAAAAAACTAAGCATTTGCTAGAAAATGTCAACTTTTCTATAGTTTTTGTGGTTTTTTTTTTTTTGCTAAACATTGGATTCCTGTAGCAGGAATGTAACTACTTGGAACTGAATGAAGCAGCTGCTCAATTAAAGAGTGGTTCTCTATAAATTACTCACTTTTTCTCTGTGACGGTGCTGCTGTTCCATGCAAATATGTCCACTTTGAATTCACATTTTAAACAAAATGAATTGCTAATAGAGAGTGTTGTATTAAATTTCTCTATGAAGAGACTCTAAATATTCTCCAAATGTACAATTGGTTGTATTTCTAATTCAAGTACGTGACAAATTTCAGAGAGCAACGTTGTTTAAGAAGTGCATCGCTGACACTAATTCAACAATGTTTCAGGACTGTGCTACCGTCTTCTTCTCCAAAGTTTTCTGTTCTGCTTTTATATTGAACTGGATATTCAGTGCCTGGAAATAAAAACTCTTTTATGTGCCAGTGATGGCTAAGGAAGGCTCTGCCAGTCCAGAAATACATTAATAAATTTCTGTGCTGTGTTCCCAGGGTCTCTGAGAACCTTGTTGCAAACTTTACCATAAGCAGGATTTTCAAATCTCAGGCCATTCATAATGTGATAAACCTAATTTAGTTAATCTTTATAAGGCTTCTTAGTAACAGCAGAGTTGTGTACATGTACGAATTCACTTTTGACTTTCAAAATATTTTCTGCTTCCTCACAAATTATAATGGTGTTTCTTGTTCTAAGATATGACGAAAAGAAAAAATCCATGGATCATGGTTATCCCAGGAAAATAGTCTCTGACTTTGGAAAGATTGGCAGAGTTGATGCTGCTTTCTGGAAAGATGGTGAGTAAAACATACCTTTCATCTGTGTTTACTTGAATATTTGGGCTTCTGTAGATAGAATAATTTTCAAAAGTTTTCAGAAAGCTGTCATTAACCTTAATGAAAAGGAAATGAAAAATATCGAGTATATATGGACAGTTTATAATGGGGATGATTTATTTTTCCAAAATACTGAAACAAGTCACCTCTGAAATATAATTGGATTAAATTTTACTTCTAGGCTATGTCTACTTCTTCCATGGAACAACTCAGTTCCAGTTTGATCCTCGTGCCAAACGGATTGTTAGACAAATGGAGAGCATCAGCTGGTTTAATTGTTAATTGCAATATTTTTTTCATATGCACACCGTATGTTTTTATGTCCTGCATTTTTCAGCATTGCCTGACTACGGGGTCAGAATGGATTTCTATTCAAATTCCGTAGGAGTATACTATTAACAATTATTTATTTTAAACTAAATACATTTATATAATTTATGCCAATTTCACCTGTTACTGTTAAGTTTCCAAATAAATTATGTTTCTCATATAATTGTGTCCTTTATGTCTAATTTGCCCTAATGCTCAAGAGCCAAGTCTAGCTTCCAAACACTAAAAAAATGTATTCTGGCAGGAAATGGCAAATCTTTTTTCCCCAAAGACAGAGAAAGGGGCAGACAGCTGTCTCTGAATTTCATCAACCCACACAAGCCCTGGTGAAAACCTGATGGGCAATTAGACCATGAGTTGGAGCTCATTATCATCAATGCACAAGTCTAATTCCACCTTCTGTTCCTCTTTCCCCAACTTCCACTCTTAGCCTACTCTCTGGGGCATATGTCTTTGCAGCTGTAGGCAGAGGGATGTGATGTGTGTGGGGTGTGTGTTCTTATATTTTTGGGTTTAGAAACTGGTTTCAAGGCTGGAATTGTAGATTAGAAAGGAGCCCTGAGATCACTGAAGCAAGTCTCTTGCTATCACAGGTAGTCACTTCATATAACGAACACATAAATCTCTTTAATCAGGGACCTTTCAAGTGCTTACTACTCCAGGAGTTAGTAAATCCCTCCTAATTTCAGTGGGTTAAAGAATAAAAAATTTGCTTAAAAAATGAAAATTCTTGGCCAAAAATACTTCAGATAAAAAATTCATGAAAAAGACAACTTGACTTCCAGCTTAACCATATTTTTTGCAAATACCCTCAATTAAAATGGTTTTTGAAGGGTTATCCACTTTCTCTTTAATCTTTGTAGCTCAGTTGATAACATCAAAAGACATATGACCAACACAAAATGTGTTATCTTGTATAACACCTGCATTATTCAACATGTTTCAGAAGAAGGTTTGAGATTACTGTAATAGAAGTAATTATATTTGAGAAAAGAATGTGTAACCTCATAAAAATATGTTGCATTTTTTTCATTACTTTTCTGTCTGTATTAGAAACCTATTAAATTATATCCTTCATAAATAAAGAACAGACTAGGTAGTTCTTTTGTTTAATAAATTCAGGAGTAAAAGTTAATCTAAATACTATTCAAAGATAATAAATTGTATAGTTGAAAATTAACTTGATTATATACTTTATAACACCTAAGAAAATATTATAAAATAATAAAAATAATAATAAATTACAGCAAATCAAAGGCTTTAATTAAAAGTCAACTTATGTGAATCCTGTTCTCACAAGGTATTGTAGGGACCAATTCTCTAATTTCAAGCCTTTGTAGCAATGCTATTTAAATGTATTTTCTCGAGTAAGCCAGTACTGTTGAACTAACAATGACAATTAAGCCAAAAATTGATTGGGAAGTATATAAATCTAAATAGATCATGTTGGTATTTTTAGCAAGGAAGGTTTACAAACATAACACAAGGTTTACAAGGAAAGATAATATTTCTTAATAGAAAAATTATATATTAAAAATTAAAAACTGGCAACACATGTCCCCTACAAATATGATGTAGAAACAGAAGACCTCAAGGCAATGCCAAAAGAGCTCCTCAGATTTAGAGCAGAATGTTAATCCCTCTCTAGAATAAAGAAGTAGTGTGTAGTCATGGGGCAGAGAAATGTTAAGTGGAAGACAAGGGGTACGGAAGTGGTTATGTTTTAGAGGAAAGAAAGATAAAGAGTAATTTACAAACCATGGAAGATAAAGAAGTTAAAAAGAGGATGGAGATTCTAATGGCATATTTTTAGTCCATGCCTTTTGGTATCCTGTGAAGTTCTTATTTTTAGTTGCCAGACACATTTTTGAAATCGCTTTGCGTTATTTCCCAATTGCAGGAAGAGCAAGAGCTCAAAATGAAGTGATGTCTTTGTGAGAAATGTTACCCATGCTTATGTGAGTGAATATTTCCTCTGCCTTCATGAGAGTGGTGATTGCTCCATCCCAGCCACACCATTAGGAGGAGGGCACCTCTGGTACCAGTAGCTCTTGTCTGCCTTCAGGCACATACTTTCAGTAATTTGGAATCTGGATGTTGTTTCCAACTCAGTCCACGCAATCACCTGCCATTTTCTTACTCCTTTTTAATAAGTTTACAGTCCTATTTGCTAATTACTGTACTATGTTAAAGCACTGTACCACTCCCTACTGTCTTGTTACAGGTTTAGTGTGTAATCATAGCCCCTATAATTACTATCTGAGATAGATTTGCCCAGACAGGAATTCAATTCCCTAAATGTGTTTAGTGCATTTGAGGTGCTTTAGGGTATCCAAGCAACCCATGCACGTATGAAACAGGATTTCTGGGAGATCATCACTTCCCAAAGTCCCACAGAGCCTGTACTGTCTCTAGAGACTTATTCTCAGGTGGTTGAATCCTGCTCTCATAGGCTGCAGTCTTTGCTAAAGGTTTGTCAAAGGTCAGAGAGATTATCTGAACCATTTACCTTTGTCCCATGTTTTTCATTCAGCTTGAATAATGATTCAAGTTTGTTGACTCCATGGAAGGATTGAGCCTGAAAAGTAGTGGCTCAGATGCCTGAACAGTTCACTAGTGCCATTAAGGTACCTGAAGGTTTCCAGTTGGCTCCCAACTACCAGTCTAGAAGCCACACGTCCCCTCTAGGTTCTGGATCACAGACACCAGACCTGTGTCAATGTCTTAGGTTCACTAGACTGTCTCAAAAGCACAACAAATCACATTTTAGGCAGCTTAATTGCTGCCCAAGTGTTTTCATCTGATCTCAGGCTTAGGTTGTCACCACAGTCAATGGTGTCTGTTAAAACATTTGGTGAGCTCCTGAGAGCATCCTACTAAAGTTTACTTCCTACATGTGGTGAGATGAAATGCTCTCTAAATGCCATTTGACTGTATTGATTTGATTAGATTTCTGCAGATATAGTGCAAGCTTAGACAGTTAACTCACAGACACCCACATTGTGAACATTTAGGAATGTTGAATCCCTGCTGGTATTTGTTAAGATCACCACAATGCAGCAGTATTGCTGACTCCTGTGATGCTCTGTATAACGTCACCTGGTACTACTGATGTGATGAGGACAGGCAGTGACCTTTCTGGATTAAAACATAGATCACATTGCTGCTGTCTGGATAAAATCAATTCTAAGGGGAGAAAAGAAGTCATGATACAGGTCAATATCCACCAGCTCTAACAAATGTCAAAGATAAGCATTAGGAAACCGCAGCCAGAAGCTGCCTATACAAAAGCATTAGGAAACCATAACCAGAAGCAACTTATACAACTTCTTCTTTTCCCAGGCCTCAAGGCCAGCTATAGGGGTATTTGTGAAACATTGCTTGCAAAAAAACATATTCAGGTCTTTTTCCCATGGGCAGTGGGAACTGGCTGCTGTGTAGGGGGCCAAGCTGTAAAACCTTGGTACTGCTTTGTGTGATGTAGACCTTCATCACCTGTCACTCAAATGTCTTCTGAGCAAACACTAATGTTAGTTGAAACTAGGAAATGTGGACTAAATTGGTTGTTTCAATGAAGACAGAGAGCACCAATAGAGGTCAGATCATCCTATTCTAAGGTAGTTGGTTGAATCACTCTCCAGAGATATGTATTTCTCTGTTTTCTATAGAAGAATGCTTAACTAATAAATGCATAAAGTTAGATGCAGCTGATCTTAACCTAGCTGCTCTCATTGCCTCTATCCTTCTACTGCTACATGGCAGACAAGCTGTGGGGATCCGATAGCCAGCCACAGTGGGTAGAAAGATAATCACTTCTCCCAGTTCACATCGAATCTGCTCGTAGTGCTTGATTTTTATGTAAAATAAAATTCATATCAGCCAAAACATGTTTTTTTTTCAAAAATGTGTTCTAGTGCCATTGGAAAATGCATTTGATGCAAAAGCCACTGAGCAGGTTTTTTTTGTCTTTCATGGCGTATGCATGTACACGGTCAGATGGTAGCACCATGGTCATTCCTTCTAGATTTGAAACCTTTGAGGCAAACAAACATATCCATTTGAAAACATAAGACAGGTCTCAAAAAAGAAAGTTTGTACTTCTGAAAAAATACACACATCATTTCCAGTATCAGCTCAGTTGAGCTCTCTATCTCAGAACAACTGTTGTTATAGGTTGTACTTCAGTTACAGAACTGAATGGGATCCATACAATGCAATGATAATAAAAACAAATCAAGGGAAGGGTTTGATTATTTTTTTTATTGTAGCTGAGAAATGCCATTGACAAATAAGTTTAACTAACGAGGCTATTAAGATGGAAAAATCCATCATTAACACCTCCATCTGGAGAAAAATTGGCTGCAAGTGACAGCAAAAAAGCCAAAAACAGGGAAGCAAGGATTTTCTGAAAAAGCCACCGTCCGACATGAAGGCATTTCTTACAACTGTTTTGTAAAAGTTGGGTACGCGCTGTCAGAGCTCCTCTGAGGTGCCAAACACCTTCAGCTCCCTTTGCTGCCAGCGGATGAGGAAGATGCTTGGCTGGCACAGGGTGAAATCCCATAATCTGTCACAGCTTGTGTGACTTTTGAAACTTCCCTTATTCTGAATTACTTAAGACAGGAAATAATCATATCCCCTGCGGCTAATGTGGTTAAACTGAAAAAAAACTTTTGTGATGAAATGGCAAATAGATAAAAGATAGATAGATACATACATACATACATACATACATATGTGCAGACAGAGATATAAGATTATTCACATTTTTTAGGCTGGATTTATAAGGTAAAATCTTTTTCATTTACGTATATCTTGGATTCCACTGTATAATTTAAAGGAAACACCCCTTTTCAAAGGGTTGCAGGGAAGAGGTGGGGAGTTATTTTGCATTTTCATCCATTTTCCAAAACACTTTATGAATCAATTTGAAAAGAAAATTTTCTGCTTACAGTAATTTCTGCCAAAGTTTTAATTATTTTTTTTAATGGGCTTCATATCTCCTGCACAACTTTCATTTTCTAGGCTGCTAATGGTTAAGAGTCCTTCTACATTTTGTGGCCCCATTTCACACAGCTGGGTCAGGACAGGCTTTGCATTTTTTCACCGTTTTATCTGGCATGAAATTGCTCAGGTTTTCTAAGTCAGTGTAAAATAACTAAAACTGAGTGCTGGTTTTCAAATTGTAGCCAAGCTGCTTGGGCGTGTTCAAGTACTAACTGACTTCAGATGACTGAGAAATTGGATGGGTTTAATTAAGTTTTATTATGTCAGTCAGCACAGAGTTATAGCATGTGTGGAGGTAAAGAGAGCATGATAAAGTCTGAGTCAGCATACAGCTAACTCTACAAAGCACCCCATAACTGTACGAACTGAGTGGGATGTGAGAAAGTATGCACACCGAGAGGAAAGCAGACTGCTCTCCTACCAGGACAGGAAAGAGAGTAAGAATGAAGGATCTTTCATTTTGGCTTTTAACATGTGCAGCTGTTTCTAATGCTCTTCCCAGCCACCCAGAGAAAGACAACAAAGAAGACGCAAAGCTTGTACAGGTAACTGCATTGTCCGTATCTGAGATCTATTGAGCCCTCTATTTTTAGATATAACCTGTGTGTTCCAGCTGCACAGAAAGCTTGCTGTCTTTCTGAGACAATGTTATTGCATAGAAAGCTGTTGTCCAAACTTTACTAAAATAGGGTAAATTTTTACAAACTGGAAATGTCAAGTAAGAGTCAGGGACAATCTCATCTGTTTCTTTTTAGCTGCAAACTGCAGGAAAATACCTGTGATGCTGCAAAATCACAGGTAGAAGATTTTACCATCAAAGTATGCAAACATATCAGTCCAAAGGTATTTGTTTATGAAACAGATCAAAATGTGAAATGTGTTTGGTTTTTTCTTTTCACTAGGACTATTTAAGTAAATTCTATGCTGTTGAGCCAGATCCAAATCTACTTGGATGGAAAATAAATGTTAAATCCACAGCTGAGAAACTTCAGAAAATGCAACAATTTTTTGGTTTGAAAGTGACTGGAAAACCAGATAACGAGACATTGGAAATGATGAAGAAACCCAGGTGTGGAGTTCCCGATGTGGGTCTCTACGGTGTTACTCTGCCAGGATGGAAAAAAACCGAACTGACGTACAGGTGGTATTTCAGTAATTACTGTCTAAGTTTAAATTTTAGGTTTGTGGATGTCCACTTTTGTTATATTTAAGTACAACTTTTATAGCAATTGTTTCCAGTAGGGAATACAAATGTTTATCTTTCCCCAGCTTTTAACTGTTCATACTCCTGAGAGGAATTTCTGAGAGTCAAACCGGGTGTTCCACATTTTCTGCGTCAACCATAGTGGTTTGCCTGCCCTGTATCACTCCTGACAAATATTTTGTGAGCCAAACGGAAACATCAACTGCACCCTGTACAAGCTCCATTATCTTCAAAATAAGACGAACAGTTTATTTGTCACAGAATCCTGAGGAGATAACTTTCCTCATGCTCAAGTGACAACCTCCTGGCTAAGAGCCATTTTGAGAAAAAACTGATACTGTGTATTTATTATTATTTCATTATTGAAAAAGACATTGAACAGTTATCAAACGTACCTCAAACTCGCTCAGTTCAAGATGAATCTTGGGAGCTATTGGTTTACAGGTTAAATTTCTTCTTACACATTTCTGTTCATCATCTTAAAAATATTAGGGGAATTTTTTCTGCAGATATTGGGTATTAATACTTAAACTCTCATAACCATAGAATTGTGAACCACACACCAGATATGAGCAAAGAGGATGTGGATAAAGCAATCCAGAAGGCATTTAAAGTGTGGAGTGCTGTCACCCCGCTGATTTTCACTCGTATTCATAAGGGAATAGCAGATATAATGATTGCTTTTGGGACCAAAGGTAATATGCTGACTGCATACGATGGTAAGATTAATTTACAGATTTTCCAGTTTTCATAACATAAACTCAATCTTGTTTCAACTTCATGTTATTTAGCTCATGGACATTGCCCTCGCTATTTTGATGGTCCACTAGGAGTCCTTGCCCATGCCTTTCCACCTGGCAATGGTTTAGGTGGTGATGTACACTTCGATGAGGATGAAGACTGGACCACAGGTTCAGCTGGTAGGTCAAAAAAAAAGGTTTCTGAAGTGTTGTGCGGATGAATAATTTCCTTTCTGATTTTATTTAAGTGAAAGAATAGACTGAGATGAAACATAGCATCAACCATAAGAGCAATTTGAGAATATTACAGGCCGTCCTCCAACCTGGATACTTATAATGACACAGACATAAACTCAGCCTGATCTACTCTAGTTCTACTCTAGTTCTTATTTAATACTGGTAAAAATACCAATGGGACAACACTTCTCAGGTAGGAGTGCTACAAACATGACCACTCTTACCTGGGGGCTGGTAGGGCCTACTAGAGTTTCACAAATTAAGCTTTCTGACGTTTTCCCCTTTTGGTGAAAACCAAGCCTGGCAGAACCATAGACTGCAGAGGAAGCCTTGCAGCAGCCCTCAGAGGAGATCCCTACCACCTAAAAATCAATACAGCCACCAACGATAATGAAGAGTCTTCATTAATAATTCCAAGATAGGTTCAAGTGTAGGCAGCAGAGAGGGGAACACTGAGTGCTCAACTATCTGACTGGGATTCATCTGCTCTGGGCTGGCCATACAGCACATACAGCCTCTGATACGTCTGTCAGTACACAGCTACATTATCCTTTTCTCATCCAGTTTTTGGGACGGAAAACTGCAGAGGGTAACTGCAGCAGGGGAATGAAGGTCACGCCACAGGAAGAGCAAGGAGCTAATGAGCAGGAAGGTCCTGTAAGAGCACTGTAAGAGGAGGAGAGTGTGGGTTAATTGTGACGGGAAAAAACCAAAAGGCATGAGGAGTGGACATGTCATGTGATAAAATAATGTTTTCCCCACGTTGGGACTAAATGGATCAACCCCAGTTTTGCTGCTGTTCCTCAGCAGCACGGCCCCAGTGGCCAGACATTGCAGAACTCGGAGAGTGCAGACAACTCATGAGAGGGGGAGTCTGACTGGAAATATGTGTGGAAAAAATGAGGCTTTGTTTTGTTTGCTTTTTGAGAAACAAATATCTTGGCTTCAGCAAGCCTTTCTTGGGCAATCGATGACCAGTCCTGTGCTCTGCCACAGACTTGTGATCTTCACTAAGTCTGTCGACATTTTCTGTCTCTTGGTCTGCAGAGTAGATGATCATTCTTCCCTAATTCAGAAAGGCGTGTTACTTGGAGGGATGCATGTTGAAGGAAATTCCATTTTTATCTATTTACTGTGTTGACATATTTCATGGAGAATAAGCATGTATAAGGCTAATATTTTAAAAATAGATTTTGTTTGACAAGGCTATAAAGAAATCATATTCTTTAAAGTCCTAATGGTAGAAAGCTAAATCATTCTGCTAACATTTTATTTTTCCTTGTCTGTTCATGATCTCATCTTTCTTTCTCACATTTTAGAAGGGAGGGTGACAAATTTTGATGTGTGAAACTTTGATACCTGAAATGAGCATGGAGTGTGTTGTCCTACTCTTACCCTGGAGAGCTGTTAGTTTGATCTGACTCACTATCTAATCTGTTCTACCTCAGCCAGGAAACCCTGCCAGGACATTCTTCAGAGCTGCACCCACACTCACCTCCAGACATCTACTCATGCCACACACATACTTTCAGTAGCTAACAGAAAGAAAGAGAGTCAAAAGCCACTCCCTTGTAGTGGGGAAAGACCATAACCTTATCCTATAAAAAATATGTTCATGCATACCCCAGCAAATGTCAATACATTTTATGAAAACTGTCACTGAGCAGCAGCCTTGCTGTGATTGTATCAGCCAATTGCAGAAAAAAATTAGACTAATCTCTTCTCTCTATCAATTTCTTAAGGATTCAACTTGTTCCTCGTTGCTGCTCATGAGTTTGGGCATGCCCTGGGTCTCTCCCATTCTAATGATCAGAGGGCTCTCATGTTCCCCAATTATGCCCACAGCAGACTCAGTGAATTTCCCCTCTCTCCAGATGATATAAGTGGCATTCAGTCCATTTATGGTGAGTAATATCCATGGCTTTTAAAAAAAAATAAGCAGGAGAGAAATAATCTCTTTCATAAAGTTTCATCATAAAAATAATTGAATTCTTATATATTAAAAATGCATTTATATGTGAAAACCTTAATGTTTCTACAATTTGATGTATTCTTTCTAAAATGTCTCCCTCAGGATACCCAGCAAATGCCCCAGATAAAAGGCCAGCCACTCCTAACTCACCTAAAACCTGTGGCTCCCGAATGTCTTTTGATGCTATAACTACACTTAGACGAGAAGTCATTTTTCTAAAGCACAGGTAAATACTGAAATGCCATTTGTCTCTATGGAGTTTATTTTTTCTTGATTTATACAAAAACTGAATACTTTTGTGGTTCATGTGGTTATGGGGTTTATAGTGAGACAGATTTCATTTCATGGAAATAAAACTTTAAGCAAGTATGAATTATATTAATATTTTTATATGGTCCCCTGAAAAAACATGCTTTGTTTTTTTTCCAGAAAGCATCTCAATACCAATAAGACTTTATTCCCAAATGTGTAGATGGTTACACCAAGTAGTGACTTGAATAAATGCTGAAACTATTTCATAAGAATCATAGAAAGGTTTGTCTTGGAAGGTACCTTAAAGATCATCTAGTTCTAATCAGGAACACTTCCAATAAAACCAAATTGCCTTTCCAACCTGGCCTTGAACACCTAATTAAGTGTATAATTAATTTAACTCATTTAATTAATTAAATAAGAAATCAGTATGTTTGACAATATAGTTGAACCAATCTCTCCTCCAGTCATCTTTGCAAGCCCAAAGTCATCCAGGGAATTAATCCGGTTAGTAGCTTACAGAAAGGCTTATCTGGGATCCTATAACTCTCCTACTATATGGTACAACCTAAAATTTTCAGCTGCTTATAGCTGATCCCATTAATCAATCTACCAATGAGAAGAGTAATGCCAGAAAGAAGCCGGAATAAAAAACTCCACACTTACCATTGTGGGGAGTGTTTTCCTTTCTGACACATCAACCCAGGTAGCATTCCACTAACAAGAAAGAACTTGTAAATTACAATGTTTTTCACATTCTTTTGTATATGTAGAAATGTCTGTGGTTTATTATGTACTATAAAACCTGTTTCATATTTAAATCAGGCACTTATGGCGGGTCTATCCTGATAACTCAGAAGCTGAACGTGAATTAATTTCTGCCTTCTGGCCAACTCTGCCACCTGCTATTGAAGCTGCATATGAAAACATGAAAGATCAGATCCTATTTTTCAAAGGTGAAGTATGAGATTTTCTTTAATTTTTTCTTAACTTTAATTTTTTGGGAAGAAGGGAGGAAGAAAGAGTAGACGTGGGCATAAAATTCACTTTTCAAATAAATAAGATAAAAATTTAGAACATTTCATCCAGTGTTCCTACAACCTACAAAAAGGGGTGTATTTTTCCTTTTACTGTCTGAAAATGACAGGTGAAACTAAATATTTTTATTGCTTTTAACAGGCAATAAATTCTGGGTTATCAGCGGATATCAGGTATTGCTTGGTTATCCAAAGAATATCAACACACTGGGCTTCCCTAAAGGAATCAAGAAAATTGATGCAGCTGTTTGTAATAAACATACGGGGAAGACAGACTTTTTCATAGGTGACAAGTATTGGAGGTAAGAAAGTGTCTCCAGAAAATAAAGATCTGAAAGACAACCTGCTTCAGCAGAAGGCTGACTGGGACAGCTTGTGTAGGCTTTCTCTGATTTCTGAAAAGTCCTGGATTATTTTACCCTATTTAGAAAAATAAAAGTGAGAGTTTCTTTCCCGTCTTTGACTGATTAGCACTGGATTTTCAATGTCTCTCTTCTAAACCCTATTCCCAAACTGGCATGAGTGACTCCCAATACCGAAACACTAAGTAGGTGGAAGCAAAAATCAGCTTTGGTAAGTTGATAGATTCTTTCTGTGTGCAAGAACAATGGCTGCAAAGGCCTTTTGCAGGCAACCAGGAGCATATGTGGGTCACACAGACTTTATCGTGACTAACTGTGGGGTTCCTCAGTGAGACATATGGTGTCAGCTGGATTTTGAGATTCATGTGGTTTCCTGCCCTCTGTTTTTGATTGTTTTGGAAAGATTCTTCACAATATCTTGCATTGCTACTTTACTGCCTTGGTCACAAGACAATAGCATGCAAGAAAACCACAAAACACATTTCTTACTTAATAACTCATTCTCTTAACCTCATGTCCCTGTGAAAAATATTTCTTGTATCCAAGGAGAAGTAAAACAAAAGCTAGCTTGTTTCCTTGTTTTTCTTTCCTGAGAGGGTTTCTCAAATCTGGAAGAACCTTTTAGGTTTTCCTTTCAGCCCCCTTAATTCAGTTCCATCTCACAAAAATCGTCCTGGCTCAGTTAGGAACAACTTGATTGTTTTAGAAATAAGTCCGCTTCCTTTCCTTCATCTAAATCTGTAAGGTAGTAGAGGACTATCTACAATATTTTATCATTCTTACGATAAATATGTGCAGTTACTATAGCAGAAATTAATCTGTCCAGTTTCCGTGTACTGTCTGTCACAACGCTGTCAGTAGAGGAGGTAAATCTCATCCCTGCTGTCAAAAACGTGGGTCTTCCTTCAATTTTTCTTACTTCAGGTGCTTTTTTGGAGCTATATCTGCCTTTATGGGCAAACAAATAGCAACCTCATGGAAAACACAACGGCCAGCATCCTGCAGATATTTTTGTGACCTAATAATACAACTTTCTGTCGTAACCCCAGTGAAATCAGTCAAGCTGAAGATGGTGGGCATATTTCAGCATCTGCTTAACTGTATGTCAAAACTCTGTGTAAAATTACACATCTCCCTTCATATGATTTAGGTTTGATGAAAACAGCCAGTCCATGGAGGAGGGCTATCCTAGACTGACAGTCGATGACTTTCCAGGAATTAGCCAGAGGGTTGATGCTGTTTTTCAAAAGAAAGGTAAATGGAATGAGTTTTTAAGTAAAATCACTTTACTTCTAAAGATCATAAGTTCTGAAGTTATGATGAATGTCATTTTTGCTGTATCCTGCAAAAGACAGAAATTAAGAGATGCTCTCTTTTGTGTTCCCTGATTGTCAAAATGAAGCTATTTCTTGTATCCATAACATGATGCTTTGCTTTTTCATTTCCAGGATTATTCTACTTCTTCCATGAATTGAAACAGTGGGAATTCGACCCTATTGCTAAAAAGGTTATCCGAGAAATAAAGAGTAACAGTTGGTTTAACTGTTAATATCATTAAACTTTCTTACATTCAGCAAAAGACAATAATTCTGGTGATCTCAGAACTTGTTAATATATACAATACTATACGTACAGAAGAGGCAACAGGAGTAGTTTTCATAAATGGTTTTCATGTATTTTAATGAAAGAACATGTCAGCTCAAATTGTATCTCCAAAGGCTAGAACAAAAGAGCATTTTTCACAAGTACAAAATGTACAACATAATTCATTAGTTTATACTCCAGAGGGGTTTTCAAATATTTTGTCAATAAACCGGTTTTGGTTGATGTCACTGTTTTCTGTTTCATCTATTGAAGACAGACTATATTTCTGATGTGTGAAAGACTGTAGGTTAATGTGCTAATATCCTTCCAACATACAATGTTTGTATTTTGCTTTTTTTCTCTCCAAAGAGTGATCTTTTCTCTCCATCTGCACGAGCCAGGCTTTTCATTAGTCACTTGCTTTTCTGTCCTCTCTCCTGTATCTTCTCCTGTTCTTCAGCTGTTGCAGCCTTGTTCCTTTCACATTATAACAATATTTTGCCATCAAAATCACCCTCCAGCCCCAGGGTCTAAATACAGTATCTCACCTGATAATCATCCTGATCTGCCTTTATAGCATAGCCAATTAGCATTTCATCAGTGACCACTTTTTGTAAAGCTGCGAATGACATCCTTCACAGATCAGCTCTGTTCTATTAAAGAAATAGATTCAACTACAATGTCACAGAGCACAATCTTTGCTCCACTAACTCAAACCATGTGCTTCAAGTGAAAATACATCTGAGATTTAATGCATGCTGCCATCACATATGGATCAAACGGCTCACACAAAATGAGACAAAATCTATAGAGTGACAGTCATATCCTCTCCAGGTATTTATTTTACATTTAGTTCTGGAGACAGGCCCAGAACACACTGCCAAATGGCTGACCATACTGCCTGCGTGGCTGGGTATATTTGATCTCAGAATTGGTGTGCCCTCCTGTTCTCTGGTTCTCACATATTAGGCTGTTTAACACACCTGTTGCACGCTTGAGTAAAATATTTCTTTTTGCTACGTGCTTTTACAACAATGGACTTACCCCAACCTAACCTTTCCCACATAGTTTTGTGTAAACAGCAGGAGTACCATCATTTTGCTGCTACTGCCATGAGAAACCTGCAGGGTTTTTTCCCACCAGAAAACCAAAGCAGAGGCTCAAATATGCTGTTTCACTGATTTACAAAACTAATCATGGTGAATACCATTACAATCTAATCCCTAACAAAACTTAACCTTAAATTAAGATGAAATGGTAGACATTTGAGTGAGATTCATCTGACTACTTACTGTTTAGCTACCTATCTACATGAGTTAGGGAAGATCCCTGTACCGAAAGACAAGGGAGAAGTTCTCCACAACATTTCTCATCTCATATCATCTCATCTCGCTCAAAGACTGTTCTTGGGCAAACCAGTGCCTTCAGCCCCCAGAGAAAACATCTCTTTGCAGATGAAGGCCAGCCAACTAGCTTAGAGTAGCTAACTTCCCGACAGATAAGTATTGGTGGAATTTATAATGTCTTTGATGGGTATCTTTCAGTTTTTACTCGGAGTATATAAGTACATCCTATTTTTCTCCTCTACAATGTTCGCTTTTTGGTAAGTTACCACAGCAGTTTTTTGTATCACCATAAGCCAGTGACAGAATTGTCTGAAGGCACCTGCTTGGATGCCACTGTCTGTGGAGTGATTGTGATATTCCGCAAGACAAGAGCAGGACATACTGGAGGCAGGTGGGATGGAGACAGTTCCTTACCTATTTCTGTATTTCCAGCCTTCTCTTCTCCTGCATTTAGTTCAACTGATGTCTGTATAGAAAGCACAGTCCAACAGCACAATCACAGAGGTTATACCCAAGTTATACCCAAGTGTTTATATTCAGAGGCAAGATTACTCTTTCAGACACTCTGTTCAGTGTGTAATACAATTTTAATTTAAGCTGCAAGAAACAGTTAATCATGGAGCCATCAAGGAGATTATTCAGTTCTTTGTAATACATGGGTAAGTTCTTCTGTCTTCAGATACATAAACATAATTGTTTCTCTATGCTCCTTCTTTTCTCAGGTCAAACATTGCTTCATAATTTATATAAATAGTTTGTCTTAAGGAAAGTTAATATTTAACAGTGAAATGCTGTTACTGAAGTCTTCTGACTGGCAGCTTTGGTGTTATATTAAACCACACTGGGGAGTACGTTCACGGGTCACCTGCAAAAATAAATAAAGCAATGAGTACTGCTTTTCCTTTATTTGCAAAGAAGGCCTAAGAAATCATTCCTAACACAAAAAGACTTGACTTCTGATTAGCAATAACAGCTTGATCACTCAGTTTTTCCTCTTTTATTGCCACTTCATTGGAGTAATAGGAACCAGAATAGGAGTGTCAGAGCAGAAATTCAATAAGTGATGAGTGCTTAGTGATGGTCCTATCCCTCCATCTCTGCCAAGTACCTGGCCAACATGGGATTATGTCTTGCACCTCACCATATCCTCCCACAACCCTAAAGAGCTCCCAATACCACCTCCCCAGCACTCTTTTGTGCCACCTATAGCTCCTCGTAATGCATGCCCCATACTACATTTAGGTATCTAGCTGAGTAATGCTGATTAGTTACCTGTGGGGTGACCAGCCACTGGCCGCACAGCCCAGTCGAGGGGTGACTTATCTGCCTTGCCATTAATAGGTTTTTTTCTCCTCTAGCCAGCTTCTATTTACCACAAAACCTGTAGGAACTATGGAATTTCTGTTTGGCTTGGCTGAATTGGCCAGTACCTTCAGTTGCAGCTGGACCAGATGGACACACACAAAAAAGAGGATCCCATATGGTCAAGCTAAAATAATTTTCTTAGTGTTTTCACTAAATATTCTTCTTTCTTTCCGCTGCACATTTTCATTCAGTTTTGTAATATCATATTACCCCTATTATTTACCAGAGGAGTTTGGAGGGCAGACAAGGCAAGGCAGAAAAGACATATAAAACCAAAGAGAAAGCTAATCCAGTTGTTTCATATCACTAAGAAAAAATGGTCACTTGTTTCTCATCCAATTAATGTTTTTTACCAGCTGTTTTTCAGATGAATCATAAGATCATAAGATGATGAGACTGGATCGAAATGAGGAAATTATGTATCCTAATGCAATGTGTTGTTGAGACATACAAACTACAGCATTCCTAGTAGCTTGTCCTGAAAAGTCATGCTCACTTCTTTGCCTACAGGAACCTGATCACCCAACACTGGCTAACAGAGTGGGGAAGGAGCTGTGTATAATCAAATACTTGCCAGAGCAGAGCTTAAAACACATGTTCTATAACCAGAGTTTAAAAACCTTACCCTCTCAGGTGAGCAACCTCTTCCCTGTGCTCTCAGGTGCCAGACAGATGCCCCAAAAGCCTTGAGAAAACTGATAATGAATCTTTTTAAGGGTTTGATACTTTAAAGGAAGAAAAAAAATGAGCATGGGAGCTAAAGTGCAGAGAAAGAATGGGTCATTACCTGGATGTACATAACCACCCTTCCCTGCACTCACTCATAACTTCATGCCTTTTGATGCTAATTTCCCAATTCCAGATAACAGGCAAGGTAGCCAACATGCTCTTTGAACATCTTACGGAGTTTGAACCTTTTTGAACACTGATCCTTCAAACCTGCCAGAGCCATACCCAAAGCAGAGAACTGAAAACCAGTACACACATCACAGGTACTGAGATGGAACTTCAACAAGAACTGAGGATGAGAGGGACAATGTGCCAGGACAAAACAGGTGAGAGCACTTCTCTGAGGCCTAGTGACACAGGCAGAGACCCTTGCAGGGTAAGCACTCTTAATGACAGCCATCTCAGTGACCTTACTGAGTGTACCCTTTACCTGTATTTTGTAGAGAGGACAGGTTTGAGTTGTGGGTTCTGTGGTTCTAGCTGTGAATCAGTTTTTCATGGTCTGTCTGCACTCATTAATTAGATCAGCTTCAGGGAAGGGGTTTTTTGGTTTTTTTTTTCCTTATGCGTCATGGGTTTCATGTGTTTTTATGATCTGTAAGCATTGTATCTTGCTACCTTTCAATAAGTGAGTGGACATAGATCTGTGTATGTGTTTGTGTGCTCCTATAGAAGTGCCTTGCCCATGAGTACATGTGGCTCTGTGCAGGCTCTGTGGGGCTCTGCAGTCTGCAGAGGCTAAAGGAGCAGGAGGTCTCCTCAGCTGTGGAAATGGCTTCTCTCTATGCTACAAGCAAATGCTGCTTGTGGAACCAAGAACCATAGAGCCTCCACATCAATGAGTAAGACAAGGTTTTAAACTATGAAAAAAAAATCCAACGTAAGCTCCTAAAGACTAGGTCTGGGGTGAGCAACTCAGCCTTTGAATATTGTGACTGTGGGGCATCTGTTTGAGCTTGGATGGGAGAAGATGATGGTTACTTTTGGAGCAGTTGCTGTGGGTATGGGAGATTAGCACAGACCGACAAAGAAAATGCTGCTTCTTTCAAGAGACAGGAGTTTCAAATCTCACTTTGGTGAGCGCAGCCTATACATGCCATGGCCACAGACTGCAGGGACCAGCCGGAGCTACCCACTGCCCTGCACATCAGGGTCCCTTGGGCTGGGAGTGGGGGGTCACAGCTGCCGCTCCGAGGTCACAATTGTCACCCTGCAGTCACAGCTGCCACTGAGGGGTCACAGATCATAGCCACCGGTCTAACCTGCCATCCCGCGGTCACATCTGGCATCCCACGGTCACAGATGCCACACAGCTGTTACAGCTGCCACCCTGCGGTTACAGCTGGCACGCGAAGGTCACAGCTGTCACCCCGCACAGATGTCACCCAGCGGTTACGGTTCCACCCCGCGGTCACTGCTGCCACCCCGCGGGCACAGCTGCCCCATCACCTGCTCCAGGTTGGCTCCGGACAGCTCAGCTCCTCAGATGCTTAACTTCACTTGTGCGGTTACTCGGCTCAAGATTTTCTAAGAACGGTTTGCATGGAGGTATTTTATGGAGAAAAAAGTATGAGAGGAGAAGCACTTAGATTTTAAAATGAAAAATGCTTTGTTAAATCTATTAATAGTGTAATTTAAACTAAATAAACTGAGCTGTGTGTTTGCCACATTGGTGGTGATTCAAAATCACTAAAAACCTATAGAAAAGCACTGACAGAGTACTAGAAACTATGTCCTGAAGGACTGAGTCCCCTAAATTGTCAGCAGTTATTATGGGAACTGGTAAAAGCCGTTTTGCCCTAGACTGAGATAGTTACAATGGTTAGGATGAAAAATCAATATTTAAAAATGAAGATGTTTTTAAAAAGGAAATACCTTACAGATATATGGGAAATGTAATTATTAAATAGAAAAAGTGGGTAATAAATATAAGAAATAAATAGTTTACAAAAAGCACTGGAAACATTTTTCAAACATGTGTATGCATATTACACAAATATATATGTATATTTATCTTTAACTATGTTTCAGACTATCATCATTACTTTTGTAACTACTGCTTTTGATTTTCACCCAAAATCATAGGGGAAATTATGATAAATTATTTCCTCATTAACAGGAACACAGTGAAACCTGTGTGCATCATGAGCTAGAGAACAGGTTTTAATTAGAGAAGAAGGTGCAGATTCAGCAAAGCCTTCAAGCTCATGCCAAAATTCAAACACCTATTTATGTAACTCTACATTTGAAATGTTTTGCGTAATCAGAGTCCTAATGAGACATCTGTGCTCATTAAGACCATAAAAATGTACTGCCTCAACAAAGCTCACACAAAGCATGGTCATTTCTCAAGCACTTGGCTGAAGAAATGTACATTCACACCGTTACATTCAAAACGATCTGTGCATAAATGGAATGGACCCCACCATCTTCCTTCCCCTTGCAGACCCCTTGACTCTCATCCCCAGAGCTTAACCTCCCACTTTGCAAACCTTTCTGTCTCTGCCTCCGGTTTTGCAAAGTTTATCCTCAGGTGCAGATTGTTGGAGGTCATAATTTTGGCACTCAGTGCTATTAAAAGGCAGAAGTCTATCTAAATAAAATGTAAATTGTACAAAGACAAATACAGAGGTCATTCATCCATTTCTGAATACGTTGTGGGATATTTTTGCACACATGGCATTTCTGTAAGAATTTGTTTAGACTGTGAAGACGAAGTCCTAGTTATCTAATTATCTGATTTCCACCTATATCCTTGTGTCTGGTGTCCTATTGATTGGATCCGAGCCTTTAAAGATATGTAACCATCAGGAAAAGTCTCTGCAATTTGGGATGATTTTGACCATCATGATGCCATTCTTAAAGTTTTAAAGTGATGGTGAGACAAAATACTCGTGGAAAAGAATTATCCTGAATTTAGGGAACATATTGCCTGTAGGTGAAAATAAAGATTTTATCTCTTAGGGCATCTCTCTACAGCAAGGGACAAAGGAATTTTAGCCTTTAACACTAGGATAAGTATGTCTAGAAAGCACTAGCGTTGTATTTCAGAGCAGCATGTTTCTGAAGCCAGCCTCTTAATCACCCTCACTTGCCGTGCATGACTTCAGTTTATGGAGTACTTTGTGGCCACAAATCAGAGTCCTATAGACTTTCTCCTTTAGAGAAAGCTATCTGGAAAGCTCTGCCACAGCTGCCCATATGCCCAATGGAGAGATCAGCTTGGACCAATGAATGGTCCTTTGGACACCTTCAAATCATGTGGCCAAGACAAGTGACCAGAAGTCAGTCCCAAGTCTCTTACTGAATGCTTTCCCTGTGTGTAGCTAACAGAAGAGACTTATAGAAAAGATGGACATAGCCCTCAGGCAACGTTTTTGTGCAACACCAAGCAAAATCTCAGCACACAGTGATCCCTGCATCCACCTCTGTTGGGAGTCTGTCCTTTCTTCAGGACAGGTAGCCAGGGAACCATGCTCAGGGAGGTGTGGACTTTTCAAAAACCTGGTCTCTGCACCCACTGTCAGTCACCAAGGCCAGGCTGACATTGTAGGAGAAATACCAGACTACTGTGAGGTTTTTTTGAACACTGAAGAAAAAATATGAATACTCTGTAACACATAGTTACAGAGTTGGTGTGCAAGACACAGGTTTCCTAGTCCTTTCTCTTAGTCTAAATTAAATTGTCTCCCTCCAGCAGTGGTACCATCCTCCTTGGCTGGCAGCTGGAATTGCCAGTATCGTATGCTATCTGACAAAGAGACAATGGTCTTGTTTCGTTGCCATGTACGGTACTAAGTTTATCTCCATGCACAATAGTAAGCTTATCTCACTCATTTGACAGAAAAAACAGTAGATTTAACAGCAGTATTTTTTCTGTGCTACTGCTAGACAAGGGCCTGTGCAAGTCACAGAGTGGCACAGTCTGTGTATTTGAATCAGAAAAGCTGAGCAGTAACCATCTACAAAATAATAATCTCTTTGCATACTAGAATAAAACTGTAGTTTAGACTTTGCTGAATTTCTATTTGCCTTAGAGAAAACTGAAGCAAATAATCTAAACTTGTCAAAACCAGAATGTTTGCTATCATAGGAAATTCCAACATTACAATTTCTTCTCATTCTGAATTGAACCCCAATTCAGCATAAGATTTAATTTTGGTATAAATAAATTACACTGTCTTTATATTAATAATTGCTCATTTTTCATTGCCAGACTTTTCTAAGAACTATATGATCATCTAGATTATTTTTTTAATCAGCATTTCATACAATTCAGATTGTAAAATTTGTATTGGAAAATACTCAATTTACATAAATCAAAATATTGACACATCAATGAGAAAAATTTGCTTGAATTTTTGTAGGTTTTTAGGAGTCCTTTGACAAGTATCATACCCAAAAGGGAAAGCATCAGTCTGTGAGGACAGCAGCAGCTGCATGATAAGAAATCTTAGAGATGCAGGCATTCCTGGGTGTTCAGGTGACCAGGAATGTGGGCTACAGCACAAGGAGCATGAATGACTCAGAGGTCATGGTGTTCCTCACAAAGCAAACTACCACCTCTTTTCAGGAATGCAAAAAGAATACACGAATACACAGGTGAGTTGTGGGGTTTCTGGCTTTAAAAGGACAATTAACTTTTTAATTTTTGTCAATGTTGTCTCCAATTTGTATCTCATATATTTTATCTCCGTTATAAACTCAGCAAGGACTTTGTAATAAGCCTCTAAGTTTTTTTTTTCCAAAAATTATTAGTTCTTAAAATTAAGGGAAGATTGTATTTTAAAAGAGCACAATGCATGTTCAAATGCACAATACTTCATCTGTTTTAGAGAGAAACACACACTTGTTACTGCACCACTAAGTGCATTACACTACATTATGAAGACTACGAATTTAAAAATATAGGTTGGCTATCACAAAATGAAATGGTCTCACGATATGAGATCACAAATGACTGGAATTTTCCCACACTATGACAACTCCGGCTTTGTTTTTTACCTTGTCCCTATTGCACAGCGCTGCCACTAGATGTCAGATGATGAAAAGGCCCCACTGGTCCCCGCATGCAAGTCTGGTCAAGAGATAACTTTGAAGAAAGTATTGCACTTTCCTTGTGGCCAGGTGAAAATAGGTAACTATTGATATTTAGCTTTTAGTAGCATTAAATTATGGGTTTTCTAGGAAGAATACCACTGTTGTGATATACAAGAAAGGGTCTTGAAGCCACTTTCTTCCTCTGGGCTGTTACACTGTTTTTAGAGCATCTTTCAAAAGGGAGTCTGATCCATTGCAGGAACTCTTCATCATTAGCACAATGCCAACACTAAATAACTATAGCAAAATGAGACTCAGAAGTTATTTGATGCAAATTAAAGTCATATAAAGAAAAATAAATTATCAGGTCTAGTTCCTTCAGTCAGTATAGACTTGCCTGTATTTACATCTCAGCTGGCTCCATGACCTTACCCTTCAGGCCCATGTTCACAGCTAAATTGCACTAAGTATGGGGCTTGGTGATGAAATATCATTCTATGTTTACATTCAAGAAGGTTGTCAAACAGGACACTAAAGGAAAGGAGACTTGGTACATTCTCTATGTCATGTCACGGAGTTGATGAATGCTGTCCATAACAGATTAAGGGAATATTTGCAAAGATCACAGCTCTGGACCATGTCCTGGCACTCAACAGAAGGACTAGCCTTGGACTATGAATGCCATCATGGTCCCAATTTCCCAGGACAAGAGCTAGAAAGGGGAGGGACAAGGAAAAGGCAATGTTCTGTGTATAACACGAGAGAAAAGCTTCCCACTTTACCTGCATATAGGACAAGTTCTGTATTCTGTGATTACATCAGTTTAATCTGATTGCTCTATCCATGTTTATAGGAAAAAAATGTGCTTCAGAGAAATTCATTCTCTTCTAGTACTTGTATAAAGTGGAACGATGCAAAGGGATTTTGGTCATAGTAAATGATACCAAAAACCAAAGCTGATGTCAGGTTTATCCCTTTCTAACTACAGAGAGAAAGCCATGGGGCATAACCCATATAATATTATAGTTAATTACTTGGGATGAGTTTAACTTGCATCAGAATGGTGTTGTTACACTATTTCATGCCATTGCACAGACTTAAACCTTCAGCTGAATGCTCTGAGTGGGCATGAAGTATTTGCACTACTGAAGAGATGATATCTTTTTTTAATCTAATTTCCTCCCTGAAAGTGTCTAAATTATTACTTTCCATGGAGTCTTTCAGTCACTGTTTATGCTTGCAGCTGTGAAAAGGCACCTTCTCTTGTAATCTGCTTCCTAGTCTGATGCTAGGTTATTTTCCCTTCCAAAAAAAGTACCTCAGTTATTCATTAAAAATAGAGTTTCTGACATGCTATACATGTGGGTGTTCTTCCTCTTTCTTCTGCTATTATTTGCTAGATCATCATGACTCTTATCCCTTTGATAGCCCATGTGGGACCCTGGCACATGCTTTTTGCCCCAGTGAAGGATTAGAAGGGGACAATAATTTGAAGCACAGACAAGTGGACTGTGGGAAGAAATGGTACCTGAAAATAGTTTATAAACGTTGCAAATTCAAGGATTTCCTGAAAAACGACCCTTAAAATTTCCTTCCAGAAATCAGTCTATTCCTGAGTTACCTGGGGGGGAAACAACATAACAATGTAGGATGTTAGAACAGTTTAAAATGTAGAAGTGTGAAATATGAAATCCTACATTAGCGGATAAATTTGAGGTCAGTTTGGAAAATAAATACTATATGAATAGACTGATAAGCCTTAATCCCAAGCAAACTCATTGAAACAATTAAAAAGGAAAGGAATTATTGTTACTCTTTCAAAACTGAGCTAACTCAATCCTGAGAGAGTTATTTCTGACCTATCATTATGTAACAGAAAGTAGAAGAACAAAATTAAATCCATCATTATCTGCAACATTTATTTTTAAAAAGCACACAAGCTACAGTTTTTACTGCTGCTCAGTGAGGATCAACTTAAATATGTATATAAACTCATAATGTTGTTTAGTGTTGTGGTTTTCTAAGGAGCCATGGGATAACAGTTTACCTGTTGTGTGACAGGAGTCTGTAGGACCCTAAGATGAGGAATTGCTGCTTTAATGTCAGACCCATCCCGAAGAGCTTCGCAAGATCAACACTGGAACCTTTGTCATCTTGTAGTCTTGAGGATTAAAATCCTGAAATGTCTGTGGGACATACTGGTACATTGTCATCAGTGAAGTAAATTAAGCAGTGGCAGAGAAGTAATACTCTATACTCTTAAATTATTAACTTGGTCCCTGACAAAGCTTTGTCCTGGACAAACTATCATTTGAACATAGTTCAGGAGTCAGTACAGTTCAGAGACTTGCCTCAAGAAATCAAGTGATCTGCATGTATCTGCCCTGTTTTGAAAGTTAATTTTACATAAGAAGAGAATGGTTTCAGGCCTATTTATTTTAGCAGTTTGCTCTTTGAAACTTAATGAGTTACCTCACTCATGTGGATAAGCATAACATACCTGCTTTCTTGTCTATATCACATTTTCTTCCCATCTGATAGGTTATTTGTCATGCACCTGGGTATTACCCAATACTTTTCCTTCAAGGTGCTCTTATAGCACATTCAAGTTTTAGGAACCTTTCTTTTGGAAGCTCTCTTTGGTAAGAAAAAAAACCTAACTCTTAGATAGAAGTAATTGGTCCAACCTTAAAACCCCATAAAAAGTTGCAAAAGCCTTTTCTTTCTTTTTTTATTTTCCGGATATTCCACTGCTTCATAGTGCGGTTTTGCAGCTTGGTTATTAGGGGTTTTTTTAGAGCACATGCTCTCAGACATCTCAGTCCTGTTTGGGTGGGTTTGCTTAATCGTGCTACAGAAATCTAATGCCATAGGAAGTCCTGTTCAATATCTGCTGTTTGTCCAACTACACTCTATAACATCCTTCTTTACAAGGTAGACCTAAGACCAATGTATTCTATCATTGCGTCACTCAGTCTTTAGTCAAAACAAAAAACAACTTTAAACATGTACAAAGCATCTAAGACACTGACTGCATATCTTTCTGCCAGATCTCAGGCCCTTCAAAGCTTTGGACTATCTTTTTTCTAATCTGTATAGTCTGTCTCATCTGCATAATTTAAGGCCCAAATTCAACATTATTTCTGCAGTCCTTCGACTTAAAAGGGAGGCCCAAGTCCAGCCATAGATCACTGACCCAAGTGACTTGTTACCCCCTAAACAGATACTTCAGCAGCTGGGGAAAGTGAAGATGGATGCACACCTTTCCTGTGAGAGCATCAATCAAATTATCACTTAGAAGACGGCAGACAATGTTTACTTGGATACATTTCAGCCCAAGTTTACAGCAGATATCCTAAACACTAATTCTTCTGCTGAGCTTTACAGGCCTGCCCCTTCAGCTACTGTGAAACCAGAGACCAAGAGGACCGAGAACCTCTTCTGTGAAAAAAGTTCTTTTGGATAACAATCAATCAGCATTCCGCTTAAAGCTGTGACAGTCAGTGTTTCTCTTGGGCTTTCCAGACTTAAAGCAGTCAGCATTTTTGTACCATTCTGGAGTAACAGTCTAGTGAAACTCCATATACTGCAGCCACCTTTCATGACAGCCTCCCATGAGCTGGTAGAGAGTCATGGAGGACTTAACTGGACTTGTGCCTTAATAGCACTTTGCCAAAAATAATGAATGTCAGCAAAATCCTTTGGAAAATAAAAAAAACTTCCTAAAGAAATTTAATTTATGAGATTTTCATTTTTCATAAGGAACTAAAAAATTCCCCAGATTTCGTAAACTGGTTGCCGTATCCTTTGTGGCCTGTGAGTCATCTCCTAGAATTGTGACAAGACTAACTCTTTTCTTTTTTACTATTATTTTATTTTATCACCACTCAGTCTCTGAGGCTCCTAGAGGAGATACCACCTGCAAAAATGCTTGACAGACCAGAGGTAACATGACTGTAGCTGGGCTAATGCTTTAATCAGTGCTGGATGAGGATCTCCAGCTGTGGACAGAACCAATGTGACCAAAGAGAAACTGCAGGACTGAGGCTACTAGAATGAAGCATGTAAGATGTCATTTCAGATGAAGTCTAAAGCCTAAGGCTACATTTCTAGCAGGAGAGAAAATACAGTTGAGATCATTCACTGATATGCTGGCTGAGAGGCTTGAAAGAGCTCACACCCAAGCTATTAAAGTCTGTTAATCTCTGAGGTAGTTTTCTACTTCCAAACAGGTTACTTAGGAATTGTCCCTGACACATTACATTCCCTGAATAGAGCCTGGGAACCATCCAGAGGGTTGATCTGAAATGAAGCCATGCAACAACCACTCCAGTAGGACAGATTGAGATCTAGTGCCTGGGAATGTTTTTCAGTACCACAAAATTTACTAATACCAGCTAGAACCTGAGCATCATTCCATCTCTCTCAAAGTCCATCAAACATCAGGCTCACAGATGCCAGTGCAGCAGTTTTCAGTGAGACTCACAGACAAAATGTTTTCTGCTCTTCTCACCTAGACTCCCTCCTTTTAATTTCATGACAATTTATTGTGTTCTCATTTAATTTTATGCCTGACAAGAAAATTGTTGTCTGACAAGAGAATTCAGATGACTTTGGCAAGACTTTGAATCAGTTGCAGTTGCTACAACCATTTCACAAGAGGCAGCATAGCAGTTCCTTGTAAGCAGCCGCAACACCACAATTTAAAAAAAGGAAGAAATTATAAAGCAGGATATCCTTTGGAGACTGCTACTGCTCATTCAAAACACATGTGAAGCACATTAGTCTAGTGGCAGCACGAACAGACACAGGATTATGTTGGAGAGCTGGCCCAGTAGGACAGCACAGAATCTTTTTAGACGCACATACAACAACACATGCTTATATATATGTGTGCATACACATAAAACTTCAAAGAGAATTCAGGCAACATACTGGAGAGGTGCTCTGTGTGTGGTGGCTGCATATGGGCAAACTGCACTTGACAAATCTGTAGCCCTTTGAATCTCTTCTGCTCCTCCTCTCACCTCACACAGCCTCCATCAAGGTAACTATGAGTTTACTATGACCAAGGCAGAAGTCCTTATTACCGTAAATTCAGTGCAGATTTTCTATGACCTCTTTTTGACAGGTTTTGTATGTATGATCTAAATAAGTGTTCTCCCTGTTCCTAAACCAATGGTACAGTTCTGACAAGTGTTTTTTAATCTCCTTATCTAAAGAGAACACAAAGCTGAAGCTGCCAAGGAAGTCACTGCCATGTACCATTCATCAAAGAAGAGCTCTCTGCAACACTGAGAGGCTCAGTGGCCATTCTTTCCTTTCTTCAACTCATGTTACAGCTCATGTTAAATATTGCTGCTTATGAAATGAACACCACTAAACAGTAAGCAAAAGTTAGTGCACCAAAAAGCCTAAAAAGGAAGGAGTCATTTACAAGTATATTTATATCTAGTAGGATCTACTCCATCATTTTGTTTTACCTTTTCACAATACAGAGACCAGAAACTTCTCCAGGGTTTCTTATCTTCTATGCAACTGGCCTTATATTTGAGTACTTTTTTAAAGAAATTCGTCAAATCCTTCTTTAAAGTCATCAAGTGACAAAGAATTTCCCAACTCATTAAATGAGATGTTTTAGCACTGGGAATATTTTACATTAATTTGCATAAAAAAGGAAAACATTTGATTAGATACAGGGTCTTTTAGGTCTTTAGATGTCATCAGTCAGATTCTAAATATATATAGGAATAACAGTGCTCAACCTGGTCTGCACTGGTGGTATAAGATCCCATGGAAGTGCATCCCAAGTTGTCTCATGTAACAGCTTTATTTTCTTTTGTACTGAATCGTAGCAGTGACATCTTTTTCCTTCGAATTCAGATTCCAGACCTGTATCTGCACCACTGGGAAATTTGCAATTTTTGTATAACACCTTTTTTTTCGGGCCCTCATTACTGGATAACTTGAGGATTTCAAATGCAGAGTCCCCCTTACACCATCTCTGACTTAGGGTTTCCCAAAAAAGGTGCAACACATTGATGTAGTGGACTAACTAAAGGATGAAAAGGAGATGCTCTTCTCTGTGGTAGATGAATATGACACACACATTCATTACCAGCTGACCCTCTTGGTCTGTACTTCTATTGGAAAACAAGGATTTTATTTTTCACCAAGAAAGTGCAGATAAACTAAAAGCATTGGAAGGATGGGATATGTCTGACAAAATGTAGACATCTACAGTGTATATGGCTGTACATGAGTACTTCAAGTAATTGAACTCAGTATATACTCATACACAGTCTGGACCTGTTATTTACTCCAATCTCTGAACAGTAATTTAGAGGATGCCTCCACTGAACAGAGCTAAAACCAAACAGAGATTACTCTGCCATCTCTCCAGCCTCCCAAAGGCTACCCATGCCAAGGTTAAACACAGAGCACAGTCATGGTTCATCAAATCTTGGCTTCTACAGCTTCAGAAATATCAGTGTCTAGAAGATCCAAAAAATACTTATCCCATATTCTTCCAAATAGTACAAAGCACAAAATAGTCCTGAAATAAACTGTTCAGCTTAAGATCTTCTGTAAACACAGTAGAAGAGTAGCAACAGATATCACAGATATACACCAAACCACACCTGAAGAAGAGAACAACAGATGTCACAGAGATATCCTAAGTCCAAAGCTCTCAATTGGCAGAGAATATATTAAATACATGTAGCAGATCCCTTCTCGCCACAAGCGCGTTTTCCACCATCACTACTTATCACTCTGTTTTCAGGAAGATGCTGGGGGAAAATAAGCACAGCACAGAAGCCAGTCTAATCAAACCTGTGTTTAAAATAGAATTAATCATCCTTAAAATATTCTAGCTTCATCTACATAGAAGTGCAATTTGAAATATTTACAATGGTTAAGGAAGTAAAGAATAAAAAATATCTTAAAATTGGTAAAATTATAAAAGAATCAGTGGAAAAGCAGTTGATTATTTTTATATCTTTTCCCTCCTAAATGATTTTGATTATTTACCTCTCTTATCTATCATACTGCTTTTTTTCTGACCCATGTAAATAAAGTTAAAATTAAAAAAATTTAATTTGTTCTCTTTATTTTTCCTAATGAAATGGGGAAAACAAATGTTATCTGAAAATTGAAGAAAGAAGCATCTGCTCAAAAAAAAGAAAAATTCCATGACTTTTCCAGGAAAAGTTGTCTGGTAAATTTTGACCCATCTGTCTTAAAATCAGCTCACACTTACTAAGCAAATGAAATAAGGATGCACAGTGAACACAATATTATTGCAGCTGTTCCAGCCACTGAGCAAAGACATTGATTCATTCTAAAGAAATCACACTCAAAAAAGCTATAAAATTTTATAGAAGTCATTAAATTCATTTGACTTGGTGAATACAGAGCACGTCTATATTCTGCATTATGCATGAGTAATAAAATAAATTCTTACAGAACTAAGCCAAATGTCTGTGCTACTGTAGTTAGTACTTAGCAAAGTTGCTATGAAGATCATCTGACTTTCTTTGAAGATTAGCATTAAAAGTATGATCAAAGCTTTTAATCTGATTTTCCAGATCTTGTTAGTGGATACTAATCTTGGAGAAAACCAGCCATGATTTGGTGTTCATGAGCCTTTTCTACCAGTTCTAGAAAACTTCTATTATCCTAAACCTAATGATGTTTCTTACTTGTAGTTTCTTTAGCTTTCTTTTTAGATAAGCAGTTTCCTATGGCTCCCAATAGATTTTCTACTTAACACATTTAACTAAAATCTTCAAACATTTCCTTTTCTGCCTTATTACTCTTTTTTTTTTTAAGGTATGAGAATGTCCAGCTGTACCCATGAAGACTACATTATGCAAACTGTGCAATCCAAGTGAAGTTGCCTGAAACCAGTTGCGTAGGTGAGGAGGCAAGGTTAGTTAGGCATAGCAGGGCTACTGTGAGTGAGTAAGTACAAGGGTTGCATGTTTTCCTGAGGCAGAGAAGGAGGCAGGAAGGGATTGTTTATTATCTTATTGCTCTTCATACACCATCCTTAGGCTGAAAAAACCTGCCTCTGCCCACTTTCTGTTATCACATATTCAAAGTTGTCTATCAAAGATACAATTTAGATCATACTTGCCCCTGGCCACAGCAGGGTGGTTGGAAATAAATGATCTATAAGGTCCCTTCCAACCCAAATCATTCTATGATTTCATGATTCTATGATTGCAGTGAAGAAGTCTCAATATTCCAAATATATTTTCAAAAGTATGAAAATTACAGCATTAGCTGTTTGTAATAACTCTTTCTTCTTCCAAATCTATGATAAAAAAAATGGTTGGAAAAGATCATCCAGAAAGTATTCATAAAGAGTTCAGAAGAATCAGTAGCAAAAGAGATGCAGCATTGGAAATGAATGGCAAGTATTTAACCACACATCGAATAGGCCTGATCCTGCCAGTCTGTGCTCTGTGGAGGTGAAGAGGTTAATATAAGCACAATGTTTGTTTCCAAAAAAATAGCACATTTATTGATTTATTTCTCTGATGAAGCTGAATGAAATTTCCTTACCAGCTGCTTTAACAAAAACTCTGAAATATGTCAGCTCCATAACCAAGCTATGTCATCATCAGATGATTTCAAATCCCAGGATACAATTCTGCTCTTGTCCCTGGGATCTGCTGACAGGACACAGCAGAATGGTTCAAAGCTGCACTAGAAGAGGTTCACACTGGACATTAGGAAGCACTTCTTTATGAGAGGGTGGTCAAACACTGGAATAGGTTTTCTGGAGAAGTGGTTGATGTGTCAAGCCTGTCAGTGTTTAAGAGGTATTTGGACAATGCTGTTAGCAACGTTTTAACTATTTATCAGCCCTGAAATGGTCAGACAGTTGGACTGGATGATCACTGTAGGTCCCTCCCAAGTGAACTATTCTATTCTATTCTATTCTATTCTATTCTATTCTATTCTATTCTATTCTATTCTATTCTATTCTATTTTATTCTATTCTATGTATTTTGGTATAAGACCTGCCATAACAAAGGAGTGAGTGGTCCATGTTGGACCCATAAATGTTAATAGCAAGCAGAGATGTTAGTTTGTACTGACATCAGTATTTTAGAATTGATTTGACAGTGAATTTGAGTTAGTTGAAAATGAATGTATCGATATGCTATAAGTAGTGCAACCCAGACAGCCAAGTCTGCACTACCTTTGGACACTATGTGACAACAGCTCAGATATCACTAAAAATGGAACTGGGATAACACAGATTTCATTGCTGTCTAAGCGTGTAAGCTGAGTCTCTGAGGCACGCTGGTGAGGTGATAACCATCACTGCAATTAAAAAAGGAGGTTGTAGTGAGGTGGGAATCGGTCTCTTCTCCCAAGTGACAAGTGATAGAACAAGAAAAATGGTCTCAAGTTGTGCCAGGGAAGGTTTCTATGGGACAGTAGGAAACATTTCTTCATGGAAAATGTTGTGGAGCATTGGAACAGACTATCCAGGGAAGTGATGGAGTCACCATTCCTGGAGGTGTTTAAAAGATGTGTAGATGTGGAGCACAGGGACATGGTTTAGCGGTGAACACAGCAGTGCTGGGTTAACGGTTGTACTTGATGGTCTTAACGGTGTTTTCAAACCTAAATGATTCTAAACAGGTAAAGTCCCTGTAAAATAAAGAAGTCTTACCTTTTTTTCCAGAAAAAAATTATTTAATTATTAAAGAGTTAATTATCTATCTAACAGGTACCTGTCTTTTATTCAAAATATAGATAACTTCTCTAGAGCATGAGAAAGCTCAAACGAGAATTGGTAACAGCCAGGCAAACAGTTTTTCTTGTGGCAGGCAGCAATAGCTACTGACATGGATTAAGCACAAAACAAGTTCTGCAGCTGTTCAGATGTATGAGTTCACAGCCGATGGTGCTCACTGGGGGTCACATCTCTATTCTCATGGGGCTCGCTGGGGTTCACATCTCATGCTCTTCAACAGCAGGAACTGCTTTTGGGAGCTCTATCTAGAGATGATTGTGAAACTCTTCTCAGTGACTCAACAACAAATACAATCACATGGGTTTGCCAGCAGACATTTTAGCCTACAGAGAAGAATAGGTGCATTTCATGAATACAGACAGGATGTGGCAAGTATGAGGTTCAATCTGAGAAATTCATCATCAAGGTTTTCCTTCATGACAGTAATATAGAGATGCATGAGAGTGAATTTGTCTGTTCTATCTGAAACCTATCATTGACATTCAGGCTAAGTTTAGACAAGGCACCCCAGGAACAGTCTAGATTTGTAATTCCTCTAACAAACATTTTCTTTTTCCTTTTTTCCCTTTTCTCATTTTTATAGATTTATATACTTCTCTTCTGGTCCAAAAGCCTACAAATACGAGAGAGAGAAGGAAAATGTGACTAATATTTTGAAAACCAGTTCTAGATGGGTTGCTAGAGTGGTTGCTGAGCAGACCATCAGATGGAAGTCGAAGAAAGTGAAGACTGGACCATGAGGACCAGAAACATGGCTACTCCTTTTCTGAGCTTTGCCTTTTATGTAAACACAGAGCACAACGAGGAATGCTACAACTCAGCCCTGCAATATAACCCTATTCCAATAATTACATCACTGTCAGCATTTTGAAGAGCTTCAGTCTCATCTCAGAAACTCCAACCTAGGATCAATTCTAATGAAATTCAATGAGAAACCCTTTCTGACCAGCTCCTAAAGACCTGTATTTTCAGGGAACAAGGTGAAACAATGGGAAACCATTGAAGAAGCTGTAACTAACTAAGCCGTTTCTCAAAAGAACCAGGAAAATATTCCAGAGTGAGCAGCTCTCTGCGGGAAGAACCATCTTGTGGTTTAAGTGGTCCTATGCAAGGTAGATGAGCAAAGAAGCAAATATTCATACCCATCCAGTGTCTAATTATTGGAGTTCAGTCTGCAGCCTCTTCAGTCTGTGCTTTCATCAACACAATCTGTTTTCATCAAGAAGAAGATGATGACAGAGCGGAAGCCAGTCACCACTTCTCCATTTCTAGTTTGAAAAAACCTATTGTGTGATCTAATAATAAATTAGACCTGGCACAGTAACTACAGACTTATTTAGCTGAAAACAATGATAGAGGATTTGCATTAAACAATGGAAATGCAAAAACACTTGGGAAGCATAGTTTAATGTATGGCTATGCATGAAGTCTGATGCTTTTGCTGCTGTTCTGTTGTTACAATTTTTTGCATTATGCCAAATTTTATGCATTATGCCATATGTACCTTTCATACTCATTCCTTTGTGCCTTTTTATGACAATAAAAAATTTTCTCTACCAGAAACTGTACTATCCAGGATGTTTTAGTTGACTGACAAAAGATTGGCTGATGGATCAGGCTTGAAGAGAAACTGCAAATGTGTAAAATACTTGCACCAAATCAATTTAAGCAAGATCTTAACTGTCTCTGTTCCTTTTACTTACACGACAGGAAGACATTTTAACCCCCAGAAGAGCCTGAGACCAAGGTATAAGCAGACCATAAAGCTGTTATGATTTCCTTCGAAACTGTGGAACCTATGCAGAAGGCAAATATATTTCATGTCTGGTACCTGCAATTCATTGCATGATTTTTAGTCTTCTGTCCTACTTCTTTTGGGTGGATCTTTCTTTCTATCTACTTCAGAACAAAGCCCAGGGGCAAAAAAGCTATGATCCAAAACTGGGACAAATTTGTCCCTACTCCAAATAGCCTCCAGTTTTGTACATCTGAATGAGAGTCCTGTATACACATCCCTTTATTTTCTGCAACCATGAGTGAAAAACAAACCTTTTTTCATCTCTAGCTCTTTGAGAAAAAAAAAAAAAAGGAAACATGATTTGTCAAATACACTGCTAAAAGAGAACAGCTATTTATTGCTGTTACTGAATTTAGCAGACATTATTGAACAATCCAGAAATTCAGTATAAGCACACAAGGAATCAGCTGTCAAGAATATGAGACATGTTCAAAGCCATAAAACTATGAAAAAGTACAGTAACTCTTTGCATCAGTGTCTATAAAAGACTGCTTAAGATAAAGGCAAATTACTTTTCCCAAGATAAGAAATGCAGGGGCATTTTAACAGATGAATTTTCCATGTCATCAAAATCTTAGATTAAGAGACTGAATTTTTTCAGTAACACACCTCTTAGATTCAAATTTGGAGAAGCCGTACTACCATCTGTCCACCAGAAGAGAATCCCCTCAGACAAAAAATATCAGGACATTTAAGCAGATTTTGGCCTCGTGGATAGAGAAAGGAGAGGAATAATTATTCTACAGAGGAAAATGAAACTACCCCTGGGATCATATGAACTAAACGATTGATATGATTTTTGTACATATTCTAGGTTACTGAATAAAAATATTCTAAAACACTAAGATAAATAGCTAAACAAATATTTAAAAATGTGTTTTATTATTACAAATGATTGAAATATAGCTTCTGACATTACTACCACAGTAGAAAACATTTATTTGTGGACTTATAAGTTAACATTTAGTTCATACCTATAGTTCATGTATTTAAATATTTTTTCATGGACTTGTAAATATGCCAAGAAACTTGTGAGATAACTGGATTTTAATATTCCATCAAAAATGGTAATTTTATCATTAAAAATTAAGCAAGATATTAAATTTATCCTTTGTTAAATAATGTTTCTTGTTGTGATTTTCAGTGCAATTTTGAAAATTTTAGCATAATGTTGATCTGACCCATCCAGATGCAATTATTTTCCAGTTATTTTCGTGCCAAAAATTTTGAAACAAAGAAATGCTTGCAAAAGATTCAGAATTATACAATAGGAGTACATCTTTCCCTAATATTTTATTTTGGGACAATGTATAGAGAAGGTTTTGGTTTTTAATATCCATGATTTATGAAAATAGCAATGAGTTTATTTAATGTCATCAGTGAAAATCTTCTGAAGTATCAGCTAAGCTGTCTAGAAAGATGACTGAAAAAGGGTCCCACCTACTACCACTATGTATTTTCAGCAAGATAATGTGGGGTTTCTATATCTGTTTTTTCTTAATTTTCTCTTTGAAGAAACATATTGTATCTGTAGTTCAAATTGCCTTCATTCCCATCAAGTAAAAAAAGAAACTGTGGTAGTCTACTTCAGTAACAATTCTTCCCTTCTGGAGGCTGATGTGCACAAAAGTTTTTTAAGGGCTGATGTGCCCTTAAGTTTTTTCTCTATGGGTTGTGACACAGTGGCAGCTGCTGAGAATGGGGTTAAGGCATCTGAAGGGAAATCCAGGCCTTGTTGAGATTACTGATTTTTAACATTCACCTAAAGGAGTCAGAGGTTTCCCCCGAGACTTCAGACTTTTGGAAGCCAGGATCCCAAAACCTTGCTCCTATATACAATTTATAGTAACTTGAAGTGCGTTGTACCGCGCTTACATAACCAAAATACTGCACAATAAATCCATTATGTACCTATTTGCCTTGTTTTGAAGTTTCTCATAACCTGGGGTTTATAATAATGGCTCTTCTGTTATTCTTGCATAGTACAAAGTTGCATAACTCAGAGAAAATTAAGAAAGCACTGTACAATCGAGCTCCAGGTACCGCAGAATAGCTCTGCACTGTCCCAAGTGAGCACTTGGTGTTAGCCCTCCCTTGAATGTTTCCTCTCTCTCTAGTTGAGTTGCAACACAGCACACTCATAACTAGAAAGCCAAGGCATAATCAGTCACAGAGTTCATATAGTCACTTATCAGTGGATGGACTATTTTGGGACAGGCATATTTGTCACTGCTGTCACCCACCATCATTCTATTGCCACCATACTTTATCATCATAAGAAGGATAAATACTGGAAACAAGGAATTTCTAATGTAACATGAACATACCCAGCAAGCAAGAACTTAAAGCATGAGGCCCATGTGAAAGGCATTCTGGTTCACTGAGTTCAGAGCTGACAAGAAAACACATTGAATAGTCCCCTTCGAAGACTTACCAAGTCCTCTTTTGAAACTACTTCACTTACTGCTCTTCTCATTAGAGAGCTTCATTCCTTCGATGATTAGAAACCTGTTTGTTACTTCTCTGTTATTTTTTTTCCACATAAATTTCTGTATCCTGTAAATTCATTTGTCTGTCCTCTAGTTTACTCTCTGGAATGTACTTGAAGAAAATAATCATTTCTCCTCTTCATTGCAACAATGCAAATCATTGCTGTCAACACCAGTTTGGACTTGAGTTGTGAAATTAACAGCTGCTCTCCCATTACACAGACACCCAAAATTGCTCCAGAGCAAAAAGCAAAGAACCTGTTTCATCAAAATTCAACAGACTTAACTCCTCTGACACTAGTAAAGATGACAGTAAAGGGAAATAGAAATCCAGCTTAATATGTGACGAACATCTGTGGAGTTAGGACATAGCTGTGTTAAAACAATGCAGTTATCAATTACTTTGCAACATATTGTAGATGAATAATTTTTAATTACCAATAAACTTGGGAAGGTATAAAAATTCCTGTAAGCTACAGGTTTTAATTACAGCAATGTGTATTTTAGATATTACAAATGTGCATGGAGATACCACTGCTATCAGTGCCATCTCTTTCTTCAGTCAAAACTTCAACTTCTTTCTGAATTTTTTACGTTTTCATCTAAATTTCTAGACTTCTTTGTCTTCTGAGAATTTGTCTTATTTTCTACCAACTATCAATAAATATACTGTATAGCACTTCATTTCTTCAGCTTTGAGAGTTTTGAGTGATTTTACCCCACAGATATTTCTGCCATATAGTGCATACTGCTACAGTGATAAACTTTGGAAAGAAAGATAGTTCAAAGGCATTTAAGGGCATAGCATAGTTTTGTCTTCACTCTGTAAACTTACAGAATTTTACATTAATTTCTTCCGAAACACATATGGCAGATAGCTCAGTGGTGGATTATTCTGTTGATTCAAGAGCAAAGATTGTGTGCAGCATAAAGGAAAGCCTTTTTTTTTTGGACATACCTTTGTAGCTCATAGAGATTTTTTATAGTTAGGGAGGCAGCGGGCTCATGTGCTTGGACCTGCACCTAAAGTAGACATATTGTATAATGGGAATGAAAAATTAAGCCTTCTGGTGTGCAGTGTGAAAACAACAGAGAAAGAAATAGTGGGGATGAGATGGGGGACACACAACTGACTCTACTCTGGTGCTTAAGCCTGATTATAACATGCCTTGATCATGTTTTGCTCAGAGACATCTTCTATAAAAAAAAAAAATCCCCAGCCTTGCTTCATATTTCTTCCTGATCATAGCCATGTTGTACGTCCCTGTGATGCATTCTTACTTCAGCTTTTGAAACTGGTAATTCAAAGTTTATACTTGCACTTTGTTGTTGTTCATGACTTGTATTACTCTGACTTTCCTGTTCAGACACAAGCACATCTGAAGGGCCCATGTACCAAAACCACAGCATTCCTGGGCTACTGCTTTCCCTTGAGGATGTGAAGACAGGCTGAGAGACTTGGGGTTGTACAGCCTGGAGAATAGGCTTCAGGGAGACATTATAGCTGCCTTCCAGTTTCTAAAGGGGCACTGCAAGAGAGCTGAGAGGGACTTTTCCCAAGGGCATGTAGTGATAGGACAAAGGGGAATGGCTTTAAACCTAAAAGGAGGAGTTTTAGATCAGATATAAAGAAAACATTCTTTACTGTGACAGTGGTGAGACACTGGAACAAGTTGCTCCTGAAAGTGTTCAAGGCCAGGTTGGATGCAAGCTGGTCTAGTGAAAGGTGTCCCTATCCATGGCAGGACAGTTGGAACTAGATGTTCTCTAACATTGCTTTCAGCCCAAACCATTCTATGATTCTGTGTTTCTACGTGCAAGAATGAATGACACTGAATGATATCAGTTACATTTTACAGTTCTGTACTTAGTGCATTAAAGCACGTTTCATGTTACCCAACAGGGCTTGCTGCCAACAGCATCATCTGCTTTAATACGGAAATGCAAAGCTGAGTTAAGGGGTGGATGGAACACTAATACAAAGCTAATGTTTGTGAAGCCAAGGGTTTCATTCTGAAAGCAAGTGTGAAATTTGAGGAAACCATAAAGGGTGCCAAACCCAGCAAATCCATACTGATACACACCTCTTTATTACTGTACTCTCAGGTAGAGGAGTGTTCTTTCTTAGACTTCAGTTCTGGAAATGCTTATACACAGAGAAAATATGTATCCTCAGCGCAGTTTTGATGTTTTCCTTGAGGGTACTTTAGTGTGCCAAGCTAAGCAAGCACAAAGAAATGTGAAGAACACAGACCTCCTTTTAAAAACTGTCTTAGTTCTTCCTTTATTTATGGCTCTGTAAATCTCATGCATCCCCATTGGAGTTGAAAACAAACAGATGGAAGTGACCAAGAGGATAAAATCCACCATAAGAAAGAAAAATACCTAAACTAGATGCAAACATCGAATTCAATAAACACAGTTTCTTCTCAAGATCCCAACCACCATAGATCCTCTTCATAGCACCTCAGGCTGCAAACATAACACAATTTATTTAACATTACCATGAGAGACACCCTCTACTCTTTCTGGCTGCTGTGCAAAGTCAACAGGAAATGTGTCATCAAGAAATCTCTTTCTCCTTTCTTAATAGATCACATAAGGAATCAAATCCGTCTTGCGTTGAAATCCTGGATCCATCAAAAATCTCCAGCAAAACTGACACTGACTTTAAGAAACAAATGACAATACCTTAGTAGAAGAGGTTCAAGGTCTCCATGACAGCCAGTGACAGCTGCTTGGAAGTACAAGGCAAAGCATGTAAACAAAAGGCTCTGCTCTGGCAAATACCTTTAGTTTTTGGACATATATGTTCATGATTTCATTTATTTTACATCACCTAGAAATGATCAATCCAAGTCCTCAGGTAAAACTAATCTAACATTTGATACTCTTAGCAGTCTGGGAGAAAACTGTTGTATTTTTCAGAACTGTATACAGTAAATATTATAACATTTTAATTCTGGGCAACAGAGAGAAGAACAATTTTTTTTAATTTCAGCAGAAACAGGGCTTTCTGATTCATTCTTACTGGTAGTGAGGAAGTAAAGGCAATCTTTACCTGAGCATGCTTTATGGCAGAAGTGATTTCTTTCTCATGCCTTGAACTTTTCCCTGAATCCAGAATCCTACATCCAGGAAAAGACTACAACATGCCTCTTCAGTGCTAAGTAATGTGCATTTGTATCTGATGAAGGTTTTTAAGAAGTTTCCCTGATCTTCATATATGACTTTCAGCAGCCACGAAAGGTTTTCAGAATCATCTGTTTCCAAAACAGACAAAAGGAAAAGGATGTAGTTTTATTTCTTCTTGTATGAGACCTTAAATAAACAGACATAATCTGTCTATTGTTTGAATCATAATCAAGTGTCTGTTAAGAGTGACCTTCAGCATGCTGTACTGAGAAACTGCAACACATTAAGGTACATTTTTTTTCTGAATACAAGGATTCTGTCACACCTTTTATAATCCCTGTAGAACAGACACTATCAAGCAACACAGAAGTTTTCAAAATACCATGTTAGAGAAAAAAAAAAGTGATTGAAATAAAATGCATCATTTAAGAATTACACCTATGCTTTCCTCCACTACTAGCAAAGAATCAAAACTGTAAAATTTCAAGTGTTAGGTCAATTTAACAGTGTGACTACTACTTTGAATTTAGATTTCCATGGAAAAATATTCTAACCTTAACAGAATTCTGCACCTGAAGACATGCCAAATCACCATGCCTTCTGATTTACTCCATTGCCATTAGCAATGTCAACAGTTAGCCTATCAGAAGAGGCATGATACAGAGGATAGGAAACACAAGGAGAACACATATTTCCTTAAGGAGTCTGTGGCTAGTGTGGTAGTTGCTAAAAAACTTCCAGGAAGAGAGAGCGAGAAGGAATGGATTGTAAGCTTAAAACTGGAAGAGGTTGATGTGAGATGGAAGTTTGATGAAATGACTTCTGACAGTAGCTTCTAGTGAAGGGGAATGGGATCAAGAACACCAGATGAGTAAGCTTAAAATTTTCCTAAGCTACAGGCTTGGAGAAGAGTAGCTGGAGGACCTGAGGGTACTTGTCAACAGCCAACTGAACATGAGCCAGTAGTGTGCCCAGGTGGCCAGGAGGGCCAGTGGCATCCTGACCTGTATCAGCAATAGTGCGGCCATCAGGACCAGGGCAGTGATTGCCCTGCTGTACTTGGCGCTGGTGAGGCTGCACCGCGAATCCTGTGTTCAGTTTTGGGCCTCTCACAATAAGAAGGACATTGAGGTGCTGGAGTATGTCCAGAGAAGGGCAATGGAGCTGGTGAAGGGTCTGGAGAACAAGTCTTATGAGGAGCTGCTGAGGGAGCTGGGGTTGTTTAGCCTGGAGGCTCAGGGGAGACCTTATCACTCTCTACAACTCCGTGAAAGGAGGTTGGAGTGAGATGAGGGTCTGTCTCTTCTCCCAGGTAACAAGTGATAGGACAAGAGGAAATGGCCTCGAGTTGCACCAAGGGAGGTTTACTTATTGGATAGTAGAAAAATTTCTTCATAGAAAGGATTATGAATCATTGGAACAAGCTGTCAGGTAGGGTTTATCATCCCTGGAAGTATTTAAAAGACATGTAGATGTAGTGCTTTGGGATATGGTTTAGTGGTGAACAGAGCAGTGCTGGATAAATGGTTGTACTTGATGATTTTTTCCAACCCAAATGATTCTAAATAGACAAGGAAGTCCCTATAAAATAAACAATTTTTTTTTTCTTTTGAGAAAAAGTTATTTAGTTATTAAACACTTTGCCCTCTCAAAGTGTGGCTTCAGTAGTAGCAGCGGAAAGGTGTCTCAATCTTGGAAAAAGTTTTGAACTAAGGATCAGAAATAGATTATATAATCAATGTTATGGAGGAAGGCAGGAGCCATGATTAATATTTTCTACTCTGTTTCAGTTGACTGAAGCATTTTCTATTGCCTATTTTAGGACAGCATAAATCATTTCCTAGTGTGCTTGTTTGTCATTATTTTCAAGAGAAAAAGCACACGTGAGCAGCTGACACCAGAGGACTACCTTGCTCACGAGCTTGTAGACACTGATGTAGCAATCAGGCAGGGAGAAGTTCCCCATCCAACTGATTCATGCTCATCTGCCCACTCATCCTCTGATGTATCTGGGTCAGACAGTAGAGAAGAATACAAATGTATTTTGAAGAATAAGTATGGAGGAATACTTCAATAACCAACAGGGACCACTGGAAAAGCTTTAATATTCTAGTAATGTCTGAATTTGTATCTTGTAAGGATCTCAGACATTGTCCATGAACAACTGAATTAAGGTTCTAGGAGAAGATGAACAGCTAAGAATAGAGGTATGACATCAAGCCACTCAGGATCAAGGGGCAACACTCAGTTGCTCATTTCACTGAATAGTATAAAGGGTGGGAAGAAAGAAATTTCCATATTGCTTCACAAGTAGGCTCAATAAGACAGAGAATGTGAAGATTAGTGACCCTGTAGATCTAAGCTGAGGTCATGAGAATTTGTCATAAATGAGAAGCTACATGTTTAGAGAGAAAATGTTAACTTCCAGTTCATTGTTCTAAATTGGTTAAAAGCTATAGATTTTCATTATAATTAGCATTCCCAAATAGTTCCGTGATTCTTCCTTTTGCTTGATGTAAATCCATAAGTGCCCAAAGACTAATTGCTGTTCACTGTGCAAAAGTTTACCCAAAATCATATGCAAACAAGGATGCACATCCGAAGAACAAAACTAATAACGTGATTTTTTATGAAATGTTCTATGAAGCAGAGAACACAAAAGTGTCTCTCTTCACTGCCTTTGAGTTCAGCAAAGTTCTTATCGGACACTGCACATAATTATGCTTGTACATCCTTGAACACAAAACTCAACATAATTGGATTCCCGTATTATTCAAAAGTTTCACTGCCAAGTCAGGAAGCGCGGCCATGCACTGTGGGCGGTGTGGCAAATCACACTTGGCAAACTGAGATTAGTCAAAGTAAACAGTTTTGAAGCAAACATAGTTTGTAACTACGTCTTCAATAAGTCTGTGAAGAATGAATGTATTCATTAGCAATCTAATGATCAAACCTAAGTACACTGCAGGTCTGTACAGAGATCGTTTCCATAACAAGGTCATTTAGAACTCTCTAGTCTGGGATTGTTTGTGTAACTCTTGTCAAACCTAGAGTTGAGGAACTGGGCTGGAAAATTTGATTTTAGACTATGACTGAGATTCACAGTGGGAAATTCAACCCAGAAATCTATTCTCTCAACTACTAAAGGCTTGCGCCCTCACTAAATGATGGTTAACTTAAGAAGTTCTGGGACTTCTCAGGAGGGAATAGGGCTTTGCATGATTAAGTCCTAATTGGAGGAAGTGTTTGCTTCACTGTTTCATATAATACAGCTGCACATCTATTGAATTTTCTGGACTGAATTTTAATGAACAATTCTTTGGCATGTAAGTTCTGTTTTGTTTCCTTCTCGCTAGGCTTTTAGGAAGAGTAGAAGATGAAAGGATTGTTATTCTTCTTCCACTAAATTTCAATTAAAACCCACTAAGCTGATGTGTCCTAATTTCTGTAGAATACAGTATCCTGAAGACAATTCAGAAAGTAGGGAATAAGATTGTTCTGGGTCTACTGAGCGAGAGGACAATCAAACAAAAACACTTGTTTACCATGAAACACATTCAGCCACAGTAAGTACATCCAGTACAAACGGTAAATGCAAATATTGCAACAGAAATTGATATAGAACAGGAAGTGGGTCAGTACATCCAACACACTGAATTGCAGAGAGTACAAGTTAGGGATGACTGTCCAGCTGCAACTTAAAATTGCCCTTTTGGTGGCGCTAGTCTTGTATTTACTATCCTTATTGCTTTAAGACAATGCCAGATGTACATCCTGTAAATGCACAGGGATGAGCCTGTAAGACCACGAGGAGTTAAGCATTCAAGCCATGTTTTGACCTAGCCTCCTAAAATTTTGACATTCATGTTATCTCATTTCAAAGATGCAGAACTGGTTATACAAACCTTATTTCCCAGACAAAATACCTTTTGTCCCAGTCGTATTCCTTTAGAAAAATTATGTACCTTCCTTTTCAAAACATAAAGAACGTATTTGAAGGTACAACTTTATTCCAAGAAAAATGTCCAAATACCCAAGAATCAAATCCTACAAATATTTACAATCAGGTAAGCTACCTTAATAGTAAGATTACTGCATAAGGTGATCAGCACTATGTGTTTGGAGCAATATATCTCACCTAAAGGCTCTCAGTAACAGAAATTTATATTTGCACATCAGGCTACAAATAAATTGATTTGTTTCAATTCTTAAATAATTTAGTAGGTCTCCTGGCGTACTAGTCAAAGAAAATATTTTGACTGAAGGAAATCTTTCATTTGCTTCTTTTAAAACTTTAGGTAAGTGTAGCTTTGAAATCAATAGCACAAAACTATTTTATCTTAAAGTTGTAAAATAACTAAATATTTGGAAAGGGCTGAAATTATTTAATGAATTTGGACTAAGATCACGAGCTGTTCTATGCAACATGAAGCTGCATTATTTTAATAGATGAATAATTTCCCTGGAAAAGTTCACTCTGCTCTATTTCTGCAGTTTTTTGAAATGTATTAGCAAAATGCATCCTCCTTTGTTTCTGCACTACAGACACATTTGCACAGGGTGTACCCACATGTCACTAGTTGTTAGTGACAAGACACAAAGGGGAAATTTAACTGGACAGAATCGACTTTTGGAGTTAATTAGCACCCATTATGTAGAAGCATTTTTTTCATCAGCCTTTAAGTACACTCACAACATTTTTCCTAAAATATTTGATCCATCTATTATCCTGTTGCCATCTCCATAATAATCTTAGGCTTGGGAATGAATTCCAGTTTATACAAAATATCAGTAAGTATAAATCACTTACAGGAAGATTGAATCACATCCACAGGGCCAGAGAAACTTAATGGGGGAAACTGCTTGTGAGAAGGAAGTTCTGTTAGAAGATGCAAAATGAGGAGTTCAGTTTTCTTCATTTTGTTAAACTTGTGACTGTATTTTTGATTAACCTTGCAACACAAGCCTGAAGGAATAACTTCACATGATTTTCCCTCAGCCAAGGTAAGTACAAACACTTTCAAATCCAGGGAGGCACCAAAATAAAGAAGGCAGGATCTTTCGGTCCCACAAGTGCTATGTCAGGCTCTGAGGACTGCTGCAGACTTCGTGGGCCAGATCCTGATCTCATTACCCTGGCTAAGCTGCAGGACTGCAAATAACCCTAGTCAAGTTAGCAGGAAAGGGTAGGGTAAGAAGCTGTTTGTTATCAGCAAGTATTCATGATACCTACAAAGCAATGCCTGCAGTCCTTCCTCAGACAAACCAGATGGAAAAAGAATATGCCTACAGATGGAAGAAGAAAATGAAGGGGCCTTAATTAGTTCCCAGGAATTGATCTGACTCTGGTGGGTTATTTTTGGTTGATTCAAAAGACAGCTGAGGCCCACATAAGTCAAAGCTTATGGTTGTGTTATTTACAGAAATGAAAAAGCAGAACAAATAAGTGTGTCAGCTTCAGAATGTACCACCACAATATTGCTGGTTATCCTTTTAAATGTCATAGTTTGGAATAACTGTTGATAAATACTATGTAATGTTTTTAAATTTTATTTTCAAGACTAACCTTAGGTACTCTAGTATACTCAGCGGTATCAAAAGCAGCATGGCCAGAAGGACATGTTCCACTCAGCTCTTGTGAGAACCTACCTGGAGTGTTGTGTCCAGGTCTGGGGCCCCCGAACATAAGAAGGTTGTAAACCTGTTGGAATGAGTCCAGAAGAGGGCCATGAAAATGACCAGGGGCCTGGAGCACCTCTCCTTTGAAGACAGGCTGAAAGAGTTGGGGTTGTTCAGCCTGGAGAAGAGAAAGCTCTGGACAGACCTTAAAGACACCTTCCAGTACCTAAAGAGGACTACAAGAGAGCTGGAAATGGCTTTTTTATGAGGGCATGTAGTGATAGGACAAGTGACAATGGCTTTATATGGAAAGGGAGGAGTTTTAGATTAGACATAAGGAAGAAATTCTTTACTATGAGGACAGTGAAACACTGGGACAGGTTGCCCAGAGAAGTGGTGTATGTCCCATTCCTGGAAGTGTTCAAGGCCAGGTTGGCTCTGAGCAACGCAGTTCAGTAGAAGGTGGACCCGCCCATGGAAGGTGGGCTGGAACTTGATGATCTTCAAGGTCCCTTCCAATCAAACCACTCTATAATTCTCTAAGTACTTGGGAGGTGGGATTTTCTCTTAATGACTGCCTTCTGTATCTTCTGACCCCAACACATGCTGGCTTTGGGGCAGCTTGAGCCCTTCCAGTTCCCTTTACACTTGTAGTGTTCTTCAGCTCTCTCCAATGCTCATTCCAAGCAACAACTCACATCCAAAAATGGTATTGTGTCTTTCAACAAGATAGCCTGAGATGTGGGTTTGAGGGGCAAACAAGGTTTCCTCTGTTATCCAGCCTGTGTTAACAGTATTTCATTCATGCTGCCCTCCTTATTCACCTCTCTTCAGTCAGGAAAGGGAAAATAGAAATGGCAAAGCATATATTTGCTTTAAATTTACATTTGAATTTTTTGCTTAAAATATCAACATTCTTAGGTTTTCTTTCAGATGCTAAACATATTACCTCTTGTTTTGATTATCTAGTTCCTGACATGAACAATGTCTGAACCTGCTTCTTTCAAACAGCAACATCTGCCACAGGTTTATAGATAGTTCTTTGGGGAGAGGTATCAGCTATGTTCAATGTGACAGGAAGATGATCAAATAAATGCAAACTTTCTTTGGGTTTCATATCACTGGAAAGTTGAATGATTAGAAAGTCACAAAGATGAACAGTTTTAATGTGGAATTCCTGTAGTAAAGAAGTAGCAGGTCTCTCCCTCCCCTTGGTTTCATATGAATGTGACAGCTTGCTGTTTGTCATCATTACACACTGGCTGCAGAAGTAACACTGGATCTGTTGCTTTAGAGATGTAGAATGGTAACACAGAAGAAAGGTGTTCTCTTTTGGTGATACCTGAGGTGCTTCACTCTGTTGAGAAATTAATTTGATAAAAAAAAATTTAAGAAATTAAAAAAATCTATTCAACAAGTTGAATATGGTCTGAGACTTCTGCACTGTCCCTCTGTGATTGCCATAGTCATACTTACAAAATCTTAAAGGAACATTAACTAATACACGACCAAAATATACTTGTACATTAAATAATAGAAGTGAGAAAAAAAGAATAACCATGATGTCCAGGTGAGCACTATACACTGTGTGTCTGTCAGCAGTTTGATGCTGTCATGCCATCCCTGTGCTGCTATACCCATTACAGCTCTCTGCTTGGGCCTCTCTCATTCCCTGGTGCATTTCCTTCTCCCTGCACTAATTTCTTGGGAACCAACCTGAGCATCATTTCCTGGCCCTGCATTACAAAGGTACATGTTCCCTTAAGCATACAATATTTGAATACAAGTTTTGATCCTCAAAAGTACTGGTCAAAATAGACATGACAACACTCTAACAATATCTGTGTTTACTTTGTCCTTGTGAAAGCATAATATGATGACGTCATTCAAAACATCCATAAAGCGACATAGATAGACTTTTTTCCAGAATTGGATGAACAATAAAATACTACTGCATGTAATTCAAAAGCAAGAACCCTTTTGCTCTGTTAGCTAGTGTAATGCTATTATCATCATTCAAAGTAAATATGTGAAATAGGTCTGACTGAGGTTTTTGCTTCTTCAGGAAGAACAGTAAGAGACACAGATGCTGAGCACTTTTAGGAAAAAAAAGGGTTTCTGAATTTTTTTTAAAAACTGCTTACTGAAGCCACATAGTCAGTCAAAGTCCATACTAGGTCGCCTTCATTGCTCAGAGTAATTAGACCATTAGCTGATGTTATTTTAGAACACTCAGTTTTACAGTCACTACAGAATAGGAGCAGGGTTTCAAATCATGTGATGAAACACCATTTTTTGCCTATTAAGCAGAGTGTAACCTTTTCTCTGTGATATGGGTAGACTTTGAGTAGTGGTCCATATCTCTGTCACCTTGATTTTAGATTGTAAAGCACCATTGCCCTCAGACCAATCCATGCTAAAAGAAAAGCTTAAGACAACATTTTATGTCATTCTGTTTAAACAATACTTAAAGACAGATTACAGTAACTCTTCAGGATGTGATGGAGAGAAAACACTTCCAGCTTCCTTATGCCTGCAGACAATTTCCTACATACAAAGGAAAATTCCAGTGTCAACTGCTTTGCATGTACTTAGTACTACTTGTATGAGGCTATAAACAAAGCAGAACTTTCTAGACCAAAGAATAAAATACTTGTATATCAATTTGGATATTTTTTTAACTTTCCTTATATGCAATGATACAGATGCATCAGGAAGAGGTCACAAATAGTTAAAATATCTCTAAGGAATTCAAGGGATGTGACACCTCTGAACTCTGTAACTGCAAAGTGAAAACACCAATATAAAAATAACAGTTTCTAAAGGTGTTTGATTTTTCCATATTGGTGGCTTGTATTTTCTGTTTGGTTGTTTGGGGGTTTGGGGGGGGTTGGGTTTTTTGTTTTGTTTGGGTTTGGGTTTTGTTTGTTTGGGGTTTTTTTGTAAATCAGCTCTCCAAAAGACATTTTGACAGTTTTCCTCTAAGAGAAGGGATGAGAATCTTCCTGCTATGTCCCCTTCTCATGCAAGCACTGCTGAGGAAGGACAACTTGTTTCAGTCTTAGCACATATAGGGGATTTAAAAGAAAGTCAAATTAACAAAGAAGAAAAATCTAAGGGTTCAAATTAAGTAGTTTCTGGTTGAACTGTTTACCTGAGTACAGGAACTGCCAACTAAAATCTAATATGCATTTTGCTACAAGAGAACTTTTTTCCATTTGATGGATTTCCTCTTCTGCTAGCACATGTATAAGGATGTGAAGGAGAGGATACAGAAGATGATGATACTCATTGAGATGAAGAGGAACTTTAGGCAACAGACTACATCCACAAGCTCAGTCATCTACTGGTGAAATCTTTATGATGGTTTCCTTGAGCTTTGGGTCCTATCCAGAATGATGAAGTGACAAACGAGGAACTGTGGAAATCCCAAACCACTTGTGTGCAGTAGCTAACAAACCTGCCACTCAGCAGGCAGATTCACGTTGACCTTCAGTCAAAAGTGGGGGTATCCCACCAAGGATCTTGTATTTTGATTCATGCCAAAAGGCTGAAGAGCAATCAGTTTAAAAGAACACTTTTAGAAAGAGTTTTTACTCTTTGCTCTATTTCCTTGCTCAGGTGGGGAGCAGGTTTACCTGTATGGAAGGTTTAGGGTTATTGCACATGTTCTCAGCAGCTGTCATTCATTAACCCCTCTCAGCTTCCCATCCATAGTGCTGCTGCATCTGAAACATATTCTTCTGTCAAACCCTTTTAAATATATGTTCATGATTTCAGGCCAAATTCAACTTTCCCCAAGAAAATTATTGCAGGGCCAGTGTCCTTGGGAACTGGAATCACAAGCATAACAGAATCCAAGGACAAAACTTAAATAAACTCTTTTCTTTGTGCTATGAAGAAATTAACAATAGATTGTCACAACTGTACCTTCTGGTCTGAAAATCCTAAGTTCCATGTGTTTGGGTTATTACAATGTATCACAGAATGCAAAAATTATTCTCATGTCAAAACAACATGTTTCTTATGAAACCTAAACTATACTTCCAAATCTGATACTAAGCCTAGTGTATTTTTTTCTTTTATTTGGATATGATCTGCTCAGGGAGTTAGGATAGCTCATGAATTTGACCATTTTCTTGGACACCTTTACAATATAGAAATTTTTCAGCTCAGAGGAATTCTACCCTTTCTCTTCTGCCCTTGGGCAGGATACAGCCTTGTATGGGGAGTTGCTCTGAAATGTTCTCTATGTGTATGGCTAAACTTTTCCCCTCCCCTCTAATACATCATAGCATAATAGCACTTATTCTAGCCTAAAATTGGATGAATAATTTGCTGAGGCCTGGAGGGAATATCATAATTATAGGCAAATGAAATATGTGAGTGTCCTTTAAGAGTATTAGTTCTCACTTAGAAAAAAAAGAATCATAACAGTACTCTTGTTTGGTGAGAAAAACTTACATGTCCTCTGGAAAATTAGCTCAAGAAGAGCACCTTTCACTGCATAACATTCTGGAACAATTCCAAATATTTTGGTACACATGTAACATATTGAACAAAAATCCAGAATGCAAAAGAATGAATAATTTATATACAGTTCTTTTTGCTCCAACAAGGAAAAAAAATACTGTTGGTACGATTACTTGCACAATGACCTTACTGAAAACCTTTTGATTAAGTTCACAGTCCTCTTTACAATATTACTTCCTTCTATTCCTTCTACCTCCCCTTTACTTGAGAAGAGATAGTTCAATAAACTGTTGATAAGCAGTGAGTCAGCTCTACAGGCTAAATCTAATATAATAAATCCCTACTCTGCATTTGGTCCAATTGCCTCAGGCTTACAAAACAGCGTGTGAACTTTGGCCTATTCTTTTTTTATTTTTAAGGCAAATCAGTGTTTTGTCAGCAGGTTTTCATCCCTGTTTCAAGGTTTTTCACACCTCTGGGAACTGAGTTTGCAGGCTATCTGTGAATCAATCCTCTCAGCAAGCCCCCCAGCACTTGAGGACTGTCCTTACACAGCAGAAACATTCTCAGCAATCTGTGAATGAAGAATACAGACTAAAGAGTCTATTTAGTTTTATACAGAGGTAAAAAAAAATTGTATTAAGATCCCTTCAGTGATTTTCAAATAAGTAATTGCATGGGAATAGTTACAGAGTGCTTATCTGAATCAGCTGTTTCCATGAGATTTTGATCCAGTTCTCTGAAGCAAAAGTAGATATACAGATTTTCATTGTTCTGATGAAATTCACAAAGTACTTCAAAGAAATACAATAAGTTTTCTCTGGGACTGGAGGAAAATGCAGGCTTTGAAAGAGGAGTTGTTTGACAAATGTAATGTTGACCAAAAAGACAAAGTGGAAGTGTAATACGTTTTTACATGTACACTTCAGTTTACAGAATACACTAAAGGACTCCATCAGTCAGCTATCAATACCTCCTGTAAATTACTTCTGTTGTGCTTGAAACAAAATCGTTGTTATTTTACAATGTCTGTAGAGTCATAAAATGACAAGCAGAGACTGCTGAGGCCACTCACATGCTGCAACCATTCCTACAGAACACAGAAAAGGAAAAGCAGATGTTGTTCAGCCATTTACATTGCCATCATATTGGTCTGTGGTCCAGAAAATCAATGCTAGCCATGGTCCAGCACACCTGTTATTTTCTTAATCTCAATAATGTTCATAGTCTTACACATAGTTCATAGGAACTATAAGCAAATAAAATTCAAAAAAGGGGTTTTTTTCTAGATTTCATTTGCCTTTTTTCCTGACTCTCAAGAACAAGCAAAAAATTAAAATAGGAAAAAATCTTTCCTGGATGTTAGTGTCCAGAGGCATGAAAGGACACTGTCAGCCTGCAGCTGTTGATCTGAATATTGAGTACTCCTTTGCATGCAACTTTGAGCACATGTGTACTTTACACAAGATCTTTCACTATACTAGCACCTGTTGCACTGCAAGGAAATGAAGCATATTTGATTAAACAAGATAGTACCTGAAAAATCACTCGTTTCCTAAATGAGATCTAAAACTCAGACACTGGAATTCTGGTTATCCTGCTTCTGTCATCCTAAAACCCAGCTGGCACTTAGGAATGCAGCTCCAGTTCTCCAAGGACAGTGGTAGATAAAAGAATGATGTGTTTTAGCCTGCTATTCTTAAAAGTTTGCTGTAAAGGAGATTCTGAAGCCTCACCAAGCAATCTGCAGCAACCTCAACTATCTTGGTGTTAGAGCATTTGTCCTACCTGCTGAGTCAAATCTATTCATAGCAGACACTTCCTTTTCCTTTTCCACTATGACCCACATAGCTGTAGAGTGGTATCATGTCTTTCTTCAACCCTCTCTTCTCCAGAACTAGCAAGCCCATTGTCTCAATCCTTTCCACAGAAGTTATGATTAAAGTAGTATTCCTGTGGCTCACCTCTCTGCCCCCCTCAGTTGGTCCTCACCTTTCTAGATGCATGGTGCAAAAAACTGCACACGAAACTCTCCTCAGGGACATTTCAGCTCCTGTTGGGGCAGAACAATGATTTAATTTGTTTCACTTCCGGGATAATGTTTGTCTTTTTCAAAAGAGCAAAACAGTTTCCTTTACTCCCATTCATCTTGTGATCAACTATTAACTAGTTACTCATCCTGTACAACATTTAACTGCAACCTCAGCACGTGATTTCAATTCCTTTTTAAACTGCACTGTTTCACTGGGTCTTGGCGGTCAAATGATAAGTTTCCAACTTAATTGTGTATCACTGTTTGATTTAATGTGCACCTGCAGATTCTTGAAGGCTTCACTGTTTCTAGTACCTCACATGAAATGAGTAACTTAAAAAATGTCTACTCGATTTTGTTTCCAAACTCTAGTGTTTAAAATACTGAATTTTATCTTCTTCGGTAATGTTCAAAGTATGTTAGTGGCAACAGTGTACAGATACCTGATATAGATGAAGTAAGCTAACCACAGGGAAGTTGTACTGTAGTGTCACTATGTGATGGTGGCTAGAAAACTGCTGAAAAAGATGCACACTCATATTCAAGTGAGTTGCCTTCCCATTTCACTGAGGAAGTGGGAATAGCTTCCTGATCCCTGAAAGGATGATTACATCCCATGATAGCTCAAGCAAGCGAGGTTTCCACACAGTTCAATTAGTAAGTCAGTAAAGTTGCACAAGGTTGCATCCCTAAAGCAGAAACTGGTTTCAAGCAAAATCATCATTCAGAAATTTTTCTTTGCACAATTTACCACACAATTTTTCCCCAAAAAACTTTTCCCATTAAATGTAGGCACATTCAGATCCTTTCTCTCAACAATTTCTCCTTCTATGTATTTCCAACCGTTAAAGTCCCGCTGTTCAAGAAGCATAATATTCTTCTAGCTGCTTAGTGTATTCATTTACTGCTCATTCACCCTATGAAAAGTGTACTGCCATCCTGAGGTATACTCATGTCACACTTTGTTCCATTCATAACATTAGTCTCTATCCATTTCACTTACCCTTATGTAGAGTCCCTATTGATAGAACAGCTTTCTACAATCTTCCATTACACTTAGTTTGCTAGTTAATATTACGCTACTATGAAATTACACGGGTGAACAGCCTGCTAGAGTGAATAGACTCTATAAAAAAGTAGTCAATAATCACGTGTTCTGATTTCCCATGTTTCTCTTCAGTTTAAGTTCATATTACAAGATAGAGTTGCAAACAAATGAGGCCCACATAAATTCATAAAAATAATATACAGAAATAAAAGAATCATGGGAAATGTCTTACTGTAACATAGTCGAGTTCTGTAGAGGTATAAAAGATGCTATAAGCTCTAGAACAGGCCAGGTATACGTCAGGTCCAACAAAGAAAACTGTCAATCACCATAAAAACAATCAAATATTAATTCAAATTTTCATCCTAAAGACCTCTACTACAAGCATGTGAACATGTCTTTTGTGAAACAATGCCCACAGATTTGGCTTGGTGGGCAGCTGTAGAGTTGTTTTATGATCAGTTGCAGTTTTTGATCAGGCACATGTGGGTTTGGTGTTTTATGAAGCTCGGGGACAGATATGGCAAACCAGGGTACAGTCCCCAGAGCCCACTCCTGCTCACATGCTCTTGCAATTAATGTAACTGCCCTCAGTGGTTTAGGTCAGACTTCCTGAGTAAATTAGAACAGTAAGAAGTTTTTATTTCTTCACAAGGAACTATGATCATAAGGCAAGGAATTAAGTCTATTAATTCTACAAATACTGGTGTCACCAAGAGCATGATGCAATTGCTCTTTAAACATCTGGCACTACTGCCTATATTAAGTGGAGAAAAATCCACCCTTGCTTGACAAAAACATTCACACTGTTGAAGTGACTACTATTTTTCTCAGGATTTGGGAAGCTGCCATAATCCACAGTGCAACAGGTACAACAGCCAACATGCCCTACTGTGACCTAGACAGGGAGCACATCCTTTGGGCTAGTTTCACTGTACACAAGAGATGAATTTCAACTAATTGTAAACTACACAAAAACAGCTGTATTGGAACTGTGTAAAACATACTTTTTTCTTTTTTTTTCTCTTTGTCATGGATCTGTTACTAGTGTGATGGAGTTGAACTCCTTCTACCCTCTGCAGAGCAATAACTGATAACTACCTCCAGAGCAAGCCAGAGTAATGGCAGGCTGGGGCAAACAGCAAAGCTGCTGTTTATTTGTAGGGGAGAAAAAAAAACCCAAACAAAACAAATAAAGAAACAACAACAACAACAACAAAACACAAAAAACAAAACAAAAACAAAACAAAAACAAACAAAACCCAACAAAAACAAACAAACAAAACAAAAAACCAAAACCAAAACCAAAAAACAAGTAGATTAGTTTCCTCCTTCCATAAAAATTTAAACTTGCATTATGTAAAAATGCAAGCTTGAATCACAGCAAACTTTTGGGACACAGTGAAAGGACTGGAGCAATTCTTCCTTCAGTGTGCAATCGCCTGTTCTTACACATTAGTGTAATGGGTCACGAAGGATTAAAATATACAAAAGCCTATTGTTCCTGAGCTGTGATCAACCATAGTCACCTGACAATTGCCTCTGGAGAAAATATAATGACGTCAAGTAGATTTTAAAGGACCAGGGTGGTAGGTGTGCCTTGAGGACTGTTCCACTCCAGACCAGATGTGTGCTTCCAAAAACAATCTTCTACCCATCTGCACTCATTGCACTTGAATTCATGCCAGGATCAGCTGGGCATGAGCCAACTGTGTCTCTTTCAGATGGTGCTGACAAAAAGGACACCATTCCACTGATGGATGCTCAGCCTGCTGGACCAGACCTGGAGCATCCCCCTCCCACATGGGTGCCCAGGCCTCAGCACTGGGTGTTTTGCCCTCCACAGCCACTTAACTCCTTTATATAGACATAGGCTTTGGTTAAAGAGTTAGCCAAATGGGGTTTAGTTAAGCAACCACTCAGGTTAGCGAGCAGCTACGTGAATAACTGTTCAAAATTTAGCAAGGCTTCTTCATGACTCACTCTTCACCGTACAAGTGCAAGCAGTCCTTATTTGGTTGTGCAGTTTTTAATGGTTGTGTTGCTTTTTAATGATGACAAAGTCAAAATCTACCATGTTGGAAAACTCAGTGTAACTTGCTTTGTGGGAAACAGAGGCTTCAACTCTGCTCAGGGAAGGAAATGTTTGGTGAAAGAAAAACTCAGTGGTATAACTGAGTTCACCAATAAAGTGACATTATTGTCTTTATACTCAGATACTGGAAGTCAAACAAAGTAATAGAAAAGGATCATCCCACACCTGGAGGACTTGTCTGAGCAGCAGACAGCTTCCAGCCATGAATCAGTGCTGGGAATCAGAAATCATTTGAATAGAGACAACAACATGATCAAACTTGACAACTTCCAGGGGGAAAAAATGGTGTAAAAATTTTTTTACCTATGCATTCACATATCACAGAATCATAGAATCATAGTGTCAACCACATTGGAAAAGATCTCCGAGATCATCTAGTCCAACTCTTGATCCAACACCACCTGATTTTAGTCTTTTGCAATCATCCTGGCTGAATCTCAGATCTGTCTAATACATACGAGGTAAATCAAGCTTCTGCACTGGTCTTGAGTTGACTACATTCAAATTCAATCTCACACCTTCTGTACTAGAGCCTAAAACCCTGGAGGTCAGCCTGTAATTCCTCTGAAATTACTTTATTGCATGTCAGTTTACAACAAAGTCTTGTATCAATTCTCTGGTATTTCAGGGCTGTTTAATTTTTTTATAGAAGTAGGATTTTACAAATCAGGCAAAATACAAAATTTTGGTTAATGTCATTTATATTCCCAGCACTTTTTCCAAAGATCTATACAAGTCCATTAGGCTCAGCATAAGTAAAGTCATGCTGTGTCTATCCTGTCTTTCAAACCCTGCTCTCCATCATCACCAAAGCCCAAACTCACTGTGCTGTCCCAGCATGTACGGATATGTGCAGATCATCAGGATGAGTCAGGAAGAGCTTCAGACATTGACTGCTCCTTTTTTGGGTTACAGTCAGTTTGGACAGATCAAGTCCAGCATGCCTCCTGTGCTGTCACAGCTACTCTGCCTGCCCTTGCAACACCACTATATGATCACTCTCTTTTAGGTGGGATTCTGCAGTTTATCACAGAGATTTGCTGCAGGTTTACAGGCAGTCTGAGTTTATCTCAATCCAACTACTAAATTAAAGATTTCCTAGATGCAATTACATAATTTTGTCAAGACAAGGTGTATGCACTGCTTTAGATTACATCTTGTTTCAGTCATTTAAAGACAGTGTCATGACAGGCTTACAAATGGATGTGGACAGCCAGCTACAGAAAGTGAATTTGCAAATGAAAGCTGACTATAGGAAGTTATGACATTTTTCCTACCCAGCCAGATTTTGACCCACACTGCAGTGCAATGCAGCTGACTGACCTCCTGTCCCCTTCCCTTCCTCATGTCCTGTACATATGCTTCTTGAGGACAAAAACTCTGTGTACAACTAAAGGTTATAGCTATGACTTCAATTTAAATTGAATAAAGTCAATTATTATATAGAAATTTTTGAGAGATCTGTATGTGTGTGTTAGCTGGAAGAAAGTGAGATGTCAGATCACTGACCAAAGGAGCAGACAAATTAAAGAATCAAGGGTGTTAGAACTCACACACGTAGGTAACATTTACAGGAAAGCTGTTTCTCTTGTTGTTTATTGCTCAAGAGTATTATGGTAAAAACTTATCTCTATATTTGCATCTTTTCCCCACATTATGTCCCAATTAAACTGTTGTAAATACAAAGTCATTAAATGTGAAGGAATTCTAGACACTGTGAGAAAATGGTAAATCAACAAGTTGAGATGTGTTAAGTCTGATTGCTTAATTATTAGTGAATTAGATGTGCTAGTTGTCACCACATTGTTTGTGCTAAACCCGAACATCTAATCCTTTCCTCAGGCCTTTCCTTCCCTAAAGCAGTGGGATGTGAAGTAGATCTTTCCGATAAATAGCTCAATGCATCTGGATCCAGCCAAACAGGAGGGAAGAACTGGCTTGCCTCTCTCTGGGGACAGGCTGATGCACTGCTGAGAGGTCATGGCAGGACCTCAATGCCCAGACACAGATGACTGGAGGTTTTTACAATCACACAGCCTGTAAAAGTGATCCACAGCCCAGTATCACAGATGGTAAGGTACCTATCTGAAGAGAGACCCTCAGGGTCTATGGAATCTGCGGAAACTGAGTGCAGAAGGTGTGGAGATGTGCCTCCCTCTACAGTCAAGGCCTCTGACAAGAAAAATGGCCTGTAACAACCATGACTGTGCCATGAAAAGATGAGACAAGAAGGATGAAGGATTATTTTGTGGAAAAACACTAGGAAGGTTCTGAGTGAGACTGTGCCTTGCTGGACTTAGCCTCAGAAACTGCAGTGCAAAAAAACGTTTTATTCTGCAAAAATATTTGCCATGTTTGAATTTTATTTTTTATTAGTCAAAATGAAAAATCAAATAACAAAACTGATCATGTGTTCTGCATACCATAGAAAAACAGGTCAATCCAGTTTGGTAGGACTTTACACACTATATTACATACTTCACAAATCACCCAATCAAAACATTTCTCAGGAATTTTGGACATTCTTTTTCCTTGATATCCACTGTAGTGGGTAAACAACAGCCAGCTCTGATGCTAATCACCCACAGTCACTTTCTTCTTATGCATGGGGGGGATGGGGGAGATATTATGAAGTGCAGAAGAGAGTTTAATAAGTGAAAAGCAAGGGGTGGAAGTGGGGGGAAGGGATGCACGGGCTCACCACCTGCTCCCCAGATTAATGTCCAGCCAGCCTCCAGGAAATTATTGCCTTGGAAGACAACCCTCACTCCACCTTCTTCTTCTGCTAGACCAGGTTTGTTGTTGAGCATGACATTATATCATATGGAATATCCCCTTGGAGAATTCAGGTTAACTGTGCTGGATGTGCCCGTTTCCCACACAGTCTCTACCATACACTGTGAGAGCAGAGAACTGAGAAAGTCTTGACATTGTGCAAACACTTTTCACCAATACCCAAAGCATGGGTGTGTTATCAAAAACTGGTTAAGCCACAAATCCAAATACGGCACCATACAGACTGATATGAATAAATTTATTCTATCCTAGATAGACCCATAATATTAATGAAGATATTTGAGCAACTCTTGACTTTTGTTAACTCTGTTGGCTGCATCCAGATTGGGCAGAATCCAGCTGAGTTGTCTATCCCAGCCAAATTACCAAGATACAGCAATCATTCACCACTGAATCATTTAGATCTACTGCACTTTTTCATCCCACTCATGTCCAGAGGAGGCTCTGGTCTTACTTTTTATATATGTATTTTGCTCTAGAACTCAAAAGCCCTGGTGCCCATCAATGAATTTCACATAGGACATAGTTTCATGAAGCATCCTTGTTTGAAGTAGGGTTACTCTACTCAGAAAATGTCACAGTGTAAACTTTCCAGTGGCAATATTGTGAGTCTTCTTAATAGAATTTTAGACCATGGAACACTTTTATCATCACCGTGTAGCTACAGCAACTTCTCTTATTAAGTGTCTTTAACAGTGTTTCTTCTGACCTCCTCAAATTTTCTCTACACTGGCCATGTTCTCCCACAGATGTACAGGCTCTCTGCTGAATACAAATCATATGACTATGCTGTTTGGGCAGGAAATTATCTTTCCTGACCCACAATAATTTTTGTCATTCAAGATCAAGACAAAGCAATAAAGTCTGTAAAATTCACACTGCTAAATCTAAAATCAGCATCTGTTCCTTTTTTATACTGATCTTATTAGAATTAGATTGATTCCTTTTGATTTTGAGCCCAAAGAACTGAAACTTCTTTTCACTGAAAGTTTTTTATTTCAGTTCAATCCCAATGTTCATCAAAATCTTCTCTCTTTTTGGGAAAAAAAAAAAAAAAAGATCAGAGTTGACAAGCTTCCAGCAGAAAATGAAATGGAACATGGTACATGTCCTTTTTCATCAAGCTCTTGTGTTTAAACTCTCCTTTTCAGTTTTGCCCATGACCCAATTAAAGATAAATGGGACTTGCTCAACAGTTCAACAACTGTAATGGAGCTCTGAAGCCTTCCTCTTGTGTCTATGAGGAAATAATCAGTACCAGACACTGGAGTCATGGAGTTCAAAGTGGTTTAAACACATCCTCCTCTACTTCCACCCAGACCCTGATCCGGATCCAACTTTACTACCACAGTCTGGCATTAAGTCTGATGTTGAAAAAGAAAAAGATGAACCTGGTCCCAGTAATAAAACAGGGTGCTTTTTTTCATCAAGCTGTAAAATTTGGACATGGATATTTTTCCTGTAAGCCTACCAAAATGTACAGAAATTATAATACGTGGATATCTGGGCTGTTTTCAATATCAGGTGGCAGCATCATTCCTTTATCAATTATTTCAGACATAGCTGTGTAGTGCATTCCTCTCTTGCATAGTTCAGCAGTGTTTTAGTATAGATCATCTCTCTCTGAAGTTAAATTCTTTCTCATCACATCAGCCAGAAGTACATTGAACATCATAAGATAGTAACTCACAAACTCTTCTATACGTGTTAATCTATGCCCATATGACCTGTCCTAGTGTGAGAAATAGTAATGATCTTTTCCTATTTATGTGGTTCTCCTTTTCAGATTAGAGCTAATATGATCACAGAACTGCATACCTTAAAATAAAAATCACAAACCAGCCTGTGAACTGGTGTTTCCAGGCCTCAAAAACTCTCCAGTGAAGTTTAATGGAGTGAAGATGAGACCATTGCTGGTAAAGGGGTCAGAGAGGTTGTGGCTTCCCTGATCCCCTTTGGTTTTCTCTGTAGTGCTTCATGGACCTCTGTCAGATTGCACTGGTACAGTTGGCGGTAGAAGATAGCTCCACCTTTGCTAGGGTAAGCTCCTCTCTTTACCCTGATAATTTTCACCCACTCTTGTAAGCTATGTTTTATATCTAGTTCTCCAATGTAAAGAGACTCTTCTGAAAGGTCATCTTTGGTAGGAAGGGGACAAAGGTGTCTCATGCCCTCCTATTTCTAGAGTGCACATTTAAAGAGCTCTATTCTGATTTCTGTGAAAACTGCAGAAACCTCTTAAAGTTTACTAAACTGGGCAGTGTTGTGCATGGTACTAAGGAAATGGCAGTAGTAATGGCAGCAGTTTCACTGAGACAGTGCTCGCATACATATCGTGTCCCTCTACACCAATTGATACAGGCAGGCAGCCAAAGGGCTGTTACAAAATACCTTTTCGTATAAGGAACATGGGAGAAGCTCGGTAAGAAGTGATTACACAGTAACTGTACTGATAAAGTTACAGAAAGAGAACTTCCCCGTGACTTTGTGGTTTCACTACTGGAATAGTATGAAAAGAGAGAGACAAAGCTGGCTGCTACCTGTGACGTGACATCGATGGGGAAGTTGCAGGAAAGATTTGTTTAATGTGCTTTCATTTACTTCTTAGAACAGTGATGACATTACATCAACACCACCAAAAAGTGAGTCACATATGTAACTGCTGCTTGGACCTATCAGGATCTATATAAGCATTTTTAGCTGTGGTCTTGGGAGACAGAAGTCAGACCCTTTCTGCTGCAGCAAGGCTCCTTACCAAGCTGGGCACCATGCAGTACCTCCTACTTTGTGCTGCCATCCTCCTGCCTGAGAGTCTTGCTTTTCCAGTACACATGAAACTCGAACCATGGAGCAATGTAGACCTTGAGAAAGTAAAGGTATGTTATCAGGGGAAAAATGTAACTGCATGATGAATAATCTGATTTTTGATTCAGCGTCTACATTCCTTTCCTATCTGTTTATATTGTCCTTATTTTACATTACCACAACAGTTTCTGCAGAGATGAAAAAGAGCAATTTAAACTTGCTGACTAGCTTAGACATTCTAAGTCCAACTTACAAAACAGACGAAGTTGCAATTGGTAAATAAAAGGGAGCAGGTAATTTTTAAAACATCTCAAAAACTTTATGTAGACTGTGTTGGAGGGCTGTAGATTTGAATGCTCAGTAAACTGTGTTTACTTTAAAGGATTTCTTGCTTACAATGCTTCATTGCTATTGCAATTCTTTTTATATATGTTGATTTATACTACAGAGAGAACAGAATTTGGTGAACTGAAATGGGAAGGAAAAATACATGACTGTAGGATGATGAAACAATTCAACCAAATATAAAATGCAATTATCAAAACTTCACAGCTATATGTAATAATTTTTATTTTCCTTCTCTTCTTCCAGGTATATCTTGATAAATTCTTTCCACTTGTTCCAAAAACAAAAAGCTTAACCTTAGAAGACAGAATTAAAGAAATGCAGAGATTTTTCCACCTGACTGTAACTGGAACATTAAATACAGAAACAGAAGAAACAATGAAACTGCCCAGATGTGGAATGCCCGATATAGCAGAATACCAAACATTTCCTGGAACTCCAAGATGGAAAAAAACACATTTGACTTACAAGTTAGTGATGTTTAGGTTTTACGAGGAAAAGGGTTGTTTGTATTTAACTATGTGGGTTTCCTTCACACCCTAAATGACACTAATCTGTTTCCTTTTGCTGCCAGGATTGTCAATTATACTCCTGACCTACCCAGAAGGAAAGTGGATGATGCAATTAGAAAGGCTTTAATGCTATGGAGTGATGTGACTCCACTGAACTTCCAAAGAGTACAGAGTGGCCGTGCAGACATTGAGATTGGATTTGCACGTCGTGGTGAGAATACCTGTCATTTTTAAAATACAATGGTCCATATTTGACTCAAAGCATGTATTTTTATAGCCATAGTTTTAAGAAAGAACAAAGAGTTTGTAATTATATTGAAGTCTTCATAAATTTTATCTTCTATTTATCATGTCACCAAATTTGTATGCCATGATCCAGTTTTACTCATATGAAATCATTAGAAAATTCTTTCAGAGCCACGGCTATGAAAGGGAGAATTCAGCTCCAGAAAGAGGCATTTAAATTTAGATGTTCAAGGCTCTGTTTGCCTTGATAAATAGCGCAAACTAACAGGAAGAGGTCTGTAGAGCAAACCAGCATGTTCCAAAGATCCAGCCTCCACAGGCTGGATTCCAGCAGGTTAGGGAAGGTTTACTTTGGTCTAGATCTAGTATAGTTCCCTGGATTAAACAGCCTTCATCAGACGAGGTGTATTAGGTTTGGCCAAAGAGAGTATCTTCTGGTTGCTTTACACTCCAAGGTTGCACCAAGGTCTAAGACAAAGCATGGTAAATGGGGATGACCAGTAAAGTCACTTCAGAAGTTCACTTGTGATCTGGAATATTATATGAGGGTAGCCATACTTTTAACTTGTGCCTGGAACCTAAACTGACTCAGCTTAGACAAAATAAATGCCTACTTTAAGGTTATCTGACTTGTTCTCTAGATCCATTGACAATATTTACTAGAGCTCCATTGACTATAAATGAAGATCAGACACCTTGGCTGGCAAGCAGATGATTGCATATAAACACTAAAATGTCCAAACTCCTATGTCATTGATGGGAAGGATATTATGTTGCCATAAAGAGGTGACTTAATGTGACAGTCAAAGTGGGAGGCGATCCTGCAAACTGGAATGGGTTTTCTTCCATTGTCACACACTAGGATTAGGTTTCTTCTGCCTGTGTTAGCCCTGCCCGAAGGTCCCTCCACATGGTCCTGGGGAAAGGGGACAGAATGGCATTTGAGTCCCCAAATACTCCTCAATAGAGTTAGGGACTACTGTGAGGTAGGAGGAAATTTTCAGACTTGGTAAAACTCTTGTACAGCTCTCGCATTCAAGGCAGGAAACAGTAATATTCCACCCACACTATGATAGAAGTGGATAATAGACCATACCCCAAGGCTGGGGATAAATGAACTTAGGAACATAGTTATCTATTCCACATCACTGTCTCACACTAAAATCAGTGCAAGTGAGAATGTCTACAACTAATGTTGCCCAGCATTTTTCAACATTGAAAATGTTCAGGTCTTTGCAATGCTGTCAAGCATTAAATATTTATTCTGAAATAATCCCTGATTCCTGCCTCAGAACCACACTTCTGACAAAGGCTCAGAAAAAAAAATTCAGCCCTTTCTGAAACATGAAGCAGTCTGAACCATCAAATACAAGTTTTGAACTTAAGTCATTAATTTGGAGAGCGTTTCCTAAGCCTTGCTTCTCATTTTCACAACCTTGCTGCCATTGTAGGATTTTTTTTTAAGGATGGGTAACCAACAAAACTAGCAAAACCAAGCAATATGCTTCAATTTGATGAATTTAAATATAATACCTGATGTAATATGATGGCATTTATTTGTTTTCAAATGCAGAGCATGGTGATGGATATCCTTTTGATGGAAGAGGTAACACACTAGCCCATGCATTTGCACCTGGAGAAGGGATTGGTGGAGATGTTCATTTTGATGAGGACGAAAAATGGTCAGAGTTCAATCAAGGTAAAGCCCACATGTGTGCATGAAGGGGAAAGACAAATATTGCACATGTTGGAAGAACATAGACACAGGAAATGTTTTCCATAACTCTTTACACTTATGTACAGCTTCAATGCCAAAATTTGTGTTCTTTTCAACTAACTTTCCAAGTAGTTGTGCTTCATTACGATTAGCAGCTACATAATGCCTGCTCTGTCCATATTTTAAAGCACTTTTCACAGGTTAAACAAGGACTATGAGCCTCTGTTTTCTACATAAATCATGAAAAAGTAAATTGACCTGCTTGTAGGATTAAGGTTGACTATAAGCACAGTTGGAAAGGGACTCAGAGTCTCTAGATGCATATGCAAAGGACCAGTAATGTTTCTATAAAATATTACAGTTACATAAGAAAGTTCAGCAATAATGGATCAAAACCCTGGGGTTTCATTCCAAGATGAATGAAAGATACAAATTCTCCTGCTATTTCAATTCATAGTATTCTAAAAAGAAATGCCATACCTTTAACATATTTTTCTCTGCTTCTGTGCTGAAGAGGTTAATTTGTTCCTTGTTGCTGCTCATGAGTTTGGCCATTCTCTGGGACTTGCTCATTCAAATGTCCGTGGAGCTCTGATGAACCCTATCTACTCGTATCAGAACCCAGTAACCTTCAGACTTCCAGCGGACGACAGGCGAGGAATTCAGAAGTTATATGGTAAATTCATTGTGAGATTTGATTTTCAGTATAAAACCTACTGGGGTACAGTTTTAACTACTCTCCCTGACTGTAAGGGCCTCATCATACTACTGAAAAGAAAGAAGGGGAACAAACTTGAGAAAAACACATTCCTGCATACTCCATCCACTATGTGTCCTCTGTAATGTGTCCCCACGCAACCAAGGGGTGACAGAGCAGCAGCGCAGTGGTGGGGCACACTGTCTTTCTGCACACCTACATATTGCCAAGTAAATCCTGTGGACGTTGCTCTGCAAATGAGCAATTTCAGTGAGTGGGGCTACTGGCAGGAAATGAGAGATACCGTGCCACTTAACAAGTTAAGTGAAGGCAGAAACTTCACAGCAGTAGGGGGAATATTACTAGAATTAACCCCACAAGGCAAACTTTGCCAGCTTTGCTTTTCTTTAGGCACCACCTTCCTCAGAGCATGCTAAAGGAACACCAAGAATAAAACATCATTGTCTGCATTGTCAATTTCAAGTACAGTCTCAATGTTTTACCCTTCTTTTCCACAGGGAAAAAGTCATCAAACTCTTGAAGAAAATGCTTAGCAAAGGCCAAGGAATTCACATCTCACTGTTTTGGTCTTTCAAAACAATTTAAAACTTCTGGCTAATTAAGGCAGTAAACTCCTGGGCTGCACTCTGTCTCCCTGAATTTTTATTTTGATTTATTTGTACCTTACGCAATTTCACCTAACAATAAAAAGAAGTTTAAAAAAAACCCCAAGCATGTATACTCTGTTTTCAAATGTTTTCATTTTTCTTCTGGCGTTTCACTGGGGGATTAAATAACTCCTGCATGCATGATAGACAGTCAGACAAATATCTTTCCGACTAGATTTCTAAGTACCTAAAGAGCCTGTGTGCATTTACTGATGTAAGAACAAACCCTCTTCCTGGCCTGCTTTCAGTTCCCATGCATGTCCTGGCACTTCATAGTAGATACTGCTGCCTCCTCAGAATCACAGTGTGCTTGCCACATGGCTTAACATAAAGGAGGTCTCCACAGTGATTCCTTCGGTATGGCCTGGGATGCTTTCCCAAAGGGAAAAGCTTTTCAGCTTCATGTCTTCCCTGGCTTGCCAGAGGAGCAGGTTTGAGAAGTAGTGGACTGGGAATCCCATTGTCCTCTGTGATATTCCAACATCTCTTAGGTATTTTGAAATTAAAAGGACCATCCCCCAGTGTCACACCAAGTGCCCAAGAGTAAACACACACAGCTTCTCACTTACTCCCCCAATCCCTGCCCCCCTCAGTAGGATGCAGGAGAGAAATTAGAAAAAAAATAAATTCTGCAGCTTGAGATAAAGACACTTCAATAGCAGAGAAAAAGAAGGGAAAATAATAATAATTACAATATACAAAACAAGGGAGGCACAATGCAATTGCTCATCACCCACAGACTGATGTCAATGCAGTCCCCAAGCAGAAGCTCATGGCCAGCTTTCCTCCCAGTTTATATGCTGAACATGATGCCATATGGTATCGAATATCCCTTTGGTCAGCTCTCAGGGATCAGCTGTTGCAGCTGTGCATCCTCAGAGATTCTTGTCCACCCCCATCCTACTGACCAGTGGGGTGGAGTGAGAACCTGTAAAGTCCTTGACTTAGTTTAAATGTTCCTCAGCAACAAATAAAACATTAGTGTGTTATCAACATTATTCTCATGCTAAAGCCAAAACACAGCATATGTATCAGCTACTAGAAAGAAAAAAATCTATCACAGCTGAAATCAGGACAATAATCCTAAACAGGACCTGAAACACATTCAGGAGACATAGCAATAGGATCATGCTGGTTTGAACATCCTGAGGATATTAAAACTCGTCAAAATTATCAAGGTAAAATGTGTAATTATTAATAGTTTCCAACAGATGGCTCCCAATGCGCGGAGATGATGAGCACAAATACCTGCTCAGTCTTACAACCAGAAACTTTACCATCTCATAAGCCAGTGTTACACAGTATAGCAAAACAATAATGTTAACCTGTTCCTCAGAGGTGATAAATGGCACAGCAGGGAACATGTACGGCTTACACAATGCGGCTTGGAGAACACGCACAGCAACTCTGAGAGCAACATTGTGATCACTGACTATTAAACTAATACAATGAATACTTACAACAAATTTGTTTCAACATGCTCTGGTCAGATCTGTTCTTATCTCAAACCTTCATGTCTCATGTTTAGTGCCAAAAAGGACTGATGCTGTTTAACCCAGCAGGTAATTAAACATCACACAGCTGCTCACTCACTCCAACCTCTTCAGTGGGATGGGGGAGAGAAATGGGAAAAAAGGTAAACTTTGTGGGTGGAGATAAAGACAGTTTACTAGGACAGAAGAGGAAGGGAAAATAGCAACAAACAACAACAACAATAATAAAATAATAACTGGCCAGCACAGGTGGCAGTGGGGCTTGTGTCTTGAAGGATGTATGTCAGACAGGCAGCAGTGCCAAACTAGCATATCCACGGTATGTGAACTAAAGTAAGAGCCAAGATTATTGTCTTCAGAGAGGGCAGAGGTACACTGATGAGCTGCCAGCAGCATCTTATTGCTTGTCGAGCTCCTGTCGCTCTTCCATTCCCATACAGGACCTCTCCTTCGGAGAAAACGGCTGCCAATGGCGCACTTAACCCCGCTCACTAGGTGTGAATTATGCAGTATCTGCCTCCACCTAGTGGTACTGCTCCGCAAACTGCACTGATGTTACACCCTGTTGTAAAGTGCATTTTACTCGTCTACAAGCATACAGCCAGTACTACTATAGATACCATACACATGTAAAGGATAAGCTTTATTTCTGTTTTAAAAACGTCACAGTTACTACCCTAGAAAAGCTATTACGGGGACTTACCCCATCATTTAGATATCCTGAGGCTAATTCATCAATACGAAGTGATATTCTGATAGGGCAATGTCAATACCTGCAACACCTGGTATTAACAAGGGAATAAGACCTCAGGAGAATAAAATTAATTATATCAGCTACAATTCAAGCCTTAACAATGTATATGAAAGCTGACACACATAAAAAGCTTACAGATATGCCATGGGAAAGACTTGATGAGCTGCAAAATTACAATTATGGCCTGACAGAGTAATGTTCTCTTGACTTTTCCTTCATAGCGTTAATAGCAAATTTAATCCAATTTGAAGATGCATTTTCTCTTATCTTCTTTATATATTCATAAAATATAATTTTATGAGTGTATATCTTCAACAAAACCTTCCTCAAACAGGATGCTCTTAGTGGTATCATTTTGATATTTTCAGTTTCAGCAATGCCAATCTGAAGTAGCTCCATTGATATCAATGGAATTATTTTGGATTTATCTATAAGAGTAAAAATGTTAGCAAAGGACTAGAGAAAATATTATCTGTTTTGATTATTGCTACAGCAGGAACCACCACAAGCCAGAGAACTATAGATAATTACTGTTTATTGGAAAAGGCTGCAGAAAATTATTTGGGGGTGAAAATTGTTACTGTTTTCTGTCAGCCCTAAAAACAAGGTTCACAGACAATGAAACAAGAATCATAGAGAAAAGCAGCATGCTGCTCAGGTATATAGGAAAATATGGAAGTCCACCCACATTAGGAAAACAGAAAACACTAGAGGAGTTCAATTTGGCCACTTGAAGTGATCTGACAGAGCTGCTATACTGAGTGTTGTGAGATATTCATTAATTCTTGTATCTCAAAAAGCAACATACTCTCAGTTAAATGTTGTGGGAGATTTTAAATGAAGAAGGATGTAGGTTTTTACCTAGCAAACAATTCAGTTGTCAAATTCACTAACATAGGATATTCACTAGTGCTGGAGAACCAAATTCACAAATGGAGTCTAGAAAGTTTAGATATATTTATGTAGCCTAACAGCTACTAAACATGGTGGCAAATGGTGTCTCACTGTCTTGCTGAATAACAAAGGAAGAATCAACCTAAATTTACCCAGTTTTGCTAACATTGCAAATCTTGCTATAGGGAAGCCAGAATAAGGGTTGCATCAAACATTTTACTTACTGCTTCACACTAGAGATCATGTGGAACTAGTTATCTACCAAGAGTTTTGAGTTCTTTTCAGAACCACTGCCCCACATTAAGGGACACAACCCTGCCCTAAAGGCCATGTGAGGCTGAAAGGGATCTGTGGTTCTACTGTGGGCTTTCTCTAGATGAAGAATTGCACTCAAAGCAGAGATATCTAGGAGCAAAGTAAGGTTGTGCCAGAAAACCAGTCTGCATTAAACACCAACCTACACAGTTCAGGCATGAATTACAGAATACTGTGCATTGGTAAAAGCGTTTGTCCATTCCATTAACTGCCGTTTGTGCAAAAAATCTGAAGATAAAATGTAGTCTCTGATGTTAAATATCTTTTATTTACAACTACAGGATAGTGTCACAGTAGCGTTCCTGATTACATACTACTTCTGACAAATAATTCGCTGAGAGTTCAACCATTACTCTGAAATCAATAGTTCCCCAATAAATAATCAAGTTATTCTTTACAAAATGAGATTTGCAGAAGATCAAACACAATGTTCTTGTCATTTGTGATTGGACATCAGGAACAGCCTGAGTCAGTACAGTCTCATCTTCCCTTGAGGGGAATCATTCTCATTATAATCATAGTATTTATGACTAGCAGAGCCTTTCTTTCTCATGATGGTTACACCAACAACTGGTAGCAGTTAAAGATGAAAGGAAAAAATATTGCAAAATATATTACAAGACTGCCTAGTGTTACTTTAATGTTCCCAATGTTGCTGTATTTTTTAATGTTTGGGGGGAAATGCAGTATGAACTGACATTGCTTTAAAATAGAAAAGTATATAATAATGATGCTTTTGTTGGTAATTGGGCTTATCACAAACATTTTTGCCTCAAGCTTCCTTTAATATTTTCTACCAGTTCTAAATACGAATGGAAAGTGGAGTAGAGAAGATGAGAAAGAATCATAATGTGAAGAATTCGTTTAACTTTTTTTCTCTGATTATGTGTTCTCTTCATTCTTATCTTCAGTGCCAGAAATATGAATGAGGATTGATTCTTTGCATAAAAAGATTTAAGTTTTTACGTCCTGGGAATGAGAACTCAGGTAATAATTTGAGTAGAAGTCAAAATGCTGGTGCAGCTCTAATAATGGCACAATACTCTTTTAAGTGTGCCTTAGGTTTGCAAATAAAATTCATTCACTTAGAGTTCTCCCTGAGATAATTTTTCAAACTATTAGATGATTATCCAGCCCTCATGTAAAAAGATCCAATTTTTATTTAGCAGTGAGTAGGATACTTTATGGTAATAAGGAATATATCAGGTTTTATAAGAAGGCAGAATGATTAAGGAAGAAATCTCTTCTTTTACTCGTGTTCACTATGGTTACAAAGCAGAATGTTCATATCATATCACTATCGGGTTAAATTCCATAGTTCCAACAGCTCTGAGTTCATACACATTACAAATCATGATCAAGATGATGGATAAATATTGGTCAGTATTTTCCACTGAGCTATTTGCTCCCACACTATGATGTCTACAGCTCAGAAATACTTTGGATGTGAGATGCTTTGTACATATTCCATGTATGTAAAGGGAGGAATGGGACCACCTGTTTTGAAGTCTCTGCTGACTATGCAGGTCTAAGCTGCTTGCTAGGTCAGTTTAATCATTTTTCCATGTTCTCTCACACAGCCTTTAAGTATCAGAAAGCCTATACAAATTCCACTCCCCATTACATTGCACATTTTCATATTTTGGTTGAATGTTGTGTTTCAACAAAGAAGTGCTTAGGAATCCAGTATAATAATCTGGATAAGCATAACTTAAAGCACTAATCCTAACCTTTGCATGCTGTATTCCTGAAATATTTATTGCCTTGTTATCTCTTAGCTTTAATTTGTGTTGTAAATCTTTCAGTTGTTAGCTGTGTTTTCATCATGTTTATACAGTATATTCAAATGATTGGCTATCAGTTCTGTTTCATTGGCTTCCTTGTTATTATAGAAGAGGTAGCAGTATAAAATAATATTCTCCCCTCTCCTAAAAATTAACTACATGTTAGACTTTGGAAACATTTACATAAGTGGTAATCAGATTTTTGCTTATATCTCAGTTACAAATGCTACAGATCTTAGATGTCTTAATTAAGGTTCTCATGGGTAATGATCATTAGCAATCAAGATGACAGTCAAGCACCTGTCCTAGGCAATACGTTAGTTTATTTAACAACCTAAAAAATTACCTAGCAAGAATTTCATGAATACCCTGGAAGTGTCAGATCAGACCAAGCACATTGTTTTAAAAAGGACCCTGTGTCTAGAGTATTTTCATCAACCTGACTGACATTCCTTCAGGTAGCCCTAGCTTTTGCACTTCACTTGAAAAACGTTGACTCTATTTTTCTTTGAATAAAATACATTCCAGTGCAATCTACTTATTGATTTTGAAAACACCACAGTTCTTTCACACCTTCAATCCCATTTGTCACTCTTGAGATCAAAGTGGTTTTTTTCAAGTAAAGTATGCAAAGAATCTGCATAAAAGTAAATAGAAGTTTTATAAATCAAACCTTAAGTGCCTAAATGCACTTTTTATTTCAAGCAGTAATTTAAAAAGTTGAAGCAGAAACATCATTTTGTAATTTGTACTACTGGAGAGGTACAAACAGTGAAAGTTACATTATTCCCTGTTGCTACTTTATGTCTAGGCTATGTCTATAAAACACAGAAAAAATACCATAATTACTTCAAATTTCATTTCAGGTATCATATGATATAAATTATGCATTCACAAGCTGATGTGTATCATGCACAGCCAGAGATGCTTCAAGGTGTACAGCTTATCAGATAGGACTGTGAAGAATTTACTGGACATACAAACAATATTACATAAGGATTTATTATTCTTTTCAAATAGAATGTATCCTAAAAAGATGAAATTAGAAATTTTAGGCACTTGTGTGTTTCCAAAAGTATTGCATAGAAAAACACACCTACTCTCCAGCTAATTGTCTGTTAGTGGTCTCTCCATCTTTGTCTATATACCATGAAATTTCTATAAACAAACTCTAAATGTTACATCAGAAGATTATGTACAACTGCTTTGAAAATGAACAGGATACTATGTCTAAAATAAGCAATTTTCATTATTCTTATTACCTCAATTGATGACCTTTTTATTTAAAAATATTTTAGCAAATATTTGTAAGATTTACTTTCTAGCAATGATCATTAATGGAAAATTTGAACAACAGTAAATATTCATTTATTTTGGCATTCTTGTCAGAAAAAATAGATGCCACCTTCACAGTTCTAGGTGACCTGCTGATTTTATTTATTTCTCCAGACTGTCTTTCAGACTTGGATGAAAGAATCACCTACGTAAAGCAAAACGGAAGGGAGATTTTCATCAAAGATTTGCCATAGCCACAATTGCGAACCCAATCCTATCTTTTCTAACAGAAAAACTTCTTTGAAGCCTGATGGATTAAAATAAAACAAAAAAATCAAAACAAACAAACAAACAAACAATAACCAACTCAAAAAAATTGTAGCAACTTCTGCAAATTTTAAAACATAAAGTTTATTATTCTGTGCTAGTTATTCAATTTAAGACAGAAAGGATCAAGAAGTGAATGAAAGAAGGCTTGATTAAACACGTGTCTGTCATGACAACATTATGGTAAACAATCCACTCTTGCTTTAGAAATCCTCATGTTTAATAACAAATTGTCTAAGCATGTGCATCATCCCTACAAAACTGAAAAAACATGATACAAATAGTTTAAGATGAAAAATTTTGTTACACTAGGGTCAAGTTCTTATCATGTTGCAGCATTGAGCTCAGTTGTACATGGCTGGCGTTTCTATAAACAACAAAAAAATCCCACTATGGCAAAATTTCTAATAACTTGGTTTTTTTTCCAAAGCTGAAATGAAATAAAAATATTACAATTTGACTCAAAACTTTTTTTTCCACCATTTTCATGTTAAAAAAATACACAGAGTTCAGTTCAATAATCCTGATTGTCTTAACATTAGGAGGGGGTAGGTTTGCAGAACTGCAAAGTAGATAATGTGCAAGTGATTCGAAATTTTAAGTGGGAAATTGTGGCCTGGGGGTTGAATTCAAGTTCTGTGTTCTGTTCTCTGTCCCTGTGAATTTTCATCTGATGCTGTTAAAGAAAAACATTTCATTGTCTCACCTATCGTCTCCTAGAAAACATCCATTAGCAATGGAATTCCCTACAGATTCATCTAAAGATGCATGTGCCTGTTATTCTGGATTTATTAATTACAGTATTACCATATCGTGCATCAAATCAAAGCCAGACTTGATTACTGAAGAGTTTTTCCCCAATATTTCATTATATAGATTTTAAACCCCCTCCAATTCTCAGAAACTCATAAGTCTAAGTCAATGATGATAACACAGTACTGGTATCTTATAAATATCTTGGTAACTTCCCAAAGTCATGGTACAACCTAAATTTTGTCAAAGCATGTAAGACAATTTTTTATTATTCAGATATCTGTGCAGTAGACTATGTCATGAGAGCTGGCAAGCACTTTTTTAATTCCTGTTTAGTTGAATCTCATTCATCATCTTTCTATGATTATTTTTATTATTATTTGAATAAAAATAATAATAAAAATATTTGAAAAAATAAAAGAGACTGCTAATCAGATAATACAATGCAACTAATGTGTGGGAAGAGAATACTATCTAGAGGAGACGCACAGCATTGGGAATTTAACATCTGTGGTGCTCTCCTTGCCCTCTGCTCTGATTTTACAAGCCACCTCTCCCAGAAATGTCAATGCATGGAAAGGAAGTATACAAAAGTCATGTTTTGCAAAGCAAAGTGTGACATCCTCATGATAGTCAAAGTGTTGAGAAAAGAGGTTGGTTTAACATAGGAGGACTGTTATAAAAAGATGTCAGATAAATATTAGCCATGTTTCCAAATCATACTCTGAAACAGTTTTTTACTTTTTTACTTGGAAGGACATACCAACTTGTGAGATGACACACAGACACAGCTCTTAGTAAGTTTGAGCTAACAAGTGCTGGGTTCAGGATTTTTGTCATTAGGATCAGTGAAAATAGAGATCAGAAGCAGTAGCAGGGAGACTTCATCATATTCAACTAAGAGTATCCATCCCAAAGCAGAGTTTTCCTGGCCACCCTGTCAGTCCAGTGTACCCATTTGTGATATCCAGCTCCCTTGGACTTTGACAAGAACAGCAAAACTGCTTGCCTCACTTCTTTCTATGAAACATCATCATCATCATCAATTAATATTACTTTGTTATTAGTTATTATAATGTTTTCTTACTGTATTTGTTATTTTCTCAACCTATGTGTCTGATTGCTCAAAAAGTGAAAAAGTAGAAATCCTCACCATGATTGATACAATCTACAGCTGGAAGAAAAAAGGACAAATCTTGTTTTCCAGAATATGCTATAAACAGAAATATAAAGCAAGAAAAATTTTTATGTACTTTCTTCCAGTCTTTATTTCAAACTATTTTCTGTTTAATTATTAATTTTGGGGTTTTTTTCTACTCAGTAAATGTCCTTGATGGCATTTCTTTTCTACTGGATTTTCAATGAGGTCAGATTAGTGCCTCTGGAACGACCACCTCTTCAAATGTTAGTTTTATATGGGATCGTACTTAACTCTGGAATCTTTGTTCATAAAATTTACCACATCAATGTATTCATAACAGGCCTGGATGAATGTGTAATGGAAACAAGGAGAGCACTAGGATCCTCCTCCTTCCAGAACACAATAGAAGAAGCCAAAAATGAGAAAGAGTCAGTGAGCACAAGCCAGCGCCCATACAAAAACAAGACAGCAAAATACTACTTGCAACAGCAGCAGTCATACATGACCTACAAAGGCCAGAATTAGGGCTCGGGCTCTTTTGATCTGATGATACTGTAATAATGCAAAGCAAAACAATAGATTGGTAAGGAAATCAGGACACTTCTAGCAATGGACACCACAATGTACTGATGCTTCATGTGGGCACTGGTGCTTAACAAAATATGCCTAATCCTGGTTGTGTCAATGTAATTTAGAACTTAATTCCTTATTCTTAAAAAATAGGCATGAAGAAACCCAGTGCAGACTTGCTAACGCCCTGGATAAAGAAGATTGCCAGTTTGGTCAACCTGTGTTCTTCTCTCTCCTTCTACAGAGCTCAAGTGTTAACGTTGCACTGCCAAGAAGCATGACTTAAAGCTTGCCAGTATTTCAGCAAAACATGTTGCATGTTCCTGTCTTTTCCTGATTAGAGATACTTTGCTGTTAGCTAGCAGTGTTGCTCTAACTCTGATGTCTAAGAATATAAAAATTACATGATTTGTAAAGCAATGTGTCATCTGTTATGTTTGGAATAAGACATTGTGGGGTGGATTTACAAGTTGGATCTGTACAGAGCAGGCATCAAGCTAAGTACAGGTTAGGAATTACTGTTCTGGTTATTACATAAATTAATATTCCTTAAACACCTTAAGAGAGGAAGACAGCTAATCAAGTATGACAACTAGGAGAGATGACATCCTATAGAAGTGAACTTCTGTGGGAAAACTATGGGTTAATAGTTGATGAGACTACATCTAGTTAATAGTTGATGAGTATGGAAAACTACTACAGTGGTCATAAAATTTTTACTGAGCAAATACTGAGTCCATAGTTTTGAACTATGACACTATGCGGGATTGGTACTTCAGGATCTCAGGTTTGCCTTTGTAGGTCTTTCCTGAGGATCAGGTTTCACATGTGAATAAAAAGAATTTTTTCTTCTTCCAGCTGGGTGTTTCCGATTTTTTACTGATAGTCTTTCTGAGTTAACCCTATGCTGGACCTGTTTGGTTTCACCTGCACCACCTCCACAAAGCCATTTTAATATCTCATGGATAAAATGGACCTGAAATGCTTATGTTTAGGATCCATGGATTTTGACAATTCTGTTGTGAAACTTCAGTTTGCAACACTTGTATGAATGTCCTAGCAGTTACATACTTACCTCAACAACACAAGAACAACTTTTATGGATCAAGGACATTTCTCTAAGAGGTCAGATTGTACCTTTGAAAGAACTGTCTTCAGGCAGTTCCTGTCAGGGCTCTGAGTGCTCTAGCAAGCCTTAACTGGTAATAACAAGCCCTGACCAACCTCACCTGTGACCTCCATCCACATGTCTCCACTCATTCATCCAGTAGCTCTATTTAAGCTCCTGCCTGAGGCTCTGGTCCCTGTCTGAGCTGCAACATACCTGTGCCTGCCCACAGCCATGTCTCCAGCTGCCCTGATTTAGAGACTGGTTTTGCTGGAGGGACTACAGACTGACAAAGATGATAGCCTCATATCATGTACTCTGGATTGACATTAGACCTAAGACACAGGATTGTTTCTGAGCCATCTCCTGCTGTTCCCTCCCAGCTGGACTCCCTGGATCAGGCTCATCACCTTGACTTCTGCAAGGCTGCTGGTGGACCCTGTCACTATCACTACCTCATCCTGCTCTGGTCCTGTGGGACTGCACCCTGGTTGGTGAGCTCCTGTGGTTAACCTCAGCATCTATTCTTGCTGCTCTCTGACACTGGATATCACACAAAATTAGGGGGAAAAAAACGCCACAAAACTCTCACCAATCATATTTTTATGTGGGAATCTGTATAGAACATCATTAATTACACCATGTACCAAAAGTGGATGATAACTTCCACTAAATTTTCCCAGAATATTTCCTTAGCGTAGGAACAACTTCCAGCCACCTCGATACACTGCCAGAAATTCACCTCTCACAGAACGAACACCAGATGAAACAAGACCACACCAAAGCAATCAACACAAGAACTTCCAACGCCTCTGTCTTTACACAGTAATGAGCCTGTCAATTGTTGCAAAATGTCTCAGTGCCTGCTAACTCATCACTTCTATGGGAGTTACTTAGCTATTTCCCACAACCCGATTACTCCTCTTTGTTCCATGTAGCTTAACTACTCTTTCCCTTCAAGTTGAGCAACGTTAATTATGCTGTTCCAAAATAAATAATTTCCAGTCTGGTTTAAACCTGACGTTCATTGGAGTTGTACAAGAGCTGAAACAGACATCTTAAAAATATAGATATATCTTATACAGACAAATATATCCTCTAAATATATGTTAGTTTAGTAAAATATGTTTATTTTTTTTCTTACGATAAGCTTTACTTCTGTAACCAAACAGATGCCCTTATACTTAGTAACATATGGATTACTAGTATTTCTAAGCTTTACTGGAATTAGGCCACCTGAAAATAGTATTCCTATTACAATCATTATTTCAAAAGAAAAGATTTGGAAGATCATCTCAGAAAATTCACAGTAAAAAGATGCACGTTGGTCCTCAGGTACCTTAGTCGTGAGAACTGCACAGGAAGCTATGAGGAACAAAGGCATAAGAAAATGCTGGAAGTATAACACATGCACCTGTTTTCACCGAATGCAAAACTCTGGGGTCTGATTAGGCTAGAATTGAAAGAAAAATATTTATTCAGCATTTTAGCTCACCATTCGATGAGACTTACAGAGTAAATGCATGTCTGTCAGTAGGGAAGGGAGCTAGGTCTCACACAGTTCCTCCGTGTAGTTTCACCACCCGCCTGTGTGCTCTCAGGCCAGTCACTTTCCCTCTCTGGCTCAAATGCGTCACTTTGCATGGGAACATTATTGTGCTGCAGCAAACATAAATGTAGTAACACGTGTGAAATATTCCACTGCAACTTTCCTGCTGATTCTTAATTACCCACATTAAAAATAGTTTTCTCTAACTTACTAGAAACCAATTCATATCAGCACGTAGTTTTCTTTCCTTTGATAAATATTTTTCAAGTTGTTTTCACTCTTAAGAATATATTAACAAATTCCCCTTGGAAAATAAATTCCCAATATCAACTCTATGTTAGAAGTAATAATGGAAGTTTTGAAAGAACTGAGCATGGCTATTCCCTTTCACTTTTCCCTATCACCTTTGTAGTCGGTTTCACAGTTTTCTATGTACATCGGGAAATTCCAGGATGGCTCTACGGCATTGGCTCCGGTGACTTAAGAGCCTAAAACAACCTGAGGCTGTGTGACAGGTAGCACGACGCACACGGGCTGTGAGTAGTGACAGCTTGGGAAGGCGTGCGCAGTGAGCTGCGAACAGAGTATTGACACCCTGTTGTCGGTCAGGTGGATGTTATTAAAAAGGAGGATAAATCCACGCTGTTGGGGCTCCGATGGGAGATGCTAAATGGCATTTGGAAAGCGGATCGCCTTCCATCAACAGCCGTGAGCGCTGTTCGCAGGCAGCGCTCCTGGAGCTCGACCCCGTTTCCAGGGGTGCTCGCAGACCTACAGAGCGCCACTCACTTCCCCGGGCACCCCGTGAAGTGCGGACATCTCGTCGCTTACTACGTTATTGTTACGGGTACATAACGCTTTGCCGCCCAGACTGCAGGAAAACGGGGAGAGAGAGGAAGGGAGAGAGGGACCCCGGCGTGCGGGAAGGACGCAACTCCGCCGGCCACCCCGCGGAAGGGCGGGCTGCGCCCCCCTCGCTGATCCTCTCCCCGTCCCGCTCGGGGGCGGGGGGTCGCAGCCCGGCCCCCGCCCCGTGTCAGCCCCGCCCCTGCCCGGCCCGTCGCGCCGCCGTGGGCAGACGCGCCCGGCGAAGCTCTGGCGGCCCCTCCGCGGCCATGCGGCTCCTCGGCGGCGCGTCCTGCGCGCTGCTGCTGCTCCTGCTCGCCCCCGGCTCCCGTGAGTAGCGGCCGCGGGGGGACGGGCCGGGCACGGCGGGCTCCCCTCGCAGCCGCCCTGGCCGGGGGCTGCCGCGGCACCTCGGCCGGGCCGGGCCTGGTGCCGTCGCTGGCGGCCGGGAGCGGGGCGGGGGCTGCCCGCCGAGAGCCCGCTGGCGCGGGTGCCCCGCAGCGGGGCGGGCCGGCGGTCCCTGGCGCTCCTCCCGGGCGGGAGCCGAGGTCGCACCGCGCGCACAGCCGGCTTCTCAGGAAACTGTGACAGGAACGGGGGGGAAGGGTTAATATTCGGGATGTTTGTTAAGGAGGAGCAACAATTACAAAAGAAGCTCCCGAGGAGCGGTTCGAGTCCGGGCTGCGCGCTCCCGGAGGGATGCGCGGGCACGCCTGGGCCAGCTCGCCCGTGGCTCCGCTCCCGGGAGCGGGAGGCGCGGCGGAAGATGCCTCCGCACCCCGCCGGTTTCCCGGGGCCTGGCAGGTGAATGGCGAGAGGGGCGCGGGGGAGCCCGGGGCGCTGCGCTGCCCTAGGCCGGGCCCGGCTGGAAGGGGACGCTCCCGGCCCCTTCTGGGTGCTGTTCTCTGGGGCGGTACTTACGGCGAGGGGCTTCTGACGGGGCTTTGGGGTCATCGTGGCGGTGCGGGTGGGACAGACGCTGTGCTTTGTCGTGTTTCTGTCAGGCGCTGGCAGCAGCAGTGCCTCTTTGTGATGGCTGGTTCTAGCAAATACACAGCCTGTGTTTGCTCGTGCTCAGCTCAGAACGCCAGAGTCGGGATAATCGTTGACATGCACTGAAATAAAGCGAGAGATATAAAGGTCTGAACTGCCATGGTTGCCTTTTCAGAAGACTGTAATGCCCCATACGGTGCCCCACAATTTTCCAAAGTAATGAAGCCAGAAGATATGTACCAGAATTAACCTGCCATGAATACCGTTGAAGAATCTCAGTCAGTCCAGCAGTGTTACTATGCTGTTGCTTAACCTGGTGAAGTTGTAGTAAAGTTGATACCAAAAAAAAAAATTAAAATGAGGAATGTAAACACCATTATAATTGCCCTTCCAAAAAAAGGCAAATGTTTTTTAGAAAAAGTTTACAGGTAACCTATTTATTGCTTTGCTAAGATCTTCTGGCCCCCATTTAACAATAATAGACTGTCATTTCATTTGATAGACGATTGCATTGATCTGTTTTTTATCATGCTGCTTCCTGAGTGCATGTGCTAGTTTAACACAGTGTACAGTCAGTGCTGTCTCCTGGGGCAGCAATTATCTCATCTGACTTTTATCAGTCTAATGTAGTCCTTCCTCTATATGTAAATTTGTTGTCTATAGCCCAGTTACAATATGTTGAGAGAAGTTGTGCCCTTTGAAGACTCAGTTCAATGTATGTGTTGAAATACCTTTTTTTCTAGTTAACTTAGAAACTTCCAGAAAGTACTGCTGAGATTTGTGTTGGTTTCAGCAAAAGTTTGTCATTATCTAATCAATGCTACAGGAGAAAGTGTGAAACCCATCAAGTCCTGTGATTTGCAAAAAGTGAAAGTGGCAGTAGATTTGTCCTCTTCACTCCAATTAAGATTTTTGGGCAGAATGGTTATTTCAATATAATGCTGCTCTTTTACTCTGTTGAACGGTTTGCTTCTAGGTGTTGGTCAAGTTAGTGAAAGAAACATCACCAAAATCTTGTTATGGTTTAGGAAAAATCCTTCCCACTATTATGTAAAATCCAGCTGGCTTCCTGGTATCTGAGTAAAGAGATTCCCTGTCAGGAAGTGGCCCCCACCCCCTTCCTGCTTGGCTCAGAAAAAATAGCTAGTGACATCTTCCAAGAGCTTACCTGTATACAAAATTCATTGCAATACAAAAAATTAGCAGCAGCAGCCTCCAGACCTGAAAACAGGCATGGTATTTTGATTTCACCAAATTCTTCCACCTCTTAGATTTTGGATGACAGCAAAAGGGAGTGTAGTTTTTCAGTCTCAAATTGACTGGGATTGAGAATTGATTCCATGGGTCTGTGTTGTTTCTGTCTATGCAATGGTGTTTATGCTTTCCTTTGCAAGACTGTGAGGTAGTTTCACAATGATAAGGTATGAGGACCTGTCCAAAAAGTTGCTGCAATAATCATGCCTGCCCTCTCTCTTGGGAGAGACCTTCTTGGCAGGTCAAGTACATAATTTCAAAAATAGGTACCAAAAGACGTTGTTGAATCAAAGGGAAAATGAAGTTTCCAGAAAGCAGGGATTTGAATTTATGGTTTCTCAGGATTGCCTGGCAGCTGTTACAATGAATTTGAGGTCAGGGAGTTGCTTTTATTTCAGTCTCCAGAATTTTAATCTTAGCCGTTTCAACTGAGAAGAATGAGTGTGCTGATGGTGGAGACTAGGGGATGGTTATATTCATGTTGCTGCTTCAACATTTCTGCTTTAACCATTCCAGCACCTCCACTGTTACTTACCTGGATTGCTTAAAGATTATTGAGCAAGTGGGACATCTTTCTAATGGACTTCACATTGTTGGTGCTTCTGTTCTTTTTGGTTTAAACCAACAAATGACTTGGGCATAAAACTCTACTACATGTCTGCTAGGCATCAAACTTGAAAAGGGAAAATGCCCAGAGAGAAATTTATATATGACTTTTGAAATGTCCCCAAAATGAGTGTGTAAAATTGTGCTTAGTAAAAATGAGAGTTTATATACCAGCATCTTCCTGCACCGTGAGGTTTAGCTACACTAGACATAAAGCATGTGAGTCCTTAGAAATGTGTCTATTTTATACATAAAGGTGGGAGTGGGCAAATTGATTTTTGTCACATTCAGCGAGTTGAATGAGTATTGCCACTCATTAGCGTAGGGTTCTTCTACCAGGGTTCTTCTATGGAGAGCAGTAATTTGGTATGTATCTGAGCTAGAGACTATGAATTTCAAACATGAATGTTATCCACTGTGTTGATTTTTGCAAGCAAAATCAAGTTCATTTAACATCTTGTCCTGTTCATTTTCAACAAGTATTGGAGCTATCCCCGTCACTCACCCTGCATCTACGTGTATAACAGAAACACAAGTCTTCAGCTCCTGTCTCTGCCACTTTGGAAAATCGAATTCCAGCTATAAAGCTGGAAGAACTGAGCTGATTTTGCCCCTCTAAAAGTTTGCTTATCCAAATTGTCTCTAACTCATGACTTTTTACACACTAGAACAACAAAACCACAAGAGGCCCTGAAGGCTCAAACTGTGACATAGGCTTCCACAGGAAGCACACTTGCCTTCACATACACCCCGACCAACCACACACAGTCATGGTTTTAGCTGCATCTGTGCCCGACTTTAAAGAGAGGAAAACAGAGTTGTCTGACAAAAACAATGTTGATCCCCCTTCCCTGTTACTTCCCAGTATGTGTTGCTGTGAAACCGTTTTAAATTGGGTATATCCTTGTTTTGGTTCCATTTCATCACGGAAAATGAACACAGAGATCCTTTCTTTCTTTCCTCTCTCTTCTGGATCATGGTGGGAACAAGCATCAGGACAACGTTTTGTAGGCCTAATACTGTAACTACTGCTACGTCCCAAAGAGCTTTGCTTCTTCTTGCGCACAGGATGCTGCAGCTGGCTGCCAGCTTTCTCCCCGCTTCCTTCCTGTGCTCGCCCATGCACGTGTACACTTGGGTCAGTGCAGGTTTCTAACCCTTGCACTTCTGCTTCCTGGAGAGGGCCAGAACCCTTCACTGTTTTGCTTTGGGACACTTGCACTTTGCAGACTGTGGTCTCGAATGAGAGTCTCCACTTGTCAGAGCCACCACTGCATAAAAACTATGGTGTTTTTCCCTTTGCTTAACAATCAGGAGTCCTTCCTGTTTGAAGTCTCCTGCTTGTCACTGCAGTGATATGTGCAGCTTTAAGTCCAGAGCACAGTCTGACAATAGAGACCAGTTTGGGAATAGTGTAATTTTAAGATTTTCTTTTTCTCACCTGTCCCATTCACTGCAGTGTGTTCCAATGTGGCACATGCTTAGGCAGTACCCTATTTAAACTGTATTTGTATTCTAGAGCCAATGCTTGCGATTCAAATTAAAAGTTTGGAGTTTGTTTGAGGAGAAAGAAAAGTTGCATCTTTTAAGCTGAATAAGGTCCTTGATGTCTTTCAAGGTGTACAGTCCAAGTTGATTGGAACTAGGATTAATACAGTCCTGTCTTCCCTTCCACCTCTGCTTCCTGCCCCTCTCTTTCATCTAATCATACAGGGAGTCCATTCTGCTGGCTGATGCAGCAAAATACATTGTGTGCTGTTGGAAAGGGGGTAATGTCAGTTTTGTGTTGGCTTAGCTTCCTCAATCAGATCACTGTTTAATGGGGGGCATTCACTCTGATGTTGACCATGTCTTGCAGGATTGGGACCTCTCTGGGAAAGCTTAGTTTAACTGTGTCCCATCCTTTTTTGTTTGTTTGTGTGTTTTCCCTGAGCTCCCTAATTAAACAGTCTAAAATATCTTGCAGTGCTGCCCTCCATCTTGATACTGCATAGTTTTGCCATTTGTATTTGCAGACTTTACCATTTTGAGATCTTCACTAAGGTTTTGTAACCACTAAGAATATGCCCTATTTCTGTCAGACTTGGTTCAGGTTATTTGCTTGTCTTTACCACAATATTAAGTGATCACAACTAAACTATGCTTGGCAAAGGCAGAATCCACAACCAATCCTCATGTATGCTTGTGAATGCCAGACTGTTTATTCTGTGTGGTTTATCTATAAATTTTACCACCTGTTTGTAGACCAGGTTTGAGGATAAAGTAGTCAGGCCTCAGTCTCTAGGGTATGATGATAGTTCTTTGGAAGTGTGATCCTTCTCAGTCCCATTTCCCACCTGCCAAATGCCCAGTGGATGCATTAACATGCCTTTAGTCTCAAACTGAGCAGTGCAACTTCTTGGGAGCTATTTATCTTATCATGTTGTCCATTTAGGGCCAGAGCAAGCCCCCATCTGCCTGCACAGGCCTTGTAGACCTCACAGGAGAAGATTTAAGTGAGAAGTTCTTTTCCTTCTGCTCTAGGTGGTGCAGGTCAGATATTATTACTGAGGGAAGGTGCCTGATTTTCTGCCTCTTGGCCTCATTTTGTCTCAAGGAAGACAAGAACCTGGGATAGGGATGATGGTGAATATAAAATAGAGGATGGGAGGAGTACCAGTTCATTTGATGGTTGACAGTGACAATATAAAAATTGTCACTTTTAATGCACTAAGAGCAGGCTGTTGTGCTTTTATATCATCATTATACCTAATTCCTGTCCATGATAATTTAGTCATTTATATGCCCCAAAGCCAAGTGATAGATGATGTACTTTTTTTTTTCCTTAGTAATAACTTGCCTAAAACTATCTTTTTATTCTTGGGGTTTTTTATGTAGGAAATGAAGACATGAACAGCACTGCACCTTTTACTACGATTTCAGGCCAGAGGTTGCCAGGTAATGCTCTTGACATTTCTGTTGCTATTCTCAGTAACATCGAGAAAAGCAATATATATTATTGTATACCTTAAACTATCCTGTCGTAATTTGTCCTTTATTGAATTGTGAACAGCTGTAGGGCAAGGGGGAAGGTACTCTGATTGTCACATCTATTCTGGGACAACTAAAGTTATTTAAGAGGAACAGTAGAACACAACGCAGTTCTCATATACTTAGTTACTCCAGAGCAACAGAGAGAGGAGAAATAAAATGGGAAAATTTTGTGTATGGAACTAGAAACACCTGGCAACACCCATTTACAGTTAAAAGGAGAACCAAGAAGTCTGCTAGGCTAGAATTCAGATAAAGGCAAGACACTTTTTCATTTGAGTAATTTTTGCCCTGTACTACTACGCTCATTTTATTTGCTGTTGGCCGAAAATGGGGTGCATAGCTAGTACTCTGCTCATTGGCTCACTCTAGCTGGTGTTAATTGCACTACTGACTCACACCCAAATTCCAGGCAGTGTACGTAGCTTCTTTTCACCTGTATGAACATGCACTCCACATCCAGAGTTGTCCCAGGGTTGCAGAAGGAAGCACTCAGAACCTGGAGGAAATGCAAAGATATGATCTGGTTGCAGTATTGGCCCAGTGTAGAAAAGGTTTAAACCCAGGCATCTCCATGGCTTATGCTGGTATAAAAATCAACATATCCAAGAAAGAATGTGTTTGTAATTGTACAATCCTAGACTGTTTCTCAAAGGCAATTAAATCTGCAAGTTAATATCCCAGGTATGTCAGTATAAGTGTTGCATGAGCGGGGGGGGCTAGTTGGCTGTGATTATACCAAAGAAAAGGCAAATTCCCTCCCACAATCCCATTTTTTGGTACATGGTATGAAGGTGTAAATTTGGTGCATTTGTTCTTAAACCTGAGCTTGCTCATATCATGTATGCAATTGCAAAAAGCGTTGACAAAACTGTTTTAGACTAGACTTTTCCAGTGGTAAGATCAGCAGATCCATTCAAGGGAAATAGGTATATATCTGCTTCTTGTTTGCAGTAGCTGTGTTGCTCTCAATCTCTGAGGTTATGTGCTTTGCTTTTCAGCCATGCTGAAAACCAACAGTGCTGCTGCAAGGCACATAGCACTGTGGGAGGGTGCTGTAAAAGATCAGTTACTTCAGAGAAAAGAATATTCACAGAATAGGCATACACAGCAGTGCAGAATGAAGGGAGAAAAGTATGGACAGTGACACTCCCAGGAACAGCCCAGTAGATCTTAGCCAGGAGGAAGACTGTTGACCTGTAAGAAATACAGAAGAGGGATGCAGCAATGAGGACAGAAGTGAGAATGGGAGGGTGCCTGAGAAACCTAGAAGTAACATGAGGAGGAAGGAGGGGCAAGAAAAAGAGAACTGGAAAAGTAGAGGTGAAAACAAGGAGAGAAGAACAAAACCACTGTGATTGAAACATGGTTTGTATTTTATGTCTTTGAAAACAGGTACCTTCTTAGGACTTTTTTGTAGAGAGAACGTAAGTCTACAGAAAGATGTTTCACAGAGTATTGATTTGTCCCTACTTGACTACAGTATATTCCCATCATCAGCCCAGTTTGCAACAGAGATACAGCAAAATGGAAGAAAATATTGAGGAACAGGAAATGGAACTGAAGTAGAGGAATAAAAACTACAAAAAAACCTCACGGTGCTTAAGTAGGTCAAGAAAGTCAGTGATAGTGTGGCTATTTACAGCAAATGGAATAGAACATGACATAGAAGTGGAAGAGAGCAAACAGAGGAGATATAAAGAATTCAGATGCAGACCATTCAGGCACTGTTGTGCATAGAGTGTAACTATGTTCTTGCTGCTCTGAGATCTGGAAGTATTTTGCAGAGGGATAAAAGCTGTCTGCTTTGGGATGGAATAATCTCTACCGTATTTCCTGTTGTAGTCTGCAAACACAGATACCCTGAGGAGTACTTGTGTTGTGGGTACTTTAATTATAGTGTGTTAAATTGAAATGAATAATATTGATTTTCTTGTTTTTCTTTTTTTTTCCTTGAAGACAATAGCAGTTCATCCAATGTCACTTCTGTGTCATCCACACAATCTGCAGCAACATCTGCAGGAGGTATGTATCTGTTCATCTGTCCATGACTATGAACCTAGAAGTTAGCTCCAAACCTAGCCCAGATCATACCAAATTCTAAAGAACAGGACATCAAAAGTGGGTATTTGAGAGAGAGGCATTATCATTTTAGGGCTGGGAAGCAACATGTAAAACAACTCTGAGAAGAACCTATACTGTTTTTTCAAATTCAGGTAGCATGCTTCATCAGTAATTACATTTGCAATGCCATTGTAACACAGGATTCAAAATCAAAATTCAAGGAAGAATTGCAAGAAGTTGGTCTTTTAACTGTTCATTCTTTTTCTCTTAGCAAACTTCTTCCATTTTCGTGGAAGGTGAATAGGATGTTGTGCAAACAGTGCATATCTGTTTAATATTATTTCACAGTAAACAGATTTAGGGTATAATGAAATCCTGAGAGCTTGAGTTTCAAGAGTAAGCCTTTATTTCCTTTTATGTAAGACTCACCATGATGATCATAAGGATCATCAAGGTTGGAAGAGACGTTCAAAATGGTCTAGAGCAACCATCAACCCAGCACCACCATAACCACCCCTAAACCATATCCCCAAGTGCCACATCCAGATGCCTCGTGAACATTTCCAGAGATGGTGACTTCATCACCTCCATGGGCAATATATTCCAATGCCTAACCACTCTTTCAGTGAAAACCTTTTTTCTAATACCTAATCTGAACCTCCCCTGACACAACTTAAGACCATTTGCTCTCGTCCTTTCATTTGAGACATGATGGAAGAGACTGACCCCCACATCACTACAATCTCATGGGAGTTAATACCATAGAAATTAGTCCCTTTAGAGCTCATAGCACAAAATAGCACCGTTTAAGCAAGACACAAGTGACAGACGTGGAACAATCTGTCATGGGTACTTTTGCATTGTTCTAGCACTACCTTATTTCTTTCACAACCTGGCAAAAGAACTTTAGATAAGAATTATTTACCAAGGCAGCAATATTGCCTTTGTGATGCTCCAACATAAATAACATATTAACACATCTTTGTAGAACAAACAAAGAGTTCATCCACTTGCATTTGCAGTGTTCCAGCTGTCGGCTATGTAAGTGTGAGATTATTAAAAAAGGAAATTAAAAAATTCATGTTGTGGAAGAACTTGCACAGGCAAATTTCACTACATTAGTAAGGACTGGATAAGAGTTAATGTCTTGCAGTTGTTCGGGCTGTGGTGCACAGATAAAAGGTTGCATCTGAGAGAAGCTAGTTCTAGAAACTGGATCCCCTTTGTGCTAAGAACCATGTGAAAGCAGAGCAGAAATACTGGGTCTACCACAAGATACTTTGTGTACTTGTGGAATTTTATGCTAAGCATAAAGTCCCAGCTATGTCATTACGTTTCCAGTACAACTCTTACTTTCTGTCCCTGTAATCTCTAGATAAGCTCTGAGCTACCACACTCAGAAGTTGCTTCTATTTACATATAAAATACTCACTAGGAGAGAAGAAAAAAACCCCAAAACTTTGCAGGGACCTTTCTTTAGATAGCAAGCAAGTGGTGCAGTGTCTCATTCCATTGCCTACAGAGTCCCAGTTTAAGCATATCTAACTTGGAAAGTTGTGAGAATTTTGTAATCTACTTGTTGCCTTACAGCCTTCCCCTAAAAGTGCAAAGCTATAGTTCGCCACAGCGTTTCACCAACCTTCTGCTCCATTTCTCCTACTCTCTGCTCCAGCCCTTGCAGGTTTCTTTTAGACGTCTGAACTTTACTAGGTCTGGATAATAAAAGAAAAAAGAGGCCTGAGCCCTTTACTGTTAGGCACAGTATAAGGCTAAGAGAGAGCTTAGCTAGCTATGCCTTGCTTCACAAGGTTTATGATTCCCATCCTTCTCTGTCTTTTTTATTTTGTCGTCAGAAACCTCATAGATTTTAATACAATGTTCATCCATTTTGATTATCCATTTCAACCTCTTCTTGCTTAAAGGCTCTGCCATTATTCTATTTTGAGGGGCAGAGGTGGGGAGGGAGGTCTTTTTGGCGGAAACAGAAGTTCAATCATTTTCCATGCAAAAGAGAGTTTATTTTAGGAAGATCATAATAATTTTGTATGTTAGCACAGTGCTTATGCAATCTGAGTTTTGTGTTCATTCTTCAGCTAGAACATTAAGGGAGTAGTAGTGCATGCTGCTAAGAATTCTTACCTATATGCTATATATATATATATATATATATTTTGATTGATGGATATAGTATAGCTATTTACTGTTTAAACATAGGTAGCATACTAAGTAAAATACTTGTCTCTTTTAAAAACAAAGCATCATAAACCTGAACTATATTACTGGCATGCATCCTTTTTAAACAAAAAAAATTAACTCAGGCAGTCAGGGTTTGTTTAGTGTGATGTTCGATGAAGCCCAGCTGGTCTTTTGGGGGAAGAGTAATTAGAGAAATAAAAGGACAGATGTTGCTATATTCTTTCATCTTAACTCTGTTTGTAAAATAGTATGGGTAAGATTTTTCAAAGAGAGAAAAGAACAGATTGATGCCTGATTTATGTCAGCTTTCCAAATTCTCCAGCTACCTTAGATAGACTCCCACTGATGTTTTGAAATGACTGATGCTAAATACATCAGGAAAGATAGGTCTGGACATTAAACAGACTTTACTGTTAATGTTATATCATCGAGGGTTGTAATCTTGATAAAATAAGAATAAAAGGATTGCTAGTAGGAAAGAAAGGTGGGGAGAAGTAATGTGCAAACGTGCTGAAATTCCTCATAGATGTTTGGATATTTTTTGTCATGACTCAGGTTTTCCGTAGGGTAATTTGATACCCATGGAATAATTACCATCTTTGTGTAACATTGTTTCATAATGTTATGCATGGAACAATTAGCCATTGTTCAGAAAGAGAAGCTGCTTTGACACTCAGAAATCATGGCTGAAAAAAAACCCACAGAAAACTGGCTGCTTGACACTTGCATTCAGATTTGTCTTTCTTTTGATATTGCTGATATTAGGCATGCAGTTACCAGGTGTGGTTTCATGTCATATTATGTAGGTGGTTTCCATATAGACATTTCATTGCTTATTTCCTACAATGAGAAACGATTTGATATTTATAGATCACTGTGCCTTTGGGGAGTTTACTTGTCACTATTAAAATGTGCCCTGAATTTTATCTGATGTATTTTACACATGCTTCGTAGAGGAACTGAATTTCCTAATTGTAACAAGGTAAGTGCGTGACTATAGTACTCCAGCTGTTCCAGCTCAATGAATGCTCATTTCAAAGCGTATCCTAGGGTTATGGCACAATGCAGTTACAACAACAAAGACCAGGAAAACAAATAACATTTACTAATGAGACTGTATTAGGCTGTTTCAGTAGTTTTAATGCTGAATGTCTCAGAAGTGTAGTGTAGGCCAGTTCCTTTCTGAATGCTTACACTGTTGTACTGCTGTTTTTCTTAAAAGTTTTTAATGTTCATATCAGTACTGGAAGCTGTGATATTTAAATCTTAGCAAAGACAGAGTTCTGTATGTAGTTCCTCATGTTTTACACCACACTTACAAGAATATTATTCTATAGAAGCATTTTAGATACTGTATATTAAAAAAAACCCAAAAATTGAATATCAAGTTTACTTTGGAATTGAGATGAAACTATCTATTTTTTTTCAGTTATTTTAGTTTTACACAATTGTAAGAACCTGAGTATAATTAAAGATTTGAATGTCCATAATAAAAAGCTTTTGTGGCATTTAAAATGAACTCAGCTTGTGTGAGGTTATAGAAATAATGCAGAAGTAGACAGCTACAAAGGGAGCTTTTTCTATCTAGAATTCTTTCATACATAAAAGCTATTTGCCTCATACTGTCTGCTTAGAGAAATGTTAGTTGCATAACAGGCTCATGTTTCTTGTTACTTCCTTCTTAGAAAAATAACAGATTGCTTTAAAATCATTCTTTCTCGCTGCCTTCCACTAAGGTTCTAAGGATTTTGCTATAAATATCAATCCCTATTATTTGTGAATTTCACATCATGGTATTTTTATTCTGAACAGTTCATTAATGCTTTCTGAGGAGGGAAGGGGGAGCAAAGTTAAAGACATTAAGTGTCCATTGAACTTGTGAAACACCTTTCCAATCTTTGTTTTCACCTTGACAAGACAGATCACTACTAAATAGATTATATAAGCCAGCAAATTGACTTTAGTTGAACTTTTATCGTGTGTGGAAAACATGAACCTTAAGTTTCACATAAATACAGAATTCTCTGTGGTAATTTTTAATATATATGGAGCCTTAGAATGCTAGTGTTTCATTCAAAAGCAAATTAAAAATGAAATTACTAAAATCTGTTCCTATTAGAAAATCTTTGTTGTCTGAAAAAACGGGTGCTTCCAATTGAAAGTTACTCTTGACCAGAAGTTCACTGCATTTTAAAATACTGTAAATTAGGCATCATTCTATGGAATTGGATAGTGTTATCAAAAAAAAAAAAAAATGACCCTTCTAAAAGTTATCCAGGTTTTCTTTACAGCCTTCTCTTTAAATCATTCATGACCTTGAGGCCAGAAATCAGAAGTTAGGTCTTTCCAAAGCAAAGTCTGTATGCAAACCTGGATACTCATGCAGTGGCATTTTCATTGTTACTCTTTCGTTCTATTTGGGCACAATAAATGCTGTCTTACTCCATGAGTATGCAGTTTATTATTTTTATTTATTTTTCTATGTGGTATCACAAATAAAAATTTCCCAGGTGTGTCCACCAGTACTACTCATCTGACCAGTACCACTCAGCCCACCATCACCAATATGTCTGTCAGCTCGACGACTCAGCCCACCAAAACCAGCCAGACAATAAGATCCACCACAGCTTCATCAGTCACATCATCACTCTATATTACAGTGGTGACCACTTCCAAGATTTCTTCCACTTCTGTAACGGGTGAGTTCACAGTTCAGGAAGCTCATAAAGGTTTGTGCACACATTCATATAGGTTGTAGAATGGTTAGTTTTACAGTAGTGTAACAAAAAGAAGAAAAAAGGCATTTGCATGTAGAAAAAACAAGACTAAAGTGGGGTTTCATTACTAAGTTGGCTACAATAATGTTGCTCTGAGCACTCTGCTTACTTAAAGAAAGATTCACTTAACCTGAGAGGCCTGACATGTTTAGGGAAAAAACCAGCCAAATGGTCTGAACCAGCAACCACCAGCACAGAGATTAGCAATGTTAAGGAGAAAGTCTGGATTTGGAATGCAACTTCTGTATTTGTTCAGCTTTCCTTTCTGCAGTTTGAACTTGAACTCATCTCTAATACTTCCTTTCTCACAGCTGACCTGTATCTCAAAATATGTCTACTGGCTTGGTAAAAAGACCAATAGTTCCATTAGCAATGTAATGAATTTTATCCCTAACAGAGGACAGAGCATGACTATGCATGAGTCACACTTCATGTAAAGTTGTCCAATACAGTTTAATACTACCCTTTAATACAAAACCAGTGAGCACAGAATTCAGTATTTCCTTGCAGTTAGCTGCTTGCTCGCATCACTTCCTGCTTACCCTTCTAAAAACATTAGGGTTGCACACATAGCAGTGGAGCATCATTGGGAAGGTGAAACTGTCACCAGCAGAACTTTTAGTTGACCATGTAACAGTCTCTGTAGCAAGTACAAATAGAAACGGGCACAGACTGTCTTTCAGTGGGAGTTTGTAGCAGATGTAACCAGTTTTAACAGTGAAACAGCTATTGCTTCTATGTGATTATGTTGTCTATGTCAATACTTGTGTTAGGCTGCAGAGTTGATCTCGCTTAGGACAGCGAGAGTACAATTCCCAATTCCATGAGACAAGGTAAAGCAATCCAACAGCTCATTGCCACCAAAAGTGTTTCACTCCCACTGTGTCACTATACTGACTGACTTGGTGGCTGTTGGACCCCTCTTGTAGGCTGTCTCAGTATGCTCATCTGAATAAAAGCAACTTCCTTTTATGCTTGTGTTAATTTCAGGCCAGTTTAGTGAGTTAAATTTGCTCATGGACGGTATGAAAAACGCTAGCATGCCCTAAGAAGGGCAGGAGCTCCTTGTGTAGGAGGGGAGACCAGGGGGAAGAAAAGGCAGGGCAAAGAGGGACATGGAAAGGAAAAGTGGTAGTCAGTCTTTCAGAGACAGCAAGCAGTCACCAGAACGTGGTACTTTAAACCAGAGCCCTAGGTTTCAGCGTGCTTGGCTGGTATCTTTTCAGGTGATCTGTGTTAAATTTGTCTAATTGGGTCTTTAGATGATATGTCAGTGGGGAGGGCAGGATGTAGAGGAATCCCTCAAAACACAATTTTGCAAGCTCTCTAAAAGGTGCCTTTTGTTTTCTTCTTTTCAGCCACATCAAAATCTGAGGCTGTCGTAGCCAAAACCTCCAGGTTCGATGTGGGCAGTTTTATCGGTGGCATTGTGCTGACTCTTGGAGTCCTAGTTATTCTCTACATTGGGTGCAAAACCTATCACTCTAGAAGAGGCATTCAGTACAGAACCATGTAAGTTCACAGGGAATTGTCCCTTGTCCATTTATTACTTTCTTGAAGGGAATAGGACAAACAGTATGGGCAGAATGAACTCTGATACATTTGGTTAATGTACATTATATTAATATCATTAAGAGATTTAACTGTGATGATTTGTGTTTCACCGTTTCAGCTATTCCTCATTAGTATTATGCCACTCTTCTGTGGGGGTTTTTTCTCTGATGTATTATATAATTTTTTTTAAGGATCTTTGTCTTTTAGCTATTCCACAAATAGTTAACATTTCATTGAAACTCTTTATGTAATTTGCAAGATTACAGATTTCTGGTTCTTCTTGGCACTTTCTTCTAGTGTCAAGAAGACACCAATCTTTAATGTTTTCCTCCCTCTTGCTGTTATTTTTTTTGTAGTGAAGTTCATTAAAAATTGCACCATCTCACTTGCTATTTATACTCAGCTCTACTCAGTTTTCTTCCAGGCTTCCATACTTGCCCACATTTAGTTCAAGAACAAGGTTGCTTTTCTTTTCCTATTCAGTATCATCTGTCTCAGTCAGGAAACTTGTTTTAAGTGAGATGTTGTCATTAGATTGTTGGGATACTGGTGTTCAGGCCTTTTGTTTTCTCTCCATCTTGACTCCTGCTTACCGGTCATGGAATTAAATCAGTCATTGCTGCACATTTACCTGCAGTGGTGTTTGTTAATGGATATTGTAGACTTCAAATCAACAGTGTCTTTAAAACACGGAGAACCTGCTGCTGAGCTTGTACAGTGGCTTTGGTTAACTGTGGCTACTGGGTATAGGTAAGACAGATAGGATAAACATGCCTGAGCAACAGCTGATGTAGAAATACGTGAATGAAATGTGAAAGGCAAGATGTTAATAAGGCCATTGAAGCTGGAGGAGTGTTGACAAAATTAAATTGTTCAGTTGACTTCAGGCTTGGCTCAGAAAGGACTGTAACTCCCAGATCAATGTGCCCTTTGGCCTTCTTAGCAAGGTGGCCTCTGCTCATAAAATGACCTTCTCAGCAGCAGCTAGGTGGCTCTTTCTCATGTTGACTGTTGCTTGTTGTGCAAAACATTAATTACCGTGTTTCTATTCCAGTGATGAACATGATGCCATCATTTAAAGAGACTTCAGGGAAGACAGCGTTGGAAACCCACCCTGTCACAGCTGTTGTAACTTGCTTCTGAAAGAGTTTCTTTCATAAAGATGATCACAGTCTCTAAACCTGTGGGTGTTACCCTCCAAAATGTTGAGAACTTTTTTTAAACATCCTGATTTTTTACATTGGCTTTCATAAGAGTAAGAGGAACTCAGCACTTTGTAGAGACAATATTTTCTTATTCCAGTATTAGTAGCCAGATTTAACAAAATCACATATTGAGTCATTTTAAGGTACACACACAGGTCTCTGAAATAGCTAATTACTAGCACAGATGATTACATCATTGCAATTCTAAGTAAGTTCAGGTGGGTTTTTTTCTAAAATTTTGTATTAAACTTTGTATTTATTTTGAAGTTTGATGTGAACTTTAGTTTAGAAATTTTGGATTTTGAACAACTCAGTTAATTTTTAATAGAGTATAAAGGGGTGTGTTTAGCTAACTGTATAGAAGGTGTGATGAGTACTTTAAGTGTCAGTCATTAGCTCACCAGTGACTTGCAGATACTTTCCTTAATAGGCTGTACAATGAGACAAGCTGCAGGAAGCATGGACAGACTGGAGATATCCATCCATGACGGTTTTCTCTAAAAGCTGCTTTTTTCTAGCATGTCCTAATGAAGCTTGTGCAATTGAAGATAAAATAAGAATGCAAAAAAGTAATTGTGCCATCATAAATTAAAAAAAATACAAAAATTGCTTCTCAAAATTGGCTTTTAAGTTGAACGTAGCAATCACTTGGCTCTTGATCTTTATTATTACAAAACTGTATGCAGTGTTTTAGTAGCATTTGATAATCACTGAAACTTACATACAGAAGGAGAAAACTATAATATAGCATTTTAGAGAACTGTAAACTGCATTTCTAAAACTGCGTTCAGAATTTGGTACTGCTGGCACATGTGTACAGAGATCTGGTCAAAAGTCCAACTGAAGATAATGGGCCATCTCTCAGAAGACCTTTAGATTAAGGCCCAAATGCACTGGGGGTCCTGTGCAGGATGGCTGGTGCTGCTTCCACATCACTTCTGCAGTCACACTGAGGTAAATCCGCTGACTTCAGTAGATGGGCTCCTGATTTACACTGGTGTAAGGAAAACTAGAACAAGGATCAGGAAACACAAGCTTGCATTTCCTTATGTCATTGAGTAATTGTTCAGTCTTTCTCAGGCTCCACTTGTAGACCCCTTCCTGGTGAAAGGGTTGGTGTGGTGGGGTTTGTCCGTCCTGCTTGCTAGCACTAGTCCCTCATGCAGGGCACAGAGGGGAGGTGGTGACAGGTGAGGAAGGTCACAGTGGGAACTGCATCTAAGTCTGTCATGGGGCTGGGGAACAGTGCATCAGGGGAAATATGAGTACATCTCTGGAATAGGTTAATTTTTTTGTTAAGCAGTAGTTTATTCTGGCATGCAATGTTAAAGTGGCCATCTGGATATTTTTTCCTTTTTTACTACTCCATCTGAAAAACCATGGCTAATGAGTCATCTCACTAGCACCAGCTACACACCTGGAAAAGGGCGTACAGGGCTGTTTCATTTTTTTACCAAGATTGAGGTACAGGGGGAGAGAAAGAGTGATTTGAAGTAACTTTTGTAGTTTTTATTAATTGTGGTGTTTGGAAAATTACTGGATTTGACTTGAAGAGTTAGAGAAAAAATTCTTTCACAGAACTGTAATTTCTTACTCTGTAGAAATTAAGACAATTAAGTGCAACTCAATTACTGGGATTGTCTCACCTCTGTTATACAGACGAATAAATAAAATTAAATCTTTGCAATTACTACATCAATTTCAGTTGAATTTTCATAATTCCCTCAATCCTTTCCACAGTCATAACCATTGAATAAGAAGTGTTCACTGTATATACTTTTATACAATAGAATACCAGACCTAGTGCATTTTTGCCCAGCTCAGTCATTTCTAATGTATTTTGTAATCCTATTACTACAGTAAAGCAGAAGTATGTGCTCAAGATTTCATAGGTGTCAGTGCAAATATAAAATTTTACCTCCTTTCAGGTGTTTGGATACTGGACAAAATCCCTTCCCCATTGAAGTCTCTTTCTCCCTTAGTTCTCTGGTGATTTAATTATTCTAAATTCAATCATAAGTTCATATTCATTTTATGCAACAAATTTTTAGCATAAATTGTTCCTTACCTTGTCTAGGTATACTTATGCTACAGTCACTCAGCCTTTCATTAAGTGGATTTATTGATACTGTAAAGATGATTTAATTGTTTCTAGTCCATCCCCTCTCCAGGACTGTGTTTCTGTTTTCTCATTAGTACCGATGGCTGAGCAATGCAGTTCAGAGTTCTGTCTTGCTTAGGAACCCCTCTGGTGACACATCACAGAACTGCATTTGCAGTATCACATTTTAAGCCCATCACCAGCATTCAATTCATTATTACAGCTCTTTTACACAACCCTTACCCTCATTTTTTATCCTGAAAATTCATGGGTTTGTGCTTCATGTTAAAATGTATTTCATTTAATATTACAGGCTGGGGAAGTCATCCGGTGGCTACAGAACATAGCCAGCTTAGGTCAGCTGTCATGAATGTTACTTTGGCCCTTCAGACACATCAAGATCAGCCTTACAGTCACATCTCAGGGCTGCAGCATTCTGCCTTCCTCCCACAGGTCTTCCCTTTTCATGCACCTTTCCTTTAGCCTATAAGCCAGTACCAAATCATAGCACTTCCAGCTTAGTTGTAGTGATGGGGCCCTGTCTCAAAAGCTTCAAAGTAGTCCAGAAATGGTGCTTTCTTTGGGGTTTACTTAAAAAAAACCCCTATTTAAGCAAGATCACATTACTGTGATAACTTGAAAATTTGTAAATCTTTCATACCTTTCCTTTTTGTTTAGCGACTGTTAAAGCTCTTACATATTCATGCCCCTCTGTTTTTGTCCTGAAGACTTACACAGCATTCTTAACATGCTTTATTGAAAAGATATAAGCAACAAAATTACAGTATTGCCAAAAGCAAAGTGGAACAGCATCAGAGACTGGAAATTGCCAGGATAACTCAAGAGGTTAAAAATTTAGCTGTGATATGGAAGCAGATGGAATGAGCATGGACCTGTACAGAATGTAAACACATTCTCTAGAAAACACTGAAGGAGACCCAGTTCATGTAGGACTGAGACAGCAGCCTTAAAAACCAGGAAAGTTGTTAAAATTAATTTAGGAAGTTGCATTTTACAGTCCTCACAAACTGCCTAGACCCAGGGACTTGCAATTCCTCATGTTGATACCACAGCATCTAAGCTTTAGCTTGCTTTAAAATTTAGTGTTTGATTTACTTAAGACTGGCACAATGATTAATTTTATCTTTCAGTGTCAGGTTATCCCTATACATCAAAACATCCAATTCAGGAACTCTGAAAATTGAAAGAATAAAAGGGACTCCAAGTTCTGGGGGCTCTTAAGTGTTCTTTTAGAATACCAAGAGGAAAATACATTCTCACTCTTATACTCAAAATTTTGAGTGTGTCTGTTGTTTGACTGACCTTCTCCATATCAAGTTTAACATAGCTGGGAAACCAAGGTGTTGTACTTGCCCGGCCCTGAAGTGGTGGGTGCTTCCAAAGTGTTAGAAGAAAAAGTCCATAACTCATTTTCCTTGACAGGGTTCATAAAGAAAAGCAAAGAGTGTGTGTACAAGTGAGTTTTTCTTACTCTGATTGTTGCATATATGACTCTTCTAAAGACTATGTTCTTCCCTTAGAATTAAAACTATCTTCCCTTGGGCAAATCACAGCCTTACCTCCTGTCCTAGACTCTGTTAGTACCAAGTACTTCACTTCTCTGTTTGCCAAAACAATACAGCAGCAGTAAGTCAAGCTAAACTGATCCAAAAGGAAGATCTTTGTTCTAAGTTTACACACCGTAACATGTGGGCTTAGAAAGTTTTGGCAAGTTCTCCAGCTTTTCCCTAAAAAAATTTCACCAAGCCAAAACTAAATGTGAAGGACACTGCTAGGACACTGCTTATTGTGCAAACAATTTCCTGCTATGCTCCAGCATATTTTGGTCTCTCAAAAGAGAAGAAAATAATTCTCCTCACAGATCCTGCTATGTTATTTTCAGAAAATGTTTGGAGTGCTGCTCCTCCTTGCGCAGGATGTGTGCAATACCCAAGACTCTTAGGCTTCAAAGGTCCCATGCCAGCAGCCATCAGTGAGAAGGGTGGGCTGGAGCATCAGTAACTGTTGGGATCACATTTTCAACTAAGAACAGAACCAAAGGACTGGTGATTTAATGCAATGGTGACCTCCAGAGCAAGAGTGACAACAATTACCTGTGAAGTAGTTCAACAGAACAGAGAATACCTTTTTATGTCCAGAATACATCTGCCTGAACTGCGGTGGGTAATTGGGAACCAAGGTGGGTGTTCAGAAAACTGAATTTGCAACTTCAGTCCATCTGCAAAATAAAACATGACACTGCACACCCCAGCCTCATAGACTGCAACTGCCGCAATGCAGAAGTAAAGGCAGATGAACACACTATTTATAATTTTCATGTGCTTCATTTCTGATGTCTTGTGAGGAATATAGCAAAGAACCAAGTTCTGAGAGCATGGCACTATGGAGCTACTAGACAACCACTAACTCTCTCAGTCAGAAAAAGCAGTAATATAAAGATTTTTCTTTTTTATCATGCTAATGGAGTTCCTAGGTATTTCCTATATGGCAATTCATTTCAGCATGTAAGAGCAGAGCTTTGTTATGACTGGTGGCAGTACTAGAACTACATGATGTCTTCAGTTTGAAGAGCATTGGGCCTCCTGGTCAATGCTTAAAATCAAACAGAAGAGAAAGATAAGCATTCAGTCAAAAAAAGAACACAAAAATTCAGGAAACTGCTGAATAATTACAATAAAGCTTCATGGCACTAGCTTCACAAAACATACAGCTGCCACTTGGGAAACCTCTGTATCTTGCAGTATTGGAAACTAGTATCAGAAACTGCAACTGCTCCAGATCCGTTGCAGATATGATAAGCTTCATTCCAGCAAAGAAACTGCTCATTTATGGGAGCTGGGAGCATTGCCTTCTATCTTCCTCTTACAGCAAGTCTGACCACTGAAGTGCAATGATACTAAAGTTCACATCCTCTACATCCCCTAAGCAATGCAAACACACGCTGCCAGCTCAAGACAAGCCATGGACCTGAAATCCTGAAATGCTGATGTCCAAGAATTTGAGCTGCTTGGTCAGCACAGCTGCAGAGGGTGCTTGCGGGAGGGGGGCTGTTTATTGCTATTCAACCCAGTCAGAGCTCTGGAAAATGCTTTCAAAGAAGGAAGTGGACACAGAACAAAGTGTGAGCACGGTCAGCTGGTTCTGTCACTTGATCCTCTCCAAATAAAACACTAAGCAGATTGTTCTCCATGGTTTAACGTTTTGCCAGGGTCCTGTTTGCAATGTGCTACAGACAACTAGCTTGATTAGAGCTTTCTTGGAATAGTACTGAGGAGAGAGCATAGCTGCTCACACGTACAGCATTATCGAGCAGGGAACCCACAGTCATTACAGTGAGGTGTAGCAGAAAGCCATACCCTAGATAAGCCTTCCTGACAAAACTAGGTCAAAGAGTCTTACCCATTAGTTTCTAGATCAGGTTCTCCCACTTCTCAGAAAGTGATTCAGGTACCTAGATGCAGACAGGCAGTGCTGTTTGAAGCTGCCCAGGACATTCAAAACACTGATCAAACAGGGCTGAGAGGTATATTGCAGGCCCTGAGATACTCTCAGGCATCACAAATGACACTGAACACCTGAACCACAGAGGGTTTCTTTTTAAAGCCCTGTATATCCTCTAATCTGATCTATATGTAGTTAACTGGAACATCTGAAAACTCTAACTCCCTACATTCTAAAAAAACACCAAAAATGCATTGTTTAAAAAGTCTGCCTGCTACTATGTTTTTCTACCATGTTTTTCCCTGTCCTCTTCCTTGTTCAGAAACAACACTTACCTGTTAACAATTCCACATTCTTTAGGTGAGCCTGACCTCTCCAGCTCCCCCTGCAGATTCATCTTAATCTGCAGAAAGTATACTGTTAATGACATTTCAAAACCAGAAAAACAAAAGTATGTTAATCAGAGCTGTTTAAAATTACATGCTAGTTTTGAAACATTTACACTTTTAATAAAAAAATAAAGGGAAGATATGTACATGTAATAAAATTGGGCAAAAGTCTACATTTCAAAGAATTACAGCAAGCCAATCTACAGTTAAAGAATCCAGGTCTGAAGACTGAGAAGTCCACTTAGACATTAAATGTCCACTTAGACAACTGTGGGCTGAAGATGACTGACTTTAAATTAGAGCCAGACAAACTGACTCCAGCACTGCAGGATCTGATGCCGTTATCCTGGCAGTATTATTCCACTGTTTGACATGAAATCCTTGCAAAAATACCTACAAACAGAGGTGTTCATAGGTATCTACTATGCAAGTCTAGGCATACAAAGTTGAAAAGGGTAAAGTAAGAGTCAATCAGTAAGAGAATAGGAGTTCCTAGACTACTAGCTTATAAAACAACACTTCAGAGCGGGCTGGAAAATCCTACTATTTAATTGCACAATCACTATAAAGTTCCAAACACAGAAAAATAGCTTTTACAAATAATCTTTAGCACAAAGACTGTAGAGCTACCCTCTGCCTCATCTTTAAGGTGATGAGGACTAGAATTTCTATCCTTTGAAAAATCAAGACAGAAGAAAATACCAGATGCTGTTGGGGGTTTGGGGGGTTCTGTTTTTAAATAAAGAGGGAATCAGCAAGCAGCAAAGAAGCTCACTTCAAAAATGAAAGAAAGACAAATGGAATTAAGTTTTATTGTACTTTTGGAGGCAAACCACCCCAAAATTTTGTAAGGAAAAGACAGCGTTCTAGTTACGGAAGTCTACAGAGAAAAACCAACAATGGGAAAAGAGTAAACAAACACTCCTTTGAGAAGTAGAAATATTTAATTCAGTCTTCATACAAACTATTAGTAATATACATTACACAAGTATCAAGACATGAAAAAACTTCTAAAATTCCTGCTGTTCCTGCAACAGTTAGCCTCTTTTCTCCTCAAGTCCAGAAGAAAGCCAAAACAGGAGTAGCTGAAGTTAATATTAATTATTAATAACAGCAAACTTAATATATTTCCTCACATCCACATGGAGGAAACTCATGAGAAGAGTTGTGCCAAGCTCCATTTTAGGAACTCAAGCAAAAAGTTTTTTATTCAAAGTGACACTAGTGTATCTACTTTCCCTATTCAGAAAGGAACACCACAAAAACCTAATATTGACTTGGTTTTATGAACAGAAAGAGCCTTTGGCACCGAAGGCCTAGTGCGCTCCTAATGATGATACACTTTACTATTACACAACTGTGTTAGGTGGTTGGTTAATCACCTTCTGTACCACAATTTTCCATTCTTAAGACACTGCTGGCTTAAGCTTCAGCAGTTGGAAGATGACAGGAACAAAGACATTTTGCAAGTTTCCCTCTTTACGAAAGAAATGTACGGACTGTGCCCTTTATTGTCCCCCTGCAAATAGGGCATTTTCTAAGGGATGGTGCACATTCTTTGCATACCACTAAGTGACCACATGGAATAAAAACAATAGAAACTTCTTTGTCCATGCAAACTTTACATGTTCTTTCCTCTTGCAATCTTCTTAATTGTTCTTCCATAGGCAAACCTGGAAAAAATAGTTAACTTTTTGTCAGCCTGAATATGTGTATATATTATATCAAAATATATTTAGAGTATAGCCATACCCTTTATTTCCCCATCTGTACTCACTAAATATAGATGGCAGTAAGAAAATAAGAACATTTTCCAGAGCTCAGAAGTGGTATGCAAGGACCCAGTCTGTACTTTCCACTTCTGAGAGATGATGGACAGCTCAGGGTTGGAGGCCAACCAGTGTTTACATTTGAGCAAACACTGTACTTTTCTTGCTTGGATATCAGAAACACAGAGCATAGCCTGACTGCTGGAAGTGAGCTATATCCAGGCTTGTAAACTTTTCTGCAGTCTGTTAACAGATTACACTACAGGACTAAGAACCAGAGCAAACTCAATCCTATGTCTGACAAGTGTTTATGTACCCAGCTGTTGGGTCCAGCTAGATGTCAGGGCACCTATAACCCACAATGGAAAAGCAGAGATGAACCCTGTTGCGGAATGCTAACCAACTATCCCCTCTCCAGTCTTTACCAAATACCTGAATGAGAGCTTGTATCAGGATCAAGTCCAGTATGTGCTTCAATTGTTGAGCTCCAGAAAGCTCTATATCATATGGTGCAAAACCATATTTAACGCACATGCACTCAAATTTTGGTTAACTTTTTCAGTCCATTTTACTAAAGCAGAATTAGGGAGAGGATAAAGCATAAAACCTACTTCTTAAACAAAGTAATTTTTCTATGTTAGCTATTTGTTCCACAATACCCTTTAAGATAAGAAGGTAGAATTTAAGGTACCTGAAACATCTTCTGTGGGAACATACTTCATGTTCTTCTCCACTGAAACAGGAGAAAAAAAATCCTTGTCATTTGACTAATCTATATTGAAACAGGATCTGTTTGTTTCTTTTTCTTCAAGTTGCTATGAGAGCACTGGTTAGACTTCTATAAAATTATATCTTTTACAAACAAAAGAAATCCAGACATACCAAATAAATCTTTGTAGAGCACAGGGTCACAATCTCGTAGGCAGTTCCTGAATATGCTGGCTGCTTCATTTCCTTTCACTAAAATTGTATCTATCAGTTCCCTTGCTTGCAATGGTGTCTGAGTCTTCTGCTTAATAACATCATGCTCAGGTTCTGTTATCACTTTAGCTGACAGTAAACTCCCAAGGACTGGAAGTACACATGTTAAACGTTGGAATAAAGCCATGCGATTCTTGCGGATTAAGGATAAATCATCTGGAACATAAGGAGGATTAGATATTTGTTAGGAATACACTACTCCAAGTTGCACTTCTTTTTAACAATAATTGATACATTCTTTACACTCTATTTGAACCATTTGCTTATTACACATCATTATTAAAGCCCTCAGTAAGTTTCAGTGGTATTCACATAACGAACAGACTTAAGAAAACTACATAAAAGCAGCTTCTGAGCCAAAGCCCTTTCACCCAGGAAACCTCCTGCTCCCATCTCTAGGTTAAATGATCTGGGGGGTTCTTGTCTAACTCCACACTAGCGAGACTTACACTCTCCAGAGAACTGCAAAGAAAAAACACCTCTGCATAACACCAATGTTAACTTATCGACAACCAAGAGGTTAACTTTAGTCAGTGTAGGCAAAATCATGTCTGTACATAGAAGAAAGCTCTTCTAAGAGGTGTCCAACAGAATTATGTACAAAAAAACCCCAGAATAACAGCACAACCAGACTCTGGAGACTTTTTTAAGTCTACCACAAACAACAATAAAAAAATTTCCATTAGGATTTAATGCTGAATCCATCCATAATTTTTTGACAGAAATAAGACTAGCAAAGAAGCAGCCTTAAGTCAGTTTATAATTAAGAAGTTTCATTATGCTTCACAAGCTCAAATCCAGAAGGATTTCTTTAGGCTGCAAAACTTCTATGGTATTGAAGCTACAGGAAATGTTAAAGGCACGTCAAATAAACACTAAATTGCTGATGTACATGGGCCGAGTCAGATACAGTAAAGCATATCTTTGGCCATCTTACAGAATCTGAATTTGCAGCAGTTTATGGCCTCTTCTAGGAGGTGGATATGGTGGCTTACTGATTCAAGCAGCTTAAAGAGTAGGCAAATTTGGAAAAAAAATTAGTAGAGTGTGCCAAGTATTTTATTAACAGCAATATAAAGGCACACAAATGAAAAATGGCTTTGGAAAGAAGAGATGATTCGAACCCTCGGCCCCTGGTATGAACTATTCTCCTAAAAGGGAATGAAACAATTCCCAGACTGCTAGTTCCATACAGATATCCTGACAACGCTTTTAGAGAAGCTGATCCTAATAGCAATGAAACTAAATCACTTAGTGAATCCAAACAAAAGAAAACCTATACATATTACAAACCACTTCAAATTTCACTTTTATTTATGCCTTATATGTACCTGATGCTGCTTCTTCTAATTGTTTTTCTTTCTCTTCTTCAATCTTCTCATCTTCAGCAATGAGCAGATCAGACACAAGATCATTAACAGTCTTGTAGTTTTCTCCAGTTGTAAAGATTTTACTTTGCACTGTTTGCTTTATTAGCCTTCTACTGAATCCCATCTCCAAGGCAGCTTTAATAACAGGTGTGTTCATCATGACTGCATCTTCTGAATGACTCTCTCCAGGGCCAAAACGAATAACTAATCAAAGAGGAAAATCACCGTATATAATATAAAGAATAAAATATCTATACAACCCAGAAGTCAGACACATCAACGTTACCTACACACATGAACACCTGGCAGTAAAAAGTTTCAGTAGTTAAATAGAATTTTTTAAAAGTAGTTTTAAAAATGGAAGCCAGTTACTTAGTCATGGATTGAATACAAGATAAACATCAATCCATGTCATGCCTTTGCTAAAATCGAGGATAATCCAGAGAAACCACTGAGAATTCCATTGTGTCTTAACAGTTTTTTTTATACTTAGTCATTTCTAACTTCAGCCTTGAAAAACGTCTTGGGGGAATGGGGAGAGGGGTGGAAATCTGTTTATAGTATCAACAATTGCTCTATTCCAAGTCTTGATCAGTATTTTCCATTCCACTCAGTAAGCACCAGACACATGGGACTCCTACTCATTGTCCTCAACCAGCAGGGACTAGGACAGCATAAACTCCTCCCAGAGGGTGAGTGGATTTTTTTCTACCATAACTAGAATCCAGCCCAGAAAGACTTCACTTTTATCAGCTTGTCCTACCTTCTTCCTTAACCTCTGCTGCTCAACTCAGAGCATTTACTCAGCTATGTGCCTAAAGATGGAATTGCATAACTGCATGGTTATGACACCCTCTAGCAATTGTTCCACCAAGTTCAATACTTGCTTTGCTTAACTGAAACCCTGAAACTAAAAACCACAAATGCAGCAAGTGCCAAGCATTTAAACCCACAAATTTTAATATGAGCTGCTAGCATGAAAATAAGGAAAATAAAAAACAAGATCTCACTTTTAGCGAACAAATGTAAGAATTGGCTATCCAAAGCTAATTTGCTTAGCAATCATTGAGTTTGCAAAATGCTGAAGAAGTGTAAAAACATGCTTTAATATACATACTTGGGGGATCAATGTTTTCATCTACAGGCGGCTCAGAGGTTGACAAGAGCTGTGGAACAGAAAAGAACTACATTAGTATCAAAATACTGCTTTTCCCTCTACGTACCTTTCTAACACATTCTTCCATCACAAACCATGCTAAGCCTTTTACCTGAGTGGTACCCATTAAATATTTTACAGGCAGTTACATAAGTCTGCAAATTTGTGCAACTATATAATCAATATAAAGCTGGTGCTGACCACTTCCATGAAGAGGAGTTTGGCATACTTTTGCCATAAGAATTACAGATAGAAATAATTCAGGCTGTCCATGACTGATTTCTGAAATAATAATTACTGATCTGCATTATTCAGTGCCACAGAATTTCCCTCTCTTAACATAAAGGAGCTCATGCCTCATAGAACTTTCCACAAGTAATCTGTAAAAGTTAAACTCTATTAGTCCAAGAGTAGCCATGGTTCAGCACTGGTTTCTTGTACGTGATCATGAAGAGCATTTATCATGTTAGAAACCTAGGAGAAACATATGCAGAAATGAGGCAGAAGGATGGACCAAACTCAGAAAAAGGACACAGCACTCTTCAACAAGGGAAAAGCAAAGTTACAGGACAGTAAAGTTTACCTGTTCAAGGAGATGGGGGAATCTGGCCTGAATTTGACTTACAAACTCTCTTCCTTTGACACGAAGCAGATACTCACATCTGGAAAATTGACATATCAAATTATACGTTCAACTTGCCAAAGGAAAAAAAATACAGAAGAATAAAGGAGTTTAAATCCAGTGTAACTTAAATACTTATGTTTCTCTTCCTTCAGAAGAGAAAGAGTACTCAATGGGAAGCTTGATGCAGCCTAGTGTCAGGTGACAGTTTGATAAAACTTTTCCATGATGTCCAGCTGCCAGTAGGCTTATATATATAAATGCAGCAACTTTACATTCTGCTACCACTTGTAATCAAAACTGCATGTCATGAGAAATGATACTGTGTCAGCATCACTACAAAGTGCAGTGATGAACTGTTTCTATCTTACATGCATCTTACCATTCTTATCTCCTACTCAAATCATTCAAAATAATTTAACAAAAGTTAACACCACTATCAAAGCCAGATCCACTTCGCTAAGTCAGAGTTTTATCTCCTCTGTACATTTACTGACAGGCTTTACACAGTAAGAAACAAAGTTGTCATTTAACCCTACACACATCATGTAGTCCAACAGTAGGTAGTAAATTGCCCATGAAAGCGTAGTTGGAGATCTACTATGAGAAGAACTATAATTAGCTTTCCTGAAATTAAGTACAGTCATTTCTGCCATTAATGTAGGTGGCAATTTTCACAAGCACAGATAGAAATTAGGTATGCAATTGCCATTTAATTAGGGGTGACATTAAAAAGTTATTTCTGTTATTTTTTCAATAGAGACATATTAAACACCCACTTGTTCCTCACAAGCCCTTCCACATGTAGGAAACTAAACTGCACAAGCCGACAAACTGGTTCAAGAGGATTCAGCATGGGCACAGAACTAGAACAAATAAGTTACACATACTTCATTTCTCAACAGCCTATGCTCTCCCCAGTCTGCTTTCTGACTGCTTCTCTTAGACAAATATGCTCATTAACAATGCAGTCTCACTTGCTAATAGTGATTTAGGGATGCACATGGCCTTTAATTACGAGGTGGAAAGCATTATATACCATGTTTAACGAAGAAATGTTTTAATTAAGCCCACCTTAGCATTTCAGAGCTTTTAAATACACATGAAATACATCCAAAAGAAAGAGTACGTCATACGGTGAAGTTAAACACTACATACCTGCCAAAATTAGAAGCATTTACAAATGTGAACAAATTATTATAAAGATGTTGCAAGTTACCTTGGAAACCACTTTGCATGCTCAATCCATGGATCATCTCCAGATTCCCAGCACCTTAACCCACCATCACAGCAAAAACACTTGACATCATCATTGCGCCCTTTAAAAAAAGAACAAGGCAAAATATGTGGCAAACGTTCACACAATTTACCTAAAAGTAAATGCTGACATAGCTGCATGAATAAAACCGGAGCAGTCTGTTTTTCTTACCTACATAGTAAAAGCCAGCATCTGCAAGCTGTTCGGGCTGAACTGGAATTCTGGTTGGCCAATTGATGAATGTTTTAACACGTGCCTCATGGGTTTGCATGCTCACATTTGAAACATTGAAACTTGGCTGGTCTCGGGTGAGGTTTTCCACAAAAGAACAGTTTGGATAGTGCCTCCGGTGCTCTGACACAGCATTATCTTTCGGTTCCCAGTTACACAGCTGACCACCGCAGGTAAAACAAGCAACTTTGTCTGCTGTCCCCAAGTAATAAAGTCCAGCCTTTGCCAGATCAGTGGGTGAGAGAAACGTCAGTGGCCATGAGTGAAAGGTGCGTAGCCTAGCCTCTTCTGTACTCATAGAAGGATTGTAAAGCTTATGTCTGAAGAATGAAAGGTCTTCAGCTGCCCTAGTAGTTACTGGGTCTTGAGGAAAACTGGAAAAAGAGCCACTGAAATATCCAACTTGTTCTAAACTTGGAGAAAGCGATATGGAACGCAGAGATGGTGAGAGACTGTTTGTAACTGAGGGCAAAAAGGCAGAACGAGACGACAGTCCGCGGTTGTTAACTGAAAGCATGCTTTGAACAAAACTGCAGCCAGGACAGAGCTCTTTATGTTTTTCCATAGCATTATCTCCTGGTTGCCAGTTATCCAGTGTTAAGCCACAACTGAAGCACTTAACTTTATCCTGCACACCAGTGTAATAAAACCCAGCCCGGGCAAGACTCCGTTCTGATACCGGCATGTTAACGGGGAAAGCAGAAAACGTTGACATTCTGTAGAGCTCACACGATAGGTCATACTTCAGTTCACCACACACAGCACTGTGCCTCATGATGCTAGCCAAGAAAGGGCTATCTTCCACTATATTCATAATGGACTGGTTTTGGAAAAATGGGACAAGTCTTCCTCTGGGAGGTAGTTGTGTGCATGAAAGGCAATTTGGAATAATCCCCGCCTGTACAAAAGCAATAAATACTTTAATGTGTAACTTCAAATGAGCAAATGAATAGAATCTGCCTCGTGATTAAAAGCCTTTTAACATTTGGGAAGTTCTTGTAGTTTAGTTTACAAAACTGCTTTCAGTGCAAAAAGCTGCCTCATCCCATTTTAACAATTGAAGAAAGCATGTTGAAAAGGAATTTCCCTTGAATCATGTAAGCATCACATGCTTTCATTCTTTTGCATATCTGGGAGAGCAGTACCAATTTGTCAGGCTAGTGGAGGTGGGATTAAAACAGGAAAAACCTCAAAAGGGTTTACTAATCCTTTGTCAATAAAGAAACTAAAACTGGGGGCAACTAAAACAATATTGTTCTTATCCAGAACATATGTTAAGTGATTTAAGAACTAGATTTCACACTAGACAGCTGATAAATATGTAGCTTATATGCATGTATAGATTTTAGTTTGAAAACCTCATTAGGAACCTGAAAAGTAGGGTTTATCAAGTTCAAAGGGCATACAAAAAATAGAGACCCAGAACTGACATTACTGAACTGGTATATTTGCAACTACTGGCTCCCAAAAAAACTTCTCAACTTCTGCATATTGATGTAACAAGTTGTTAAGACTAAAGAAGTTAGTCTATACACAACTCCACATGTATTGAATACTCAGCTATTAGAGAAACAAATCCTATACACTGCCTCTGACAAGGATGAACTCTCTCTGTTAACAAATCTGGGATAGCCCCAGCTTTTCTGTCAAAACGGTGTCAGCACTGAATTAACAAATCATTTCAGTTTTAACCTGGTGCCTGAGTTACAAGTACAGAGTTATCAAATGTAACATAAATTAACTGCCTTGTGTCGGGACATTCTGATGCTTTATACAGTTGAATTAAGTTTTTTCTCCACGCCATGTTTACGGCAGAGTAAACAGAACCCCCAGATTAAAAAAAAAATAATAAAATTGATGCCTTAGTTTCTTTATTTCTGCACAGAACTACCTCCCAGAGTTCAGACTGAAGTCCCTATTAAGGTGTCTACGCCTCCATATTGATACTGACTGTTCTCAAGAAGAAATTGTAAGTATCTGTAGTTTCAATCATCTAATTCTTTTAGGTGGAACAAAATCTGTAAGAAAGAAAGAGACGAGTGTTTCAAAATATACAAAATTAGGTGCATGCAATGTCTATGCAAACAGAAATTACACAAATTAAAACAACATAAGCTTTTTTGTAATCACAGAACTTTAAGAGTTGGAATGGGCCTTAAAGATCATCTAGTCCCAATCCCTCCTGCCATAGGCAAGGACACCTCCCATTAGACCAGGTTGCTCAGAGCCACATCCAACCTGGCCTTGAACACTGCCAGGGGTGGGGTGTCTACAATGTCCCTGGGCAACCTGTTTCAGTGTCTCACCACCCTCACAGTACAGAATTTCTTCCTAATATCTAACCTAAATTTCCCCTCCTTCAATTTGTACCCATTACTCCTTGCCCTATCACTACAGTTCCTGACAGAACCTTTGGCCTCTCTGTAGGCTCCCTTTAGATACTGGAAGGCTGCTATGAGGTCTCTATGCAACCTTCTCTTCTCTAGGCTGAACAGCCCCAACTTTCTCAGCCTGTGTCATGTTAGCTAGAAAGTTTCAGGGAGTCAACATTACACTGTGATATGGAGTGGATTTTACACACTTAATTTCCCTGTTACTGACACACATGCAAAACTGTTTAATCCACGAGCAGAATTTTTCTGGCAGATGGATTAATTGGTCTACTTAATCACCAGCTGTATAATTAAAGGTAAGATCCTGTACTAAAGCTGCAACCATTTAAATTGGTTTAAACTTGCAGATTCTCAAACGTGAAGGTCCAGTTTTATAACACTGACTTAAAGAGCACTGGAAATTTTAATTTACGTGAAGCCAATTATATTTGACTTACAGGACATCAGCAAATCTAAACTTCGCCAAAAATTCAGGTAAGGCCAAATACAAAGTTTTTATATTTGTATATGTGAATAAATACAAAATTATATATTTAACAGTCTGGTATGGAGCATCGGTTCCTAAAAAGTTCTTCCAGGAAAGGCTCAAAACAGTCATCATGACACAGCACTACGAAAACAGCCCCCTGCGCTAAGGGCACACATCTAGAGCACCTGAAGGCGCCCGGCGGGGTCTGTCCGTGGCCGCACCCCCAGCAGCCACAGCCGCACGTCCCCATGCCCCCTGGTCCCTCCCTGGCTTCGCCAGGCCTCGCCCGAGCCGATCCAGCAAGGCTGCCACGCTCCCCTCCACGGCCTGGGGCGGCACAGGACCCTCAGCCACCCCGGGGCTCCTCCGCCACACCGGAGACGGGGACAGGCACAGGCGCAGCCAACCCCCACTGCCCCCCCAGTGGCAGCGCCCTCTCGCCTGGGCCCGTCCCAGGCCCGTCCCGGGCCCGCCCGTCCCATCTGCCCGTCCCATCTCCCCCCCCCGCCTCCCCAGTACTCACGGCCTCCAGGCGGGCCCCGCAGCGCGCCCCAGCGCCCCAGCCTATATGCGGTGCCTGGCAGGGAGCGGGGGGAAACAAGCCCCCCACCGGCACCGCCCCGCCCGGGAAACTCCGGCCGCAGCGTCGCACCGGGAAGTCCCGGCGGCCGCCGGGCGCAGGCGGGGCCGGACGGGACCCTGCCCTTCCCCTTCCCCTTCCCCCGCGAGCGAGCGCCGCCGGGCGGCGGGAGCGGCCCCCGGGGCGGTGCGGGGCCCTGGACGCGGGGGCGGTGCTCGGTCGGGTCGCAGCGCTGAGGGGAAGGGAGGCCCCGGCCCTTGACAGCACCAGGGATCTTGGGTACTTTCCTGCTGGCCGGCGGGGAAACCCGCCCGTAGAACGTGCTTTCCTTGGCGGGGATTTCCAGCTCGGCGGGCGCGGCAACGGGAAGGGGAGCAGCGGGGAGGGGGGCAGCGGCCCAGGCTCGGCTGCACACACAGATCCGCCGTCCCGAGCGGGTGGGCAGGACGGGGCTCACCGCAACCCCCGCAGTTTTTCACCTCTGCTCCTTGACACCAGTGTCAAGCTCGGCCGCATTTCCTAATATAGGCAGCTCTGCAGCCTGCGAGAGGGGAAGCAACGTGACAGGCGAAAGACCCCAATCACTGAAAGTCACAGAGGAAGAACAAGAGGAAGACAAAATAAGATGATAAATTTCCACTGGAAAGGTTTAAGGCAGTATCTCTGACTACAGAAATCTGAAAAACTTCCACGGCAGCTACCAGAACGCTGATCAAAAGTTCAAAATCTCCCAGCACAGTTATGGTCTGGCATTTCCTATGAAGAAACAGCAGATAAAAGATTTTAAAAAGCCCCCTTTTGGGACGACAGAATGATAGTAGGGTGTTTACACAACTGAGAACTGAAGAGTAAAAATAAAGGAAGTGTGATAGAGCATTATGACACTAGTGGGTAATTTTCTGTAACAGAGTTCCAGTAAGATGAGTTTGGAAGAGACTCATTCATATATTTTCTAAAACTGTTAAAAATTTCCTGTCATATGTGATGACATCTCTCGTATGTAAGGATACTGTCACATTTGAACCACCTAGCAGTGGTGACAGTACAGTACAGCTGCTACTATTACACCATTTAATATCACATAATGATAGACATAGAAACCTTTGCATTTCAGCAGTTGCACAAAAAAATCCCAAAAAGGTCAAAAACTTTTTAAAGTTTAAAATGGTTGTCAGATCACTGATACGTTGTGTTAAGGAAGTTGCTTACACGGAAGTCAAGGTTCAAAATACTGTATCTGAAGAGTGACGGGGTGTGGTATTTAGTTTTGTTTGACATAGGGAACTGTTTAATGTCACATAAGGAACATACTTGTACGTGCATGTGCTTAAAGATTTACTTTGACGGGTTATCTCCAGTTTTGGGACTTAAAGCAGGACTCCCCAAATGAAGTTACATTGAATCTATTATAAGATTCTTGACTTTTTACCGTACATTCTCCCAAGCCTAGTTAATCCAGTGTTCCTCCTTAACTCTGCTGCATCTCTCCCTCCCTTATGCCACTCCACCCCCAGCCACTATCTGCCCTTACCCCTCTGTACCCTTCAGTCTCCTGCTAATCTGGCACTATAAACTGCTATTTCCTCCCCTTCCAGGCCTCAAGGCAAGAGGTTTCAGGTTCTCCCTTTCTGCTTGGCAGCCTCATGTCACAATGAGGAGGAAGGGAGGGGAGGAACTATGAAGCAGACTAAAATACTTGGAATAGCAGAAAAAGATGTGTAGCTGCCCTGAGCTGTCAGGCTCTTTCAGCTTGCTTTGCCTCTTTCAGTATAGTAGCAGCTCCCCCACTTCTCCAATCTCAGCAATTCCTTTGCTTTTTCCGAGAAAGAGATAAGAAGGAACTTCCCTCACTTAGCTGCAATGATGTCCCCAAAGAACATGAGGTAAGAACGTAACTAATGGGCTGAAATTCCTGAGGAACAGTGCATTATCATCTGTATTCTGTGTATGGCTTCAGCCTGGGACCAGGGTAACTGTTCAGAAGCAGAAGAAGAGGACAGCAGTGGTGCTTAAGCCCTACCCAAGCTAAATGCAGGCTTTGGCTTTGGTTCTCTGTAAATTCTCAGTCACATCACAAGGACTGTTCCCTATTCCAGCCCTTTCACCAGCTGCAGCAAGCTTTCAAGATCACAATCTTGACATAAAACCCAGTAGCATTGATAAACTGAAACAAGGCCTTCTACTTTGTAGACTTTTAGCTCTGGAGAGGGGGAAGAAGGCAGCCTTCAGACAAAGCTGTCCTCAAAAAAAGGAAACTGCTTTCATAAGGAATCCTATCTAATCATAGAGGTCAAAGTGCTAATAAAAGTGCGGCTGCCACATTACCAGTGTTTATGAAAATAAACTTAATGGCAGTGTTGGCTGAAACAGCAGAGGTGATAGAGCAAATTTCTGAAGGTGGAAGGCAGTACCCCTGCAGCATGAGTGCATTATCAATGCCACATCTATCAAGTAACACAGACAGCCCCTGAAGTACTTCATATAACTGCAAGCCCAGAAGTCTTCTCTGGGAGGCCTAACAAATATCAGTCTCCCCAAGCTGTCATCCTTTTCCAGTGCCTTCTCCCGTGTACCATCCTCCATAACGTTAAAACATCTGGCTTTAATTGTGCCTCTGTAACACACCTCTAAATATCTATTGAGAGGAGAGAGGGAGAAAACACACTGTTATTTGCCTTTTCCATTACTATTGCTCTTCTGTCCCATAAATTACAGAAACAATACTATAACCTAGTTTCTCACCACCATAAGGGAATGCCAGAATATCTTGCTAGGATTTCAGCCTTACCAATTACACGTGCACAACCTTAACAATCCGACATGCACAATGGTTAACCACAGTTTTTATCACAGGTGTTTTCTGGAGATACAACTAGCTCAAAGTAGCAAAGTAATCTTGTCAGTGCTATCTACAGTTTCAGTAAAACTGCTTTGGTCCTTCAACCTATCTAAGAATATAACCTATAGTTGCTTTTTTGTCGCAGGGACAAGCATTCAGTTGGGTGAAGAAAAAGTACTTCACAAAACATTAAATGTATTACTTCAGCTGTATCTACAGCCTGCCTGGCTGTTGATATACAGCGATAACAGAAAATATCTTCATTCCAAGCTGCTTTTAGGAGTTGGAAATTTGGCATTTCTCCAAGGCCTCACAAGGCTTCATCAGGAAGCCATGCAACTCATCTAGTGAACTGAGAGATAGAGGGAGACTCCCGTACCAGCTCTCCCACAAATCTAAACCCACCTATAAAACCTGTATTAAAACATAAAACCAGTTATCACTGGCTAGTGCCCACATTTTTGAGCTTCCCAAAGGTATCAAATGCCTCCATGGAACATGATCTACTTATTTTGAATTTTGGAGTGTTAATTTCACTGCAAGCATCAACTCCTGTTTCAGCAGCAAGGAGATAGGTTTCATCTGTTAAACTGATCTAAGATGGTGATTAGCATTTCACAAAAAACTACTGAATGAATTTTCTCCGGAAGATATGGCTCATCAGCTCCTTGAGGACACAAAAGGAAGATAATGATGAAAGAAATAGGAAAAAAGTAGATAGTAAGGAAAGCTTGGGAAAAACCAACTTGAGGCAGAAAATACTAACTGTAAATAAAGTGGCACTACCTATCAAATGAAGCCAAGTCCCAAGAGCAGAGTAGTTCTGACATCCTGTAAACATGAGATCAGATAAACTATGTTTTGTTAATCTAGGTGGGTGCAAACTGCCCACTTTGTTTTGACTGAACACAGCAACAGGGCACCTACATCTAAACCAGCAATAATGACTACTTTTTTCTTTTTTTAAATGAGAATTTTTAAATTGCATTTGGGCATATAGCAAAAAAAGAAATATAAACCTCACAAGGAACAAATATAATATCTAGACATTAAGGGCAGCCATGACTCATCGTAATAACTCGAAATGTTCAAGAATAAAAAAACCAAAACCCAGAGCATAGATCTTGCTGCTCCCTTTTGAAGGTCAGTACATTCACAGTCTGCAAAGTTTCCATTCCCTTTTCACGCAGGCAGAGTTTTGTTTTCCACATCCTCCTACTCAAAGGATCACGAGTACAAAAGTTAACCTTAATCAGTTGTGGATTTTCTCACATTTAGTGCTCAGATAAATTCTCCCATTAGCCATGAATAGCCTCAATAATGTATCAAAGTCACACTGAATAAACTGAGGCTTTTAAATCAATCAGAAACTCTCTTTGATTAATATTTACTTGGAAGATAAAAAATAATCAGAATGAATTGCAGGAAGATCTTATTAAATGCTGAGTTCAATTATCTTTCTAGATTTGAGAATCTGATCACTTTTCCAAGTTTTATTGTATGCTTCTAGGAAAACCTCTTTTGTTGTTCTGGTGATATAATAAACATTACATTCAACAGGAGATAGAAGCATGAAGAATGCCAAAGAAGAGATGACTGGATTAAAATGAACCACATTTAGGTGGAAAGAGGACCACCTATATATCAAGGGAATCAAAAGGCTTCAATTCAACTGCATCAAATTATGTAAATTCAGAGCTCCACATTCCTGGTTCTTCCAAAGGAGTTGTCTTTCTAAACAGCAGGTTGTCTGCTTTGACTCCAAGTTACTTCCTGCTGTCAGAGTATGAAAATTTCTCTAGATCTGATTTCCCTCGTTTGTTCCCCATCATCTCTCTGTGGATTTTAGATCCTTCCTAAGGTGTTCAATTTGCTTTAGTTGAACCAGCTGTTGCTGTTCATATTCTTGAGGAATCTTTTATTCAAATTTGATTTTCAATACTCCTTCAATTGAAAGACAATCAGATATGACACTGTTTAATTTCCTGAAGACTACACTGGATGTTTACTAGATTCAGGAAGGTACAAGTGGTTTGTGGATCACGCTAAATGTGATTACATCACACTTTACCTACAAAATGGGTCACTGCCTTGACAAAGTACTCTGTTTAAAAGGCCATCTACCTCAGGAATTAAATCGTCTTTTTAGAGGTTACAGATACAAGGTGAAGTTTTGCAAAGTATCTGTATCACAATTTCGAATGGCACGTGGGAATTCACTAACTCCCAAAAACCCACATGCAAAGAGAAGCTTAAGTCTTCTATTGCCACATGCAAAATAAGGCCCTAATTCTGTAAGCAAAACCAGAAATCTGAGCTCTGTGCCTGAGTTCCCAATGCAGCTATAATGGGGAACTGATCTATTATTTACAGCAAAACAAAACAAAACAAAACCCTTGTGCAAACTGAGCAAGCCTTAAATCAGCTCTACTTGAACAATGATGGCACAAGCAGTTGTAGCAGTCACAGGTTTCAATGACAGGAGCAGGGGCTGCTTAGGTTAATCCCGTTGCCAAATGGTAGTAAAACCAGCCTGAGAGAAGCTGGGCTTTCCCTTTTTATATCCTGCTGCACAACACCATGTTTCTAAAGAGTATTTTGAGAGATAAGACAAATCATAGTTGTACTTAAAACCCTTTGACTTCTTAGGACTTAGAGGAGTAAATAAATTAAAAGTAATGTAACATGCATTATTGAAAAAAGAAGTATCCTTTAGACTTTACATTAAATTTGTCATGTTTTCATAAGAATATGTTAGGGGGGAAACATAGAGAAAGCAGAAGAAGGATGATAAGCCTTTGATAAGGGTTTAAGCTAATATTTTCTGGCTGGCAGCTACAAATTGAATATTAACCTACATACCAGTCCCCACTGGATGCACATAAAGGGAGGAGGTTCATGGGAGGAGCAACCAGCGCTAATCAAATTAATATAAATGACTATTTAGTGAGAAGGTTAGAAGACTGGGTTTCCAGCTGCTGGAATTTGCTGTCAAATTGTGACAGATTTGCTCTTCAATTGTTCAAACAATTGAAAAGTAGAGGGGACAGACAGATACATTCTTATACAAAAATTATTGCATAAATGAGATGCCAAAATCAGGCTAAAAAACCACACTAGATGTCATGATGAATACTCACTTGTTTGCAGGTTTTTTGTGGAGTAGGAAGGAAAATTGCTCTGTTCCTGGTGCACTCATTTAGAAGGACCACCTCAGACTTGAAAAACAAAGAACATACTGACAGGGCTTAATTTAGCATCAAGCAGTAGCTGCACTGACCTAAAATCCATCTATCTCAGTGCCAGCCAGTACCAGATATCCCTGATATCAGCTAATCTATTTATATAATGAAAGCCATCTCAGCCTTTAATACAATAATCTGGGCCTATCATCTGAAGTTCAGTGTTATTAATTGTGATAATACCAAAGGATCACTTCAGTCCTCATTTTATGAACAAAGATTTATGGGGAAAAAAGTTTGCATCCAAATTGAAGCATTCTTGGGTTGGGAATTCAGAGAGGCAGCAAACACAGCTGGCTCAGGAAGCAGGATCTAGATGCTGAGTTCATTACCCTACAGTGCTGCTGAGACAGGATACAGCAGCTTTGGAGAAGCAAAGGGTCCTTTGTTTCTCTATTGAGTAATTTCAGCAAAGAAAGACCATTTTCAGCTGAAAAAGCAGTGTGCTAAAGATCACTGAGATCAAAGAACGAGAAGAGAAAGGACAAAGTAAGGTTCTCCCATCCTTCCATTAACCAAGATTAAAGAAAAAAAGCATCCCATTCCCAACACACAAGAGCAATAAGAGCATGTCTTCAACAAAAAGAAAAACCTGGTAAAATATGCCTTATACAGCATCTGAAAAATTAAGCCCCAGTCTCTGAGGCCTTAAGTCATTACTTTAAACAACATGATTGTTGTAAGTTGACATGAGATGGATTTTATCTGGCTCTGAAAGCAAATCACATATTTAAAAAAGACACGACCAGCAGTTCTGAGATTCAAGGTGCTTCACGCTTGGGAATAGCGGAGATTAAATTGCCATCTAAGGTCTGGCACAGAAGTCTTAATATCCAGTGTGTTGAAGCCTTAAGCATACAGCATCATTTATAGCACCAGCATGAAGAAGTACGAATGCAAGGGTCTCAGTAAAGTACGAGTACCTTGGGGCTAGATACTGGCCTCTTGCCCCTTCCTTATGACTTCCTTAGTTTGATTTTAAAGAAAGTTAACTTTTATCCTATCTCAAAGCTCTTCCTAATACAGTTTTAAATGGACATCTAACTAGGAACCTGGCTTGTGTCTGAACTTTGTCAAACAAATGCTGTAGGTCTCCAGAACACTGTCTCCTTCACTTGGCTACACAGTTATAAGAACAACATAAGCTACTGTGAGAACATTTCCAAAACTAAACAGGTTATCTGCCTCTGATAGAATATACAGGAGTTTGGCATTGACCCAGGACTGTAGGAGTTTCTGTTTTCTGTGATTCTGTTTTTCTTACTTGGAAACAATAGTGGTATTCATGCCTGGGCAGTTCATGAGGTTACTGCTTCTGAAGCTGAATTTCTCAATTCACAGCAATTGCAATAAAAAATGCAGCATACTTCAGACCTTAGCACATTCAGCGTTACCACAGTGATTTCCCTTCTGCTGGATCCTATAGAGTAATTAAAAAATTATTTCTTTTAAAATGGAACATTGCATGTACATATGAAGCTGCTCAGTCCTGCACCCAAACATGTAGACCTATGGGCCAAAGCTTTGCAGACTGAAATACTTATACATTGTGAGTGCTATTCTGTTTCTGTCCTTTCAAATCTGTCTTTCCCCCTCCAGTCACTTCCTTTCTAGCCACTGCTAATTTCCTGCACACAGAAAATAAGCACATTTATACAATATTCTGTTTGTCAAACGTTGTTTTGTCCCTTTAGTTATTACACACAAGTACTCCTCAGCTGACAAGTTGTCAGCTACATTGTTTGCAGGTTGTCAGGCCTCCCACATTACAATATACTTGCCCAGCCCCAGTGAGAAAGACCATGGCTTTTTCACAGACAAAGATAAGCCAAAAAATTTACCAATAAACCAATTTCTTCTGTTCAACAAATAGTTGAACAAAAGACAAGCCTCTGCAAAGCAATATGTGTTTGTCTTCTGTAATATAACACTATGGCAGGCACCGTGGTGAGCTATAGAAGGCAGGCATGCTACAGCAACTCTGAAAACAAAAAGAGTTGCTGACCAACAAAACTCTTGGGAAACACCAAAAAAGGGTGCAGAATTTGAATGTCAGGAAAGAGAGGGACAAAGGTTACAATGATGCAATTGGCAAGAGAGAATCATCTAGTAAACCATATAAGGGCTATAGGATTGATATATATATCTTAGCTGGTCAGTCTTTATAGTCAAATGAAAAGAGAAACATGCCTTTAGGATGTGTTTTTGTATTAAATCATAAAATGGATTACATGCACCACCCCAAAGTGCCTTTTTCTCTCTGTTAATTTCTAAGGAGATGAGAATGTTAAGGCCCTAGCGAGGCTGTTCTGAGGCCACTAGGACAAATAACAAAACCCAAATCTGTTTTTAATCTCACATTTTTGTAAAATCATTAGGAGGCTAATGTAACTATAATCAGTGCACTAGGGAAAATGATAAATGAGTTCATGATTGTTCTACATATATATATGTTTTAGTGCATGGTTTATGTAGCAAAGGCAGGAACCCAACAGTTGTTCTCATGAACTGTACCTGTAGTCTGGCTGGTGCACTCTGGTGCCGTTTCTACAAGCCACAGGAGATACAAGAAATTCTATAGCAGGAAATTATGGGTAAACACAGCAGCTCTTCAAATACATTTTTCTTTTTGTTTCTGTTCATTTTCACTTTTGTTTCATCACAGACAGGATTTGATAAAAATCCTGCAGAGAAACGAAACCGAAATTTTTCCTTTTGGGGCAGGGGATCAGAACACATGAAATAGTTTTTTTGGGTTTCTTTTTTAATGAACTGCTGAGTGATGGGTTTTTTAGAAGATGATCAGGAAAGGGTAATTGTTTTACTGGTGTAATTACACAGAATGAGCTACGGCAATAACTTATTCCTAGTAGGACACTAAAAACTATATGTAGATGTCCATTTGGCAGGCCTGAGCTCATAAAACACCATCCCAGAAGGCTCAGGCTTGTTAGTCACATGCACTGGTCCCAAAAAAGCCTCTTCTGAGCAGTGAGCACCTTCTCTTGGGTTGGGCTAATCCTCCCTGCAGCTAAGGGCACCATTGTTCCCAATGCCACATCTGAATTTGAAAATCCAGGTAATCACCAGTCATGGCAGCTGCATCTCACGTTAGCAGCAGTTCTGCCATCTCATCCTCATTCTGTACATTCAACACATAAAGTGCAGGAGGTGACTGCCGTTGGGGCAACAAGGTGGGAAGTGAAGGTATAGGGATGAATAGCTCCTCGGGAGGGTGGTCCTGCAGAAGAGCACAACAGTGCATTTCACACATCAGGATTTTGGAAAGCTGAGCAGTCTACGGGGTGGGTTCAGGCACATAGAAACTTTTAACTTTTGACATACTTACAAGATGTGGCATGGGGCCAAATTTCACAAACAAGGAGTCAAGATAATCAAAATTGTCTGGCTGCTCCCACCAAGGGCTGTGTTTTCCAGAGTATGATCCATCATGCAGCGTGACAGTGGTATTTTATTGCCGAAGAGGCTTCAGTGAATCCTCAGTGAGCTTTCAGATTGGTTTCTGTGAAACAAACTCTCCAGGGGGACAGGATATTTGGCAGCATTACCCTCAAAGTTTGTGGGAATTATCTTTGAGGATTAAGGGATGTGAGAGTTCATGGGCTGAATATGGATCTCCCCAGCCTATGGAGTCAAGGACTCAGAACAGCGATGCACACTGCTGCTGCAGAGACAGAATGTTTCTGTGGTGAACATCTGCTTTTCCAGCAGACGTATTCAGCAAGGAAAGTCCATCCCTGGGGTTCCTTGGGATAGCTACAGTCATGATAAGTGCTACAGACCACACCTCTACAGAAAGCTACTGTGAAGAGAGGGAAGCAACACAGCCAGACACTCTCTCCATCGCCTTCCCCTTGGCATCCCCCTTACTCCCAAAGCCCTCACCCCATCACCTCCTGCACCCAACCACTGCAGAGCCCACAAGGCCATGCTTCCCCCATGTGTGCCCCAAAAGAGAGATGGAAACAGCTACCTCTATCCCTGAAAGAGAAGTTACAGGATCTTGTTGACTTACAGCACAGGAGAAGCCAGGATTCAGGTAAATCTGTGTTTCCTGGGCAGCCTGTGAACTGGAAGAGATCCAGCCCTGGCAGAGCACAGACATTGCCTGACTCAGTGTCACCCACATGCAGCAGTGTGGTACCCTGAGCAAAGGACAATCTGGGCAGATCATGTTGCTGCCATGTGGCCACATTCCTGGAGCATTCTTCACAAAGAATTTAAATGATTAAGAGGTGTGTGCACATCAGCAGGTCATAGGCTGTAACTCAGGCTGTTAACCCCCAACGCTGTTTCTGGTAACAGGAAGTTAATAGGGTAAAAACTGGTATAAAGAGGGAGAACAAAGTACAGCACTGTCTGCAAGGATTTAACGGCCCGTGTGCCAAGTGCTGAGGGTGCCTGGAGTTTCTTCATAATACCAGAGTTTAGAGGTACTATTGCAATTGTCTACAAAGAGTTATATTACAAGAATTCATAGAATTGTAGAAAGGCTTGGGTTGGAAGGGACCTTAAAGATCTAGTTCCAGCTCTGCTGCCGTAGGCAGGGACACCTTCCTCTAGACCAGATTGCTCAAACCATCTCCAGCCTGGTCTTGGACACTTCAAGGGATGAGGCACCCACAACTTCTCTGCACAACCATCATGGCTAGGCTTCACGAACGAGGATTTGGGACTGGACAACCAATTCCAGTGTCTCACCACTCTCACAGGAAAGAATTTCTTCCTAATAGCTAATCTAAGCCCACCTTCTGTAATCACATCAAGTGCTATATAGGTTTTTCTCACAGATTTTAACTTCAGAGACTCCTGCCCTTCGGTCATACTGAGCCGCTTGCCATTTTTTGAGTTTTGTCTCTGAGAATTAGGGTTAGGAAACATTCCTGGCAGTTCAAATCCTGCACTTTCTCACTGTGTGCCAATCCACACAGGACAGGCTCTGTGCTGGATGTTGGATGCTGAGGCTCAGTCTCACCTACACATTAGTTTAAAAGAAATTGAACCTGAAGAGAACTGGGTGTAATAGATTAAACTTTGTTTTTTTCACTCATTTTTCTTGTATCAGTTGACTAACTGAAAAAAACTATTTTGTCCACAAACTTTGCCTAGCAGAGTTAATTCTTCCCTGTCAACTCTTTTTGAAAACAAAACTAGCTTGGTAGTGACCATGCCTCATTCACTTTTTCTCTAAAATTAACACAGAATCCAAAGTTAATTAAATTATAATCAAAATTAGAGAAAATGATCATGGATTTGCTAATCTTATCTTATGTAATTAGGCATGGCAAGTCTTTTGTGTTGCTTATCTCTATTCCATTGGAAACGAAGCAACAGGATACAAAGCAGAGACCCAGGGAGATAATTTGATTTCCTGTCCCTTGGATTTGCATAGGTGTATTTTTTTTAAAGTAGTGACTTAAACACCCCACAAAGCACAGACGCTCTCTGCCTGACACAGGCCAGTGAGAAAATGCCAAAAAGGGCCTGGTGGTGTTTTAGCACCACCGAGTGGACAAATAAAGGAAAAAAAGTTCATTTTTGAGATTGGATGCATGGGTGTCCTGGCAGGCAGTGGTCCCATGTTGGGGCAAGAGCCCTGAGCAATGCCTCAACCTCACCCATATTGTTCTTCTTATTGACAAGTATCTCAGGAAGGTCTCATACCCCTTAAATCATGGGGTTTTGTTACACTGCATGAGATCTTCGAGCCTGGAAAGTTGTCTCAGAAAACATTAGATGTATAAATACAAACATAATATCTGTAATAAATAGGACCAAAATAGAAAACAAACACAATCTGTAATTTTTAACACAGAATTTCAGTTGTCTCAGAAATAGTTCAGACACTTCTCAGTATTTTCTGACATTTTTACCTCCCTTGAAATCAATGCTCCAGTAGGTAAATAAGTGGGTTGTTCCTTAAATCAAAGGGAAAAAAAACCCCTCTTAATGTAGTATTTCAAAGTGTTTCTTACACCCCAACTGTTCTACAGGCTTTTGGATGGTAACTGTTGTGGGTGGCTGGCCTTGGACAGCTTCTAATGCTGTTCATAGAAGATATATGAAGACATGTAGCAGCTGTAGCTACATAAGAACTGCTTTCCCCTGGCACCAGATAAGATAGTTTGTTGAATTAAATAAAAGCATGTGCACCCCCCTACCTATATTCTATGTACTTTACTTGCACACTTCTGCCTAAAGCTTTGGCCAGCTCTATGTCCTGTGACTTACCTGTTATGGATCTGTTTTTTGGATTACAGTACAGCCTAGAGAGCCCTTTGTGCCACTCCACAAATGCACATGCTTTTTGCTGAGGCATTTACCTTTGGCTGTCATAAGCCAGGGAGAAAATGAAAGCACAAGCCACTCTGGCCTTCCCAGCAGCTCCTCAGCAGGACCCTCATGATGGCCTGTGCCCCACAAAGGGTCTGTGTCCTCCCTCACCGAGCTGGCAGAAAGTGGGCAGAAATGGCTCCTGTCCAAGAGAGGTTCTTCATGTTGGTGTGGGAGACAAGGAGAGGCAACACTCGCAAAATACATCCTATAAAAGGTTAACACTTGGACTACTGGTGAGTATCCTTTTGAATACTCTGCTGTAGCCAACAGATCTCTCCTGGCAGCAGTTCCCAGGCAGACTATGCACACTCTTCCTGCAAATTCCACATTTAACAGCATGTTTGCTGCTTGCTTATCACAGCCTGCTTAAAATAGAAGCATTTGAGAGACAGCTGACGCCTCAGGTCCTCTCAGCTTTGAATGAAGGAGAAAAAAAGTCCCTCTCAGACATTCAAAGTCTACATATTGTAGTTATTGCTAATCTTTGTCACATACTTCTCCTTTGCCCCACTCACACACATCTGAAGGTCAAGTGAACACTCACTCAGGCCTAGCAGTAGATTTGTCAGCTCTTTATAATACATCAGAGCACCTAAGTTCAAAATAATGCAGCCCAAGAAAACTAGTCATGGGGCTAAAGAAAGCAAGAAGGAGTCTGACTGCTATTTTGCTTGTTAAGTTGGTTTGGTGGAGGAAAATCCATCTCCTACCTACCTGCCACTGTACTGTACCAGACAAGGTACTTGAGTCTTCAGCCTTGGCTACTTGATAGTCCAAGCATCTATAGGAAGACTGGCAAATTGTGGCATTATTGCAAGGTATTTATAACCCAGATATGTTGGTTCTACTCATTTAACCCTTATTAGTATGGAGGGAATTCACAACTGGTCCTCCTCATCCTGAGCACACAAGCTGTGCAGCAGGCTACTAGGTCAGGTGGATCAGCACGGTGCCCCAGATGTCAGGGCTGCCTCACCTTCTGCAGCTGATGGCACATGTGCTGTCACAAGAGCACAACTTCTTATTTGCTCATAGGTACTGTGCAACTCACAGGATTGGAGACCTGAACACACAAGAATGCAGAAATTACTCAAAATCTGCAGGGACGGGGAATAAGTGTGTTTGATCCCATGCAATGCACCCTATCACAACAACCTTATTCACCTTCTCTCTTCTAAAACAAATAAATGAGTTGCAAAGATAGCTGGGCTGAGGGAAAGCCTCTGAGCTATGTACTCTAAGTAAAGCAAGGCAACGGGATCCCTGAAATGCAGTATTTTGACATATGTGTGTTCCTAGAACTTCTTGCTGGTTCATTCCAAGAAGCTTCCCAACTGTTGCTCTACCTGTTGGCATTTTGGATCCCTTTGAGACAATCTGAGTCTTCCTGAATGTTGCACACAGGGAAAGGGGGTTGTCTAATGCAGGGTCCAGCTTCTATTCAGAATAGGAAGGTCCTTAAAGTCCAGCCTTGCAACGTTCAGTTTGTAAGCATATAAATCATCTTTTGCATCTGGTTCTCAGCATCTGGGGGATCTATTACAGAGCTGATTTAGAAAGTACATTTGATCTTGGTTCTGGCTGGAGCAGAGGGCCTGCATTTTGTCTCTCCTCATTGTGCATTGCCCAGCTGTTTGTGTACCAGCTTTCTGTGTAAACAAAGCTGCTTCTGCCTAGTTCATTCAGCAGTTTCACAAGATGGCATCTGCAACCTTGCAATTCCCAGGCCTCCCTTGGAACAAGGCTGATTAAAGCAGAGATTGTACTTCCTCACAGATGTCCTGGTACCTCACAGTAACAGGGATGCAAATAGAACCATGAAGGTATTTGAATAAAATGAAGATTTTGTTCCAACTGGCCCAGCTGTGGCAATGATATTAAGGAAAGAAAAGAGTTTGTGCCTTGATTTTCATAGTAGAAGGGTTTTAAAAAGCACAGATACAGTATATAAATCAGGTTTCTCTTACACCTCTTGCCATGTGGCTAGCTCAAACCCTTGGGCTCTCTTACCTACTGCAGTGCTTTTCAGAGATTTAGCAATATGTTTTATTTCCCAACTGAACTTCCATGGAAATGCAGCCAAGAGAGCTAAACCCATCTGGCTCAGTGGCACCCATCATTTCCTTGTCTCTTCCCTGCCCGGGGACCAGCATCTGACCCTGTCCCCTCCTGACCCTCTGATCCTTCTCAGGAGGTACCAAGAAGCAGTCAACCACTCTCATTCTGAGCTTGTTTCTCAAAAACACCATTCAATAACTGGGCAACAGAAAACAGACATGGAAAGGAAAAAGGACAAGATCCAGCCGGCAGTTACCCACACCCCATGTGCATCACACCATCCTACCACACCACATCCCTCTAATCCTTGGTGTCACCTACCAAACCCCCTGATTACATGTGCTTTCTCTGGAAGACAGTGAATGAAGAAACCAGAAAGGTAAACCATGTAAGTAGAGATTAGAATCATAAACCTGATAAATAAAGAAAAATGTGAATTCCAGCAATTCTGATTGTTCTGTCTCCCTAGCCTTTCCAACAACATCTGCAAACATCTCCAGAGCAGGATTCAGCAGCTGTGTAAAGGCAGACACCTCCTCCATGCAGTGTGCTTCCTTTGTTTCAAGTGAGTGGGAAAAGAGATTTTCACTAATAGAAATTCCAGGTATTTGCACTGATTAGTAGACTTTAAATTATTTTAACAGCAAATAACTGTAAAGGAGCCTGATATTGAAATGGAATAGACTATTTTTGAAATAAATGTTCCTGTTTAAAAATTGCAACTGGTGGAACAGTTCTCATCCCAGGATAATGTCCATTTGTATGGCTGTGATTAAACTAGTGGTGTTACCCAGCAGTTGCGTAACTCCACATCACAGGGATTCATCACCATTAAGCAGGCGCCAACTATGTAGGTAACTTCAAGTGCTCATAAGTTACACCCACAGTTAACCCAAAAGTATTACAGATGCAAAACCTGGGGGCTCATACCTGGGGGCTCAGTGTGAGAAGTACCTAGAGCTACCATAAAAGAGTGCCTGGGTGTTGCTTTTTATGAAGATTATGGTCTAATTGAGTAAAGATCAATTTAGGGAAGCCCCGCAGCCTGTGTTATGCAAAATATCAGATTAGATAACAAAACTGTCCTGATTTACAGCTGTGAAATGGCTGAATCCTTCCTACAACTGATTAGGTAGAATTTTAACCCTCTGTGAATCCCAACCAGAGCTGACTGAGCAAGCTGACCTGCATATAGTTTATTCCGTGTCATTGGTGAGCCACATATCCCCTCAACATGCCATTCATATCTATTATTTTATTTTTAAGATTATATCTGAAGATGATATAGAGGAGATTCAAATAGTGTCCAGAGATGGGGATTATAGACTATCAGTTTTTTTAGTTGCCTTTATCTGAAGCTCATTCCTGTGCTAAACTGTAAGTTAAATACTTCTTCCTTGCTTGTCCCGTGGAGATTTTTCTCAGCACCAGCAGTTTAAAAAAATCATTACAGAATAGGCAGGAAGTGAAATGAAACATCTATGAATATTTCTGATGTTGGGAAGAGACTGTATTTTACTAAAAGTCCCACCTTTTAAAGCTGGAGGGAATCTAACCTAAGATGTCCATGGCTTCCTCACCAATTTTTTTGCCTTCTTCTTGTAAATAATGGTTCATGATCAGGAAGTAGCTTTACATAAGTTGCACAATAAAAATCAGTGTCTTAAATGTTAATTAGTCATAATCTACATATATTTGTAGATTTACCTTCTTTTTATAACCCTTTTTAAAACTAACCCCAAGTATTCTCAGCTGAGTTGAGTAAACCGACCGTTTCAGAGATGAATATTAGCAGAACGAGAAGAGAGCAAAAGACAAGGGATCCCAGATACAAATGTCACCAAAAGCTGACAATAGAGAGTTGATAGGAGAATACAGGAGCTCTGCTCCAGATGGCAGGAGTTGCAGAGGAAGAAGAGCATGACTGTGAGAAGCAATGAGGGGAAGCTAACGATAGATGAAGTAGGATGAGAAACAGACACTCCAAGGCAGGCATCCAATTCTCCAGGTTACATAAAATGATTTTTACCATTTATGCACTTCCCTCCTTTTCTGGGTGATGCACATTGCAGATAGAGTTGGTAGAAGTGTTTGCAATTACCCCCTCCTGACAGTTCTTGTTACAAGTTCCCGCTTTCAACTGCTGGTAAGTTTGTTAGATGTTACTCATCCAGGCTGAAATGCCTTCTGTCAAGGATTGGCCTCAGGCTGATTCTTTCTCCTTCCATTTTGTTTTGAGAGAAGGAAGGGGGAGGGCAGTTTCAGTAAAAATGGTTCTGTGGTTTCCAGGGCAAGATTAGGCAACTGTTTATTTGAGCAAGAACTTGAAATTTGGCAAAACAAGCGGGGAGGTCACCCCGATGCCAGAAGACGTAGCCAAGCTATAAATGTGTTTTTAAAAAATCTCAGTTCATGTACTTTAGCAGTGACTTGTCAGCCTGGCAGATGAATTTGCACGGGCTTGTGTCAGCACAGAGCACAGTGTGTCCACTGCCTACTCCCAGGTCCAGGCAGGACTGTCCCCATTAGGCAGCAGAGCTGGATGCTGCCTGCATCCAGTGCTGCCACCGGCCCTAAGCAGGGCAGGTGCCTGCCTCTGGGTATCCTGGGGGGCTTGAGGCTGGAGGAGGGTGTGAGCAGGGAAGTGGGGCTGAGGTTCCAAGGTAAAAAGGCACTTGGATTACAAAACAGTGAGAATCAGGTTGTGATGACGTAAGAAACTGGAAAGATAAGTACTAACACCCCAGGCTAACAAAGAGCCCAGAACCTTAAACAGAGTGACTGGTGGGACAAGAGGAGCAAGGTGGTCAGGAGGAAGGAAAGAAAAACATCTTGGTAATGTTACCATGTCCTTTTCAGAGCCCACAGTAGAGCTGAGATCACCCCAACAGAAATCAGGAAGTCAACTGGCATGTATGTTTTTTCCTGCTTGCAGGGTCTTCAACACTGGCTGAAAACCTGTAACTCCTCTTCCTTGGTTAGGTCTAAAGCTTCAATTCTCCACCAGAGAGATGCATTAGCACTTTGTCTTGGTGGAGCAACTCAGCTTGGGATCAGGGCACACATCTCTGCCACCTGTCATACATGCTGCATGCTCTCCTCTAAAGCTGCAGGGGCAATGAGAGGTGGTACAGACCCAGACTAGCTGTCTGTGCTCCCTTCCTTGCTGCTTGGTGGGGCAAAGAAGAGCACCTGTCTCTAGGCTGGGCTGCACAGAGATGATAAAAGGCCCTAATGCCATGTGTTGCTGCCAGCCCTGAGGCATAGCACAGAGCAGTGATGGAGGAAGAACTGAAGAAAGGCAAGAAGCAATGGTCATTAACCATGTCTTTAATCCTGTGTTTTAGCAATCTCTTTCTTCCCCAGCCAAATCAACGGCCAGTCTTCTCTCACATCCCCACCAGCCTCTCACCCCAGTATTTTCAATAAATATAAAACTAAACCTCTGCCTCAGTCATGCCAGCGTGTCTTCATTCTGCACCTCAGCATCTTCCCAATACCATTGCCACCAGTGACCATTATCCCTCAGGCCTCAGCCCCAGTATCATCTGAATACCCCAGCACCCTCCCGATAACTCAAATCCAGCAACAGCACCCTGGAGCCCTCCTGGCTCTTGCATTAAACCCTGTTATTCTGTAGCCTTTACACACTCTCACTCCACTCATCACCACATCACCAATGACCCTGATCACCTTCAGATTTATTCCTACAACAACTCCCTTATCCCTGATGCTGCCCAAGACCCCAAGGTCTAGTTCCCAGTGTCATCCTGAACACCTTCTCCAGCCGCCTCCTCCTCTTCATGCAAGGGGAGGTGGGCACAGAGACCTCACCAGCAAAGCAGCACAACACTTGCTTGTCTTTTCTAGATACAGCCCATTCTGCCCCGAGGGTTGGGGTCCCCCCCAGCCGACCTTGGACACCTGCATCCAATCCAGTGAGTATCAGTTTCCTTTAAAGTGAATGCAGATACTTTTAGGGCACCACTGATCTACCTCACTTTAGATATTTCCTTTGACTGCCCCAAAAGCATCGTTACCTCTCTAACCAGTGTAAGTGAAAACAAGAATTAGCTCAGTTTAGATGTGTCCTTTGTTGATGTACAAAGTTTTTTGAGAGGATTGCACACCAAACAACATTGTGTGTTCACTCTTAATCTTAAGTCATGCTCAGCACTAATCTTTATTGTCCTCCAGAACAGCATTTCAAATTTCCAGGGAGCATCCTGTGCTGTGAGCTTGCCTGGGGAGAGTTGGCTCAGCAGCAGCACCCTCGGCCGATCAATGTCATCAGCACCCAACCATACCATGCTATATCACACCACACCAGACCATACCACCTAGTGGTAAGAGCTGGGGTCTCAGAGCATGGTGAAGAAAAAATTCATAACATAGTTGGCCACAGAAATGCCAGGGCAGTAAGCATTACTGAAAAGCAGAAATAAGGGAAAGCTCCAGGAATTATTTCTCTACCATTTCCATCCTTGTTCTTAGAATACACCATTCTCAGCTAGGCATTGCTTAGAATACATTTAAGTGATATCTTTTGTTAAGGTATGTTCCAGTTTGATCAGCTTGACCAGAAAAGTTGATTGAAAGTTGTAGAGGCTGGAGAATGGAGGAGACAAGAACATTATGCACTGGAGAACTCCAGTCATGTCTGGAATTCCCTGGGCAGTTTTCTCTATTGAAAATGGCACTCTGGGAATGGAAAGGCTCCAAGAAGGGCTACAAGGGCTCAGAGGTTTTGGAACGATTTCACACAAGGAGTACTTGAACAAGTTACAGTTTTTCCTCTCAAGAATAGAGAGGACTGAGGAGAAAAAGAAGAAGTATAAAAAGGAATAAAGTGAACAGGAAACTACTTGTCACCCTTTCTTCTGTTACAAAAATCAGACAGCATCAAATGAAATTAATAGGGAACAAGTTCAAGACAAGTGAGATGCAATGGCTATTTGCACAACAGTTAATCAGGCAAAGAACTGTGTAACTCCTTGCCACATGAAGTAGTGATTGCTGAAGTGCTTACCATCTGTCAGGAGAGCATTTAGGACTTCTACATCACACTCACAGTGTGCAGTCGATGACAATGCTTCTGTACTCTGGCCTTCAAACAGCTTCTTACGCATGTGTTTCTCCTGGTGCTTACAGCCTCTCTGCTGTTGCCACAGCTGCAAGGTGGTACCTGCCTCTGCAGAGCTTTGCTCCAGGAAGCAGATTTTTCTAGGGGAAAAAAAGTTGTGTGTAAGCATGAAACAAAATTCAGAAACAAAACCACAGTGCACAAACACATAGATAAATATATCTAAGACTTCAATCTGTTATTCCTTTGACTTCTAACTTGGCAATCTTAACATAGCTCTTTGTGTGGGACAAATTATAAACCAAATAGTCCTATGGTAAGGCTTTCTTTGCCTACACACTACTGAATGTATTTATTTTTTAATTCCATTCAGGTCCCAGGTGCTGTCAGAGTGACAAAGTTTCAGTCAATATGATTTTTCATTCTCCAAAATCTTCTTTGTTTAGTTTAAAATGGAACTGCCAAATCTCTTGTGATGACTGGGACAATATTTTTTACAAAGATATCAAAAACTATTGAAACTTTTCTAGGTCTTCTGAAGATTTCCACGTGAGACAAGGCTGTTGAGGTGCACTGAGTCACATCCAGCCACAGCTTCTCTGGAGGCTGACAGAGGACTTTATAATCTCTTGCGATTATTTTAGTCTTTCAGTCTGGTGGTTTAATAACTGACATGGTGCCCAAAGAGAACGGCAACAAGCACATCTCGCAGTGGAGAGTCTGAAGGTCATAGAATTGTGGAATCATTAAAGTTGGAAAGGACCTCTAAGATCATCAAGTCCAGCCATTAACCCAGAATCACCGTGTTCACCAACTAAACCATCTTCCCAAGTGCCACATCCACACTCCTTTTGAATGCTTTCAGGGATGGTAATTCCACCACTTCCCTGGGCAGCCTGTTCCAATGCCTGATCACCCTTCCAGTGAAGAATTTTTACCTGATGTCCAATCTAAACCTCCTGGTGCAACTTGAGGCCATTTCCTCTTGTCCTGTAACTAGGTCCCTGTGCTAAAGCATCACCTGAAAGCAAAGGCTCTGCAGGTTCCCCTCAGCATCCATCTGCAGCAACACCAAGCACAGAAACTCTGCATGGTGTCTCAGCAGCGACTCATTATCATGGAGGAATAGTATTCCTTAATGCATGTCACCCACCTTCCAAGGGGCTTGCAAAGGCTTTTTCTCCCCTTTGTACAGGGCCAGACAGTGGTTTGCCTGGGAGCTGGGAGGGAAGCGGATCTCCTGACGCTCTCCAGTTCATTCCCTTCTTCTTCTTTGTATACAAGCGAACAGGGGGAAGGAAGGAAGGAGGAAACTGAGCCTACTTCTGGGGATGCAGCAGGTGAAGATCCAGTTAAAGCTGCCAGAGAGATTTCTTCCTTATTTACTACTGTAAAATAAAGGACAATTGCCAAGGATTTAGTTAATCTATCATAAAAAAATCAACTGCCCTACAGGGCTGACACTTATCTTTGTATTACTGCAAATGACACATCCTTTTGCTGTTTCAACATTGGTGGCACGAAAGTTTTAGCAATTAACAAAAAAAAGCTGAAGTAACCACATTAAATTTGTAAGTATGCACTGTGAAAAACACAAAAAAATAGCTTGGGATTCTAGAATCATTCCAAAGCAAACACAACCTAAAAATAATGAAGCTAAAGTTAAATTTAACAGAAATCAAATATATTAAGATCCAGGAAATTTTAAGCTAAAAAAACCCCCTGCTTTGCTCTGACTCTAAAAGTTATTTCAGGATCATAAACAGTATTCAGATTTATACTGAAGCTAGGATGCTTCATCTATATATTTTCTTCTGTTTGAGATTCTGGCCTTTACAAATGTTTGGCATTGGGCATTTATGAAGCAATGTGGCATTTAGAAATGGGCATTCCCAATAGACTATTATGGCTAGAGTATTTTTTAGGAGACAAAAGACTGAGAACAAAGGAAATTCTTCAGTTTAAGACATAATCAGTTCAGAAGTTGAGCATTGCTCTGCATAAGAAAATTTTGATTGAACTATGATGTTTTTAAAGAAAACCAACAAACATATATTACCATTTATTCCACATTTTGTAAAAACATCATTCAAGAACACAGTTAATGTAATTTATAATAAGAATCTCTTCCGGTTTTCACAACATCAGCAAGCAGATATTCAGGTTGTATATTTGAGGTCCATGCTTATATATTACCTTTTTAAAATTAGTGTTGTTGCTACCAACACTCCTCTGTAAAGCCCCAAAGCTTCTGAATTGCTGTTGGGGTCATGTCATTCACCCGAGGGCCATGGTTTGGTGGACACATTACCTAATGATATGTAGAATACATTTCCTTTTTGTTTTTCCCTTTTTTTTTTTTTTTAAGGTAAGCAGTTGGTGCAAACTCTCTCTTTAAAAATTAGTTGTGAAGTATTTTCTTCTTTCCTTGGAGACAGTTTTTATTTATCTCAATTTTCTGTAAAGGTGGGTTGAGGGTGCCAATCTGTCTGGGGGAAGGAGAGGAAAGACCACCGCTTCCAATAGGATTGGCTGCATCAATTTCAACTTCCTTTGGACTGGAAAAAGTAGCAGAATTAGGCCAGAAGAAAAAATAGGAAGAGCCAAAAAGTGAATTAAAAAAAATCAGTTATGATCAGCAGATGGCTCATTTATTCTGAAGGAGGAGAAGAAATGAAGTCCTAGTTTTTTGTGTCTCTCCGTGAGTAACTCAGATTCTCCCAGCTGGTAGCACAGCAAAATTCACCCCCAGTCTGATGTTTATGAGCTCTCTCTCCCAGACAGCCATGAACTAATCACACAAATGCCACAAAATACAGAAAATCAGTTTCAGCTGGAGAGCAACAGTCTCCAGGCAATTTCAACAGCACCAGTGTCACAAGGACCATCTCACTCACGGGAGTCAGCTAGTGGCTTCTGCAAGCTCGTCAAGCCAAATCTCTCAGCACACACTTCTTTTCAGATATTCCTAAAACTATATAGATATCTTAAAAAAAATCACTTGCCCAGATATAAAACTGCCAGAGAGGCCCAGGTTTTTGAAGGGATCCCCATTGTTACTGAATTTAATGGGTTGATCCCATCATCATGGGATTTTTCAAATGTATGGACTTTGGAGGACTTGCTCAGGCAAGAATGCTGTGGCCTGAGTCACTGTATCACTGGTGGGACAGGAGATCCCAGTCTTTTATGTATAGACCCCCATGGTTTGGGGGGGGTGTCTGTGCTGAGAGGAGTACAATGCATGGTGGGGGGTGTTGGAATATCTGGCAATCTGGTAGGAACACAAATGGTTCAAAGCAGACAGGCATTGTAGCATTTGGATAACTTTTCAATTCCTCACAGATCTTTTAATGAAAAGGTGGAATTTGCCCTGCAAAGGGAAGGTTAAAAACATGGAAGTATTCATCAAGCAAAACCTGGGTTCAGTTTGTTGTAGATCCCGTACACAGATCTGTGATTTACTGGAGGCTGTAAGTAATGTTTAGAGTTCCCTGCCATGGCTCTTAATTATTCTGTGCAGAGCTCCAAATTTATTTAAAGTTGTAGCAGACAAGTATGATTTGCGTGTTTAGGATCAGGGTGATTCAGTCAACCACACAAAAACCTGTGCCCTCAGTGAGTGCACTGGCATAGAGAAAGCTCAAGGTCTGCTGAAAGGGGGCTCTGCTGTTATCAACTTTAGCTATTCTCTTACATCATTTTAAGCCAAAAGCAAGGAGCAATTTGAAAGTAATGGATGTGAATGAATTTCTACTATAAATCAGCGGAAAAAATCCAGCTAAATGGAAAAATTGCTTTTAGAGGCTGCACGTCCTACTGCCCCATCAGCTGTGTTTCAATTTTTTTTCCCCCCGACATAAAAATAAGATAGTACCCAAACCAACAATTCCATTCTTAACTTGCAATTTATGGCATAGCAACAGTTATCCAAAAGGATGCTGGATTACTGGGCTCTGTGTTTGCTTTCATCTATCAGCATTCTGGAATGATGCACTTAATTCAGTGTTTCTTAAGTTTTAACTATGATTATGCTTTGATAATTGAACTACACCCTGGGAATGGGATATGTTTCTGATACTGGGCCATCACACCCACCACTAAAGAAACACGGCAGAAGTAATGTAATGACTTTTTTGGTAAATTATGTAGAGCTTCCACATACCTTCTGAATGGATGAATCAAGCAATTTACCTTTCATCAAAAGGTAGTTTTACAGGATTAGTAAACTTCATGGGAAATAACAGATGAATGACTGTGCTCTCATTGAAGTAATTGCACTGGGCAGGACTGCGTGATCACTGACACCTTCGCAACCACCCTCTTCAGTCCTGAACCTGACTTCAGATTCCTGTTTCCCTCACCTTGCTGGACAGAATGGTATTAACCTTTTATACTGAGCAGTGAATACAGTTGAAGAATATCCCAGGGAGAATTCTCCAGGGTCTCTACTGCCTGTGACAACTCATTTCTACACCTGTGATTTGACTTACTAGAATTTTGCTCCTGCTTTTCATAGAAAATGCTGCATGGCTTCTAAACCACCACAGTTTAGGCACCCTCTAGTACAAACAGGAGATACCAGGCTGGCCAGGGCAATTTTCTGGCATCCCAGAGTTTTGGTGGCAGATGCAAGTGTTGCCAAGCCCATGAAAGTGATACTGTTGACAAGCTAGGCTCCCAGATTGCACTTGAACTTTCAGGAAATATTTTTGGAGTTCTTAACCCTACATATTTTTTGTGGATGCCTTTCAAGAATGACTTGTTAGCTTGCAAAGTGAAAGAAACCTTAAAATGACTTGATAAAGCAGGTTACCTCCACAGTTGTAAATTAACTGTATGCATTTCACAGGGGAGACATGTAAAGGAAGGAGGTTTGCCAGAAGTCTGTGCTCTATTACAGTTCAGGGTTTGGCTTGTGATCCTGTGCAATACCCCTGCCCATCCACTCATAGGTGACTACTTAACTAGTCAGAAGTATCAAATGACTGGTTTTGTTGTTTGTCATTGCATAGAAAGCAAACTAGAAAAGCTTGCTTGTATAAAATGAGTATATTATTAATCTCCTATTTTCCATGTCAGTGAGTCAAGAGAATTAGTGCATTTTGTAAATCTGACATCCTGATTGCTGGCATCAGCTGCAGGCTGTGGGTACTGCACAGTTAATAACCTCAGAAAGGTAGTGTGTTGTCTTTTGTGCAAGAGGGATGGACACAGTGCTAAGGAGTTCTCTGCTAACTGGACTCGCACACTACTCGAAAGGAACAAAGCGTTCCCATCCCTCTATCCAAAAATAGAAAAGGGAGAAACAATACTTCTTCAGGCATTTGCCAAAATGATAAGGGATAGGAAAAAAATCCACTTCCAGCTCTACTTTAAGCTCACCAAAATGCTTCTTCACCTATTCCCGTGCTGACGCTGCTGATCACAAACTCCTGAAAGTCCCACCTCATCTGTGCAGGGTAGTGAGAAACAGCAACATTATCTGTCCTGAATTTTAAAATAAAATCATTTGAGAGGGAGAAAAAATGCTAGTGAACTTCTGAAGGAAGTGACAGACTCTTTGATGGCAAAATCGGCATGTCCAGGCCTGAAACCCCACCTCTCACATGTTGTTCACTGGTACATTTAGGTCACTAAAGTACATCTTCAGGGAGGGGCTGCCTCCTGAAAGCTTCAAGATACATTGCTTCCTGTCTCCCTAATCAGCTGTGCAATAGGGTAAATTTAGAAACAGAAGGCAGCACAGGAGTGTTGGCAAGTGGTTTTAGTACACATTAAAACCTGTTTTGGAAAAGTCAGAACAGGTCCTGCATCTCTCCAGCTCAAGGCTCTGAGCAAAATAATAAATGACTTGCATACATTTAACACCTTTCATCCCCAGAGAGCCTGCAGTGTTTTATATAATAGGAGTTATCACCTACCCACCCATGAACAGGCACCTGTGGAAGGCAGGCAGGCTGTATGGGCCAGATGGGGCTCAAGTGTGTTAAAGAGGAAAGTGAAGATGATCATCTCCTCTGTTCAAACACACAGGAGGAATTTAGGTGGGCACATGAAATACCCAGGTTGGAATTTAGCCAGGAAAACAATGTATGAAATAGTCCTGGCTTGGCAATAAGCACAGTGAATTGTTTAATGACCCTGAGCCAAACAGACCATTTCATCTTAACTTACTGAAACTGCTCCCAAACATGTTTATATTCCAAAGAATTCTCTTTCAAGTCTCATGGAGCTTAGGGCAGAATTGTGAACAGCAGAAAGTCAGCTACAAGGAAGACCTTTCTCAGCAGGGAAAAAAGAAAAAAAAAAATTGTAAAGAGAAAGTTTTGAGGTGAAGGAGGTGGGAAATATGCCACTCCCTTAAGGGAAATATATACCAGTAAACAAATGATGTGTAAGTCTGCAGGCCATCATTTTTACCACACTGCTCTGTACCAGAGAACGTGCAAAAGACTGTTCCATTAGAAAGGACCACACACTTCTTTGGCTGGATTTTTTCCCCTCTTACCCAGTTTGATGCTTTTGTTTTTGCCAAGACTGGTATCTGGGCTTAGCTTCAAGCTCATCAGTAGTTCCCCTAGAGTTTCAGCCAAAAATACATCTTTTCCACAAAGGCTGGATGATTTTCAGGATGATTTTACTTCTCTGCAGGAGGTTTTTCTCCTACTAAGTGGGAGTTGTGCTCAATCTATTGTATCTTGGCCACAGTCAAACTTGACTTGCTGGGTTAATTCACAGACAAATTGCAGTATATTTAGTTAGAAGACAGACAGCACTAAAGCACCCTTTACCACAGTGGAAACATTTTGTCCAGTTTATTAAAGCAGCTGAGCTTAATTAAAGAATGTTAATATTTTTAATAGAAGAAAAAAGCAAGTACCAAAAGACATCTTAAGCAGAGAAAGGGCCAGTGTTTGGAAACCAAAACTGAACAAATGGAAATAACAAGTAAAGTTTTTCTTGGTTAGTTTGTTTTAAATTCTTATTATTTTTTATTTTTATTTTACTTTTACACCATTGGTATGATCATCCATTGTAAGGAATTAACAGACAAAGTTACGGAGTCAAAACTGCACCTTTCCAAGGGGTTATCTTAGCTAACGACAAATTGCAGGAGCAACAGGGGTTGCCAGTTGATGTAAGGAAGGGGTCCATTCATCTGAAACTCTAGGAACCTGCATTTTTTAACCTAGTGTTTGAACTCTAACAGTGGCCCCAGTTCAGTTCAGTTGGTGCTCAGGAATGGACGTCAGAGCTCAGCTAGATCGCCCAGCCCCCTCAAGGCTGGGTCAGGTCCATCCCATTTCTGAGAGATGCTCATCTAACTTGTTGAGTTCTGACATTGTAAGAACTACTACAGACTCCTCAGACACCCCAACAAGATACTCAGAGGAGTAAAAGAAGGTTTTCTTAATATGGTTTACCGTACTCCAGAGTAACTTCTCATCCTCTGCTCTGTGGATAATAGATTGATAGAAGCAGTTGCTTTTTACTCGAAGATCATCTTTAACAATTTAATCAGCTTTTCTTTAGATAAATGACCCAACTACTATAATCTTCCTCTCTCACATTTTCCTTATCATCACTGCTCTCCTCTGAACCATGTTCAGTCCCTGTCTTTCATCAAATGCTGTACCCAAAAGGCTGACCAGCACTGCAGCTGCTCAGTGATATGAACCAGCATAGGATTCTTCTTTGCCTGTTGTATTTGCATTTGTGCATCTCATAAGAGCATATGCATTTATCTCTCAGTTAAATAACAGTTAAATCAATTTTGTGATGTTCTCCTGAGCCACAAAAGCAATTTTATCTCCTGAGCTACTAGGTCCTAATCTTTGATTCCTGTAGCTGACTACTTCTGAGTACATGCTCGTTAATCTGTCTCAATTGGTTTGTCTCCATGTTTTCTCTAAACACTTCACTGTCTGATCTTGTCTTACAGCACACTCGGAGCCCCTACAAATTTTGTGTGCGTGTGTTTCTAAATACAGTCCACAAGTATATGCAAGTGTATTAATGCCTAAAATGTAAACATGTATATAAATGCATAAAATGTAAACATCTTGGCTGAGACCTGAGTATTTGAATAACACAGAAAGTATAAAATTCATTTCTACAGATAATGTAATGGGAAAAATAAAAGAAAAAAGGCAAAAAAAAAAAGCCACTCTAATCAGTGCTAGAAGTAGAAGCAACTAGATCACTCAGTTTGCCTACTATGGGATATAAAAATCTCCTCTTTTTTCCAGTAGCAGACTAGTCCAATGCAAGGTCCAAAGGGCTGATTCAAAATCTAAGGTCCCAGAATTACAGAATTGTTATGGTTGGAAAAGACCTTGAAGATCATCGAATCTGACCTTTGACTGGACACCACCATGTCAACTAAACCATAGCACTAAATGCCACACCCAGTCATTTCTTGAACACTTCCACAGATGGTGACTCCACCACTTCCTTGGGGTGATGAGGATGCACTTGATCCCCTCATCCAGATCATCAATAAAGATATAAAATAGAACTGGCCCAAATACTGAGCACCAGGGAACCCTAGTTGTGACCAGCCCCCAGCTGGATATAACTCCAGTCACCACCACTCTCTGGGCCTCCTATCCAGACAGTTTTTTACCCAGCAAAGAGTGCACCAGTCCAAGCCACAAGTAGCCCAATTCTCCAGGAGAATGCTGCGTGAGACAGTATTGAAGGCTTTACTGAATTCCAGGTAGACAACATCCACAGCTTTTCCCTTATCTATGAAGTGAGTCACCTGATCATAAAAGATATCAGGTTGGTCAAGCAGGACCTGCCTTTCCTAAACCCATGCTTCCCAGAATTCTAGCTTCAAAAGCACCCTGAATCTGTTTCAAATGCTTGGACATCAACTCGTCATCTTATATTCCACTGCTGCTGTTCTAACAAAGGCATACCTAGCAACAAAGTCAGAGCACAGAAATACTTACACTCAAGCGCAGAATAAATCCACACGTTCATACATTTTAAAGCAGTGTAGGCCCACCCATGGAGGCAGTTTAAATCTTCAAAAACAAAAGAAACCCCAGCAACTGTCATGGGATCTTGGGATAGGGAAGTAATCCAAAAACATCTTAATCTCTATTTAAAAAGAATAACTCAAGCAAGTAGCACAGTATGTGCTACTTGTCAGTGGAACATGGCACTCAGTTGTATTAGGCACCCATTAGGTGTTTAATCTCTGCCATGAGTAAACACTTTGCTCCATAATGTACCAGTTCCCTGTCTCCATAGCCACACACACACATCTGTGTTTGTGTATGCACATGCATGACTGTCCAGTTACAGAGGGCACACATGCTAAGGTGCATAACATGGATTATGCATTAATCTTGAACGTAAACTTCAGTGTAGACAAATCTGATCTGCATCCATCTCCTCATCTGTCCCAGTTTAAAAGCTAAAGATGCATTCTCACAGGGGGCAGTGATTGGCAACCCAACTTCTCTTACCCAGCTCCCAAAAGCTGACTATTCAAAACTGGTTTCTTGAGAGGCAGCACAGCGGAATATCATGTGCATTCATATTCTCATTATTCATTGTTTTTCTGATTGAAATGCTTCTACATCACATCTAAAAACTCGAAGATTGAAAAATAAGCAACAACTTTGCAGACTTTATAAAGATGGCACTTCTACTGTTTTTTTTTCCTTGTGAAGCCTAGAATAAATATAATGCTCATGAGAAACTGAGTTGTCATTAGGCAGGAAATTAGTGTTTATATATAGTGCATCTATATATAGACACATACACAAATGCATGCAGCGTTACTCTATGCCTGCATATATATACAGTGATGCAAGATTGTTTTCCCCTTCACACTCGTGATCAAGGTACTCTCATACCTAAATGATTATTCTGGCTTCCATGTAGCAGATCATTAAAAATCCTAATCTAAAAAATAGCTAAAACCCTAAGGACGTAGGCATAAAAGTTTTCAGAGAAGGAAGAGTTGGTGCACATTAATCTGTCAGTGGTAACTGTGCACTCTTGTCTTCCACCAAATACAAGGAAATTCAAGTTAACTGGTAAGCAGCAGAGAAGGGCTAACTCAAGTCAGTTCACCCTTCCTACTGAGTGTCCCCATCCAAGTGGAAACTATCATTTGATATGCACTAACATATTGCCTTTCTATAATGCATTTCTATGTGCATCAGATGCATACCTTATACTATATTGCAAAAATTATATTCCTGTGTGGTGCTGCCACCGAGTAAAAGAGCCCCAGAATAGCACAGTTTGAGAGTGAATTAATGCTTTACCCTCAAAGCATTTTGCAAACATTAACATTTCAGTGCTCCCAAGACACAAGTAAATCCATGCACACAGCCTTGCTTAAAGGCCCAGCAGAAAGGCGGATGTGCCATCACATGGTGGGAGTCATCTTTATTCAGAGCAGTGCATATCCAGGTAGATTGCACATGACTACATTTAAAAAAACATCTTTATCCTGTTTCAGTTTCAGTTGTCACCAATGCACTTACTTGAATAACGTGGTCGTCTGTTAGATATCAGTGATATTAAAAATTAAATGCAAGCAAATGTGAAGAGACAAGTGCATCAGATATCTTCACTTGGTTAGAAGTGACACATTCCCAAGAGCAGCTAAGAAACACTGGCCTTATGCAGCATCAGTACAGGTCTGCTTCCTTCCTATTTTCATGGATCTCACCAGACTCCATTACTTTTTTTTTAATGTGATGATAAAGCAAAATCCACATATCACAACAGTAAACTTAATCAGCACAGATGACAGTTGTAAGGAACCTGAGCCTTCCTGCAATCATGAATTTTCACATAAACCCAGCTTATTTTCCAAACCATGGCTTTGGTTTGGAAAATGGATGAGAGGAACTTGGATACTGATATCACAGCTTGGATGACAGGTTTTCTAGCATTCCTGCCACTAAGCTGCAAAGTGAAATTTGTATTTCTCAGTGATCTATTGGTGCTTATCACATTCAGATTACTTAGAAGAAGATTTATCCATAGAAAGATAACCAGATCCTGAAAGGCTGTTCACAGGAACAAAGACCGGTAAAGGGAAAGTAATTTCTTAAGTGAAAACAAAAATTAAGAAATAAAGGAAGTCATGTAGTTTTATACACTGATGAGTATAAATCAAATCCCAGGGCTTTAAAGCAGTTGGTAGAATAACCTGTGGGCAGGGATGAAGGGGGTGGCAGGTACGGGCTGCAGCAGCAGCAGAGCTTTAACAAGCCAAGCAGTTGTTACCTTTTTGTAGCACTGACTTTTCACAGCAGCAGCCTGAATTTCTCCTGTACTTGCTCACCCACAGCCTTTGATTTTGCCAGCAGCTTCTTGGACTACAAAGACATCGGTGAGGGCTTTCAGGCTGAAGGCCACTGTTCTGACCAGAAGGAACCTCACAGTTACTGCCATTTGCTGTGAGGTATCACCATCTAAATCACACCATTTCTTAGCACTGGGGGTCTGGGATTTTGTCATATACATACATAACCAGTTATCTCCTTACAACTGTAGACTTTCAAAGTCCAGGATTACAGCTGAACCTCTGAGAGGCCTCTGGGTCACACTTGTCAACAGCGGATGATGTCTATGAAAGGATTACATCGCTTGGTGAATTCTGAAAAGGGTCCCTTGTCAGTCAAGAGAGCTAATTGTATTTTTATGCCTAACATGAAACTATGAGAGAAAGACTGAATCAAACTGTCAGCTTAAAAAAAAACCCATCACTGTCAACATCAGGTTGAAGTTCTGGGTAGGAGTCGTCCAGTAGGCACAAGGGCACCCTGTGCCCCTGCTAGGACAGCTGGCTGTAGAAAACAAAAATAATAAAATAACCAACTTTTCGAGTCTCAAACAAGAACAGGAAACCACCATTATTCAAAAAAATCATGCTTCCCAATAACCATCCTGTAACAGGAGTTGGGCAGCAGCACGTTTGGAGTCAGTCTGTAATTTCTGTTATATATTACAGACTTTAAACAGGATGGCAGTTGGATTCTGGAGAGGAGGAACTCTGCTCTCCTCAGGGGATGAACAGCACTTAGCACTACAATCCCAGTTTTTAGGTGTTAGGAAAGCAAAACTCACATATGGTAAATACAATAAATAATTTAAAACACATGAGAGCAGCTAAGAAATAAGACCTATGGGGAGAAAGGAGAAAGATCTAGTGCACCATTTTTATGGAGCTCTAGTTGGTTGTTGCAGAACATTGAAGAAAAAGCCTCTTGGGCTGCTCCTGACCCCTCCCTTTAAAAAAACCCGCAAATCCAAACCAACAGACAACAAAACCCCCATCAAAAAAACGATGACAAAAAAAAAAAACCAAGCCCCCATGCTAAGAGAGAGAGGAAAATCTAATAAAATTACTTTGCCTCTCATGTTCTAATACAAGCCAATTTAATATAGCAAATACTGTCAACAGAGTGACCAACTTCATTCCCACATAGAGATAATACCAGTCAGTGACAGCCTTTATCTGTAGCATTCACTGGTACAACCTCTGCATTAAGACAGAGGAGTACGTTTGGAAAAGTAAACATCATGATTTTTCCACAAAAACCATTAGGCAGATTTGTCAGATATATTGGTATTTATACATTTCTCATTCAACACACTTTCTCCATCTGTAGAGAAAAATACATCAGCGGTTTCCTTTAAGAGGCATCAAGTACTGGATAAGCTCTACCGTATATTCTAAAGACAACTTGTTTCTTCAGTTAGTGTTGGTTTTACCATTTCATGTCAACCAAGATCTCTCATGCTGTACAGATGTCTTCCTACTGTGATGACACCTAAATTTAGAGAGTGCAGAAAACCGCTGTTAGCAATAAGAAGTGGTGACAAGGGACAAGAAGCACACTTTTACTCTTCAACGTGAACATATAAACGCTGGATGCTGATACTGCAAATCAAATCAATGGCCCCACTTAGTGTCCAAATGAAACTCCAAAACAGGAGGTGCTAGACAGATCATAGCCCGGTTTCAAATCATTATTTTGTAATGATCCAAGATGAAAAATGCTTTTTTTGGCTAATAACTTGCACTTGCTTCCTTGGAAGCGTACTATTTCTGACTTAATGAAATTAATACTTTTTATTTTTAACTAAGTGTTGAAAATATTTCAAAGAGCATTGCCAAGTGAGCCTTGAACACCTGGAGCAAATATCCTGCTTTGCAGTAATACAGTCTATTTATGGTTGCCTCAGAAGGTCACTCATACTTCAACTACTGCAGTATGTCACCACTTTATAAATGAGAGTGATATCAGCAAATAAAATAGGTGCCTTATCCTTCCCTAGCACCGGTTTTCTAATCCGAGGTGCAAGGTGTGATGTTAGGCTTAAATTTAAAGGACCTGGGTGACTAAAGATGGCTATGAGGAGTACAAGACAAAAGGAGAGAAGCATCAAGCCCTGGACCCTTAATTAACAAAACACAAATGGACTGAATTTCACAGGGTTGGGGCATTTTGGTGCTGAATAGTAGTAGTAACTCTGGAACTGCTAAACGCAAATAGTGTACAACTTTGGCCATTACATTAAAAAAAACCCCACTTTTCAGAATTTCTCTTTTAGAGAAGGTCGAAATTAACGAATCCTGTCAAGATATGTTAAACTAAAATCTTCAGATACTTTCAAGGTATGTCATTACATATTTCCCAATTCATAAGTCAAAACTTGGAAATTAAAATAGTGTGTCTTTATTGATAGTCTGCCACAAATTAATGCATAAACTTAGTTAGCCAAAAATGTATCTGCCATCTGAACATGGCAAGCATATCTGCAAAAAGTGGATGCTTTCTTCTAGTAGATAATCAGATGTTCTGTTACCAGTTCTCACTATAGTGCCGAATGCAATTAAAGAATTGTTTTACACAAGCTGCCTGACGCTCAGCAGAATCACTGTCTCTTCATTATTGCAAGGACACGGAGATGTATACTTTAATGTTAAGCCTTCACTGACATTAGTGGGACTCATTTGTCTCTCAGGTGAGCTTGCACACCATTTTTGCAGGATTGGAGTTTATGACTACAAAAGCAGTGACAAGGGGGACAAGAACAGACGCACTACAATAGGCATTCCAACAATTCAATGCATCCATCTTACTGAAGGAAATCATATCTTTACATACCACTGAATGTTAAAAACAAACAAAGAAGTTTAAGCACAAAGTATATATTTATAACAAATAAAACAACTGAAAAAGTATTACATAAAGAAAAAATAATGTAACAGAATGTACTTAAGTACCTAGCTTACAGTCATGCTCGTATCTAAAAATAACATTGGTAAGTAATATATATAATTTTGGACATAATTCTCTAACATACGACATGATTCTGTGATTCTAAATGTGGAGAGTACTTTTTCCAAGATACAGAACACAAATTATTTTACACAGGCACACCTGTTAATTTGTATAAAAAACATGCTTGTAAGTGAAAAGGTCACTGTAGTACTAATTTACCATGTAGTGTTAATCATGTTGAAATCGTCTCTTCTCCTTTTGCATTGGTGAGCGCCAACACTGAATGGTACAATATTTGATCCATGTGGTTTACTGACACTGCAACCTGTTTCCAAGCAGTAGCCCTGCCCGGGTGTTAACAGCACAGTACTGTACAGCCCCATCTGTCTGCATATAGTGTATTTATAACTAAAAGCTATTACAATTATTACAATGATTTCTGTTTCAATATATACAACAGTATAAAATACTACCCAAAAAACTTTTGTATTGCAAACAATTTTAACCACTTCATCAAACAATGCATTTGCAGAATTAAAAAAAAAAAATAACCCAAATTAATGCTGATTGCCAACAGTACAGCATCTCTATTGTATGTTTCCTAATAAATGAGAGAACGGAAGTGTCTTATAATCAATTAAAATAAGTATCACAAAACATAATTAATGTTAGAGCAGTTCAAGGATTCCCAGTTTGTCAGTATCTACCCTAAGCAGTGCTACTCAAATACAGTATAAGCCATTTAGTGTTTCTACACTGAGAATAAAACATTCAAATATTAAAGCTGCGACAAACACACAAAAGCAAGGAAAGAAAATTTGTTCTGTACTCATTTCTGCTGGAGCAAGGTACAGCATGTCAGGAGTTTGCACTCGGTGCATCATATCTGGTTGTGTGTACAGACTGAGGAATGAGAGGCTGGAGAGCAGTGCCGCAGAAAGGGACTGGGGTGTCCTGGTCCATGGCAAGCTGAACATGAGTCAGCAGTGCCCTGGCTGCCAGGAGGGCCAAGTGTGTCCTGGGGGGGCATCAGGCAAAGCATTGCCAGCCGGTCGAGGGAGGGGATTGTCCCGCTCTGCTCTGCACTGGGGAGGGCCTCACCTTCAATATTGTTTGCAGTTTTGGGCACCACAATATAAAACAGATATTAAGCTCTTAGAGAGCAAGGGCCACAAGGATGATGAAGGGACTGGAGGAGAAGCCTTATGAGGAATGGCTGAGGTCACTTGGTTTGTCCAGCTTGGAGAAGAGGAGACTGAGGAGAGACCTCATTATAGTCTTCAACATCCTCATGAGGGGAAGTAGAGAGACAGGTACTGATCTCCTCACTCTCATGACCAGTGACAGAACCCAAAGGCCTGAAGTTGTGTCAGGGGAGGTTTAGGTTAGATATCAGGAAAAGTTTCTTCATGCACAGGCTTCCCAGGGAAGTGGTCACAGCATCAAGCCTGTCTGAGTTCAAGAAGCATTTGGACAATGCTCTCAGGCATATGATGTGATTTTTGGGGTGTCCTGTGCAGGGCCAAGAGTTGGACTTCATGATCTTGATGGGTCCCTTCCTACTCAGTATACTCAGTATATATGGTTCTGTATGAGCTACGATACCTGGATACAACTGTGGAAGACAACTGAAATGGAATCAACTCTGACTTTCCTTGCTGTTGTGGTTTTATGTCAGACCATTCAAGTTATAACAACTTAGTGTCCTTTTTTTTCCTCTCCTGAAGGGAGTGAGAGAGAAGAATTCATAATAAAGTTGCAAAAATGCTACTAAAATCCCTATCTTGGACACAATACACTGCTTTAGGAGCTACTGTGTCATTGCACAATATAAGTGGCCTATTTATCGCTGAAGTATTGGTGTAGCAGAATATATTTGTCATTGTGGATGTGTTTTAAAAATTAGTATTTTAAAACTTGCTTGTATCCCATAACAAGCCACAAAATTTTGTGTTTTTCAAACACTAATATCCTTACGTAAAATAGTAAGTTTACATTTATAGTGGCAAATTTCAAATCTCTGCCTCTGCTGCTCCAGTTTTTAAAATGAACTTGGTTCAGAGTTTTCGTTCTTTACATCATCCTAAAACAGAACTATTTCTGAAGCATAAAAAAAAATCCAAATGGCAATGATAATATCGGGGGGTTTTTTGTCTGTTTTGCTGATTCATTCCTAACTTGAAAAATAATCAACGTCTTAAAAAGCAAAACAATAAAACCCCAAAAATCTCTCCTCGGGAATAGTCCCTGCTAAGTGAGATTTTTTTTTTCAAAACCAAGTTACACGCCTAGAGTATCTTTATAGTCATGTTATACACCCTTGAAAATAAAGGCTCATGTTGAGAATGGTGACAGGCCCTTAATTATAGAGGTGTTAACTGGTGACACTTTTTCATCAGAAAAAGCCCAAAAGCCCCACAAAAATTCATAGCTTATATTGAAAGTTTGATTCATGCTCATTTTGTTCATTTAAAAATACTCTTTGGAAACTTGTGTCAACTCCTGCAGACAACTTAGTGATACATCTTTTCCTGTTAAAATAAAGATAATTCATATTCACCTCTACCCCATGCTAAGCTCTACTACTAATATACACTTCATTACCTGCTCATGTCACCATCTAACACATATCTTTACATTCTTCTACATATAGTGTCCAGGGCTTATTTTTCACCAAACAGAATTTGATAACTATTACACTTAGAAGTTTTAATTGAGGATTTTTTGGTGTTCTAGCCTTTTCATTGCAACGCACAGTGACATTAATGGTTCAGACTTTTTGTCCATGCTAACTTGAGAGAAATTTTTCACCAATTTTTTCCCATTAAGGATTTTAAAATCTAAACTCAGAGATCAAAACTGAAAACCAGAAGAGAGATTAGATGCATGTAATTTTAAAATGGTTTCTGCTACTTTAAAATGCATTTAAAAATTGTACATACAACACAGTATTTTAACTTTTACATTGCTGTTATCAGATTCTAATTCAAAATCTTGCAAATATACACGAAAAATAAGCCACTGGTCATAAATTCTAATGATTACATTCAAAACTAGCCTTTAAAAAAATAAAAAAGTTACAGGCAAAACATACTGGTTTATGTACTCACTAGCTTATCAGGCTACAATAGGCATGTTTTAAGTATAAAAAAGCAGACAATTCAGATTTAAATAAGACTGTGTGAAATCAGAAAAACCCCTTAGATTTCACTATTAAAAAAACCCCAAGAACACCTATAATTACTTCCCATCCTACAGCTACAGTTAAACCAACTAACAAAAATAATCAAAGTATTGATGACAAACAAAAGTTAGGCTAGAGTATGTGGCAACAATCAAAGTTCATATACGTTTCTATGTAAAATGACTCATGATTTACTATAACATATGAAGAAGAGCACTTCGTGACTAATGAAAGAGCTACTAGTAGAAACACTTAATGCCAAACAGTCTTCAGCCCTCCTTTAAGTTGTATCTCCAAATCAGTATTGACTTCTTTTGACCAGATACATCATTTTTGGCTTGTCACCCGAGTATGTCATGTTTTACCACTTGTCACAGGCAGCAGTAGACAACTAGCTAAGCAAACTACAAGCAGTGACATGCAGAAATTAACTCTCAAATCTGAGTACTTAGATAAAATGATATGCAAGCGCACACTAGGACAGAAGGAATGGCATTCGTCATCCAAATAGGCTCATCATCCCTCCCCACCCCCCTTGAACAGTAGTTGCAACAGCAATAGAAAAAAATCAAGATGTCTGTTCTTCAGAGTCAACTGTGGAAAAAAGTCAGCAATATATAACAGCAGCGATGGACAAGGAAGAGCAAACTGAAAGAATCTCGTTGAATATTTGTTCATTTACTTTTCTGAACACAAGCCAAAGTGTGCCACACTGGCTTGTTCTGAACTTCAGATACAGATGTCCTAATCTCCTTAGATCCTTCACAGATTTAGAATTCAGTCTCCCTGAGGCCCCTATAACCAAGTAAGAAAACTCTCTTTATCTAGCTTGGTGGCTGCCAAGACAGATTCCATGTCATTAAGGATGTCAGAGCTCAAAGCCTCTTGCAGACTTGGCATCAGTTCTTCTCCTTCTATATTCATCCCATCTCCTTCCAGTGTCCCAAGGTCCACATTTGTCCCTGGAATGGCTTCAAGGTAGTCTGGGAAACGGTTCTGATGGGATGGTATGTTACTTTGGCCGATACTGTCACCTAGTTATAACACAAAGTAAGATGGATATTAAATATACTGGAAGTACCAAACCTATAATTTAACAGGACAACTGGTTAAAGGTTAATCATGTATCTCTTGCATTATACAAACAATGTGATTCACAAAAATCCATCACAAACCCCAAGGGTAACTTGAATGCATGTAGATGTACAAAGAACATGTCTTTGTTTCAAATTTTCATCTACGCAACCCAAATCTCTACAGATCTTTGATGTCATTTAGCATAATATGATTTTTACACTTAAAGGAAGAAGACAATACTGAATCAAATACAGTTTTGGAGTAGTATTAACAACACTGGAGGAGATATTGTTCTTAGCTCTGAACAAAAAATATACTTTAAAAAGCAAATTCCTTATAACACACTCAAATTTCTTATAACAACAAGAGTGATTCTGTTTATGAGCAATCTCCCATCCTTCCAATACAGTTGATTATCAATACGTTTTTTACAAATCTAACCATAACATTTCTATTACAGAAATAGGGGAAATAGAAAAAATAGAAAAAGGTAGAAAAACAATGCAAAAAGTATCACAGCTTCTCAGAGTTAACTGTTTTCATTGCAAATGGATACAAGTATATTAGGAAAACATGCATTAAAAATGAACACAAAACCAGACCTGTATCCATCTCATCAACACTGTTCAGGAAGTCATCTGGGGTTCTGGGTACACTGTAACTGCTCATGCTAAGTCCACTATCTGTGCTTTCATCTCTGGAGTGATATGTTCCACTGCAACAGAAGAAAGACAAAAAAATGAGGGTTTTTGAAGAAAAACAGAGGATTATAGAAGAAAATAAAATAGATGCTTGTTTTCAACCAATTCAAGGGCTTTGGAAACATTGCTGTCCTGAGAAATGCTCTACTGTGATAAAAAAACTGAAGCCTTTGTCTGGGTGGGACACCTGGGTTGTACTTTATGCAGACCTTTTCCAATTAAAACCATATTATTTAGATTCAATTTAACTTGATGAGAGCATATTCAAGCAGCTTTAAGAAACTGCCTACTTGTGTTCTGCATAATTTTAATATTTTCACACCCACCCACCCACAGCTAAAACCATTGGAAGCATATGAGATAGTCTGTGATGATTATAAAAATAATAATAATGATGGCTCATCCTTTCAGGCTTCCATAAGGATAACAAAAAAATATTTCTAACTACTAATGTCTTCATGTTTAATCAACCACTGAAGTATATTTTTAGGTCACTGCTGTTATAAATAGTTGGAACTCCTTTAGCTATTCTTCAATTGCTTCCCACTGCTGCATTACTACTTGTTCAGTCACACGTCAAGGCAACAGAGTGCCCTAATATAAATCAAATACTAGTACAGAAGCTGTCCTGTAAACAAACCCCGCTCAGAATGATCCTGTTGACAGAACGGTTAACCAAACTAATGGCATGGGGCCTTACGTGCACTCACTTTCTTACTGCCATCTTACCGCCAGCGCAGCGAGCAAAACCAAGAAAGCCACAGTGGGAAATTTGGGATGGGGCGGGGAAGCTGGCCAGTGGATTGAGTTTACATAGCAAGGTTTTGGTAGCAAGGGGTCTGCAGGGATGTACCCTGTGAGAAGGCACCAGGAGCTGATCCGACGTCTGACCCAGCTGGTTCCAGCTGGCTCCAAAGTGGTCCAACTGCCCAAAGCTGAGCCCATCAGTGACAGCGGTGGTACCTTTGTGATAACATATTTTTTAAAAAAGAGTAAAAATGCTGAACAGATGGGAGAGAGGAGAGGAGTGAGAATATGTGAGAGAAACAGCCCTGCAGGCACCAAGGTCAGTGCAGAAGGAGGGGGAGCAGGTGCTCCAGATGCCAGAGCAGAGACTTCCCCTGCAGCCCAAGGTGCAGACCATGGTGAAGCAGCTGTGCTCCTGCAGCCCATGGAGGTAACATGATGGAGCAGAGATCCACCTGCAGCCCCTGGAGGACCCTGTGTTGGAGCAGGGGGGCATGCCTTGAAGGAAGCTGTAGTCCATGGAGAGGCCAAGTTAGAGCAGGCTCCTGGCAAGAGCTCCAGCCTGTGGAGAGGAGCCCACGCCAGAGGAGGTCTGATGGCAGGAGCAGTGGCCTGCATAAGCAGTTGCAGGAGCACACTACTACCTCCCTTCCCCTGCATTTCCTAATATCCAGTCTTTTCACAAAATATTTTCAAAATCTATATTTCTTCAGGTTGTGGTAGCATTCACTGAGAATCTTTACTGATTTTCCAGCCTGCATACTAAATGAAGATCAACTTGATTTACTGTTCAAATTAGCATCTGAAGACATACTGATACTTCTCATAATGTGCTTGTGAAGTATATAGTATATGTCTTTTTATTAAGAATGAAGAACCAAAATGGTGATGAACAGCTATTCAACATTGGATGCCAGTAGAATGCCATAAGACATATATATGTATTAGATTTCATGAGGACATCTTTACCATATGAGAAAGGAACCTAACATTTCTTTACAGTTAAATCATAAATATTTCTCTTTTTTTAGATTGATTTAAGAATAGAATCACCACACATTTGACACAATCCTAATAAATAAACTATTTAAAACTTCTGTGAAAAAAGATACTGGTTTACTTTATGGGACAAAATACCAAAAACAGAACTGAGGCAATGCTGAACTAAATCACTTTAGTGGAGAAGGCTTTTTGGCTGCTGCTCTCACACTTGGAATGTCCAGCACTTCTCTTCAAATCACTCCTTAATATACATTTCCTCTTTCTTCCACAAGGATTTCTTCATTTAGTAGTCATACCACCCAAAATTACCACATTGAACTAAACAGCATTACCCAAAATAGAGTGGATTCTTCTTCAACTAATAACTATTAAAATATGTGTACACAAAAGAAGAAATACCAATTTAGGAGTTAAACAGAGAATTACCATCACTACCAATATAAATCTAGCAGACAAAAATATATGAACAGTGTGGTAAATCAAAAGGTGAAATAGTCTAATAAAATCTGCACTGTTGAATGACCCATTCAAAAAAATCAAATATGCCACAATGACAGGAAGTACTGAAGATAGCAGGCAGAAGATTAGACTATGTACATGAAAACACTACTGCATGTTTTCTCAAATTGCTCCAGTGTACTCATTATTTTCTGAGATTTTTTTTTTTTAATGTTTCTATTATACAAGCAGTGGACTACCTAAACTTTGCATATCCAAATTCAGGGCCTAAAACTAGGACCTAGGCCTAAAATTAGTTCACCAGGAACTTTATATACAGCCTATAAAGACAGAACGAAGTATTTCCCTAAGTCTGAACTTTAACATAAGGAATATCAACAAGAACTTTAGAGCAAAACTATTGGACTGCTGTATCTAATTCAGGACAGCAAAGCATTTTCACAAATGTCCTTTCTTAAAAATCCCTTTCCCATACCCATATGATAGAATTAAATGAGGTGATGCACATAAAATAACCTAGAAGGAGACAATGCTCAGATCAAAATGCAAATTAAAATATTCTGAACTCAAGTCAAGTACACATTTTTAATATTTTGCATGGAGTAAGGGCTACAAAAAAAGCCCACAAACCCAGTCAAACCTATATGCAACTAGGCAAGCAGTATCTTTTTGCACTTTACAGTAAATATCAACCTGCCATGAAATTACAAAACATGAATTTGCCCTTTCTAGCTTTTGTCCTGTTTGTAGCTAATGGCAAAGATCCATCACTTTGTATTTCATGTGTGTAGACTCACAATGGATAAACTGCATCAGCCCATTGCTGTGGCCATTTGAAACCTGAAGATGTATTTCTTTCAGAAAACAGGTTTTGAAGATGTGAGGACCTGTATGTATGATGGCAACAGCCTTCCAGAAATTCAAGTTAGTATGTTACTAGAACACATCAAGACCATCATCTGTCTACTGAGCCTTCTCAGAGGAGAGCAGGTCAGGTTTAACATTTCTTGTCCTTTCTATACTTTAGGACAAGACCAGCACAGCTGCAGCTCACACAAGATCCCAGGATGAATTCCATAGAGGATAATCCCTCCCTCTAACAAAAAATTAAGTTTTCTAGTCATATTTATCTGTGTAGGAGATAAATTTTCCTGAGGGGTTACCCAAAATACAGACATCATTCATCTCAAGCTCCAGTAGTTTTTCCAAAGTTGTAATGTTTAGTATGAAGCATTTGCAAGCTGTAATTTGAATAGTATTTCCAGCATAACAAACACTCCAACTCAGAGGGATTAAGGAAAAAGTTATATTAAAAACTAGTGTATACTGTAAAATTCTAAATCTTGAATTAAAATACCCACTTCAAAATAATACAGCGTTTAAAATGAAACATGCCACTATTTGCCAACCTAACATTAAGAGAGTAAAAATACTACTAAATACTTGAAATGGAAGGAAGGGATGAATGGAGAAACTTTAAAATTAACCTCAAGGTGTAGTCCTAAATGTGCCTCACAGTTCATTTGATCTCACAGCGAGCTATTCACAAATTCTTTGAGTCAGTAATTTGAAATGACTGTTAGTCAACAGATTATGCAGAGACAAACATGTTATGACTTTGAATAAAAACCTTCCTACAAGTCTGAACAGACTACTTCCTCCCACAGGAGACAGCTTTTAATCCTCAACTTTTACTAGACTTGCCATTTAAGGAAAGATTCATTTACAGCTGTGGCTCTTGGCACAGACAGATGTTCAAAATAAACTATTACATGTACCAAACAGAATTTTAAATCAAATTTTTTTCCTCTAGTAGCTACTCCTACAAACCTGTTAAGAAAGGGATCAGAACTATTTGTAGTCATTGTTCTCAGTTCCTGAGACATTCCAGGAGATGACACGGGGTTTTGCGATCCACCGTCTTGTTCCATTGTTGGAAGCTGGCTACGGAGAGCCAATTCCTAGAACAGCAGGAGGGGGGAAAAAGAGAGATCATGTTAGGCATTTCAATGCACTTTTCAGATACACAGATACATGACATTATAGATAATTGATGCTTTTACTGCTTCCAGTTACAAGAGTTAAATGAAATTAAGTTTCTGAGGACAAAGCAAGAATCCGTCCTGGCTTCAATGACAATGCAAGTTCCACAAATCATGCCCAGCATTACAGAGACTGCACTGAAAATGTATTTATGGATACAAATATCTGTATATTTACATAAATATTTTCTAATTCATTTCAATATCTTTTTGCTAAGTATATTCTTAAGACCAAAAAAAGAATTGCTAATACTATCTGACCCCAAATATATCTCTGTCTACCTCTACTGATTAGCACTTTCCCCCTGTTTCTCTTAAATTCTGATTCACTCCCTGGTTTCCTTTGTACCTTTCTTGTTTCAAGTCTTCCCCATTCACTCTTCCTGTTTGAGGCATGTATTTTGAAATTTCTGACTGATCAAATCTATTTGATCTGTCCCACAAATAAATCCCAAAGCTCTTTAAATCCCCAGTAATTTCTTCATAAAACTTAAGACACTGCTATTCTGAAGTTACAAACCTAGATTACATATACATTTTTACACATCTGACCGTTCACCAGCTTGAATCAAACCATCCATAAAGCCTGTCATTAGTAATTAATGAAAATAACTTTTAACATAAAATACATGAAATTAAAGGTGGATGGACATAAGCAGCACTTTATGCAATTTCCAGTGGTCCCTCTCCCCCTTTTTAAACAAGTAATCAATGAGTTAAACATGTGAAAGAAAAAATAATTTTCTTCAAGCAACTCTCCTAAAACATCATCAATGGCTCACCATGACTGAGCTTTGTTAATGTAAAGACTGGTAAATAAATCTTTTGACTATCTTGTTACCATTATTAGTAGTATGTCATTTCCAGGTTGTGCCTGGAAAGATAACCTCAGGCAAAACCAATCTTGTCAGTCTTCACAATACCCAATATTTCTCACTTGTAAAAGTGAAAGATCTTCATCCATTCTCAATGACAAGCCTAAGGACTACTGTACTGTACACTTTTAAAATATAAAAAATAACCTTTCTCCAATTCTTCTAGTGTTTTCTTTTTAAAAAAGTTTTAAGGTTATTTTATTTTCCAGCAGATTGTGCTGGAATACTTCCCTCCTGCCTGTTTTTTTAACTTTTCTCATCTGCATATGCTTCACTCCCATTCCTGTGGATTATTACGTATCCCTTTAATACCAAGTTTTACGTCTTGCACTAGAAGATTTTCTCACTACACTTGATTAGGTCTTTGCAGAAAGTGTACAAACATATCACTGGTTTTTGTGTTCATCACATCCAACTTCCTACTTCAAGTAAATCCAGTCCCCTGCTTACCACCACTTACTTTGCCACTGTTCTAACAAACAGTAATAATACTCCTTCCTCATTTCCAGATCACATGATGCTAGGTGCCTTCTAATAATTTATAAAGGTTTATCCATATAATTTTCATTTGCTTATGTACTAAACCCAAGTTGAAAGCCTATATAATGAGGTCTTACTTTACAGCTAAGTATACAAACTTTTATCAGTCACGAATTACCTGATATACAGGTAGACTAAATCCATTTAGAAAAAAACCAAAAAGTTTTCATTCCTGGAATGCTTCCTAAACAGTGATCTGAAGAAGGCAGAAGGTCTTAAAACAGCCATCCCAGAGATGGCTCACTCACATGCTTTGTCCTTTTCCCCTTCCCTCTTGGTTTGATCTGTACATTGCATCTTTATTTCCTTGAGCTGCAGTCCCTGACTAGGATGAAGAGGAGGAGCCAAAACTGCAGAAGAAGCTTAATCATACACCAGTGCCACAAAGAGTAGTAAAAAAGCAAAACCTACATGGACTCATTTTTGTATATGAAGCATGAAAGTGATATTGTATCTCATTGTGTGGTAGGCCTGATCTTTCCAGTCAGCACTGCCTCCTGATTTAATAGTTGAGAGAGTGAGAAAAAGAGAGAAGAGGAAATCCATACATGTCCCCTTTTCAAGAGCTACTGACAACAGGAAAGAAAAAAGCCACAAATTCTTTTCTGTTTACCACATTTCACTGAAGGCCCACTAAAAAGAGTTGTATTAAGCCAGGAGAGACAATTGTATTTTGCCTATTCTTTGGCATGTACAATGTAGTCCAACTAGTATTTTTAAAATTAGTACTACTTTTACCCTTGTTTCAACAACACTGCTAAAAATGCAAAACTACAACTATTTTTAACTATTTATAAGTAGCATTACTGATACTTATTTAGAAGTCAGAAGCACTTTCCCCTTGAAAGAATGTTATTACATTAGTCATTTAAAGTAATACACTTATGTCATTCTGGAAGTCTGAAAGAGAAAGGAGTTACCCAAAAAGATGGACTACTCAGAAACAAATACAGAGCAATTTTAAATCATTATGTAAGATAAGCAGTTTCCTACAAGCCCTAAAGAGTCTATTAAGACTATTTTTCCTAAAAGGTCCACGTAATGGAAACTGAAGTTGTGTTGCTTGAAGAATGGTCTTTTCATTTCTCTGTCTTTATAAAACTGATTTGCAATAAAAAAAACTTATGCTTCCTAAATGTAAAAAAATGTACGGAAGGGTACAAGCCTCTCCCAGTTCCAAACAGCAATGTGAACTCTAGGCTTTTAGTTCATGCTTTAAAATATATCCTTTATTAGAAGTATTTAAAGTCTGGAGGCAAAAATAAAACCATGACAAAATCCTGGCTTAGATTTCTATAACCTGATCTCATCCTATTTTTGTAAGTATGTCAAACTTTTTTTAAGTACCTCTGGGAAAAGAAAAGATTAATACCTATTGGTAACACAAAAGCTGAATTTTTGTTATTACAAAAAGACCAAAATGATCTGTCATCTCCTTAAATGATTTTAAAAATAAGGTCAGCACTGTGTAGTTTATCTGGCTGACCTTATCCACGTTTTTTTTGTCATAATTGCATACAGATTAAATTTTACATGCAGTTCCAGGTCATTCACACCATGTCCAAAGTAACTTTATAAAAATACCTTTTTCAGAGCATTTTTATCTTCATGTGCTTTTCAGGAAAGGCAGACGACTCCCTTGTGCAACTCACTTATCATATTCTTACTGTATCAAACATATGATACGCTACTCAATTTGAATTAATATATGCTTTTAATTGGTTTTATAAATTTACTTTAAGAGTGCCAATTGTAACATTTCTGCCCCCAACCACTGCTCCACTGCTTGACCATCAAATTATCCACAAGCTTCCCTAGCAAGGGAGAGAAATTTTAGGGGAAGGACAAGACCACAACACTTATGGACACACTTACAGCACCAGTTTTTTCCTCGTATTAACTGTCTGCATTCTTGTGACAGCCACAGAGTTACAGCACATATACAAAAGAAATAGGGAAGACACACAGACAGATGAAGACAAATGAACTCAGCAATGATGAGTTATGCAATTTGTGAAGAGTAAGGGGAAAACGTACCATTCAGTGTTGCAACTGTGAAAATCAGCAAAGTTAATTTAAGAGGTGATACTCACAGAGTGATAATTAATTCTATTGTATACACCTAGAAAAGAACTCAACGCTATGTAGAGCATGACAAGCGCAGATAGGGCAGCATAAAATGGAATAGACTTTTGTAATGGAAGTCTAGCTTCTTGTCTGGTTTTGCAGTCCTTTGCTGTGCCCCTGCTTCATATTCCTCTTGAGGTATAAAGCCATTGCTTTATACCCTCTTAATATCTATCTACTCCTGGCTCCACAGCACTACACCTGCCCTGTTGAAGTGTCTCAGAGCTCTGTAAGGAAGGTACCTGTCAGCAGCAGTAAGCAATCAGGAAGGCCATGCACAGCTGAATGGCCTCCCTCTACCGCTTATTATTCACAGCCATCTCATACTCGGTCAACAGGACTTGTATCTTTTGCTGCCCAATTGCTTTAGCAGTACTTCTGTGATTAAGTTTTGCAACTGCAAGCAGCACTGGTGACTACAAGAAACCCTCTGCAGAGAGCTACAACTCCTGTACAGACACAAAATGTGTCCTGAAGCAATGAGAGGCATTGGCAATGAAGGTAGTTCTGGTTTACTCTACAGACTTTAAGACAAGGTGTTTATCCATAAAGATCTACTTTCACAAGTAAGCAATATAATTATTTTGTTGATCTGTAAAGCTTAGGTGCTGCAAGTCCAATCAACAGCTTCTGAATTTTCAAATTACTAAAATAATACAAATATCTTTCCTACTGGGTATCTTCCATCTAATGCTGCTCATCTGCTTCCACTTAAACCAACAGTGTGTGAAACTCAAACTCTTGCCACACGAACTAATAAAGTTTCACTCAGATCTATGGTTTTCAATAACGAATGAAGCTACTCTACTATTTCAGGACCTGAATAACATTTAAAGCATTTAGTTCCCAAGATGGCTGAACAACAGCAATGATGCTTTTGAAGTAAAACTAGCTGAATTCCACCTTTTGTATACTTTGATGGCAGCCAGCATACACTGCCCCCCAACAAATGCAGCCACACAGGACACCCTTTCAACAACTTAGTCTCAGTCTGCTTATTTATGTCCAATCATGTATTTAAAGCAGTACCTTAGTGCATGCTCATCAGAAATACCAGAAACTTCAACAATAATGTGGTCAAGGAACAGTTCCATAATTTCTACAGGACATCACACTTCAAGCTGAAATCCTTGATGCTCTGACAAAACTTTCATATTTATTTCATAGTGTTTAGAAGCAGCAGAGTTTTTTAGCCAGGTCAGAGGAAGATCTCGATTTCTTAATCACTGTGGGTCAACACAGTGGGCAACTCCAAGTGACTTTCTACTGATAGTTACAGATGGCCTTTGACTGCATATTCTTACCCTCCTTTCAGCTGGGAACTAGCATTTGTATGGCCATACACTAAGACAAATCAGAAAACAGATCAAGCTGAAAAATGCTTTTTTTTTCTGACAGATCAGATATTTGATCTGTCTTGCAGTGTGGCCGCACCAATGCTTCAGCTAATAGATTATGCAAAAAGGACGTTAAATACATCCTGTTCTGCTGTCTTATTATTAAGGCAATCACTGGCAGACAGCCGAGTTAAACACCTTAAACTGCTGCAGTTCAGTTTGCCAGAGCATGTCTACCAGACCTCTCAGCAAGAAGTAATTTTATTAAGAAGCAAATATTTTGCTTAAAAAATACCACACAACTCCTCAGCTGCAGTCTTCAGTCCCAGTTTAGGATTGCTCTAGCCAGCTGACTAAGTCTTCCTGTGAATTAATTTCCCAAGTCACAGTACTGTATAGGTGTACTACCTTATGTGTAAGCTTCATGGTACTCTGTAACAAAGCTCTGTGCAACTGATGCTGAGTAATTGACAGGTACTTCACAGATTATCTGAACTAATCTTTAGCTACCTAAAATACAAGTGCTTTCCAAGAATCAGATGCCTATATAAAGATAGTAAGCTAAGGCTTGTTATTACATGCTGAATTTACTGCCACAGACTAAAGGAATCAGTTCATTAATTGCAAAGATTTTTGGAAGGTAGTCCAGTGAATAACAACAGTTTGTTACCTAATGAAGTCAAATATTCCTGTTAACTAAAGTGTATCAACAGTTCAAATAAATGCATACAAAGTTGATTTCTGCTTCCTTGGAATCTTATGATATTATATATGCTGCTCGGCTCCCTTATCTTCATGACAGTTCTCTAGTAACTCTTGTTATTGATTTTGGAGAGTGCCAACTTTCTGTCCTTGCTCTGTTTCACTGTGCTAAAGAAACATCTACCAAAACTTAAACCACGAGGGATAAAGCAAAACTTAGCACTAGTAAAAAGAGCTATCAAGCAATTAAAACCCAAAAAAAGGGTCACAAATAATACCTCAAGTCTTCAGTAAAACTTCCAGCCTCACTGATCATGGAAATTCAGAGAGTACAGAATTCAAGACTGCACTTGTTTTAAATGACATCTTCCTTTCTTTCTAGAACATGTCCCAAATCTGACAGTAACACAGCTTTGTATTGGTGTGCATGAAAAGTGACTGAAAAAAAAATTCTTTCTTGTAAAACAATTTATGAGTATTCTAAGAATTTAATATTTACTTGGAATACTCAAAATCTTCTCAACTAAGCTGATGAAAGGTGTCAAACATCAACCAAGATGAACTTCTAAAAAACCAGGAACCATAGGAAACTAAAATAATATTTCAAACCCAGTAACTATTCAGTACTGTAAGTGCATATATTTTATGCAGTGCAAACATGAAAAAAAGTATGAAACAAAACCAAGTGACTCAGCAGAGAGTGACAGACTGGCCATATGTCTCTGCAGATTCTATACCGAGAAGGGAAATTTCCAGGATATCACTCAAAAGTTGATTAGAAATGAGTTTAGGTCAACTGGACAGAGAATATGAGAGGTACTTCATACAATATAAAGGACAAAAGAATGGAAACAATCAACAGAGAGCACATTCCAGGTATACAGAACTACCAAGAAAGCAGTACAGAGGTAATGAAAAGCCAAGCTGGAAAGCACAGCTGAACAGAGTAGCAGGGAAGCAGGGCTGTTCTCAGAGATCTCATTTCAGTGCTAGAAACAAGCAGTAGATACAGAATGAGCAAGCATATACATAGGAACCTATCTCATAAATGTCTGTGCTGATCTTACTAACAAATATCTTGATATTAGAAGCAGATAAATAATAATTCTTCCAGTCTTAGCATGAGAAAGTCGTTTGCACATCATCTAAGAATAATGCCATCAGTGCCTTGACATTATTTGCCTCTATTTCTTTCCATCACATACCAGAATCTGTTACTTAATATCTGGTCAATTTTATGACACATACAAAAGCTGATTGACATCTGCTCTAGGTGAGACATTGTTGACAACCAGATGCTAACTGCAGAAAAATGGAAGGAGAGCTACTGGGGATGGAGAGAAACTCAAGTCATTCAATCTCTTAACTAAGACAGATAGGCATCTATAAAGTTTCATAAATAATTGATAATGAAGAGCGTTAAGTAACCGGACAGATGCTTGGTGTTTTCAAATTTCCTGGATGTATTGACAGTTCTTGTTTACACATGATAAGTCTGGAAATTACAGTTTTTGCTACAGACACCTTTGACTTGGATATTTTTAGCATTACAATAAAATCCTCATTCAAACAAGGAGAGTCTCTTACAGTGCTTGCTAAAAACAGATGAAGCTGAGCAATTGTTTACTCCTTCCAGAAGGTGCTAAGGCCTCCATACATAACACCTGGAGTGTTAGTGTCACTACAGTACACTACAGTATCACAGAAGAGAGATAAAAAGTGGCAAGGATACTACGATCATTTAGTACCAAAAAAACCTGACCATAGACAACAATGCACCCATGGTACTGTATCCAGGATACGTGGACAAAAATGTCAAGAAGGAAGAGGATGTTGGACTAGATGACCTCTACCAGTCCCTTCCAACTTATTTGATTCTGTGATTTAGAAAAGCTCAGAGATCCCATTAAAAGTTATGGATTTTTTATCCATATAAGCCAGATATTTCATTAGAGACAAGCTTTAAGAATGCTGGTGTCACAAAATTTCTTTACAAACAAAAGACTTTAGTCTTCCCAGAATTAAGAGCACTGAACATATGAAGATTTTATTTTCAGTATTCCTTAAGAGAACATCTAAAATTTAGCAAGAGAAGCTATTATTCTGTCATCAAGCACACCTTTATCATCACGAAAGCAGATAATTCCTTCAGACTTCATTAACTTTATTCAAAAAGAAAGAAAGGATCTGTCAGAAAGAAAAAGTTGACTGAAGAAATGTTCATTCTTTCTACAGATTTTTCACAGATTCACTAGGTCATCTGTGACCTGATTGGATGTACAGATAGCATCATGGGAGAAGACAGACAACAATTGCCTCTAGAGTACAAGGCCTCAAGAAGCATTTAGAGAACAATTTCCAGAAGCAGTTCTCTAAGCACTTTCTTCCACCTGCTCAATACATTATTGAGGTGACACACAAAAACACAAGAAATACATTTAGATGATACAACATGAATAATCTAGTATTATAGAACTTATAAGTTGACATGATTGTGTACTTTTCTATCCAACAGATCACTCAAACACACCTTAACTCATTAACGAGTGCAGACTAATAAAACTGAGCCCAGGCAGGTGACTATATAGGTGAGCCTGGTATGAAACTAGTTTAAATGTAACAGCAATCCTGATTTTTGCACAAATCCTTTCATCAGTTTCTATCCCAAAGCAGAGTGACCACTACATAGGCATTCAGTGAATTATCAGCATAGGCCCTTTGAGTTTTTGCTACTTTTTAGGATTTAAAGCCAGAATTTGAAGAAGTTCCAAAAATCTCAGTTAAGTATGAAACTGATACCAAAGTTCTCCATTCGCTGCATATTTCTGAGTTGGCTAGAGGAAGAAGATACTGTGGAAGAATGAACAATGGTATGACAGGGCTCCAGGCATACAAGACAACATAGAATATGCTTTTGGCATTCAGTAAGAAAAACATCCCTCCTGAATCCTTCTGAATGACCTAATTATGCCAGAAGATAAGGTGTTTCCAACTGGTGTGGAGGAGTGTCCTCCTTTGTTTATTCTCTTGTATATCCACAATTCTTTAGGATTCGTTTTCTCCTCTAGAATAGTATCTAATATTGATTGAAAAGATCATTATGTGGTTAATGGTCTGTAAAGGAATCAAGTTATTACATCTCAATTAAAATGCTTCAGTTTAAGAACTGCTCTGGTATTGCCAAGCAAAGTATTTATTCCAGGATGTCAGCACTATTTCTAAGGTCCGAGGTTCCTCTTCTCCAAACTAGTAACATACAAATTTTGTGGTATGCAATAGTACACCAGTACACCATGGCTTCCAAACACAGGATACTTTCTTTTATTCTGCTTTTCCTGCCTAGTGCATACAGTTGTTCTTAAAACACAAAGTACAATACAAGCCAATATAAATATTGTACTAAGAACTAACAGATTAAGAATACTGTTAGCACCAGCAAACATGAAGCTCTCTGAATATACATATAAATCACCCTTTCAGAGATTCATTCCATATTCAACTTCTTTAGAAACTAAAAGATCACATTAACCTGTTTATTATGCTTCACATTTTGAACAATTTTGTTTTGGTCTGAACTTGAAAGGCTTTTCTGAATTGTTCCTATTTGGAAAATGTACCTGTGAAAGAGCCTGCTAAATGTCAAAATGGAATAATTACATATTATGTATTATATAATTGCATAGCAATTATTTTGTTAGTCTAATCTATTAAGTAATTCTGTTACCTGTGCATGTTTAAAAATCATAAATATTTCAAGTGACTTTTTATTAACTGATTACAGATATCCTTCTTCAAGATCATACCTGTTTAAACAAACCGATAAGAACATTCATATGAACAGTACTTAAAAGTCACTAACTACGACCTTAGTTTCTTTTAAATACACATCTTGATGACAACGGGACTGGAATAGCAGTATCCTCAAGAATGCTAAACAAGAAGGTTGTTTTCAATGCAGAAAAATGTGCAATGAATTCCTCATTTGCTCTTAAATATTGATATAAAGTTGTGGTAATGCAGCACTCTTAAAAAACAGTGTTTAGGGTCACAACCAGAAAAGTAGTTCAAAAATTCGCATGGCAGAGCTTGGTTTTGGTTTGTATGTTTTTTCTGTTCTTAGAATGCCTTCATGTAGCAAAAAGTTCCCTGCTAGCCTAATTTAATGCTTTCATTTTTCTAATTATGCTGAAACATCAGTTAAGAGCCTACCTGATGTTTTGGAGAATTTGCTGTGCTGGGATTGATATTCCGCATTGCCTAAGAGTAAAAATAAGATGGATAAAAATTACTTTAGCTGCATGGTTTACCTATGCAGGCTGTCTTACAAACACCATCTTGTAGTATCAAGCCCCCAAGACAGGCCAGATGAGACAGGATAAGGGAGTTAAGAAACTATAAAAATCATGACACAGTGAAACAAAACTCACAGATTTACCAAGGATGAGTATTTGACAGATAAGCTTAACGACTAGAGAGAACAACATGAAGAAAACTGGCTGTCACCTGGTCCAAAGTTAGTCAGGTTCTCAATGACAACCGAGGCAAGAAGACAATTAGAAGGCCTACCTAGAAGCATGCTAGCGCAGGGTAAAATGTTTGTTGGTGGATTAATTGCAAAGCAGGAACAGCAGAAGCCCAGGTGCTTAAGCAGAGAGAAAGTCCTGATACCACCTTTGCAATGTATTCTTACCTAGAGTACTATAAAAAGTAACGGCTGTAAAGATGACCCATCTTACACCAAGAGATGCTGAAGATTCCTACAAAACAGGCCTTGACTACAAAGGGGATAACGGGAGTCAGAATCCAGGACAGAATACTGCAGGTGATGAAGAAAGAGAAAAGCTGTCTTTGAGGACATTAAGATATTATCCTCTTCTGATACAAGGCCCATCACCCAAAGTGAAAAGGATAAGATTTTAGAAGGTTTTCCTCAAAGAAAAGATTAGTGCTTTCTCTGGCCATGTCAAAACCCCAAAGAATACCCTAAGTATCTAGCACAGATGGTAGCAACTCTTAAAACATTCAGATGGAAAAATCGAAGCAGAAGGCTTAGAGTCAAAAGGAGGTCAAGACCGAATTCAACATCCAGAGACTGCAAAGTCTAGTCCTACACTTTAACATCTGCTACAGCTATATTCATATAGTAGAAAAATACTGAAAAGAATAGCTTGTAGCCTAATCATGAAGTTTGAAGTTCTTCAGCATAAGAAAACCATGGGTTCAAAATGCAGCAGTGATTCAGTTGTTCCATGCTCACTCCACTGTTGAACGGGCAAGATTTTGGCAACAAGGTGTCCCCCTTAATGAATCTTATATGAACTTTAAAAATACTTCAAAATATTGCAGACTACAACAGGTTCTAAAACTGAAGACTTTCTTCCACTTAAAAGGGAAAACCAAAGCAGCTGTGGGAACCAACTTTTTGCCTTTTACATGACTTGGAACTCAATGAATATGAAATATATCCTCAAGAGGAATATCCAATCACATCAACAGTCCATGTTGTCATCCTTTTTGATTTATGAAACCTGTTCTCAGAGAATTCTTTTAGAGAGAGGAATGAGGAAGGAAAGCAAAATCCTTCAGTCTGATAAGTCAGATATTTTCACTACCAAGCTGATATAAGTAAGAGCATGAATTCAGACCTTTCTAGATCTCAAAGCTTTTTGTACAGTCACAGGTCTTTAAGACTCATTGAAACAACAACTTAGCCAAATCAAAACATAACATACAAAAGAAATAGTGGAAGTAGGTGTCTAACCTGTGGCCTCACCTGCCGAAGCAGTTCTTGATGCTTCAGTCTCAGCCTTTCTTTCTCCATCTGTAGCTGCTGAAGTCTCATCTGTTGCTGCTGATTGGAGCTACTCCCACCCATCACACCACCCTGAGGACTCTGAGGAGCCAGAGGAGGTGGCTGTTTCACTGGAGCACTTTGGCTGATTCGCTGATTCATGGCTAAGGAACCAAAACAATAAACATTTAAAATGAAACTCAAACAAATACATGCAAGGAAAGTATTATCCATAAAGGCATATAATAAAAAATTTATATGACAAGCCATGATAGCGCAAAACATGCAGTTACACTGATGTTCAAAGTGTGAAATGTATGCTCACATGTGTGAGCAATCAATGTGTGTAAAATTAATGTAATAGTCTCCTGTTTAAGAATACATACTTGTTTGAAAAGCTTCTGAGAACAGTTAAATACATAAGCTGGTGAAAAATTCAAAAGTGGTAGTAAAATATTTCAAGTCGAATTACAAGGATCTCTCTTCTTTCTAATAAACTATTCTCACTTTAGACACGAATAGTATAAAATAACTTTTTTTATTCATGTGATATCTTAGAATCATTAAACTCAAGAACACAGAGAATGACAATGGATCATCCTACTTATACTGAACTACATCTAGTTAAAGGTTAATTTAAGTGGAAGTTAAATTCTTCCCACTGCAGTGCAGGTCATGCAACAAGCATTCACATCCATGTCACATCAAGCTTTTAGTGTTACAGACTCTATTTAGAGCTTCTTGACAGGCAAAATTAGAGCTGGTACAGAAATGGCAGATGAATTATACAGCCATAACTACTGACATCAACATAGGAAAGATTTTGCTTCATTTTCTTTTACCCCAGAGCAGTGTGCAATGCATCTTTTCTAGGGAGCAGAGAAGAAAAAGTGTCACTTCCTATGCCTAATGGACAATGAGAACCCATCTTCCCCCATAAAATCAAGGTCTAAGACAATTTTATTTTATAAAATAATGCATGACTGGGATGCATCTACCTGACAGGCCGGATTTCTCCCTCATATGATACCAGTATGGTTAAAGTCAACGGAGGGACTGGAGTTCCCATAGCGAAACATAGGGCTGGGAAAGGCTGACTGTATTGCAAGGACAACATTTTCAAGGGCTTTTAGTTTTGGAATTAACTCTCCATTGTGTTTTCTGTAATAGCCTGAATCTGATAACATTCACAAAATGCTACAGAATAAAGCAGTGATAGGAGAATGGTAGAGGTTTATATTTTTTTCTGGGAATGAGGATTATAGTTTATAGAAACATAGAAAAAAAAAAAGGAGAGAGCTTCTTTTAGGATGACAGGGTGATTTGGGGCAAAGAAAACCATCTGTTGAATTAGTTTGATTTAATGTTCTCATCATATAGAGGATTTCTGGAACACTAACACTTATAACTGCCATAAGAAAGGAGAACTATCTCATAAAGAATCGGTATCAACTTTTCACTGAAAAGCCCTTCAGTCTCCACTGTCCATAAGCCTTGCTCCCTTTTTCCCTTGCCACAGCTCACCTTTCCATTGGGAGGTAATATATGAAGAACAAATGCCATATACTAACTGGAGTGATAACAGAAAGTCAAAAAAAAAAAGACTAAACCAGTTACAGACTCAACTCTTCAGTCCAACTTTCAACTAATCCACTGGTCTAGCACAGAGTCAACAGTCTAATGGGCAGATGGGGCACATTTTCATGAGTCACGTCAAAATTAAATGGTGTCAAACAGCTTGAAGTAATTTGAAATAATATTTTATGCAGTTACTAGTGAGAGAGCTTCATACATATGATCACTAATAAGATAAAACTTCCTGTAAAGGTAAGCGAACCACTGAAGTAGGAATAGAAACTGAATTCCAATGCCAAGCAGAAACAACAAAAAGAATACCAAGGGCCAGAGGTTCAACTCCAACCCACAAGTCCCATCCTTATCCAGCATGGACGAGACACCCAGCATCACTTCCCCATCAGAACTGAACTTTAGGAAGAAGTTGACCAGAATCAACTAATTAACCAGATTTCCTATACAAGCTGTGGTCTCTAAGGCAGCAACAGGAAGACTGGCCCCAAGACACCGGAAAATGTTAAGCAGAAGTTCAAACAGCTTCAACAGCTGTCCTGTAAGGATGTGGGCAGCGAACTTCTAATTACATGCTCCAGGACCTCCACTGGGCACTGTTTGCTGGAAGACTGACAGCAATTAGACTACCTACAGTTACCAAATCAGGGCAAAGTTGAAGCTAGAGAAAGCAATGCAAAAAGAAATGCAGCCCATCTAGCAGTTCTAGACAAGCTAGACATGACATTGCTGGATGGGGAACATATGTCCTTCTTTCTCTCTTTTCAAGTCTGGAACCAGGACCATGCCTTTTGCTTTATATATCTTACCCTCTTTCAACTTAAAAGCAGTAATGAAGGAGTTAGTAGGGAACAACAGAAAACAACAGCCTTCTCCTGCTGTTAGTTAATTCTGCAACTCCATCTGAAGTCTGTGCTACCCTTCAGAAGTTCCGGGATTCAAACCCTGTTATTAAACAAGATGGAAGGTCAGTTACAGTAGAAAGCCAAGAGGGAAGAAAGTTTGAAAATTACAATCACCGGAAAGAAGCACATCTAAGTTAAAAGCAGACTACCTAGTTTGTAAAAATTAAGTAACCAAAGCTGAAAAATGTCAATTTCTTTTGGTTAAAAAGGCTGCCTTTACGGTTTAGTCCCCAAAGATATAATCATATCTTGGTTTTGGAGGTTTTGGAGTCCTGCCTCAATGTAGTTCACAGCCAAGGCATATTACAGATAACCTCATAAAAATTTAAGCGTCTAACCTTAAACACTTAAGTGCAGTATCAGTAACATTCCTTCAATATGTTATGATTTTGTTTTTCCTGAATGCACTATACAAGTATTATTTCCCTAGGTCTCTTTTCCACGAATAGGTAGTTTTGTAAATAATTTCCTGCTCATGCCAAATGCTTCATATTTTACATAAGTGTATCTTTCTGACAGCTGCATGTATTATTCCTGTTCTCTCTGACCACTGTTTGCTCCATTCTTCTCATCTACTGACTTCACAACAAAAACTATAAGAAAGAAATCATGTTTCTCTGATATTTTTCGTTTTAATCCCTCATCCTAGATCCCCAAAATGCCTTCTAACGTCTATTTTTAAAGTAATTTTGTAACTGAAAGCATATCTAAAACTGGAATATCATAAGATACTGAGACTTTGGTGTGTACTTAATATTCATCAATAAATATTAGAGGAAAACTTAATGAGATGATTTGGCAACTCTTCGGAAACTGAACCTAAAACTCCAGTTTCTAAATTATTATTGACTAAGTCTCCATTAAAAGGATGTTTCTGAACATTTTATTACTTCAAGAATGAAAATGCAAAAGACTTCAAACTGATAAAACTTTAAACTGTCCTCAGAACAGATCATGGAGATGTTTTTTATATGAGTGAACTATTTTTAACCCTGAATATAAACTAAAAGTCAGGATATGAAAAGAAGATGCAGCTAACTGAATTTCATTGATTTAACATATCCAAGTGAAGAACCAGTGACCAAAAACCCAGCAGTAATAACACTCAGTGATTTTTAGCCACCTTGGTGATAAGAAGAATGTAATTTTTATCATTTCCAATACAATACTTAATGAAAAGAGAGGAAACATATCTTGTTTCAATGGCAGTGAAAAAAGAGGGGTTTAAAGCTTTTTGTTGTTGTTTTGGAGTTGGTTTTTTGTTTGTTTATTTGTTTGTTTTGTGGGTGGTTTGGTGTTTTTTTTTTTTACATTCTCAATTCTCCATTACTTACCAGGGATGCAACTGCAGAGATCTGCATTCTAAAGAACATGCTTATCAATGTGATCTCAGATAAGGACATTTTATTTTTTCCACATCTCATGAGTCTGTGATGATGCTGACACGCACAGCTCTTTTTAAGTACTTTGAATTCAAAGGTAAAGAGCTTCATTTTATCTATTAGCTAGGACTTACCAGTTTTCTAATGCATCCTGTTCCTTATGTTCCATGGCTATGGAAAGCATTTAAATAAGGGGCTCTGCACCCACACAGCGGAGGCTGCAAAGACCTCACAGGCAGAGCAGGAACAAACAAGTCTTTCTTTCTAAAAGAGGGGGATTTGAGGGAGGAGGGGCAGACAAGTTAAAAAACACAGGCAACTTAAGACAATAAAAAAGATCTTGTAGTCCTATAATATGGCTTAGCTTCACAATCTGCAGGATATAGTCAATTGTAAGTGCTGCAATATGCTTTCAAGAATAGAAAATGAGTGGTCTTCAAATGCTACACATTAAATGTTCTTCTACTGTCCAAACTCAACAGCAAAAATGCCTCTTCTGTACTGCAGCAGATAATACCTGACAATTATTGAAAACAAGTTTAGACTGCTGTCTAAATGATAAAGACTACATGAAAAATAAAAAAGAAACAAACAAACAAAACCCAAAAACCAAAACCAAGAGGGAGAAACTATTACCAGGCATTGGTGCTAGAGAAAAAAGGCCAGCAGCTTGTTAACAACTGAAACATAAAAGGCTAATTCTCTCTCAAGATCCTACATCAATTGAAAATCGCAAGTCCCAGGGCTGTGACAGCTTGCAGTAACACTTTCTTTGCCCTATGGAGAATCCCATGCAAAGATTGCACCCTTGATGATTAATAGGCACAGCTGAATGTTTGATTTTTTTTAATTTCGTTATAATTTCACCCTTCAAAGCTAAACCTAATTTTAATCTGCAAAATTAAAGACATTATTTAGTTGAACAAACAACAACAAAAAAGCTCAGAATTTGAGCATACTATAACTGGCTCTCCTTAGTATTAAGAATCAATGTTTTCACTGGGGGAACTAAAAAAAAGAGAACTCGTCCACTTCAGTTTCATTTAGAAACCAGATACCATTTTTGTCATTGTGCATAATTTTTGGCTATGGTCAGGGTTTTACATGGTGTTAGTTTGCAACTACAACAAAGGCAAAAAATTCTCTTTGATTACATTTAAAAGAGCTGTGAAGAAAAAAAATTACCAGCAGGATTTGAAAGAGTGAGCCTCAGAAGTAATAAAAACATGTTCCAAGTGACTTTTTAAGAGAGGCTTGGTACAACAATTTGTTATTTAATCAAGATATAAGTAATATTTCTGGATTGCATTCTTTATAATGCATTGTATATTACTTTAAGGAAATCCCAGTTGCAGTTTCATAATGCCGCTGTTATAAACCAACCTAAAAGTTAGCACAATAAAATATTCCATTGCTTTCGGTCTCTGATTAATCTTACAATCCTGGAGCTTAGACTATGGGGGAAACCTGAAACGGACTCTGGGCTCATTTTGCTCTCTTAAGGGTACAAACAAATCTTAGTGTCTTAGTCAGGTAAAAAGAAATATTAACAGATTCCTGACGTGAATTTTGGTTAAAACAAGATCTATCCAATGAAAGTACTATTACAGAAGCATATCCAAACTACAGATTGGTTACTCTACATTTACTGTTTACTTGCACTCAAATGAAATCAGAATTTTTCTTTTTGTTCTATTAACACTATTGCACCAGCTGGTAAAACCAATTTAAATTAATTTAAGTAATTGTTTTTAAAATTCTGTCTCTATTGTAAAATGTCGAGGTGCAATGGGCGGATTGACTGATCACCACTAAGACTCCATAGCATCTGCACACAGACTATTAACACACTGGAAACTAAACTGGAGTAAAATGCTGCATCAGGTTTTTTCCCCAATAGCAATACTTATAAAGGACTTTCACTCAATGTATGCCAGCCAGAAAAGCAAATATAAATGAGATTCTGCAGTAAAATAAGTAGCTATTAGGAACTTCTGCTCAGTGTACACATACAAAACAAAACATTTTCCACTCTTTAAAAATAAATCAGTTTTAATTTTGAAAGGCAATACGATTTTTAAAATATTTGACTTTATTTTTAAATCTTCATACAGAATGCAATTGACACCCTAGGTATTAGTACTACAGGAGAACTATGTAAGACACTGCATTGGACAGATTATGGGAAGAAAATGTGATGTAATGTCATCTCAGTTTAAACCGTATGTAAGAAATGCAGAAGAGCAGGAATCTGAGCTCACCAAGGCCCCATGTCTGTCAAACTAAGTATCTGGAAAAATATATTTAATGAAAGCTAGTCCACATTTTAGATCAAAGTTTAATCAGCAAGGAGTGTATATAAGGGTATTAGCTGCAAACAGTTTTACTGGTTAATCACCACATAATACTTCCTTGGTTAAAGAGGCCAAAACCCTTTCTTTTAATGCAGGTTTCCTTCAATTTGTTTTAAGGGAACAAACCCTATGTATATGCACGTGCACATCTATATCTTTTTTTAATCTCTGTCATAAACCCATTAGAAATGATTAAACAGGAATTAAAAAATCCAGTGAAAACTACCGTAAAAAAATAAAATCAACAGTATACTTGTCAAGAAACATTTCTCTATATAAGAAACTGCAATTGTGTTTCAACACGATTGAATTCAAAGAGGAAAAAACCTGATGCTTCTTTGAATTTAAGATCATATATGATTAGATACAGAGATATATAATTATTGGATATATATATATTTAGATTACATATAATAAATTATGTGTTCAAAAGGATCCACCTTCAACTTCTAACACAGTATGCTCATTAACAGAGAAGTGCAAACTGTACTATTAGAAGGATATGGTGGAAAAAACATACCTATTAGGAGTGCAGTTTCCTTTTACTATCACAGCTGCTTAGCACAACACTGGAAGCATGCACTATTTTTACTGGCACACAGACATCATTAGCAATAAATCTCCTTTCTAAAACAGGGTTAAATTACTCTGAAAACAAAACAAAACCCAAAACAGGTATAAACTTATATAAACCTACTACCTTGATAAATCCTTAATAAAACTCTGTTTTTCCTCCTATTTATTAGTATAGAAATATTCTACATTAAGTAGATAACTGCATCCTGACATAATACTTGTGGACAGATTTAATAAAGAGTAAAGAGATATAAATGCACCCTGCTTTCAAACAAACTGTGATTTCACTGTCTAATACAATGGTGCACAACAAATAAGTATTTATCATCACTACCATAACAGCAGCATCTGCCTATTACCAGTGATGCTTACCACTGAAATTTCATCTATCTCTGCAGATTTGCAATGGGCTCACTTTCACAGAAAGTTCACTGAAAACTGATGCTGCTTCATCTGTACATACTCTCTGACACACAAACCAAAATAAATAAGACATTTCCCCATCCTAAATAATCTCCTGAAACTGTTCTTCTGCAAAAACAGAGATAGGGAAACGAAAAATCTAATACCACTAGACCTTTTAGATAAGTCAAATCCTCTTTGTTTTAAGGAGTATGTAAAGACGGTATGTCATTGCATTTGCAGATCAAAACCACTTGTGGCTCATACTTCGCTTTTTGTGCAAAAATGGAAGGCAGATCTGGAACTTAAAAAGTCTGAAATGCTACTATGACCAGACACAAGGTCTGGCTGGTTTTCTTTTTGACTAGACAAAGGCCGAAAACCAGTTTTTCAGTCTAGGGTTCCCGTTCTATCTTGTCCACAAATCTCCATCTGGAAAGGTTCCTGCAAACCAATTTGAAGACACATATATTAAACAAAGAGCTAGACAGGAAAGGGATAAGAAAGCAACACTATGGAATACTTCCTTCTAATTTTGATACTTAAAAAACAGCAGATGCTCTGAAGCTTAACCTTTTAAGTGAATTACAAGCTTGTTGTGTGTTTGCTTGCCTTTTTTTAAAATAGAAATGATAAATACGTTTCAATTACATGTACATTTAATTGAAACAAAGCCCTTTTTATTGTTTCAAAGGTGTAATGTTTTTACACTACATAAAAAAGAAAGCAGAAAATCTTGATGTGCGTTCTCTATAGTCCTACTGTCATCATCAGTTTTATTCCATTTCCTACTTGTGCAGTTCAAGCACCTACTGTACAGAGAGCCCCTATGGCACTTTCCATAATAATATCAAACACTGACTTGCCATACCTTCCCCCTCAACCGAAATTCATGCAGAACTTCAAAGAACATTAACATAATCTCTAAGTGGGAGTGAGAGAGTGAGTCGTGGCAATGATTTCAACCTGAGGTCACATCTTTTGCTTCATACCCCATTATTGCACCTTCGACAATTGAAAGAACAGAAGGAAGAAGACTGGGCGTGTGTAACACTGGTATGATCACTACTTACAAACTCTTAAAAACCGAAGTCTGGAATAAAATAACAAGGAAGCTGAAACAGTATCTTCCTTTACTCCAATCCTTTCAGACACTTGTCTGACTACTCTGATGGAGTACTTTCTGCTTCTAAACCAGACTTAACCCAACTCAGACAGAAATGAACTGTCAGTTTCCAGAATTTTCCCACTTCAAGTTTGCTGTTCCATTTTTGAATTTGACAAATTAAGTATCCTCAAAAGGCAAATAATTTTAAGTTGCATTTTAAAGCCAAGTCCTATCATCTGCTAACTTAAGTAACAGTTAAAATGCCTTCAACGGCATTTGATACAAAAGTCAAGTCTTGGAAACTTGTAGCAATAAAGTTGAACGATTCCAAACTTCAATTGGTACTAGGAAATTTAATTTTATAGAAAAAGCAGATGTTCTACTTCACCAACTCCAGCCACTCAGAATGCATAGCTGACCTGCCTCCTATCCAGATGTTCTTCAACTATCAAGAAAATGCATTAAGTTATCTGGAAGGCTTAAAAATCCAGAAGAATCTGTGAAGAATGACCAATGAACAACAGCAGAAATGACAAAACAGTCCAAAACACGAGCTCAATCTGACAGTTCAATTACCTTAAAGAAAAAAAAAACACCTTCCACATTTAAAAAAAAGGCAATTTGAAGCACCTTACTCTGAGACCTCTAAAGGCACTGAGAAGGTAGGACAGCATGTTTGTACCAGATGCTCCACTAGACAAGAATTCTGCTGACACAGGCCTAAGGACCAACCCCCCGCCCCCATTCCCATTCGTTTGATCCCAAGTCACCTTTTATGACTGCCTGCGCTTGGCTAAGAAGACCCTCCTTTCATACTCAGTTCTTTCCTAGATTTTAAAGTTTGTGAATTCTCCTAATGCAAAACTGCTTTTAAGTCATATGTCATACACTTGGAGGACAAACGTCTGAGCCACAAGACTTCACTGCCATTTAAGTGGTGTAGCTGAAGACCTCAATCTCATTTCAAAGATGTTAGACCTGAGTCTTGGAACAAAGTATTTATCTTCAACTCAGGTTTTAGACCTAGCCTACTCCACAGCTGGGTATTCTAACAGGGGCTCTTATCTGATTTATTTCTAAAAGTCTGCTCCAAGAAAGTATCCATATTAACTAAATTCTTTTATTTTCTGCTTAAAAGCATGAATGCAACACCAAAATTTGCCTTACCAAGTCAGTCAGTCCACCTAAAATAATTTTTTCAAACTGATCCTCCTTCCTTTCTCTTTTCTAGTCACAATAATGGAAAATTCAGAGCACTGTTTCAAAAAGAGGTATATGCACACTTACTAGAGAAAATAAAGATGAATGCAAAGTTTCCATCTGATGAGGAACATAGATCTAAAGGCTGTCTCCCTGGAAGCTGGCAATTCAGAAGCAATAAGAGCAAAAACTCTTCATACCTTCTGGTTTTGAATATGGGAACAGAAGAGTATGTTTGCACATGCCATTCAATAGGTTTGTTTTCTTCAATGGTTCTTAAGATTGGTGAAAGTGGCAGTATCAAGAAAGAAATTAATTTCTCCTTTATTTTCAATTGACATTAATATAACTGTAATAACCAAAAGCTTTGACATGACAAAGATGATTTCACTCTGCTTCTGAAAGCGTTATTCGTCAAAAAATAGTGAAAACCAAGCCCTTACATTACAACACAGTGACAGAAAAGGGGGGAAAAACCCAACAGGAGTTTCAATCTATATTAAGCATAAAGGTAAACTTCTGAGTCATTCGCATGCTATTTAGCGTCACAGCGCATATTTGTCGAGGATCTCCACATGATAAATAAATACAAAGCCCAGTAAGTTAACTCTGTCAAAGAGATTTTTTTTCTTCATGACTGGAGTGACTTAAGGAGGTCACAAGTGAGAAAGCAACAGGCATAAGATTTTGTATTTTCTTGGCTCAAACGATAAAAACATAAACCACAATACAATGTGTACAACTTAAGTTTTCAAGGAAAACTTCTTCAAGCTCAACAGCAGCTAGCAGCTTGTCTCTATTTGCCATCACTCTAGATCAGAAGAGCCCACATGCTTTTTTTTTCTCCTTTCCTGCCCCTTTCAGTTACACTTGAGCTCTTTGACTGAAAAGGTCTGGAACAGATTAAAAGTCCGACCACAAAATAAAGAGCCTTGGCATGTACTCAAGCCTGTCTGGGATACACATACGCAGTGGGCCCAAAAAGGGAAGCTATGCAGCAAGAAACCCTTAATCAGTCTTTTGGACATTTCTAACTTCTTTCGGTTTAACTGCACAGCCTTAACATTTGATGGAGTTTCAGTATGCACAAGACAAGTAGCTTTTGCCCTTACAGTTAGACTACTCTATTTACAGGAGTACAAAACAGTTCTGAAAAGCAAGATTCATCTCACTCATGACTTCTGTCAATTAAGGCCTTTTTCACACTCCTTTTTAATTCCAGCTCATCACTGGAAACTATAAAGTAATACATGTAAAGAAAAATAGATACCCTGCAAGATTACCTGAGTAAATATAATTGACTGCAAAAGGCAACACTGATTTTCAAAATGACTGCTTCCTTTCCAGCCTTATTCACATATTAAGTAATTGTGAAGTTGCAAATTACCCCCACACACCTCTTGCAACACGCAAACAGGTCTGTAGCTCTGGCTGGTGTTAAAGCCAGTATGGACAGGTGCCAAAGCTGACGCCCCACCTTTGGACTCAAGTTGCACAGTGGTTCAACCTGTCTACAAACTGGTGAGCAGTTTATAAACAAACTGTGACAATCTGGTGTTCTCCATAAGAGCAAATGGATGTTTTAAGTACACACTCAAGCCTAAAAACAAAAATATGTAGGAATTTCTAACAGTCAAGTCAGAAAACAAAACAGAACAGTGACTGTTGAGTTTTGTAGCTCTGTATTTATATGGCATTCATGGAGTTAATGCCTCTCCCAAAAGGGGCCCACAGTTGTTGTTAGGTCAACCCCTGTAAAGCTTCAAAGGTTTTGTATCCCCTCAGCCTGACCTACTCAGTGATCTGCACACTGTTTTCATTTGGCTGCACTGAGTCCAAAAGTAAAGCCTGAAAACCACAATGATATCTTCTTTTTTTTTTTTTTTTTTTTACCCCTACTGTTTTTCCATTGCTCTGGAAGAATAACTACAATTTGAAGGAGTTGAAAATAGTAAGTTATTGGGAAAACAAATCAAGGGCAAATTAATACAGCTAATAAGGCTTACACATACAGGTCACAGCTTTATACAAAACCAGAAATGGTAATGCTACTTTAAATACATTACTTGGACAATCTAAGAAACTAGTTCAGAGTCTTCATATTATACACGATTGCTTTTCATAGTCATCAGTGCCAATATTTTACTGAAAAGTCTGCAGTTCTGCTCTTAATATGGATCAAAAACATTACTGAAAAAATTACATATTAGTTCTGTTTCTTTGAATTTCTGCGTCTAGATTTTGTGATCCTTCACTTAACTTACTATTGCTATTTCCAATATTACATAGTCTTTACCCCACAAAAAGATTACTAAAGTAGAAACAACAAAACTAATCTAATTTCTCACTGTACTGTTTAAAACAGAAGGTTTTGTTATGATCATCACTGTGACAAGCTGGAGTTATAAGCTGGTATATATTTCAAGTGAATTTAAACAGCATAAATTATTATTTGACAATGCCCTCTTAAGACAGCACAAAGGAAAGCAAATATTTGTTTGGGAATTAAAAGGTTCTTCTGTGGTAAAGTTTTGCAATTTTAAAGGGAAGAGTGAGCTTGGCTGAAACTGTCTCTAAATAAAGTAATTTCTGAATGTCACCACTTTTGGGAACTGTATGGATCATATGGCAAAATACCAACCCGTAGCATTAGAAACTTGGGTAACATACAGTCCTGAAGGATATATACTTATAGTTTTTATCTTAAAAAAAATTATTATTTAAATAAGGTTTCTATAACTCAAATTAAAATATATTTTAATTGTACTATGAAGTTTTGAAAATAGGCCTGCAAAATTAAAGCTGAGTGAACTGAAGCAAATCAATAATTCTGAATTGAGATGAACTTTTACCAAAGCGTGGGTCAAGCCTTGGGTCTAGCCAAGATGTGGTCTTGTTCTTATGGTTTATGTAGTAAATTTCTCCATCCTGGGTCATAGCTTGTTCCCATCCATCGGGGAGTGGGCCTGCAATATAGAAGGAAGGAGTTGATGGCGGGCTCTTGTTTGCTCCAGCTGAAATTGATCTAAAAAAAATTTCAACATTTTACATATATAACAGTACATGAAACAGAAGAGTTTCAAGCTCATGTCTAACATTTCTGGGATAAGGGCAAAGAAGTGCTGAGTGGGAAATCAAGGAACAGAAAACACTTCTATCATTTTGATTTAGGATTTGGAGTTTAGTTTTAAAACTTGTTTGCATCCTTTCATATGCTTCTGACACTTCCTTCTGATATAGCACTATAGTATAAAACCAGCAATAAGTCAAGCCTGCCAGAATGAAACCAGCATGAGCACCAGGAGAAAGAAGAATAAGCATATTCTACTTCTCATAGGAAAGTTCATCTAGTGATTAAAGCACAGCAGCAGCAACACAATAACACTGAGGAGATTCTGAAATATTCCTCTTTGAAAAACAATTAAAAAAAGTGACAAAACTCATTTTCCCTTTACCTCATAACTTTCTGTGAAAACATGAAAGGCTTAACCAGGCAAAAATGCAAACCTGAAGAACAGGGCAGGCAAACAAGCAATGACAAAGCAAAGGTAAGAAGACACCACGAGCAGCCAGAGACACAGTGCTATGAACACCTCTACAAGCAGAAAGGCACACACAAGGAAAACTGCTTTTAGAAAATGCTAAAAGGGAGGTAGGTGATGGTTTTGTGGAGTGCACAGATAATGTCTGAACACAGAGCCTTAGGAGGGCTCCCCTTATGTTCCAATCAGCAGCTTTCAAGAAACCACCTTTCATTCCTACACAGTTCTTAAACCACTCATTCCCATCTCTATATGTACATTCATCTGTATTTTGCTTAGACTGAAAACCATTCTTAAAGTTACATTCATCTCATCTGGCAGGTGCTTAAAAAACATATAGTTTTGAATTCTTATCCTCACACAGACACTATTTTTTAAAATAGCTAAATTAGATACAGGAATAGCTTCCCTGCATTTTAGATTTAAGTACAATCCTAAAATTATATAACAAAAGATCCACTACAATGTTAAGGATAGAAAAGAAATTAGAACAAAACCTGCTGCAGCAGCAAGCTGTCCTATTACAAACTCTCCTTCCACACTTCCTCAGTACAATACAGTAATACACTACCAAAAGCTATCTGGCTGTTAGACTTGGACTAACAGACTATTCTGTATAATATAAGATACACTAAGTATGCACAAACATCATAATTTCACACATGAGATTCAGATATACACACAAAAATATATGTATCTGATAAATACCTCCTATAAGCATCTTCAAACTATATTAGCTCTTGACTGTCATTTTGTCCTGAAGTTGTGCTCCTTCTGAAAAATTCAGTCTAAAGCTGGGAGGGACTTGGGGAGCAGGACAGATTTGTTTGCTTAATCTCAAAAGATGTTCTTGGAGAAACATCAAAACGAGTAAAACAATAATTTGATTGCATTCCAGTAATATCTCAAGGCATAACCAGGACAAGAATTTCTTGTGGTCTTTGAAGATCCCTTGCAAACTACATTTCTAATTTAAACTTTCATTTTGGCTCAGAAAACAATGCCCTTCTCTAGCAACTTCACTAGTCCACCATTAGAGCTACAGGTTTTCAAGTGAGGAAAAACAGTGAAAACTGGACATTTCCTTCCCATTCCTAATGCTCATAAACTTTAAATGTTACATACAAGTAACAAGAACCTCAACTTTTATCAGAAGCTAGTGAACAGAACAGGCAAGAAAGAATGACGATACTTCCTAACATATTCACTGTACAAAAGGACTTTGATGCAGAGTTGAAGGCTCCAGTGCAAAGAACCCTGTATTTTGTTATACCCAAAGACCAGCCAGATAATCAGTGAGATGGTATTTTATAAAACTGGTGCACAGGAGCACAGTGACATGGCCCCCATCATCTAAGTGCAGAAACTAATGAAGAACCGAAAACACTCCTTGACTGCTAAGCCAACACACTAGCCATGTGGCAGACCTCACTATCACTCTCTTCAGAGTCCATCTAAGCCACACATCACTTGGAGAAACTCAGCAAGAAATTCTCTTTTGAACTGCGAAGCCAAAAAAACCCCATCTGGCTCTAGGAAAAACAAAACCAGCCTTGGGGTGTCAGTCCTGCTGAACACTGAAGTCAATACTGGTCCAGCATGTTCCTTCGTGACAAATAAGAACAAAATGCCTTTGAAGCAGGTTGCCAGGAGCTGATCAGTCCACCTACCTAGGAACAATACTACTTATGAGATTCAGTGATCTGATGAGTACTAGCTTATTGGAGACAAACCTGGGCAAGGTTCTTCTTCCAAATAAAATGCACAGCTGTGGAACAGGACAGGAAAGGTCCATCTGCTCACCTGGCTGTCACAGCAGCAAACCTTCCTTGCTAAGTGTCATCAATGACTGCAGAAACAGAACTTTTCTCTATACAAACTTTTGGCATTAACAGCGTTGCTTTCTTCTTGGACAACAAACTGCTCTCATATTTCTGCTGTCATCCTTACATGTTGAAATGGTAGTTCAAAAATTGATTAGTACTGCTTTCTGTAATTCCTGTTTGGTTTTGTAACTGGTGAGTAACTGTGAAACTAGAAGTCTGATTTTCTAACTGGTTGTCTGACAAACTGTATTAGAGGGAAGTACCAGAGTAAAGACGGAAAACCATGCTGAGGAATAGCAGGCACATTCATCCAGTGCATCTAGGAAAATTCCTTCACAATTACATGTCCCTTTTCACCCAAAAGGCTCAATAAGAACAGAATTTCCAGCACTAGCTTTTGTGACTTCAGTTATCTAAGCCCTATATTGCTACTCTTCAGACCTTCTCACTAAATTTCCACAGTTACTGTAGCCCACGTGGTACAGAAACAGCAATGATGGGTCTAACCAAAGGTCCATTTAGTCCAGACATCCAGCCTGGAGTGATGGACAGATCCTGTTACTGAAAACAGCCCATTTAGTGAGTGCCATAGTCTACAAACTTTTAAATAAAGCACTGAATACACACATAGACCTAAAAGCTAAAGAGGCTATGAATAGTCCCTTGGCCTCCAAGGATGCTCGGCACTGGAAGAGGCTCTCCAGGGAAGTGGTCAAAGCATCAAGTCTGCCAGAGTTCAAGAAGCATTTGCCCAATGCTCTTGGGCATATGGTGGGATTCTTGGGACATTCATGTGTAGGGTCAGGAGTCGCACTTCAATGATCCTTGTGGGTCCCTTCTAAACTCAGGATATTCTATGATTCTATCTCAAGTTATTCCTTGAACTAGATTCTGTCTGCTTACTAGGTACCAAAATATCTTTCAACTACTTTTCCAGTCTGCCCACCAACAATATATCCCTGTGACATGGGCTCCTACCAGTTCTGTTTGGTGCTTCTTAGGTCAATAGAACACTATCACAATCATAAGTTTACAATTCTATGAGATTATTTGCAAAGGAAGAGAAAACCCTTCTAGGCAACTCACCCTGCACTGTGGTACTTTTAAGGACAAAGTCATAAAAAATTTAAATTCCAATTTCCAAATGTAAGCCATCTGTACATAACTACTGATAAGGCATTCTTCTGTAACTAAATATTCATATAATGGTGTAACTTAATATAAATAACATGTAATTTCAAAAGCTGGTGTACATGTCTCTTTGGTGCATGTCTCCACATTTTGTGAGATGTTTTTTACCTTCTCATATGCCATGAAACACGGAATGCAAAGCAGAGCTTGCTGCTGGCAGAGAACAACAGCAAGAGTAACAAAGAAAAAATTTAGTAGAGATTCCAACTATACTGGGATACACAGGGAGTCTTCCAAGTCCCTACAGTTTCTTAGATTTAATTGTAAAATAAATGTAAATAAAGCCATATTTTATCAAAAGGTCAATGCATATTAGAGGGAAGCTGTATCTATATACTAAAAGAATATGTATAGACAATGTAGGAAATAGAACACCTATATTCAACAACAGGAATCACCTCACCTAATACAAACACTGATCTCCAAGAACTTTCCTAATCTTTTTCTGTGACAGCTGAAATTTTTCCCTTCATGCACTGACACTGTAATTCCAAAACTTTTTAAAATTATAGCAAAGTCTACAAAATTTACCTAGAGTAGATATTTATCCTGTCAAATTAGTAAAAATTACAAATGGACACTATTTAAAAAGGGGCGTTTTTTGCAGATGAAGAAATAATGAACATTACTGTCATGGAAATACTTAGAAATTTGATTTTTACAACAGATCATATATAGTGTTGACTGTACACAAAGCAGAATTTGTAGTAAGACTGGCTACGTAGAGGAGAAACATCTAATTGAAGTGAGCAAGAACCTAAGAGAACAGCTTGAACTTATTTTATTTACTGGCATATTCCTTCCTACCCTCCTATCACCCATAAGTTATGAATTTGAGTGTTCATTTTCCTACCAACCTTTAACATGGCACTACAGTCTCACCTTAAGAGACAAAAGAATTGCACTAGGTCAATAAACTCTCATTGGGAAACCCAACTGAAAACTGCCACATAAGACTGAAGACAAAAGAGGACAAAGACAAGTAATCTGCTCCAAAGCTAATTATCTAAGGTCTATGCGCAAGCGGAAGAGGTTAAAGAAAGCAGTGCTGTCAAACATGATTCAGAAAGTAAAAGTATCTGAAGAACCAAAGTATGTAACTACAATTACTATCCCACCTCTGTTATATCAACTGCAATTGTGTAAGAAACAGCCACTGTTTATTTTCAAATGTATAATTTTACCTCAGTAAGAGATGTGTAGGAGATGTTCCTCAGAAGAACAATGTACCATTATTATTACTTTTTTTTGTTTGTTTGTTTTAAATGAAGGCAGAAGAACATAGTTTCTTCTGTAACACCTTCAGGGAAAAAATGGTTAGAAACAACACAAAAAATCAGAACAGTCACAAATAATTTTTATATACATGTGGGATATTTACAATTAACAGGATTGTTTCCTTCCCACTATTGATGTGAATATGCAATTGTATTTCACAGAAGATTAACCAACAAATGTCATCTAAAAGACACTGGGCTGCTTTCTCTGCATACATATGGCCCAAATTATTTTAGTTGATTATGTGTACCAAGCTAAGATCAGCAGGACTGAGATAAAAAAAAAAACCCTCACTTTTCACTCCGATGGCTTCTCGTAAAGGTAGCATGCTAACTAACACTCAAAAAATAATTCATTCACAAAATCATGCCAGGAACAGATAAAGCTGGATCAGATGTCTATTAACTTCCTCAAAGGAACATTACATGCAGAAAGATACATGGGTTCTCATCCAGTCTCAAGTGCGTGAAGAGATGGAATTTCTTAAAACAACCTAAAAATTTCAACCTCATGCTAAACTACATCTTTCCCATTTTTATATTTTAAACAATCCTTTGACTTGCCCTTACCCTTATGACACCTTCTAGTTATGCTTTCTTCCCATTTTCTCTGGGTTCTACTTTCCCTATTTATCCAAAAAGACAACAGATTTATCTCTAATATGCACATGGTAGCTTTCAGAGGTCTCCTCTCTCTGCCTCTTCTGTTTGCTTTCCTGTTCTTAATTCTAGCTAATGATGGGAATTCTAATTCTGGCTAAACAGTTAAAGCTCCTAAAGACTTTTGAGACAGCTCCCAAAAATCTCTCTTGCCTTTTATCACAGTAACTTTGCTCACAAGCTCCTATGGTGGTACATTAAAACTCGGACAGTAACTTTGATTAAGGGTTACAATTAACAAGCACTATACAAGGTCTATACAGAAAGCAAAACATTCTCCCTTGTGGCATTTCAGACCTATTTTTGCAAGCCAGTGACCTCCAGCTGTCACAATACTTACGCTCAGTTTTTCCTAATATCTTTCATGAAAGACTCTCATAGCACTAGGGCATGTTTCATTGCCAGCAATATTTCATAACAGGAAACTTCTGTCTCAAAGGTCTCAGCTTTATTTCCCAGTTCTTGAGGATGAATATCCAAATTAGAACATTAAGCAGTCTTATAACCATGACGTTGACACTAAGATTTAAGTTCCACTATGCTGAAGATAAGGGTAAGTAGATGCATCCAAAGAGCCAGTTCCAAGTCATACTACCTCAACTGATTTAAGCTTAAAAAAACCCTAACACCATGTAAACATGTAACTCAGTATACAGAGAAGTTCTGAGTTCTTCATGCACTTTATCCAATTCAGAGCACTGGTGGAAAAAAACTTTACATGATTTTCAGTTGATATTCAACACAGTATGATATGTGAAATGAAAAATAAATGTTCAATAAACCTGTATTTAAATAAGTGCTTTCTCAAATCACAAGACAACCCACTTAAACATTTGAACTGTTTTTTATTGCATGAGCAACAATATCTATGTGGCACCACTCACTCACACACATCAGGCAATTACATGCAAATTCTTTATTTTCTTTCAAATATAGTCCTCGTGTGCTGATTGCTAGGTTCTCTTCTAGTTTGTTACCTTGTTACAATTAAAGGTAATTTTTTTGCTAAGGACTCAATTTCTTTTTAAGTACCGAAAATGAATCCTATTTTACTATCAGTATTTTTTCCTATCAATTCTTGGTACAACTGAAGGTTTGAGGAGTTAACTGAAAATACAGAATTTATGTCAATATTGAAACAGCAAGCGCCTTGTTTTAACACAAACAAGATAAGCCAAAAAGCAAGATAGACCAAGGGAATTGTTTCCTTTCTTCTATTCTCTGTTCTTCAGAAGTGTCCCTGCAAAAACATGTCATCTCTATTGCTGCAGATTTCCTGAGACAGATTTACAGAAAAAATAATCAAGCTATTTTATTTTCATATAAGAGCCTGAGACCTTAATTGCTGTGAATCACGACTTCCTGAACTTGAACAGGACTCATTTGTTTCAGGATAATCCAGCCTCCTGGCCTAGCCAGCAAAAAGTTTGATTAACTTCCCCTCTACTACTCAGTCATGAACAGCACAGTTTGGTCACGCCTGTTAATCTTTCCGTATTGTCTGCAGCACATGAATTGCAGCATGAAACAAAGCTGCCTAAACGGACCACAAAGAGCAGCACCAGAGAAATAACCTTTGTGTAGTACAGGAACAGCAGACATACACAAAATACAATCAGACTGTGAGAAAATAAATATAACATGAACCTCCGTGACAGACAGAAGGTGACAAAGCAAGGGAAAGACCATAGCATTCAAACTAGCATGGCACCAAATTTATCTGCTTGCTGTCTGCATAATAAGGACAAGAGAGCTCTGAAAACATACAGCAGGTTCTATAGCAAGAACAAGAACACTTTACTCCTACCTAGTGATGGCCCCCCCAGACCAGCTGAAAACAATTCTGTATTCCAGGAAAAGACATCAGACTTCCTCAGCTATAGAAATAATCATTATGATACTGGATTTTGGAAATAATAGAAAAACAAGAGGAAAACCAAAACATCTCTGCTTCTAAACAGGATTTTCTAGGTGTTCCCTTGATGCATTTAGAGAAGACAGGAAAAAATGAGATGTTCATAATAAATGTAAGAAATGTAAATAAATGGCAGTATACTACATCCAGTCAGTGAGTAAGGGGAGGCAAAAGAACAGTGCAGAAGCACAAAAGCTTTAATGTAAACTGACATTAATTTAATGGAAATTCTGGTCTTTATCAATTTAACAGCATTTTTAGCCAGAAGAAACTAGACAAAAATTCTGCTTCCTTAGAAATTTGAACCATTCATTTGAAAAAAACCCCACAAATCAAAGAACTACAGCATAAATATAAATATTATAAAAACATGACTATTATAAACACAATTATTATAAAAAATCTCTTACTTCAAGTATCAGCTTCTTGCTTGATGCATCAGGCATGAACACATTTAAAGTTTTAAACCAGGATAACTAGAAGAACATTTCTTAAATGTTCTTCCCCAATTACAATAGCTTGTAGTTTCTTTATTTGTATGATTTTTTCATAAATACAGATTTTGCTTACCCGATGCTGAGTTCATGATGTTCTGCTGCACGGAAGGACTAGTGGGAGCTGTAACATTCATCTGGGAGAGCATGGCCTTCCTAGGATCTTGCCATGTTGTTGTTTGATCAATATGACTAAGACAAAACAAAGCGAGAGTTAGGACAGTCATGCATTCACAGCAATGACCTGCTCGCACAGAAAGTTTAACAACAAAAAGTTAAGCCTGCCAACAACAGCCACATTCAAAACCAAACAAGAACGTTTGGATTCTCTCCAAGCATCACTGTATGTCAGATTCTCAAACCCTTACCCTGGCTACCATCACTTTCCCAACCAACAGCTGTAGTGATCAAGAGCGGGAGATAAGGTTCATCATGAATATCGTAATCTAGGCTGTTGTACCATAACTAGATGTTGTATCCTTGAATTAAACATTCTCTTCCCTCTTCTCATTGATTAGTTATTTGCCATTTTTAAATGTGACTTCACAGACTTTCAAACAAAGCCAGTTATGTCTGGAATCTCAAGCACAGTCCAGTACCTTGGCATGATGAGTTCATATTCAGTGTTTAGGGAGTGGTAATGAGCTGGCTAGTAAGTAACCACTAGTCTTCCCAAACTTGCTGTGCATAGACCATGTCCTCAGATTATTTGATGGACTACTCCCCTCACCCCTAACAACTGAACAATCTTTCTGTGGCAATTTAAGTAATCATTCACACTAAAGCAGTAATGTAAAAGTGATGTGCCTTTCAACTAACGTCAAAAGATGAGGACAGTGAGACTGCCAAGTAATCCACCCAGCCCTCTGCAGAGCCTAACTTTGTTTTGAAAAAAATGGAAAGTACATTCAGCGCTGTCATTCATAAACGTATTCAATTCAATGAAAATACAAATGTGTAACAAATGATTACTTCACCTTTTGACTATGTGATTAGCATGTTTTGCTAATGAACAACAAATGTAGGTTATTCGTAACAAGCATCAATGCTATCTTTATGTAATTAAGCAACACTGAAAAGTACATGTTGACAAAAATACAACTCCCAATACACACTGAACATTGACAACAAAGTTGTTTATCCATTCATTTAGAACTGGTATCAACTGAAACTCATATTCAGATTTTTTTTATCAATTCGAATCCAATGCATCATTAACTTGGTACCATTCTTTTCTTAGATTAATTATCCTTAAAATTAAGTTTTTCTGGATTACATGGAACACCCATTTTCATTTACTTCAGCAAAATCGCAACATTTAAATTCAGAAGAACATAAAATGGGACAGTAGTCACCAAAACAATTACTGATATAGAATTACTTATCGCATTCTAATCACTGAAGGTACTTTCTGTTATAAGGTAGAACATACCACAAACTGGTTTTTAAAACTGTTTTAAGATATATATTTTTTACCCTCTCTAAACATGCACATGAAAAGTTCCAAGTCAAAGAGTTACAGGCATACTGTAGTTGGGTCACAATCCAGATCATTTAATAGAGATATGTGCTGGTTTTGTCTGGGATAGAGTTAATTTTCTTCACTACTAGTCCAGTGGCTAGTATTGGGCTATGTTTAGGATGAATGTGACTTCCCTCTGATTGTCGCACCAATGATTTAAACTGTTTGGTGGCTGGGTTTAAACCTCAGCAAGGTACTGTAAGCACACTGCATCTCTGGTTGTGTATGTTTTCAAATATTCTGCTCCACTGAGAAACATGCCACATACAGCATGATTTCTTTATTTCTTTTTTTTAGCCTATTTACTTATAAAACATGGAACAGCATAGTAAAGACTGCCCTATATATACTGGACTATACATAAACCTTCATACTGGAGAACACTTTCTCACTTTTCTGCTGGTCAATTTTGCAAAGCAATGAAAACAGGTAAAGATAACACAGATGTAAAAACAGTGCACAGTAATGTTTCACAGACCATGTGTTTAAATTACAGTACCAGCATGTGCTACTCCTCCCCTCCATTTCTGATTTGTTATATTTGCTCAACTCAATTCTGGGAATAGTGGAAACTGGGAAAACACCACTGCAACCATGATAACACATTCATTTATTTCCATTTAACTCCTATAAAAATCCATCTATGAACTTATGTCTACCTAAGGTACATAATTTATAGCTTTTCTTTTTATATGCTATTTGAGTGTTGAGTAAGAAACAGAAGGAAAAGCTTTTGTTTCCCTACACTACAAAACCATTTTTTGCAATCAACTGTCGGAACACAGTGAAACAACATTCACCAGTTTTTTCAAAACAGATCTGAATACAGGATAGATGAATGGACTATAGAAGAAGTAATTTTAGAAGTACCTCCAATTTGAGCACAAGGAGAGCATTATCAATTCCTCAAGACTGCTTAAGCATACCATGCTAAGTATAGTTTATGTTCATATGGAGTTTTTAACACAGACAGCGATTTTAGACAGCAGCAGCTTCAAACTTTTCCCTAGCTGAGTATCACTTGAGAAAAGTCAGCATGTTCCTTACTTGACCAACGAAACTCCAACCAGTAGTCATCGTAGAGCAAAGAACCACGAAAGAAAAGTCTCAAAAGTAAGCTGATTATATCAATATCATACTAATCATATGACTGGTTCAAACTCCTTTTTTTTCCCCTCCCACTCAGCTCTGTGCTTCCTGACCTGCATATCCATTTTCCCTACACCTTCCCTCAAAACCTTTCTCTTCAATCTCCATCAAATCACAGTCCTTCTATGTATCTACCTGCTCCATATCCTGAATGTTTGAATGTTATATACTAAGAAACCACACAAAACACATCATGACAGATCACTTCTTTTCCACAAATTCCAAAACATGCTCACCAATTTATGGAATACAAAGTAGGCAAAGCCCCATTCATATGGATGAAATGTTTAAATAAATCCTAGTACTCAAAATCAAATCATGGCTGGGCTTCGCGAATGAAGATTTGGGAAGGGCTCTACCCACGTTTGTTGCAAGCGCGTTGGTGGCTAAAAAGGCCAATACGAGACAGGCATGTCCTGCTGAAAAAGGCACAGCAGAAAGACTCCTTAGGTGGTATATTCTGCAAGTCATGATTCTTTCTGAGTTGTCTTTTCTCCTCAAGGGTGATCCTGCGTGCGTTCTCAAAAGCATCAGCAGCGTTATAGATGGTGTGTCTCCAGACCTCCCGATTGGAGGACAGAGTTGACCATTTATGTTGATCAATATGGCCAAGGCTGAGACGTTGTTTCAGGGAGTCCTTGTATCTTCTCTTTGGGGCTCCTCTCTTGGGGCAGCCGGTGGCAAGTTCACCATAAAGCAGGATCTTAGGGAGGCGGTGGTCCTTCATCCTGGAGATGTGCCCTGCCCAACGGAGCTGTGTTTTCAGTAACATGGCCTCAATACTTGTGATTGCTGCTTGTTCTAGAACAGATGTATTGGTCACATAATCTGACCAGTGGATGTTTAGGACTGAACGGAGACAGCGTTGATGGAAGTGTTCTAGGAGACGCAGGTGGTGGCGGTAGATGACCCATGATTCAGATCTGTATAAGAGAGCAGACAGCACTATGGCTCTGTAAACACTGATCTTGGTACTTTTCTTCAAGTGTTTATTTCGCCAAACTCCTTTATGAAGCTTTCTGAAGGCACTACATGCCTTTGCTAACCTGTTGTCTATCTCTCCGTCAATCTTACCATCTGAGGAGATGGGGCTGCCTAGGTAATTAAACTGGTGGACTGATTCGAACTCTGATTTGCCAGTGGTGATATGGGGATGAAGGAAGACTTCCTGAGGTGCAGGTTGATGGAGAACTTCTGTCTTCTTTAAGCTGACTTCCAGTCCAAAGAGTTCAGCAGCCTCAGCAAAGCAGGATGTTAAACACTGCAGAGCTGCTTCTGTGTGGGCGACAAGGGCGGCGTCATCAGCATAAAGCAGCTCCTGGACAAGATGGTTTAAGGTCTTGGTGTGGGCCTTCAGTCGCCTTAGATTGAATAGGCTTCCATCAGTACGGTATCGAATGTAGATACCGTCCTGATCATCGAGGTCTGCCGTGGCCCTTTGGAGCATCGTGATGAAAAAGATTGTGAATAGTGTTGGTGCAAGAATGCAGCCTTGTTTCACACCGTTAGTTATTAGAAGGGGCTCAGAAAGTGCATCGTCATATCTGACTTGGCCGTGCTGATCCTCATGGAGTGAGAGGATCATTTTAAGGAACTTGGGGGGACAACCTAAATGTTTCAAAATCTGCCACAGACCTTTTCTGCTCACAGTATCGAAAGCCTTGGTGAGATCAACAAAGGTTACATAGAGACCTTTGTTCTGTTCCCTACACTTCTCTTGCAGTTGTCTGAGAACAAATACCATGTCTGTGGCGCTCCTGTTGGCTCTGAAACCACATTAACTTTTAGGTAGAACTCCCTCTGCTATAGCTGGTATTAGTCTGTTCAAGAGTGTTCTTGCCAGGATTTTGCCAGCAATGGAGAGCAGAGTAATACCATGGTAATTTGAGCTGCCTGATTTAGTACCTTTCTTCTTATACAAGGTGATGATGACTGCATCACGAAGGTCTGATGGTAGTTCACCTAGTTCCCAAAAGCGCACCACAAACTCATGAAATTTAGCATGGAGTGCAAGGCCCCCATGTTTCCAGACTTCAGGTGGAATTCCATCAACCCCAGCTGCCTTGCCGATTTTCACCTGCTGTATGGTCTTGAGGGTTTCTCCTAAAGTGGGGGCGGTATCCAATTCGTATTTCACCAGTTGTTGTGTGATGGACTGAATTGCTGAGTCTTGGACTACACAGTTGGTACTGAAAAGAGTCTGACAGTGTTCAGACCATCGATTCAGAATGGAGATTTATCTGTTAGAAGCGTTTGACCATCTGCGCTGAGTAGGGGGCTTTGGATTTGGTATGTAGGCCCGTATGCTGTTTTCAAGGCCTCATAGAATCCTCTGTGATCACCCGTATCTGCACATAATTGAGTTTTTTCAGCTAGATCGATCCACCACTTGTTCTGGATGTCACGGAGTTTCTGTTGGAGCTTGCTGCATGCAAGACGAAAGGCCACTTTTCTTGCGTGACAGGAAGGCAGTGCAAGGTGTGCTTGGTGGGCGGTTCTCTTCTTCCTCAACAATTCCTGGATCTCTTGATTGTTTTCATCAAACCAATCCTTGTTCTTCTTGAGAGAGAACCCTAAGGATTCTTCAGAGGATTGCAGGATGCTGTTTTTAATATGGTGCCAAATTGTTTCAGGAGAGGAATCTGCAGAATCTGTGGAATGGTTTTCAAGCCTAGTTTGAAGGTTAGCCTGGAATCTGTCTCTTACTGTTGCTGATTGGAGATTGTTAACTTGGAGTCTTCTCCTTGGGATACTGCCCCTTTTAGGTTTGAATGTGAGACTGAAGTTCAGTTTACAGCGCACAAGCCGATGGTCTGTTTGGCATTCTGCGCTGGGCATCACGTGGGTATGGTGGACATCGCGGACATCTCTCCGTCGCATCGCACCAAGACATAATCAATGAGGTGCCAATGCTTAGATCTGGGATGCATCCAGGTTGTCTTCAGTCTATTTTTCTGCTGGAAGATAATATTAGTGATGGTGAGCTGTTGCTCCACACAGAATTCTAGCAGAAGTCGACCATTATCATTGCAGTTTCCAACACCATGCTTGCCTAATATTCCTTTCCAGGCTTCAAAATTCTTATCTACTCTGGCGTTGAAATCACCAGTTGAAATTTATCTTTTTCAGCAGAGTCATCTTGGAGAGTTGGGGCATATATACTAAAGAGGACAAGGTATTGCTTGTTGTTTAGTGGAAGGCGTAGGGAGATAATGCTGTCAGAGTGACCTGTCGGCAGATTTTCGAGTTTAGGAACAATGGAGTTTTTGATCATGAAGCCGACTCCTGAAAGATGTTTTTCGGTTCTGGGCTTACCTGACCAAAAGAGTGTGTAACAGTCACCATGTTCTCTGAGGCTGCCTTCCTTGTGTAGGTGAACTTCACTGAGAGCAGCAATGTCAATGTTGAGATGAGCGAGTTCATAGGCAATTAGGGCAGAACGACGCTCAGGGCGTCCGCTATCCGCAGAATCGAGCATGGTTCTGATGTTCCAACAATGCTAGAGTTAATTTAGGTACACCTTTGGAGGCAGGTGTATGCCTTTGTCTTTTGATCTTTGTGCGACCGCATTGGAAGAAGATGCCCATTGACAGCGGTTAACCAACTGGGTGAAGGTGGAGATGAGCTTTGTTTAGGCCACCTTTTCTAGGCCCCTCTCCGAGTGGAGCAAGCAGTGCTGTCCTTGAAAAGGCTGCTTGGTCGTTCAGGGGGCTGCCCCAAGAGACTGTCATCTCTGGTCAGTCTCAAATGACCAAGGCCCAGTCTTCCTAGTGATTTACGGAGGATTTTCCAGTCTCAGCCGTAATTGTTAATGCTGTGAACTACTTATAACCTCCATTTCAGAAGCCTAATAATTTTTGGAAAATACACAAGAAACTGCAGGCACAAATCATCATCATTTCATCTTTTCACCAGCACATTCAAAATCAGCTTGATTAGAGCGAAATGATGAGAAGTGAGGATGACATTTCCTCCTCTTCCTGCATATCAATCAGGGCAGGATACCAGGAGAGCACTTCCAGGTGCCACTTCCAGGTTTTTTGGAGGTTTTTTAGAAGAGGGAAGGTTGTTTCTTCTTCGAAATGAGGTGAGAACAACATAATAATTCATTCCTGTGGCCTGTTTTGAACCTGGGGTTGTCCTGAAGCTTGGCAGGAATCGCTCCTTCACTCCAAAACAACTCTGCAACTGCAGCTGAAGGCCAAAAAAAAAAAAGCCCACATGTGGTGGCTCTGATATTTTAATCAACTTTTTGTTCCTCTGCTGATCTTCTCTCCTACAGATTACGAGGATTTTCTACAACAAACACCAAGTATTTTTAGACCCTCATTTCACAAACGAGAGGGAGCCCAGCAGAAGGTTAATTCTGGACATGGTTACGCAGCCACTTGGAAGAAGCAGAGCCCAGAGGGAACCATTAGTTTTTTTCCATGGATAACTTGGGTTTATTCTCCTAATTTCAGTTAAAGGAATAAAACCCATAAGGCAGTGGTGCCACTGTGGGACTGAAGCACAGGAATGCAGGAGTTACAGTGGGGTCTGGTGTGAAATGTTGATTGTTCACCACCATCCACAGACTGGTGTCACCACAGGGATGAGCCAAATTCCTGTCACCTGTTGGAAGAAGGGATATTTTTACATGTGTCAAGTGCTGGAGAGGGACATCTGACAAGGACATGGAGTGACAGGGCACAGGGAATGGCTTCACATGGACAGAGGGCAGGGATAGATGGGATATTGGGAAAGAATTGCTGCCTGGGAGGGTGGGGAGGTCCTGGCACAGGTTGCCCAGAGAAGCTGTAGCTCCCCTGGATCCCTGGAAGTATCCAAGGCCAGGTTGGATGGGGCTTGGACCAACCCGGGCTAGTGGAAGGTGTCCTGCACATGGCAGGTTGGAACTGGAAGGTCTTTAAGTTCCCTTCCAACCCAAACCATTTTGGGATTCCAAGTTTCCACAAGACTGTCTGATCCTTTGCTGTTGCTTCTGAACAAGTAACAAATAGTTTCAAATTTAAAATATTAAGGTACATAAAGACATGTATTTGTATATTGAGATCCATGTGTATCCAGATATATTTGTATATTGAGATCCTTGTGTATCCAGATATATTTGTATATTGAGATCCTTGTGTATCCATACACATTTGTATATTGAGATCCCTGTGTATCCATACACATTTGTATATTGAGATCCCTGTGTATCCATACACATTTGTATATTGAGATCCATGTGTATCCAATATATTTGTATATTGAGATCCCTGTATATCCATACACATTTGTATATTGAGCTCCTCGTGTCTCCAGTATGAATTGGCTTTTCCCTTCTGTCAGCACTGACACACTACAAGTTTAACTCATAATCCACGTTCAAAGCTCATTAATGGGGCAGTTTTCTCCTTTCACAGAATATGCTGAGCTGGAAGGGACACACCAGGATCATCCAGTCCAAGCCCTGGCCCTGCACAGACACCCCAACAATCCCACCCTGTGCCTGAAAGCGTTTTCCAAACATTTCTTGAGCTCTGGCAGTCCTGGGGCCATGACCATTCCCTGGAGAGCCTGTTCCAGGAAGACCCTACACTCCAAATCATCTCAATTTTTCTGTCTCTCAAACACTCAGGATTTGGAAATGAAAACGTAACACTTCCATGCAACAGTGCAGTGACACAATTTGTTCATTGTAACAGCAAAAAACAACTCCTTAATTGTTTATCCTGATGACAACTGCACAAAAGGACACACTGGCTATACTGCTGCACTTGCAGGGTTAGATATTTGGATCCCTGGAACATATCTGGCACTGTTAGAAGCCACATTTAAGCCAGGTTCTAAATTAAAAATATCATTAAGAGCCTTACCAAGGGGGACTCACCTGAAAGCTGCCAGTAAGGGAGTATAAATGGAGTCTCCATCATAGACATACCAGCGGTCCCAGCTGCACTCTGTGGCAAAGTGGTTGAACCGAAGCCTAAACCATTGTGTTTGACCTGGCATCAGCTTGGTTCCAATCCTAGTACTAGAGGAACCAATCCTAGTACTAGAACCAATCCTAGTACTAGAACCTAGTACCTGGAACCAATCCTAGTACTAGAGGAAGGAATATAGGACTTAATTTTGTTCCTATCTACAGTACGTGCATCAGGGTAACTTATTATAAACACTGTGTATTTTTAATTATCAAGTTAAGTACTAAAACAGGACATTCTCCACAGGTAAAAGATGTTTCCCTCTATTTTAAATAGCAGCACAGGCAATGTCTAAATGGACATAACTGACATCAACATTACATTATTTTTCCCTGCACTAAGCGGATTTTTTTTCGTAGTAGCTGTATTACAAGACAACTGCCCCAATGCTTACATTCAAGATCTTCTATGTTATATGATCTGAGCCATATCTCAACAAAGAATTACTGTCAACACAAAAAAAAAATTAAAAAACATTAGCAAATCATATCAAATCAATGAAACCTATAAATCAGTCATTCTATTTAGTATGTATTATCAAATTAAAACTTAAAATCTACCTATTCGTGAATAAGAATCACAGCTCTGTACTGTGTGAACAGAGCAAAATGAGTAAACACTCTTGGAATTAAAATCAACATCTCTAGGATAATCAAGGTGTAAGACATTTTACTTCATAGAATAAATTCTCAAATCCAACATCTAGCTAACTGGCACTATTTATTATTGCTCATTTATGTCTTGGTGAAGCAAATCCTTGTCAAACTGGACAAATATACTATAAACTAAGCAAATCAATTTAGACTGTACCATAAATGCAGGTCTATGGTAACAGGCCTTAGAAAAACAAAGCTAAAACGCCTACCACATGCTAAACATTTGTTAGCAAACTTACGTCAATTCTAGTACCAAGAAGAGTGACTGTTCCAAGGCATATCACCCACCACCCTCCACCAAAAAGCACTTTCAAAGTGCTGTGCATTGAGAACAAGCTGTATCTCTTCACCCATCGCCAAGTTCTACAGTCAAATACAAATTATTTGCATTTTGAGAAGAACAACTTTAAAGAAAAGAAAAATGTTCTAATCTTACGTATGCAAAGACCATTTCTGCAGCTACTACAAAATCTGAATTTCTGATTGCAAGAAACCTTTATTGGCATTAAACACTCACATCCTGAAGATTTGTCAGATTCAAATTCTAATGTACTTTTACAGTTCACAGTTCAGGTTTGTTGGGGGTTTTCTGGAGGGAGAGGGGTATTGGGGATTTTGATTTAGGTGTTGGTTGGTTGGTTGGGGATTTTTTAAAATACAATGGAAAACAAGCAAGAGATCCAGAGATTAAAAAAAAAAAAGTTATTACTTTTTATTGAAAATAACCTTTAGATCCTAATAGGCTAATAAAATAATACCACTCCTAAAACCAAACAACTGATCTGCCTTTGCACAAAGTGTAATACATCTTCACATTTGTTCTCCAGTGGCTGCACTGAAAAGACGTGAACTGTCGCACTGAAAGCCATGTCAGAAATGAACTAACACACAAAAGACACTCAAAAACTTCCTTAAACATTTTAAGAAAGGCGTATCTAAGAGGCCTTCAGTTTTGATATTCCATGGTACATATTGCAACTGCAGTGCCTCCATTGGTAAGTATACTTTTCAAGGTAAGCTGAGAACTTCATTTGTGTAACAGAATTCTGAGTCATTACAAAATCATGTTTCTTTCTCCCCCTTTTTCACCTTTATTAGCACAAAGTCACCTTATATACAGTGTACATCTGCTACATTATTTGTAATGAGAACCTTTCACAAAAAGGGATCTTCTCAGAACAGATATGAACACAGGCAGGTCAGAATTGCAAGACTTATTTACTGAAGTGTGTAATAGAAATGTAACATTAGGAAAAAAATTAAAACACAATGAAGAGATATTTTAATCCTCAGTACCAGATGAACATACTGTATGAAATTTCTGCAACAGTGCTGAAGAGGTCTGATCTACATGTAAAAGAATAAACACACAGCACAATAAATAATCCACTGCTTCTCAGTATGTTTGGACACAACTCTTCATAATAGGACATTTCGGAAAACTAGTCTCAAACATTCAGAAAGACAAGTTCTTCTTCAATATAAAAGCATCACCATAAAAACCTATGCAAGCATCTCTCCATAAGGTAATGCTTGTGTTTTACAATGTAGATAAGACTCATATTTTATGTCTGTGAAAAAATTATTTTCAGTCTCTAGTGAACTTGAGATGACTAACTTGGATCTTGGTTTTCAGATTTTTGGGACTGATTTAAGAATTCACTGGAAATCGTATTTTAAGAAAAGGAAAACACAGTCACATACCACTGACCACATCATGACAGACCTTCCAAAGCTGCTGACGTGGCATTGTGTACTTTGTGTTCTGGGGATAGATAGGAAAGTCTCTGTGTACCAGAAGTAAGTGCACCAATGAAGTTAAACCTAATTATGTTCTAATTTTGGTGTGAAATTTAAACTTTTCATTAAATCCCAAACGTCAACTGCTCCACTGACAAGCAAGTTACCTATGATTCTATTTTACCTTAAATAACTGATATATAGATTCTACTCTTTCATGGATTTTCCTTTGTCTTCTGAACCAGCTGGTTTCATCAATCCACACAATACATCACTTTCTGAAAGGTTTTCTCTTTTTATTTATGTTCATCTACCAACTTTAAAGATTAGTAATGAGTAAGCATCTCCTCATAAATGCCAGAATTATTTTAGAGCTGTCACCAGCACACTTTAGCACGTCAGGTCTCGATGTATATATTGAAATTTAGTTTTCCTGGTGATGCCAGCAAAAACTGAGTATTTCTGCTCTTGAAACTAGCATAGTTTGTCAAAAAAACAAACAAATCCAAACCAAAAAAAAACAAACCAAAACAAAAAAATCAACTAACCCCTTTGCCCAATCTTATACAGACTTGTCCTGTGCATAGGCAGTGTAGGGTACCTCCAAGATATCTACCTACCTATCATTTTAGCAGGCAGAGAATAAACCGGAATATCTACTTCTGCAGAGGTCTAAGCTCTACAGTAGAGCAACAAATGTGGTAGTCTGACCACAGAGTAGTTGTGAGAGTACCTACTAATTCAAGAATAGAAATGGATGTATATTACTAAGAAAGGTGACAATAGCCAGATCAGTCTGACAGGGTAGATGGGCTACGGGGATTCCCACAGGTAAATTTTCCATAGTTTGGTTTAGAAATGGGATAGGAAAAAAGGTTGAGAATAAACAGCCTCCATGTGAGCTGCTTTGATTAGACATTCAAAAACTGGAGTATAGCATGCAGAGAACTTCTGGGTTATGGCTGATGATGCTCTTAGAGTATTCACACACAATGGAGTGGGATTCAGCGTCGCCTCAGGATAGAAGACGTTCTTTGTGCATGCACCCTTTTTTATCCTATTTAGGGAATTTCAAGAATTGGAAAAGAGTAAAACATGAAACTAAGTCTTCAGATATATGTGACATTTTTAATTAGGCATAGCTGACTGGAAAGTAAAGTACTTTTCTTTGCAAGTGGTGTAACAAAATTACAGATTTATACCTTAAGTAGCATGAATACATTGTTTGAGAAGATTTCAATTCCAAGCAGCAACAGTACAGAAAAAAGCCTGAAGGGGAAATGAGACAGTTAGCAATTATCTCTACCTGTTCAGTCCTCCATAAAGACTTCCCTGAATTTGCACTACTATTAGACAAGGATACACACTTAAAGTTCCCAAAACCCTTTAACGGCTTTCCATCTGGCTTTGTAAAGAAAAAAATCCAACAAAATCCAGCAAAAGAAAAAGCAAGTCACACAGCAACGAAAACGTCATCTGCTGAGAGATTATATTCCACCCATTGCTTGGGAAAACACTGTGTTTCCACTTGTCTTCTCCATATTAGCCTGCAATATTTCCTTTTTCGGGATTATTACAGCCAAATATATATAAAAGCACATGGCAGTAAAATTCATAATTTTCTAATCTGTTTCCCAAAAATGTCAGAAAAAGCCTCTAAAATTCATCACATCGTGGCTGTGGTTCTGAATTTTTCATATTCTTCCTTCTACTTGACAGGTCTTTATGCATTAACTAAACAAAGCTTGTGTTGGACTACACCGTCTATGCCACTGATCATGTCCTCACTAAACTGTGATTTGAATAACTTTGAGATAGAATAAAAGCAAAAAAAATACTAAAGTGGTGGGTACAAACATTCTGTTGACCAGGTGAGAAGAGAGCCTGTCAGAGCTCAAGCCCCTTAATGAAATAGAACCACATATGCTATCCTACAAAATTACAGTCTTAAGCAGCAGAAATTCTTTCAGCAAATTAATGGTTTGAATCTGAACTAGAACTATGAAGTAAGGGAAACTTAAATGCCTCTGACAAAAGTCTAATTGGTCAAGAAACAGCTTTTGCACGCAGTCATTACTGGTCAGGTTAGCTCTTCTACAAATCCCTCTGGAGTTTATTCCTAAAGTGGTTGGAGATTGCAAGATGCTAAGAGCTACCAGAAATTCCAGAAAGTATGGCCCATAGAGCTGTGGACACTGATACACGGAACAGAGAGTTTTTACAGATACACAAAACACAGTACTTTATATTAAGGTATTCAAAGGCAGTCTTCATTAGCACTGGCCTGCCTGCAGACAACACACAATACATCCACCAAGGACTTAAAACTAAGCTTCCTGTTCTGTGTAAAAACACCTTGCTCTTTTGAAGCTGCAGAACAGTACTGCCCTTCTTAGGAAAGCACTCAGAGAAAGGTCTTCACTTCAGAGTGTGTAACGCTAAAATGGACGTGTGGGCAGTAGGCAGTCTGACCACACATGCATGATTAATAGAAGAGATGAAGACATGATATGATTTTCAAAGGCTTGCCAAAGTAGCACCACTTTTATTAGAATGTGCTCTTGAAACAACTGCCCTTGGTAAAAAGAAAACTGGAAGCAATAATATGCTTATTTCTGCACTTATTATTCCTTTTCCTTCTGCCCCTCTTCCTGCTCGCACTCAAAGACCTCATATAGAAAAACAGGACTAGTATCACAATGCTTAGAAGTACCTTAAACGGGTTCTCAAAAATATTATTCTTGGATTCCTCTGTAGATTTCTCAAATAAAATGAAGTTATTTTCTGGGTTTCAGGAACAAAAAAGGAGCATGAGGATGTTTTCATTTCCAGGGCTCTTTCCATTACTTTGAAAACTGTAAGACATAGCAGTATCACAGACACTAAGAAAAGTCCTTGTCTTACAGTCTTTGTACCAGTTCAATCATTTTCCAAACCCCATAAAGGACTAAATGCTGTGATCACATTCTCTATCACCAGAGAGATTTAATTTTTAAACTTGCCCTCTCAGTTTCACAGCAGAAAAAAAGGCTACTTTTAAAGAAAACCTTCTCTTTTCTTTACCCTGCCCCAAAGTTAAGAAGTTTGCTTCCTGTGGCTGTCACTTACCATATGCAGAACTCATCTTTTTTCTCTCTCCTTAATTTTCAATGAAAGAGATAAAGATAAATCACCAAGGAGAGCAAATCTAAAGGAAGAACCGTCTCTGTTGCTATTTTAAGTGAAATTACTATATTCGTTTAACTTTACAGATACCCTCCTACACCCCTGCTTAGCAAATTCAGACCTCCTCAAGATGCAACCATTTTGCCTTCTGTAACACTAAAGACAAGATTACACAAACACTAGCTCTCACATTTATTAAGGGAAGGGCAGATTACTTTCAGATGTGATGGGCCATGGAATACTTTATCACTTTCTTGCCCTTTTATCTCTGAGATTCTATCTCATTTCTCTCTCCCTAGTTAGCTCTTAAAAGGAGACAAAGAAAGCAAGAGGGAAATCAAATGCCTCTTTGCATGAACAGAAGCCAGGCAATTTTACGCCCCTCTCTATACACCCTTACTTATGTTGCCTGAAGGTTTTCAAGTCAGAGAGGCTTGCCTAAGCACGCTGCAATAAAGCTGCTATAGCCAGCTGTCTTAGTAAAGGGGGTTCGTAGCAATCCTGTCCATTAACCCTGAGGCTAACTACCACTAAGGAAAACAAAATATTAAGATAAAAAGATTCTTTAGGTTGTTTCCTTATTGCTTTAAGTAGGAAGTCTCAGAGGGCAGTTCAAACTGGTTGCTTGAGTGTTCAGACAATGATCACTCCCAGATGGCCTTGACAGGATGAACTGACTTTTAAGAAACCATTAGGTAGGACCTACTGGAAATGAATGAACAGGTAGCTTTCTGCTACAAAGAATAAGTGACCTGTTCTTCTTGCCATTAAAATCATTAATATTGACATCCATTTTAAATATGTGCTTCAGAATTGACACTTCACACCTTAAATCGATCAGCTGTTTAGATGTTCTCAGTTTTAGTCACACAAATAGCCTTATGGACTATTTTTTCCTTGATAAGAGGCTGTAGTTTCTTTAGTTTAAAAGCAGCTCCTCCTTATGACCATGTTTCAGGTGAGCTTTTTACTTTTACAACTCAAACACTATGTTCTGCTGAGGTTAGAGGCAATTGCTCTTGTCCCTGAAGACTTTGCAGATTGCTACCTAAAACAAAGCAGAAAATCTTCCAATAGCAAGTTGCTGCCTCAGTCAGTACTTGTAAGATACCTGCTCAGTCAACTCTAGGCCATCTTGCATACTCTGTTTTTCACCAGCAGATTATTCTTTTTCCTCCCCCACACTTCAACCCCCTGAAGACAGATTTCCCAAGCTGCAATGCACCAGAGGCAACTGATTTCTTGACCCTAGATACAATACACTGTCTAAAGGCTATGCTTTGAAAAGTTATTTTTATTTACCCATTTAACCTAGAGTGGCAAAGAAAATACAAAGCAAAAGCCTGAGAAGAAATCAAGCTACTTCGTATATAATTTTAATTATTATAGCTATCATTTAAATGTATAGTATACTTAAATACAACACCTATTATATTCATTTTTAAAAGTGACCTAAGAATGCTTTCAACTTGAGGATTTCCAAGTTTCAGGTTCTATATTTCCCTTTACCATTCACAAAGAATTTGAAGAGCATCAGTTTAAAAAGTATTCAGAGGCCCATTGTAAAATAAGCAAAGGAAAGTAAAAGTAACTTTGAACTCAAATTTCATCGCATGTTTCAGAAGTTATCTACTAAAAATATTAATTTACATTTTTTTTATTATTAAGAATTTGGGTATTCACAGAATCTGTAAGGTTGGAAAGGATCACTGGAGGTCATTCGATCCAATCTCCCTGTTCAAGCAAGTAACAGAATAGTACAGGACGTACAGGATGGAACAGAAACTTAAAGTTTGACTGTGAAATTATCATCAGTAAAACAAACTACTTTCTTTATAGAAACAATTAAAGATTTAAGTTATTTCATTAAATCATCATAATAAATACCAATAGCATTTCTGTATTTGATTTGCAGTAATTTAATTTGCTTTCTGAGTATCTTTTGGTACAGAGGGAATTAGAAATAGTGATTATAAAATGTATTAAGCACATGATTATATTTAAAAGCATATGACTTAAATAACTAACAGTTCTTAAAGTACCAACAATTTAGTCAAAACAGATCGCAAAGCAAAAATCACAGATTTACAAATTTCAGTAAGTTTCAGCAGGAGATTTATAACAAGAGGTGGAGTTCCAAAGAAATCCTAAATAACTTTAAATTATCACCTTAACTTAGCATAATTTAATTCCAAATTTATAATTACTTCTGTCTTCATCTACTAGTTATGAAAACCAGCATTCAGACATTGGGGGAGGGGAGAGTGGTGAAGGGGCTGTGCTGCTGCCATGAGATATGCGGAAAAACATTATATTTATTTATGGGCATATATTTTTAAAAAACAAGTACTCATCAAATATATGTCTAGCATTTAAAAGCATGTTTAGTAATCATACTCATAATAGACTGCTCTAAAGATAAGAGCACATCCTACCTATACAAGAGATCAGACTACAGGTCGCACACTACGCAGCACTACTAACTTCTGTTCCAGAGGTCAGTTGCGTGTCTTTTTTAATGGCTAACATCATTATAATCAAACTTTTCTTCCAGCACAGTCCCTCCCCACTTTCTAATAGTCCAGTATAGAGATTTCCTCAGCCCAAATTTCCCCACTCTGATTAGTATGGAGTTTATTTTCTTTAGGAAGTGAGCTCAGTTCTTAATATCTGAACTCCCTTACAGTGTTTGTTGACCATTAGTCAGCACTTCCCTATGATGCATCCCTTTCCTCCACTCCCTTTCAGTTCCAAATGCTGTCATTATAAGCTTCCAGCTTTTCTATTTTTTTCCCTGCAAAATTCACAAACTATTCTAGAAACTCCCTTGAGAGTAAAGCAGCTTTTTTCCATGAGTATTAAGTCACTTTGAACTCTTCAACAAACTGAGTTCCTTTAATCTTTCTATAAGATAGGTTTCCTATAGCCAGATCTTCTTATCACCATTCTACAGGACTACTTTTGCCCAACAACTAGGCAGCCAAAATTGTTTTAAAACTTTCAATTCAAACAAAATTGTAAGTGCAAGCTCTAAAGGTTTCTAGGTTTTATTTATTTGTTTGGGTTTAGCTCATTCACAGTAGCTAACATACAAAATTCCAAAGACAAAACATATTTGTTTCATAACCAATGTTTGGAAAATATACTGCTACTGATCACAGAAGAGCCAATATGCGCTATCACATATCAGTAATTTCAACAGCTTTTCTGAAATTTAAGCATTAAATTAGTGAACACAGCTAATGAAACAATATTCATCCCAGTTCCATGTCAACTTCTCACTAAGCAAGCTTTTATATAGGCTACCTGATACACACCTGCTGGGGCACAGTGCCTAAACTGCACAGGAGAACACAATTACAACATGGCTCCATCACAGTGACTCACTGTCACTGCAAACTTCAGAATATATCCACTCTTGCCCTTTAAATTCTGTAATCTAGATTGTAATCTTCAGATCAGAAGTCGTAAACCAGTACCTACAGGCAAAAAAAGAAGGATATATCGAGAGGAGAATGAAACTCTCCATATTTTTTTTAATTAATAACCCTTGATAGTCACCCACAATTAGGTTGCTAAAATGGAACACTGAGTTAATATAATCCTTCTGGTCTGCCCCCCTCCAGTAATTTTCAACATTCCCATATAACGTCTGATCTGTATTTAGCCATCTGACTGAATCAATTGTTTCTAGTCACTATGTACAGAAAGCTTTTGTAACAGATGTCTTTTTTTCACATCAATTATGGAAGAAGGAAAGAAACAAACCACTCTGCTCTTTGGCTAAGTTTCTTAGTTTTTAACTGAGATGCTTGAATAAACCAAAAAAGTAAACATTTCCTTGGTTAATGCTTTCTAAGCTGTGGTTTAACACTTTATAGTTCCAGGTACTTACTCAGCACTTCCTTCCAGAATTTATCACTCAAAATCCAGTAGCAAACGTGCAGTGTTTAGTGTTATCTTAAAATTTATTCTGCAATCATTTGATATCACTACACAGGTCATAATTTTAAACTTTATCTCATAATCTTTTAAAAGTAAACTGTACATTAGAAAGAAATAAATCTATTCCTGGATACCATGACTCTAGTTGTATAAATTGGGACATTAAACCCCCTATTCAATCTTATCTGATATCTTGTTATCCTTTAAATATATTTTAAAAAATCTATTTCTTCAGAAAATTGTTACAAAATATTTATGTTCACATGAGAACTGAAAAGGACTGTTACAGGTCTGACAATGTAACGTGCTTCTTTACAAGAAACCTATTTACATTTTCATGTATATCAAGAACAACAAAATTTAAGAGTACAACAAGGGCAAAGAATATGCTGCAGAAGACAGTCAAAATATCTAATATGAAACAGAGAAGCTCAACAAGGCCCTGGAGTTGAGTGGCTCTATTTCACAATGCTCATTTCTTTGTGCTACATTTCTCCTCACCTCTGACTTGACTGCTTATGTGCTGAGCTCATCAGGACTGAAATCTTACTTAACTAACTTGCAGTAGGCCAGTAATCTAGCAGTCTATCTGATAATGCTCCTACTCTACTACAGGGAACAGCTGCTTGGACAGCAAGCATCATTCAAGCAGCCAAATACCACCTTCTGTGCTAGAGCATGCACAGAGTTGGCTGGAAGCTGCTGCTGCCAACACTGCTTCCACATGGGAGAGGAGGGCCTGGAGGCATCACTCCTCCTGCTCACAGAGCAGGCCAGAACTGCTCTTTGCTGATTTTGTCGATGCAATCAATGGGGAAGGCGGTAGGCAGATGTTGGATTTATCTCTTAAATACAGTAACTGCATTGAGACCATATCTCACTGTTAGTGCACACAAGACAAGTGAATCTGCTGATGGAATCACTCTACTATAATATACTTTGAAAATCACTGGTGATGAGGGACTTCAAACAAATCTGTTTCCTGGATATCTTCATCAGATGCTATTATCTGGTATCTTATCTAAAAAATCACTGTATATGTTACAGTAACAGTATCCTGCAGGTGAAAGCTGCTGAAGAAAAGTTAGCATAAAAATAAATCACATCCACTGAAAATTATTTTGCATCCTATCCAGAACTGTGCAAAGATCTAATAAACTGTTTAATTACTGAAAACTTGTAGCTATTTTGTGAGATAATGAAACTCGTGTAAATTTCTGTACTTTCATAAAAGTGAAGGGCACTACACTTCAAAACTGCAGATGTGAAAACACAGTTTACCTGACTCCACAACTGTTACTTATTTTCAGTCAAGTAAAAAACAATAAAATCACTGTGAACCACTTCAGAATAGTACTAGGGGTGATTAATTAGGGAGTGGCAGAGGAAAGTATGAAACATCAAAAGAAAGTGAACAGTGTAAGTGTAAAAGAAGAAACATGTCTTGGAGAGATCTGGCAATCTTGTAATATCAACATCTCCTAAGGAGCCAAGCTGCACTAAGAGAAGCTGAAGTAGCCAAGGGGGGAGGCCGAAATCTGCAAATTTAGAAACCACAGGAAGAATTCTTACCGAGAGTGAACGAACTGTTGAGTTCACTGGACAGAAATGTATTGGTCTGGGAGATTAAACTGGGAGGCAGACTCTCACTGGAGTGGAAGGAAATACTGAATAAAAACATTATGAATCCTCTTCTATTCTCAGGCAGAGGAAGAACACAGAGCACTTCAGCTCAGGGGGGAGAACTAACTCAATTTGTTGAGCAGAAAACTATTACAGAGGAGGAACACGACTTATCAGAGACTAGCAACGGTAACAAAAGGATACAGGCATTTGTACATCAGCAGCTCAAGAACAGTAAAAGAACACAATGAAGGAGAAAAGAAGCTAAAAGCTGATATGTTAAGAACAGATTTTGTCTGGTTTTGAATCTGCACAAGCCAAAAAAATAACTTTACATACTTGCAAAGCAAAACTACTTTCTTTAAGAGTGCATCTGAGATGTACTGTAGACATCAACTGAGAAACAGAAAAAACATCATCAAAAACTGCAAAGTAATAAGTCTTACAGTAAAAAATATATGCCAGCTGGATACAAGAAATGACCACTTCTCAATGCTAGAATTATTTTTAAAGTGTTGTGCAATTCCTTCTCTTTTGAAAATCTTGCCCAAAAAAATAAGAAAGGAAAAATCTCCTCATTCTCACATTGCAAATTATTAGATGAAACATTTTTACTTCACCATAACTGGTAACAACCAAGGTTTTCCCTTAGTTTTGAACTGAAGGGTTTTCCAAATGTGCAACAAATATCCCAATACCCTACAGAAATGTACTCTATGTAAGGTGGTAACGCTGTTCTCAGCACAGAGAATGCCAGCACTGACTTAGCAGTTTTGTGCACAAAGCTGCCCATTTGCTCCTTGCTCCCCTTGTTTTTGCTTTGCTGATCAAAGGAGTTGCCAAGTTTTTTCTTTACCATTACAAGGCAGGAAAAATGGGTCTCCTTGGAGAGGCCCCTTGTGAAGGTCACAAAGGTTAGCTCCACAAGCCCCAGAGTCTGCTCTGATGCTGGAGTGATTGGCTGGCTTCCCTGCAGTTACCCTGCATTTCCCCTCCTTCACAACAGTGCACTGGTTATGGAAACTAAATATGAAAGAACATGGTGGGGGAGGAAAGAATTTCTATGGAGACATTCTAAAATCCTAAGAAGTTCTACTTGTTTGAGCAGCCTGAATATCTAGCATGATAAAATATTTGATTTCTTTCTGAAAAACTCACAATAAAAATTTGAGCCTGTAATCCCCTTTTTAACAAAAATTTGAAAGGAAATAAACCCCGAGTTTGCTTTTTCTTAGCACACTAACAGATTGACACTGGTTTGGAAGAAGTTTAAGATGTTTATTTGCCCCATCCCTGGACTTAATCAACTGCAACCTACAAGTCACACCATCTTAATGAAGACTGAAATGAAGCCAAATAATCAGGATTCAGATTTGTAGAACCTTCCAGCTCCAAAGTAGTATCACACCAGAGACATTTAAAAAATCTTACAGAATATATGAAAGTTTATTTATAGGCATCAGACTCCTTACTTTTAGGTCCTAAAGTTAAGTAATGAATATATCTTGGAATATCCAGCAAAACAATCATTGTATTTCAGATGGCTGTTTAAATACTCTAATTTAATTTTTTAAGTACACGCATTTTCTATACATTCAAACTGACCAATCCACAGGCAGCCACAACTATTCAGGTTTTTCTTATACATAAAAAAATTAAGCTGTAGTGTATACAATGAAAGCTCTAGACACTTTGAAGCACCTGCTCCTAGAAAATGGATTCAATGTTGGTCCAAATAGGAGAAAGCAGCATAAACTTTGTATATTGAAGAAGCAACTTTTTGAGGCTTCATATTTTGGGGGCAAAATTTTATATTACTTTACAAATAAAACTGATTCTCAGCATTGCTCAAAAAGCTTTCTTACCACCCTGAAAGTCAAGCCAGGCTCTTTCCTCTCTATGTAACTGTAAGTGTCAAGTTCTGCCTCCAGTGCCATCACCCATATGTTTGGACAGATGAAGCCATTTAAAACTCAGCCATCAGTGTGTCTGATGGTGAACCTACCTCTATAGCTGTTCTGAGTGCATTATCCTACCAGGTGTCAAAAGTACTTCCAGAAGAGTCAATTGTACAGCCCTACTAACTAGACATCTCAATCAATTTAAGTACTCTCAAGATTTAACAATACCCAGTAAGAGAGAGGCTCATACTACAGGTTTTTCCTCCTAGGCAGAATCAACAGGCTTCCTCTTCTTAACCAGTTGCCTCTGATCACAAAACACCAAGGAAAACACACCCCCTGTATTGGCAGACAGCAATAAATTACTGAGAATGCCAGAACCTTAAACTGAAAACAATAAAATACATCATTAAAGAAGGAATATCATAGTTCATATAAAAGTGCAGAAGTGCAAGTGGAATTTTGATACAGTTACTTTGATTTATTCACCTGTAAAAAGATATAACAAAAAGTATGGACACTTCAAGGGGCCTCCAGAACTACTTCACCTACAAGTCCAGATGCAAATGCAGGGAGAAATCCATACAATAGCCAAATCGTAACAAAAAGCAAAGAGTATATAGAAAAGAGCTGCACCTGATAATGATTAATATTTAATGGAGAAACTTCTAAAAAAGAACAAAAACACAATACCAAATTCCTCTTTTCCAGGAGAGCCTTTATCACCAACACTTGCCTTTTTTTTTTTCTTTTTTTTTTTTTTAGCTGGTATAATAAGGGAGAGCACTTCTGACTGAAAATCTTATCAAACTTCTCAAGTCTCTTTGGGGGTGGCCACAAAGGCCAGCACAGCTAACATCTACCAAATTCAAGCCCTGCTCCACTCCCATACAAATGCTGGGTATACAACGTGCTGGCCAGCATAAAGCACAGACACCACGTTACCTGAAACATTTACAACACCAACAGATCACTTATCTTTCAAACTTGCCATGACAATAAAACCCAAGAGGAGAAAGGATTGAGTCAAGACTCAATAACATATGCTATTTTGCTACCAGGCACATCTTTAATCACCTTGGTATAGGACTGAAATTTTCATCCTTCTGGCTGATGTTGCTATGCAGGCAAACAAGCCTCCCATGGTATATGCTGTGATAACACTAAGGCATTTCTCCTGCTTTTGTTACTCAGACAATACTTCTTTATGCCAACACCTTCCCAAACCACACTGAGGGGCTCTGCTGATGTAATACATTTTCTGACAGGTATTTATTTCACTACTACATTAACCCACTTCTATCTAAGGAATTAAATTCAGTATGTGAAAAATGTATCTGTATTCTTACAGACACCAAAGTTAAGAAGAAAGAAAAAATCTCCAAAATACCTAAAATATCCAAAAGTATCAAAACCAACAGTGAACACTAATAAATGAACAAAAAACTCTCCATAAGCAGCAGTAAGGCCAAGATACCACCCAAACCTGTAACATGAGAAAATGCTAAAGTTTAGGACTACGGTTTTGTAAGTTTTTATGTTAAAGGTTCAGATTGCTGTAATGTTTTAAGGATGACACAACTGGGCCAAGGAATAGATGCACTGTAACCAACCTCTTCTTTCTGCTGTATGTAACGTAATGCAGGAAGAACATTCAAGACCGCTTCGGAAAGCAACGCCCTTCAAAAACACATTTTAAGAAAAATCTAATTCCCCGACACAAGACTCAAGCAATGTAAGAATCTGTCCAGTGGATTAGGACCAAGTGCCCTACATCAATCCTGGAACTGTACAGAAGAAAGATGTTCAGATGTTGCTCTTTTTTTGATCAAGTTACAGAAAAATTAGTAAAAACAGCCTAAACACCTATCTTTCTTAAAATGTGAATTGAAAAGAGTTTCATTTATGGCAAAACCCTAGACATTTCATTAGAACCTCAGCTTAATTTCATTTTATGACTTATGATGTAACCAAGAGGTCAATAAGCTTATAATTTCTAAATTAACAAAAAATTAAATAAATTAACAGAAAACATGAAAGGAGAAGCATATAAATAAAAATGAGAATGCAGATCAAAATAATTTAGTTTCACACTTGCCATTTCAGCAATATGGATGGCTCATCAAATATCACATGACCTCCAAAGTTAAGATTTTAGCTTAAACTGTGACAGGCTTTATTTTTTGTATTTAGCCTATAAACACCAGTAAGCCTAACACTATGTTATTTAAAAGTGCCCCATAGTTCTTGGAATTTTAAATTCTGGCATCATACAAAAGTGCTATATAAAACTTCTAAAATTTTTACACCAGAGCAACTGAACCAAAGCAATCTTACCACAATTTAATGTTTACACCAGACAACCTCATATATGCACACAGAGGTAAAACTGATCTATTAAAAATAAACTGAAAAATGCTTTGTTCCAACTGTTTTAAATATAAAGTTATAAGAGAATACAGAGGTTTTCCAATACGAAAGGAGAGCAGGACAAAGAACAAACCAAAAACACACAGTTGACTAAAAAACCCTGGTAAAGTGGCAGGGGAAATTATGGCCCACTTGCTAAGCTTACATTTGTTATGCGAGAGTGCTATTTATAATGTCACATGCTGGAACTTGTTCCCAAGCTAGCTAAACCTACATGCTTAATTGACTCAATAGACAATGCTGCATTGTAAAGACTAATCTTTTCCTACAGGCTACAGTTTCTAAACCATGAAAGCTTTTATACATTTTAATTTTTTCAGCAGTTCTGAAATCAGAAAACTTCAAAATACACACGCACATAACAGACACACATAGGTATTGGGGTAGCTACTAAAACTCATATATCCATATGCAAACCGAGTCATCAAGTCCAAGTATTTTAAAGAACATAGGAGCCAGAGGGTTCTTTAAGTTCCTATTTCAGACATCCTAGACAGAAGGGACTAAGGAAGAAAAAGTCTAGGAACAGGTTCATGTCACCAATGTACACCACATGATGCATGGAGCAGCAGCTCTCACATTGCACTAGATTTTGACTAAGCCACCTCATAAAGTATTTGTTTCTAGTTACTTCCCAAGAGTAAGGTTTTGGGAACTTCTAATTAGTTTAAAGTCTGACAAGTTCACAATTAAGAACCAATTTAAACAAAAGTTACCCTGAATGCTGCAGACAGACTGGATTGCCAACTCCTGCAGATTACCTTAGTTTTGCACAATAAACAAGTTTCATGAATTAATTCAACAGTGAAGTGGAGCAAATGTTTTTGAACATTTGCATACCAACTATGAAAATAATTGCTGAATTTTAGAAATTGATTATTTTAAACAGCAAATTGGTTCAATCTCTTCTACAACCAGCTTCAGAAAGCTGACTTTTTATATCTTATGACCCACTGAGCCATTTTGATTTCTTAATATTACCTCTGCTCCTCCCTCCCCTTAAATTGATGAAAAGAAACACCTTAGAGAACACTACTGAATCCCAAAAACTCTTGAGCAGCTTTAAGAAAAAATAAAAAAGAAGAAAAATAATTAAACTATGCCGTCTCAAACTATTGCCAGATGTAAGCAATTAGCAGAACTGAAGTATTTGTAATACCACCAAGCAACTCTGACAGGAGCACTTGAGTTTTTTAAGTCAATTGTGATCAGCTGGCCTAAATGGCTATAAACCACAGAACTACATACACCTAACAATTACTAAAATACAGAGACTAAAAGTCAAGATAAACATTAAAGGCATAGGTGTACAGATGTGCATATATTTTTCTGTACAGACTTGCCATTTAATGAGTTTACCTTTCAAATTTTTATAGTTAATATAATGCAGATTGTATTTGAACTCCCTCTTTTGTTGCTAGTATCTCGACAAGATAGCACTCATCTACAAGAACAATCATCCCCTTTAAACAGCAATGCTTCACTGTAAACACAGCCTTGAAAAGGATATATTTACATACATGCAACATTTCTTGAATAACATGGCAGCATGAATGACATTGCTGAGAATGCTGCATGCAGCACAATGCTGATAAAGCTGTTTTAGACAGTCTCCCATATCTCATGCTTCATTGACTCAAGCTGAAAACAGCCTTCTAAAACATAGGAGGATTAAATTAACAACCATCATGTCTATCCTCTACAATGCATCTCCTTCTAATTTTCCCACACCAAGAAGCCACCAGGTTTATACTGTAGGAGGATAAAACAGCTTTGCAAAAACAATGTACGACTCCCTTTAATAACAAGCTGAAGGGCAGATGGTCGCATTTGTTTCATTTTTTTCCGATCTTCACAAAAACACCATTATTCTACCCGACTGCAAAAATTAAAAGATGTAGATAGAAAACTGCTAAATTACTTAAAGCATAAAAAATAGAGTCCAAAAAGTCATGCCACGTCGGAGAGGCACTCTTTCAATTGCCACAGGGTCTAATGATATTTTGACAAGACTGCAATTATGTTTCTGTTATAAGAGCAGATCCTGTTCTCCATGTCTTGCCAGGATAATACTGCTTTTAATTAATGCTTTCGTTGTGAAGTGTTCCCTCAGGCACTAATAAGTTTTATAATAATTTCAGTACGTAGCATGTATTTCCCCACACCATTTATTCAAAATTTCTCATCATTTGGACTCACAGATAATGTCCAAGCCCTTGCTTCCCAGAAGGCTTCAAAACATGGCTAACTACTGCTGTGCTGAACAAGACACTGTTAAAACATGTCTTCATATGATTGTTTTCCTCTGCTTCCCTTAAGAAGAAAGAAACATTACATGCCTATCAAACTGGCACAATTACAAGAGAACCAAATTTCCCTTTAAACATTAGTCCCAGTTTCACTTTCAGGAAGTGGCACAGACCTCATTCTTCTTTTCGTATAGTTGATACATGCTTTTAGTGTATTATACAAAGTTGCAACCATTGCCAAAGTCTCGATTACGTTTACTGATCACTAAACCCGGGTAAAACGAGTGCAGCTTTGCTTCCTACAATCCACTTCATAACCCACCTCTTGAATTTGTAAAGTTGCACTAAAGGAAGCTACAAACCAGAGCTTCAGCAAACAGATCATTACCGAAGCCATGAAACTACAGACACACACTTCCCTGAAGCCTGAGACAAGTACAGTACTGTGTGGGAAATGTTATGAAATTCCCGTCAAGAAAACTAGGCCTCAAATTTAATCCACTCACTGCTTCTCTCTACCACAAACAGCTGTGAAGTAACTAACTTGGTTTTGGTTTAAATGTCATTAATTAACACCACAAGAAGGTGGGGAAGTCTCAAACTAATTCCTATATGCCAATTAAAATTGGCTTTATAAGGTGTTTAGATAGACTTTATTGACTTTGAAAAGCAAAGTCAGTACACAAGCTGCTGCCTTTACAAACTGCAGGGATTCATTTTTATCTGTCACATATTCTATGCCACATTTTCAAGAAAAGAAAATAAAATATTAAATCTCAATTTCATTTAAGTATTCAAGCTTTATGCTTCCTTTTGTTTTCTTAATTAAAGTGGTCTCTGTATTTTAGTAGACTCAGTTCTCCAAAGTTTGAGGACTAAAAGCAATAGTATGTTTATACCTTCAACAGAGGGAGGAGTTAAACATTATTTCCAATTATTTTCCATTACTTTTTTATTTCTCTAATACAACAAATCCCATATCCTGTCTGATCCCTCAAAAGTGAAATTCATTTCAGAATCCTGTCCCCATTTCATGCACAAACAGTTTCTCCTGCATGGTCTTTGCATGACTTCACTAGAAGCAAACATTTAAATAGACCAGTATTTCTTAAGAAGAAATGTACATACTGTCAACAGCAAAATTCATGGATTACATTATCTGACCTTTATCAAGAAAGTCAAACTAGGCGACAGACATCTCTACTGTTTCTAAATTCTCTGGCTGATGCTGGAAAGTGCATCTGTCTAAAAGGGCATCATTTAACTTTTTAGCCAGGTTGAATTTGTTTGTGCAGTCTAAAATCCAATGAACTAGTAAAAACAGCAGTAGGTTGATCTCCAAGTTGTGTGACTGTGATTTGCAAAAGCAACCAGTAAAGAGTTCCAAGGCTTGCAATCTCAAAAAAAATGAAGTTATTTAGTATAAACTTTCTTTATAAGGTTTTCTTTACAAGGGGTTGAATTCCCCTAATAAATAGAAATTCATTGGTTGCCTCTGAACAGCATGCTGTAAACATCAAATAAAGAAGTCATCCTTTTGACCCTTCCCCTTTTCTTTCAGAGGAAGCATTACTGCATTACTCTGTTCCCAATATGTTTCTCACAATGAAGCAAAACATTACCTTGGAATTAAAATGGATTCACCAAATGGAAGCAGATTGAATAAAGAGTTAAAATACTAGACTTCTGGTAACCAACCTTAATACTATTAATACCAAATCATTCACTAAAGAAGGCAGTATTCAGTGCCTAAAAACCTGTAAATTGGCTTCAGTTGACCATACAATCAAAAAGCCTATATCTTGAAACAGAGAAGTATTAAAAAAAGGAAATTAAAGTAATTAATTTTTACTGTCTCTCTCTTGTTGTTACTGGCTGACATTACCATTAATGGCATACCTATTGCTACTAGAAACAAAAAATAGCTTACAACCAAAGGATAAAAAAGTGCATAAAACTCATAACTGAGATTTATTCTCTCTATTTCTGATTTTGTCACACTGGTTAAGATACACAGTTACTCTGTAAAAACCTGCAATAACTTCAAATACAAAAAGTTCCCAGAATCAGAACTACTGCCTTTAGATTTCAGGCACATCTGATAATTTCTACTTTGAACGAACAGAAATTTCATGCTATATAAAGTCCTTGACTGGATTTACACAAAATATCTAACACTGCTATGCTTTTTCATTCCAAGGATGTGTCAATCATTGACATTCTGGATTGAACACTGCACCAAGAATTTTAATGGCATTTGTTTCCTAAAACATGTTTGTGTGTTACAATTATGACTTCTGGTTAAAATCAAATTGTATATATCTTGATCTATGTATCTAATTATATACATATGGGAGAATAAAAGGTTCATAGAGAAGTTGAATACATCTTTCTGTAATGAACACATACACTGAAACTATTTGCTCTATCATCATATGGTAGGACAGTTAATTAAAGCATTCAAAGTTTACTTTAGTTTTACACAGCATAGCAGTTAAACCAAGCTGGTCAACTGGAAGAACAAGTCATAAATCAAAGAGGAGCCATGTGTAGCAAAAGGAACAACTTCATTTTTTATTCTAATGTTTGAGATGAACCACAACTGCAGTAACTATTTAAATAAGGAACAAGAAAGAAGAGATTTTAGAAAAGTATTGGACTTCAGAAAACTTAAAAAATACTACTGTTTACTCACACTTTAATGTTTAGTAGAATATCTGAAAACAATGGTACAGGCTTGAATTCTTTATTAGTATCAGTTCCTCCAAGAACAAACCATGAGAAATTCTTTCAGTAGCAGACCTGTAGAGACACGTTTCTTGTTTTCTTGTTTCCCTACATCAACTCCTGTTGGTCAGACATTCAGTATTCTTCATCACCCTGCTTTGCCTATGGCAAACAAAACATCCACCTGTATTTTCTGAGAAAAAAACACAGCAAAGAAATAGCCTATCCCTCCTCTTAGGCTTCCATATCAAGCCTAACTTTACTATAGGACATAAAGCAGTAGCATGCTAATTTTGTCACTAAAAAGCATACTACACTGTATTGTATAGGCATGCAATTATAATTTCAAACTGTCATTACTCTTTAAAACTAAGTTAAATCATTACTTGTTTTATTGCTCTTGTTGAACAACTTTTATTCAACACAAGGGAGAATGAAGAAATGCCAATTCTGCATAATTTTTCAGTTCTTTTCTATTTCAATCTCACTCTAAGCCCTGACTCAAATTACCTGCCGTTTGAATTTGTACCTTGTTCTACACTTGAATTTTGCTGGTATCTGTGCTTCAAGAAATTGCAAGATGTTCAACAACAACAAAACTGCCAAAAAAACCAACCAAAAAACAAGAGTGTGGTGTGGATACAGTTATGAACACCATTATGTGTTCACCCTTCTTAATAAAGCTTGCTCTTTCTGTGGTTTATTCTACTGACATAGACCATCAGAACATCTGAGACTTTTGCTTGCACAGGTGTACTTACAAAACTTTCGAGAACAGAAAATAATCATTCTGCTTTTACCTAGGCCAGGAGCAGTCAGAGTTGCAACAGACCTAAGTCTTGCTTAAGTACAATAGTTTCATCATTAAATACCCCACTTAAAACTAGAACAACTCAAACTATTTATCAATACCTCACTTTAGATCTCAAACCACTCTGTAGAAGCTTGTATTTCCCAACACCATTTTATTTTTAGTATGTTTTGATCAAAGTATTAATGAGTACAGTTTCATGCCAAAAAGGCAGATATCGTGGTGGGAGTCTCCCATACACCACCCAACCAGGACAAAGATGCAAGTGAAATATTCTATAAGCAGCTGGGATAAGTCTCACCATCACTAGCCCTTGTTCAACTTATTAGATGTCTGCTGGAAATACAACACAGCAGAGAGGAAACAGTCCAGGAGGTTCCTGGAGCGTGTGGAAGACACTTTCCTGACACAGGTGGTGAGGGAGCCAACCAGGCAAGGCATCCTGCTGGAGCTGCTGTTTGTGAGCAGAGAAGGACTGGTGGGTGATGTGGTAGTCAGAGGCTGTCTTGGGCACAGAAGTCACAAAATGACAGAGTTTTCAGTTCTCAGAGTAGTAAGGAGGGGCATCAGCAGAACTGCCACCTTGAACTTACATAAGGCAGACTTTGGCCTGTTTAGGAGCCTGGCTGAGAAAGTCCCTTGGAAGGCTGTCCTGAAGGGCAAAGGAGTGCAGGAAGGCTGGACATTCTTCAGGAAGGAAATCTGAAACACGTGGGAACAGGCCATCCCCACGTTGTAAAAAGACGAGCTGTTGGGGAAAACCAGCCTGGCTGAATAGAGATCTGGCTGGATGACATGATAAAAAGGAATTTATAACCTTTGGAAGAAGGGGCAGGCAACTCATGAGGACTGCAAGGGTATTGTGAGGTTATGCAGGGAGAAAATTAGGACTAAAGTACAATTAGAACTTAATTTGGCTATTGCTGCTAAAGACAATAAAAATGTTTCTATAAATGGATTAGCAACAAAAGGAGGGCTAAGGAGAATCTCCTCCTTTACTGGAAACAGGGAGAAGCATATTGACAAAGGATAAGGAAAAGGCTGAGGTACTTAATGCCTTTTTTGCCTCAATTACTCTTAATAGTAAGATCAATTGCTTTCTAGGTACCCAGCCAGACTGGAAGACTGGGATGGGGACCAGAATGTAACTCCCATAATTCAAGGAGAAACAATCAGCAACCTGCTATACCACTAAGACACACACAGATTTGCAGGGCCAAATGAGAACCAACCAAAAGTCCTGAAGGAGCCGGTGGAAGTGCTCCCCAAGCCACTTTCCATCCCTTACCAGCAGCCCTGGCTAACCAGGGAGGTCCCAGTTGACTGGAGGTCAGCAAATTTGATGTCCCTCTACAAGAAAGGATGAAAGACAATGCATGGAACTACAGGCCTGTCAGCCTGACCTCGGTGCTGGGAAGGAATGGGAGATCATCTTGAGTGCCAACACATACCACATGCAGGACAAGCAAGGGATCAGGCCCAGACAGCATGGGTTTTGGAAAGGCAGGTCCTGATTGACCAATCTGATCTCCTTCTGTGACAAGGTAACTCGATGAGGGAAAGGCTGTGGATGTATCCACCTGGACTTCAGTAAAGCCTTTAAAGGCCAGTGGCATCCGGGCCTGTATCAGGAATAGTGTGGCCAGCAGGACCAGGCCAGTGATTGTCCCCCTGTACTCAGCACTGATAAGGCCACATATCAAGTCCTGTGTTCAGTTTTGGGCCCCTCACTACAAGAAAGACATTGAGGTGCTGGAGCATGTCCAGAGAAGGGCAACAGAGCTGGGGAAGGGTCTGGAACATAAAACTTATGAGGAGCAGCCAAGGGGGCTGTGGTGGTTTAGCCTGGAGAAAAGGAGGCTCAGGAGGGACCATATCCCTCTAAAACTACTTGAAAGGATATTGTAGACAGGTGGGGGTCAGTCTCTTCTCCCAGGTAATAAGTAACAGGACAAGAGGAAATGGCCTCAAGTTGTGCCAGGTGAGGTTTAGATTGGATATTAGGAAAAATTTATTCACTGAAAGGGCTGTCAAACATTGGAACAGGCTGTCCAGAGAAGTGGTGGAACTACCATCCCTGGAAGTATTTAAAAGACATGTAGATATGGCACTTTGGGATAACCTGACACCACTGTGTTCACTGTAACAGTTAGACTTGATGACCTTAAAGATCCTTTCCAACTTTAATGATTCCATGATTAAAAGTCACCTGCAGGTCAGTCATTAGTTCGGCTAATGTTTGTCTTAGAGTAACTTTCTAATACCAGGTGTACAAAATTTACACTGTTAATAAAGTAAAATTAATATTTTGATCTCTCACTAAAAGTTAACTACAGTAAAATGCTTGTTTTGCGAAGATTTTAGACCCTGTTAAAGGCTTGAATGGACTTTCACTCTTGAACTTTGTTAAATGCTTGTAGGCTTAAAGATTAACACTTATATCCAGTGACAAAAATCCAAGTTGTTTTCCTGCCAGCACTCCTCCCAAATCCCACAGTATTTCAGATATTCCAGTTCAGCTACAAGTTTTTCACTCTGATAAATTACAAGGAAACAGAAGATTCTATACAAAGGCAACACTATTTTATTTCAGCACAGCTTTATTAGCATATTAACTAGGACAGCATAACACATCATCGAGCTAACAGCTCAATTCAATGTGCAAGTTTTAACTAAAAAAAAACCACAACCAAAAACCTCAAAACCACAAACCAAAAAAAAAAAAAATCCAACCACAAAACCACCACACACCCCTTGTTGATTTCAGCTGCAGTAAGATCACACATCGGATCTGTAACTGCTGCAAAGCCAAGTTTATGCATACTGTTAGAATAAAACCAAGCTCAGACCTCAATGCATCAGCTACAGAATGCATACTGGATCACAGCCAAGTATAATACTTATCAAGCAATAAAGTATGTCTTTTTTTCTGGATTGAGGGGGTTTTTTTTGAGTTGACAAAAGTAACTAAGTAACTAAGATGTGTATTGGTGTACTTGGAAGAATCAGTGTGTCACCCTAGTCCAGTTTCTATGCAAAATGGAGGTGGTAACTGTACACAGATGGCTGCAATAAAACTTGAAGTTTACAAGCCAGACAAAGCCGAACACAAATGCTTTTTATTTTTTTCCCCCTCCATATGGGTCATTAAGAACTCCTTTTCCCCATTATTTTCTTGCTGCCTGTGAAGTTCATATTAAGCTACACATTAATGCATGGGTTTATTTACTAAAAAGAAACCGAACAAAAAACACTAACAACGACCAGCCCCCCAAATTCCCATCTAAACCAAAGATTTATACCAACTTATCTGTACTTTTTCCTCTGTCCCTCACTGATGTACCACATATTTGGAGCAGAAGACTGGCATTTTCAGACCATCTTACACGTTTGCTACTCCATTGAATGAGATCTGTGCTTCCATAAAGAGCATAAGCATGCACATTCCACAACAGAAGGAGATGCTGATCACATATCTACAGGAGCTCAAACACAAGGGTTTTTTTGTTTTGTTTGGGTTTTTCAAACCAAATACCTCAAACTGTAATTTTAACAGTGAAATTTTGAACACTTTTTAAGCCAACTTCTTGAGGACTGCACTCAATCAGCTCTCTGAATTTTAGATTAAGAACTGTTATATTTGTTGAGCATCTACTTAGCTAATATGATGTGTACAAAGATTAACTGAAAAACCTTAAGGTCCTCTCTTCTGTAGGTTCATAACAGAATCTGGATTCAAGAAAGACAAGAATGTTATGCCTTATTAATGGCTTACTCTTGGAATGACTGTTTAATATTCACAGGGAACTGCTTAGAAAATTCACTCAAGAATCGAAAAGTAACATTTCAATAAAGCTTTTAAAAAATGTTTATATTGTCTCTCCTTTAAACACAGGTTTATCATTCAACTCAGTCACTATAAGGTTCATCAAAATATTGTTTGAGTACATCATAGTATAAGAGAATAAAAACAGGCGTCAGTTAAATCTAAAGTATACTTATTGCAGACAAAACAAATGGATCAAATCCTGACTGACGCTGCCCGGAATGGAGCAATATAAAATCCACCTATTTGTCTACAGGAAATGGTAACCATATGATTTTGAACTGCAGAGAATAGTATTGACAGCAAATGTAAAAAATAAACAGATTATATAAAATACACACAACAGGCACTCTCCCCCAAAAGCCCCTAACCAAAAACCATGCTCTACCACACAACCAACAAGTCGCTCCTCTAAATCCCCAATCCCCTTCAGTATATCCCAAGTGCAAATGAAAAAGTAAAAGAAAAGGGCTCCAAAATTGTATTTGGTCTTCTAGTAAAATATTACTAAAAATGTGAAGGGATAAATAAATAAATAATATTTATTAACTGATTGCATAATTTACTAGTTCTCCTAAAGGTCAGCAATATTGTACAAATTATTTTAAAGGCTCTAAGAACATAAAGTATTTGGTTTATGATTATATTGAATTTTAGATGAGCAATACTAAAACCCATCAGAAATGCTTCATGGAATAGTGGCTTGTTTTGGCAAAAAAGTAAAAACAGATTCTGATGTCAGATGGAATAACATGCAACTCTCTTTAGTGGCATCACTGAATTAAGGCTTAATTAACTCTCAGGAAGTGTCTATCTCTACTTCCTCTTCTGAGTAGTCACACCATGACCTGGATCAGAGAACAAATCCAACTGATAAAACATCATCACAGAAACAAACTGATGTATGGCTTATGACATAACTACACCAGGAACTATGCCAGCGAAGCTACAAAACTCAGAGAGGCTGCCCCAAAGTTTATAAACAGAGCTTGCTCTTACTCTTCAAACACAACCTATTCTAACATCTTCAACTTCATCATGCTCTGCTGTCTTCCCATGACTTTACTTATTCACACCCCTTGTGCCATGACAAGTTGTCCAACAACTGACTTACAGGGAAAAATTAAGAATAACTGTAGCAATAAGAGCCAGGGAGTACCACTGCTGACAAAAGGCCCCTACCTGTGTATCAGCTAATATTATAGGCACGCTACTGAAATCAGCTGGGAACTTAGCACTGTAAGACTTCTTTTCAAAACCAAACTACATGAAAAGACACACTTTCCCAAAGGAAGTATGTTTCTCTCTATTCTATCTACCTCTCTATTCTTGTTCTATCCTGTTCAGAAACTTGTAATTACAGTACACTGAGAGTACAAATATGGAGGATGACTTCATATACAAGCAGCAATTTCTTCTATTTGAATAGGATTCCCTGCTATTATGACTAAACACTCAGTGTATAGATCATTTAAGGAACCATGTCATGTGCTAGCTGAAAAGTTGTTACTGTATTGCACATCCAATAGCCTGTCAGAGCTTCATGCAAGTTAAAAGAAATTGCATAAATATGATCACAACTGTAAGCAAGCAATAACCTAGAAAACTGATATACATAAACCAGGTATTCCAGGAAGGCAAATCGCTGGATGAATTACTGAATACATGCAAGACTGCAGAGTACAGCACAGTCATTTGGAGAACTTACTCAGTGTAAGATGGTACATGGGATGTCACAACACAGGACTAACTTATGCATATGAAACAGACTGAGAAACTGTGGTGGGTTGACCCTGGCTGGCTGCCCACCCTGCAGGTGCCCACCAAAGCCACTCTATCACCCCCCTGCTTAGCTGGGTGAAGGAGAGAAAACATAACAAAAGGCTCATGGGCTGAGGTAAGGGCAGGGAGAGATCACTCACCAGTTACCATCACAGGCAAAACACACTCGATGCAGGGAAACAAGTTTAATTTACTGCCAATCAAATCAGAGCAGGACAATGAGAAATAAAATCTAAAAAACACCCTTCCTTCTTCCTAGGCTCAACTTCACTTCTGATTTCTCTAATTCCTCCTTGACAGCAGTGCAAGGGCACAGGGGCTGCAGTCAGTTTATCACACCCTGTCTCTGCCACTCCTTCCTCCTCATGGGGAGGACTCCTGCTCCAGTGTGAGGTCCCTCCCATGGGACACAGTCCTTCACTCACTCTTCACGTGAGTCCTTTCCATAGGCTGCAGTTCTTCATGAACTGTTCCACTGTGGGTCCTTCCCACATTCCTCCAGGAACAGGCTGCTCCAGCATGAGTCCCCCACATGGTCTTAAGTCCTGCCAGCAAACCTGCTCCAGGGCTCCTTTCTCCACAGGGCCACAGGTCCTGCCAGAAGCCTCATTCAGGCATCCACCTGCTACGGCATGAGATTTTGCAGGGGCTGCAGGTTGGTCTCTGCTCCACCGTTGACTTCCTTGGGCTGCATGGGCACAGCTGTCTCACCATGGTCTGCACCACAGGCTGCAGCGGAACCTCAGCTCCAGTGCTTGAAGCACCTCCACCCCCTCCTTCTTCACCGACCTTTGTGTCAGCATAGTTGTTTCTCTCACATATTCTCACCCCTCTCTCCAGCTACTGCTTTCTGCAGCAGTTTTTCCCCTCTTCTTAAATACATTATCCAAGAAACGCTATCACTGTCACTGACGAGCTCAGCTTTCGCCAGCAGCAGGTCCATCTTGGAGCCAGCTGGCATTGCCTCTGTGTGACATAGGGAAAGTTTCTAGTAACTTCTCACAGAAGTTGCCCCTGTAGTCCCCCCACGTGACCAAAATCTTCACATGCAAACCAATACAGCAAGTTTCTTCACTGCTCTTTTTCTTTTTTAATCCTAAGAAAACTACCTAAAGCAGGACATTCCTTTTTTTTGGCTAGTAGAGAAACTTCAGCCCATTTACAAAATCAGTAGGTGTGAGCTGTCCATCAGGAGCAACGTTAGATATTTTGCTCTGCTGCAAAGAAATCAGCTTCTGAAGGAGTATATTAATAGGAAGGGAGGGTGTGGTTATCTCCATCCTTGGAGGTTTTCCAGACTTGGCTCAACAGTTAATTCTGACTTGATTTAGTTTTAGCAACATTTGTGGTTTCAGCAGAAGGTTGGATGGATAACCTTCACTAAGTATTACGATAGATAGATAATAAGAAAGACACCAACAGCTGTGTTTATGAAAACACATATCTAGATCACCAGGTGAATTCATGGTCCTTTGAACTTCCAGTCAGCTGAAGGTTCTAACAATCCTGAAGATCCTATGCACAATTAATTAACTAATCAGCCTTGACTAGTAGGAGAAGAAAGCTTCCACTAAGCTAACCACTCAGGTGTTTTTCAGACTCAGACAACTGTCCCTTATTATCCATTAACTAATTGCCACATTTGAAACAATATCACAAAATCAGTTACAGCTGGTTGACAAACTTTCAAAAAATCCCAACTTTGGAGAGCCAAATACTTTTCTTTTGGTTATTGATAGATATGCTGCACAACACAAAAATATAGCGTAAGCATCTGATACTCAGATACTAGGAAGTGAAGCATGGTATTGGCAGAAAAAATTTTGTAACAAAACTTAGTAAATATGAAATTACAGTTCCAAAACAAGGTTGAGATGGACATTCTTTCAGCATCACTGGAACTGAGTATATGAAGAAACAAACCATCTTCCAAATATGCTGGCATTGCTTACTTCTGTAATCATATATCCATTCGATTAAAGACCTGCGTACACACGTACTATCATCCACAACATATTTTGTTCTAGAAATTAATCTCGCTAGGATTTTTTTAAAGCACATACACATCATTTTAGCACACCAGCATACTTCCATGTTGTTGAAGCAGCTCCCAAATATAAGCAGTAAGCAAGTGCAAATGACCTCTCTCTTTCAAGGTGAATGCATCAGCAGAAGTATTTGCATCCCAAAGTTCATACAGAAGGCTCAACTTCTGAAGACACAGCAATCATAGTAGACATTAAGTTCCAGAAACCAACGACTACAAGGTCTGATCAGGAACACCAAGTATTGTTGGTTTTTACAAAAAAAAGAAAAACAACAAACAAAAGGCAGCTACAAGATGAAGATAGGTCCTGATACGACGTGAACAGTTACCAATAAGAAATTAAAAAGAAGGAAATACACCACTAGGAGGGAGGAATTAGCAGCTTTTGCACCTGAGGTAGGACTTTGGTCAACTTCCACAGTGCCTATGCACTAGGATCTATCTAAGAACGAGGAGCAGCATCATCACAGTTTCCCAATGATACAAATTTGCTCTCAGTCAACTCCTAACTCCTAACAACCCCCAAAGATTTGGGGGGGGGGGGGGGGGCGGGGAGAGAAGCTATATAGAGTAGAAGGACAAGCAGCAGAAGGAATAATTTGAGTATTTTTTAGGTGAAAGGTTCAGAATGGCAAATGCTGTAAAAAATTCCTAACCTTTCATTTCCCAACCTTTCATTTGAAAAATAACAAAAACTGGAAGAGGCATGAGTTAATGATATGAAAAAGAAGGGTTGCAGAGATATTTGAAAAAGGTTTCTATCCCAGGAAGACCCAGCAGGTTAAGATTCCTCAAGTTTCAAAAGAAATAATTTCCCAAGGAAAAGATATCAATCATGAGCAGAACAAATATGCACCAACTATTTATTGTCACTTCCAAATTAAGAACTGGGCACCACTGAATGCAGCTGCTGAGAGCCAAGCCTAGAACAGATGAAAGGCGCTTCTTCACACAGCAGACAAGACACCAGTGAGACTCCTTGTCAAAGCATGCAGCAGGTGCTAGAAATTTCTATGGGCTCAAGGGGAGACAGCACAAGTCTTGGAGGACAGTTGTAAGAGTTCTTGGAGAAGAATATCATATATGCTTGCCCTGTTCTTGTCTTTCCAAGAAATTTGCTCAAGACCACTACTAGCAAGCAACAAGATACTGATCTGGACAGGCACTTGGTCTGAACCAGTATGGGCAGTTTAAAGCAATGCTGCTAACAAGCCCTCTTACAAAAACAAACCTGGCTTTGCCCAGCAGTTGTTAGGTTTTAAAACTGAACATCTTATCAAGAACAGCGGATGAAGACTTAGGAAGAGTACAGCTACTTCTACTGCCTCCCTACTGCCAGTATTCCTATTTTTTATCTCCATATCAACCTCACATTATCATCTGAATTTTTCCTTCAATTGATCATTGTAAGTATACTTCAAACGTGTTACTCAGAAAGATAACTACATGAAACAACACAACACTATCATCTGATCGTGCAGTTCAGCTTTGCTGTAGGATCCACTAGAGCTGATCTAGAACGCTGGGCAGGAGCATGACCTTAATAGCTTTGACAAATAAACATTTTTCCTTTGGCAGAAATGCTGCCTCAAATGGTATGCAAGATTTATATCAACCTAAATGGAAAGCTATTAATCCTAATGAAGTGCAAACAAAAGGGCTGTTCTATGAAGCACAGTGTGACAGCACCAGTTGCCACTGCACTGCAGTCTGTATATATTAGTTTAGTAGCACTTTTTGGAGTAATCAGTTTGATTAAGTAATTGCTTACAAGAATTTGTATCTTACTTATTTTTCTGCAACTTGCACGACACAGATTTTTAGCTGGAAGTCAGAAACTGAACTGCATTATATATAATAAAAGAACACCTTTTACTAAAGGTGTGTCTTGCAGTTTGACTAAATGAAGAGGGACAATATGTGCATATTCACCTACATATGGTAGGTGGAGCTGGAAAATTTTAGTTGACAGTGGGTATGTAACTGAATGATTACATTCAGTTCATATGTACTTCATATCACAGCTGCTGGAAGGGCAACAATGATCAAATATATTTATCTGTAGAAATCAGACATAAGTTAGGTATTTCAACTAGTTAGGAAATAAAAGCCGTACACATTTGCAAAATTGTACGTTTGCTTATGTCTTTCATAAAAACAATTTTACAAAGTTATAGGCAAACTATGCACAGATCCTGGCAAAGCAAGAAGCATCAACACCAGAATCTCCTTATTTCAAATAAATTTCATACAAACATATATGCATGTTTGCATGCACAAAACAAGAACTCAGTGGCTTCTTGTAAGGATAAAAGACTTCCCATAAACTGATTTACATAAAATTTATCCATTATAATTTTCACTTTATTGCAACTCCTTCAACTATTTGGTTAGTTAGCTGTTACCTTGGCTTGGAAACCATTCAAAATCCTCCCCCTTAAGTTTCACAGAGCAAGCATTTGAGGCCATTTTGAAAGGGCAAAGCTTGGCACAAACCAGAGTCTACACTCCTACTCCAAAAGGACTGCAGAGCGAAGGAATCAATTAAAGTTCACATACAATCTCTGAGTTGCCCACCATCACAGCATAAACAGGGTTCAAACTGTAGCCCTCAGCAAAAGCCACACAAGTAGTTGCACCAGAAGAAAAAAAACCAAAACAAGTCTCCCTTATGTTCCCTGCTCCCTATTCCAATGTAACGTTAAAAACAGAAGTTGGAAAATGGGTACCACAATTATGAAACTGAATTAAGATTCTGTTTTCCTAAAGATATTACCACATACAACTGAAATTTAATTCATTAAGAAAACAATGAACTGTCCAAGTTCCTCAACAAATTTGTATAATACAAAGTTGATCGTGTCAGGACCCATCTGACAGCATAATAAAAAATGGGGACAATTTTGAATTGCAAACTATTTTTTTAAAGTATGTAATTAAGACTTCCTTTGACCTTGGTAACAAGGATGCTAAAATGTTAATTCTTAACTAACTGTTTATGCTAAGGTCTGTTTCACATTTTCTCTTCCTTATGCGTAACCAATGCCTAACTTATCAAGATGCTGTGAAATATCCAATAGTTTTTTTTTTTCCCAGTTATTAGTCATTATGAGAAGAAGAAGGGAAAAAAAACAAAAACAAAAACAAGCAAAAAGCCCAACAGCAAACCCCCCACAAGCACAAATATAACAGTTCTCCCAGTACTACAAATCTGAAAGTTCCTGCCCTCTGTTACCTAGTAATTTTTTGCTTCCAAAAAATTGGGTCTGCTTTAGAATAGTTTTAGAATTAGAATCTCATAAAAAGTGAAAACCTGACATACCAATTATGAAAGGGCCAGAAGTGATACACACAGATAGAAATTAAGCGTGCATGTGTTTAGGGACAGAAGGTATGAAAATGAAACACAGCTCCACACTATTGGTTACATAATTATGTCAACAGCAGCATAACAAAAAGCTCTCAAAAATCTATCCATACAGTAACTAGAACACAGGCAGTTTTAGCTTAGTCAGGCCCTTGTGTACAAAGCCCTGTAACCATGGAATGTGCTATTAACTGTTTTCACTGAAGACTGGAAGGATTCAAAACATTTTATTTTTAAATGAGTATAAATTCATCCTGACCCAAAGACCACCACAGAAGTCAATAGAGACCTAAACTCCAATCAAACCACATTTTTCTACAAACATGTTTTTCATATATATATATATATATATATATATATAGGTATTTTTCAAATATGTATACAAAAATGGCCTATAAAGTTGGACATAGAACACTCTTCCAAGTAATTTTGTAACAGCCTTTTATAGTTCCGATCACATCTTTTTAAGCACATATCATTTCAAACCCTTAACTCATGCAAAGCTGCTCTCAGAATGACAAAGATTTTATAAATAAAAATCACTACTGAATTACAAGTTCATTGGACATTTAGATCTATCAACTATATTAACTATACCATGAGCATAGTTAGCACAGAAAGAAATTTCTCTTTTACTCTGTATTTCACCATTCTAAAGAGACTACATAAAATGCTGGAATCAAAAAAATTGCAAAGGACTTGTCAACCAAGCTTTTCAAGTAGGTACAACAAATTAGAAAAAAATAACTGAAAAGTGAGAGCCACTTCAGTTGCATTTCAATTGCAATAGGTAACCAGAAAGGGAAAGGCATCCTTAAAGTAGCAACACTCTTTAAACAAATCTGCATAGTGCAGACTTTCAACGAAGTTCTCAATAAATCAGAACTCATTGGAGATAAACCAGCAATAGTAAATGACCTTTAGCTGACTTTCCTATAGAACAGTTCAGCAGAAAAAAAACTGGCTTTGCAACCTCCACGTAATAATCAGTAACTACACTGAGCCACTAACACCGATCTAAGTTACCAAACAGCATGTCAGAGACTCAACAAAAGGGATCTAGTCTTTTGCTATGATGCAGCAATGTCTCATTAGCCAAATTAAAGCAAAGTCCAAGACTGCTTTCAAGACAGCTTTGTTTCCTTGGCAACTGGCATGACTGACAGGTAGTATACTGGTAAAAGTCTTACTTTACAAGGCAACTTCATATTATTAGCTTGATTTAGCCAGCAATTCAGAAAAGCTAACTATACTTGCCTGAAACACAGTCTGAAGTAACTTAGTTAAAAGCCAAATAAAACACCAGCAGAGTGAATCCCAGAAAACAGACTCCAAGAAGCACTTCAGGAGGCCATGAAACAGCAACACAGCTTAGTCACGCCTAACTAAAATTTTCGTTCTCCAAATAAAACTCCAGGGTTTTTTTTTACCAAAAAATAGCTATGAGGTACCATTTTCATATTAAAGACAAACTTCCCCCACACTGTAGATTCCTATTCAAACATTTAACAAAAAATACAGTTCATGTGGTAAATTTCCCAATAGAGACTGACATCAAAATGAGGTTTAACAAGCTGTTTGGGAGAGTATGTACAGTGAGGACATGGCATCTACCTGTTAACATTCCAATAGACAGTCTTCTCCCAAGAATTTGTTTCCCATTATGCTAAGCCCCATGCTATCACATTTCCCCTATGGACAATTCTGTCTCTCTCTTGGGTAAAATACATGGTATCCTGACCATATCCCAGGGGTACCTGCCAGAGAACTGCTACTCACAGAAATCTGTAAATTTTCTGCACTCAAGGAAGTGAAATTTTCTTTAGCATTTACATGAGAAACTGAGTCATGTAAATATTGGCTTTAACATAATCACTCACAGCTTGTTGAGGGTGAGAAGGAAGAAAGAAAAAGGAAAAGAAAAAAACCACACTTTATAAAAGTTAACAATGTTTACTCAAAAAGTGACAGTTCCACAGGTAATCAGATATGTGAATTGTACAAATAAATGCAAATATGTTGGAATGTACGAAAACACATGGACAGAAATTAATAGGGGAACCGAGGAGCTATCAGTTTTGAAAGGCTAAAGTAAATCTAATTACATCATCTGAATTTGTTCCCAGCTACGAAGATAAACACATGCAGTGGTCTGGCCACGTATAAAAAGAAGACAAACATCCCTAGTTTTAGCTGGCAGATCTCTATTGCTGTTTACCTCATTTTTGGTTTTTTCTTTAGTTGGTTGCAGAGGGGAGGTGTCAAGAGCCTGAAAGAAATTGCTGGTAACTCAGACTAGTTATAACAGTTAATCTTCTACCTTGACCCTGAACAACACATCTTGGTCTCCTGGGCATCGTCCCCTAAGTGCTTAGGTCTGATTTGTGAAAATGTTTCTTTGAGAGCAAACTAAGAACTCTGCTTTAATTTTATATGTGACCCAATTTAGGTCCTGCAATTATATATTTCGGCATTACCAGTGCTAATAAGTTACTTTCTCTGAGAGTCTAGTCTAAAAATTGATAAACTGAGTGAAAAATCCACTTTACTTGCTGTGTCAGCTTTTAAACTTTGAAGCTGTTGTGCCACAATTGCAGAAGGAAACTGAGCAAACTGTAAATGGAGGCTTTATATTTAGAATTTTAAAGCTACTGTTTTTTTTTTTTCATTTCCAGAAAGGAAAGATAAGACACCGAGAGATGAATTTTGTAAAAGTGGGTATGATTTTATTCATATATGCCACTGATCAGTTCCATTGCATTTATCCATTAGGAATTTATTGCAAAAAAAATGGTGGGGTAGTGCCTGGTCTTACTTTCATGGGAACTTTCAAATTAACATCGTTTTATTATTTTACTGCTTTCTTTGAGTAGGAATTTCCATGATGTGAGTGATGGTTTATAGATTACCCTATGCTACAAACCAGATGACTACTAGGAAACCCACAGTTCTTTGCCATCCTCAGCATACAGAAGAAGAAAGGCGAAAGGATAAGAGTTCAGAAGACGCACATCTTGAAATACCAAAGTCTTGTTTGTCTTTAGAAGAAGTCAAGACCTGAGAAAACAAAAGTGGTTCCACAGCAGCGTAACTGCACCCACAGAGCTTGATGCTAATACTTTAAACCAAATATAATCTGACAAAATATTTCATATGCAGAATGGCAAAAGTATATCTTTTTAAACATGAAATTCTGATTAAATATGTATCCAAAGACTCTTAGTACTGATCAGAGACTTTGGAATTTTTCGTTATAAAAGATAAGTTAATAGATCATGGTCACAGTTATTGCTTTCAACATAATACCATATCTTTCAGACCACCAGTAAGATAAAATTGATCTCAAATTCGATTCAGGAGATAGGAAAGCATTGCTATAAAACAGCACGAAGCATTCACAACACATAAACTAAAAATCAGACATTATTAAGCACAGAGAGTATTTTTATGAGAGATACATGAAAGACAAAATCTGTGGGAAAAAGAAAGGTACAGATCAACAGCTAATTTAAAAAAAAAAAGTCCTCAGAGATAATTTAATTATTCCAGTTAAGTGCCAGAGATTCTATATTTTCCCCAGTTCTAATTTCTTCTGAAGATAATAAATGTCAAGATGCTTATAAATAAGAGAAAAGATACATTAGCAAAAACCACAAGATATAGTTCTGGTTTACCTGAAATCACATCTATAAAACATCTATGAAACTGCTTTTGGAATTAGCCTTATAAAATCACCTTGTACGGTAGGGTATTGAATGCATGGATATCATCATTTACAATTTTTCTTAAGCAAAATAAAAACCAAACTCAAGCAAAGTACTGTGTGCAATTGCTTTCACTGATGCCCATCAAGCAAAACTGACTGCAAGTTCTCTCAATTCATACTGGGCTGAGTATGTACTTTCATCATCCTCTGAACTCGGTCTCAGTGCTAAAACAAATAAGGCAGGTTTGCCCTTATTCTTCCCCGGCCCTTTTAAAAACAAAGAAATCTTTAGTACAACTGCAAATTCCAAATAGCTTGTGTTACTGTTCTTTCATAGGACTCTTCAAAGTAAGAGACAGAAAGAAAAATATACACTTGGTAGTACTATGACCATCTTCCAAGACAAAAAACCCCCCTTAAATTGCCAAAACTATATTACAGCAAGCTTTACTTCAAAAGTGTTTTAATAATATTTCTTTTCTTAAGCTATGTTCCAAAACCGACAGTGCCCATTTTTTTATGGCTTTTTTTGGGTAGATCTTCAATCTTACATTAAACAGTCAAATCAATATAAAAATGCAACTAACTTGACATATTAGAAATAAAATTTAGCAAACAGACATCTTCAACTGCTTTTCAGTACAAAAAGCATGAAAAAGTGGAGAAATCCATCAAAACCAGTGGTTGCAGTTTTGGTTTCCAACAATACTGCTATTTTACTGACCAACTAGACTGAACTATCAACACAAGAACTCACATTAACTGATGAATCTGAATATGCATTTCCCCAATAAATTAGGGTATTCAATAAAATAAGTAACTGTGGCTGCAGCTTTTCCAATAAACATCTTCTGTCCTTGAAGACTAAGATTACTTTGGTGAGGTGGGGAGGAGGAGGGGAGCAGATGATATTGGTGTAGTGGGTGGCTCCAGTCAGGTGCAAAAACAGGATGAAAGAGAAATTTAACAACAGCACTGGGTATTTTTCATGTGTGACATGAGGAAATTTAAAAAAAAAAAAAAAAAAAGTAAAAGTGCAGCAACAAACTTCCCGGTTGTCTTAAACGATCTCATTTCATAACGTTTAAACCCATACCTCTGTATGGAGCACATAAGAAATGTGTAACAGAAATCTATTTTTAAGGTTTCTGCCAGATGGGTAAACACCTCAAACACACCCACAGATACTAATGAAAACCACCTTGGCCTCCTTCAGGAAGTCATTCAACACTTCATAGGAAAAAAAAATAGGAAGTTGTTGATAAACTGCTTGCAAGAACTACTTCCTGTAGGAAAAATAATTATAAGACTTGTTTGCTGGACAATCAGTTAACTTTTCCTCACACTACAACATAAGAAGCGGTATTAGACAAGCTTTGTAAGAATTAAAAGCATTACTCTAAGCTAAAATGATACAAGAGTAACTCTAAAATTAATCAAAACTTATTTTTTCTTTCTGCAAGTAGTTGCCTGCTACTCCCATGGCATATTATCTTTTGCCTAGAGAGCGATCCCCTATCTTTCTCCATAGTTCACCAAAATGTCAACCAGCAGCTGGCTAACAGGAAGTGGTTAAAAAGCAATGCAATTGACATCACCACACAAACCAAGCACGGCTTTTATACTGCATGTTTAAGAATGGGCTAAAGCTACCACACAGCAATGCTGGGATGAGTCAGATCGGACCACGTACTAACTAGGCAAGTCTTAACTGATGAGTTCAATTTAAGGAGCAGTATCAGTAAAAAAATAGGATTAGTTTTACCAGCTGTATAGTAGTGGCCTTAACTCATGGCTCAAAATCATCACTAATGGAAAATTATACGCAGCAGAACTGCTCATAACAGTGAGATGAACATTAATGAGTGGAATTCTGGCAAATCATATGTTGGGCATTCATACTTAAGGGGGTCTATTTATCTAGCTGACTGACTAATTTATAAGAGTAGCTCTGGTTCAAACCCTACACTACCACCCTCTCACCCTCTTTTAATATTTACGGATATGTGGGGTGTGTACATAAAATACGTGGCCAAATAACTCTGTGCATGTATCTGCGTGTATATATATATATATATATGCACACACAGGTGATTAAATGTTTTCTCTCCCACATACACTACTTTCATTTCTTTGCACAAACTAATGCTTGCAGTACTTGACCCATCGATTAGTGGAAGTGACTGTAATTACAAAGCGTATTAAGTACGGTACTCAATTTTATTTTATTCTGTTTGCACCGTAGTATATTATGATAACTATAACCATAAGGCTTACTGACATCTGGAAAAAATATAACATTGTTACCTATTCGGCAAAGATCCTTCTAGAGCCTGGTTACCAGACTGTTCGTGGAGTGGCTACAGAACAGAGCAAATGGAAACAAAAAGCAGTGCAGCCAACCCAAAAAAAAAAAAAAAAAAAAAGCTGAATACTTGGAAAAGACACCAGAAATCTGCATATGGTAGAAGGAACCACTCTAAATGTATTTAGAATCAGAAATCTTAGTATTCACATTTCAAGCAAATGTTTAAGGTATAACTAAGCAAGATGTTAGTTTTTAACAGGCTTGTAGATGTGAGATAGAATTTATCACTCAACACTGAAAAAACCTTTTACTATACAAACTTGCTACTCAAAGCTAATTCTTACATTTCTTTAGACTTCCTACACATACAGAGCAAACATTTTGCTAAGACTTGAAATGCTTTTTACAAATCTTCATGAACTCCAATGATCTCAGTGGATCTCACCTGTAGATAGAGTTAAGCAACCTTTTAGGAACAACACATGTTCTTTAAGTGTGAACAGAGCCTTCTGAACTGTCCTCATTAGGCTCTCCCATACCACAGTATCACCCAAGGAAAGCCAAAACAAAACAGCCTATTACACTGTTTAAAATCTCCCAGGGTCAGCATGGGACCCAGCAGGGAGAGGTTCAAAAAGTACAGCCTTTATTTTTCTTCTTAACAATATGGTTTGTTTCCACTCCTTTCCCCTTCAAGACACATCCTTCACAGCTAGCAGCTCTTTCAATCATTTACTTTGGATGTCTGCTTGAGAACAAACGATCTTGCTCATGCAGATGAGTTTGCCAGACTTGTGTGTACTTTCCACTCTCAGGCTCTTTATTGTTCTTGCTGAAACCTGACCCTTTGAAATGGATACCAGGACACCAAGAAAGGACAAAAAAACTTGCAGAAAAAAGGAAAAGATTTTTTGTGGCAATAATCAAACTGCAGAAAAAGCTTTCCAATAACACATCTTTCACTCTGCTTTCACCTGAATGAGCACAATTAAAAAAATTTATTACAAGAGCATGAAGACATTTTTCGTCTCTTAAACTGTTCCATTTTTCTGTAAATTTGACAGCATTATCAAAAAAAAAGCATTTGTGGCAGTAAAACCTAAAAATCAAATATCTATTTTTTGTGCTTCATAAGCTGCTCTTTAAGAGCTCTCACTAACACAGTCAAAACAAAGTTTGCTTTTTATTTCAAAACAGTCTGTTCTTTCCTCAAGGTCCAATGAGCTACAGTTCTCAAACGGCATAAACTTACACAGTTCAAAAAAAAACTTCTACTTGTGCCTGCTGAAAAGTTCACATTCTAGAACATGCTGATTTTTTAGAAAATATCCCATCTTCGGGCTCTATAGCTAATGCTTATTTTCATGCTCCTGACAGAGAATGATTATTTTCAAAAAACAACCTTCAGACTCAAATGTCAGACAACTACTGCAACCTCTTTTTGGTTAAAAAAAAAAAGCAAAAAGCTAACTTCTCTGTATGGAAACGCCACCCCTACAGGAACAAAATACATTTTTAAAAAGTTCTGCAAGTTCCACTTTCATTGAAGACAATGTAAGTTTGTTTTTGAAGCCACAGACTCAATTACTTCAATCAGATGCACATATAAATGACAATGTCTACGCAAGAAAGGTAGGGATAAAGATATTTTTCTTGGCTGAAACAAGTTTTATATAAGTAACACAATGTTGCCTATCCCGGCCCTGAAAATGACATATAATGGGTTATTTAGAGACTTGCAGTTAAATAAAAAGTTTAAAATATAATCAAAATATTTGAGGGCAAATTATGGTCTCAGAAAGAGAAGGACACGCTCCCTTATGGATTAGGTGTCAGATGGCTGGCATGTGTAACCTCTCTTCAGTTATAGAAGAGGTGATACTAATTTCACTGTGTGAAAAAGCTGTAGGAACATGAAACAATGTTACAAATTCTGTTACTTTCCACTTCACTGCAGAAAATGTAGAGAAGTTACAGACTCAAATACTGCACTCAAACACATATATTAATGTGTTTAATATAATTAATATATTAATATATTAATATAATTACTCTCGAATAGAGAGCAGGCAAAAACGTTTTGATTGTGTAGTTACACAACTGTTCTAAATCAAGAGATAAGAAGTCTTGATATACAGTCACTAGAACAGTTTCTAAAGTTACTCTATATTTTTACATCTGTATTATAAAAATAAGGTAAAATGTATCTTGACCTGCATGACAACTCTGACAAGATTCAGCAAATCCAAACGTCACATTGTTTAAAAATCACTATGTGCGCTTCACTGATTGTTAGTAGACAATACAACCGATAACGTTCTTCAGCTAAGATGAAGGTAATATGAATATTCACAGAGTATCATAAAGTTTTTAGATACAGCAGAGAGTTAATATGGGAGAAGTACGAAAGTGGTAGGCTCTCCTACTTCAAATTAGGAGCATATTTTTAGAAATACATATTTTAAACAAAATGAAATTTACTAAAATTCAAAGACTGGAAAAAAAGTATAAAATATATCCCAACAAGCACCAGAGATACAGCTAACAGAAAAGAAATTTTACTTACTTAAGAAAGTATCTCTGTCCAGATGGTGTCTTAGCCATCTCCCAGCCTGGTGGCAAAGGTACATCATCAGGGATCTCAAATGAAGACTGGCGCAGATGCTGAGAAGATGGAGCTCCAGGTCCAGTCACTACTCCAGAGGGTGTAAGCGTCCCTGGAGAAACAGCTCCCAGCTGCAGTGATGCTGGAGAGGAATGAGCTCGGACATGCTGTGGGGTTAGGGCTCCTGCTGTCCCTGCATCAGTGCTAGCCTGCCAGGAGTGAAATTATTCCCATTAAAATTCTTATATTTCAGCAGAAATGCAGCTGTCAAATGACATTTCGCTTTAAATGAACCTTTCAGGAGAAATTCTTAAGTCAGTCATTCTAAATTCTGCTTATTTTCCAGTTGATGCCGTTCAAGAGAGCCTCCAAGTAGTCTGGTCAATTAGCATCACAAAAGCCCTAGTCAAGACCTATTACCACTAAGTATGTGCTAAGCGCCCTTAGTTTTACTTTGAAAACTAGAACTCTTACTCCTCGGTGCAGGGTTCAGAAAAAAACCTGCCCGCAGTCAGCGGACCTCATACACTATAGAGTGGTTCATTACTGGACTGCACCCACTCACCACCATCACACCCGCTTTCTGCTGGAGGACGTAATTTCCCACTCTTTTTGAAAGAGGGGTGTGGGGGTTCAAGTACACCCACACACAGACCCTCTGTAGGGTTTAAAAGATTATCCAAAGAGAAAAGCAATAGAGAAATGCCAACTGGCAACAGTGAGGTCCAATGGAGGAAGACTCACGAATTCAACCATAAAGAAAACATATACGAAAATACTGAACACAGAATTTCCTAACGATCCACGCTTTCGAGGGTTTAAAGAGTCTGTCTATGCTTTATCCAAAGCAAAGCTTCAGGAAATGGTTGAACCAGTCAATCTGAAGTGATTCACAAAACCGTTCACTGGAGCCATCAGTTACAAGCACAAAGAATGTCCTTGCCAGTAGTAAATACAGATCCACCATGGAACAGAAAAGGCAGCTCTGAAGACCTGATTGAAGTAAAAATGGCTTTTTAAAATATATTTGCCAATTATCTGGTTTTATAGATACAGCAGAACAACATGGATACCCATAATGAAATGCATGTATCAGCCCTTGTCACACCTCTCTACACAAGGTATTGCGCCATATGTGAGGCCCCACTTACACAGTCTTATGGAGACTGACAATTATGCTTCACTCCATCTGTATGCAAGCACACGTGAACTTCCACGTACTCAACTGGAAACGAATTAGCTTGCATTTACATTTAAAAAAATATCGAGTAGCAAATCAACTGAATTTGTGGCATCTTGATTCCTGAGAATCAGGGGAAACTGCAGAAAATGAAAGACCTTTTCTTTAAAGAGAATGTTTTTGTGGGACAACTAAACAAAAAGGAAAGTGAAAATAGTCGTATTTTAAAAGTCCACAGTGAAGCAAATGATTCTTTAGCTTCAAGTTTATATTTTAACAACCACCGAGTGGTACAAGAAACAGTGATCCAACTAAATATGCATTGCAGATGAAGAGTAACATACACAAAGAAGATAAGGCTAAGCTTAAAAGTGCAAGCTGTAGGAACATCACAGACGTTAAGTGCATTTCAAACACGACAGCTATTTAACTGCAGTTACTGTATTTAACAAAACACAACACCAAGCGTTAGATGAATGTCTACCTATTCAGATTTGTACACAATGGAACTGCGATAAGATTTGCTCAAGTTGGAAAAAGACTGTACATAAAATCCTTTTTCTTTGCTGGAATTCAGTATGTTATTAAAGGTCTGCAACTCAGAAGCTAGCAAAATTACAGAAGCAACTCAGCTCCACTCCTTTCGATTTTCTTTTCAGTCTTGGTATATGAAGGGCAGACTGATTTTTCGAGTATTTGGAAAATGAATTAACTCCTAGGCTGGGAGAGAACGTGCCAAGGTTCAGCCTGGAATGAACTTCAGAAGTCAAGTTATAAATCCTTCAAAACAGAAGTTTATAATGGAAATGTTGACAGACCCTTAACAACAAGGGTAGCAGGCAACAGTCCACACAGCGAGTTTCACTTTTACTGGCTACACAGATAAAGTGACAATAGCCAATAATAAAACCTATTTTATAGCTTAGCAACAAAGTTCATTACTTAATAACACTCGAGTAGGTAGGCACAGCCTCCTGCCAAAAAATTGGTAACAGCGGCCTAAACGTTAACTTTCAGCCGTATTTACACCAGCATTTAGGTCTTGGCACAAAACTCCCTCCGCTTGAAGACGAAACGCTCCCGGAGGCCGAGGGACGACCCTGCTCCGTATCCCCCACCGCGCTGCTCCTCCTCCGCCCTGCCCTCGCATCGCCCCTTCCCCCCTCGGCCCTGCTCCGCCCCGCCCCCTCCCTTCCCGGCCCTGCCCCGCATCCCTCCCCCGCTCCCTCCTCGGCCCTGCCCCGCATCCCTCCCTCCCTCCCTCCCTCCCTTCTCCGGGCTAGCACGGCCGAGGCCCCACAGGTCCGAGTCCAGCGACTCCCGGGATGCGAGAGGTGCGCCCGGCCGGACCCTCGACGCCGTCACACCTGATGTCTGGCTCAGTTTGGAATTAACTTCGGATGTGCGTGCGTCTCTATGTGAGAGGGTTAATCCTACTCTACCCAGCGCAGTGCCGAAATGGTGGAAAAGCCACATCCATATTGTCTGACGGGGCGGGGGGGTGTAGGTTTGGCACCGCCTCATCACCCCCCCTTCACAGAAGTCAGGGAATTGGACCGCAGAGAGAAATCCTCCCCGTCTTCCAAGCAAAGCGTTTTCTCCCAAGTTTTAGGGCCTCACCCCCACCGCCGCGGTCCCGGCGAAGCCGAGAAAGCCAAGGAGCGGATGTCCCCGCCGGACACCGGGACGGCGTCAGCACCCGCCCGCCCGCCCGCCGCGGTCCCGGCCCCGGTCCCCGTCCGGATCCCCGTCCAGGTCCCAGCGCGAGAGGCGCGACAGGGGCCGCGCGGCGCCCCCGCTCCTGGGGAAGAACAAATGAAGGGATGGGGGGACACACTCCTCCGGCGGGCGGCACAGAGCGCCCCGGCAGCCCCGGCCGGGCGCCCCCCGCCCCGCTCGGCCCCGCAGATTCCCGCCCGGCCCCCTCCCCCATACGCCTCCCCCGGGAGGAGCTCGGCGGCGGCGGGGAGAGGGAGCTCGGCCGGGCCGTCCCGCCGGCCCCCGCCCGCCCGCAAGCGGCCCCTCCTCCGCTCCCCCTCACCTGGCGGGAGTGGGCCTTGGGCTCGGGCGGCTTGAAGAAGGAGTCGGGCAGTTTCCGCAGCCGCATGGGCAGCGTGTGCGGCACGTTGGCGCCCTTGGGGTTCATCACGGCGTTGAATAGCGCCTCCAAGTCGGTCTCCGAGTCGCCCCGCACATGGACGATCTGGTGCCCCGCCGGAGGGGGCCCCGCGCCCGGGGGCTGCGCCGCGCCGGCCGAGGCCCCCGACACCGCGCCCGGGGGCTGCGGCGGCTGCTGCTGCTGCTGCGGGGCCGGGGGCTGCGCTGCCTGCGGCGGCTGCTGCGCTTGAGGCTGCCCGGGATCCATGGCTCCGTCAGGACCCCCCGGCACTTCCCTGGCGGGGATCGACGGCTCAGAGCCCGGATTCCCAGCCCCGCATGCCCCGCTCCCCGGGCCGCAGCTCGTCCTTCTGTCGCCGGTACTTTCTCACCCTTCGGTCGGGAGACCGACCCGGCCGCAGCAACTGGCAAAACAACTTTGACCGTGCGGCGCTTCCCCGAGCCCGGCCCAGCCCGGCCGGCGCCTCTGTCCCGGCGGCGGAAACTAACTCACACAACACACCAAACAAAAGTTCGCAGTTACGCCCGCCCGAATCACTCACTCTCCGCCGCCGGCCCCGCCCCTCCTGAGCCCGCCCGCACCGTATCCGACAGAGGCAGCTTGTGCCTCGTCGCGCTTCTGCGCGCGCCCGCCCGCACCGCCTCCCGCACGGGAGGCTCCCGGCGCGGGGCCGCTGCTCGGGACCCCCGCACCCCGCGCCGGACCCGCACCGCACCCGCCTCGGACCGCGTTCGGCCCTCGCCCCTCCGCCTCTCTCTGTGCGCCCGCCCGCACCTCTCCCGGCTGCCGCCCGCCCGCCTGCGGCCGACACGGAGCGGTGCCGCCAACCAGAATTTTTTTTTCGCCCTAACTTCTATCCAACTTCCAGGAGGCCGCTCCGCGAGGGGGTGGGGAGGGGCGGCCGTGCTCGGCTGTCCCCCGGCCCGAAACGGGGCATCGGCCTGGGACACCCCCCCTCCGATCGGCCCCCTCCCGCGCTTTTTCCCGGTCCCGCAGAGCCTGCCCCGCAGTTACGCGCCGTGGGTCTGTGAAACTGGCTCATTAAAGGGACGGGACCTTTGGGAAAATACTTTTTATTAGATAAAACGGGTGAAGGGAGGGGGGCACTGCCAAGAAACCAGCGTCAAGAACTATAAATACAGGAAAACTTTTGTCACTAACTCCGTAGGAACATCTGAGTAAACGTGAAGCACTTCCGAGCCTGTAATCAAGGAGCACATCGTTCCTCGTCAGAAAAGTATGCAATTTCTACCTGAATCCATCCAGAGAGAAGGCCGCCTCCATTGTAAAACTGGGGTTCGTAACTAGTTAGCAAATACGCCTCCACCGAAACAGTGATACAGCGTATTCACGTGTCGCTTGCAGGGATCCACAATCAAGTAGGCAAAAGTCTGTTCGTGGCTTTTGCTTGAAGGGTAACATAGGCCATTAGCATCCTGCGAGGAAGTAAAAAAAAGAAAAAACAAAGCAGTATTAGGGACAATATGGATACCCATGAGAAAATTAAGAAAATCTGAATGATACTGATAATTTGTTCCAATTGATAGTTTATTGCATAGCAAAACAGAACAAATACACCGTAGTTTATTGAAACAGCATTATGTCTCCATGAGAATCCCAACACTACAAAATGCACAGTAGTTCTAGCTGAATGTTTCAAATAACCTTGAGGTAAATGTGATATTAATATAAAATGTAAAAATAAACATGTAAGCATGTGTTTACACAATTATACAAATTACAAATGATTAAATTTACAACAGCCCCATCATGTTTCCTGTGAAAGAGAAAAAAATCATAGACTCTATATTAACACATAAAACTGTTCCATCGTTATAATTTTTTTTCATTTAGCATTTGCTAATGCATCTGTTCAGGTTCAAATATTTGCATTTAAGCAAAACCCGCATTACAGCTCTTTTTAACAATTTAGGACTGTTATTGAAAACATTTTGTGTGCCAGTCCTCAGAAAGGGTTTGAAGGGAGTCTAGGCACCTAGCTCCAAAATACTCATTCTGAAAAAAACACTTTCAGCTGACAATCAGCACAGGAACTGGGCTCTTCAGTTTAACATCCTACGTCTGCACATGTCAATAAAAGCTTCAGTGTTGACAGAGCAGCACAGTTTGACACATACTTCAAACCCAGTAGGGATCCAGGAGCTAGATGGGGGGATTTTTGAAGAGTTGATTTTTTTTATTCAGTCAACGTGGTAATTGAACATCTGAAAGATCAATAAATATGCAGGGACACCTCTTTTCTTTTAAAACATGTAACAGTTCCCTCCTGCTCCCCAACACCTTTATGAAAGAGCTGAAGAGATGTAAATTCTGTTCCACTTTTTTGCCTGAGGGAAATTGCTATATTGCATATATTGCCCATTTTGTCCAGGAAAATTTTAAACTCCCAGAGTATTCCAGATTAGGGTCACATGTCTCACATTCTTTTGTTGAAGCTGTCTTCCTTTGCATAAAATAATCCATCTCAGTGGTTAAGGCAGTCAGGTTAGAAGGAAAAGTTTTGGGTCCCTGTTTCTGCTCCAAGGACTATTTGTGAATTTTATCCATTAGCTGTTACTGGCACCTCATTTTCTCCTGCTATTTCAAAGAGGATGAACCCCCTACTAGATGTTCTGGTGTCCTCCTTTGGGGGATTATTCAAACTCCTGAACCTTAAGTTAAGCTAAGCACCACCATAAAAGCACTGTTTAAGACAGGTAGAGATTTGATAATGTTTATTCACAGCATTTTCCAATGGTAGTCAAATGCCACAAGCTAAAAATAGTATTCTATTTTTAAGCCAACGCAGCATACAAGCTCTGTAGCTCCAATTGTAAGATGCCTAGCTCTCTTCAGGTGTTTTTTAGGGATACATATGTAACAAACACTGGATTCTCATCTGCAAGCAAGGGGAGAAAGTTTTAAGATTTTACAGTGCTCATCACAATGCCTTTGGAGTTTGATCCAAAAATAACCTAAGCTCATGCACAGAACTGAAGAAAAAAAAGTAAGAGAAGACCAACATGAAGATCTGATTGCTAGCTAAAATCTTTTCCCATTGCTACCAAGGATCCCACTCCTGCACTCCTTATGGAATCAACTGATGCCAGTTGACGTTTTGGCTGTTTAAAGGCAGTGTTAGCCCACTAAAAATTTTTTCAACAAGAACAAAAACTAATTAAGTTCTGGTGATAAGGCATTTCAAGAAACTCCAGAATATACCAAACTTGGTATGAGGAAAATAATAAATATAACTTAAGTAAATGAAAAGGGTTTTAAAATTTATTTTAATTAGTAAAAGAGGTCATAAAAACCCTAAAATACTTGAGCACAAAGACTCTGAAATTTACATTCATGCATGTACACAAATTAAGAACCATACCAATTCCATCTGCAGTGTGGACTTTGGTTCAGACATCCAGGGGGTGTAATGATTGATTTATTGATGTACTGTATTTTTTCTTTGTAGCAACACAGATAATCAGCTGATGATTTAAGAATACATATGCACAGCATAATACAGAAATAAAAATACTGCTGAACATTCTCAAAACTGCATAATTTAATCAAGTTTTTTTTTAAAATACTTCTTGAATAAATTCTGCATTATGCTGATTTCTAACACTGCCACAGTCTGGGTTCAGGTAAAGAAAGTTCAAAAATATCAGTGAGCATCCCAATACTTTAGCTGTAACAGTGTTTCATTACATGCAAAGCCTCAAAGCTTTCAAGGGTATTTGGAGTTCAAGAGAGTACTTTGTCACAAGATCTAAAATTATTTCTCTTGTGGTGCCCAGGTCTATGTCTATCAGGTTTTGATGCTAAACATCACAGCTGCTAATCACAGCTCTACAGACATTTATAACTACACCTTAATACCTTGAACTATTTACATCTCTAATAGTGTGCTTTTTTAGATATTGTTTCCAAACCAAGGGCTTCTTAGCCACATCTTAAAAACCAAACAAAGAGGAAGGGACTGTGTCTTGGATGGTGTTATGTAAAGTTCTTAATTCCTCATTCCATTTATACTAGTGCAAATACACATGTATATTTATTTGTTCATTTGTTAATCCATCTTGCAAAAATGTGTGTTCTTCTAACTTCTTGTCTGCAGAAGTCACTTTTACCAGAACATCTTTTTTAAAGTTATTTATTTATTTATTTATATCAGGCTAAGAGGATAAGTCCCCTTCTTCCAGATACAAAACAAGAAAACATGGCTTAAAAACTGTCAGCTCAGCATAAGGATTATAATAACACACTCTACAGTTACTTAGCAAATGAACTAAAACTAAATCTACTGCAGAAATGTAGTTATCTCCTTGAGAGAAACTTTTCATTACAACCATAAGACATTTGTGCTCCAGTAAGTGTCCTTCCTGTAAGTGCTGACTTGAATAGTTTTGATCCACACAGCCATGAAACAGTCTAGACATACTGTTTAAGCCTTTCTGTATTCCAAGAGAAAATTCTTCAGGATGTTCTTTAATACAAACCATAATTTCAGAATTCTTTACCTCACAAATTTTCAGAATGCACAGCAATGCCCAATTTTCCTCCAAGGCTACAAAGAGGATAGCCTGCTCTGCATTTACACTGGATTTTCTTCTGTCCATACACATTTTTGTTTACAAAAAGTTGCTTTTTTTTTGTCCCTAGTGGTATTTAATGCATGTCTAAGACAGTTAGGAGAACTCTTTAATGTCACCCATCTACCTAAACATAGAAATCTGCAAAGTTCACATCAATGCACTTGATTCAGAGGTGGGTAAAAAACAGTAATAACAGAAGAACATTAAGTTATCAGGGGTTTGGTTTTTTATTTTATTTTTATTATAGTCTGCAACCTAGTAGAAAGATAAATTTAATACACCCAAAAAGTGTTTATTTTCAAAAGTCTTTATGAATCACATACAGTACTTAAAGGTGATGACCCACAGATGAACAACTGGGTTATTGGCAACCTACAGGGAAGTTTGTGCAGTCTGAAATGACATCAGTTACTGCTGTTGAAAGGGGGTACATTATCTGACATTTAATTATTACATATTCTGGTTACTCAAGAAGAATTTGAAGTAGTTAATTCTACTGTAACAGATAACAGATATGCTGAAACTGGTAAACATGCAGCCAGTTCTCAAACTTATCTTGATGGTAAATATATGATTTTGCAAGGGAAACAAAGAGGAGTGAAACTTGACAAGGGAGGGCAAAAGAGGTTAGCAGTCATGTCCAGCCTTTTTGTATACTACACTTCCTTGCAGTCTCTAGAGAAACAGATGCAATGCAAGCTATTCAGAAAGCTCTAGCAACATTTCTGAAAACAGAATATATGAAGTCAAGAGTGCATTCTTAATCCTTACTGCTATCTCAAGTTTTATTATTATCTAAGCCCAGAATTACTCAGATCTTTTTTTTTCCCATAAACTAGTTTCTGGATGACTATTATGACTTCAAATGTAATCCAGTAAGCCTATTTTTAGTGAGCTACCAAACAAAACTTTAGTAGTTACTGATGAAGAATTAGTGTAGAGGACAAGAAAGCAGGATGAGATCAGGGAGAGAGTTCATGAATAAAAAAAATTACAACTATGGGAAAATAACCCATTACAATGGAATATTATGTTTTCTTTGTCTTAATTTCAATTCATTATTTTCATGCTGTGCATGCAACTTCCAGTAAAATCCTGTATCAAAACATTATTAATACTTACATATGCAGACACTCTGAAGACTGTAGAAATAATACGTATTTCTTTTGTTTCAGGATTCTTTTGAACACTGAAATACAGGGGAATAATATGTACTTACTATACACTGTAAGTACTGATGATTAGAATCTTTCATTTATTAAATACATTTTAAACACTGCGTCCTCACTCAAATTTTATGAAGGTCAAACTCATAGTTAAAATCAACTTATGTCACATTGACCATGGAAAGGTATGTGGCCATTGCTAGATAATGTGGCTATTATGACATTTTACTGAAAAATATTGAGTATATCTAGTCTGAAACTGACTTGGTTTTAGACATAGAATCACAGAATATGCCATGTTGGAAGGGACCCACAGGGATCATTAAGTCCAACTCTTAGCCCTGCACAGGACCATCCCCAAGAGTCACATCATGTGACTGAGAGTATCGTCCAAATAATTCTTGAACTCTGTCATGCTTGGGGCTGTGACTACTTCCCTGGGGAGCCTGTTCCAGTGCCTAAGCATCCTCTGGGTGAAGAACCTTTTCCTAATATTACAACCTAAACCTCTCCTGAGACAACTTCAGGCCATTCCCTTGGGTCCTGTCACTGGCCACCACAGAGAAGAGATCAGTGCCTGCCCTTCCTCTTCCCCTCATGAGGAAGTTGTAGACTGCAGTGAGGTCTCCCCTCAGTCTCTTCTCCAGGCTGAACAGACCAAGTGACCTCAGCTGCTCCTCATACAGCTTCCCCTCAAGGTCCTTCACCATCTTTGTTGCCCTCCTTTGGACACTCTCTAAGAGCTTAATATCTTTCTTATATTGTGGTGCCCAAAACTGCACACAATAATGAGTGAGGCCAGTGCAAAGCAGAGAGGGACAATCCCCTCCCTTGACCGGCTGGTGATGCTTTGCCTCATGTCCCCCCAGGACACTGTTGGCCCTCCTGGCTGCCAGGGCACTGCTGACTCATATTCAACTTGCCATTGACCAGGACCCCCAGGTCCCTTTCTGTGGCACTGCTTTCCAGCATCTCATTCCCCAGTCTGTACGTACATACAAGGTTGCCCTGTCTCAGGTGCAAAATCCAGCACTTTCCCTTGTTGAACTTCATATGGTTGATGACTGCCCAGTCCTCTAATTTGTCAAGGTTGCTCTGCAGGGCCTCCCTGCCTTTGAGGGAGTCAACAGCTCCTTTGAATTTCGTGTCATCTGCAAACTTGCTTAGCATCCCTTCCAGTCTTGCGTCCAAGTCATTTATGAAGAGGTTGAAGAACACAGGGCCCAAAATGCAGCTCTGTGGAACCCCACTACTTTTCACAGTTTTCAGCTAATAAATCACAGCAATATTACCCAGATGTTGATGACTCCAGTATAGTTTGCATTTTGATAGCTATGAAAAATTATGCAGCTAAATATTTTGTAAAAATCTTTTCACATATTCTTTGAGATAAGAAACCTGCGAATTGAAATGCATCTTAGTACAGACCACAAGAAATAGCAGCAGTACTGGTGAAGAAATGCAGTCTTTAGCTCATTTTTAACTAGCATGTATAGTTTAGGATCATTTTTCTTCCTTTGGAATTTTGTATACATAGTCAGCTATGCAATTTAGGATGGGATTAGTTCCGAATTTTTATATTTCTAGTCTGTGTTATGAAGACTGCTATTTCTTTCATCATGTTTACAAAAAACACTGAGATATCATTGCGAAGAATCCAGGCATCTCAACATATTTTCAATTTAAGTATTTTTAATTTGTTATTTTTCCTCAGCTCTGCTTTAAGTGATGTTTACATTTCTTCAGAAATTAGATCATGTAACTGCTATTAATTTATTTAATTTTGCAGGTTCCTATTTACAGTAACTCACTATGGAATAGTTGAGGCTTATAACTTCCATACTTACACACTTCCAAGAAATGCATAGCTCATACCTGCCTCGTCACAAACAGATTCCATCCCTGGGAAAGGTCCCAATATAGACAAGTTACTAGAATGTATGTTAAACACAGGCCACTGAAATCCCCACACCAGGTCCAAGCTGTGACAGCAGTCCCCTGTTACCAGTGCTTCGGCAAAGCTTTTTTTTATAAGAGCAAGTGAACCCCAAATCAACCACCATCACCTTTGTTGATTCAATCTCTCCAGCCAATAAAAGAAATTGACTCTGCAATTAACTGACCGCCTGTGGAGTACTTTGTCATGTTTGAACCCATACTGTGAAGATCATCTTCCTTGTGGGGAGTCAGTAACAAGGCTTTCTCAGAACTTTTTGTTGCATCTGATATGTTGATATACTCAACAGTGGATTGAAAAGCATTGCTGAAATTGGTACTGACCCCAGCTGTCTGCCTTCCCAGCCCTTCAGAGATGACTGTCCCTCGCAGAGACAGCTCAGCTTCTGAACCACTGCAGTTTACAGACCAGCATATTAAGACAAACTAACATAGATGTCAGTTTATGCTGACATACTAGGCTGGAAACTACAGCATTTCAGAAACTGTTTAACCATCTCTGTGGAAAGAGTGACAACTTTCAGAACAAGATATAGAGAGTTAGTGGGGTTATTGCTTTCTACCATATATTACCACCCCCAAAAGCTACAGTTCTAAGTTACTTTGTCTTCAGATTCTTCTCTGAAAATAAGGCTACCACTTTCTGGTTTCATATATGTAGGATATCAAAGTAAGAGGTGACAAAGAATAAGTTTTTCTATTTATTCCACTGCCTTGAGAAATTTTCCCCTTGTGGTTAGCTTCTTGTAAGTAATGTTTCAGAATGAGTGTTTATTTCTAGCACTTTGGTTATTTTTTTAAGGCAAAAAATTGTGTCTGTGAAAATCAGATAGATTCTTCATTTGTTGACTTGAAAGAAACCAGGACATTGCCTTTAATGAGCGCGTTTGCCCCATTTCTTTTTTTTCCCCTAAAAGGTTTTAGAAAAAACCATGTTGTCTTCTTGAAGAGGACAGTATTAATAGCCTCATGTTCTTCCAAATTGTAAACGTCTAAACTATTCATTGAATATGGTAGTTCATCACTTTAATGTGCAGCTATTCTATTTTTATGAAGAGCAAACATCTTCATGGTTTCTCAATACACTTTGGGATTTATTAATACCCTAACCTTACCAGCAGTATTTTATTAGGCTCTCCAAATAATAAAAGAACAACTTAGTGCCTTCAAATACATTCATTCATTTGGGGGGAAAGAGCATGGAGATGGAGATGAAGCAAGGAGAAGAAAACACTGACTACAAGATACCACAGCAGCTGTCACCATTGACAGACACTGTCAGAAAAATCTGGGGTTAAGTAGAGAAGACGAGATTTATCAACAAAGATTCATGGACTTTATTTTAATTAACAAATTTTTGTTGTGTAAGTATATTCTTTAACCAAATCAAAATACTACAAGAAATTTTGAATCATTTAGGTTACACAGGATATGACACTAAACACTAGAATTCTGGATGGATTCAACTGGTCACAGACTATTTATGAATGGATTAGTAACAGACTACAAGTTGTGCATTAATTCATTAGTAAGAAAATATCTGCCATTTAATAATTGTATCTGGAAGTCCCTAGCTGTGCTTGTAAAATATCTAGATCTCCTAATTTCAAAAAGATTATTGCATTTTCTCATAATAAAGCTATACACATGGAAATGCTTTAATAAAACAAAATCTCAAACCTTTTGATGCTATTTTGAATGCCAGTGCCTTGGAGTTAGAACTTAGGAAAGGCCAGAAAAAACTGTTGTAATAAAGATAAGTAAGGAAAAGCTCGTAGGCCTGCTGCTTCTAGCAGTAAAGACACTTCTGTGTAACTCTTCATGCCAAGGCTCTTTTCCATAAGGAATACTGTTACAGGACTGAACAGTGGTAGTTTATACCTCTATAAGCTTATTGTTATTGGTCTGAGTTCATCTGTGGCAGCTAATTTTTCAATGCACATCACCTAGCAGCTAATAATTATTTTAGTATCCATTTGTTTTTTACCAAGCCTTCTCAGCCTTCAAATATAAAAATTCAAAATTAAACCTCAAGGAGAGTACAGTTTACAGAATTTTTAATACCACAAAAGGTTTTTAATATCACTTTAAAGGAGTAGAAAGTATCCAATGCGACCATAATCTAAGATGAAAAGAAACCAGACAGAGGATAGCAGTCTAAAAAAGAATTTAAGGGACAGTTAGTATTCAACAGGTATTTGAAGGTGAACTCTTTGGGAAACAGAATTTAAGCAATTACTACTGTCATTAGCAGTTGTTTACTGAAAATAAAAGGCTATGAGCGGGTAATTTTCATTGCATTATTTTCTGGTGAATTTGTACAAAAATGAAGTAACACAGCGCCTAGCATGGACTAGAAATTAGAAATTAAGTCAAGACTGTCATTAGTGGTCATCTTCACAGCCTTTCAGTGGCTTTTTCTCTCTTAAGATGGTGGAAATAAAACAGCAGCATCATTTTGGTAACCTGGGGACAGGGAGAAATAAGACCAAAAAAAAGACAACCATGATTGTGAAGGGGGAGGGAAGGTCTGAAATGTCAAGATCAAAAACTTCTCTCATGGTAGTGACAGAGAACTTAATATCAAAGGACAAAGAAAAAAGATTCAGTTAAATTTTAAATTTCTTTTTCAACTGGTATTGAGTGTTAACACCAGCTCCTCTGGCAGTGAGAAACCAGCAGACATTTATAGGCACAGAAATGGAGAGGCACATGGTAGATAAATACTGAAGATCAGTTATCTCACATGAACTGAGTAGATGTATTTCAAAACTTCAGAGGATAGAAAGCAATCTGCCAACTGAGAAAAAAAAAGACAAAAACAAACAGCAGAGGAATGGATCTTGAAATATTTTCTCCTAATATTGTATAAAGGACAGAAGTAGCACACAAGAGGAAAATCACAGATATATATAAAGGGTCAATAGGTTGAGGATACAGAAAAAGTAAACCTTGAAAGCAGGATGAAACTGTGGGAAGATCTTGGCAGATGCTTTTTTTTGTTTTAAGTAACAAGACCTACTTGACATCCTTATCAAATTTTACAGCATAAAAAGGAAAAAGAATGGGAAGATGTTTAAGGAGATAGGAAGGTAAAGAAAATGAATGGTTTAGAACAGAACTTGAACATGTTTAGGATAAAACAATTCAACAGCAAAGGGAAGCAGTAAAGGGAAGGAACTGATTGGATTTGCACTTTGTCCTAGATCAGTTCAACAACACAAGAGCAGAAACAGCTGCAGGCAACGCAGAGTCAACTAAGGCCCAGGATTAAAGTAACAAGCAGCTTGATTCAAGTGCAGAGTGAGCAATTTAAAAGAAAAGGGAGGGTAGCGTTGAAGCACTCATGGATGCTTTTTCTGTCACGTCCAGTACTTCTGAAGAACCCACTTGATTTCCATCTATATATGATATGAAAATACAAAAACTAATCATACTAATAAAAAATTTAGTAATATCTTTGACAATCTCTATATTCCCATTGCTTAACTAGGAATGAGTCTGCATAACCTATAACTACATTCTGTATCCCACTAACCAGGGAATAAGTTTTGTCCATCGGAGAAGTCAGCACATGGATATATCAAAACAAAATTGCCTTTTTATTCTGAATTTGAATGTCTGAACAACCACCCTTCATTTCAAGGAAAAGAAACCCTCACGTAAAATTCCAAACAATTCCATACACCAGACCTGGCAAAAAATATATGTTAGTCCACTGTGTCATGTTAACAGCCCGATTCTATCACCCTTAGCATTACACTGTGAGAAGTGTATTTGCCGAATTAGGAAGGCCAAAATCCAAGTGTATTACAAAAAAATTAAAAAAAAAATCAGCAGGAATAAAATATATACAGAAATAAAATTTTCAACTAATTATTTCAATTTCTAAATTCTAAATCAAAAGCAGTCCAATGGAAAGTAGTCTAAAACTAAACAGCCAAGACTTAATTGTTGATATTTTATCAATGACAGTGGGAATACAATCTGTTTCCAGTACCATGCCATGTTTTCAATAGATGATTGCAAAAAAAAAGTATCTTTAAAATGGCAGCGAATTATAAACCATCTATGTCCATAAATGTTATATAAAAAGAGTTTTTATGTGGGACAGATGTGATTAAAATTGCATATATTTTGCACTGAACTAATACTGTTGTTACATGGTATTTTGATGGTCGAAGCCAAATAAGCTTACAGGTGCTCCATTTTTGAAGCAGCAGTGCACAATAAATTTACACAAATCGACACAAAGTATCTATGCACAGTACATACATACACGGTTGTATAAAACAGAATAACACTTACCTCACCAAGTCTTTATAAAAAGCTTTCGTAGTTTCTAAGTATGGGTCAACTACATCTTCAAACTGGCAAAGAGTTCCTCCGATGCAAAAATGCTTAAAAAGACAGAACAGAAATTCCTCGCGATCCAATTGACTGAATAAGTCATAATGGTCAGAATCCTCCAGAAGCAAGACCTTGTAGAACAAGAAAAAACCAAGGAAGTCAAATTGATAAAAATTGCTTATTTGAGATTCAGTTTATAAACAATGCAACTACTTTGCTGTATGGCACACAGAAATTATGCCCATATAAAATATAGGAACTAGGGATGGAAATACATATTTCTCTATAAATCCTTCTTCCAGTGATGCAATTATGTTCAAAATTCTTACATAAAATATAAAACAGAATCACTGTCAGATTTGTACCCAAAAGACATAAGGGAATATTTTTCACATCTTGTTGTTTCACTGATTAATTATTTGTCATGCTAGTGAAACAATCAATAATCCGAAAACAATCTAACTATATTTGGGGTGTGAACCACTGCCAAACAGTTAGGTTTTGGTAACTTTGCCAACACTTGCATTTTCACTCTTAGATTGACACAGTTATTTCATATTTGTAAAAGAATCCTGAGGATCTCCCAGAGGAGACCACTTAAACTCACATCATGCTTTACTGCAGACTCCAGTAAACCTTAATCTGTAGGCTGGATTAACCAGACATGCTCTCCAGCTGCCTCTATGTGTCTCACCTGCCTTTTGCTGAGATATTATGTGAACACAGAGGACTTGCTAAATTAGTCCCAACACTGCACACTGTAAATGTGGACAGGACAATCCCAATGGCTACAAGACATTTGAGTCATGTCAGCCAAACTGCAGATGCCAGCCCAGGCAAACTGGTCAAAGCTAGACATGAGCCTACTGCTCTCTGGCCCTCTTTATAACACAGCCTGAGTAAAAAGGGGTCAGGGCAACAACTGTTCTGGATGGCCACTTCATATATATCCCAACCCCCTTCTTGGCTGAAGCAAGAGAAGACAAGGCAGGTAGGAAAGAAACATGGAGCCTTGCAGCTGAGGGCCACCCTCTGACACCAGGAGACAGTTTGGTGCCCCCTACAGTCTTCTGTCTTAGAGCCCTGGCTAATTTAATTTGAAGTTTTGATGTCATTCCTGGAAGATTTTGACTCTCATTCTTTCTGCTGTTTTACTACGAGTAGGAATCCCATTTGTTTCAAACCAACGTGAAAACCTCAATTTGCAAATGCTGACACACACATCCCTTCCATGGGAAGGAAAATGGGAAGACATTGAAACCCCAATGATTTCTAATTTTAAATGTTGCCTCTAACTTTCCTACATACAATATACTTAATTTTCAGAAAATATTTCACAGCTTATAAATAAATACATAGTATTTTGAACTGCTAGGCTACAAACCACATCTGAAATTTAAACATGAGCTTGAGTTCTCACCTTTTCCCAGAACTTTACAAGACAGACCAGTATTTCAGGCCACATCCTGTAACCAGTGTCACTGGTTCAAATACATTGCCTTCAAAGGATTTGCCAAGTGCAAATGAGTGCAACTCTATAATTATTAAGTACTTATGCTGATTATATATACAAGGAAGAGCAAAATCCAGTTCTCCCACACCATGCTTTGCTAATGCTAAACAAACTAAAGTTTAAAAAATTGGTTTAGCTTAGTTTATGAAGTCAAAAGAAACACAATAAAGACATACATTGATTAAGAAGGTGCCAATGCTAGATTCTTTTCCAGAATAATCTGCTTTCTGACACCTCCACTACAGTATAACAAAGTTTTTACATTGCAGGCCTGTTCAGGAGTTATATTTACTCCCCTTCCAGTGTTACACTGAAAAATAATTTCCTTTTTCATAGTTTCCTCTTCGTTTTAGTGAAAATTTATGAAGATGACTTTCTTTAAATGTCTTCACATATGATATGGTCAACACCCCTGGCCAAGAATGCTTCAGGATGTAGCTATCAAATACATTCAATTTCAGCAACTACAGCTCTGAATATCAGAGAACCTTCCCTTTGGCACCCCTTGTTTCCCCCTCATAAGCAAATGAATATCTACATTTCCCCACATACACATACTGACTACTGAGACACAGGTGGGCAGGTTTTCCCTTTTTCTCCCAAATAAGAAGGAAAGAGGGCCCACCTGGAAAACAGTCCCTACTTTCACACATTTAGGCAATGTACTGCCTCAATTGTTTCTAAAACATGGCTATCAATGTGTCCTTATGGTACCTAACAGAGTATGAAAAATTATAATAAATTATTCATTACTATACTGACCTTCCTTAATTCATCAGAGATAAGAATATCATCATAATAGTCATCGTAACATTTCACAATATCTCCAGTTTCTCTAACAACTCCTTCACAGTACAGCCGATCAAAAAATGACATGGAAATCTGTGTACAAGGTACCACTGTAGCTTCAATTTTTGTCACTTTAGAACCTGGAATATATAGGAAGCTGGTTGCATGTTTCATATGCTTTAAAAAAACACAGATCACATAAGTATGATCACATAAGTATGACTCAATCACACAGACCCTCAAAAAAGCCAAAGAAAGGTAAGAAAAAAACAAGTGTAAAGAAAACATTAAATTCATCTGAATACCACCTTCCATTAAGGCTCATGTGTTTGCTCCCTCTGTCGGTAAATACTATCAACCGAAACTAGGAATAGATGGAACACTGTGAACCCAACATCATGTTAGATCACACCCTTAGAAAAATCATATTCCACAGCTTAACCCTTAAAGAATCTAAGGATAGCTGCCAAATTTGGCATGATGAAGTACAAAAGTCAACAGCTGCTAACAGCACCCCACAATGTAAAAACCAAAATGAACACAGCCCTAACAAATTTTTTATTTGTTAAGTATTATATCTGAACTTTTTGAAAAGCTTTATTAACCAGCTATTTCAGAAAATGAAAAAGGTACTCTCAATGTTTCCCATATGAATCTGAAGTATTATCTCTGTAATCACTAAATGCAGGGTATATTTTTCTATATTTTTTTCCCTCTGCTTGCAAGTCATCCAAGGCCAGTCCTGTTGCTCATAGACATCTGAACCATTTGAGTTGCCCTACAGTATTTTCCTTAATGAGGTATCAGTCTAGAAGGGCACATCTCTATATACAGTGTTACATCTACAAATCTGTATGCATGGTGTTGGATAACTTATGGCACCTTAAATAGCATTAGACCCCATGTTTGAGAAGCTTTGGACTCAGTCCAGTTCTGTGTGCTCTCTGCAGTCCAAATGTTCAGAACATATTCTCTATCCATCTCGTAAGTCCACCTGAACACCCTGCAAAGTGCTTCTGAACAGGAGAGGGGAGGAGGGCATGAGTGAGATGCAACACAAGGGCAGTGTGTCTGAGCAGACAGAATATTCACAGCATTCCAGCTGTCCATGAGTTTACTCTTATCCTCCTCTGTAGGTTCCCTTCATTGGAGACTGGTCAACAACATCACAGTATCAAAAGGCTTTTTACCACACAATTAAAGATAAAATTCAGTTGTGTCCTGACAAACTGACCTAAAGGATCACTAAGGACTACTACTTGGGAAATGTCCAGATTTCCCTCTAGATGACAGTATTTCAGGAAAAGAAACATGCCAAAAAGGGGTGTATGAACCAGGATGCTTCCAAGAGCACCTACCATTTCATTTCGACCCTCATCTTTGCAAGCATAGCATAACCTAAAATTTCTCTTGCCCACACAGTTCCAGAAAGCCCTTGGGATTTCTGCCATATGGAGACTATTTATTCATAGGTTAAGTAGGACTGGCATTTTAATATCTAAACCCAGGTAAACTGTACCACCTACCTGATCAACACTAGGAAAAAAATTAAAGAGAAGTTACAAGTTGATGGCTTGAAAATGTGCCTACTTGAGCTAAAATACTGACATGAAATTTTATAATTATTTTACCAGACCAATGTGATGTAAAGAAAATCAGCTATAGACATTTAATTGCTTGGCTTCACGTCTACAGATTATGAAAAAGAGTACCTTTTAGTAAAGAAAAAAAGTTTAGGACATTCTCCTACCTGTCCACGTAGTGACTATCAAACAATAATGAAATTATGTAACCAAAAACACAAGTCAGAAAAAAACATTAATTACAGCCTCACAACCTAAGAAAACAACCAAACTGATTTATATTTACTTATTCATCCTTCCTCCCACCCCCTCACTTCCAGCTTCCTCTAACTTTTAATTATCCAGCTTCCTTTCACAGGGATAGAATTTTTATTTTATAAGGGATTTAATATGAGCCAAATCAGCCCTTAATGGGCTGATTTCGTAAATACCTATGAATTAAAAACTGAGTCAACTAATAAAAATCAGATGTTAAATGACTTGAGAAAAATGAAAAATCTTACATTTTCCCAGTTATTGAGCTAAAAGTATAAGAAATTGAGCTATTTATAGGCCTCGAAATGTAAGGATTTTTCTGAAAAAAGATTTTATGAAAACTTTGATCAGGTAAAAAAAATCCAGAGCTTTGTAATCTATTCAGTAATTCAGAAAACTGAACTATAAATGGAAAAGTTTAAATACACTGGAAGCTCCTAGTCTCTATTTGAGAGGTGAGATTTGAAATTGGAGATTCCAAATTTCCTAGAAAAGAGTGACTAGTTTTAATAATGCTGTAAAAGTGAGCAATAAAATAGGAAGAAGAAATGCCTTGACAACTCTGCAAGTGGAAAACAAAGAGCTGAGAAGTCCTGAAGTCGTTTAAGCTTCTTATAACAGCCAGCTCTGGAGTATCTATAAAGTGTTGCCAATATAATTTTAAATGAACATGCTGCATATCTAGTAGGGGGCAGACAAACCCTGGACTAGGTATATTTAGAATTCCTCCAAAATCTAAGACGGGTTTTTACGTCAGAAAAACATCTTGCAATTTACTATTTACAAAACAGGTTATATATACTGCAAGTTCAGTGCTTAGAATTAAAAACAGGCTATTTCAAAAGTAAAAGGTGTAGGTTGATGATTTATAGGTTCAAATGACATCTACATTTTGTTGGCAAGTTATAACCTATAACTGTAGTCTAAAATATTGCTGATTTAAGATTATAATTCAGATTTTAAAATGCCATTCCAAAGACAGAAATCGTTGAAGCTTCAAGTACGTATGGGAACTCAAGAATCTTTTTTTAGGCAAATACTAAATTTTTATTTACACAAAAAGAGCATAACCCTACCCCTTTGAAGATAAGTTTTCAAGTGTTAATTGAGCTTAAGCAGATACAGTCCTGCCTCCCCAAGACTGCTGACAGGTGCAAGGCCAGCAATGTGCCCAAGGAAAAACTACTATTTAGTTCTCACTGCAGCTATTTCAAACACACAAGACTCAAGACATAAATTGGTTTGCATCAAATTTGTTCCTTTAGCTGTTTCTATTTTTGAAATATCAGAGTAACCCATGAAGAGGCGGCTTAAAGCACATGTCAGAACTATCAGGTACTGTGCCATGCAGCCAGGAGGAGGGGAAAAATATCCCTACTACAAGAGGCAAAAAGTGTGGTGTGAGAATAGGATAGTAAGTATCTTTCTGATCAGATCAAGCAGACTAGAGAATGTCCTTGTGTATAATTTACCTAAAATGCTTTATTTTGAGCAATGTTAAAGCTGGAGTCCTTGAGACAATGTATAATTATGGATTCTACCAGGAAAAAATACATTCTTAGTGAAAAGGTGCAAGGGGACTACATCCTCAAAAAAGACAAAGTTATTATGAAAACAAACACTACTGTTATATTGATGATTTATATAATGCTGACGTCTTTCTGTGGGTCCATAAATACTTGCTGCTCAAGCTCATGGAGAAGAGGAGAAGGGAAGTTTCTAAGGATCTATCTAGACCTGACTTATATTATGCATCCAAACTATTTCCCCTCTGAAAAAAACCCTAACATTTTTGTTTGCAAGAGAATAAATACAGTATCTGAATCAACCTAGATTATGTAATTTTTCCTCAGATATTCTAAAAAGCATAATAAGTCCATTTCCAGCATTTTTTTAGGAACAGGAATGTTTTTTTAAAAGAGTTACTCCACAGTGATAAGTAAATGATAAATCTGCATTAATATATCAGCATGTCTGAAGAAGAAAATACTAGAAGATGATTTTTACCTCCTCCCACTCACAGTAAATTCTTACTATATTTTCAAAAAATGCACATGAAGACTAAGTATAGAAAAATGAGCCAACATTCCTCACCAAAAATAGGCAAAGAATGGGAAGATGAAATTTTAAGAGCAAATGGGGTATACCAGCTGTTCAGGATTTAGAAAGGGAACCCTTCCAGTCCTTAGAACAAAATGCACTACTTCTGTGCAGAGGAAGACTGAGCAGAATTGGGAGTTAAGCTGAGATACTTGGCAAGTGACCCTCCACTCTTAACATAAGGTATGTAACCTACTGACCTTCACTGCAGGGACTGGCAAGTCGTAGGCTAGACAGATAGCCTAAAAAAATTCTTGCCTAAAGCAGGAAAAGGTTTACCCAACAGTTTGAAATATATCTATTTTTTTTCTGCTTGCCACAGTGAGAAAGAGGTACCTGAAGGGGTACTTGAGATATTTTTTGCATCTTTTTATTTCAATTGTTTTAACAGTTGGATGTAGTGTTTGGAAAATGGATTTTAACTGAACAAAAGGGTGGCAATGTCTAGTGTCATTGTATATAGTGGGAAAAATCTATGCCAATTTCAGAGAGCTGAAATGGAAAAGTTAGAAAATTCCCAAAGCTCCATTAAATATTTACACACAGTAAAGTATTTGCAGACAAACCAAAAGAAATTAGGACTTCCCACTACCCCCTTTTAAAATACTCTTATTATGGAAAACCGCTTCGGCAATACCAGAGATCACATTATGCACAAAATCTCACTACATTATCACATGCAATTGCTGTCAAATTTTATGTGTTATTTACACAACGAAAAACACATTTCACAGTGGTGCCATAAATTTGCTACTTGATTTTAGCCTTTCTGCTTTAGTGTCTCATCTATATCTATAGATGTAACTGAGTGTTTTAAGTAGTTTCTGATATGGCAACAAACTAGAAGTCAACCTCATGACATGATTGCACCTGGAGCAACCTATGACATGGGGCTCTTCTGGGCCTTGATCACCTCTGTTGTGCAGACAGCAGATTTACACGAGCTCGGAGGTGTGCTCTACCTAATCTGCTCCTCTCTCAACTTTAATTTGTAACAGAGCAATACTCTCAGATCTGTCCAGTAAGGCTGTTGCATCTATAGAAGATTTCTCCAAACATTATCTGAATAATTAATGCAGTTGATTTTGTCTGGATACGTTGTCAGGTCAACCAGATGTCACAGACCATTCAGAAACAGTTCTAGGTGCTTGGTTTATGAATGATGCAGGGATCAAGGGAAAAAAAAGAGTAAAATGTGACAATTTAGTAACACACAAGACAACAATCTTTTCTTTCAGTAAAAAACTCATTCTTTAAGGTATTTGAACCAGGTGAGAATATATGAACTGTCGTTAGTAGAAATGGCAAATTAGAGCAAAATAGTTACAACACAGACTTTTTTAGTTAAGACTAATTTATTCTAAATTTACCCAATGTAGTCCACTGTCCTGAAGCTGACAGCAACTTTAAACTGGAGTTCACGTTTTGATCATTAAAAAATGCCTACGATATTCAAATAAGAGAATACCAGTTAATGAAATGAAACATAAAATCATCATTTATAATGGCTTGAATATTGTCAAAGCAAATTATAAGGCTCCAATTCCAACAGTAGATTCTGTATGATCTTGCAGTTTGGATGCCACCAAATCCATGCTTTTGTAACTTTGTGTAGCCAGTGTCTTTTATACATTCAAGATATATTCAGGTGCACATTTATATATGCAGTATTAAAGTTTTACAGTAAAGCACTTTTAGTCCAGGAATACACAAAAAAAGCTGTATGAAATTCTCGGAGGTACAGAAAAGTGAGGAAGAGATGAGACAGTTCTACCTCTTTATGCAATGTCGTTGAAGTTAAAAATTAAATGCTAAGTAGGATTTTAAAATTTGCACTTTTCAAATAAATTCAAAGCTTGGAGAAGTGTAGAGACACAAAAATTATTAAACAGATACAGAAGAGATCTATAAGTTATTGATAGTGTGGAGAAGATGTTCCACATTAAGATTTGAAGTATTCAATCTTGTTATCACTTAAGAAAGGAGACATGCATAGAAATGTTGGTAGCTGGCAAGTTTAAATGATAGATAAGGCAACTGAGAAAACCACACTTACATACATGTATACAAGCAGTGGGAATAATCACTGAAGAAGCTGCTATGAAAATGATGGATTTTTCAGTCTCTGCATCACCAAATCTCTTTACCACCCCTCTGGGATACAGAGAGATCAGACAATATAATGTAATGGTCCTTTTTCCCCCCAATTACTTCACAGGTATTCAGATTTCATCCATTCATAGTGATATCTTTACATTTTTAATTCAAAAGATTCAAGCATTGAGAAGGCAAATGCGTATTTTGAAAACTTCAATAATTTGAGGTTCAATAAATTGAAATTTTTATCAGTGGGAGATGAAATATTGGTGCTTTTCTGTGTGAATTTCTTTAAAATACAAAGAGGCTAAATTCTTTATCCAGGATAACAATATAAAGTAGACGTATAATAAATTAAAACCACAAGTGCTTTTGAGGTTTTTTTTTCTGTCTGCAAATAGATACACAGATTTGATTTTGCAGACAAGAGAAGTGAAGGACACAAAATCAGTATGAGACTTGAGTCTCAAAAAAGCTAAAAGTTCAAACTTCCAGTATAAAGCAATGGTACCCATTAATTTTCAAAAAATTATATCTCCAGATATGTGGTGCACATGCACATCTAATTGCCCAGTGTAGTTACTGTGACAAAGCCATAGCAGCTGAGAGCAAGGGTACCACCTGTGTGTATACTGTTTAAAGTCTCATCCTGGGTGGACTTCCCAATATTAAATGCTGTGGCCAAGATCAGCTCCAGTTCAGATTTCCATTCTTGGGAAATCTGAATGACTAAATTGTTCCCTCTTATAGCAGAGTAACACTAGTACAGACTAAAATATTTTTACTGGACAATACAGTTAACTCACAAAGTAAGACTTGAGCACCACACCTATTTTCAAGGAGACAGTGAGTAGGCCAATAGCATGCAACACTGGTACTATGTTTCATGTTATGCAGTTTTCCATTAGCTATAATTTCATGGGAGGAAAAAAAAGTCAATTTAAAATACAAAGGACTTAGAACTACCATAACAAATTCATCCTTTTGATAGGGCTTAAACTGCTGGTCAAAACCGAATGCTTGTGCTGTGATCCTGCCTTGCATGGACCTGAAATGGAAAAATGAGATTAAATATTCTGCAGACATACTAAGAACTCATTCACTCTGCAAATTTGTTAACCACATAAAGTCCTATTCTGACCAATAATTGTAGGGGTTTGTTTGTTTTGGTTTTGCTTTTCATTCTCAGTTATAGGAGCTTCCCATTCCCTCCCCACCCCCCCTTCCCCACTTTGGAGGGCTCAGGCTGCATCAGAGCAACGCTGCGAAGCTGAAATAGATCTTGGCTCACTCTGGAAGGCGAGGACAGATGCCTCGCACCTCAGAAGGAGTGGTTTGCGTGCCCGGAAAATATCAAGAAGACTTCAGATTAAGAAGTGGGGGAATAAACGGGGGGAGAAATTCAAAAAGAAAAAAGGAAAATAGAGAGACACGGATCCGCCGCCACCGGAGCGGGAGCCCTGAAGGCGAGGTGAGGACTCCAGCCCTCAGCACCGCCTGCCTGTTCCCCGCCGCCCGCCGCTCCCTGCCGCCCCTAGCCAGACGCCTCTCGCAGCGGGCTTTCCTCCTCCCACCATTTGAGGAGGCGATCCTCGATGTCCCCGTCCTGCAGGCAAGAGAAGGATTTCTGTGACAGGGCCCGGAACACGAAGCCCGCCCCGCCGCGCCGACCCCCGGCCGACATCTTCCCGCGGCCTGGCGGTTGCCGTGGAGACGGCGCCGCTCCGGCGCGGTGCTCGATCCCGCTCACAAGCGTTCCGCCACCCGCGAGGGCCCCCGGACGCGGCCGTCCCCCTTTTCTTTGGCTTTTACCTATAAAATCCCTTAGTTCAACACCAGCCTTCTCCCCCCTCCCCTCTCTTCCTGTCTTTGCGCCAGGAAAGGCTTGCCAAGGGAGAGCCAACAGGCAGGGGCGGGGGCTGCCATTGCTGCCTCTGCCAAAGCCACCTCAGTAACGTAAGACCAAAACCTATTAGGAAAAGCCCAAAGTTATGCATTATGAACCTCTAATGAATCAGCGTTGCTTCTTGCTTCCCAGGATGCTACGCTGCTTGGGAATTGCAGAGCCGTGCTTTTGAACTCTTCCCAGTCGAAATTAAAGGAGAGCATATTCTTACTTAAGGAAAATATTTCTTAAAGTCTAGTAAAGCAAGGGACACCTTGCAAAGTTTGGGCAATTTCCTGGCCTTTGCGGGAAAAGCAGTGAGAGTTTAAGGTTGCTGCACATCTCATGCTATATCCTTCAGCAGCTCACCGCCTCCCAAACCCGCCCTTGCTTTACTGCAGATTTCCAAAAAATGGCGTTTTCCCATTAACCTACTGCTCAGGCTGAACAGCAGCCCCATTTCTAAGGAAAAAAAGAAAAAGCAGAATAGAGAGAAACACGGACCCGCCATCACCAGACGAGGAGCCTTGAGGGCGTGGTGACGACTCCAACCCTCAGCACCCTTCGCCTGTTCCCCCGCCACCTCTAGGAGTGGTTCTGTTGGTTTCTAATAAAAAAAAAATTAATCACATTCGATTTGATTAGAAAGCAGAAGAGAAAGGTGCAGCATGCCACGACAGCGGGGAGCCAAGATGAAACTGCTGCCACACACACCCTGGTCTCATTGCCCTCTAAAAGATGTCCCACAGATTTAATTTGTAAGACATGTTCATCAAACAGGCTTGTACCAAAGGAATCCAGAAGAAATTGATATAATAAGCCTATGAAGGAGCCCTGTTTTAACATAGTTTCAGTAGAATTCATTGCTCACTACATACTCACTACATTTTCTAACAGTGCAGCGAGCTGCATTTCAGGAGATCACATTGCTGTGTAGCAGTTATGTATGTGAGATTTAAGGACCCATTCCTCTCTATCTTCTCCATTCTGTTTTTTCCAAGTTCCCACACATTTCCATTTTTTTCACCTGTTAATTTTTGCTTACACCTAAGCAGTGATAGAAAATAAAGCTACGCTATACTTCAGGATGTTTAAATGGTAGAGATAGTTCAAGAAGAGATGAAGAAAAAGTGTGCCTTTCTTCTCAGTTTTTAAATATGATGTAGAGTGGTGGCACCAGAAACAAATTACTATAACCTTATTCTCAACACATCTCCACCTACTCCAGCACTACCCCATCTGTTAAATTCCTCTTGCCACTAATACTGCTAGCCAGAGATTAAATAACCAAAGTGAAAGAACTGGTTTGGGCAGGGAGTGATGTGTAGCAACAACTACCAAACACATAAATTCTTAACTTCAAATACAGATTTAAAAAAAAAAAAAAAAGAGCAAAACTTTAGGTCTTTGTGGGCAAAAAATTCTACTGACTTTAGTAGGGATTTGCTCTGGTTAAAGTGTTGAATCAACTAGCACATGCTTAAACCCCACTGAAATCTAGAGTGTTTAAACACTTTGATGAATCAGGAGAAAGGAAATGAGCAAGGACTTCAGGATTGGCCCAGAGGGATCAGGACAGGAAACTCTAAACTGTGGAATTAATTTCTTTAAAGCTGTGCCATTTACCTATCATAGTTTATGATTCAATAGTTCCAGTTTAAGCAGTACACAACAATAAAAGTTAAACTGGGACTTTCAGTTTAAACACTGACCGCATTATCCTCTGATGTCATGAACAACAGCCTGAAGTAGAAAGTCAGGCACAGTACTCTTTTAAACATAGACACTAAACTTGTTTTTTAAAATGTTAAGGATTTTGTCTTTTCACAGAAGACATTTGAAGGGTAGAAAACATATTTTTCTGCCATAGAATGAAGTCTGGTAGATATATATTATTAAGCAATAGTAATTTTTGAGCAGACTGATTTTCAGCATTGTTTGTTTTTCACATATTTACTTATGTGTGATTTTTAAGAGTTTTACAGTCCTGAATAATCTGTAGGCCTTAAGTGCAAAGCAAACAAGCCAGCCTTTCCATGGCAAACAAAAATCAAATTACAGAGGACCAGCCCTGTTGCACCTTTTCGAAGTGCATCAGTCTTTAAGGCAAAGGTCAGCTGGTGACAGAGCAGCAGCCCATTCCAGTCGGGGAGGTAGTGAAGAACCTGAATGGCAGCTCCTCCCTCCCTCCCTCCTGCAGAAGTCTTCAGCATAGCTGAGGGATAGTTAAGCTACGTGAATTAGCCAAATGGAGGAGGAAAGGGAAAATTATCACTATATATATTCATTTGTGATATAAATTAGCCTGTCCGGTGTTAAAATACTATAAGATAAGTCTGATGGAGAGCAAATTAAAGTCTACATCCTGTAGTGAAGGCTAGAACTACCCAGCATAGAAGGCACTGTGAAGTTTAGGTCCTGCAGAAGGTTCATGGGGTATCAATATCCAATTCTAGGCACTTGCACTGATAAAAGACTCCAGGTTCAAGTCTGTGAGAAAGACAGAAGCCAATTAGATGCCAAATACAAATATATCTAAATCAGTAAATAGAAAAGTCTGTAGAATATCTGAATTTCCCCCTTTCCCCACTGCCACCTCTAACCTTACTCTTCAGCAATTGAAGGTTGCAAAGCAGAAGTCACCTCAGGCGAGGGCAGGCATTAACACCTCTGTTTGCAGAGAACTTTTTTTCTTTTAAAACACAAAGAACAGGCTTGTGATGGCCACCTTCATACCATGCAACTGGAGGCCTCACCCAGGAAAAGGAAAATCTGGATTTTAACATTTTTAGGCATGAGGAAGTCCAAGCTCAGAGCTTTTACATCTGAAGTGCCTCAACTACTAGGGCTGTTGTCACATCCTCTGAGTTAACCTGCCATTGTCCCAGCAAGTGTATTTCTGGATCACAGTGTCAGAATCCTGCAGAGACTCAGCAACCACTTTTTCCTAGTGGTAGGACTGCTGTACTCGAGGCCAGCTCCACTGTGACCTTGGATCAGACAGCAGGGTGGGACGGAGCTGCAAGGACACTCAATGGGATCCTCATCTTGGCTCTGGAGCTGCATTTCAGACCCAGCTGTTGTCTCAGCTTCTTGTTGTAGCGGTGTGGCCAGCATGCTCGTGCCTGGCCATGAACCTATTGGTCCTGAGTCTGACCTTAGACTCAACCTGTCTCATCTGTTTGGACTGGTCTGGTGATCTGGACTTGTGGTTGAATGTGGTCACTGTCACCAGACCTGCTTTGCTGGTTAGGGTGCTGCGGGATGGGGCTGTGTCAGGGACGGCACTGCCCCACCAACTTTGCTGTCACCCTTGGCTGCCAGCTCAGCCAATTTTACAGAGCAGCCCTCTCTTGCAGCTGCCTGACACACAGCAACTGGTTAAAAGGTGGTTGTGTTTATGGCAGATTTGTCCATATTGTCTGTTTAAGTTTAATCAACTTCATATATATATGAGTGACTGTTCCATTAATAACCTCTGTTTCCAAAGGAAGTGTGGTATGTTGCACTATTATGAGACTTAATTCAAAAAGTGAGGCAAATATAGATAATTTACAAATTGCAAGTTTTTAAAGTATTTAGAGATAAGTAGTAAGGAAAATACGTGAGGATAATTAACTGAAATGAGCTTAGGTATCAAAGCAACAAGCTTTGCAATGCCTAGATTTATGAAAGGAAAAATGAGATGATGGAGATGCACAGCTAGAATTAGAGTGAGGCCTAGGAAACTCAACACAGTGTGTGTGAAACCAGCCCCATCTAAGAGGGAAACAAAGAGGATTCACACACTAAAGTCTCATCTTGCCATTACAATTTACGTTCTCTCCTGGAGATTCACTGCCTTAAAGCTCTCCTTCGAAGGCTGGTAGCTAAACACCCTTTCTCTAAATCAGATATGGATTGCTGTTAATTTTAAACCCAGCAGAAGAAAAAAAGGGTTTCTGAGCTACTAATCCTGTTTTCAAGCAAGACAGGAGTTGTTCATAAACGCAAACAGCATTTGAGATGCCCATTTTCAAAGTTAAGCTTTTCACCTTATGCTTTGAGATTTCAGTGCTATACCCCCTTTGTTCTAGGACCACAAGCCAAACATGCACTTGCACACATAGTTTTCCTACACAGTTTACCTACAAAAGCTTACAAGGTGTCTGGGTATTTGTGTCACAGAAACTGTTTCCCTGTGAAAAAAATAAAGTTTTTTTATAGTAGTTGGAGAACATAAACATGAATTTGTATCTCTAACTTCTTGATTAGGGACTTTAGGAAGGAGGGGACAACCAACTCTTGACCTGTTCAAGTTCCAAAAGGCTGTTTATTACTTTTATCCAGTGACTACCTGGCTAATATGAAATACTGAAGTAATGTTGGATTTAGGCATGCAAATTCTTTAGAAATTTTATTTTAAATGTTTTTTACTTATTCTAGTTAAACTTTTTCCTTATTATTTTTAGACAACTGTGTAACCATACTGCAAGGTGTCCTGTTACAAATTCCTTTAAAGTGTAACAGTTCCTCTCCCTCTGTGTGCATGAATACAGGCTACCCAGCCACTGGATGCGCTGTTTTTCTCTGGACAGTGATCTGAGTACATTTAGGAGTGACTGAAGGTCTAGGTGCCAGAAGCTTTATTCAGTTGCTTGAACTTTAAAATCCCTCAAGGGGCTGGAAGATCTTCATGGGGCTGTCAGATATGACACAACACCTAGAGGAGACCTATGCTCCTCCAGACTGGTGGCTGGAGGTCAGGTGGGTATTTCAAATGGCACTAGACATAGAGGTGAGACCTGAGACCTTGGGGTGTGTTTCAGCTTCAGAGACTTAATTTTAGATGTCTACTTGTAGGTCTTTACAGGTCAGCCAAGTTCCATTGTCATCAAGGGAGATCAAGATGTAAATTTATTTGCATAGAGAGGCATTTCAGATGCCCAGGGTATCTTTCAGATTGTCCCAGATACCTCTTTTCTGTTTTTCTGGAATGGCAGCTAGAGGCTGAGTCTACTCTTAAGTAGTGATATCTGCCAGCTCCATAAAGGCCATACTCTACTTTGTCTCAGATGGATCTAAGTGGCCACGTAGAAGCACCTGAGGAATTTACTGGTTTAGATATATTTGTATTTGGCTTCTAACTGGCTTCTGTCTCTCTCACAGACTTGAATCTGGAGTCTTTTATCAGTGCAAGTGCCTAGAATTGGACACTGACACCCGATAAATCTTCTGCAAGAGCTGAACTTCACTGTAGTGTAGAGTGCCTTCTATGCTGGGTAGTTCTAGTCCTCATTACAGAAAAGGTGCGGGACGTGGACTTTAATTTGCTCTCCATCAGACTTATCTTACAGTATTTTAGCACTGGAAAGACTAATGAGTCCCAAGTCAGTACTGTCCTTAGAGGCAACAGATTTATTCAGTTGATGAGATGTCTACCATAAGGTGAGCTCAAAACATCCTAAGCTCCATAATTGAACTCCATTGAATGTATGATTGCATGTGTACCTGAAGCACATGTTACATGTACACATCTACCCCTAAGGCACCTAAAGTTAGGAAAACAGGGATGAATTCCAGCTGTGGAGGTGCTGACTGAGTTGCTGGAAAAGCACAACTGTTCCTTCTATTTTAAATTTACTATCTAAAACTTATTATCCCTCTCAGCTTTGTACACCTTACTCTCCACTCTTGACTGTTACCTTCCCAGCAGTATTTTGTACATCCCAGTTTAGCCCCACTCCCCCATACCTATGAGCAGATTACAGCTATCTACAGGATCCCATCTTCCTCCCTCCCTCCTGACTCTGGCACATTATATCTAGCCTTGGGTTACTTTGTCCCTTCTACTGCACTGACCTTCCAGGTTCTTTGCATCTTATGGTGCTACCTGTGCCATGGCATTGGTGTCTCACTCACAAGTCCTTCACTATACATACCAAAGCCACTTTCATTACAAAGGGAGGGCAGAAATATCACCACCATATTTTTCACCACTTTTTCTTCTCTGAAAAGGGCTAAATACTATTCTGGTATTTAAACAGCTTCTTTTTGTTTATTTTATATCAGTCTGCTGAAGTACAGATGGGTTCTAAGCAGATCACTAGTGTATACTCCTTGGGTGCTTATTCAGCTAATTATTCACCTTGATTTTTCTTGGCTCTTCTTATTATTGCATGGGATTTTACAGGGTTTCCATTTGAGGAGTTTATAAAAGGTTTCAGGGAAGGAAAAAGAAAGCTTTGTTTCAGAAGGAAACTGGGTGTGGTTATCCAGCATGATATATTTACCAAAAATATTGTTAAGGAGACTTTGGAGAAATGTGTATGTGTTGAAATTAGCAAGCAACAAGCAAAGACTTGCCTGCAATATTGATTTTACATTGAGAGGGATACAGTAGTGACAAATCTCAATGTAGCTTGACACATGTAGTTTGGAATTAGGATATTTAGGACCCACAGAGACCTTGATTTCCCTCCTGCAGTGCGTGTTTACTAACATGTGCCATGTATGCAAACTACACATCATTATACTTCACTTTGAAAAATTTGCTGAGTGAAAAATCAAGGTGGTCACAGCTGCTGTAAAAGTCGAGAGCTATGAGGCACTAAGCCTAACTCCCCTGGGCTTTTTTTTCATCCAGAGGGGGAGGTTAAGACAAGGAGGGAAGTTATAAATGTGTAAGATTTGGAATTTACCACTGTTGCCTAATAAGACCTCCGTCTTTGACATTAAATTCAGGTTTTTTCAGGGCTGGCAGGCAAAGCAAGTTCTGTTGCTCTCTTGAAAGCTGGGTAAGAGGTCATGTGACTTTTGCTTTCATAAAAATAACTTTTATTGCAAAATCAACTTACCTTTGTCTGCTGTTTTTACTGTTTAAACAAAGCTTATGAAGTGTTATAAGATGAGGTACCCAAATGTCATCTTCGATTCAGTCTGACAACCATCCTTCATTGCATAATTGTGAATCTTAATCTAGGCCACCTGAGAGAGTGGCGATCTAAACCCTAATTCAGTCTGGGAGGATGGAGAAACTGTTCTGGTTTTGGATTCGTTTACTAAAATTATGAGGTTTATGCTGAACTGCAACTGTTCTTTAACCTTTATGGAACACCTTATTTGTTTGGGAGCTTATTTTAAACCATTAAACTGGTCTGAATTCCTATGCAGATTTTTTCTTGCTGTTGTTTTCAATTGTGTAAGGAAACCTAGTTTATTATATTCTTTCTAGAAATGTGAGGAAAAGATGAACTCCACCGTGAATTGTTTGTTTTGGGCTTTGCAGAACTGAAATCAGTTCCCAATGTGACCACAAAGCTTTTACTGGAATTTAAGCAAGTCATTTAACACTAGACCCACAAAAGGCGTAGAAGGTAGTGTTGTTGGGCTGAGATGCCCATCAAAATCCAGATTCTAAGTTATGTGTCTGAGCTACCTCTTCAAAAAGCCTCACTTTAAGCAAAAAGATACCTAAACTAGCCATAAGGAACCAGTACCTGACAAAAGGAGAGGCTCCATATGAACTGTGAGAACTATGGCATGCCCTTGAATTTAAGCTTCCCTGATTTCAATTAAATATTTTGGCTGCTAATTTTACAGTAATTTTTATGCTCTTCAGCCCAACTAGTATTACACTTCTACCCAAGCAGAGACACTTTCAACAGTGAGACTGATGGAGACCTGTCCTATATTGCCCTCTGATCTGGAAGTTATAAAAGGTGATACATGAATACACATTTCCTCTATGGGCAAAATCCAGCTTTACCCACACAGACGAAAGGAAAAGAGTGACACAACCAATGTCTCTCTTGTTTAATGTAGGATTCTATCTGCTGGGACACCTCAGGGAATGCTTACTGAATTGAGCTTGGGAATTCGCATGAAAGAGGAAAGTCTATGTTTTGAATCCTGATGCTATTTAGGTGTAGGACAGATACTCTATGAAGTCAAGTTCAAGGTTGTTGTAGGCTTATTCACAAAAATAAAGAAAATACCAAGAAAAGCGGTTTTGGGGGAGATTTTTTTTCTTTTGAATTTCCCAGCCAACTACTTTGCTGTTTTTCTCCACAATTATGATATCCACAGCAGCCAGTAAACTATCAGCCAAGACATTTATTTCTCAAGGTGGTGCCTGTACCTCCTGCCATGGGAAAGGCAGAGATATTTCATGCAATTTGACATGCTCAATGTAAGATAAAGGTTCTACCAGAGAGCTGGTGATAATGCGTTCCTTGCTAAGCACCAGGCACTGTGACTGTCCTAGTTCACCTCTACAGATTCAACACTAGGACAGACAAACATCTCTAGGGACCTAAGGATAATAAGTACATGGGAGCAGAATGGCACCCATGTAAATGTGTGAAGCAAAGGGTTCTTGTTATTCTACTCAACATAAGAGACATAATAGCAATCAGGACTAATTGAAGAGTGAGGGTAGACTGTCAAGGATATCTATTTTGGGTGTATTAAAGCAGCACAACCTGAAGTCAAATATAGGGTCAATTTAGGAAACACTGGTGATGTCAAAACAAAACTGTTGCTTGGTTTGAACAAAAACTTGACATTTCTACATTTTCTAACAAAGAAACAGGAAACAGGTAACCATTTTGGTTTAAGTTCCAGGATTTCTGTGGTTAATTCAAGGCCATTGGTGAATCTGGGGCTTTTTGTCAGTGTTGCAGAAGTCTACAGGGTTTCCATTGGTCAGGAAAACCCAATGGAGTCTCCCAGGGCAGAGCTAAAAATCCAAAACTTTGGTTCCACAGGTTATGATGGAGGTCACCAAGTGTCCAGGTTTCTCCCTCAGTGGCAAGGTGAAGTTATCATTAGAGTTAGGAATTTTAGGCTCTGAGAACAACAATGTAGAGTTTAGGAATCCAGATCTACCTGCACAATAGATCTATCTTGAATTCACAAATCAAGGAAGACCAAGCTCCTGATTATTCTACCAAGCAGTAGTTTTTTTGATGACAGGAAACTAGGAGGGCTTTTATGCAGAATTTTGCATGAGTTTTGGTGAAGTTGGTTTTGATTCATACAAATTGAAATTATCTAATGATAACCCGCTTTTCCAAAACTTCCAGTTATACTACAGAATGAAATTACATATCAGAGAATGTGATTGCTACGTTATCTTTGCAAACTCTTCCTCCTTGATCAGCTGGTGATTTTCTTCTCTATTTTCTCTTCTAAGCTTCTGTGTGGTTTGCTGTTCAGTGTTAAATAGTGATCTCCTGACAGTAGTATGCCTCAGAATCCATGTTGAAGGAAGAAATTCCTCTCCCCAGATGAAGGTCCAAGACTGCAAGGAGAGTGTGGAGCTCTTGTTTATGGGCATGAAATGTGTGGCCTAAATATTGTGTGTGTCCTCCAGTAGGAAACCAAATCAGAGACCTCATCACTTTGTCTACAGATGCCCGAAGATAAGAGGATATGCACACTAGTTTGCTTCTTTAATTTATCTTGTGAGAATAAATTTGCACCTGCAAAGTGAATAAAAACCTATCTCCGATCTGCAGCAAGTAGAGCAGGATAGTATTCTTGCAAGTGCAAAATATTCTTCTAGAATCCATCCTTCTGCACAAGGTGTTTTCATCTCCTTTCAGTCCTCAGGTCTGCAAATCATGCTGTGTAGTTAGAATGTCAGCATCAATTCTGGCTTCCCTCTGACTCCATTCTGAAAGAATTCTGAAAGCATGAAAGAGATCTTACTCTTAGCTTTCCAAATGAGTGCGTATGGCTCAGTTACTAAAGCAATGCTGTCCCAATGAGGAAATGACAAACTCATTCTGAGTATTGGGCCAGTTAAGAGTCTCACTTATTTATTATTCTGCACAGTTTCATTTGAATACGATGATATGTAAGTGCTTTCTTAAAGTGTTTCTGAGAATATATACCTTTTAGTTGCAATAAGAAGAAGCCAAACTGAGCTACAAACTATGTAAACTGATGGAACCCAATCCATTCCATCTCCTGGAAAAGAAACTTATTTGTCTCTTCTGTTTAACTGTTAGATGAAGAATGAATAATCTGCTTTTATTCCCTAGCAATGAGTCTGAAAGAGAAATGGCAATATTTTGCTTTTGATTTTAATATTTTCTGTATTTCAATGTTTAAATTAAAATTATCCTTCTTAGAGCTTCAGCTAAGAAGTGATTTGCTAAAGTTTTCAATTTACAAACTTCATAGTCAGAAGTCCTGGCAGAAGGATGTGAGCTTTTCTTCTCAAGGTTGCATGATTTACAATGCCTGGTCTGGCTTACGGAGGGAATGTTTTGCCATTTTCTCTAATGCTGCAGTTCTCTTCCTACTCATGTTGTAGTTCAGCTGAGGAATATTTAGACTAGAGTGGTAAATGTTTGAGTGTTAAGATCCTCTTAGGAAAAAAAAATGGATAAGGGACATTTAGAGAACATTCAGAGAAATAACATTTGGACAAATTATTTATATAACAATAGACCAAGAGATCCTTGCCAAAATATAGATTAATTGTGCCAGACATGTCCATACAATAAAAGAGTTTGTAATTTGAAGGAGAGGTGTAAAGGGGTTTCAAGCCTGTATCCAAGAAACAAGTAGGGAAAGGTTAAGGTGCTCTTAATAAACCCATAAAATCCTTCAGAGCTTAAAAGTCATCTGTTAAATGCACTCAGAACTGTACACAATCTGATGCTTTACAGTTCTACCTAGAGATCTCCACACATTTCAGAAAGCATTATTTAATTTTCTAGAGGGCTTGTCAGCATTTCCTTATTTCATAAGCACAAAGAGATACAAAGATTTTTCCAAAAGACTTTTAGCAGAATTTCTGATGCCTGATAAGCCTGGAATTGGCTATAGATTTCTTGTTTGATTGTTTTAGTTTATTTAAAGGTAAATTTAAGTGATGCATTAACAAGCTTTGCTACTGTGCAGTTTTTGTTTGGTTTTGGTTCTGCTTGTGGTTTTTTTGAGGTTTATTTTTTTCTTTTCTTCCTAGCCATTTGTCTTCCCCATTTTAGGTCCCTTAAAATGTTTCATAAGCTACTTCCACTAAAGTTATTGATGTCTGCCTTTGTTTCAACAGCAGAAGGACTGGAGACATCCATCTTATTCATATGTGAGTATCTTGAGCTGCAAACTTATCACTCTTTTTGTATAATTAGGTTTACAATATTAATACAGAATTTTACAGAATATACTTTTAAAAGTTAGATTTAGAACACACTGAGAGTTACTAAGGGAACAGCAGAGTATTCAAGGAATAAACAAGGGATCTCAGGAAGAAATTTTCATAATGTTATATTTATATCTATTTATTTGTCATAAATTAGATCTATGATGCCAAATGTCCTGTGAACTGTAATTCTAGCAAATTACCTGGCTGTAAGGTGCTATTACTGTTGCTATTACTGAAATTTGGTGGGTCAAATCCTATGGCTGGAGTGCAGCTACTGATGAGTGCAGGCTGTTCAAGAGGGGCAGGCAAGGAAGGAGGGGCAAAGGGGTTGCCCTCTACACCAAGTGCTTTGGATGTGATAGACTGTGAAGAGATCTCTCTGAAGAATAGCCATGAGCAGCTTGAAAGCTTATGGGTAAGAATTAGAGACTGAGACAACAAAGGACACCTTGTGGTTGGTCTGTACTTCAGGCCGCCTGATCAAGGGAAGCCTATTGATGAAACCATCTTGCTCCAGCTACTGAGGGACAATAACATAGTGGGATCAAGTACATCCTCAGCAAGTTTGCAGATGATACCAAGCTGAGTGGTGTGGTTGACATGCCTGAGGAAGGGGATGCTGTCCAGAGGGACCTCAACAAGATCAAGAAGTGGGCCCATATGAACCTCATGAAGATCAACAAGGCCAAATGCAATGAGCCAGCAATGTGTGCTCGCTGTCCAGAAAGTCAATCATATCCTGGGCTGCAAAAAGGGCCCCACTGCACAAAAGTATTCAGACACTAATAGAAAAACTTCAAACTCATTGGCTTCAAGTTCCCTAAGGAAACTGAAAACATAGTCAGAGTTAGCTTATCCCTGTTCATTATTCAGTTAGCAACCAACTTGGAAGCTGGCACGCTGTACCTCTTCCCATCAGGGGAAAAACAAAGTGAATGTCCTTCCTAGGATCATGTTTATTTTTAGTGCTGTCCTTTATTCCAGACATTTATTTTAGCAAAATCAACATGTTGACTATGTCTTAGTGAAGCCTTGATAGTAAACGTGAACACTCCCTGCAACATTATCAGAACAGACAGATTTCTCAGACTCTCATCCTGTCATTGGACAAAAGCCCTCAGCTAGACAATACAACTGCTTGATTTGTGGGAAAGGCAATGTTAAGAGCCGCAAATTGGCATTAAATGGAATCAGAATTGTTTGCTCCTTTTCATCTCATTGAACATACAGACTGTTTGGCTGTGTTTATACTGCTGAGTTGATTCAAGCCTTGAGGCTGAATAGCACTGGCTGGCTTGTGTCCACGCTCCACAAGGTCAACTCCCTCTACAACTGACTTCTCTCAGTGACAGCTGAAGTGCTCCAAAACAGAGTGAAGGAGAGCACTAAGAATTAAGCAGTGTGACAGCAAGTGTGAATACCTGAGCTCATTACTTGGTCCTCTTTGGTTTAGCAGTATAGATACTCCCTAAAGAAAAAATATCCAGTTGCTGTGAAAACTTAAAAACAAGTGATTGGAGCACCAGTGACAATGCATCCATTAGATGTGTGAGTCTATAGGGGTATGTGTTGCAGCCTAGGAAGAGGGCTCCTCTCTAGCACTCTCAGTAACATTCATGTCTGGAGAAGCAAAGCAGAGACCTGCCTCTCAAGATCATGGTCACAGCAGACATGGATCACAAAGAATTCTGCTGAAAGCTGAGCTTACAAGAATCACATGCACCTTGGTACAGCCTAGGCAGCTGTGCCTGCCTGCACCAAGGGTTGGTTACTCCTTCTGCATGTATGTACACACACACACACACATACATACGGGAGACAAAATTTATATGCATAGATATACAGATAGATTTATGAAATACAACTAGCACTTCTCTTGTTTATATAAAATAAAACCACATTGTGCTATGGCACTCAGTATAATTTTAAATTGCTGCTAAGAAATCTTCCCAACAATGGAGCCATTGATTTGAGTATGGTCCTTTTAAGATGTTGCCCTGGGCTGCTGTTGGAAAGCTGCTTTGCAGGCTGCAAGATATATCTTTTTGTTGTGTAACACCAAGGGTGGCTTAGGACATGAGGCCATCTGAAATACTGGTTAGTCTGGCAGAAGCCAAGCCCTACATGAGTCACACTGTACTGCATCTTCATGCAGTGTGGGGGTGGGACACTGGCACACACTATCTCTTACTCTCTGCCTAATTCTTCCCAGCCCATAAACAACTGAGCTTGCTCCAGAATTAAACTTGAGGGTGAACTAACACTTAAGTAGCATGGACAATCAGGAGATAACACTTAAGCACAAAAATCCAGCAGGCACCAACAAGACAGTATAGATGAACTGTGTGTTTACTAAATTTGAAATCACATTTTTCCTGTGTTAAAACTTCCATCTAGAGTAACTCAGACCTTTGTAGTGGAGTTGGTTCGGTTGGATTGGAAAACTTACTTAGGTAATACTGAATTTCTGCCTTGAAATGTTGAGTCCAGAGACTAGAAAGGTGTAGTATCAAAATTCCACTCCTGTTAAATATTGAACATGCTACTCCAATATATTGATTTCCCTTGATATGCTCACAAGGTGATATGATATTGAAAATACAGCTAATCATCCCATTTTGATGGCCAGATTATCTTTGCTGAAGTTAAACCGTGTTCTAGGCATATGATCTGTCTGCATGATGGAAACCCTAACCCCCATTCACAGAGCAGTAGGTCTGTGCCTGTGTATTTTATTAGACTCCTAAACAACCTCTATAACTACGCTGGAAACGTGGTATTAGAGAGGATGTGTTTAGGCACTGACCTGTTAATGGTCTGTAAAGTTTAACTGGTGGCATAGTCCCTGTCATGCATGGTATGTCACGTTCCAGCTAGTGCTATCCCAAACAAAGTCCAGGCCCAGCTCAGGGCTTGACGTAGTCCTGGGACTTTTCCCAAATGCAACATGAACAGAGCCACCTGCTCTAGGTGAGAGTTTCACTGTGTGGTTGCAAACTGTAGTGTGCCATTTGCTTTGGGGGGCAGAGAATTGGCTCTTATCCATTTTATTTACTGATAGAGATGTAGCCAAACTGATCTATGCAGAGCCAGCTTAGCTTCTGAACATTCAGTGTGCCGTTGCACATTAGGAATTAGGATGCGGAGATTTCAAATTTCCTCATTTTAGGTTTGGAAACACATTTTTTCATTTACTTGTGGAATCCCAACACTTCAGTAATTCGGATAAAGGAGAATTAGCTGCAAGTGAACAAAGTTGTATCTACAGGAACACAACCATTTTGGCCAAAATATGCCATAGGTGCCTATACATTGGTGATCATCATGTCTGCATGTTATATATATATATATCCTTTTGTAGCTATTTTTGGTCATCTCAGCTTGAGATCTAGTTTTTCAAAACACATCACAATACACCAAGAGAGAAAGCAAAGAAGTCAGTAGACCTCTTCTGAGTCTGCCTACAATGGCATGCATATCATCTAACTTCTACACAGCTTTTTATCTGAGCTCATCTGTAAGCTCTCTTTCAAGTCATTAGAAATGAACAAGTAGTTTTAGGGACTGATTAATCTGTCCTATTTGAGATACATAGGAACAGGTGAAACATACCTTAAAATTGTCTCTTTCTCTCCAGTTGTTATAAAGGAATCACATGGCAATCATCTCACACGTAATTTCTGCACATTTACAGAAGACATACATAGCTTCTAATTCCTCAGTCTACAATGGTGCCATACAATAATTTTTAATATTTTCCTCGAGCTTTCTGAATAAATCCATACACAGCAGCAGCAGTAGTCAGTCAAGGCATAGCTTTTGCTTACATGCAGTCCCCCCATGGTGGTCAGGCAGTGAAGGGTAGGACCGCAGACCTGAGTGGGATGTAGGTGACACATGGTGGCCCGGGGAAGGGGGGTACCTTGGGGGCCCTCCTCAGCACATGGAAAACACAGTGGCCATGGATCTGGTGGGACCTGGGCTCTGCTACAGCTGCAGCTTTATGGCATGTTAAATCTCTGGCTACTCAGCTGCCAAAGGAAACATGAGCAGCCACAGTAGTTATGTTCTTTATAGGAAATGAATAAGCACAAAAAGGCCATCTGATACCCCACAGGCCAATGTGCGAGTATTGTCTTATTAAGGATAAAAGAGATCTGAGGAACTGTCAGATCTAGTACTCTGGCTTTTTAAAATATATAATAACTCTGTCTTCCCTAACCCTTCAGTTTTTTAATTCTTCAGAAGAAAAAAAAGAGACTTCTTTCGTTTAACATATCTTCCATTTAATAGTACCAGAAAGATTTTAAAATGCTGTATTAATTATGGGCCAGATGTTGTATGCAGGGCCAAGCTAAATTGATAGGACTGTTCAGGGCTATAAGCACTGTGCCACGAAGTTGTGTGTTTGTAGTCAGTTCTCAGAGGAAGGGTAATGTGGCTACGTACCACTGAATGAGAACTTGGACCCACACACACTGAGAATATCTGTATGATTTTAAGAGTTATGTTATCTGTTAAAGTATTTTCTGCAAAACTTCTGTAAAGGATTTCCACTTTGGTATTCAGGAACTGAACTACGCATTTCAATTGGATTCACCTTGATTTGCTGCAATGTGCTCTGTACATTTATTGTTCTTTTTGGGTGCTGTTCAGATGCTTTTGTACTTGGTTTATAAATAGTACCTGAGATTTAAAAACCTTTCCAAAAAATGTGGACACAGAATTTCCATTAAAATGAACAGGAACTTTGAACCCTATGCCTTCAGCTGGCACTAAAATTTCTGAAGCTGATTTGGACTATTATAATATTGTACAAATAATTATTGATCTCAGTATATTGAATACTTTATTTCACCTTCTTTCCTTGCAAAATGAAGAAAAAATAAGATAAAAAAAAGCACTTCTGATGAGAATTTCATGGCAACATATTTGTTTTGATTTTTGATTTTTATCAATAGCACAAAAGTCAAATTAAAGTATTTTGCAGAGACTAGTGCTACTTTTCAGAATCATCTTGCTTTTACATTCAAAACAAAAGTAGTCTCCTGCTATGTTTTCTACTTTCCTAGCTCCATTCAGTAAGCCACAAAACTCAAGATTTTTCTTGGCTTCCCATTTGCAGAAAACACCAATATAAAACTAGGTATGTAATGATACTATTAGCAACATATAATAATAGATGTATGCAATGTAGTATATATACACTATAATCCTTATTACATATTTTTATATACTAATGTAAGAATATTGAAAAATAGATTCCATAATGCTCCCCTCCTCATGGTGTACACCCCCAAGATTTTAAAAACATGTGAGTAACAGATTCTGAGATATGAGCATGCTAAGTTACTAGGGCCATCTGACTCCCGACATGGCATCCGATCTATTACACCTAATCTATTCTAGAATGTAATCATACTTACACAAATGGCCATTTGGATATAGTGTCTCACAATAATCTGCTTCATCTAAACTTTAAATCAAGAAATTTTGTCCAGTGTACAGTTTTATTTGAAAATCTTTGGCATGACCAATAGGAAACTTGAAATGTGCTTTCCCAGAGGGGACTGTTTGTGTAAATCCTATGGGATACACAAAGGGTCACTTGCAAAGAGAGATGAAAGTTTTTTAGTATTTACTGCTCTTGGAATAACTGAGCGCAGATGACAGGACCTCAGAAAATAGACCCTTGAGGTGTTCTGCAGAAAGATGGTACTGACTTTCTTCCTGCTGTGCTGGTGTTGGGTTGAAAGTACAGAGTTGTCTTTCGTGTGGGGTCTCTGTTACTCCATTAATGGCAGATGCAGAGCAACTTAGAACTGATCTTAACATTTTTTTGTATATTGGATGACAAACAGAGATGAACCACTCTCAAAACACTTTAGGCACAGTTTTCTGTACATTATTCAGGCAAAGTTTGTCCTGATGATGTTCTCATTATATGGGTTGCCATAATGCAAAACTGTGGTGGCTTACAAGAAGGCCGGAGAGGGACTTTTCACAAGGATATCCAGCCACAGGCAGCCATAAGACAAAAGGGAATGGCCTTAAGCTGAAGAAGGGTAAGGTTTAGATTAGACAGATTTACTGTGAGGGTGGTGAGGCACTTGCACCGGTTGTCCAGAGAGGTTTTGGACTCCCTATCCCTGAAAGTGTTCCAGGCCAGTCTAGATGGGGCTCTGAGTAACCTGGTCTCAGACCATGGCAGGAGGTTTGGAGCTAGGTGGTCTTTAAGGTCTCTTCCAATCCAAACTATTCTATGATTCTATCACACTGGTACAGAATCTCTCAAAAAATATGTATCCCATAGCATTCTCAGGTGAAAGAAGAGAAGGGACTAAGTCTGCTACAAATGCTGATAAAAAATAACACAAAATTAGGGGCAATACACTCCGTCCAACTAATATGCATGAGGGACAGTTGTATTGAACATAGTCAATAAAGTAATACATTTAGATCACAGCTGTGCTGAAGACAGTTCAGTAGATCATGCTGTTGAAATTACCATGTGTACCCAAATGGTTTGGGGCAAGCTTTGCACCTTGCTGCAGGGTCTCCTAGGAATGGTACTGCCATAGCTAGCTCAGTTTCAAACTTGTTCTCTTCTTCCCTGTCTGCCAAAACTTGAATCCAGAAGTCTCTGCCTCTGGCTTTGCAACCATTTTCCATAGGTATTGATGTGGCAATGGTTTTAATGACAATATTAGAGAAAAAAAATAAAAAATAGGCCTAAACCGAAAGTAAAACAAGCTTATTTACCTGCAGTCAGAAATTCTGAAGATATTAATCTATGTAGCCACCATTGACCCATCTGTGTAGCCACTGTCTTGACATGCAGTGCCAGGCACAGTTTTCTTGTTGGAAATGGTACATGTCAGTGCTTATTACAGTGTCATTTCCTCTCCTTTCCTGTCATACACTCATGGTCAGAAGAGCAGAAAATATCTACCAGATTCCTGACAAGATGAGAAGGTGAATGGGTATTGAGAGCATCCCGGGGCTCTTCTCTTTTGCAAGTATATGTTTTCTATCCAATTTCTCCTTCTTTGAATGTCTCCCATATAACAGGACTTGAGGATAGCCTGGAAAACACTTGTGTTTTACTTCCAGTGCTGTCCATGACAAGGTTTGTGAGTCAGAGCCCTGAGGTGTCCCAGGTCCCAGCCCTGGGTGTTCATTAATATGTTCTGTTCATGAAGTAGAGCTGAGCCATGGGGATGCAAATCTCCAGAGACGGGGAGGATGGAGAGATGAGGTCTGTGACTCCTTAAGTGGCCCTATGTTGGGCCATGGTTTGACTTGGTAATCTTAGGGGTCTTTTTCAACCTAAATGACCCTATGATTTAAATGTGCTATCAGACCTTGTGAGCAACGGGCTTAATAGGGGTTCAATGGCACTGAGATTGGAGCCATGTGGCTGGACCATTGCAAAGACAGGAGACAAGACTCAGGAGACAGCTGTATGTATTAGAGTAGGACATAAGCTCAGTAAGATTGGAGACGTCTTTTATATTCCTTTTCTCTGTCCTAATTCATTGAATAATGAGAAAGCAAAACTGCTGTGACTATTGGTATATCTTAGAAATATATGTTACAGTGACTAGAAGCAAGAAATAACTATTTAGTTCTCTGAAGGATATTAACCTCTGGAAAGATTCAGCAGGATGTGCATGTATTTAAGTGGATAAGTAATTCCATGACATGTGTAGGGGTCTAATACCCAGAGCAGTCCCTCAGACAGGGAGTTTGCTCTTAACAGTAGGACCCTTTCTGTCAAATATACCTTTTTAAAAATCAAAGTGTGGGAATCTAATAAAGTGACTCTTTTCATATTGATTTCATCAATACAAAATACGATTTAAGAAGACACATTGTGGAGCTTGATTCAAAAGCTGAGGCTAGAAGCTTTAGCATAACCTCCTCCTGCACAGCCTCAGCCCTGCTTTTTCCACTCTGGGTCTAGGCCCTCAGAAACATGGAAAGGGCAGCAGGAAACTGGGTGATCCTGCTGTGAGTGCTGCAGTTGAAATGTGTGAATGGTGATGACAGCAAGAGGGGAAACTCAGAAAGGAACTGGAAACTGTTTTTTTGCTGCAAAGATTTAACATAGGTTTCATTGCTTTAAGCATTGCCTTGTCAGATCATTGCTCTTTGACAGAGCTTTAGTAACTGGAGTTAAACAAACTGTCTGGATTGTGTCTTTCAGTTTTTCATAATAAAGGAAGTGAAAAATGCTAGAAATCAATTGCACTTGGATAGGAAACTTGTAAAGAACTTTCTTGATCGAGAATAAGTTTTACGGAAAGTGTGGCTGTTGTGGGAGATAAAGAATAGTTAATACATTTAGGGGGAAAAAAAGAATGAAATGTTCGTTCTTCTGTCACTTAACACCAAATGTTCAGCCCAAGGAAAAAAGGTATGGATTAAGCAGAAGACTACCAAAGTTAGTTAAAGTTTATCGTTCACATATTGCCTAGAAAATGTCATTCATTCCTATCCTAATTATTCCATATTTGGGCTGTCTGGCATTCAGTAACAAGTCATTAGCAAGATAGACAAGCTGCTATTGCAGTACAATCTGAACTCCTCTGGAAAAAGTTTGCAAAACAATGAAGGGTACAGAAAACATGAGCAACATGTTCCAATTTCCCCAGGCTCACCAGACAGCAAAGGTACATGATACGAAGCTAAGATAACCTGAATCCATTTCAAAATGTGTTTTAAAATTAAGGTAAAAAATTCAGTTCAACTCTTCTGTAACACTGAGGCCAGGAGTTAAGAGTGTGTTGTATCACTTCTTTTAAACTCTACTAGGAGTTCAGGTAGAGGAGACCAATAGAAGGTCTAGGTACAGTTCCACCACAGGATTTAAGGATGATTGTGGCTGTTCATTCAACACGCAAAGACTCAGTTGTTTTGTCTTTTCTAGGGAGAAATGTGTCCCATTGTCACAGCACAATTTGAACACACCAAAGGTAGTTATTGTCAATCTTTACAATACCCACTGTCCTCCATGCCCTTGCACTGCACAGCATTACTCTCCCTCTTTCTATATGTAATCTGGTTGATCCAAGTTCTTTGCAACAGGAGATGTTATTTAGCAGCAATTTTCCATGATGTGGAGCTGGCTGCCATCTGAAGGTTTGCCTGACATTTTTGCTGCCCTGTCTCCTGACATACTCTCAGGTGTTTCATATGTGGAAACTGACTATCAAATTAGGCTTTGAGTGGCCTCTCATCTGACATGTGCATCAGCTGCCTCGGAGAACACAGCTCACAGGAGTATTACTACAGCACTCAACATTTGATGGGACTGTGAATAACAGGCTAATTGCACTGTGTGCTTATTTATACCAACAACAACACAGTAGTCGGTGCAGGTGAAATTGGGAAGTCACATGCCTTGATAATGACAAGCTGTCCATGTTTCACAGGAGTATGAGAAAGTGGTGATGACAGCTGTGTGACACTTTGAAGCCAGATGCCTCCTGTATTCCAGATACGCTGTCCTTTAATCTCCTAAGAGTCGTGTTGGATTTTGCTGTGCTCTGGGTGACTTCGTCTCTTGCTGTGACACTCCGAGACAGCCTCCTGCTGCAGAAGCAGAATTGGTCCTCAGGCTTCAGAGCTATGTTGTCAATACACGCGGACGGGCCAGTCTATTTTCTAGCACTGTGAGTGGTGAGTCTGGAAAAGAACCTCCATTTTCTTTTTACTGGTGGTCAGTCCAAATTGCCTGGTAGGATTATTGAAATATTGATTAATGGGATGTGCAATGACTACTAGGCTGTTGATGAAGAGCAGGTTCCAGGCCATGTCTTTATAACCTTTCATTTAGCACAGAGGCTCTAGGGCCGCAGGAGGGAAAGTAGCTCTCAGGATGTTATTGTTATTCCACCCTCTAATGGTTCTTCTGTACTGGAAGAACATTCTTTTGGTGATTATGTATGATTTGCAAATAGTAAGCATCTTAGAGTGACTCAACCATGAACAAACATAAATATGTGAAAAGGCATTTTAAGCCATGTCCCCATAAACCTTTACATGTAATAAGCTTGAATGTGATGTTTGATCCACTAATCATTCTGAGACTTACTAAGGCCAGAAACATAAGCATTAGTTAAGTGCAGATTGAGACTGCTCTGTATTTGACTAGCTATTTTCCTGAGAACTTTCTGACCTAAGTGTGTGACAGAAGCTTTCTTTTTTAAATAACTTTATGAATGTTTGCTGGCATGGCAAACCAAAGGAACAAGATACAATAGCCCCTTGGTATAAATCTCTGTTAATGAGATCAGGACTAGAAACCTCATTGTTCAACTCACATTCTGTCTGAACGCAATCTGCTTCTCAAATTATAAATCAGGGGCAAGACACTGTACCATTGTGTAACCCTACACCCTGGCTCTGGAATGTTTCCTAGTCACAAGAGGATTGTCATCATTTCAGTTACGAGAGAACTATCTAACAGGCTTGGGCCATATTTGGTCTACAACCCCCCCCTTGAATGAAGACAAATCCCTCCCACTTGCAGGAGGGTATTTTTTGTAGCAAAGATACAGAAGCATGCATTATAGTGTGCCACATCTTGGAATCTAGAAACAAAAGAAAAAAGCACTGTCAGAAGCAGTGCTCATTGCATAAGAATATGTTTATGTATATTCTATATATCTCCATCCCTCTAGAAAACAAACACACACATGTGTAATAAGATCATAGAATCGAAAGGTTTAGTTCTGTCTGCAAAGGCTCATTGTGTGTGCGAAGCCTCTGCCATCCCATGAGACCTCACAGCACATTCTGCTTCAGAAAGATCCCCTCTAACGATCTCAGTCAGAGAGAGGGACTTAGTCACAGGGTGTGGATGGTGCAGTAATTTCAAGAGCTCTGAAGGACATAATTGCTTCCACATTTTCATCCAGCTTTCTAGCAATCCAAGAAAATGGGGAAAGACCTACTATATTTATTACTGGCTCAGAAGCTGTATAGAAGATCCCAAGCTCACTCATCAGCTCCACCAAATGTAACTCATTAAATACTTAACCTAAATGCACAACCTTTCAGCCAAGTCACCTTTTGTCTTTGGTAGGACTCAGTCTACAGGAAGGGAAAGAGGTTCTTTTTTGGTACCCTGTGCTCTGTCTCCCTACTTCTTCCTGCTGTTCAGAGCAATATCATGAAAAGTCTGTGTAAATACTCATCCTTCCCATCAAATCCCCACTAGCTGAAACCTCCCTGTGCTGTTCTCAGCTACTGAGAATATCTGTGTTGGTACTGCCTCAGCAGCTGTGCAAAGCAGCACCACATAGCTCTGTTCTCCAAAGGGAGACCATGGACAACACAGAGATCAGTGCTGCAGTGTGAATAACCAAGAGAAAATAACTCCTGCACTCTGACCATATGACCTCTGAAGGCCATGTTCCCTAGTGCCAAACCCTTTGCCTACAGCTGAGAACAGAATTCAGGTTGCTTGATTGTGCAAATTTTGCTTTTTATTAGACAGCCAAACTGAGAAATCAGAAGGGGAAATAATTTCCACAAGCAAGAAATTACCAAATTGGTAAAAGTGGACCTGAAACTAAACATTTCACATAGCTTTTGACTAATTGGATTAAGTTAGTCTCAAAACCTTACCTTGAAGTGAAAAGTCACATTTTTATATACAAACAGAAATATTTCAACTTTTCTGATTTCTTTTCTTTGATCAAAACTCTGAATATGAATTATTTCAGGAGCATTTCCTTCTTTAGAAATATATGTTTTCATTTATTCGGTTTGCTTAATGTCACAGCTCTTCAATGACCATCAAATAGCAGACAACAGTCCATTCTATCAGCATTTTTACCTAACTACAGCATGGCACAACCTTAAAGAAATTCAGGATCTTTTAGATTCTCATCATGGCCCAGGTAGGAAGATTAAATATGAACAGACATTGCTAAAAATTGGATAAACAGCATAAAAAAGTAATTTTTTTCCTTTTTCCCTTCCCTTCCTTTCCCTTCCTTTCCCTTCCTTTCCCTTCCTTTCCCTTCCTTTCCCTTCCTTTCCCTTCCTTTCCCTTCCTTTCCCTTCCCTTCCCTTCCCTTCCCTTCCCTTCCCTTCCCTTCCCTTCCCTTCCCTTCCCTTCCCTTCCCTTCCCTTCCCTTCCCTTCCCTTCCCTTCCCTTCCCTTCCCTTCCCTTCCCTTCCCTTCCCTTCCCTTCCCTTCCCTTCCCTTCCCTTCCCTTCCCTTCCCTTCCCTTCCCTTCCCTTCCCTTCCCTTCCCTTCCCTTCCCTTCCCTTCCCTTCCCTTCCCTTCCCTTCCCTTCCCTTCCCTTCCCCTCCTTCCCCCCTCCTTGTTTTTTTCTATTTTTTTTCTTTTTCCGTTCTGTTTTTATTTTCTTTTTTGTTTCTTTTTCTCTGAAAGAGCACAAACTATTGGATACAGATTAAATAAAAATGTTGAACAATTGCTTCCTTCTCCAAACAAGAACAAAATCAATATATACAATAATAGAGACTTTATATGTAGATTCATGTCACCCACAGCGACTTCTGTTGTCTGGATCATGGCCACCATTGTTGCTGGCTTGGGATTTATATTCAATATTGAAGGAATCCTGCAGTTATGATTTGAAATACAATTCCAAAAACATTGTGGAGTCATCTTTAGTTTCTTTTGTAATGTGCATTGTCATTCCCATTTTGTCTGCGGAATTTGACAGTATCAGTCATGTTCTCCTCCCAGCAGCAGCGCTTTACCACAGCTGCTGCCACACAACTCAAGACTTGTGTACTATATACTGGCCTAATACAGGCAAATGCATATTTTGAGGGTGCACTTTAGTCTCAAATGCTTTGAAGCACCCTCAGTCCTAACAGCCTGTGGTTGTACAACACAGCAGTATTCACTGCTGCAATTCTACACACACTTTAGCTGCCCCTAAACAATGCCATAAAGGTTTACATGTGCCTGTTTTGGCTGCAAAACATAGTGTTTAAAATTCTTGAAGCATCAATTACAGGTGTCAGTAGTGGCTCTGCAAAGGCCTTCAGCCCTTCGCAAGGCTACAGTTCTGTTAGTCTGTGAATTTTGTAGCTACAGAAAATGCTTTTTCCCCAGGAAAGCAAACTGGCCAGGAGCAGTGGCTGGAGAAGGAAGGTCTCCCTGCCCCCCTCTTCCCTCCCATTACCACTGCAGCTCTTGCCACCACCAAGACCTTACCAATGAGCATAGGCAAGGACCCTGCTGCCTTATGACCCTGGCTGGCAGAAAGTTCCAGAAGAGAATGGAGAACCAGAGCCTTGTTCACAATCCCCAGGCTGCTGGGGCTGGGGCTGCAGCTCCTCCTATCCCTGTCTCGCTGCCTGTCCCTGCCAGCATGGAGGATTGTCATAGTCCCCATGTGTCTGCAGCTGCACCTAGCCCTCACATTCACAGCACCAGTATGCCTGTCACTACTGCCTCCCACGCCAGCAGCAGGCCTCAGGTCTGTTGACTCCTGCCATCCTAGAGCCTAGCTGCAAGTGCTGGAGTGGATGATGGCTATTGGCTGTGGTGCCCTCCCAGATGTGGAGGGAGATAATATTCTTTCTGGCATTGGAGGCTGCTGCACAGGCGATGGAGGAGAAGGTGGACCGTGTCAGAGGACTTTCACGCCCTGCAAACCCCTGATAGGGCATAAAGGTCGTGTTAACATGGACCTCTTTTTCTAACCCTGGCCTTTTCCTGGTAATGTCTGCACTCAGGAAGCTGCTTGTCAATCACACTCTAATCAGGCTCTGCTCTGCTGCCGTTTGCAACCTGTTTGGGACATTCTCCCAGGCTACTGCCTTGTATGAGCTGATGGCAAAAGACAATGCTCTGTGTACACCACTATTGTAACTTTTCCTGAGTTAAGCTGTAATGGATGTGTCATCACACACCACATAGTGCCACAGAAGAGCTGTGCTGAAATCTTGCCTTTATTTGACCTGGGAGCCTTACTGCTTGCTTGCACGTGATTATTTTTTGGGACCATTTCCATGTCATTCTCTGTAAAAGTACCAAGGTGTGCTTGCACCTGAAACCACGGGTGTTCAATCAAGTTTGTACGTAGGTACAAATTTAAAGAAACTTTGTGGGTGTTTTGAATTTAGACTCGTACTGGAAACCATAATGTTAAATTGGTTTTCATACTAAATTTTTATCACAGGAACAATATGGATTAATTTATTTAATAAATTTATTTAAAAAAGTTAAAATGGTAGGCAGAGTGAAGGTACCCAAATTTTGTGTGTTCACTTCTAAACCAAGCTTGTTGATTTTACCATAGTTAGTTTTCTTTATAACTGAAAAATAAAGTTAAGCCTTTTTTTTTTTTTTTTAAATTTTGTGTGTTGCATAGAAAAGCCTGGGAACACCAATCAGAAGAATAACCATCAACTAATTGGAACAAAAGACCTTGTTGGCTTTTCACAAGTGCTCAGAATCCAGCTGCTGCCCCTGGGCCCACTCTCATAGTGCACATTCATGATGCCCAAGAGTCACACTGTTCAGTCACCTAAACAAAAACCTATAATTCACTATCAAAGAGCCAAAGTCCCCTCAGAAACAAGGTTATTAGCTTTGAGTTGAACCCTGTAACCCTAAATAAAAAAAATAAATTGAAAATCTTTTCCTAGAAATGTAAATGCAGGCAACCTGTTTTTGAAAGAATGTCTCCATGTAATTGAGGAAGCTGACTCATGGGCTTTACTTCTGCCACCTAAACCGATTAACAGGAGTAGAAACCTGGTTAAGCTGGTGCTCTGGCTTGCTGACTATCAGGACAGCTTTTGATCCATGGTCTCTGGTATTTGGATTATTTGCTCTCCCCTCTCTTAATCTCTGTGGGGAAACCTTCCTCTGCTATTTAAATATGAAATCCTCACCATACTGGAATGTTGCAGGGTACTGCTTACAAACAGAGATGTCAGGGCTCAGTATTTCAGTGCGAACCAATGTTGAGTTCCAACTCAGAAGGCCCTTTGTTTATCTGTTTCATGTCTTTTGCTGGAAATTCTACATGTATTTGATCACCTAAGACACTGTAAGTCCTGCCATACATCAGAATTTTTAGACATGTGGACTTCAGCTATACTTTCCCTTTTCTGGCAGCAGTGTCAGTACAGATGGCAACAGTGATTAAAAGACACCAAGTTTCTCAAATTTTTATGATTAAATACAGTTTATCTTAAGAGGCTCCAGACTGAAGTCAGCTCCTTTAAGTCTGTCAGATTTTTCCTCCAAAGATGTTGGAATGCCTAGCTAGAGGAGAAAGGCTATTTATTATTTATTATTTATTATTCCATTCTTCAAAACATTGTATCAAAAAAGAAATCAATCTTTCCCTAAACATTCTTTGTAAAATTTCAGCTGCTAACTATTATTTGCATCTGTAGCTCACCTTAGTCTTGGTTGACACAACATACCAGCAGGTAGCTCTAATCCCCGATAAACTGTCCATTGTTACGATGGCATGTTCTCCTCTTCTCTTTTTCTTACAGGTTGGTTCCCTCCTAAGCAATGGCAGCACTTTTTACAGATAATGGCATGATGATCTTGGTAGTATGATGGGGAACAATAAAGTTTTTAAAATACTTTTGCCAAATAGTCATTTAATAGCTTCTTTTGGGAAGATGCATTAGAGAATACCAGTGTTCCTTGGGGGGCATGTTCCCATGGTTGCACTGTTATGGAGCTCCTTAAATAAAGCTCTCCTAAGTTTCCATACTCTTTGTTTCAAAGGCTAGCAATGACACTGTGTGGGGTGGAAGTCCCATACTTCCACCACAGCTCTGGTGGAAGTATAGGACTTAATTCCTCAGACAAACCCTACTCTACTCTACCTAATTCTTACTATATACTTATATGAGCAGAAAATCAGGTATCTAAGAGGGAGTCATAAATCCAGAGATTTAGTAAATTGCTTTTATTGCTTCTTGCAGCTAATTACCAGCCTAGAACTTTTTTTTAAAAAAAAGTGTGGATATGGCACATGAGGACTTGGTTTAGTGGTAAACATGGTGGTGTCAGATTGGACTCAACTATCTTAGAGGTTTTTTCCACCCTAAATGATTCTGTGATTCTATGATTCTGTGAATGTTTATCTACTTTGTACTGAAAGAGCAGAGGAAGAGCAAACAGAGGAAGTTAAAAAGTCACCATTTCTTTGCACTTAACTAACTTCACAGATTTAGGTATCATGCTGGTTAACTAACAAAGGGCCTTTAATCTAGAACTGGCATAACAACTCAGGCAGGTTTTTTAAAATTGATTTGACAATAAAGTGCAGAATAAAACAGACAATTATCCTAAAAATGCTTACCAGTCAATTTAAATTCGTTATTTGAGTTTTGCTTTCTTCTTTATTTTGTTGCTAATTTTGTAGTGTCAAACAGTATAGACACTGCATATAAAGCACATAAAGCTGCAAGATCCTGTAGCAGGTAATATCAGTGTCTTCTGTACATTTGCAGTGGATTGCTAGCTGAGGCACTCTGGCACTGCTCTGAGGTCACTGCAGGTCTCACCAAAAGGGAGAACATGCATTGCTGAATACTCTATAATGAAATGGAGAATAATGAGATATAAATTTAAATCAAAATGTGATTATGTACAACATTCAAGAACATCATTTGATAGTATTATGTGATATGTTTTCCATTATATAAACAATTGTGTACCTTCACCTGGATTTAGAGGTTGGTATTACAGAGTACAATGTCCTTCACAGAAATTACTAAGTGAATATCCATACTTTATTAGAGTGCTCTGAAACTAGGAGAGCTGAAGCAGGGTGTTCTCTCAGTAAGTAAAAATTTAAAATCCCAGTGTTTCTCCTATCATAGTTGATGAAATCTCATTCATCTGTACTTTTCCTGAAGATGGCTACTTGTTCAACAGTTCACTCTTATCACTAAGAAGAATTCTAAACGAGTGGCTGAGATCTGAATGTTTATCTGCAATTGGACACCTGTTTAAATGTTTAAGTATATATTTGTAGGGAAAGAAAGGTCTTAAATGTCCATCAGAGAACTTACAGTTCCAGAGACTGGACAGCCTGAGTAATATGTAGTGTTTATATCTTATTTGAGAAACAAAAATTTTGTAGATGAAGAATTAGTGGGAGGAAGCTTTGTCACAGACCAGCCAGCCAAAGAAAAACACATTGCTGAGAGGAACAGATTTGTTTCCTGGGATTTTTGTTTGTTTGTTTGTTTTTGTTTTGTTTTGTTTTAATGTAGGACAGACTATGAAGAAAGGATCAGAGAGCAAGCTCAAAAATATGTTAGTAAAACACAGTTAGATCCAATAAAGGTAACTGCTGAAAAATGCAAAATTTAAAAGATGTTTAGCCATAAAACACTAAATTTATAAGATAGGAGGCAGAAGAAAGGCAGCTGATATTCTAAGTCACACCTATTACTGAGGTTCACAAGAAGAGAGGTAATGATGTACCCTGTGGTCTTTTCACAGTTCCACCTCAAAACCAGGCAACCATTTTGAATTTATGAGCTGGGATAATTCCTGAGGTGTTTCAGTCTCAAATTCAGTAAGTTGCAAAAGCCTTATGAATAAAGAATATTTTCTCTAACATTTTTGGTAACAGTTTATCCAGTAAAGTATATGAAGTATGTGACAATCATCTTGAGTGCGATCATACAGCATGTACAGGACTAGGGGATCAGGCCCAGCCAGCATGGGTTTAGGAAAGACAGTTCCTGTTCCACTGATCTGATCTTGTATGTCCATATGACCCATTTAGTGGATGCAGGAAAGGCTGTGGATGTTGTCTACCTGGACTTTAGTAAAGCCTTTGGCACAGTTTCCTGCAGTATTCTCCTGGAGAAACTGGCTGCTCATGGTGTGAATGGATGCATTCTTCACTGGGTAAAAAACTACCTGGATGGCTGGACCCACAGAGTCGTGGTGACTAGTGTTACATCCAGCTGGTGGCTGGTCACGAGTGGGGTTCCCCAGGGCTCAGTACTGGGGCAGTTCTGTTTAATATCTTTATTGATATCTGGATGAGGGGATCAAGTGCACCCTCAGTCACTTTACAGCTGGCACCAAGTCGGGCGGGAGTGTTGATACGCTGGAGGGCAGGAAGGCTCTGCAGAGGGATCTGGACAGGCTGGATTGATGGGTCAAGACCATTTGTATGAGGTCCAACAAGGCCAAGTGCCAGCTGCACCTGGCTCAAAACAAGCCCAGGCAGTGCTACGGTCTGGGGGCAGAGTGGCTGGAAAGCTGTCCAACCAAAAAGGACCTTGGGGGTGCTGGCCAACAGCAGCTGAACATGAGCCAGTAGTGTGCCCAGGTGGCCAAGGAGGCCAACAGCATCCTGGCCTGTATCAACAATAGTGTGGCCAGGGAAGTTATTGTCCCCTTGTACTCAGCACTGGTGAGGTTGCACCTCAAAACCTTTGTTCAGTTTTGGGCACCCCATGATAAGAAAGACATTGAGATGCTGGAGCAGGTCCAGAGAAGGGCAATGGAACTGGTGAAGGGTCTGGAACATAAATCCTTTGAGGAGTGGCTGAGGGAGTGCAGTTGTTTAGCCTGGAGTAAAGGAGGGTTAGGGGAGACCTTATTGCTCTCTACAACTACCTGAAAGGAGGTTGTAGCCAGGCAGGGGTTGGTCTCTTCTCACAGCTAACAAGTGACAAGGACAAGAGGAAATGGCCTCAAATTGTGTCAGGGAGGTTTATATTGGCCATTAGGAAGATTGTCTTCATGGAAAATGTTGTCAAGCATTGGAACAGGCTGTCCAAGGAAGTGGTGGAGTCACCACCCCTGGAGTAGTGTAGATGTGGCACTTAGGGACATGGTTTAGGGAGGGACCGGGCAGTGCTGGGCTCATGGCTGGACTTGATCTTACAGATCTTTTTCAACTTAAACAGTTCTATGATTCTAAGTATATGGTCATGTGTCTATAATTTTTCTTCAGTATAAATACATAGTAAAGGAGAAGATCAATAATACAGAATTATAAATACTAACTCCTGCATCATAAACTGAACATTTGAAATGTAAATGTTGTACTTCAGACACTCATCTGCCTATTCATTTCTTTGCATTCCAGGTATCGTATTTGTTTCAAACTGACAAGATCTAGAATATACAAAACAAAATACAAACACTTATTGAAGAAAGGTAATACCCGTCACTTATAGAAAATATCTTCAGGTCAAAGTAAGAATTCACTGCAGTAACAATTATTTTATGCATTGCCATGCATAATTACCCCTTTCCTCTGTGTTATTAAGAAATACAAATTATTTATTAGTTATATATACTTCAAATAGACCCTACTAAATTACTGTTCCTTAAAAGTTCTTAGAACTTCCTGAAGACACTAGAGACACTTGGCAAGTGTCTTCAGATCCCAAAATGAAAACGAAACCAGAGGATGAGGCAGTCTGTTAAAGCCTGTTTACAGTACTATAAAGTTCATATTTTTGGAGGCTTTGTTTTGCATAATAGAAATGTGAAAATATGGCAATCCAGATGAACAGATTGATGTCAATATTTGAATTCTATTCTTACAACATAAGCCGTAAGTTTACTTCGTAGGTATTAAAACCGAACACATTTAAATTAAATACTTACTAAGGAGTGCTTATCTGTAAAACATGTGAAGTAAATGGGTTTCTGGTAATGGCTTCTTGAACATCTAAAAAAAAGCATGAAAGTATATAATAAATATTATGTAAACAAAATACTTTAATAAAAATAAGATTCACAGTCAAATATTCAAGACAGAACTTTCTGAAGATTGTGGAAATGTAGTTTAATAGCACTAGTTTTATTTCCCCTATTAACTGCTCCTGTAATAGGCCATATATCTATTTTTAAAACTTGTATCTAGATATTATATGAACAAAAGATTTAATGTCAATAAAGAAATCTAAAGCTAGAGAAAAGAATGCCAGCTACTCTAAGCTGGCAACAAATATTCCAGGTGTAGACTAGTTAGTGACCATTATTAAAAAGACCGCTATGAAGGTACACAGTTTTAGTCACTTAATTTTTTAACATGTGAAAACAAAGACAAAAAAAGGTGTGCAGAAAGGTCACAGTTTAAAAAAGCAATGTACTTTTATGACACATAAGTACAGACAACCATTTACTTACTGATTTACAGGTACCTACTTACATGTAAGTCCACCTGTAAAATTTCCCAGCTTCCTATTACCAATTTTAATCCCTAAATAATTAGGCAAGCTAATTAAGTTTCCCAGGTACATAAGTATCTGTATGTATTACATTAATTTTCACAGTTACTTCATTTGCAATCTGTTAACTCCTATGACTCTTTGTTTCTTTCATATTCCTAACATACTTTTCTTACAGTTTTCCTGTTCACACTTTGCAAACTTCAGCATTCTGTCTCCCAGTCCTTTTGCTGAATTTACCTTTCCCTATATTTCTTTGTAATTTCCCTCTTATACAGCAATTTAGTTTCTATATTCATGTATTTCTCTTTTCATATCTACTTTCCTAACCTGAGCACACCATACTAAAACACCTCTCTGGTAAAAAAAATGGAATTCTTCATTTCCATTTGCCTGGAAGCAATAACCACAAGTTATGATATAATGAAATTTGGAACCACTGTTTGATGGAGCAGGAATTGTAAGCTACAGCTGCAGAAAATTTCTAAACAGTTGCAAAGATCTATTGTTCTGCTGTGCAGTTTATAGGAAACTGAAGCCTTTTTCCTCGAAGTCATGCAATCCACCATGTGATGTAAAAATGTATGGATAGTGTGCAGAAGTTTAATAAGCCCTGGTTTAGTTTGATTCCAGGTAATAAGGAGGTATACTTGGGTAACCTGATCATGAAATGGTGCAGTGCAGAAGGAAAAGTAGTGGAATGAAATCAATGGACTTCAAGAAACTCTTATAAACTCAAATAATTGACACGTAAAATCTTGTATGAAAAAAGTCCAAGGAAAATGTAAAATTCAAGAGAGTTGGCAATTCCACAAACAGCACAAATGGCAAGCAGAAGTTATTTCAATCATATGAGAAGTCAAACAGTGAAGAGATCACGTAGACCAAGTCACAAGTTCCGCACTGATTTCAAATACAAGATGGAGCACACAAAATACCAAAATTATGCCAAACTAGTGAGAGCTTTTATGGAAGACATGTATGACCACATAGGTCAAAGCAAATCCTAACCATGAGATAAAGGAACAGACCCAAGAAGTAAGTTTGTTCTACAACTGTGTTAGTTATCATAAGACAACTAATGAAAATGTTAGCTAATTAATCACTGGGGAAAAAATTATCGAGAACAAGTATAGACATTTTCCCCACATTCTTCAGCAAAATGGAAGCTGTGATTGGAGAGTTCATACAAAAAGCACCAGTATAAAGCAGGTAAGAAATCAGCCTGGCATAGAGAAAGAACAAGTTAGAGAATACTTAAGTAAGTTAAGCCGTTCATTATAAAGGGATATATTTGCAAAAAATATATGATATATCATATAAAAGGCAATTATTTGCAAAAATAATTGCAAAAAAATCAAGATGGATAAAAACAGATTCCCAAGTGAGGCTGATGCATCTGATGCATCTTGAAAGAACATTTTTGACAAACATCTGTTGCAAACAACAGCTACAGTTGGGCTGAAGATGTCGTCCAGTCATATTTTGAATCATATTTTTGACCAAGAAAAGGTCACCGTTTTTTTAAATTAATCTCACTGACTTCAAGAAAGGTCTCATGATTTTGATCTACTGTTTGCTAAATTCAGTAAATAATAATAACAATAATAATTTCTATCATGGGATTCCTAGCTTTAACCCAAATAAATCTATGGCAAAAAATATAAAGTTATTTGATCATTTGATGTATCATCTTATTTATTATCCAACTTACTTTGTAGCCTCTGATTGAGATAATTAAGAGACTGGAAAATCCTCTGTTCTTCTACTGAGAGTGCACTCATGCCTGGACACGGAGCTCTGTTAAGCAGCGAGGGCTGTCTGTCTGGCTGCACACTGTCCATAGCTGCCAGAATTTCACCCTCCACCATGTGTGTATTTGCTAGTTTTTCTGCCATTAGAAACTGAGCAGTGCTTTCTGAAACTGAAGAGATTACAGGGGGAACTTCAAATGAGAAGAGCTCATTACATTTAAGTAAACTGCTTGTTTTCATGACTATATGTCTGTGAAACACATAAAACCGACATTGAAAGATCAATTGGCAAAATCAAGAAACTTGATACATTAGAAAATAAAATAATTAAGAACACTAATTCATCTTATAATTGGCACCAGAGCAAGTCCTAATGAGCTTGGAAATATGTAATGGTAGCAAGCAATACCTGTCCCTATCATACAGTTATGTATGACATGTACAGTTACAAACGGGCATGGAATGAAAATTAAATACGTGTTGTAATGCATTTATAAAACCATCCATACCATGATAGGGTTATATATTGCATTTCCAGGAAAAAAAAATTAGGTCTAGATAGATAACTACCCTTTTCTGCTTAGAATCACTGATGTCAAAAGGCACAAGCCATGTTACATAGTGGATATATTAGGTCATTCTACTTTATGTACAACCAAGAATTGAAGTGAGTTGTGTTACTATACCTTCCTCAGATTTATAGATGTTCTTCATCTTTTGTACTGGATCGAATGTGGATGGAGCAGGACTCAGCTGGACAGTACATAACGAATTCTATAAAAAATATTATAAGAATATTTTAAGTATAATTTAAGGTAACCACTACCTTCTGAACATGTTTTATTTATTATTTCATATTACCAAATGTTTTGGAGTGCCAAAGTATTAGTGTATACTAATTCAGTGAGGTATTCTGATTGGTTTTATTCTTGTCATTAGCAGTGACAGCAAACATACTGATTCAAAATTGCATGACACTGAACAAATCTTTGATATTTCTAAAGCTCTTTCCATTTTGAAGATAAACAAGCTTTTTATTTTTTGTAGTATTTTATATTAACCTGTGCATGATGAGTTGGCTCCCATCTCTTAGATGCTACATTTTGTCTTCTGTGTTCTGAAACAGCTCTTTGTTTATTTTCATAGTTGCCAAGAACTTGATTTTGTCTTGTAACAGGAACAAAACCTTAAATAACATGCAGACAAAAATAAAGCAAAAATGTGTAAAACCATGATAAAGATAGTAGTAGCAAAACTAATAATGATGAGTAAATATCTCTGCCCACATTCAGATGTTTACATCTGATCTCATTAAATATATTTTCTTAAAATGAAAAGAGAGAAACAGGCACTTTTAAGGTGTTTTTTACCTCATGTTAGCATAGGACTATGAGATACAGGTGTGGATTGTATGTGGACATAAGCATGCTAAGTGAAGCCCCACTTTGAATCCCAGATAATAAAAATGGTAAGTACAAAGATACAAGGTGGTCTTACCAAATAAAAAGGAAAATGAAAGGTGAGCTATGATATAAAAATATCAAATAATGTGCCAAAAAGTAATGATTTAGAAAATAAATTGTATTTAAAGAATAATCTTGAAGTCTAACTGCCCAAGACAGTAAATGCCTGTTGACAAGTTGCTGTAATGTATATCTTAATGGATTCAACTTCTGTTAAGATTACATAGCAGTTTGCAGAAAACGGGGTAGTTCACACTTTATTTGATTCACAGAATCAAAGAATGGTAGAGGTGGGAAGAGACCTTTGGAGGTCTCCAGTACCTCCACTCAAACAGGTACCTCCACTCAAACAGGTCCACATACAACTCCTTGCCCAGGACCATGTTCAGATGGCTTTTGAGCATCTTCAAGGATGGAGACTCAATAAAATCTCTGGGGCAATTTGTGCCAGTGCTCAGTCACAAAGTAAAAAAAAATATTTCTTGATATTCAGAAGGAAACTCCTTTGTTTCAGTTTGTGCCCTTTGCCTCTGGTACTTTCAGTGGGCACCGCAGAAGAGAGCCTGGCACTGTCCCCTTTGCAGCTTCCTTCCAGGTATTTATAGACATCAATAAGATTCCCCATGACCTTCTCTTCTCTGGGATGAACAGTCCAAGCTCCCGGCCTTTTCTCCTAGAAGAGATGCTCCAGTTCCTTTACCGTTTTCATGGCCAGTCACTAGACTCTCTCCAGCACATCCATGTCTCTTGTACTGAGGAGTCCAGAACTAACACAGTACTCCAGGTGGGGCCTCACAAGTGTTGTAAGGTTTAAAAGCCATGGTTTTAAACCTTATTTCTATAGCTTGGGATTTTGTAGTTAATCTTACTAATTCATACATCTGTATGCTAATTGTAATGACAGTACTGTTGTATAGCATTTTCCCTCAGTCAGAGAGGTCTAACCTAGATACTGTACCTCAAAATCTATTTCAGTTTTGTCTGGTGTAGCAATACATTTTCAAAATTAAAGCATCAAGTTTCAAAATTAAAATTATGTTCTTAATTAAATGTTTATGCATACAAACCGAAGATGCAAATTAGCATTTTCATGGGCAACTCAGGAATCTACATACCCAAGGAGATATTATATTCTCATTTGTAAACACAGTTACTAGACTTGTAAATGCAGTTACTTGATTTACACTTGGGAAGATAAATTACCTCTTTATTTACATAATAAATATTTACATGTGCCGTTTAATGTACAGTTCATGATTTTACCAAGAGATCTTTTACTGATTCTAACAGAATTTTATTTCTTTTGTGGTTATTACAGTGACATTAACAAAGCAGAATTCCTACCATTCACAGAAAAAGAAAACAATTAATTGATACTTGAAGCATATTTGAAACTAGTCATCTGGCTGTGTCAGAGACTGAAACGGTTAACAATTTATACATTCTAGGAGTTGGATAAATAGATAGTTCCTTCTTTTTAATAATGGATCCATAGTGGGCCAGATTTCTTTTTTTTTCCGTAGGAACCTGCCAGCAGATGAGATCAAACTGCGTGAAACCAATAAAGCTTTCAATTGCAGCAATGGGCAGAAAAGATAACTGCCCCCACAACTGCTTCTATTATCAGCTTACAAGTATCCCATAAGAAAATGAAGTAGCAACAGGACTGAAGACTTATACTCTTCTTTGACGTGTTTGTGGTTTTATCTTAATAACTTTGTAATATGCATGTCTGTATGTATTTTTGTCTCAGTAAGTTTGCAATACGTAAAAGTTTACCACGAACATTGTGTTTGTGTCCCCTCTACTCCCAAAATTTGTGTTTTTATCATGAACAACTCGCTGATAAGATTGTGTAAGACAAACCATTTTATGTACTGCTAGTTTAGTTTTTGCCAAGTTTGTTTTGTCTTTTTGTTGGGGGTCGAGTTGGCTTAGGAGAGGCTTTTGGATGTGTGTAGTTCTGTCTCAATCAACTGAGAATCAAAAAACTCAATCAAATTTAGCCTAGGAGTTAGTACAAGAATTTACGCATATTTGGAATCATACAAATATGTATTACATGCATTAACCCTCTGCCTCGGAAGGCATCAAATTTTATATTTGGCTAAATTTCACAAAATATTGACAAATGAAACTAAATCTAAACAAAACAAAAGAAAATGCTACCTGAAGAGAATATAAGAAAACCTTTTACCAACTCCCAAGTAACTCAATGTGTTTGCATGAGAATTGATGTGTAATTTCAAGTACAATTTCAAGACACACTGCTCCCCCCCAACAGACACATTATTATAGAATCCCTCACACCCACTACGCATTAAAGGATACCCTGATTACTCACAGGGTGGAGACAGTGGCTAGTGAAAATTAGATTTGTGTCACTATTAAATCCTGATGTTTGTACCTTTGTTAATATTGGGAAATTTGATTGTAGCTATTGAGATCATATTACATCCCCTATGACTACTCATGGGATGGAGAGAGTAGCTAATGAAAATTAGCTTACTATTTTATTATAAAGTTGTTTTTTTGGGGGGGGGGGAATTGCAGTGCATTGGGGCTATCTCTTCCTTTCCTTTACTCTCCTATCTTCCTGTCCACTATACAAAAAGTGCCGCCCACAAAGAAGATTCACAGAGAACAATGAAAGAAGAAAAATTATTGAATGCATAAATCACGGGGTGGTGTCAGAGACTGAAATGGTTAATGATTTATGTATTCTAGGAGACTTTTGCAGGCTTTTGACCTCTGATGGGTAGTTGGGCCCATCCGTCCCTCCAGTGCTGAAGCCCTGACTAAGTGTCAAGCCCTGAAAAGGCAGTTTATACCACTGATGGCCCATCAAAGCCCATCCCCCCCTCTGTCAATCTTGAAAGGCAGGAACCAGGCCAGACACAGAAACTCTGCGCAGGCCCAGGGAGAGTTTGGAGGCTCGAGGCATGGCCCGTGACACTGACCATGGACATAATAACTCATAACTTCTTGGTGCGTGGGGGCTTCCCTCCTTCACCCCCAGCAGATCAAGGCCACCACTTCAACTGACAGACATGGAAGCTGCAACTACCAAGTGTCATCGCTGGACTCCGTGGGCGGTGACTATATATATATCTTTTGTCCACTCTCAGCTTTTCTTTTTCCTTACTCTCCCTTACTCTTATCCTGTCTTTCTCTCCCCTATGCATTTTCTCCCTCCCCCAAAGGTTATCTCTATGTCACATTGTTATATGACGACACAGAAATGCTAGCATATCTGTTGATACAAAATTTTTAAAATAAACTTTACCAATGTATGTTTTCAGACACTGATTATTCAGTGTCGTTTCACTCTAATCCACCCCAAGGGAATTATTGTTAAGAACCTGGGTTACCCCCCTCCCCTTTCTCTGGGGCGGGTCATAACAGGCTGCTGCCATCAATAGTAACATGGGACACATTAGATTTAAAAGGTTGCCATTTAGTTAAGTGCAAATTATTGTAACATGATGCATGGTGCTGAATAGCACCTGAAAAGAAATGTTATATTGAATAGGGCAGAAAGTCAAAAAAAAAAAAGAAAACAAAAAGAAAACAAGAGACCCCTGATTATATCAGTGATCACATGATGTTTTTCAGAAAAAAATAAAATTCAAACTTGCTCTATGCAGATGCATCAATACTTAATTTAATTAGTTTGCAAGACATGCTAGATATATGCCAAGGGAAAGATTCCTTTGAGACATGTAAGACAAAATTATAATAAGCAATAGTATTGTTGCCGTGGGAGTTAGGTGCTGAAAAAATCTCCCGGAGCAGTTAATTAGGGGTGAGATAAGAAAGGGTTTATTTGCCAAGGCTAAGATGTTACAAGACGCTCACGGGTGCCTGAGATGTTACATTTTATAATGCCATCCATCCAATCCCAGATGTGTCCACCCTGTGGCCGTTACTCTGGACCGCCCCGGGGTCCACCCCCTGAAAATGGGCCTGGGGGCTTTTTGGGACCCTCTGTTCATCCCATCTTCATCTTCATCAGAGCACAAAGGGTACATAGTCACCCAGTTTTTGACCGTGTTCTGTGGTTTAGGCCCTGATACGCCAAAAATCCAGGCCTTGCCTTGACAAAAGACTAAACATTTCTACTGGATTCGGGGGTAGGAGTGATATAGGGAGCATAGAAAGGGGTAAGAGGGTTAAGGAATGTGTAAACAAGGGTGCTAGAGGGAAAGGGACAAGGAAGGAAGGGAGGGATGCTGCTTTTAGAGTCTACTTCCACTACTTATAAAACATACAAGTATTAGAAAAATAAAAACTATTAGGGGCTTAAGGCATCAGTATCTTTAAGGGAACAAGATACTAAGCAGTCTACAGCTGTTCAACTATAAGCATGTAATTAGCCCCATATTTGTGACAGGCTAAAGGTCAAACACATTTTTAAAGCCTTTTACTGACTAAACAAGAAAGGTCTTAAAATAATTCTAATATCCAGCTACAATATAATATGTGTCAGCAGAAGATATACAACTTGAAGCCTGGAAGCCAAATTAAATTAAGATCCTCATGGATGATAATTTTATTTATTCATTTTGTTCTCACTTATACTTTAGGTACATTTGGCCAAGCATTGCAACAAATCACATTTTCTACAGTGTCTTCACAAACCTTATGGAACTCTGCAGATATTTTACTTGAGAGCAATGCAGTATTCAATCTCACAGCAAGCACTTCAGGACAAAGACTATGGTGTCTATGTGAATTGGTAGGCAATTGAACAAATAACAGCAAGTCAGTAAGAGTTATCTGGAGTATTTAAAATAAAGAAGACTTTCAAAACAGAAAATCTAAGCAGATACTGAGAAAGGGCAACCCACCCAAATTTATTCCTCAGCTCTTCCCCTGAAAGAGCTGGAGGTATGTGACATTGGGAATGTAGCATTTAAAGTTGCGGTGAAGACAGTGTTAGTAGTGCACACAACTTTGACCCAGTACATTTCCTGATTGATTGATCTGATGTGCAGATAAGGACATCAAAAGGCAAGAATCTCTGCTGGAGGCGAGGCATGGTAATGCAAGTCTTCATTCATTTCCAATGTAAAATCAAATAGGTTAAGTCACCCGGATCTTAAATTCATCTGTTTGACTTTGAACTGGAATAGACAAACAGATAGCATTTTTCATTTCCCAGCCCTACTTAAGGCCAAGAATATTCACCTGCCTGCCTTACATAACAGAGCTGTTCTGAATCACTCCATAGTTAAAACTATATATTACTAGATAAATGTAGATAAATGTAGATAAATGTAGATAAATACTAGATATATGTAGATAAAACTAGAAATGTAGGGGGGGTTTAGTTATCTGAATTAATTATTTTGCTAGAAAGTATTTTTGAGTTGCATGGCCAATCCTTGGGGTGATCTTGGTACATGAAGCAGTTTGAAATGCTGCTTATACTTGAAACAGGGTCTACAGTTGCAGGAACTCCTGCTGTAGCCCTCAACAGGAAGCAAACCAACAAACTACATAGAAATTATAAGCACAAGCATGTCATCAGTGCCCGAGGCACAAAATATAGATAGGCTGCACAGGAGAAACAAGGTAAATCAAAAAGCATGAAATGTAATTTGAAATGTAAAAACCGGGAGATGAAAGTTTATTCACCCAAAAATTTCTTATGCATCTTTCCTCTATCTTACCAATCAATCTCTTCATCAAGGTTAATTTTTAATGAAATGCAGGATTGTTTATCAAATTCCTTAAAATTCTTCATAAATCAGACATACTTTGCAGCAGAGCAAAGTTTGTTTGGCAGAAGCTCTTTAATTTTAACCTACCTTTAATTTTTTTTTAAGCTTTAATTGTATTCCTGGGAATAAGTCTTAATAATTTTAGGCATTTTCAGTGTCAACATTTTAAAAACACAGTAGATCTATACTTCTTTCGCTCTCATGTGGCAGTGACTGTTGAACAACAAGCTATGACTCTCAGTTACCTTGTAAAACTTGCTTGCATAAACTTAGTCACTTCCTCCTATATCATTATTTAGACCACCTGTCACATCTGCTCATTAGTCATGAATATAATCTCAGGGAAAATACTTCCCTTTCATTTAATATTGTAGAGAGCTATTAAAAATGAGGATCAATGTTTGAGAGGCCTCTGGGCACCAGTAGAATAGAAATGACAATGACAAATGGAGAAAGCTTGTTAAAACTGGTTGTACTGTGTAGATGGATGAAAGGTTGGACGTTTCAACTGAAAACAAATTCATGATGTAATTGAAGAAGACTTTTGTCTGAACATCCCCCCACCCCAGACCCAGAAACACGACTCTTACCAGTAGCAGACTCCTTTGCAGCTCGGGCAGAATGTGCTCCACGCCAGGAGGTGCTTGTTTTTCCAGCTGCTGGGATATGATGGAGATGTAATCCATTTTCTGCATTAACAGGTATTCTCTCAGTGCAGGTTACTGAATGATTTTGACAGGCTCTTGCCTGAACACCACTCACAGAACAAGTATTTTTTGCCCAAGGTTCATATTTGGCTGTGCTGCAGTCGGGTGGAGAGATTACAGCGGCCAAGCCAGAACAACAAGCAATGTTCTCACTGTTTTCTCTACCATTCCTATTTAAACCCCAATTTGCTAGCACAACATGCTTGTCATTTAAATCATTCCTGCTAGTAGTGGTAGCTTGGAGGCTTGAAGGCAGCAGTGACTGACACCCAGGGCTGGCTGCGTTTTTGACACTTCTGTTTCCCGGCAGAGGTGCGGAAGGCGGGTGAGGTGTTAGCAATTTCCCTGGAGCTTTTTGAGTTTCGTTGGCTCCAGTGGTTGACTGCAGTTGGAGTATAGTGCCTCTTCTCTTGGGCATAAAACTTGACTGGGCTCTTACAAATGTTTCTCTTCCAGTTATTTTTGCCTTATTTTGGAGTTGATTACCTTCATTAATTTTAGAATTATTGCTATATACTGAGGGTTTACTTGCTTCATCTTTTGACATCATCCAAGCTTTTTTAGCAGAAAAGGATTCAGTAGACATAAATATATTCTGAGATGTGCATTCTTTATTTGATTGTTCAGTATTAACATTTGGTTTTGATATATGAGAATTTTCCTGATGATTTTTCATGAACATGGGGTTTGAAGGTTGAGCAACAATACTTAAATTATTCTTAGGAGAATTATTTGCAGTTTGAACATATTGCAGCTTTGAAGAAGATACTTCACTGGTGCTTTTTTCATAGCATTTTTCATTATTTTCTGTTATTATCTGGTCAATTTGATCACACCATCTTAGCTTCCTATTGTATTTTTCATTTTCTGCACTTTTCTTTTTTATTTTTGCCAGTTCTAAACTGTCTCTGATAGATGACATGGATCGAGTTCCAAAACTGATCCCATGGTTCACAACCACAGTTTTGAAAGGACTGGGTTCATCTTTAGAATCCTTCTTTAGGATACTTCTGAATAACTTTGCTCTTTTTCTTTCAAGAATATTACTTTTCAGGGTTTTGTCCTGTGCAGGAATTCCAGAATTGAACTCTGTATCTGACACCAGTGACATAGTGTCAATTATATTTCCCTTTCCTTTCTCTTTGTTATTCTGTTGCTTAACTTCCAACCAAACTGAGGCATTTGGTATGTCTTGAAATAAAGATGTTCCTGGAATAGTATCATTAATACATTTAATATTTTCTTCTTTTGTTTCAGTCATTTTTCCTGAGGTATTTTTTAAAAACTTTGTACTGATATTTTTGTCCTTTGGTAATGTATCAGCTGTGCTGGGAATGCCAGTGGAACATCCCCGATTAGGAAATAAGATTATAGATGTTGCAATAGGTTGACTGGATGCTTGCACAGATATAGTTCTCTTCTGTGGGGTCATTTTAAAACTCTGATCTTGCATCAGATCCTGAACTCTTTCTCCTGGAATAGAATCAGGGCTGTCCCAGGCTTTGCTAGGATTGAAAACAGGATGAGTAATGGCTAATGTGCTAGCCATTCCAGAAGATGGTTTGCTTCTGTCTTCTTCTATATTTTGCAGAAAACTAAATGTATTAATTACAGAGCTCTTTTGCTTATCAGAGGTAGAGAACTCTGGAAGTTTTTTTCCAGATCTCTGAGAAGCAGATGATTCCTCTTCTGAAGCATTCACATGTTCAGCAGGAGTTAGAACATTATGTTTAGCTAAAAGATCATGAATAGGTATGTTGTGGTAGTGTGGATCTGCATTTCTCAGGCAATTATTTAGATGTGCATTTTTAGAAGTACTTTGATCTATATGAAGTAAACCATTATTCCTAGTCTGGGATTTTTCTGGATCATACAGGGCACAGTCACACTGTGCAGTCAAAGATGATTCATTCGGTGTTGTGTAATTTCCACTTTGTCCTTCAGCCTCAAGACTGTCAAGGCTTGTCAGGCTTTCTGAATCATCTGTTTCATTGAGTTCTTGATGAAAATTCTGTAATACAGGCAAAGAATCAGACTGTTAGATTTATCAGAAATGTGGTTTTGCTGATACTAATTTTTCATTAATGATAGCTTAGACTAAAATACAAACAATTTTAAGCCTGATGTTTTTATGACTTGGGTTCACATCACCATGAGTGTTTCCACCAAGTCAAAATTTACCTGTATTAAGTTGTAAAAGAAAATGGTGTAATTTGGGAAGAAATTTAGAGGAGAGAGCTGCATAGTTCAACAAATTTAATCCTTAGTTATATATAAATTCTGCAATATCAAAAAAGGAACTAGATTTATCTAAACAACAATACTGTTTATGGATTTCCCTATGATACAGGATGACTTCCATACTCTGTAAGGCTTCTAAGTGAGTTTACAAATTGAAAGAGAATCCATGAAAATGCAGATTTGATAGCGGATCTGCCCCAAACTGGAACTTTTCCATAATATTAGACTGAATATGTTTCTTTTCATAAAACGAACCACAAGTGATAAGGAGTTAAGCCATGTCATGGCAAACACAGAAAAATCTCTTAGTTATCATAACCACAGCAACTAACAGCTCCCAACTCCCCAGTGAAATTCCCTGTTCTGTTCGTGTCTTTCAGAAAGAAGAAAGTATCATCTGATCTATGAGGACAGATCAGGTATAAGAGCCTAAGGGAGTCCCATCTACTCTCCCAACCTTCTCATCAGATTTTAATGGAGTGATGAATAAGAGGAACTGGTACCATCTGAAACATTAGTGGGACAACTTTATGTATGTACTGTACAAGCATTTTCTTCACTATTACTTCTCTATCCAAGCACTGAGATGCTGACATCGTTGACAATATATACTTTTTTAAGTACAAGACTTCAAAATACCCATAAGCATAAAGGATAACAAGCATGTCAACTATTTTCACAATCTCGTACACTCACTTTCACACAACTCAGCAGCAAAGTGATTGTTAAACTTATGTTGGAAAAAACTGGTGTGATAAACTAAGAGAAGCTGAATTAGACATGCAACTTATGCAATGAAGATTTTTTTTTTATTAGTGACTTTAAATGGAAAATGTTTCAAGTAGCAAAATCTGTTAACCGAGGCAAGTGAATATATATCCCCTAGCAATAACATAGAATTAGCATTTTGAAAACTCACCAAAGGATACATAAAATTCTTTAGTGAATAATAATAATATATTTTTGTAGTAAACATTTTTTATTCTAATAAAATTGTTATACCTTAATATTGCATGTTTTATAGTTGTACAAATGTATTAAATTGCAGAATAAAAAGCTTAGTAAGTCCTGAAAGATTTTTATGGTTGAATTAAATCTTATCTTCCACTGTATGTTCAGAGGTTGGTGCAGTCTTCCATTATAGTTATGATCTGAGATACCGAAACTAAATAGAAGAACAAAGAACGAAGTGTAGGGAAAGATCCCTTTAGGGAAAATTTTCAAACTAAAGCTATATAAACCAGTGCTTTTCTAATAGAAAAAAAGAAATAACACTTTGTTAGTTATTTATTAACTTTTATGTTTGGCTAAATTATATTGTTAACCTCTGCTTGAACTTCACCAAACAAGGAAAAGGCATTTACTCAGAGTTTTCAATACCAGGCCAAATTTAAGAACTAACTTTGAAATTTTCAGATGGAAAGAAAAAACAGTAAAAAGAAATTAGGGCTTAGTCCTTGTCTAATTTGGAAACTGCAACTGTATGGCAAAATACATGTTTCTAAAATGACAAAGTTAGACAGCAGAAAAATTTTCTAAGGATTGATTTAAAAAGCACTCTTTCTGATAGCGGGTCAGCTTAAACTGATGAATCTGGAGGATGCAAGAAAATTTGCAACTTTTAAAAATTAAGATTAAGAAAAATTCTACCTAGTTGTGCTCCAGAGCACAAAAGACTTCATCCTTCATTATATATATAATTTTACTCTCCTTGTAAAAAACCCAAAGTCCCAGTTGAGGTAACATCCAGAAATGTTAGGAACTAAAGAATAGAGTCCTCCTTTAAACACATACTTACTTTTACATAGTTTATGCAAATTTAGTTCATTTTTTTTTAATTTTACGTTTATTTTGTTTCAGCATACAATTTCATCCTTTCACACATTAAAGATGTTTAACATTCTTATTAAAATATTCACATATTTCATTCCCCATTTTAACCTACCATGTAATGCAACTGAATGTCATGTTTCCTCATAGAAATGTGTAACTAGAACTACTTCTGCAGACAAAAAAAAGGCATTGAACAATTACCCATTTTTGTGATCAATAAGTGCAGAGAAATAAACCTGGAAATCCCAATCATTTAATTTGATTTAATCTGTGCGAATACTATAGGATGACAAGGAAACAAAATGTTCATAGAGTGTACTATTTTGTTATTTTCTGTATTTGCATACTGTTTCTGTTATATCAGTATGATGTATTGCATTGCCTGTGGCCTGCATTATCTTATGTTCTAACATTTGAAATCTAACCCCCCTCTGTCCACATATGTGGTATTCCAGGAAAGGGAACACTTCCGAGGAGTTAAAGAGGTCACTTGTATGTCTTAAGACTCAGAACAGCTGTGTCAAAAAATTTCATTTTAGTAAAGCACTAAAACAAAGAGAAAACATGAGCCTAATAAATCTTTCATGAGGCCAATGAAACATTGTAACAAGTGAAATTTTAAGGGAACCTGACAAGTGAATTTTCTGCCAAAGTGTTCTGACTCTGTCAGAACACTATTACACCAAAGAGCTGCTATATCTGTATTTGACATGTTCTGCAAAAGAAGTTTTGACTGTTCATAATTCCAGGAGGTAAATGGGAACACTCTTCTGAAGATAAATGCTGGAAAAAATGCTACCTACTCTGAAAACCCAGGCCCCTCACCTCTCGCACTACTTACTATTTTGATAATTTCAAGTGGTTTATTTTTACAGATATTCTTTGCTTGTTATACATACATACATACATACATACATACATATATATATATATATATATATATATATATATATATATATATAATGTTATACACCTAACTGATTCTGAGGTAAAAGACACCAGTGGACATATAGATACAAAACTACTTCTCAAAGCCAGCGAAGTACCTAAACACCTTCATTAGTTTTGAATTTACCAACTATGGAATAGGAAAGTCCATTAAAATTAATAATCTCTTTTCCATATGAGTTTGGCACTACTTTCTCAGAAGACTTGGGCAGACTCAAGAGAGCAAATTCCACTAAGAAAGGATTCTAATGCTTACATTGCACAAGAGATCCATTATATTGTGCCAGACCCACCAAAGAAGCTATGGAGGAGTAAGATTACCAGAGAAAATCTTACTATCAACACTCCTGTCTTTCCTAGTCTAACTCCTAGGTGACTGATCTTCCCCCAAGCTTCCTGGAATACAGAAACTAGATATCTATGATTCTATGAGTATTTAAAGGGATCTGATTCACTTGTTTGAAAATCATCACGGGATATTAGAAACGCAGGTTCAAACTTCTAGGGATAAAAAGAATTAATGTTTCTAATTTCATGGGCACTTGGGTAATTCAATAAGCCATACTGGTAGAGAAGTTTAAAAGAAAAGTGATCTGAACACTGAATGCCAGGGTGCCAGTCTGACTTCCAGTTTTCATTAAGTCCTGAGGTAAATGTACGTAATTGTGTAGGAAACAGATTTTCAGCTAAACTTGTCTCTCTCTTGTTTTAGCACCTCAGTACTCAGAGTACTGTTTCTCAGGTACCCTGTCCCAGGTATCTAACCCTCACAGACTAACCTGGTCATTCAGCTCTAGGAGTAGAACTCATAATGCTAGGTTTAAATACTATGAAAATTTGTAAATCATTAAATGTTGAGGCACTGTGCACCATGATGCATTAGTCTCTTTTTTTGTTTCTAACCCATTAAAAAAATTTATGCACCTGGTGAGCAGGCATCATCTACCCCGCAAATTTATCATGTAAAAATATTATGGGACTGCATAAATGAAAACCATCATAAGGCATATAGCCATGGAGAAAAATTTGGCATGCATATGAAATATTAATTGTAGAAGTTCTTAAGTGCTTAACTAATAAACATTTTAATGATTAAGTTAACAGATTTGAATGACCTGGAGCTGTAGCATCAGTAAGAAAGAATAAATTAATACTGTTTGACTGGTACAAACTTCCTGAAAGAATCACAGTGTGTGAATATAACTTTTAAAATAATCTCTAGGTCAGCTGAGAGACTATCCTACCAGAACTATCTAATTCGCTAAAACACTTGTATACATTTTAGTAGTCTATGACAAAACATGATTTTTTATTTTAGCAATGTAAATAGATTGTAAAGATGGAACAGTTTTTAACATGTTCCCACTCTATCTTATGCACTGCACAGCAGCAACCAAGGCAGAAGGTGGATTTATATAACGAACTCCTAAAAGTCAGATATAGAAATCCTTTTAGAATCATAGAATACCCTGAGTTGAAAGGGACCCGCAAAGATCACTGAGTCCAAAGCCTGACTCCATACAGGGCAATCTAAAAGTAAAATAAATGGGTAAAATAATTTAGTCTGGAGATACATTTCAAATTGTTTTTATAGCATATGTGAATTTTGGATTAGTGAAATAATGTGGAAGATAGCTGTATATCGCAATATTGGTTGAAAGCCAATGAAAACTGAACCCCTCTGATCTTGCCAAAAGGAAAATAAGGAGAGAAATCATTTAGGTCCGTCACAAAATTTAAGTGATCAACATAAAAATGTTAACACTCCCATTTATAAGTAAAAAGTGGCCAACGTTTCTAGATTTAAGGTGACCATAGAAACCTATTTCAAGTTGTTGACTGATGTCTACAAAATCTAGTCTGACTTCTGTTTCAATGCCATTTTATCACAACCCTCCCCTTCAGAATCTGTTTTCCCACTAACCAGCCCTGAGCATTCTACAAGTTCCTGATACTTGGCAGAGACTCTGTACACAGGCCCTCCTTTTCCCCATGCTGGTCTTGTCTCTGCCTCTGAAGAATTAGACTGCATAATTAGGTTCCTTGCATAAGGAACCTTTGTTTAAGTCATTCCAGTCATACTACAGTTTTTCCATCAGTTACCTGAAACATCTCCAACTGTCCAACCTCAAAATCACAGTAACACAAACAGCTGACAGTCATACAGGTCAACTCAGGCAAGGAAGGCCATGTTCATACCTATGCTGCTTCCACTCAGTGAAACATCACTTAGAAAACACTTTTCATTATTTCTCAGATACTTATGTGATTTTACATGTCACACACATGAACGCACACAGTACAATAAGATACAAATTCTTCTTGTATTAAAGACAGTATAAGAATAACCTTCTGAGTTCGTGGTTTGCATTGCAAGTTCTATGTTCCATCTCTATTTCAATAAATATTGAAGTATTTTCTTCCAAGGAGAATGGAATCCATAGAAAGACTGATACTCAGTACTTCAATGGCTGGACAATATGCTTGGAAGAAAAGGAGAGCCAAGCTAAAAATCCTGCTTCAAATCAAGCAGAAAGGGATTTAAATTTAGATTTCATGGATATCACTTGAGTAACCTGATTATGGGCACATAAAGGATGGAAGAGGAAAATACAACCTCCATGTGATAATCCATACCTATTTTGTCAGTGAATTAGCTCTTACTTCAAGTATTTTGTTTAAAAAGTGAAACAAAGAGGTAAAATGTTATGCCAATCATTTTGATTCCAACATAATGTATTCTTCTGGAGGAGCTTAGAAACATTGTACTGACCCAAATAATGTTGTATGGCCACCAAATTAAAGAGGTGGCCAAAAGAAAAAGACAAAAGATACCTAAACAATATTATTACTAGTCACAGTTGAGCCATTTTAATGGGAATTTTCTAAATTATTCAGTTCAAGGCAGGCACTAGAAATGAAAAATTTGGACATAATCAGTTAATAATTTTGAAAAATGATAAGCATTTGGGTCTAATGTCTTTTGGTGAAAAGCTGCCTGCAGGTTTAGTCAAAGACTATGCTATCAGCTCCACCTTAAAGATTTTGTTTATGCATACAATAAAACCAGGAAAAGACTGTGCAACAAATCCTTTTTTTGTGAATGAAGTTAACAATATTAAATTCTTCAAAACAGAACATACTCATGAACATATAACTAATAATAATTTGATATACTGGCTTAGATGCAACTGTTGCACAGAACAAAATCTACTGCTCTCAATATTTTAAGCAAAATAATTTTTTGAAAATGGTAGAAGGGTCACTAAAAACCTTGGCTTACTGATGAATCTATACAAATTTTTAGGGATGTAAAGCAGGGAACACAGCAAATCTACTAGTAAAGGTTTACATAGAACTTTATTCCCTTGTAGGAAAGTAAAGAATTTTAGGAATCTCTATAATCCTGCTGGGCCTGTAAAAACAGAAATAAAGAGAGGTCAAAGGATCTCAGTGGATAGTTAGATTGCAAAGCATGTGCACAAGGAAATACTTTACTTTCAGAGAGGCAAGCACTGTTGAAATGAGTTTGGACAACAGGTAGGAGCAAGACTAATGAAATCTATTCATTTCAGTAAGAGTATTACAAATAATTATAAATTATAAATCTTATTAGTAAGAGTATTATAAATACTATTTCACAACACAGGAATTCTCAATGCACATGCACACCAGCAGAATCTAAATATTAAACTTCCCAAACTCAGGTCATGGAACAAGGACAATAGCTTTCTTGACTTTTCTTCTTAACAGACTCCAAAACATGCAATTTCAAGAAAGAAAGAAAGTCCAAATGCCTTAAGTATAAATATTTACGTTTTGAAACTATTTATCAGAGGAAAGAAGCTGAGCAACCCCTAGTGGCAGCAGAAAAATACATTCTGGAAAAAAGCGCTAAATTTTCTACAGGACCAAGATATTTTCAAAAACACATTAATTTGTGAACACGAGTTTATATGCAGTGTCCGAAGTTGGTATAACATTTAGAAAAAACTGCAAGTAAAAAATTATTCATGACTCATAGCAGATTTTTTCTAGTATTCAATTAGAAAGTGATAACTGTGTTTGATAAAATACACTACAATATACCTCTTACATTATATTAAGAATAATCTTTTTATACATTTTTTGTCAAAGAGAATGCATTTTGTTTTCTAATTCTAAGATATCCTAATGCAATTACTGCCAAATTCAGCATCATCATTTAGAGAGGGATTTGCAAGCACTATATCAATGAAATGCACGTGATGTTAATTAAAAAAAAAAAAAAAGCTTAGACTTCTTTGTATTTTGTTTTAAAGTGGTTATCTAGAATTCAGTTTTATTATCTCTTTTCTATAAATTATCATTTGCTCTTCCTTTTTTTATGCTTGGAAAAAAGAAAGGAAACTAATCATTGCCAGTACAACTATACTTTCTGTCTTCTCAACCTTTTTGAATCTCACTTTCTGTCTTCTCAACCTTTTTGAATCTCACTTCAACTGAGTGAGATTTTCTGTGTTAGCCATCAGCTGCTCAAGATTTTCATAAATAACCATCAGAACAAAGTAGATACAAAGGCAGAGATGAATGTTCCTGAAAACATCCATATCAAAGTAGATTCGAACTCTATACAGTCTTCCAAAAGTTATCCATACACATGTATTTAAAGAAAAAGCTCTTACTTTATGGCCACCAATGATCTCATGTCTCTAGCCATCACAAGTATAGAGGGATGGTGCTTCACAGAGTCCAGGTCATTTCAGATACCACGACTCTGGATATCAGTAGATGTTATATATATAAAAGAAACATATAAAAGTATGTCCTTTTCTTTCCACAAAATGTAATTCTGAAGACAATATTTTCAAAATCAAAGACAACACTGACAGACGTAAAATAACACTTAAAAGTGCAGTAATAAGAAATCACTTTTGAGCTCAGTTCTTGATTTTCACTGTTTCTAAGGTGAGTTTTGAAACTGATTTTGGGTCCAAAAATCAGTTTAGGCAGAAAGCTTGTTGCTGGAACACCTGCAGCTATTCCAAAGATGACAAAAAAAGGGCCTCAAGAGACTGGAAGTCAATCTCTTAACAAATCACCACGCATTGGGAAAAAAAAATCAGGAAAAAAAATCAAGAAAAAAAATCCCCCAACATTTGACCTACTATCACTATACTGCTATAGCAGTAGCTGAGCTGTAGCAATAGAAAAGCAGAAACTTCACTGTGCGCTGAAAACTGTGCGCCAATTTAAATTTGGAGGTAGCACAAGATTCCTGTGATAGACTGACTTGCAACTTCAGAGCCAAGAAGTCTGACACACAAATCCTACATTCAAAGAGAAAAAAGACAACATGACATATATATTTGAAGAATTTGTGAAAATATTCTTACAAGTATTTTTAAAGATCTCTGACTTCTTACTGCAAAAGATTATTTTACCCTAAATAATCTATTGGTAAGGCATAGTACAGCTGTGTTTTCTACTTGGTAAAGACTGCTTAACAGACCTTTCATTTTCGTCACACTCAAGAAACTTTTTGTCACACTTAAAAAGCATCATGTAATGAATCACAGGAAAATATCATACCTCCAAGTTGTTCAGATGCTGTTTTTCAAGGAGCTGTTGCATTTCTTTCAGATTTTTCTGGAAGAGAAGTTGGTGACTATCCATGTTTGTTCTACTGCTCTCTTGTATTGGTTTATCACAGCCAAACATTGCTGACATCTGCTTCTGATGGAAAGAATCATTTCTAGATGCTGATGAGGATGTATCATCTGTGGTGCTTGATGCAGATAAGCAACTTATTACTTTATCTTATTTTTATGTGTCAACAGTACACTTTTAAATATGTCCCTTTCTGAAAGTATATACCACCAATAAATGCCTGGCAAGTGAAGGATAGTCATACTACATGTAACTACAGGTGGTGCTGTTAGTACTATCTAAAAGTGTCCAACACTTTCCATTTTAAGACATCTCTTCTGTTATTTATAAATAGTCAGACTTTTCTGATTAGGTTGTTGGGTGACTGCCTCAGGCTGAATTAATATGGAAGATGTCAGCCAACAGTTTGGTAATTTGCAGAAATGGAACAAAGAGGGTTGTGGTTTTTTTTAAAAAAAGCAGAAAAAAACCCAAGGAAAATAAAAAACCAAGGAAAATGGGCTTTGTTTTTTCATAGAATTGGCTTATATAGAGCATGCCGTCAGGTGTTCCCTTACTTCAAAGAGCAAGAAAGCTTTGTAGTATGTAGAGACCCCAAATCTACTGATGATGAGTAATGTCAGTATTGTGGTATGTTAAAGTACACGTATTTGATGCCTGAAAAAAAACCACCTTTGGAGTAGCTAGTGTAGCTGGCTTCTGCGACAAGGGTGGGCCAAAATTAAGGCAGAGGAAACCACAGGTTTCTACAAGATGAGAATTAACAAGAACCATGGGACAGGTTGACACCCAGGAATGCAAGAAGTCAAGAAGCATGCAAAGCCAAATGACAAGGAAAGTGCAATTAGTGACCAGGAAGGCAGGGAGTTTGTAACAAGGTATGTTCAAGAACAAAAAGCAGATAGAACTGGAATGAAGCTGGGTAAGATCACTAGGAATAAGAACCAAGCTTTGGAAAACAAGAAGCAAGAACTGGGTTGATATCAAGGATGACAAAATCAAGAAACAAGTAGCTTTAAGCAATAAGAAAAGAAGGTCTGAAAAAAAAAAAAGCAAAAATAACCCAGATGCCAAACCCCACAGCTTGTGGGTAGATCAAGCTTTAGTCATGGCTGGGCTTCGCGAACGAAGATTTGGGAAGGGCTCTACCCACATTTGTTACAAGCACGCTGGTGGCTAAAAAGGCCAATACGAGACAGGCACATCCGGTTGCAAAATGCACAGCAGAAAGACTCCTTAGGTGGTATATTCTGCAAGGCACAATTCTTTCTGTGTTGTCTTTTCTCCTCAAGGGTGATCCTGCGTGCTTTCTCAAAAGCATCAGCAGCGTTATAGATGGTGTGTCTCCAGACCTCCCGATTGGAGGCCAGAGTAGACCAGTTATGTTGATCAATATGGCCAAGGCTGAAATGTTGTTTCAGGGAGTCCTTGTATCTTTTCTTCGGGGCTCCTCTCTTGCGGCAGCCAGTGGCAAGTTCACCATAGAGCAGGATCTTAGGGAGGCGGTGGTCCTTCATCCTGGAGATGTGCCCTGCCCAATGCAGCTGTGTTCTCAGCAACATGGCCTCAATACTTGTGACAGCTGCTTGCTCTAGAACAGATGTATTGGTCACATAATCTGACCAGTGGATGTTTAGGATTGTACGGAGGCAGCGTTGATGGAAGCGTTCTAAGAGTCGCAGGTGGTGGCGGTAGATGACCCATGATTCAGATCTGTATAAGAGAGCAGACAGCACTATGGTTCTGTAAACACTGATCTTGGTACTTTTCTTCAAGTGTTTATTTCACCAAACTCTTTTATGAAGCTTTCCGAAGGCACTATATGCCTTTGCTAACCTGTTGTCTATCTCTCCGTCAATCTTACCATCTGAGGAGATGAGGCTGCCTAGGTAATTAAACTGCTGGACTGATTTGAGCTCTGATTGGCCAATGGTGATATGGGGATGATGGGAGACTTCCTGAGGTGCAGGTTGATGGAGAACTTCTGTCTTCTTTAAGCTGACTAGCAGACCAAAAAGCTCAGCAGAGTCTGCAAAGCAGGATGTTAAACGCTGCAGAGCTGCTTCTGTGTGGGCCACAAGGGCGGCGTCATCAGCATGAAGCATCTCCCGGACAAGATGGTTTAAGGTCTTAGTGTGGGCCTTCAGTCGCCTGAGGTTGAACAGGCTTCCATCAGTACGGTATCGGATGTAGATACCGTCCTGATCATCGAGGTCTGCCGTGGCCCTTTGGAGCATCATGCTGAAAAAGACTGTGAATAGAGTTGGTGCGAGAACGCAGCCTTGTTTCACACCATTAGTTATTAGAAAGGGCTCGGAAAGTGCATTGCCATATCTGACTTGGCCGTGCTGATCCTCATGGAGTGAGATGATCATTTTAAGGAACTTGGGGGGACAACCTAAGCGTTCCAAAATCTGCCATAGACCTTTTCTGCTCACAGTATTGAAAGGTTACATAGAGACCTTTGTTCTAGATCAAGCTTTAGTATTCTGAACTATTGCCAGGTTGCCAGCTATGCTAGACTGTCTAGGTGGAACAGTTAGTGAAGGACACTGATCCTGTCTTTTGGCTCCAGCTTCGTTCAAGGGCCTTAAATGCCCTTAGTCTGGTGTATCCAAAGTGGCACATACAGTTATTTGTCAACAGATCCATCCTTTATGTTTTTACCTATGTTTAATAGAGCCATAATCCTTGCAATTGATTAGAAAGCCAAGGTTATGTCTTGCTGCTTTAGGATCAAGTATTTAATGATGGACATGGCAGTGCTGAGCTAACAAATAGACTCGATGATTGGAAAGGTCTTTTCCAATCAAAACAGTTCTACGACTATGATTTTCTTTGTTGTACTCCACAATGACTACAAATGGTGGTAGAAGCAGAACAGAGAAAACAGACTATCAGTATAAACTTTCAGTGAAGTTACTTGTATGTTAGGTAAAGGGTATGCCTTTACCTAAAAGCAGAGATCCAACAAGATTTACCAGATAGGTAGATCTTGTATTTATTTAAAGAACTCAGAAAATTGCATGCTCTATTCTTTTGTATGGCAGATAGCATCCCTATCCCAAAACTTTCTTGTCAGACACCTGGCCCCCCAAAAATCTGGTTTTGCTTTTCTCCAAGAGGAGTTAATATGTCTTCATTGCTCAATTTATTTCTTTTTTAAACATAGGCATTAGGAATTTTAGAACCTTTTAAAATTCACTAATATGTGTAGACTGTTGGGTCTACAGCCATATTTATCTTGAATACTTAATACAGTATTCATTCCTACCTTTGAAAGGTGACTGTCAATGAATTCTATATACTCTGTTTTTAAGGACGGTAAATTCTAAAGATAATACAAGATTTTTGGCTTAAGTGTTTATAGAATTGCAAGGAGAAATACAGAAAGGCATCTACTACTTCATCTGAGTTATTTATTAGCTGTCCCAACATTTCCAATTAAAGAGATTACAAGAAATGTTTAAAGCTTTAAAACTCAGAACTGGTGAGCTTTGAAGAACCTTCAGCTTTGTGAACCTTCCCAAAACACTCTTCTGTTTTATCTGTATTAAGTGGCTTGTGACCTGCCAATAGATCATAGTAGACTCAACTTTTAAACTTTTTTCCTGCTGGAGTCACTTATTTTAAATTTTTTTCTTTGAGCAATTACTAATTTTGAACTTATAAAAATATAATTAACTTTGAGATTCTTAGCTCTCTCTCAGATTTGGTTACTAGGGAAACACAAGCTGTAAAAGAATATGAACATATAAATTTAATTTCCTTAGGAAATCATATAAAAATGACATATAAAATTTTCATTATGAACCTGAAGATTGTGAAAGGAACATACTATCATTATTACAGGATAGTGAATATTTAAAATTATACAAATAAAAATGGAGTGACAGCAATGTAAAAAATGGTAAGTGGTTTTAAGAGGTCCTGAGAGACAAAAGCAAAGCACAAGGAGCAATTTGAAAAAAGATGAAAAATAAAGAAACAAGTGATAAAGGCTGGGGGAAGAGGCACTGAGCTGCTATCCTTAATGAAGCCTATAAGTGAAATGAGGCAAACCATCAGGAACCCTGAGACACGGTTCAGAAACATCTACATTTTTTTCCCATAAATGAAAACTTAGGTTTAACAGGTAGATTTCTTGCTTGTTTCTTTGTTTTTATGGCTGCAATCTTCCTATGAATGTTGACTGGCAAACAGCATGAGTGTTTAGCTGTAGAGTTATGAAATATTTTCTCAGTTGATCAGTTTATCACACACAAAGGTATTAATCAGCAGTAGCTATGTAAACAACCTGAATATTAATGTCACAATGAAGAACACACTGAAGCTCAAAATTAGGAAGACCCCTTTTAGACAGAATTTGTCTATTCTGAACATCTGCAGAATTTATATAATGCAGAAAATAATTATAATAATAGTAACAACAAAAGCAGCAATAACAAAAATAACCCCTTGAACTGAAATGTTAAAGAAATAAGAGATTAGGAAGGGGATAATCAGGAAGGAGTATGAAATACAGCAGCTAGACAAAATATGTATGAAGAAACATTCTGTTATAAGTCAAGGTATCTTCGAAAGAGTGCTTGGGCAGAGAGAAAAGTATGCAAATCAAATTGTATGTGATATAAAATAAAATTACAGGATACTCACAATACATATAGAGAATGAGAAATATAAAGGAATGACAGCTGGAAAGAAGATCCTTGCATGAATATATAAACTAAAGTATCCTTGAATGTCAGAAGGAAAAACATCTGATAAGAATAAGAAACCATCTAGACAGAATACTTTATAAATCACAGTATAGCAAATGGTTTGATAACCATGGAAATCTGAGTCAGGCTATAACTGAATGGAGATTGGGTTAGTCCTGACTATTCCCAGAGTTCTGCTGAAGGGAAAAGGTGTGTGTCACCTCCTCTGCTGTCTTACCAAATGGACACAAACAACTCAAGGAAGTTGCATAATGCTTCATTGGAAAACTTCACAGAAATGCCTTCTTTGCTATGAGAGAAATGTCCTACAATTTCTTAAAGAGTAATCGTCTCCTGTTTATTGAATAAATCAATTTACTTCCTGTGATCATCAGAGTAAACAGGAATGCTTACCTGAAGTTGATTTTGTTTATCCTTGGGAAGGACAATCCTGATGTTAAAACCGATCCTTTAAGTTGTTCAAGAGCTTCTTCTAACTGAGAAGATGCTTTTGTCTGGACTAGAGGGATCAGAGTTAAAAAAACACAGTGGAAAAAATATTTTTAAAATTGGAATAATTCACCATAATTGGTTTGGTTAAGTTTCTGAAGTTTGGAAGCCTAAATCCAGAGAGTTACAATAAACAGAGTGGTATAGCATTATTAAACATGCTAGAGAACCTCGAGTTCCTCTGAAACAAAATGCCAGCCTATTTAAGTGTTTAAAGTTACACATCTATTCAACAATTTTGCTCTTTGTTTTCTAAATGCATCATTGAAAAAGTAGGAGGTTAAAAAATCTAATTTTTTTTTACATCATGATTATTCTGCTCATGCACTTAGCCGAAGTTATGGCTTGCAGGTATTTTACAGAGGCCAAATAATCCAATCAGTGGAGAAAGAAAGAGTCCAGACAGGCACAAGTTATTGCCTCTTTCAAGTAAGTAAAAGTAGGGTAAAGAGTAACTTTTTGCATAAAAGAAAACCAAGGAAAAAAATTATGATTCATTCTATTGCTACACAGTCTGGGCTGTCAGTAGGGCTACGAAGAAGCCCTAAACCAGTACTTTTCTATTTTGTTATTTTAATCTGACATTTGATCTTGAAGTAAGAGACATTACCTCACAGTTGGCACAATTGCAGTTGGGAGAGTAAATCTGCTAAAGCATACCTAAGTAATAGACCATATCTTAAGAGTTTGAACACTGGAAAGTTGACTGGAAATCAGACTTGGCTAATGCTGTTACAAACTTCTGCCAATCTGCACTGATTCCAAGAAAGCAGGAACTGAGCTGCAGTGATCACTACTTCCCAGCAATGAGAGAACAGCTTAGAAAGTGGACTAATTTGGAAAAAAAGTTATGTAACACATTAATATATGCTAGGACTGCTTTTACTTAATGATAAACAAAATGCACATTCTTGAATATGTCATTTTCAGTGGTTCAAAGAGGGGACCATTACTCTACCCTAGTAACTGTCAGTGGCTTTGTAACACCTCTCACCCAGCTGTGAAAGCACAGTACTGCAAGCAATAAGCACATTGTAGTCAAAAAAGTGGGGAAAACCCAGAAAGCCACAATACCCCAAGGAGGTGATGCACTTACTGTGTCCGGAATATAGTGCAATATCTCAGAGTATAATTTTTAGGAATAAAACCAAAACTGTGTTTTTAATTCCCTCTACTCAATTGTCATATGTATCAGATCTGAGCTTGTCAGTTGTTTTGCTTTTATGAATTCAATGAATTTGAGTAAAGTTAATTGTTCCGTTTGCTTCAATTATATTATACTGATAGAATAATAGGAAGGGTTGGACTAATAATGATCTCCAGAGGTCCCTTCCAGCCCTAACAATTCTATGATTCTGCGAATAGAAAAACACTTGTATTGTGAATAATGATTAAATTTTAGTTTACAAACCTATTTGTTTGTGCTGAGAAAAAGGCAGATGAGCACGCTGGAACTTCTCAGTTGCCTCCTGAAGTTTAATTTTCCTTTGCTGAAGAACTCTTTGTCTAAATCTTTGTTCTTTTACTTCTTCTTGCTTCTGTCTTTCTTCAAAGGCTCTGTATGTAAGAATCAGAAGTAGATCATTCCTATGTTTTTGAATTACTTTTACCAAAATATTAGTAACTTACTTGCTTACCAACTTGCCACTTTAGTACAAAAGGTTGCTTGTCCATAAATTAAATGCCATTAACTTCAGCACAGCTGGACTTTTATAGTAAATGGGGCAGTGGGTGGGGAAGAAGTCACAACATATTTTTATTTTTTAGCCTCAGCCAGAGATTTGATTCTTCTTTATATTTGAATTAACATGCAGACTTGACCAGTTCTTGTTACCAATGTTGCTTTCACAACAGCCTTTACATTACCACCTAAATGTACCACAGTGAGCAGATAAACAGGAAGCTGAACTGCAAATGCTCTGCGTGTGTGCCTTTCACAAGCTGTTGAAGAAATAGTAACAGTTTATAAGTTGCTATTTAGAAATAACACAAAGGAACTACAGGTTTTACCTGCAAATATGCAAGAGTTAGTTTCAACTTCTAATTGTTAAGAAGTTTCCTGAAAGACAATCAGATAGCAGCACAAAATGGGATAAAATAGTAATGTGAAACTGCAATTGACAGAATCAGTTGTTAATATCAAATATATTAAACATATCCTTCTACTACCTGGAAAGGAAAGCAGCTCTAATCAAAACCAACCATCATCACAAAGGTTTCCTTCAGTAGGCACAAGCTCGATGATGAAGTTATGCAGATTTTTTTTTCTTGCTGACAAAAGCATCAGCTGTTATTGACAAACTAGCTCCTTGAGTGAAATACACCCATTAAACATATTGGCACAGTGCCTATGTAGGCAAGCCATATTTAATGGTTTTAAACTAAGAGAGGGTAGATTCAGACTAGATATAAGGAAGACATTTTTTACAGTGAGAGTGGTGAAACACTGGAACAGGTCGCCCAGAGAGGTTGTAGATGTCCCATCCCTGGAAACATTCTATTCTAAATGGAGTAATACTGTAAAAGTAATACTCTTCAAGTTCAACTTCAAAAGCCTGCCATGCAAGGCAGCTTCCCATCTTTGAAGTTCTCTGTGTATTAGAAACGTGATTTGACAGGTCACTAGCACTAAGTAGGGTCCCACTCTTAGCCAGCAGTAGTGGAAAGAAATGTTTAGCCATATGTTCTTCAGTTCTCTCACCATAATAAGATATCACCCCATAACTTTAATCACTTGCAGTTGCTTCATACATCTTCTTGCTTAATGGAGCAAAGCTGCTGCTTAACAGAGCTTCTCCTTAACTCAAGCTATTTTAGTGATTCCTCCCTTTGCCTTTTGGAAAAAAGTTCAAACTGAAATATTCAACTTGAGCCTCCCTAGTATCCCTTCAAAGTGCTGACTGATCACCTGGAAAACAAACAGAAAAATAATTTGAAATAGGTACTTTTTATTTTAGAAAGTCTAAAGGCTGTAACTGCACAATAGTAAAAAAATAGGAAAACTGCCAAATAATTCCCAAGTATACACTTATACAGGAATATCTACTTTAATCCACTTGGAAGCCAACGCATAGCACAGAGACACATAAAGAACCTTCGCTGTTTTGAAAACTCACATATACATGGCTGTCAAAACATGTTTTGACAGCTAAAAAGTAGAACTAGAGTTCATTGACCACTTTCAGTAGTCCTGAATTTCACTCACCTTAAAATCTGATACAGAAATCTGCAATGTTTTACATCTTTATCCTGACTAAAGAAATAAAAAAATCACCAGAGAGGAAACAGACTTGCTTATCCTAGTAAGTACTTTAAACACATTCTTCATGATGTCCTCAATATTTCTAGAAGCCAGTCAAGAAGGCCTTTAGTTGAACTGTAGTTGTTAAATTCAAACATGTGGGAAATTCTGCAACTTTACACCTGGAGTAATTCCAGCATATAACTCCAAAAAGGAAAAAGTGAATTCTGACAGAACTTTTAGTTATTTTTTAAAATGATTTTGGATATGACTTAGCTGCACTCTTCCACATTCCTAATAACTGGCATAAAAAAAGGACTGTTGTTCCATATAGCTGGGAATGAGCAAGGCCAAATGCTGATGCAAGAGATCTTTTTCACCACAGCTCATCATGATCATTATTTAGTTTGGATTAAGACATGAAGGAGAAAAAAGGATCTTATTTTAAATGTAAAGAAATGCATGCAAGATATTCAGTGAAGCCAGCATCGTTAACTTCTTGACCTCACAGAATGTAAATTGTGACACCCAGGTGCACTATGTAAAATAAATAATTTTACAAATGCACATTGAAAAACAGTTAAAGCAAATGTTTGTTCATGCACTCTCCTTAAGCCACCAGCTTAGGTTCATATCGCAGATGTAACATTGGCAAAAGAGTATGGCTTTAAGATGAAGAGTTAGCAGAAGAATTTCCTGACTGGTGTTTTTTTAACCCAATTTTTCTGTCTACTCTAAACAATCCAGCGGTGCAGCAATTTTTGAAACGGCTGCCAAAATGTTTATAGTGAATTTGGAATATGAAACTTAAAATATTTAGCTGTCTCAGATATACAGACATTATGTGGAAGGCATTTTTATGTTAAAAACAGCATGACTAGATGGTGGAGCTATTTCCTGGTTAATTTTACAAAATTGTCTTCACAGTGAAGTGATGGATGCTACCTTCCCAGGTGGACTAAATGCTTACTACTGCCTCGGATGAAAATAATAATAAAAAAGAAGAATATATACAGTGCATATGGAATGCTATGAAATGCACCTTTTGATACTGAGTTGATGTTATTCATTCTTTGGTTGCCATATGACGTTGCAACTCAGTGCACAATCATTTTAAAATTGAGGTAGGGAGGTATTTGTATAATCAATGAGTACAGCAAGTGCAGGAAAAGGATAGAATGGGGTGTCACACTCAAAATTCCCTTTGTGGGCAGGAAACACGTCTTATATCCTTAAAAAGATCTGTGCACATTGTCAATAAATCAACTTTTTCCTCTAGGTGACATGCTTAATAGGAACACATATTAACCTATTCCCTCATCTTTGATTATTATATGCTGAATACAAAAGGACAGCCTGAAAGTGCTGTAAGGGCTTCAGATGGACCAACCCTTACAATGCTGAAGGGGCTCACAGATGGCTGTCCTCCAAAATGCCCAAAAGGTTCACAGGAGAGCTGCCCACACTATATACCAGTTGTTACACTACATAACTTGTTTATAAGCAAAAAGCAAGCATACCTTATATAAAGCCAAGCATTTTTTTCTATTAGTATAATCCAAATCTTAAGAGTCTAATTATTATTAATCCAGCTATAATTGTTAATGAAAAAATAATAATACAGTTAGAATACTTCTATACAGAAAAAGGTCAATAACAATGATAAAACAGTTTGAACTGTTATTCACACATTGAGTTTTCTACCCCTTTTCCTGATGCTCATGCTTGCATTGCTTCTAGTTTCATTCTGGTGGTGCTGGGGTGTTAGGGTAAACTGGCAAAATCTAGAGTCCCTTCAGCAGGACCAACAGGATGTTCATGTTATTGCTTTCTTTTTCCTCACCTCAGGATCCACTTGGAATAATTTTTATATTTGCTAACACACTTCTACACCTTTGTTCTATCTTCACTCCACAGTACCTCCAAAAATACTGCATACATGGTGCCTTTTATGTATATTACACACTATTCTTTTCTTCTCTTTGTTACCTGTAAAGCCTCTAAAGGTTTGTCAGATCTAGTTCTGCATTTTTTTAACTGAGTATTGGTGAGTTGTTTATAGCCATGGGGTCTACAGTGCCAAGCCTGTGTGCCATCCCTTACTCTTCCCTGCCAGTACTCCTCCGTGCCGCATCCTGCACCTCCAGATATCAAGGCCTCTGCTGCTGTACCAGGCCTGCATTTCCCTACACTACATCATCAGTTTAGCATCATAAATGCCTCATTCTCTACATAGAAGAACTACTTGTTAGTGTTATCTATATAAAACTATGGTCATACCATAAAAAATTACACAAGGCAAAATTAATTAGCCACAGACACCTGGTCAATTAGAGAAACTGTTGTTACAGCCAAACCAAGTAAAATAAAGCCGCTGTCAGGTCAAGAAAAATTCAAAGAGAGCAAGTTTGGCAAGCATCTGTCCAAAAGCCTTGCAAATTCAGCCATTATTAGAAATGGCAATACTGCATTTCAAGTCTACATGGTTATAGTGTTCACCTACTTTTCATAGTTTCATTCTGATATAGAAAGCAATACAAAATGTATAACACTTTGTTTACCAAGTGCTAGCATTGTTCTCTTATTTCCGGCTCTAGACTGCTTTTCATTCTCTGTCAACAACACCGATGAAAAATTTAAAGAGCTTTTATTAAATAATCAATGTTAATCAGCCAGTAGGTGGAGCACAAAGCTTGTGCACATGTTGAAAACTAAGTACTATGAAAAAAATAGTAATGAGAATAGATTGGAAACTGATATAAATTGGGAAAGCATTCCCTTCTCCGGTAACAACAGATGGATAAGCTATTGCAAGGTAATTCAAAACGCTGAACCAAGATAGCTAACTGTAAGGTTTATTTTAACATGCACATAGACAATTGCATTTCCAGAATGAAAAAACTACCTGCAGCCAGTAACATCCCAGCAGAATGGGATGCACATTTTGCACTGAGCAATAACAGCAGGAAGTCTATAGTCCCCAGCAAAACTGACAGCTGGTATTTAGAAAGCAGTGAGTCATATAAACACAAAATATGATATCCTATTAATTTACATCAAGTATGTGCTTAGTCAGTAGCTCCTATTTCCAGAATACTGTTATTTAAACAAAATATCTGTCAGCTACTGCCCCAGTGAATATTTAATTCTTAATCTGATCTTGAAATTGCAACTTCACCTATCAGTGAGACAATAAAGAAATTACTTTCTTGATACTCAGGCAACTCATATAAAGCTTATCCATAGGTTAGGGATTTTTCTTCTGTTTTGAAGCATTGTTGTTAACACAAAAGTAAGAAGCTTGGTCAGTAAAAGAGATGCAAAGAAACAGATGGCATCAGATAGGCTGAAAAAGGTGTGTGACTTAAGTTATGAGACTTTTCTTTCCAAAGCTATACTACCCCTTTCCCGAGCAAGTGATGTCTTTGTCTGTTACTATTAAAGCAATTAACTGAGCACATCTTGTAGAAATTGAGTATTTTTAATGTTGAAGCTGCTGCATTTTAGAGGTATTGACAACAAATCAATATAACGCTGTCAGGGAAAATTGCATTACAAGTATATTTAGAAAATTCATTACAAGTACATGATAGATAGTGAAACAGTCTTAATGGAGGCCAGTACATAGTGTTGAACAATACAGGTCAATACTGGGCCTAATCCTGTTTAACATCTTCATTAAACATAGAAACACAGAATCACTTACGTGAGAAGAGACCTTTACAGTCATCAAGTCCAACAAAAAAACACAGCACTGCCAAGTCCACCACTAAACCATGACTTTAAGTGCCACATCTACACAGCTTTTAAATACCATCAGGAACAGTGACTCCACTACTTCCCTGAACAGCCTGTTCCAATGCTTGACAACCTTTTTCACTGAAAAATTTCCTAGTATCCAACCTAAACCTCCCCTGGCACAACTTGAGGCCATTTGCTCTCATCCTATAGCAGTTGTTACTTGGGAGAAGAGACCACCCCCCCTCCCCCCCCCGTTACAACCTCCTTTCAGGTAGTTGTAGAGACAGAGGCAGTCTCCCCTGAGTCTCCTTTTCTCCAGGCTGAACATCCTGAGCTCTGTCAGCCATTCCTTATAAGACCTGAGCTCCAGCCCTTTCCCCAGCTTCACTGCCCTTCTCTGGACACACTCCAGCACCTCAATGTCTTTCTTGTAGTGAGGGGCCCAAAACTGAACACAGGATTTGAGGTGCAGCCTCATCAGTGCTGTATGCAGCAGGACAATCACTGCCCTAGTCCTGCTGGACACACTATTGCTGATACAGGCCAGGATGCCATCGGCCTTCTTGGCCACTCGGGCACACTGCTGGCTCATGTTCAGCCAGGTGTTGACCAAAAATTATCTGGATGATGGGACAGAGTGTACTCGCAGTAAGTTTGCAGATGACACCAAACTGGAAGGAGTGATTGATACACCAGAGAGTTGTGCTGGCATTCATAAGGATTTCTACAGGCTGGAGAAATGTGCTGACAGAAACCTCATGAAGTTGAACAAGAGGAAGTGCAAAGTCCTGCACTTGGGGAGGAACAACCCCAGATGTGGGGGCCCTGCTGGACAACAAGTACAACAGGAGCCAACAACAGGCCCTCACCTTTACATGTGTAACAAAGCTAATGGTTCTTGGCTCACACACAGATTTGAGACATGACCTAGTGGTTGATTAATCAATTCCTACCTGCAAAACTGTCTGGGAAAAATATTCAGATTCAAGGAATCTTTTATTGTCAAACTACATTCCTCCATATATGCAATGACCCTTAATTTTTAATTATATTTCACATCTTATTAAAACTGTATGCACTTAATACCTTTCTAACATTAGATAGCTAACTCCTTCTCAGACTTGTCACACCAGACTTCCATTTGAACTGCTTATCATGCTAATAGTTATGCCATTCTCAGTTATCACAATTTGAAACAATTTCATTTTATGAATACCATACCTATAATTTTTAACTGGCTCTCCTGAGTAACTTGGATTTATACCGTGTTTCTTAAGGTTGCAATGACATACATATGGAAATGTATTTATGTATCAATGAGTATTAGCTTAACTACACCAGTCTGTCAAAACTATGCAGGCTGTCTGTCTTTTACATTAGAGTATAATATTTCAAGACCAGTAATACAATAAACAGTGTTCATCTGAGATGTGTAGTGTTTCAGTGGTACTGTTCCAGAAAACTAAATTAGATATTTAATTTTTCAACTGAGACTCAGTTTATTTTCTGCAAAGGTTGTGAGTCGCACAGTCTTTAATCTCTCCCAGGTGATTATATTTCCTCTTCCACTTTTCTTTATATTTCAAAACATGTGTTGACAGCATATACCGTCAAGCTAAAATGGCAGCATAAAAAATATATACCACCTCTCTTAGGAGTTATGAACATATGTCAATAAGTAAACATTGTACAACAGAAATCATCGTACACAGGAACTGTGGGGGATGAGTGTTAATGAGTTAACATGAGGCAGAGGACGCTGGCCTGAGGCTGGGGACTGGCAAGGAGGAACCCATCTGCCTCTACAGAATACACAGGCAAGTCTCCTGTACGTGTGAGCACAAGTCCAGTGTGAGGGAGAAAATCTATTAAAACTACTTACAGCACTTCACTGAAACATTTCAGTGTCTGATTTACTTAATCCATTTGTCACAGAATATTTCATGGCTTTGCATTCTCATGTATGCAGAAATACAGACTATTCAAAGGTCTGTTTAAAATGTCAGTACAGAATAACTTTATTATAAATATAATCCTGTACTAGAAAGATGTTGCTCTGTGTTTATTGGGAAGCGGGAGCACAAAGCCCCACAACGAAGGGGAGGCTGTGCAGCTGTTATGCTGTGCAGACAGAAAAGTATACACTTCAGAAGGAAACAAGAGTTTCCAGCTTCCTGGTCCTTTCTGTACAGCTGAGTGCATTTTTCACACACCCATTGAAGTTAATAAAAACCAGAATAATACTAGGAATGCAGATCAGAGCCACAAGACGGACGTGCTACTTACTTTTACTTTATACAATAAGAGGTGACTACAGTGAGTTTCCAAAAATTAGTGAGTAAATCAGAATATTGTTCTTTCTACATTTTATTTGTCCTATAGCAAGAAACTGGATTTATGAAACTTTTTATCCTAGACTCTGCTAGACCAAGGTGAACATGCAAATAGTAGAGATATATTGAGCTATCTCAAGGTTTTGACTTTTTTTTTTTTTTTTTAAATCTTCCAAGGAACCTTAGTTAGTTACCTTCTTCTTCTGTTTGTCTCTATCAAATATTTTTGTGCCTTACTCCGATGTAATTTCTGATCCTCTTTCAATGTCCGACGTTCTTCTTCTAAATCCTGTTCAAAATGAAATTTTAAAGCTCTATCCCTAGTATTGTGTTAAGGACAACAGAAACTGGATTGAACAGCCTGTTTGACTGACTTTAAATTTTTGATCGATTTTTATATTTCCCCTTTTCGGGAAAGGGTAAACGTTATTGATGAGATACAAAATGCTGATATGCCTTTTTTGACTAAGGATACAATAGTTGGTCCCATAATTGTATGTTATAATCATAACTAACTTTATGCTTATCCAGAAAAGAATGTAATTGCATATTACTGTTTAAAGGGATTTTAAGAGAAGCTTTCCACTCATCTTTCATGATGATCACCAGCTGAAAAATCTCACCTTTATTATGTTCATTTGTAGGGACATATTTCTGTAGTTATCTAAATCTGTAACATACGGACACATGTACCACAGGGAAAATGATTCAATAGCAAAAACACCCCCTCCACACATCTAAAGTATTAGTTGTTTACACTGAAATTGATTAACATTACTGCATAAAAGCTCTCCACGGAGACAAATCATTAGTGGCAGGAGGCAAGACTGATCTAAGTAGCACTTGGGATGGAAAACACAGTTCCCAGTAGCAGAGCCTCGCAGAAGAACGAAAACAAGAAAACTCCGAAGCTGCCTGAGAATTCGAATTTCCCACAGCAGTTTAAAACCCACGAAGTGTAAGTTTTAATTTAAGGCCACCCCTGAGGCGGTCCCTTACCGAGGAGCGGGGCGGGGGCTGGGCCACCGCCGCCCCTGCCCCACACGGGCTCCACACGGGCCCCACACAGCGTAGCCGACCCCGAGAGCCCGCCCGAGGCCCCGGCCCCGGCCCCGGCCCCGCACGGCTCGCAGAAGGATACCCAGGGGCGCTCCGCCTCCCTCCCGCGCTGTCCTGCGGGGCGCCAGGGAGGTGCTGCCCCCGCGCCGCCCCGCCGCCCTTCCCGCTGAGCTCCATCCAGCGCCCCGGGACCGCGGGCAGCGCCGGGCCCCGGCCCCAGCCCCGCTGCATCGTGGCAACCGGGGACGCCGCTTCCTTCGCAACGGGGCGGGGCCGCGGCGGGGAGCGGGAGGGGGGAGCCGGTTTGGCTGGCGTGCCTGGGCTTTCGCCAAGCCGGGAGCAAGGGACAGGGTGCGCCCCGGCACCGCCTCGCCTCGCAGGTCCTTGTCGGTCCCCGTGCCAGGGTGGAAGCCATGCTTGGGCACCTTGCTCTCTCCGTGCCTTCCCGTCCCATCAGGGACACCGGCGCCGGGCACCGCGCTGCTGTCCATCCCCTCTGCACCGCTGTAAACCGCGCAGTGCCACTTAAAAACCCGAAACGCACCCGGTATCCGAACGAAAACACGTCCTCGTGAGTTCAATTGCCGAGCTCTAGAGCTCTCTGAGGGTGCCTCTGAGACCTGTTGACGGTGAAGACTTGGAGTTACAGTATAAACTTTTTTTTACCACAGGATGAAGTCATAAGAACAACAACTAAAAAGTAAAATTGTATAAAATTTTATAGAAAATATTAAAAAATACATTAAATAAAGTTACACAAAGTAAAAAAAAAAAAAACAAAACCAAATAGTAATTTGCTCTTAAAAATGCAAAACTTTTTTTTTTTTTTGGCAAAGCAGGGTTGTCTTGGGATATTGCTCTGCCTTGGATGAGCTGTCAGCAACAGGCTAAATGCCTTGGTGATTTCCTGGCGAGACATTTCTTGGCTGTTGTGTTTCAGCTTAAACCAATTCTTCCCCTTTTTTTTTTTTATTTTTTTTTTCCACTGTGCAGCTGTTCTATGTCTCTGACTAGGAAGGTAAAAATAGTACTCGGCATTTGTAAAATACTTTTCTCCACAGACACCCCGTCCCCCAGCCCCCTTCCCCCCTATTTGTAGCACAGCTTGTGAAGTAGGTGTTACTATTGCCATTTTACAGTCAAGATCACTGATGGTCAGGTCGCCAAATGTGCATAATATTTATAATAGTTATAGATAGTAGTTATAATAGTTATAATAGTTTATAATAGTTATAATAGTAGTTACCACAGTTGAGAAATGACCCTAAAATGGAAGTCTTTCACCTCTAGTTCACAATACTAGCCCCAAATTCACCACCTCTTTGCCCCATCTGCTCACCTGTGTTGCAGGTAGAAAAGTGGTTGTCACTTTACCACCATATGCTTTCCAACCCACATAAACTTTTTAAAATCCAAGTTTGCCTGATAAAATACACTGTTTCATTTAGGATGCTTTCATTAGCAGAAGAGTTTATCAGTATGGAGAACTGAGTCACCCAAGCAAGACTGAAGTGGAACTGGGAAAAAACTGCAGAATTTGAGCCCATGGCACATCTAGAATATTCAAGTTCATGATCAACTCATGCTGGCAGATTTGAGCTTCTTTAGATTTATTGAAAATTTTGATCTAATACAGCACAACTTGCAGCTTCACCTTAAGATACTTTCTGAGATTTAGAAGTAAGAATAGTTTTTATATATCTTTCTCTCTTTCCCTTCTTTACATTTTTCTTACATTCTCATAGTCCTGTTTTATGGTTATTGGATAATTCCTCCTCATGGGTAACCTCACATCTTTCAGACTGTGGGATGAGAAGGTGACTAGCTGAGGACCTGTATTTCTGAGACATATGATTAATCTAGGACAGCAACTAGCCTCGTCTTAAGTAGTTACAGAATGGAAGGTCCAGCTCTGGCAGTTGGTTTGAAAGAAGTTTCATTATTTTACTCTGAGTTAGACACTGATATTCCAGTGAAGGATAAAGATCAGATCTTAAAACTTTGTGGGAGGGATTCTGAATTTATTACAAGTCTTATTCGAAGGCTGCAGCATAGCTGTGCTGCTGCAGAAACACATTTTTCTTTCCTTCTTTTTGCAGTGGGGGATTAATTTGCTTCATGCCCCATTCCTCCGAGCTGTGCATGTGACTGCATGGGAGAAGAAATTCAGTCAATATTCTCTGTATTTTAACCATCCCTTCCTGAAATCTGTCACCTCTGCCTATTTCTGTGCATAGAAAGAAGAAGAAAAACTTTTTTGTCCCTCTTAATGTCATGTATAGATAACCATGAAAATCTTTTCACCTTCCTGAGACTGAACTATGAATCAAAACTTGTGTCTTCTTGAGAGAGTATCAACTGATGCACTAGTCAAACTCTTGTAATTTTCATATTGGAAAACTATGATTTTCCATGTGGTACTTCAGAAAAAAATAAAAATGTGATTTTGAGAAGTACAGAATAATGAAAGTTGTTTAGAATTTCACAAGAAGCTGAATATGCTCCTCTCAGGTACACGTGCTTAGTACCCTTTAGCTATTAATTTTAAAGAAAAAATGGATTAAAAAACTGAATTAAATCTGTATTAAACTGACTTAAAACTGTATTAATCGTCTGCTCCCAAACGCTTTCAAATCTCTTCATAGCAAAAGCTATTGTGTATTCCAGCTTCAGACAGGGATGGAGATGAACCACCTTATCAAGACAAATTTGGAACATTATCTGGCTGTAGCCGGGTAAGGTGCTGTTGAACAGTGTATTCTGAATGTTCTTTAAACAGTGTATCTCCCAGTGGTACATTAGAAGATGAGGTTTCATTTATTCAGCCAGAGCACAGACAATTTAAATTCTTTAATAATTTTTTTTTTTGTTAAAATATCAGGTCCAGTTTTTAGGTACAAAAGTAGTGGACTTGGGTGTGTGAAAACTGTTAGTGCTGCATAGTGGTAATTAAGCTTATGTGGACTACATTTAATTTTCTTCTTTTTTTTGGGCCATTCTCTTGTACTTTGACATTCTTCAGGGATAAAAATCATTGTACTGAATGATTGTCTCACTCTCAGTACCTGTGTTCCTACAGGTGGTCTCAGACCACAAGACTCCTACTGTCCCCCCAGTAAACATTTTCTATGTAATACAAAGTACTAATTTAAAATAATGTTTTTCAGTTTTCTATTTTGAACTTGCTTTTATGACATATTCCAAAATTGCCTCCATGCCTGTCCTAGTGCACTACCACCACAATACAAACATCTTCATTTTAATGATAAAAACCTTTGTAAAAATTTGAAGACATCGATTAATACTAGTTTTTCTTTCAAGTAGCCAAGATCACTCATGCCAAATATATACCAATGCTCAAAAGTAGCATATAAGAAAATCTGTCAGAGTTTATCACAATAAAAATATATGGGTTTGATGTGTCATGTAGAGGTGATAAGCAGTAATTTCCCTCAGGATGCAAGAAGTAGTATATAAATTCTACTGTGCAGTTAGAATATGATTTATTAAATCCAGGCAGTAAAAGAGTGATGTGTTGGCTGCCCTTTGTGCTGTAGACATTCCCAAATACTTAGCTCAGGACTTCATTGTGTACAATCCTTTCCACAGAAATTTGAAACCCGTTTAAAACATTTGCATTTCTTCAAGTAAAAGATGAACTACCACTTTAGGGTAACTTCACTGATTTGTCTTAATATTTTTTTGTTCAGTTTAGGAGAGACTGTCATAAGTGATGGAAAGCACTGTGCATGTAAGGTAAGATTTTCAATTACTTTGCTTAGAAAAGGTAATGAATGTAACTGAATGATTTCTCAGAAAAGTGACAGATGTTTTAAAGATGTAGAGTGCCTTATTCAAGATAGATACAAACATACAGAAGAATCAGGTATTTTCAGATTCAGAAAAGAAACTACATTGAAATCGTAGGACTTCAGGATATTAGAACATTTTTGTGTTAATGTCTGCTATCACAACTCAGTTGTTAGGTCATATTTTTAATCTCATCTGCATGACTCTAAATGAAGAGTAACTATTGTTTTTGGCAGAGTCACAGTTTTTGCCTGAATTGCTGAGTTCACACTTAATCACTTGTTTCATGTTGGCTTTTGTTAAAGATAAATATTGATTAAAAATGTTTGCTTGAGAGTATTTAATTGAACATCTACTGAGTAGCTGTGATAATATCCTGGAACAAGCCATAGTTTCAAGTGATCTATTTATAAATTTCAAACGATCTGTTTATAACTCTTACATAATTTTTCCTCCTTTACTTTGTGCTTATTTCAAAATTAAAGAAACATATTCTTTTACTTTTCTACCATTTATTTCCAGGCACAAAATGTAATTATACTAGTAATTCAAAAACCTTTTTTGTAAAATCTCCTTGTTAAGAGTTTTATGTAATTTTTGGTTTTACTTTTTAAAAGCAAAAATCAGGAGAAAAACCTGTTAAGTGCTTTGCCAGGGCAGTGCCAATACCAGGAAGAAAAAAACTGTAGCAGGAAAGAACAACTATGTTGAAGATATATTCAAGTCCAAATAAGTTTTCTTCTTCATTAAAATTTGAAATGTCTAAGAATCCTATTTAATTTGAAAATACATCATATGAACATACTGCAAATGGTTTGCTGAGATTATGGAATCAACAAACAAAGACTCTCATGAAAATATGTTGTTTAGTCTTTTGTCAGTGACACATATTTCAGGAATTACTTTTAGCATTTCTTTAAGTGATGACTCAGAGGCACTCCCTTATTTTATGTCACATGACACCATAGAATAAAAACTATTAAACAGGAAAATATTATTTTAAATAACATTAATAGGCGTAACTACTTATACTAATGCTATTTTTCTTACTATTTCACATAATTGTGTGCCCATGAATACTGTATCTTTATTCTTTCCTCCATAAGAACATTTTAAATGCTTTTTTTGTAATGCTGAGTTTGTCTTTAAATCTGCTTGGGACTTCTTAAATGCATAGGTTAATAACTTATGCAGGTATTTCCCTGATCAGTGTCTGAGTAAATAATTTAGGGATTTTCAAGAGTAAAAGTATTTTGCTAATATCTGGTAAATCCAAAAGCCTGCTCCTTTCCGGTGAAAATACTCTGTCAACATTTGAGATGTTTGTTGGGTGTGGTGATTTCTAAAATGTGAGCTTCTGAATTGCAAGATTTTCACGTTCTTGCTTCCGGTTCACAGTGCTCACAGGCAGAATACCTCACCAGAAATGCTGGTGGTATTTTTTGGATTTATAGAGGTTATTCTTTACCCCTGACACTATCTTTTTCTTGTGAGGTATGGCTAAGCAGAAAACATCTAATCGGTTTTGGCCTCAGCTTTGTCAATTATCGCTTGACCAAGCTTTAAAGAAAGAGGTTTTGAAGGAAGATCTGTGGAGCAACCTACTTCATTTTGACAGGATGAGCTATTTTATATATGCTTTATGATCAATTTATTTCCCCCTACATTTTTTGGTACAACAGGATACAAGGAATGTTGGAGCTGTGGAGGGACCACTCAAGGCAGAAGAGAAAAATAAATCTGCAGACATTTCAAAACAAAAAGAACCATGCCTTGTACCATGTGATGCTCAAGCTAAAATTTTACGAGGGGAAAAACATTACATGTGCAGTATGTACTCATAAAAAATACTTTTAGTGATGAGCTATGCAATGTCATGCTATGCAATCCTCTGCTATGCTACGTTATTCTGTACCAATTTATCTTTTAATCTTCTTGAGCACATGTGGCAGCCTTTGAACCTGCTGCCCAAATTCTGAGTATTGTTCAGAAAATTTGGGGTGCCCTTTTTTTGGGATGCAGCTGGTGTGGCAAAGTTAATCATGGGTGAAGACAGACAAATCTAAGCAGCAGCACAGCTCACCTAGGTCTGTGTTACCTTCTGAACGTCAGTATCTATCTCCATTAGGGAGGAAGAGCAGGATGTCTGTCCCTCATTTAAACATCATAGCTAGGTGTGGGGATGTTAAGTGGGAATTAGCCAGTTAGTTTGTTATTTAGTTAGTTACATGGGAGTAAATCTGTACTTCAGTTTACCTTTTATACATGCATACACAGGGCACTCTCTATCACTACCTTGATAAACTACACAGCAAGTGATATAATCAGCCTCAGAAAACAGTTGTATAAATTCTTGGTTTTCACATATGATTTTTTAGTATATATTATTAATTATCTGTCCAGATGACGATGATGATGATTTTATTTTTAGCATCAGGGCAAAAAACAGAAGTAGCACAGTGAATGAGCAAATGTAGGATGATAGGAAATGTTATATATCTGTCTTTTATCATTTGCATTTATATTTGTGTGATATCCATTAACTGGTCATCCAATTTGCCCAAGGATAAGATGAAATTCTTCTTCAAAACATAAGAAGAGCCATCACTTCTTAAGATGTCTTTACTGCAATTAACAAGTCTGAAGTTTTTAGCATTTTGACTCTAGTCTGTGGTCTCTGTACTACTTTCATTTCACTTTCAGGTGCCATAAGGTAAAACACCTTCACTATTTGCATAGATATCATAAATAAGTGTGTTGTCATCCGGTCAAGAATAATTCTAGATTTATGATAACAAAGTGGATGAACATATTTCTTTTGAAGGAAATTTGCAGGACTCTCTTGTTGAATATGCAAGAAGTACGCAAAAACTGGTAAGAGACATGATGGATGATCAACAGTCTTCTTTGGACTACCTTTCTAGTCAGGTACTTTTTTCTTTATCATTAACGTTTGTATTTGTTATTTCTCACTACAGGTGTTGTTTATCTGAGGAAAAATAAGTATTATTATTGTCATTAAACCAGTAGAATTAGAGACCCTATCACCATTCCTTGTACCTTGGGTAGGGTGTGAGTTCCATTTCTACAAGGAGTGATAAGCACCACTTGTTTTACAACATAGTGTCATACATGGCAGTTGCATAAGTGGAGGACTATTCCTTCCCATTAGTTGCCATCTCCAGTCCTGTTGTATTTGTGCAGATAACATATTACACTATTGTTAGCTCTGATAGTATTTTACAAGCACTTTGCATCACTCAATACAGATAAAAAGCTTTAATCAAACTGAAGGACTTTTTTTTTGAATCAACCGGAATTGTGCCTAAAAACGGTTTTGGATGAAAAAAGTAAAAAAGAAGATCGATTTGCCTAATAAAGGTACAATTTACTAACACATCACAAAAAACAAACTTCAGATTATATTTACTAGGAGTAAAAAAAAAATCTTTAGAATGTAAAATTCCTCATTGCAACCTAATTAAAGATCTTTTATTTGAATTTGCAGGTAAATGAACTCAAGAACAAACTTGTTCTTTTGAATGCAGCAGTTTTGAGAAAGCATCTGGATCCACTTCCTTACAAAGCAGTTCAATCTCATGGTAAATATTTTTCAGATATAGTCTTGACACCTTCCCTTTTTGCTTTTGTATCTTGACAAGAAACTAATTAAAGCAAAAGTAAGGAATTGTAACATTGACATTTATCCCGTGTTAGTAGTATAAAAACTCTGGAAACTTTATGAACTGTTTAAAAATGTTGTCATAAATGCTGCTTTAAATAATTTGTAATTGACAATTCCAGGCATCCTGTTTAGCATGTTGTTGATTTTTATGCAAAATACCAGGTTATGATTATCTGTTAATAAGTAATCTAATGTTGCTAAATGGCATGTTCTTTTGCAATGAAATAAAGTGTACTCTGCATCTGCAATATCCTTCTTCAAATAGGATGTAAGTCAACTGTTCACTGGACAGTTGATTTTCTTTGTAATGTCCATCCAAACTAATGGAAACATTATGTCTAAGCAGCCATGCTGGTTGTGGAAACTGCTTCTTTGAGTATATTTAACATGTACCTGGCTTAACACTTAGAGACAAATAGTTTTTCATGTATACATTATGATGAAAAGGCTTTTACAAGTATAAATACAAGTGTCTGTAGGAAAAAGATACAATTTCCCAGAGAATATGTCTTTTTCTCAGTACAAGTGTTATAAATAAAATGTAAAAATTTGTAAAATTACCCAGATACATAATCTTTAATTTCTGTATCATATCTATTAAGATTAGAAAGAACTTTCTCTATGCAGTGTAATTTATACTTACTTATGAGCTTAATGGAGATCAGAGAATTTGAATTTACAAGATAATTTCATGACAAAACATGATTTTAAAACTTGCATGAGAAAAAATGCTATTTTAAATCATTTATATGTTACCAAGAATAGTAATATTTCTGTGCTTGATCTGTATTTTTAAAAAAATACATTTTGCTCATGAATTTCATCAAATACTTTTTTTCTCTAGGTTTGGACTGCACTCATATTAAAGATACCACAGGTTCAGTTTCAAAAACTCCATCTGGTCTGTACATTATCCATCCAGAAGGATCAAATTATCCTTTTGAGGTAATACATTTATCTCTCAGGATAATCACAATTTGCTTGAGAATATGCACTTAGAATATTTTTATTAGATTTAAGGTGTTTTCCTTGACAATTTCTCAACGGATGAATAAGAAATGTAGTAAATCCTCTGCATGTGTCTACTGTTACTATAATTTTGACAAGTTTCTCATGTTTTACAAAGAAATTTAATCTCTGTCATAAGAGCCTGTTGTCAGTTTTCATATGTAGTGAAAAATGTACCAAAGAGGAAAACCCAAGGTACTTTCCAGCACCCCTTCTGGACATTTACAAGTGCTGTTCTTTTCTATGTTGGAGATGGAAAACTGAAGAGCCAATTATTCTGCTGTATAGCATTGCCTTCTCTTGTGGTGTGACTCCAATGCCTATAAGCATCTAAATATAGGGGCAGATGTACGTTATTGTGAGGAGCAGGTGCTTAGCTCTTGTCTCAGTATCATTATAAGCCAGTCTTGAGGCAGAGAGGCATCTAAAATTTTAGTTTTCATATCCATTTTGCAGGATATATATTCTTAAGACAAACTGCAGCAATCATGCTTCCTATCACCACCTGCACTTTATGTTATTGCTGTGAGTTATGGTGTTCATCTAGAAGAGAATTTTGGGTTAATTTCCTCAGACTCAGGACATTCACATCCATGCAAACACAAGGAATATTTTGTTTTATGTCTTTATTTCTGTTTCAGGCTGTTCTATCTAGAGAAGGCCTTATGTATAGTGGAAAAGCAGATATGGTACTTTCAAACCTTTAACTTTGCAGTTCATGCTGGAGTCATTAGCTTTTGAAACAGAAACATGACATTTAGGTCAACTAATAAATAGCAAAGTTTAATATCTAACTTTATAGTCTTATTTTATATATAACAAAGGAAGGATGAATCCCTTTACCTCTAGCCAATTGGAGTCCTTCAAAATGCTACAAAAAAGGAGATCAAACTGATTAAGAAAAGGCTTCAGAATTATGCTGGGATATCAAAAAAAAAAAAAATGGACTGCAACCCCCGATACAAAAACCTGTCATTCTCTCTCTACAATGCAGTCAGCTCAGGAAAACGGTCTGTAACTCATCAGCAAGTTCCTCCCACATAAAAGAAATGCAGAGACATGTTGCAGTGTTCACGGAACAACCATATTTATAGTATAAAGAAAATGCTGTCTGCCTCACCGCAGGATGAACCATACCAAAAAGTGCATTTGTTTCAGAATTTCTTTTAGATTGAGGGGAATTCCATTGAGGAAATATTCATACCTTACCCAAATTACTTGTCTCGAGAGATGGTATAATTATGTGAGAAAAGTGATTTCTCAGTTCACTTTTAGGTTTTGACAAATAAATCTGAAATGATAAAATTTCTTTTCATTCAAAATATTTTTGCCACTTTTCCACATTTAAAGGTACTTCCAGAATCTGAAAATCAGTTATATGAGTGGAAAGGTTCTTTAAGGAGTACAAGAAACAAAAAAGAAAAATCATAATAATTTGATTAAAAGAAAAAGGTAAAAATAAATAATGAAAAGAATATCTGCAATCATGAAATGAGTGTCTCATTTCTTGTCTGGTAGATGTTGCACAGAACTTAAAAGACAGGGCCAAAAAGTTGTCAGAGAAAAATATGTAAAATATGTGTTCTATAAAGAATGTTATTTTAAGGAGAACTATTTTATGCAAATTCTTTCATGTGTGGAAGCATAAAAAAGGTAGAGGAAATGATAAATGAACAAAAATATCAAGACATTAAAACATTAAAACATAAACAAGAAATTATAATGCATTTTTTAGAGGCTAATAGCCAAGAATTCTGATATAAACAATTTATTTCAATGAGGACCTTTTCAGCAATAAGCTGCCCTTTTAATGTAACAGAAACTAAAGGAAAATGTGTTTAGAATCATTTGCATGAAGATACCAGTTTAATGAAGAAAACAAATATTAAACAACTTGATCCTATTCTCATGTTTTCATGTTTAAAACCTCATATTGTCAAAAGTGAGTATAGTTTTTGATGCTTATCTTGGGCTAATTGAAACCTGAATTCCAGGAGCAATAAAAATATCCAGTTTCAGTGGTATTGGCAGGTTTTTGGCAGCTCAGAAAGTTAATTCCAAATGGGCTTTTGTCTGAGCATTTAAACATGAGGCAATTAAAACCAATTTCACTTTTGGAAAAATTAATCATGATCAATTTCTGATACATTTTTCAATTAGTGAAATTAGATCAATGATATTTGTAAGGTGGATCAGACAAACTAAACAGTTGTTTGGAATATACCTCTTATGCACACTGAAGATGGAAAGAGGAGAAATATTCAATGGAAGCATTCTCCTGCTCATTTAATTTAATTTGCACCTGGCACAATCATGCCCCTCATACCTTGCATGATATGAGACATAGAGCAAACTGTAAAGTCTTATAAGACTTTTCAATTGCAACATTTCTAGCCTATAAGGAATTAAGAAACTACACAGCTATGACTGTATTTCTCTCTCTCTCTCTCTCTTTATCTATCTATCTATCTATCTATCTATCTATCTATCTATCTATCTATCTATAATCTATCTCATATTTTACTTAGCTGCTGTTTGTATTGGTGCTGTATTTAATTGGCTGATGACCTCTCATGTAGAACAAAATCTGCTCCTTCTGAGAATTATCAACACTCCCACTGAGTTATATTGGACTGAAGATTGCTGTTGTGGTCAAGTGGGCTCCTCTTAGTATTTCTGACTCATAGTCAGAGGAGTAGCCAAGGATGCAATCATCTTCTCAAGACAGCAGATGAGGCAATGGGATTATTTTGAATGACTTTTAGGTATTCGCATTTAAATATTCTTCTGTATTTCTTTTTATTCCTGTTCCACTCTCCCTGGGTGACTGAAATAAGCATGTGATTCTCCAGGGAATAAAGCCCACAAGTCTCTTTCGTGCACATGACCCTTACTATGATTCATTTAGTATTTGTGTTGAAAGGATTGCCCAAAGCATCCAATGGCATTGGCTTACTTGAAGATCTAAGATTCCCCAGGTTATATTAGACCACATTGCAGCTCTGTCCTGTTGCTTTCTTGGTGTTCATTGAGAGGCTCTGAATATGATGTTGATGCGTTCCTGCCAAGGAACAAGTCTGGTTTTGTGAAAAATATCTGGCTAGTACAGGCAATGGGGGGGAACATATAACACACAGACTGCCACAAATTTTGCTGAGGGTTAAACTGAATTACACCTAGATTCTACTTTTATCAACTGGCTAAGATTGCAAATCTCTCTTTTCTGAAATATGTTTCATTGTGTACTTTCCCTGTAACATCAACAAAAATTTCTTTACTCCATCACTTGTGCATCTGCTTAATGTTATGACAGCCAACGTTATATTCTGAACTTACTTTTGTTATCACAAGTAGCTCCATAGCTATAAGCATTTTCCAGGTTAATTCTCCTGATATTAATTACATTAGGAGGCACTTACCAATGAACCTCTGTTTTTAAACACTCATTATGTATAGTATCCCTAGAATTACTTTGAACAACTTAGGTGGTGTAGTGTCTAAAAGAGTGAGAAACAAAACAGTCTTAAAAACACCTTCCCCCCCCCCCCCCTTCCTTCCATGTATTCCCTCCTCCTCCTCAGTGGTGCAGAGGGGTGGGGAACGGAGTTTACAGTCAGTTGTTGTTTCTGTCACTGCTCAGAGAGAGGAGTCCTTCCCCTGCTCCCGTGGGGTCCCTCCCACTGGAGACAGTCCTTGATGGACCTCTCCGTCGTGAGTCCATCCCTCAGGCAGCAGTTCTTCCCAAACTCCTGTCCCATGGGTCACTCCTCCATGGGGTGCAGTCCTTCACGAATGAGCTGTACCCACATGGGTCCCCCACAGGGGCCACAAATCCTACCTGGGAAAAACCTGCTCCAGTGTGGGCTGCCCTCTCCACGGGCTGCAGATCTCTGCCAGGACCCTGCTCCATCTTGGGTTCACCTTTATTTAATTAAAATGTTTTCTTCATAACAGCTCCTTCAAGAATGCTTGAAATCTGAATCTGAATTCTGAAGTTACATCTATGTCTATTTTTAGGTTTTTTGTGACATGGATTTTCGAGGAGGTGGATGGACTGTGGTTCAGAAAAGAACTGATGGAATCATTCCATTCCAGAGAACATGGTCTGAATATCTGGATGGATTTGGTGATCTTACTGGTATTAATTTTAAAAACTCTAAAGTGCTTCGTATCCTACATTTATGCTGCCTCTATGTGAGCAACATTCCACTAAATTGTGTAGGAGTTTTAGTAGTATAAAGTTCTCGTTTCTTAAGTCTTATTTTTACATAAGTATTTTTTTTATCAAATCTGTTGTATGATCTTCTCAGTAATGACTGTGACCCCGCTAGAGTCTTTAGCCATTGCTGTCTCACAGGAGGTGTTTAAAATATGATATTCTCTGCCTGAAATAATGTATAGATTGTATTTGCTCTCTTTTCAGATTAAAAAAAATAGCCTATTCAAACCAAATAGTTGTTTTGAATCACATTTGCAAAATATTTCCTTAAAGGAGAGAAAAATCAGTAATATTTCACCATAGGACAAGCAAAGTTAGAAACAGAATGGAAATATTTCAATAGCTAATGACAACACAATTGTGATAATAATTTTTTATTTCCACCTTTCATCCAGCAAGTCTAAACCCATTTGCTTTATCAGAAGTTTATCTGGGATTGCAATGGAAGCACATAGCTTTTCTGTACACAAAAGCACAGCTCATATGGGGCAACAAGTGCGATTTACGGAGGCAGCAAATCCTGAGAATAGGGTTTGTGTTTTGTTGTGTTTCATAGAATGCTAACATTCATCATTTCTCAGTACTGCCCTTAGGAATGCTGAACTCTGTTTTTGCAAGTGGATCTTTAGCACAACCATTTTTCTGTGGTTTCCTAAGATATATTGCAGACAAATGTTTGAAATCTATCATGTGGACAATTTTCTAAAAAGTACCATAGAGAAAAAAGATGATGCCCACATCGAATTCTTTCCATGGATTTCCTAAGGAAGTAGGAAAATTACTCTGTTCCTTCATTAGTCTTTTAAAGGAATATAAGCCTATCATACAACTTTTATTACATTTGGTTGAGGAAGAAAAGTAGAAAAGAAAGAACAATAATTTTTTCTTTTGCAGTTTCCATTTCTAGACTATATATTATATTTCTGTTTAAGGGGAATTTTGGCTTGGACTAAGGAAGATTTTTGACATAGTAAATCAAAAAGCCACTAGTTTCAATCTTTATGTGGACTTGGAATCAGAAAATGACAAGCATGCCTATGCATCATATGATGGATTCTGGATAGAAGATGAAGCATGTTTTTTTAAGATCCATTTGGGGCATTATTCAGGAAATGCTGGTAAGAACTTCCTTCTTTAAAGTATTTAAAAGTAGCTGGTCCCTTTCTTAATATGAAAAAATGCATTCAAAAGAGTAATAATTAAGATAACTTTTAAAAAATTATTTATAATGTGTTTTTCTCTGGTGCATAGTGAACATTTATGCAGATAAATGGTGATGATATAGCAATTTTGGTTATGCCAACATTAATCTTTACATAGTAGGAAATCACTTTATCGCTTCAATGTCCTTAATGGAGTAACTGAATAAACTCTTCTTTAATAAAGATGAATTAAGGAAGGATCTTTAACAGATTCAAGTCCATAGGATATATATAATAAATAAGGGATTTTTTAGGTGTTAGTGTTTATCTATCTAATGGTACAGTTCTTTATATGTCTATTATCTCATCTCAGATTTGCTGATGTTAGTGGAAGTCTTCCTGATGATGCTTTGGTTAATTCAGAAGAGCCCAGACAGTCATGCACAAAGGGTAGAGAAAGAAACTGAGTGAACAAAGTTGGTCTACAGTGTGTAACAGTTACTGAGTGCTACATAGACACAAATTAATTTACAGTTTCAGACCTCTCTTAATAGCTAAGTGTGCAAAGGTTTTCATTAAATATTGCATGTCTTACTGCTTTTTTCTCTTTTTTTTTTCACATTTTAGTAATATGCAAGAATGTTCCTTATTACCAATGAAATAGCTATTCTCTAAAGGTGTTGGTGCTTTACTATACCTGTATTTGTAAGATAGTGTATTTGTATTTCTTTAGTAAGACAACAGAGCCAATAATCACTGACCTTTGAGTTTTAAAATTCCATCTTTTCTCATTAGTCTCTCTGGGACTTTGGACGCATTACTGGAAAATCTTAAATTACAACCCTTTTTGTTTCCTTTAACTTTTCTTCCTCTGTCTTTGAGGACAGAAGCCTTTACCTTCCTAGCCAGTATGCACTGCTAAAAGCAACAACAATATAAAGATGTTGTTTCATTGAATTTCAACTTCCATATTTCTCAGTATTTTATTCTTTTTCTTTGCCTGCTCATTATCTGGTGTCTTGAAATGTTTTTGAAGAATTCTATTTTTCTAATAAATTCAGAGGAAAAGTTTGTGAGATATGCAACAAGTAAGAAATGATCTTCCATAAATAATTTTTTTATCCTTCTGTTCTATCTGTTGTGCTTAGGTGATGCATTTAGAGGATATAGAAAAGAAGATAACCAGAATTCAATGCCTTTCAGCACTTTTGATGTTGATAATGATGGATGCAGGCCAGTATGCACTATTAAAGAACAGCTTGTAAAGAGCTGCAGTAACTTCAGTGATAGCACTGGATGGTGGTTCAGCAAGTGTGGCCTTGCAAATCTTAATGGTGTTCATCGCTACACAGGTAGATTTCTTGCAACTGGGATTCACTGGGATACATGGAAAATGAAGAATAAACCAGTCAAAATTAAATCAGTTTCAATGAAAATTCGGAGAACCTATTATCCATATTTCCATTAGAAATATATCTCTTCTGGCAATTATGTGGAGTAATGTATCATTGCAATCATAAATACCTTTCATCTTCACTTGAAGAGTTCAGTCAAAACTTTATTAGGTATTTCTACAATACAGTTACTAATTTTTATTGGGAAATGTCAGCATTTGTAGTGTTCCCGCTTGAGTAAGAAGGTCCTAAAAAGAACTGGGTTTTCAGAAAAAGGATTAAGCTTAGTTCTTGTCAGCTTTTATTCAACTTTTAATTTTATTTACTCTTAGGCAATCTCAGAACCAGCAGAAAAAATTATAAAAAGAAGTGTAATGATGACCTCTGAATGTACTTTTTCTATGCTCTCTGCATATCTGAATTTCTAAGAAATTGCAGCAAATTTTCTTTTAAAAACCTATGTACCTGCCATTTCCATCATAATATTTTGGAAAAATATCTTTTCTTCACCTTAGGTTAATTTTTCAGAATCAGCTCTCCTTTTTATATTCTTTATCAGGCAAGTTAAAAATTGTTGCAATGTATATATAGAGTTCAGTATACCCTCAGGTCCTGATCTTTATACAAGTAAGGTTGATACTGAGATTCAAGAACTATGGTCTATTTTGTATTTAATTTGCACAGTCAATATGTTTCATAATCCAGTTTTTACTCTACCATTGTCTATTTTACAGTTCACTACGAATTAAAAACTTTTTTTAAAGAAAATGCATAGCTTTGGAATTTTAATTTTTGGATATATGGGCCTGATCTTATGTTTTTCATTCTGATTGTCATTCACTTTGTGAATGATCATATGGTAATGAACAAAACCAATTTAAGTTGTATAAGTGCGTTATTAATTCTTTGAATTTCTGTCAGTAAAAATAAAATAATATCAATAAAAATGTGACTATTGTCAGTACAGCAGTGTTTCTGGAACCTGGCATCTAATCTGCAGCAGCTAGGCATGGTATTTCTCATCTTTGCTTCAGTTTCAGTAGATCAGCTCTGTAGTAGCACGTGGAATGAAAACAGCTAAAAACTCTGTGAGTTTCCCCTTTGCTATTTTTTATTTAGACCAAACATTAATACAGTGAGCAGAAACCATCATCAGTTCAGAACCTCAGTGGTTTAGAACTTCTTCCCAAAGATATACATAGCTATAGGAGGAAATGAAGCTTTTCATAGGGTATGTTACAAGCTTAAGAGAGAGAAAACATTCCTCTTTTATTCTGTGCTTCAGTACTAGTCTTTAACAATTGGATGTAAAAAGTTGCTAAAAGCAGAAGGCTTCTCTCTGCTAGAGAGAAATCGGGGGCTATCCTTATCGGGGAAGAGGGGCTGCAAGAGAAACAGGGTAGGAAGTAGCTTGAAGAAAAATATCACAGGCCCTGTAGAGGGACTATGAGAAAGGAGATATGTCCTGCTCTTGGGGGAGACTGAATTTTCTGAGCGTGGGGTGATTTTGTTGTCAGACACTTTAGTCTTTGAAATTAGAGGTGAAGAGACTGTATGTAAACCTTGTTTAGCCCTCCCTCTCACTCCATATTTATTAGGAATGCAATCTTTTTGAATGGCAACATGGACCCAGCAGACCTATAAAGGTAGATACTAAAATGAAAGAGCTTCTGCACCAAGATTAACAGGCATTAGAGCTTAAAAAGAGTATTAATCCTGGCTGCAAGCCTGGATGGTGTCATGCTATTAGGGCTCTTATGTCAGAAAGAGTCCTCAGGCTGCAGTACAACAATCCTACTGGAGAATGCCACTGGCTAAATTTCATGAAAATTTAATGGCTTTAATGAAAGCCTCAGACTTTGATGATGGGGCCCCTGTTCTGACAACCAGGTCCGAGCCTGCAAGCAGAAAGGAAGGGAGAATCCTAAGTAGGGATTCTGGATGCACAGAGCTATATTCTACTGACACCCTGAGGCTGCTTGTGGCTTAATTAGAATCCCTGATTAAAAATGAAGGTGACAAGTGAAGATTGCAGATGTGTGCTGGCAGATACTACCACGATTAATTATCAGGTTTAATGTCCCCTTTGCCATCATTGGTTAGATTAGCTGGCAGCAAGTAATCGCAGTGGAGATGGGCCTGGAAAAATAACTAAATCTTGAAGGATCATCTTGCAAATAGGCATTGCATCTTTAAGTCAAGTCAAATTGAAAACCTATACAAAAAATGAATTGAATTCTCAATGTCAGTGGTGGGGCGAGGTTTTGAATTTTACAGTTCTTTGAAAGATAAAAACATTTCCAAGACTATTTGCAGACACTTGCTTTAAACTCAATACATATGCTTTAATACCATTAGGTACTGCTCTACTAGCAAGGCTGCAGGTAGACACTATGTTCTCTGTGGCTTAGAGTTCTCTCCCTTTGTAGATAAAATGAATTTATTTTGCCCCAGGCTTGACTTGTGTCTTTGTTGTGCTGTGAGAGCTGGATCTGCAGCATTAACTGCAAACAGGATGAAGTCCAAATTGCAAATACTAGTCAAGTTTTAACTCCTAGAAATCTTCCAGGTATGAGTTTTCAATGTAATATTCTCAATCAAAAGATGGATAATGCTTTAATTCTTTTTTATCTACTAGTCATGATCACACTAAATGCTTCTGTGGCACCAAACCAAGTAATTAGATAATAATATAATTTAATATAGTTTAATGATTTTTTTTCCTTTCATGGAGGTTTCTATGAAAAACTGCTGAGCATAGGAATCTCTTAGTTTTATTATCATTTGGATGTTCTGAAATGTGAGTGTTGGTTTAGTCTAGTTTTGTTTTAAAATTTAGCATGTGCTTAGAAAATCAGAGTGCTAGAGATTAGTTGGCAGCTTGCCTATGCAAATCTGAAATACAGCAATGACAAGAGAACATTTTCCATGTGATAGATGGCTACTGTCTTCAAAGGTTCATTCCATTTCCACTAAAACAACTGTGAAAACAAATTTTTACTTAAACACATAGAATTTACAAGAATATTAAACTGTTTCAGAGGCCTATGTTCTATATTTACAGCTGATGATTCCCAACTACCACACATAAGATTTTTGTGGCCATATACTTACGACCAGTAATCAGTTGGTCATTGCCCAAACAGTCTTATTTCGACTATAATATAAAGGAACATGTAGGGTGTACCATATTAAGAGAAACTGATTGAGTGTTTCAAATAAAGGGTATCTTGGTTTAAATGCTCTTAATATCTACTCCAGGAATGATACTCTAAGCTATGAGAAGTTGTATTCACAGGACATGCAATCTCTGATGCTATGAAACTACATTTCTTTAATTTTCTTTTCCCCATAGTATATCTTTAATTTGTAAGTCTCAGTTTGGTGAACTCAAATTATTTAATCATTTGACCTTTCTGGTCACAGGAAACCTTTCTGGGGATTTTAGTTTTGTTTTGCACCGCTCCCCCTGGAGCATGCCCTGCACTGTCCCATTGTCAACCCAAAAGCCAGCAGAGACAATCCATTGGCATGGAAGGGGTGCTTTGTGGGATTTCTGTTGGCATGGCTGCAAAGAGAAAGTAAGTTATTTACAAAAGGGGTACTGGAAACCTGCATACATATTTCCAGGCTAAGTATTGATCTTCCAGTTGTTTTAATCCATAAAGACAGGCTGCACTTCATTTTGCAGCTCATTGTAAAATGAGTTAAAATTGAGGAAAGGAAGGCATCCTTGGCTTTCAGCGGACACAGGTTTTGCTGACATTGTCTATATCCATCGACCAGAAGTTAAGTTGTTACTGTACAACATGCTCTAATGAATACTTCTTATACCAAACAGTGCAAATGACACTGTATTCTGCAGGACTGTCCAAAGATACAATTCACATGAAGAAAGGAATGGTCCTTTCATCACAGAAAGCTTTTTTGCTCCATCATTTCAAATTTTCAATTTCTCTCTGTGTGTGCATGTGTGTGTGTGTGTGCGTGTAAAAATCACACACGTGCAGACAAACCTATGTACTAATGTACATTTCAAATGCAACTTTCAGCGAGACAGAAGGCTGCTAAGACCAGTACCAAAGACGCTCCCAACCATTTATTTTCCACGTGTTTTCCTCCATTGCCTCAGCTTCTCCCCAGCCTTATATGGTCTGACAGTTCCGGGTTTTTGTGGTTGCAGCGGCTGTCCTTGGCAGGGGGCTCACAGGCAAGGCTGCCTAACAAAGACAAGCTCTCAGAAGCAAATATCAGGCTCAGCTTTGAGTCCAGAAAAGCTCTGTTATAACAACCATTCAAAACTGACAGGGTTGTTTCAGGTACACCCCTTTTGTCCCCTGCCCAGGGCCCGAATCCCGGGTGCTTCCAGACCCCAGCAGGGCCGGGACTGCGCTCAGGGCCGCGGGCGCCTCGCGGGGACAGCCGCCAGGGGGCGCCAAAGCGCCGCTGTGCCCCGTCGTGGGGCGGGCCCTGCGCTTCCCGTCTGCCATGGGATCCTGCCTTCCGCTTTCTTTCTCCTTTCCCCTTCCCGTCTTTCTCTTTTTCTGCTTCCTTCTCCTGAGTGTATTTTGCCTACAGTCTCCTCCAGCTGCGATGTCACGTGTTACCTCCCTGCATTGCTCAGCCCAGGACGCACGGGATGGCAGGAGGCACAGCATGTCCTGGGCTCCCCTGGCAGCCCAGAACTGCGGTCACTGCTGTTTGCTTTCCATGCGAAAACCCTCAGAGCATGCACTGCCTGTCAGGACTTCCGTGTACTGTGGTTTTCACACTTTTTTTTTTTTTTAAGGTTTTTGTACTATACTTTGTGGGGAATTTTCTATTTAGCACTGTGGAAGAGGGGCTCATGGCAATGAATCTTTGCACATAAAACGTTTGCTAAAGACAGTAAAAGTTTGCATGTATTCCACAAAGACTTGGATGGATTCATGGGAGATGAATGTATAGAACCATTAAGGTTGGAAAAAAACCTCCAAGGTCGTTAAGTCCAGCCATTAACCCAACCTTCTAAGGTCCACCACTAAACACGTCCCTAAGCATCACACCTACACATTTTTTTTAACACTTCCAGAGACCGTGATTCCACCATTTCCCTGAGCAGCCTGTTCCAATGCTTGACCATCCTTTCAGTGAAGAAATTTTTCTTAATATCCAATCTAAACCTTCCCCTGTGCTATTATGTTCACAGACATTGACACTAGAATAGGAAATGCCTGCACCAGAGGTTTCTGAAGGCTGAGTCTTGTTTTGCCTTGATAGCTTCCGTAGGCATCTGCTATGGGCTCCCACCAGGTGTGAGGCTTGCTTAGATGGACCTTTGGATGAAGATTGTGTAATGGGAATGTGTAGGGTGGGTAATCTCTTTCTGTAAGTGTGCAGAAGTTGCATTTATAGAGAGAGATGTGAGAAGGACTTCCTAGTTAAGGTGGGATGGATAAGCTTTGGCTGTGGCTTAACATCACTGTGCTTAACTCCCCTTCTGCTTGGGTGCCTGCCAGACCGTTAATTCCTCTGATGCACCTGGGTTTTCATGCAGAAGTAACACATGGCACTTCCTAGGCAGGCGTTAGAGCATACTTTGACCAGGTGCTGGTCAGAATGCTTGTCAGACCAGGACTTCTGCGTTCACCATGTACCCACACCTAAGTGTAGAGGGAGAAAATGTTACCCTCTCTGTCCTTGTACCTCTTTTCCTGGCCCATGTACAAAAACATAGCTTTGTGTCTCTCAGCTGAAACAGGGATGGGGAAACTATGAGATATACAGGAAAATGAAGTAGATGTTTCCAGTCTTAGCTATTTTGTGATATGTAGCTGCAGACAAAAAATGTCAAAATCCAATTAATTTTCTACAATGAACAGATATAAAATAGAAATTATTTTTTCTTCTTGTATTTTTTTGGTTGCAAAACTAAATACATGAGTTATGACACTGAGAACCCATCACAGGAACACCAGAGTGTTTAAAAAATAAGGTTCCATTTTGTATGTCTCCTGCTTGTGACAACAGATTCATTTTTATATTTGCAGCTATTTCTGCTGCATAATATTCAATAAGGTCCTGGATTGTTGCAAGGTTAAATATTTTTCAAACCTTTCTAGCATTCTGATTTAATTCTGATCCTACTACATAGATTGGCAGTCCACTAAAATGCTGAGAAATAAACGGAATTCAGCAGGCCAGAGTACAAAAGCTAAGAAAGTCCAAGTAATATAAAAGAATAATTTATACAAAGCCTGTTAGCTTTTACAATTTTAATAACTCCTTTCTTATTAGGAAATTGCAATCAGAAGAAAAAGCACATTCTATTTTCTAGTGAAATATTTGAAGGAATTAATCTCTGTAACTTTTTTGATTTTGCATTATATTCTTTTGCTAATACCTTCTTAGATGCTTAAACTGTCTTCACATCTTTTCTGTCCTCTTAAATTAATAATTACAAGACGTAAGCAGAAATAACTCCTGAATTCTAATGAAAATGAACGATTGATTAGTGCTTATCATTCTAAACCACTGCATTGGGTTTGCATGTTTCGGTTTTGCTAGTGGGGGGCTGCAGGGGGACTACAGGTGTGGCTTTGGTGAGAAGCTGCTGGAAGTTTCCCCCATGTCCAGTGGAGCCAATCCAGCTGTCTCCACAGCTGAGCCCATCAGTGAGAGTGGTACCACCTCTGGGATAACGTATTTGAGACAGGGAAAACCCCCTGCTATTCTGTATTAATACAGAACCTGCTGTTCAGTATTAATCAGACCCCTTGTAGAACTTGAAATTTTTTTTGATTGGGAATTAACATCAGGCAAACTGTCACCAAATTCTGTCAGACAGCTTGCAGACAGAGAAGAGCGGAGTGAGAATACGTGAGAGAAACAGCCCTGCAGACCCAAAGGTCACTGGAGGAGAAGAGGAGGAGAAATGCCCCAGTTGCCAGAGCAGAGATTCCCCTGCAGCCCGTGATGCAGACCATGGTGAGGCAGCTGTGCCCCTGCAGCCCATGGAAGTCCACAGGGGAGCAGAGATCTACCTGTAGCCCATGGGGGACCCCACACTGGAGCATGTGGATATACAAAGGAGATATTTTTCTGGAAGCTGAAGTCTCAGTTTAGGACTCATGATTAGTCAATCAAGGCAAAAGATATTTAGCTGAAATATTTAATTAAATTTGGTATCAGACATATTGGTGCAAGGTGTTCCTTCAAGTTGCACTGATTCAACTATGTTATAAAGTGAAATGTCTATTGAGTTGAATGAACTGTGATTAAGCTCCTTTACAGAAGTAACTATAAAATAATTTTAAGCTCAACAGGCTCTATATTTCTATTGACTCTGAAGAGTGTATATACCAAGCTTTAATTTCATGAGTTTTTGGATAACTTCTAAAATGTTACTTGGAGAAAGCCTTGGCTTAATTTATTTTCTGTTCAGTAATGACAGAACACATGGTGTGGAGACAATCAAATATACTTTTATTGAGTAGTTGACACTGTTCATTGTAAAACCTCTGTCTTTTGCTGCATTACTACTTGCAGACTTCCTGGAAACAGTAATTGGATGTATGACTTCACTAATAGATGCAGTTAATGTCGTCAACAGCAGATATAGTCCAATTGTTTACAAACCTGCTTTCTCAAATTACATCAGAAAAGGAAGTGCTTAAATTCTAGATTTGACATTTTCAGAAGCCACCCAGGAGCAAGGAAAGCTCACAAATATGCATCACTGCCTTGAGCCAAATATGTGCCATTCCTGATTATAGTTATGGGGAAAAAAATCTGTGCAATATGGACTTTTCTTGAATGGAATTTTTCTAAGTGAAGGTTATGAAGGAAGGATATATGAATCTGCTTTAGGCTTGCTTCATGGTGCCTGACAAAAGTTAGTCTTAATTACTAATCCAAACAATAAAGGCATCAACTAAAGAGGCACATAAATTACCTACCGTAGAAATACTCCCAAACTGTTCAGGGGCCACCTGTCCCTGGCAACCCCCAACTTTCATGTCTCCTGGAGAAGTCACTCCTGAGTGGAAACTGGGGAATGGAGACATGCTGTGAGGATGGTGAGGAAAACCAGGGGATGGGCAGACTGAGCCGTGCCCTCTTTTGCAGGGTGTCCTTGACTGTCTCCCTGATGTCACGTCGAAGGCACCTCACTGTCCTGAGGCTTTGCATAGACAGGACATCCAGGGCTGTGGAGTCTCAGCAGGGGACCTGAAGCTTGCAGACAAGTCCTGTGGCACTCACTGGTACTGTGCCTAAGGCACATTACATGGCAGACCCAAGGCTTGCTGGCTGGACTTGACGTGGGACAGATCAGATGAGAGGGTTTGGGCAGCTGCAGGCTGGCACCAGAGCAGAGAGGGGAAGAGACCCATGGAGCAATGCAGGGTGAGCCCCCTCAAGCCTGTTTAGACAAAGCTGTTTATGTTTTAAATTTTTTGACATTTCCCCTGGATTCTCATTTTCCTGCTCTCTTTTTGCATTTTTCCTTGTTATTGTCATCTCAACCTGTGACTGCTCCTGCTCCCATTCAGGTACGGGACCTGGTGTCTGGACAGTGGTCCGGCCCTCATCAACTGATAACCTGGGGAAAGGGTTATGCTTGTGTTTCTACAGCCGATGGACCGCGGTGGGTTCCTGCTCAGTGCGTGCGTCCTTTTTTGCCTCGGGGGAACCGGCAGTGATGACTCCTACGTGGAACAGCTCGAACGACTCAACCCGTGGAACAGCCACAACGTCTGGGTGACCCTGATGAAAGCACTGAACCAGACTACCTTCTGTGCCTCCTTGGTGAAACCAGAGCTGCCTTTTCACACATGCCTTGTTGGGGCACCTGTAAATAACTCTGATGCAGTGAAACTTGTTTCTAATGTTACACGATTACCTGATTTAGCAACAAAGGCTTGTAATGCTTCTGTGCAGAGCTGCATCGCAAATATAAATGACTGGCTTGTTAAGCTACCAGTAGGCATTGCACCACAGGAGTTAGATATTTTGGGTACCTTAACTGCTGCTTCTTGCTTTTATTTTGATTATACAGGTGCAACACTGCTGGCTAATAAGTACAGTAAGAGAAATGATGCTTCTGCTACCACAGAAACCCTTTCACAAGACTTGTCTCCAGATATGCCCTTTTACCAGAATGCATCTGCTTGGTGTTTATATACACACAAGCAACCCTCACCTGGTGTAGCAGTTGCTCGTCAACTCCTGAAAGGATACTTTTTGATTTGTGGCAATCGGGCATGGCCAGGTATTCCGGCAAAGCCCACTGGGGGACCCTGTACCTTTGGTAAATTAGGTTTGCTTACCCCCACAGAAAAGCTTTTGTTGAATCATTCCCATCTCTACAGTCATGTTTTGGCCAAATGGTCACTGGCCCTTGACTCTAAATGTCATGATACGTTAACCTTGTGGGGTCAGGCATCTATTGTGTCTGCCTCCCTGTTTCTGCCACAAGTTGCCTTAGCAACTTGTGTTAAAAAAAAAAAAAGCGTTTAAAAAAAAAGGCAAAAAGAGAACAGGAAAATGAGAATCCAGGGGAAAAGTCAAAAAATTTAAAACATAAGCAACTTTGTCTAAATGGGCTTGAGAGGGCTTACCCTGCATAGCAACACGTCGGTGACGTGATAGAAGGAGAACACTGCTCACAGCCCAAACCCCTACTGCAGAGTTTTTTATTCATCCATCTTTAAATAACTTCAGAGCTGCATCTAGATTTTGTCAGGAATGCACCGGAGCGCCCAGCAACAGCAGTGCTGGGGACTGTGGCTGTGTGTAGGGCCAGGCTCAGTGCAATGGTGATGAACACCTCTTCCTCTGCCACCCAGAACCTGCATCTGCCATCGCACACTGGATTTGCGGGCTGGCTGGTGTGTCAGCTGGGAGTTTCCATGAGCCTCTTAGGGTTTACCTACCATGAACTACTCATGGCAGTTCTGAGTTGGGATGGATGCTCAGTGCACAGTCAACCTGCAGTAAACTGACGGCACGATATGATGACTAATTTGGAGCATTTCTTTTCTCAAAGGCATTCTTTTGTCTGTGAACATTCTGCTAAACACATTTATGTCCACTACATATAGCCCACTGTATGCTTAAGATATCCTGATAGTGTTACCCCTTTGGTGGCAGAAAAGTTGTCTGTAAGTTGTTGCTTAAACAAGGTGAAATTGTGTAGTCAGTGCAGAAGAGATGTTGCTGCAGTCATGCTGATATAACACTTCTAATAATTTCCTCAAACTTGTACCTTATGTTGTATTCAGAAATTCCTAGGAATTCTGAGATAATTAACTGCATTTTCTGATATTTTTTTTCGTGCGATTTGGAAGTAGAGAAGGAGGAATATGTTATTCCCAAACAATGTCTGTATTTATGAGATGACTCTTCCATGTGCTTGTGTCTTCATTTCCTGGAAGAAGTAGATGAAGACATTTTGTCACCAGATTTCTTTTGACCTGCCAAGTATTTGAGTTATCTGGGACTGTGGGTCAGTCAGTGACACTGTGATAGGCTCTTTCTTGAGTTTACATTTGCTGAGAACAGAGATGCCTTTTAATACGGCCTGCTATGAAAGTGCAACCAGCAAGTACAGGTGCAGACATCAGTGACCTGTGTGCTAAAGAAGTAGGGCAAGAAAGAATAGTATATGCCCAGGAAATGCATTGAAATCAGCAGAAAAAATCAAGTCTATAAAAAATAAATTCTTTTTGTGAGGGTATATTAATAAGCAGATCTGCAAGCATAACTGTTTAGGGAAAAGATTTGTAAGAAAAGAAACTGAAATAGTTGACGTGATCTTAGACAATAGAAAAACGCAAAGTCCCAGACTTTGCTGGGAGCACAGTGAAGGTCAAGGGTGTATTACTTTGAGCCATGGGCTGAACTCTCTCCAGGCAGATGCTGGAAAAGAGCAAAGTGGGGTTTGTGCTTGTCCTTTCACTAAGCATGAAAAATACCTGTGAAAAATATTGATCACTGAGGAAGCTTTGCAGAAATATGTACATTTGGGAGTGACTCTCTAGTTACTAGCTAGCAGATTTTACACCCAATTTTTAGCTAGTCTCTGTTGAATTGAGATAGAATCATAGAATCATTACATTTGGAAAAGACCTCTTAGAGTACTAGTTTTTATTTAACAATATTAAATAGTATTAAAGTGGATGGCTTATAAACTCTTATATATTTAATTCTGCATGAGTAAATCAGGTGCGTGGTCTGATAATGAAAGAAAATCTAGTTCATTTAATGAATTCTGATTCCTCAAAAGCCATGCAAACTGGTATTTTGCTATTCTTGTTCTTCTGTTTTAGTTGGATCCCTTGTAGAATTTATATTTATTTTGCCTGGAATAAAAATCAGGCAAACTGTTGTCAAATTCAGTCAGATAACCTTCTTACCTTTTTTGAGAATTGATACAATTTTGAAGACTTTTAGTCCCCTCATATTTCAAGATGTATTGAAATGTAATACCAGTTTGTGGTATGTAGATGCAAATTAATGAATCCTGTTGATTTAAAACACTTTTGCTTGATAAATGCTGTTTTACCTCTCCAGTTAATACTGCTAGAATTTTACCATCCTCTCATGGTACAGCTGTTGGGTTTACCTGAAACCAACTGCATTTCCATGCAGATGCTTATTTGTTTCTACATCGGGAAATTGGAATGTGTCTACATAGGTATGTATAATATATGTATTTATTGTATGCCATATGTGTATAATGTATGTATGTGTAATAACTGCAATGTGTGCTCAGCAGATCCAGGAACATGTTTTTGAAAGCCCTGTGAACCTGGCAGTTCAGCCAGCTTTCAATCCACCTCACTGTCATCCATTCGTAAATATAATTCCTCAGCTTGTGTTGAAGGGGGCAGCAGTGGGAAAGATGTCCAAAGCACTGCTGAAGTCAAGATAAAAAATATCCATGGCTCTCCTCTCATCTAATGAGCCAGTAATCTCCTTATAGAAGGCTAACATCTTGATCAAGCCTGGTTTCTCCTTCCATGCACCTTAGAGAGTTGCACACTCTTCTAGATTTTCCAGAAAGGGTGTGAATGCTTCTTCCATCATCCTGTTCTCTTACCACTTCTGTATTTGTGTACATATGCTTGAGGTGGGCCACTGTCAGCCCTGTTTTGCCAGTTTTGGGGTCTCCCTTTTCCATGACAGCTTACTCCCTTTACTTGCTAAGCCAGGCCACCATGATCTCCCTTCCCTGTCACTCTTAGTGTATAGCTCCCATCTCACAGATTACTCCTGAAGCAGTGCAAATCTCTTCTGAATATCCTATTGGAAAAGAGGGGAAAAAAGAAAAAAAGTATGCGTCCTGGATGGAAAAATAGAGAGCCTTGCAATACACTGAAGAATGTAATCTTAGATTAAGAAATGGGTGGGTTTTTGAGAGAAAAACTTCAAAACCTATTTTAACTGGGAGCAAGGTATGTTTTTCCATAGTTCATTATAGTCAGTATTATTCTAGAATCAGGTCTACTGCAGAAATATGTGATTATTTTTGCTGCTGGACAGACGGATCTCAGCTGATCCATTTGGTCCATTTGTAAATTGTATAAGGCTCTTTTGAAGAGGCTGATCTTTAGAAAATGTCAAGTTCCTTAGATACAAAGCAAACACCAAAAATATTGCATAAGTTTTCTATGGCACATCTATGAAATAGCGATCATTTGAGTCCTTTACAGCTGTGAGTGCAGTGAGTTAATTAAATTCTTGAGGTAGAGGGACATTTCCTTGTTTCTGAATTTGCACACCCATACAAGGATTTTCTTCAGGAAATCTTGTTTTGTATTTATTTGCTGGTTTATCACCTGGGTTCTTCAGTTGCTCTTCAGAAGCTCAGTGTGACCTGAAGTCTGGGACCCTGCAAGAGATCTAAAAATCTCCTTTGACATGGGGAGTGGGACCCCACAGGTGTTTGAGAGGTGGCAAAAGCACAGCAGTAGAAAGCAGGCCCTACAGCACCTATTCTACTCCAAGGAAATCAGCTGTGACTCAGGAGCAATCAGCTGAGAGCTGAGACCAAATAAAAGCCCTACTCCCTGTATACACCTATGCTTGGTGCCAAGCTCCAGCATCATGTGCTGCTTTCCCCTGGCAGTCCTGGGGCTGGGGTACAGGGAGCCAGCACTCCTTTGTGCCTTCCCAGCCACTGCTGCAGAAATAGCTTTCCCCAACACGATATTCTGAAATGCTGACTTTGCAGTTTCTTTCCATGTGTCACCCACCCCCACCATTTCCTGTGGAAGAGGACTTGGGGGGGAGAGGCTGAATTGGACCGAATAAGATTTGCTAGAACTGGATGGAAATATCTGGAGGGGGGAAAGGAAGGAAAACTGATGGCCATTTTTTTGATTTACACAGGGTCAGGGAACTCTGCTTTCTTGCATATGCAATATTTATCTTTGACCAAGCACACACTCTTAAAATGTTTGCATTGGCATGAAACTAAATCTGTGGAATAGATACCTAGCACATATTGGTCCCAGGTGGAGCCCTCTTCATCTCTCTCTCTCCACAGTGCTCTGAAAAATGTTGAAAACATCTGATCCGTACCAGGAGAATAATCTCCTGCTTGTAGCTGGCCTTTACTCTTTTGTCAAGCCTTTCTGGTTTGTTTCCGATCTCATCCTGTCTATCAAAGCCAGTCCCTGTGAAAGGGAGATCAGGAAGTGCTGTCTGGAGAAACAAGTCACAGGTGAATATTTATGTCAGGTGTATATTTATGTCATCCTCAAACTGAAATATCAATGCTCAGCCACATCTGAGCATTTCTTCACGTCAAAAATCAGTCTGTTTTTTTGAGAATCTAATTGTTGTCCACATTATGAATCAAAATATTAAAGAAACCAATCCCCAAAATAATTTTTTAAGAACTCTGCACGCAAAATTCCTCAAGGCTAATTCCTACTCTTCTAGCTCTACACATTGCCATCTTTCACTTAATCAGTTTACCACCCACTTTATAATTTCTGTCCTAATCCCTACCTTCATCCATATAACTAATAATTTCCATGGTACTATATCACTAATTCGATGTAGTCAAGAGTTACACTTTTCAAATAAAGATACTGGATTAATGTGGTACAATGTACCTTTAGTAATTTCATGTAATTCTAACCTATCTTCCATTCGCTTTCATATCTTTGATAATTCTTTCCCTCAAAGTATGTTATAAAGTCTGGATACACTTGATGTCAGAGTGAAAAGATTGCAGATACCTAATCAACAAGCCAAAAATGTAGACTCTAGTTCAAAGGTAGGTACCTGTATCTTAGGTAAGGGGAGAAGAAAAAAATTGAAGTCTTAAGGCTCAAAAAGATAGTAAGTAGAAATGGCAAGTCTACAAAAATAAAAAAAAAAAAGAGCTGATTGTGAAAGAAACCTATGAGTAAAGAAGCCAGAGAGTGCAGCAATAAAAGAAGATAGAAAAGGGAAAAATGCGTTTTCTGAAGAATGACAGTAAATAATCTCAGCAAGTTCCCACAATAACTGCTTTACTTGCATGTAGAGTTCCAAAGTTGAGCTTAGCAACAAAGGCAGGTTACTTATGGGGAATGAGAAGAAAACAAAAATTACTGCTCCTGAGGTTATAACAAATTTCAGCATTTCCTTGATGGATTTTTAACTGTATAAACAGGGTCATCTTTACCCCAGCATGCTGACGGAACATGAAACTACAAGTTTGACAGCAAGGACTGAGCAGAGATAGTAACTCCCCAATGGAAAATAACAAATTTACTCCTTATACGCAATAAAAGTGGTGGGAGGATGCCCAAGCGACAGGGCAACAACAGGCCTCATCAGAGATTTGCAGCGTGCACCACCATGCTAACTGCCGTGGAAAATGGCTGCATAGGACCAGTCCTGGCCACAAAACATGATCTAACCCCCAGCAACAACTTTGTACTGGGACTTAGTGTAGTTTGGCTCATCCCAACAGGGTGTATAAAGTTCTTTAACTTTGATCTTGAAGGAGATGCTGGTCTTCCTCTCTACCTCTTAACAAGCTGTGACAGCAGCATAGTGGCTCTCTGCACTTACATAAAATCCTGTTAGCAAGGGCAACTTGACTCCCTTTGCTACTGAGGGCTGTGCAAAAATCCTGGAGACTGAAAACAACCACATAGCAAGGACCAAATGCAAAAGTGTACCAGGATGGAAACTCCCTAAGAGACATCCCTTCTCCTCACTCTGCGGAGACATTTTCCTTAGAGAGTCGGCAGCAAGAGAAAGGATGAAAACCAGGATCCCACCTCTCTTTAGGGAGTTCCCATCCACCAGACATGGGAGATAAATTTCCTCTTTCTTGTTTATCAGACTCTAGTCCCTTTAATCTTTCCTTCGTCTCTGAAAAATGGTCCAGCCATTTCAGACCAAGGCATTTTGTCAAAGGAACGAAGAACAGCAAGGCTAGACATTCCTTAGGGTGACTCAGGAGTTCATCAGTATATTGTTCTACGCCGTGACCTTATGAAGAATGTGAATAAATCATAGCAGGAGAGAGAATACATCTTCAGTGAGCTAACTAACAAGAATACTCATAGTAACAGATAGACGTAAGAATCATACTAAACATGAAATTTTTATCTTAGCAGATGCTAGATTTGTGTCATTGTTGCACATCTACACTAAGAGCTTATTTCTAATTGTCTGCAGTTGATTTTTACACTATATCAGTATTGCTCAAACATTTACACAAGAGATTTTTCCCACAACATCCAACACTTCCTGTTTGATATTCAGTGACCTTAAATGTCAAGAAGCTCCCTAAATAGTTTGTGGTGGGTGACACAAGCTCATATTTTTATTTCAATGAGAAAAGACACACAACTAATGAGGACCATCTACTCATGCAATTTGAAACTCTGGGGCAAAAAAAGCTTGGGACCATAGTCAAACACCTTCCATTCCCCACAATTAATTTTCTAGCTGTTTGGCGCTAGCTGGCTTGAGGACCTCCATGGGCATCCAGTAGATGATATTCAGATCACAGATCTAAGAGAAATTTAAGCCTTTTGAATCCCTGTGTTTCCTATTTGTTGTGGTTCACCTTCACAGCTGACAAATTGTAGACAAAAATATTCCTCTGTTTTATGGGTGAGGAAGAACTTATTAAAAAAATGCAAGGCATTCAGATGTTACCTTATTGAGGAGGGACATATAAATACCTATAAGACACAACTAGTATTTCCAGTGTCAACGCTGACTTAGTTTGATTCACTGTTTGTTCTTCTGCATTAAAATCTCCTGCCTTTTCCCAAGACAGGAAAAAAAAGCTCAACTTTTAAAAAATAATGTTAGATATACAGTGCTAACAATTACATTGTTTTTGTAACATCAGTATTTTTCCATTTGTGATGGAAATATTGCTATCAATTTATAGAGTCACAGAGTCCCTAAGACTGGAAAAGACCTTCATGATCATCAAGTCCAACCTTCAACTGAATACCACTTTGTCCACTAAACCATATTGCCAAGTTCTACATATACTTTTTTTTGAACATTTTCAGGGATGGTGACTCACCACTTCCCTGGGCAGCCTGTTCCAATGCTTAACCACTCTTTCAGTGAAGAAATTTTTCCTAATATCCAACCTGAACCTCACCTAGTGCAATTTGAAGCTACATCCCCTTGTTATAGCATATCTTTATATTATATCCTCTGGGTGTTTGCATATATATATATATATATATATATATATATAAACATTTCTGTTTTCAAGAGCTGAAAAACGTTACAGAAGAGTTTACTCAATTTAAATTCACTGGTAATATAGTCCTAAGGAATAAAAAGATGTGAATATAAATAAAATAAAATTTCCTTCTGGAGCAACTTTTTCTTAAAAACTGAATTACTGTCCAACATTTACTCAGGAGGAATCAAAGACATCTGTTAAGAATGGCTATTTCTGTGTTGCTTCTAGCCTTATATGTGCTACTTTTCTGAGTGGAAACAGGAGAAATCATGATACTTAAATAAACTACAAAGTAATTAATTGTAAATCAGAGCAGGCATTATTATACAGAGTCAGAAATTACCCAGTTTATCGAGAATCAGTCTTCATAAAATGTACTACTGCTGCTCTTGTTGGGAAGTGAAAGCAAAGAATAATGCTCTGTAATACTAATTCAGTATATTCAGGAACTACTTAGCTTGAAATGGGGTCTCATTAAGACATTGACCAAATTTGTAAGTGTAGTTTTTTTCATCATAATTATGATGAAATAGGGTAGTGGTCAATCCAACATTGTTGATTGGTTAAGTTAAATTTATAGAAGTGTGAGATCACCAGAATGAATCAAGAGAAGTCTTTAGCACATAAATCTGATGAAGACGAGGTTGTAAAAGTTAAAAGCAAGAAAACAGTGGGGTGAACACAACAGATATTGTTGGAGAGAAAATCAAATTTTATCAGAGCACAAAAAAATTCTGAAGACATTACCAGTAATCAAATTGTACAATTTCAGGATGTCCAGTAAATCTTCTGTAAACCTTTGGCAGCTCAACCAGTAGCACTAAGAACACCGAGACTGGATCTTTTCATTTTCTGAAGGTTTAAAAATACCTCTTTTTTAAACATCCTTTCACAATAAGATTAAGTAAGCAAAGGGTAGGATCCCCTAAGTATTGTTAATTCTCTTTTATTATTCACAGTATAGGAAAACTGTGACAGCAAAACTAAGAACTATGGACTTAAATGGCTATAAACCCAACAAAGTTCAGAGTCATGCACTGTGTATTTCCATGCTGCATTTTACCAAACGATTACAGTAGGAGAACTATCCAGTATTTATCCAGATATATGATATCTTCAGATTTTACCTTCACCTGGTTCACAATACAATTTTAGGCAGGGAAAAAGCTGGATATGACCCATTCATTTTACTTAAAGCTCTCTCATTGAAAATCTTACTGGTCTAAATGTGCTACTGATATATTTACTGGGGAGTTGGTACTCTGTCTTTACAAACACTGGCATAGATTCTTACACAAGAAATTGGTATTTCATTTTCAGTAGGGCCAATTCAGCTGACCAAACACCAAATTCAGGTTTACATGTATTTTTATCATTGCTCTTCCTATAAGAAAGTTGCCAAGCTGAGTGAAATCCCTCATACAGGATGCAACCAAGAGCTAAATATTGTCTGTCCCCACTGAGTATCATCTAGATTGTCCTACTCTGCTGCAATAAAAAAGTAATCAAATGATGTAGCAACTTGTTCACCACACTATTTGAATCTCAAGGTCCCCACAGAGTTAATTATCAAGGAACTGACAATGACCTGTGCTCTTGTTGTAGGTAGTAATGATGTGAGGCCCTAAGCAACTTGCAGCCATAAGACCCTGGACAGCTGGATGTTCCCCACAGTATACCTGGGTAGTCTCATACGTGTTTAGTGATTCTTTTTAGTAAGTACAGTAACTTGATCTGATGATAGAATAAAGTGTCTGACCCTACACTGAGACTGTTTGCTTCCCTGAAACAATTTACTTCCATGAGCAGGATTAAGGACTTTTGCAGGTTCCAGATACAATGAGATAGACATTCTTGAACATCATTAAAGCAACTAGTCAGCAGCATCATTCCTTGACTGAAGGCATATGAAGTTCATCTGTATTACACATAGTTATCATGAGGCTGAAGCAGATTACATAAGCTGTTTGTTTAGACAAAGAACATTCTTCTGTATTCCTTCTCTACATCCCTGTAGATAGCTGTATGTTTTTCTAAGATTCTGTGTCTCCTTACATAGAACATCATATATTGATGAAATTTTAAATGAAGTCTCTTTCTTCTATGATAGCCACGTTCCAGCTCACTTATGATTGTACTCATTCCTGGTGTTTGCTTGGAAGCTGCATGGCTGCCATAGCCTCATTGCAAAACTTGACTTAGAGGACTTTGTGTTCCTCTCTTCTTCTACAGAAACATTAAACTGACATTCAACTCCTTTGTGGCAAATATTATCTTAAATTAAGCAGGGTCCAGTATGAATAAATAAATGTGTCAAAAAATTATTTGGGATATTTACTATAATCTCTCTTATTCTTTCTCATTTTCATTTGTTCACTTCTTCCAGAGTGTCACCCTACTAGTCTCCCCCTACTTATCTAGTCTCGTCTCTATTGTCTGATTCACCTTCTGAATTTTGTGTGTGGGAATAGTGATCACTTACTTCTCCAGGCACACAGACCTACACCAGCCTCAACTGCAGAATCACAATCATTATTATTATACCTGCTATACACAGCAGACATTCAAAGCAGGAACAATCTCTTGGGTGACCAAGTTCAAGCTGAAACAGAAGCTTTAATGAAATATGACCTGTTGCCTTTGGGTACATCTTCAAACTTAATCATGCACTTGGTGGAAAATGTGCACTTGGTCCATCTCAGGCTGGAGAGTGTAGTCTTTCTGGAGCTCTCCAATCGCTTGTTTCACTGCAGCGCTACAGGCTGGGGACAGAGTGGCTGGAGAGCAGCCAGGCAGAAAGGGACCTGGGAGTTTGGATTGACAGGAAGCTGAACATGAGCCAACAGTGTGCCCAGGTGGCCAAGAAGGCCAATGGCCCCCTGGCCTGTATCAGGAATGGTGTGGCCAACAGGTCCAGGGAAGTGATTCTTCCCCTGTACTCAGCACTGGTGAGGCCACACCTGGAGTACTGTGTCCAGTTCTGGGCCCCTCAGTTCAGGAAGGATATTGAGGTGCTGGAGCAGGTCCAGAGAAGAGCAAACAGGCTGGTGAAGGGACTCGAGCACAAGTCCTGTGAGGAGAGGCTGAGGGAGCTGGGGTTGTTCAGCCTGGAGAAGAGGAGGCTCAGGGGAGACCTCATCACTCTACAACTCCTTGAAAGGAGGTTGTAGCCCGGTGGGGGTTGGTCTCTTCTCCCAGGCAACTATCAGTAAGACAAGAGGGCAAGGTCTTAAGCTCTGCCAGGCGTGGTTTAGGTTAGATATTAGGAAGAAATTCTTTACAGAAAGGCATTGGAGTGGGCTGCATTGGTGGAATTGTTTGCATAAGTTGTTGTTTAGTAACTTAAGTCAGTGTTGGTTTGTATCACTTTAATTAATTCTGTACATATTCAGCATTACACAGAAAGCCTTAAATACCCTTTCAGATCCATAGATGCAGTCCAAGAGTGCAAACGCAATGTTTACTGTACATCTTCCTGCATGTGAAGTATATGAAAAAGTTTCATCCTGTGTCCCTGCCTGCCCTCCCCAACGTATTACAGCAAGAAAAAACACCAGAATGGCTCTTGTAACCTGCCTGGTTCACTGGGGCCTGAGAGAATGAGAAAGAAACTTGTCACTTCGTCTTCAGTCAGTCAGACATGAAACAGTGCCATTTTCCTGGAACAGGGATTAAGTCCTAGTGGAAAAAATTTTAAACTGATGGTCACACAGTCCCTAAACTAGCAAACAAATGAGCAAGCACAGTAGAAACCAGTGTCGTCATTAATCAGTGATTTAAAGACCCGGGAAGACTATAAAATTGCTTTAATAGTTTCTTCTCAAGGAAACCCTGATGCTTCAAAGTAAATTGTTGTTATTTGATAATACTAGGAGGTAAGTATGTCTGAAAACAATTTGAATTTGCTTAAAAAAGAAAAATGCATCTGCACAAACAGTGGCTGTTTCACATGTTGTCTAACATGATGCTTACTCCCTGGAGCACGAGTGTGCTGGAGTCATCTGGTGCTCTGAAGCCCATTTTCTTATTACTTTGGATACTGTCAGTGAGGCTGCTGAGAGCTTGTATTTTTAAAAGTGAAACACATTCTCCAAAAGCATCACCCTTTCTTCTCCAGCTAATGGGGAGGGTTTTATTCTGAATGGGCCATTTCTCTGCAGAAACACCCACTGTTCCCGTGCAGACCATGAAAACCCTCAGGATCAGACCTGCTGGTTGTCCATGACAGGAGGTGTAGTACATAAAGACAAGTTCACAGTCTTTAACACTCATCCAAATAGGGAACTTGGACAACATAAGCACTTACTAAAGTCATTGGTGGCAAAAAACGCTCAGTATATTTTCCTAACAGTGTTAAGTATTTGAGAGACATCCCTATCTTTCAGAAATACCTATTGAATTGATCAATTGACACACAGTGTCTCAATATTATATTTTTTGAGTAGATAATATGGAAAGAACGTTTCCATTGTTTAGAGCAGTCGGAGCTTAGTTCAGGCTCACCCTGGTGCCAGTAGAATGGAAGAGCAGGATGTGGAGACCCAAGCTGTTTTAGTCTGAGCTGGTACAGATTGGGTGCAGTACAGCCACAGTCATGCAGTATTAGCCTAATATTGCAGTCAAGCTAAACACATACTCTAAAAGCCAGTATTAATAGTAAGTATTGTCTGAGCACAGAAAACCTATAGCTGCATCTTTGCTGATCAGTCTCCTGTGAGTGCTGTACTAGTTCAAAGTTATCTGTCACAGGCACCTTTTGCATGACAAATAAACCTTTGTTCTTCTTTACCCTGTATGTTCTGACATAGTAGCTGGAGTATTCTGCTCTCTGTCTTTCTGCTTAGGGAGGAGGCACTGTATAACTTTTTAAGTAGAATTTTATTTTAAGATTCCTGAGACGTCAAAATTATCTGATAAACTGAGCACTTGCAAGTCCCAGTAGATAGCCAGCAGATGAAAAATGCAGGAGAGTGAGTCCTGCATCCTTTCTGGATGTTCATTCGATGGCGCAGTAGGAAAGAAAAAGCGATTTTTCCAGCAGACTGAGTCATCAGAGAAGGATTTAATTTCTAAATGTTAATAGCAAGTGATGTACTTTACTGGTGAACACTGCTTGGAAACAGGCTTTCAAAGTAAAGGTAATAGAGGAAAGAGGAAAAGGTAGGACACAGTCAGCATATTGTTTCAAGCACTCACTAGCTGTGTGGTGATTTTGAACACTAAAAGCTTTTGAGAACCGCTAAGCTGAATTTTTTTTTAAAAATCATCTTGATTCTGCCAAATGGACTGTGCCTGGCCAGGGACAGATTAGCTCTAGTCTAAAGTTAAACCTCCTACTGTGCATCTACTGTGCACCTTGGGTCCTCAGAACCAACCCACTTTCATTGCACTGCTTTTTAGGTTCCAGTGCATGAAGCATTCCCAGCCCCCATGCCCACCAGGAAGAGGACTTAAAGCAGAAATAACAGAAAGGACAGGAGCAGCAGTCAGCTGTGCTCAGCCTAGGAGCCTCCATCTGCCTGAGAACAGCAGGCCAAGACCTCTTCTGGAAACAAGTGCCCACATATTTTTCTTCAAAAAACTAGAGAAAGGGTCAGTCTTCAAGTAAACAAAAAACTGGGTGATGGGCCTTTGCTGATGCTCTTTTTTTTCAGCAGCTAGGAGGTTAGAAAATATGCTTATCTTTTAGAAGGTTCTTAAGATGGGAGCTGGAAATTTTCCATTTTGCATTTTAAAGTCATATTTCTTGTGTGTACTTCTATTAAAGCTCCACAGAGAGACCATTTGCTTTCCTGTGTGCCTGCATTGCATGTTTCTTTTGTCTCTGCTGAATCATGCAGTAGAAATATCAGACAATGTCAAACATATTAAAACTAGTCATGCCACATATTCAATTATTACACAAAATCATTTTATACTTTTACTACTAATTTATTACTTTAACGTTGCAATATCCTTGCCTGAATACATACTTAAGGACACCATTTTAGTGAAAGCCTAAAAATATAGTTAGTATAGCTGGGTAACTCATTATAGTAGTATAATTTTTGTTTTCCATGACCCATCTACCTTACTTGAACTTGGAAGGTTTCCCCCCACCAAGATTTTCCAGTTATGTTTTGAAATCTCTATTATAGAAAGTTAAAATAATCTACCAGTTTGGGGCCAATCCCCAAAAATGCTGACAAAGTGGTTTGCAAATCGAAAAGCATAATTTTGGCCTTGCAGAACACAGGATAACCAGAAGGGTATGCAGTTACAGGCTGCTTCATGCTCTATCTCTGAGAGCTGGTTATTCTACAGTAACCCATTTACAGGGTTCTTTGAAATTGCTTTCTGAAATATTTGAGTTAATGGGTTGTTTACAGTTTTAAGGCAAGAAGAAAACACTGTGTAAGCTATAAAATCTTAGAGCAATAACAGACCTGTGTGCTAGGACCTCCTCAATATTTTTCTCATCCAGTTTTCTTCTCAGACACTGAACTTATAAGTCAGAGAATAAAAAACAATAGATTCACAACTATATTTCATTTCTCTAGCTGCAAGTTGTGTAGAACATAGTTTTCTCCTCTTTTTGTCTGAAAAATATCAAAACTCCCTCTCCAAATAGGTTTTATAAAAAAATTCAAAAGTCAGAGCTGAGTTTCTCATGTCAGTTTAATCAGTAATTTCATTATATAGAGAAAAAGGCAACAGTGGCATGACAACTGAATCCAATGCTTTTTACAGTTTATATGCAGAGACAGAAGTAAAGGTTGTTGAAACCAAAAAAAAAAATATCTGAATTATACCAATGTGATTTATTAAAGAGTCTTGTTTTAAGTGTTTGGACCAAATTTGTTTTAAACCAGTTTCAATTCATTCCCTACTGCCCAGTCTAACATTGGAAGAGCCTTAAGTTAAGTTAGCTTGAACTTAAATTCAAATGTGAAACTTCAGATAATGTAAAATAAAACAAGATGCTTATTAATAAGGACCTTAACTGACTGAAAATAGAGGTTTTTACTAACTTAGTGTTGACTGCAGCTATCTGTTCTAATTTCAATGCCATAACATTGTTAAAGAACCTTCAAACTATTTACTGTGATTTAGAAAGTTTTTGATAAAACCACTTTGATGTAACTTGTTACAACAGTACCTAGAAGAAAGTCCAATTTTGACCTTGCTTGTCATAGTGACTAAAATATCTCCCCAGAAATTGATGGTCATATTTACACAAATGGAAATGAAAACAAGCCAGCTCCATTAAATGCACACTTTCAAATAATCTGTTACGCAAAGTACTATGAAAAGAAAATCAAGATCCTACAGTTAACAGAGAAATTGAAGGAATGCATCATGAATAATGTAATCCAGATTACATATTAAAAATGGGGAGGAAATCACTTTTCTGCCTTCCAGCAAATTTTGAAAAAAATCGAATCCTGTCTGAAACAAACCTTAAAATTCTTAATGTTTTCATGACTTAAGTTTAAAAATGTAATCCATTTTGGAGAGTAAAACTTTTGCTTTGAATATAGCACTTCTGAAACATTATCTTTTCTAGCTTAGAAGATACTAGATTTTGTAATGAAAATTATTTGACGTAAAAGCAGAATTAATCTTATGGAAAACAAGTCACTGTGGCAATTAATAAAACACTAGATGACAGAAGCAAAACATAAATCTATTTCTACAATTTTTAAAAAAATTATGTATAAGATGAAGTGGTATTTTTTTTGTCAAAAAGCAATATTTGAAAATTTTCTAGTCAATTCTCGGACAAACATTCCACTTTTAGAATAACATTCATCTGATGAGCCAGTTTGAACTACAAATTCCATTATTTTCCAGAATCTAATTTCACATTCTGTGTTTTTATTTTGTGGATTCTATTCCTCTGAAGTATGGACATGCCTGACTTGTATTGTCTGAAGACTTGTATGACCTCTATGAATTACCATATCAATGCCTTCTTCATGCAGAGGCAATGATGTTGGGGGAGCAAAAGGATAACTTGTCTGAATAATTTTGTCTTCTATTAAATGAGACCAGGAGCAATTGGCAAGGGTGCAGTATGTACTTTCTAAAAAAATCATAGAATCATAGAATATGCTGAGTTGGAAAGGACCCACCACAATCATTGAGTCCAACTCCTGGTTCTGCACAGGACACCCCAAGAATCATACCACGTACCTGAGAGTGTTGTCCAAACACTTCTTGAACTCAGACAGGCTTGCTACAGTTCTAACTTTTGAGCTTTTGGCGTGGTTTTCCAGTCAGTCTTTGCCTTTTTCATTCAGTATGATTTCATCCACCATGAGTCCAGTTGCCACTGCCTTGAGTCAGTTCTGAAGCCCTTAGTGTAAGCTGTGGAGCAATCGCTCTACACAGTTGTTGAGTAAAACTTATTCATTGGTATTAAAAACACTGTTTGTGTATGTGGAAACATTTAACTGCTCCTAGAGGGAAAGAAAAATGCCTACAGAAGTCTTGTAGTTCTTAGAATCTGTGTGTTATATTGAGATCACAGTGTTTTGAACATACGGAAAATTTGTGAGTAAAAGAGTATAGAAAATGAAGTCAGCCCTATTGATATTGTCAGGTTATCTCCTCAGGCCCTGTTGTCAACAGTAATACTCCTGCAACAAGTATGTAGCCCAGGAAAAACTATGCCCATACCTCTAAACAAAATATCCCTGGTCTTTGGGGGCAAGTGGTCTGGCAACGTGAGATGTCTTCTTTGTGTTAGTTTAAGAGCCATAAAAGCTACTTATAAATAAGTATTTCCTCTGACCTATTCCTCTTTGACTCATTTTGCATGTCAGTTCTGGCTGAATCAGCAGATCTTTCACTGCTCACAGTATGCAGCTAAACGTGAAGCTGAAGACAGATATGGTGTTCCTACCACTCAACACATGTTTATTTTTATCAAACTCAGGATTTTAGACTGTCAAGTCCCCTTTGAGTGGATGATATCTCTGGTCCTTTGATTTCATTCCAGATTCAATTAGGAAGAATAATAATCTAGTTATTATGGATATCATGGATTCTCATGTTACAGAAAATAACTGTTATTGCATCTCTGTGAAAACATCGCTAGTTTGGGAAAAGGTCAGAGAAGGGTTTCTTTTCAGTGCAAGTGTCTTTACAAAATATAACAAGAGCCAGTGAAATATAGACCAGATATTTTTCTGGGTGGTCTTTAGTGTCACCTTTTTGGTTTTAATAATTTTTATGTAACTTGTTAAGTGATGGTTTCTGATTAAGCAATGTACTGTCTTCATTATCTGTCTTAGATGATCCATATATAGCAAATAGAGAGAGACACAGTAACTCAAAAGGTATAATCTTGGCCTCCTGAAATTCCTAATTTTTTGGAAGGTGTTTCAGTGTGACTGAGATTTATTTTGATATTTAGGCAGTGTTGACAGACCTTATCACATGCCTTGTAATTAAACTCAGTTCTGTTGCTTGGTTTGTAACATTTTAAGTAAAGACCTACCTTTCATTTGATCACAGAATGACCATTTAATGCTTCATACATAAAAAAAATGGAGTGAAAACAGGAGTGAAAAGTCACGTGTAAAAACTAAATTTTGGGGAGAATTGGTCCACTGATTCCTATACTGTTGATAACTGGATATTTCCCCTTTCAGAAACCTCTTAGGTAATTTTTTGACTATTAAATATTCATAAATTATTTGAAAAATGGCTGAATGTAGACACAAGGCAAAACAGAAATCTTAAGTAATCATCTTTGTGATTTGCACAGTAGAGAGTTCAGACACTTACCAAAGTCCTTGAGTTATGGAGGCACTGGAGCCTCCACTGGGAATAATCTGTATGTGGTGTGATTGCATTGAATTTTCCTAGGTGGTTGTAGAAAATAGGGAGACGTAGCTTGGAGAAGTTTGCCTTAGCTGTGGGCATGGGTTTTGTGATTTAACACATCACTGTGCATCATGCAGTAGCAATTACTGACTGCATACATGCTCTTAACCTCCTTGCAAATTTGAGATAAGATGGAATAGCTTTAATCTGCTTCATCAATATGTTTTATTTTGTTTTCCCAAACCTAAGAATACAAACATGATTCATGGCTGTGGCTCAGTGGATGAGCAGCAGTTTATGAAACTGGTGAAATCTTGCCTGTGTCCCAGGCTTTAGATAGAGGTAACTGGTGGTGAGAGTCCATCAAGATGAAATGTTTTACCAGTAATCCTTGCCCTTCTCCCATATTTGGGGTAAAAGAGTAGAAATTTGTGTGCAGCCTAGGGTAGGGGATTTACTTTATTTGAGTATTGACTTTTATTTGACATGCTAAAATGATATATAGATGGCTTTAAGGCAGAGTGCTCTACTCCATGGCTTCTAAAGTGCATGAGTTAAAAGTATCCATGCGAGGTGAAGAGACTGCAAAATGTATAAGTGTTCATCTGGAAGGAACTCTCTGTTTGAAACTAGACAGTATCAGGCCTGTTTGGTACAGTTCTTCCAAATAAAAATGTGGCCTCTGTTAAGAAAATGTTAGATTCTGATTACCAGCTACTATACATTTTATTCCCTGAAAAATATGAAGCACTGTTGATAGGGGCCATTTTTTCAAGCTCCATGTAAAGGTAAAAAAGTCAGGAGAACTTGTTCATCTTAAATGGTCCTTCTTTAGGAGCAGGTGGAGAGCACGGAAGCAATTTGTTCAAATGACTCCATTCTAGGATCATTAACCTTATGCCATAGGTCACAGAAAATTCCAAGGAAAGCTGGCTAAGCCTGTGAGTTTTAGAACGTGCTTTGATAGTGACCTTTTAAATTGTTCTATGAACTGGAAATATTCCTTTCACATAGAAAGGAAATGTACAGTATACATGAACAAATAGGTCACAGGAGGTCGTGGAAACAAAGACCACATAACCCAAGGGAGCAATACCACTCTGGCTCACAGTCCTTATTTGTAAACGCCATGTGGCCTGGATGTCAAAGTACTTGGCATCTCTGCTTTAAATAATTTGTCATGGTTGCTTTTAAAGTTCAGAGCACTTGTTCATGGCCTCTCTTGAAAATCCACAATAAATATTATCGTGGCAGATGAACTTGATGGTCTTTGAAGTTGTTTTGATTCTAAAAATGGTAATAGAGCCTATGTGCAATATTTCATTTTCCAAAATTAAGGCTCTTGTACACTTATGGCACAAAAGAATATGAATAAATCTTTTTTTTTTTTTCCCACCTGAGATTCATTGCTCCAGAAATACTGTGGTAGGTTGCACTCTGCTAGCACTTGCAGTGTGACTTTGCACAGGGAATTTCATTATGAATGGCAGACAAGATCAGGAGCCTGATTCTGCATCACTAAACCCCCAGAAACGTTATAGCTAGGCTTAGTAGAAGCAATATCAAAGCTAAACATTAGGTGGTCCTTTGGTGGCAGGACTGTTTCACCACTGCCCAGGGAATCAGTAGAGACAAGTAGTAACTAGTTGCAGAAGGATGAAAGCTGGGAAATAAATCTCAAAAAATTTTTTTCCTTCTTGAATGAAAAGTAACCTCAAGAGTCATTGTACAGTAAAGTGGTTTGACAGCAGAAGGGATAATTGTGGGATGATAACTGCTTGAAGGAAAAATGAAGTTATCTTTTTGTCAAATAACAAAGCATTTAGTATGCAAAAGTGGTTTTTTCCCTAGGCTCAGCAGGAAGAAGTGTCTAAGCCTGGAATGCAGAACAGTGGGAACAGGGATTGAAAAAGTTCCAACTAATAGATGAAAATTTGATAAACTTTTTTTGACTTGTGACTACCAATATTTCCAGTCTCAAATATTTGGCATTGAAAAGGCAGGACCTTACTTGTGGGAATGGCTTTAAAGTTAAATTTTGTTCTTCATGTTCTCATTCATACACTAAGTTCATGCTCATCAAGGTTAAATAAGAATTGCCTTTATGCTGTCACAGAAGGTTGGCAATACTACATTTTCTTGAGATAATTAAGTTATGTTTCACCCTTTTAGCCAATCTATTTTGCCGTAGAGCAGGTTTAATTTAAAATACCATATGAGAAAAAAAATCTGGAGGCTGTGGTCCCATTTTGCTAAGTGAATTAAAGTGAAATACTGGTGCTCTGTCTGGATTAATTTTTTGCCTTTTGCTTGTTTTAACCTAACCTACAAAGATTTCTTGTTTCTTCTTGTTCTTAATTTGTTTCGAGTCTTAGAATTCTGTTACTAGGTTTTTGCCCTTGTTTAGTTTTGCATTTTATTACTATTTTGCTGATATTCATTAAGAGAAATAATTCTATCTTTCTCTCTTGCATTTGAAGGTGTTACTACTTTGTTTTGTATGAAAGATGCTGTACAGAATAAAGCTGCTCTTTTGTACAATTGCCTTGCTAGAAGAATCAGTTAATCTCAGTTTGACTCAACCCTTCTGTCACGTGTTTAAATAGCAGAAAAGGCTATGTTTAGTTTCTAAGGATTTTCACTTAAAAAAGTTAAAACAACTGCAGCTCATGCTCCATTCCAGACACTGAATTGTGCCTTCGGGGTGCTTCAGAACAAATAGCATTCACATCCAGATAATATTTGCCTCTTCCTTTAAGGAAGATAAAGGTCTTCCTTTATGTGAGGGAAGGAAAGCAGAATTATGGTATTATCTTGGAAAAACACCTGATAGCGTTATGAGTGGGATGGACTGGCATTCTTGAAGAAATGGTGGCAAGGGGTACTCCTCCAACTGAGATGTACTGACATGGTTAAAGCCACAACCCTTCTTCCCTGTTTGTGTTGCACTCTGTGCTCATTGCCTAATTCCTGGTCAGCTCACAATCTCCTTCTACAAACTACTTGTTTTGCCTGCTATCCTGTTGCTGCTCCTTTTACTGCCTCTGAATACTGTTTCTATTGTTGTTTCTTATCATTATTTTGGTGTTACTATTCCCAGTTATCTGAACACATCTCAGCACTGCAAGATTTCTTCTCCCTTGAGGTACAATTGCATCAGTTGTGGATCCCAGCAGAGGTCTGAACCCTAACCCATACCTTGCTTCTTCAAAACCCCAAATCCAAGTTTGACTAGAGGTATTTTGAATGAAACTAATCTCAGATAACTTCACCTGTCTCTGTTCAGGAAGCCACTTACATCTGAACTAATCTTGCTTGACACCCTCTAACAGTTAAAGGAGAAGTAAGTACTGTAAGAGCATGATTCTTCTCATCCTAATAGTGATGCTTAAAGTAGGTCAGGCAAATTTCACCAAATACATGTTCCATATGATGAGGTTCCCTAAGTGATTTTCTCAGATGTTGACATCTTTGCTGTATATCTCTAAATTTAGATAAGAACTGAATCAGGAGGGTATTAGAGTGAAGCATCATCTATGAATATCCTGTTATTTTTCTAACAGTGAAAGATGACTAGCAAAGAGAATGAGGATCCTTGCCTAGATGGGCTTTTTGTTAGACTCAATACACTATTCCCATGCTCTGGAGGACCTTTAGGCACCTTTTGTGCCTAAAATTACTTCTATAGTATATATTTGGAAAAGTGGCAGCAGAGGTCTAAACTTAGAAAGCAAAGCATGAGCTACAATTTGCAGTGAGAACACACTGCTGGGGAGGAATAAGGTCACACAAGCCTTCTACCTCATCCTTCCTATTGACAGTGAAGATTCTATTTCTTTTCTGTTGTTTCTTACCTTGTTTTAGACTTTCATTCTACCTTGACAGCTATGTCACTGCTTGCAGTTACTTCACCTCCAGCACGGAGCAGGATGTCCAATAGACTCTTAAACAAAAATACAGATATTATATTAATTGCATTCTTAAAATGTAGGATTTTTTAAACATAAACTACCCATAATGTATGTAATAATGTACAAGAAAAGAAAAGAAGGAGAGAAAAACTACAGAAATCAAGCAAATATTAATCAAGCCATTTCCTCTTCTCTTAAAACCATGAAAATACCAACAAAACAAGAATCAGACCAAGCAGACAGGTTGATATCAGATGAATTTCATGAAAGGAAGGAAATATGTAATTATCCTAAATTTACTAAAATCACTTTAAATCTTCTTATGAAGCTATGATGTTCCGTTTTATTCAAATTAGATCCTATTTTCATCTCATTGAAAATTCAGCAATTCAGGAAAATCAAACATATTTTGTCTGTCAGTGAATAGGGTGGAGATAAGAAAGAGAATGAGACAGCACTCATATGGAGATAAGGGACGGAAAACTAAGTAAAACAAGTTTGCTGAGAAAGGATTTGACACCGTTTGTGGTATCTTGCTTACAAAGTAGTAATATTGCAATGACGTACCCATGATTATAGCCTGAAAGTAGTTCTATCAGACACACAGAGTGGCTGAAGCTGGAAGGCACCTCAAGAGATCGTCTAGTTCAATCACCTCGCTCAGAGCAGGATCAGCTAGACAAGGTTGCCCAGTGCCATCTGCAGTTGGGTTTTGAAGACCCCCAAGAAGGGAATGTTTAGAGACTCTCCAGGAAATCTGTTTCAGTATCTCACCAAGCTCACAGTGAATTTCTTTTTTCTAATGTTTAATGGAATTTCATATATTTCAATTTGTGTCCATTACCTCTCGTCCTGTCACTGGTCACCACTGGGAAGAGTCTGGCTCTGTTCTCTTTGGTCCCACCATCCCACCATCCCACCATCCTTTTCTAAGATCCCCCAGGTATTTATATCCTTTTCTAAGATCCCCTAGGCTGAATAGACCCTCTCAGTCTCTCCCTGTATGGCAGAGGCTTCTAGCCCCTAATCACCACCATGGCCCTTCACTAGACTTCACGTCGTGTCTCTCTTGTACCAGGGTCTCACCAGTGCTGAATGGAGGGGAAAAATCACCTCCCTCGATCTGCTGGCAACTCTCTTCCTGATGCCGCCCAGGAAGCTGGTGGCCTTCTTTGCTGCAAGGGCACAATGCTGGCTCATGGTCAACTCGTTCTCTGCCAGGACCCACAAGGCCCTCAATGCAAAGCTGCTTTCCAGTCACTTGGCCTCTGGTTGGAGGCTCCCACTGTGTGAGTCTATATTTCCTGACCCAATAAGCAGAGATGCTGCTGGCCCCTCTCTCACTGCAGCTGAGTTTGAAGATCATAAGACAGCAGATCTCAGAGAGGATGCAGCCACCCTCTTTGTCTTTACCCTGATGCTGTGCAGGCTTCTGACCTCTTCCTGCTGTGAGAGCTTCCGGGTGGTTGAAGCCTCTTGCACCTGACCTTTTCTGGCAGCAGCAGGCACCCTGGTGTTCCTCAAAGGGTTCCCAAGAGTCCCTTGACAGTCTCAGTAAAAGTTCCCAGAAGACATACAGGATCTCAGAGCAGAGACCAGAAACCACTGCCTGTGGTGTCTGCCAGCTGTGCTGGGCTGTGCTGTGGGGCTCTGTGGGACTGGAGGGAAGCAGCTGCTGTTGTGCAATGTTTTTGAGAAAAAAAAAGAATGATTATGAGCATCAATGAAAACTAACCACACAGGAAGACAAATTATTCTTCTGTGGACAATAATATACACTTCTAAAAATACTTTTGGGGTCTTATCAGTCCTTGAAATTTCTGAGAATGTTTGGGAATATTGATATACGAGTATATTCTTGTTATAAAGGCCTCTGAAAACTTTTCTCTTTGAAAAGATCAGATTAAGTCCCCTGGTTGCAGGGACCATCAATTCTCATAGTTGCTGCGAGTAGCTTCTTAATGGAGTGTTGTGATAAAGCTGAAATGCTTTATTCTACCTTTATCATGTTGACTTTCATAGTATGATTTACCATAGAAAGCTTTAGTGAGAAGAGTCCTTTTGATTTATTGAAATGAAAATCCAGATAATACCCAATAATCCTGAAGTGAATTTTTCTAGAAGTTTCACCTCATGAGAGGTTTTGATATTTTATTTCAATTTCTCTCAAAAGGAAATGTTAAAGAAATAAATAGTCACACAAATCAGAAATTCCAGAATTTGGCCACCTGGACGATATTTTGAGATAGAGATTGTGGTGTTTCTTTACTCTTCTGCCTATCCTATTATTTTCATGTCTCTTAACAAGCTACCTTTTAGTAGTAAAATCAGTACTGGGCAAGTAGATTTCAGTGTGTGCTCTAATGAGCTTCATGTGGAAACAAAAACTCTGCAGAGTTGCTTGCATAGATCTTACATTTCTGGTTGCATCTTTCATGCTTGCTGTGTTTGAGCAGCACCACTATATAAAGGTCCAGATTTTCCCTGCAGTCTCACACAAAGCTTTGGAAAACAGGATAAGTGTTGCAATTGAGAAACTAATAGTTTAAATGCTTTTATGTTTAATATACTTAATGTTTTCTCCTTTCTGAAGAATAGTTAATCATAGTGAACCTATGTTTTCTGTTGCTCTTGACAATGAAACCACCAAAAACTTGGAGAAAACAACAAAGACGTTGCATTACATTCTGTGAATTGATGTTAGCCAGGGAATATGGACAGAACTGATTAGTCAAGCAGAGGACTCAGCTTGGTAACTCTGTTTTTCATAAGCTAATTTTTGATCTGTTCTTGCATTAGCTATCTTCTATAAAAGTTCTTTCTTGGAAGTTATAACCCATTCATTTGAAGATATTTTCCTATTTGGAGATTATAGGATTTAAAACACCCGAAACATACTGTGAGTAGTGTTTATTCCTTCTTTAGTGTGACAGGCCCATGAAAGTAAAATTAGATTTGAGGAATATAATATTTAATTACTGTCATATCAGTCTGTAGCTGACTCCAAGTTATAAATCCTGAGGTGAAGGACTAGACAAATAAACACAAGATTTTCTCTGAAATGTCTTCATCTTTTCCCAATTATTGCCTCTTAGAAATGCCACTGCAATAGGTAAGCGTGGATATGAATTCTGTTTCCACCTCCTTGGTTCTTACTCTCTCAAGTGTCTCAAATGACTGCTCTCTGGTGCAGCCCTAAAATAAACAGCTCTATCACTGAGAAGTTGTCATTTCAAATGCATCCTCCTACTCTGCAAAAAAAAAAAAATTGATCTGAAGGTGTGTGGTAGGAAGGGGTTAACTTTTAGTACTGAACAGATTCCCAATCCTTGGGAATTTTCTTTCTATGTTTTCCCTAAAGAGGTTCTTTATGTGGGATCCATGAGTTTTTATAGAAACTAATATTTTTATTATGAAAAAGGAAATTAAAAGGATATCTTTTTGTTTGTAGAAAAAAATACTTAAAGCAATAAAAAATAAAACATACGTGAGCCTTTTTCACCAAAATTCAAATACAGTATGATTTAACACTAGTTTGGAGTGATTTATCCCATGAGATTAATTTCAGGTTTAATAGTATTCCATCATGTGCTGGAATGAGGGGCTTGATTCATCTTCTTAGCTGTATACTCAGTTATTTTCCAATTGAGATCATTAAATGTGATCCTACCATGAATAAAAACAAACTCTGGGCTCCTCCCCCCTGTATGAGATCCTTTGTAACACAGTTTTATTTGTATGTCATGGCAGTGTGTTTCAGATGCATCTCTTTTCTGTGAATAACAACAACATTTTAGTGGACATCTCTAAGAGACAACCGCTGTGGGTCAAGATCACTGGAATCATAACTCCCCAGGAGACATATTTTGAGCATCTATCACTGAGAGCCTCACAGACGTGTATTATACATCCCTCATTTTTGGCACTATCATTTATTTCTCTGTAACTACTACAAAAAATATTCCATTATCATTTCCAGCGGTAGTCAGAGAGTTGAGCCAAAAAGTTAATCACTGGAAAAGCCATTATCAGATCATCCTACAATTCAGTTCATGCCCAAAGTAAGATTATTACTACATAGTTCCACCCCACACCCTTTCTATTTTGTGGCTGATCCCTGAACTTTGCTCCTTGGGTCTCCCTTCTCCCCACCCAGAGCCTTGGGCGATGCCTGAGGATTCTTCTTCTGGCTGCCCTCCCTGCCCTGTAGATGCCCTGGTCCCCACTCAGGAGTATCACCTGTCTACATTTGTGATTGCAAACTGAATTCCTATTTTAATTCCCCTAGTTAGTAGGAGGGCTGGAACAAAAGCCTAACGAAAGGGCTGAATTTGCACTTATCTTTGAAAACAAATGTTGAAATAAATGAGAATCTCACTATATTTTAATAGAATCTGAAAGCTAATGAGCTTATTTACCCTTTTACAAAATTTCAGAGTAAAAATTTACTAATTTGGAAATATTAGGGTCAAAAACCTCTCACAAATTTTAAAACATTTAATCCCCAATCAGAAGAAATGCCGAAACCTCAAAACACCTCCCAGGCATACTCCAGTGTTAAAACACACTGCTGCTGCCAAACATAGCATCTTCCACTACGAAAGTATGACAGTGCAATGATCTTTCAGAGACTGTGTTTGGTAAACTGAGATCAAGAGTGACATCAGTCCTGAGGCAGCTGCACGATGGATGATGCCTGATAATTTTTTCAAGTAATTTGATTCTTCCATTAAGAACCAGATTTTCAAAAGAGTTCATAGCTCAGTAGCACCATCTGCAGCCCCAAAAGCCAAGGCCAGGATTGAAAAATCATCTCCCTATGGACACTTTTCCCCAGAGTTGTGGAAAAACACAGTAATACTGCACCCCTTTGAACTGGTTAACACCACAGAACTAACCTGTTGGAGAAATAGCTGGTATCTTAGCCTTTCTCTTTGCTTCCTCGTAATATATCATCCAGCAGTGACTTGAACCATGTGTAGAAAACTTTAAATTTTTCTTAATAGAGTTTGGCTTCTGAAGAGATTCTAAAAGTGCAAAAGAAATTATGTAACTCAAACCTTAAGTGCATTAACAGATTTATGTGAAGAAGTTTTCACAGTGCCTTTGCTCTGTGCCTATATTAAACCAAGACTATTAATAGGGTAGAAATGTTTTGGGTAAGTCCCATGAACTTTCACATCAAACTGAGACTGAAACTTTTTTAAGTCTTGAAAAAACTCTTGTGTACTTTTCTGTGACTTGTTTTGCTTAGGTCTGTGCTTCTTGTTTATTAGACCAGACAAGAAAGGACATGTTCAAAATGAAATCTGAGGAACTGTTCTCATGGTGCTCCTGACCTACCTGGCACCCAGAGCCATCAGAAATTGCCTGAGTATTTAGCTTTGCTTTATAGAATAAAGAATCAAGCATGTTCCCAATTAGAACTGGTAACCACAGTAGTTAATCAAATAAATATGTCTTGTTTTTAGCTGGAACCACTAACACATTCTGAGATATATGTTGATTGTTTGAAAGGCACTGAATATTGTAGTCAAAAGTAATGAGTATAAGAGATATACAGCTTGAAATGTCTGAAAATTAATAGGTTTGACTTATGCCAGGGATTCACTGTTTGTGACTGCAAGTATTACTTCAAGCGTTTAGCATACTTAACTTAAACCTGATAGTGAGAGATACCTCTCACTAAATTGTGAGAGGTACCTATAGTGAAAACATGAAATTTTCAATCTGAAATTTGCTTTCACAGCATGGTGACTTATCCCTTTGGTTTTTTGTTTGTTTGATTGAGTTTTTTAAGTTTAGTTTAGTTTTGTTTTATTCTTTTGAGCTATTATCATTATATTTTTCTGCAGACAATGTTATTTTTCATATGTGTAATTGCAATGCTAAACATTTATTCAGCAGTGTTCTTCATCCACAACATATTGTTCAACCCAGCAGTTCAGTCAATACATTGACGCTGGACAACACTTTGATAGAATTCTATTTCCAGGTGTCATCCAGCAAGACACTGAATGGATTTCACTATATGAGTGAATGTTTTGAGATTAAAAACTATGATCATTATGTCAACTGATAAAGAGAATTAAAATATTAGTACTCAAAAGAAGCATGACTTGGCATATAGTGAAGGTTTTCAAGCAGTTTTTCAATCTTCACATCTTTTTCTTCTTTTTACCAGCATGATACCAAGATGTGCTGAAAACTCTGCTTATCCTCATCACACACATACACATTAACATACATGAATCCAAGCACATGGTTTTATAGAGGAGCAGTTATACAATGTTTTTTTCCATTGGTTGACCATGTGAGGAATGGTTAATGTTTTGTTTCAGACGTTTCTAGCTGGATATCTCTTACAGTTATTAGCCTCTACCATTGATATACTTAATAGGAACTAAAACTAATAAATTGACTAAGTCAAGACATCAAATTGTATCACTATAAAGCATATGCTTCTGAAAACATTCTTTGTTCCCCTATGCCTGGAGAGGACTGTCTTTTGTGCATTGTTATGTTTATAAAGCATATATCATTCACATTTCCAAATCTGACCACAGGAGTATCCTTTCTTCTCATCCACATGTCCATTTTAAGGTGTTATATCTATGAGCCCCAGTTTGTCCACAGTTTCTGATTTAATGTATAATGCTTTCTGTCTTTCATTTTATCTGTTCACTCGAAGAAGGAGTTTGCATTATCCAAGAACTTGTCCACACATCTCTGTCTCTCTCATTCTACTTTCACTCCCTCACTCCCATCTTTTAAGATATGCAGTCTGTCCTAAAAACTATTAACACGTAAGAGACTGTCAGACTCTTTTAGTTTTGTAACCATAATTTTGTGTCTTAGTATTTTTCTACCTTTCAGATTTTGTAGATTTGGTTTTATTTCTTATGCTTGTTTTTTTAATTTGAGAAGAAACCTGATAAAACAACTTATTTGGGTTACCTCAGATTTACCTGCCTTTCTCTCTGTTTCCAGAATTTTCTATACTAATTTATGTATAATCTTGAACCTTCTGAAGATGAACATACTGTTAGTGAGCGGCAGAGTTAAGGATTAAAAGTTTCAGATAAGTGGTTCAAATTTAAGTGAACTTCATTTAAATTACAATGGAGAACTGTTTATGATGATGCTTTGTAAAAATGCAGCATTACAGGGAATCAAGATATGTCTGGTAAAACAGAATTATGATTTCTCAGGTAAACAGGAAAAAAACATAAATCCAAGAAAGACCTAAAAAGCAGAAAAGCACAGTAACTAATTATAAATAGTCTTTATTCAAAAGACTTAACTTTCTTTCTGTTTTGGAGCATATTTCAGAGCAGTGTCTAATATGCCTTGAAGCATAATTGTCAGGAAACATGGTACAAGGTCATGTAATGCCTGTTTTCAAATATGGTATCCTAGAACCCATCTCTCAGTTGTACTATAAATATAATGTTAGCTGTTCCTCCAAGAGGTGATACAACCTCGCAAGAAAAACTGCCTCAGTTCTAGCTCTGTGTGTAGCCTTGGGTATTGGCATAATCATGCTTGTGCCCAGAGAAAATTCAGGTTACCAAGCGCTTCCAAAAGAGTGCCCACGGATCTGACTGACAGTTCATAGACACTACTAAAATGCACAGCATTGTTTGCATCCATGAGCTTGGTGGACTTCCAGATGTTTTTTTCAGAATCATATAAATGCTTGTCAACTGCATTTTGCTTTAGCTTGCCTATTAGTAAATAGGAAATAGAAAATTAATACTGGTTTTGTTAATTAAACACACTGTCCTCTGTTTAGTACCCAAATAGAAAGTCAGCTACATACAGCGACTCTCAGATGTTACCAAGTTTCCTGAAGTAAGGCTACGTGCTGCATGAGTCTTGCCTTTGTGACTATTTCCTTGTTTGTTGATATAAAAATCCTCTTCCCAGAAATGCAGTTCAAAATGGCATGTACTGAGCACAAATTCATACTGATTTCAAAGGATATTTAAGACAGCAATGGTAAATTTCCATTTTCTTTATATCTAATTACACTGACATAAAGACAAAAGAGTCTTCTTTACTGAAGACCCCATCTTGCCTGGAAATCAATGTAATGTCTGAGTAATAAAGCCTGTACCAAGAAGGCATGTCTCAGGAGAAGTGTAGTGTTTGTATGTTCAGAGGTTGTCTGACTGGCTCTTCCTTAAGATTTTCTAAACCTCCCGGCAATCACACATGTTTTGTCTGACAGTCCCTGCTACTATGTATGTTATTACTTACAGCTTTCCTCTATTAAAATAGAAACTTCAGGACCCATTTTTGCCCTTATGGGTCTGTATAATTCCTACAGCTAATGATTTGGAGCTGCTGATGCATACTGCAGCACAAATAATATATTGGTAATAAGGTGGCTTAGGATAGCAGACAATTTTTGGAGGCTGCTAACTCTACAAAGAGTAATCATTTCGATAACAAATAAGAATAATATAATAAGGATACTCTAGTCAAATGTCTGTGGCCTAATGAAATATCTCATTTACAGCCAGTTGGAGCAAACATCCTGTAGTTAGAAACAACCCCATATTGGTAGGGAGAAGAAAATCCAAAATGCTGGACTTCTAATATTGGTTTGCTCATGTCTCTTGTTCAAAATTCAAAGACACAAAATTAGAGCAGTTTCTAAGTATATCAGGAATGGGTTTCCCAGATGTTCAACCACATATACGTGAAAAATCATTGCACTAGGCAGTAGAGAAAACCCATTCTGTACTATTTGGTTCTACCAAGAGGTCCTAGATTATGATGGTAGAAAAGATTAATTTTCCTCAGGTCAGTGTAGTCAGGACTATGTTACCCATTCCTTCCTTGCCTAGGGAAGAAGAAACATTCTCGTAATTAGTCCATCATCTTGTCCTCCTGTGCAAAAACAGTGCAAGGGTCCAGTGTGCATAAATCATACTATATTTGTCCTCCAAGTTATTTGCTGACACACACACTGTGCAAGGTCATTAACTTTTAGTGTGGCAGCAGGAAGCACTTAACCTTAATTAAGTTGAAATGCATTACATTTTCAAGGCATAGGAAGAAATACATGATGTCTTGATTCCTTGGGAAAAATACTGAAAAAACTCAAAAGGAACAAAAACCTTTTGTCAATCCAGAGCCAGGTATCACTGTTTCGTCAGTCCTTCTAGTACATTTACTATTCTGATGTTATAGGCACATTCTTAGTACATAGGTCATGTGAACATGACTTACAAAGCTGTATTTTTAGCCTGAATGAATACATATTTTATGAGAGGAAGAGTTTCCTTCACAAAAAAAGCTTGAAAATGATGTGAGACTTATTTTTTTCCCACAGACTCTTACACATATGTTGCAGACATCAAGAAAAAAAGTATTTGATCTGGCTGGCTAGGACAGCTGCACGAGCTAAAATACAGCTCTAAGTTCATTGGTAGATGTCTCTAATACCAGATATTCAACTTATTCACCCTCATACTCACTGAGAACCATGTAAATTAAAGAATAATCTGCGATTACATTATGCTCTGTAGTCTATTGCACTACAGATTGTAGCAATTTTCTCAAAATCACCCTGAAAATTGAGGAACTAATTATAGCTCAAGATACTCTGCATTTTCTCTGTCAATCTACTTTTCTCATGTAGGAATTGGTTTGGTTATGGCAGGCTAAATGTTATTTCTATTACCTCACTGATTTTACATTATTCTTCCTTAGATCCAGCCAGAGGTTCCCCAGGTCACTTGTCTATGTATATGAGCATTTTGACTCACAAATAGAGTAGAGGCAGGTCCACAGTTCTGAAAATGCTGCTTCTTCTTCTTGTTCTTCTTCACACAATACATCATTCCTTCTTTTCCCTCATCCCACAAATGAAATATAAATGTCCCCAAACATGTCACAGAGGAAATATAAATTAGAATTTATTTCAATGCCACATTTCAGTCATTACTTTTTTGCTACTTTTTTTTTCCTCTGGAGCTCATGAAGTCCTTCTCATTAGAAGTGGGCAAGGGTTTTCAAGTGAGAGAAAAGGAATAAGGCTGTCTGGCTATTCTCCAGGTTTTTTTCTAGTGTGGCCATGATACTCTGAGTTTCCCCCAATGCATTTTCCAATATTTAATGTGAGAAATCCTGAAAGTAAGCCAGTCTCCAAAGAGGCTTTTAACAACATTAAGACCCTGAGTACATCTACATAGAAATGGTAGGTTAGCCCTGACTTAACATGCCAGGCAGCAGTATTTTAAGCTCATTAAAGCACTTGAAATTTGACCAAATTGGAAGTTGGACTGTGATACTATCCCCAAATTTGCTGCTCAGATGTGCGATCTACAGACATACAAGACAAAAATTCTATTGTCTCTGAGCACTAGGAGGCTGCTGAGGGGACTAGAGGTGTCAGGGCATATGCACTCACCTCTGCAAGAGGGAAAAACTGCTTAATCTGCTGTTAAAGTTCTGTTGCACAGCAGTATATTCTGGGTGAGCTGAAGGGGGAAAACTCTGAGTGCAATTAAGAGGCAAGAGGGAAATCAGCATGTCTGGGAGAAATACTAAGTGTCCTCTTCTTTTTCCTCTCGCTTTGCTCAAGTCTGTGTATCTCCCAATTTCGTTTGCATTTGAGAAACTGCTAAGAAATTGTTTCATTGAGGACCTAAGAGTTTTTACCATAATAACCTTCTCTAGTGACATCAATAACCTCCTTAAAAAAGGATAAGAGTGAGGGAGGAAGAAATGTACAGATGAAGGAGTTTGCTGGTTTGCTGTATGACAATGTTGTCCAGATCAAAATTATCAGCAAAATCTTTGGAGCTGATTCAAAAGTTGGGTTTCTTTTTGAAGTTCAAATATTGACTTGTTTTTCAGGAATTAGAAAAAGCACGTATTTCATGTCATTAGGAACTATAATTGTCCAGTATTTTATAATGAGGTAGTTGTATCTATTATAGTAACCTTATAGCTTTAATTCTATATTTAAATATAGTTATGACTATAAATCAGGCTAAAGGTCCATCCAAAGCCGAGGACTCCACATTGCAGCTAAAGTTTCTCATAAACAAATTGACCATTATACAATTTGGTATATAGTGGGAATCTTATTCTTCCATCAGAAGTACTTTAGTCACAGCTGCAGTTGCAAATCCTAGAGTAAGTTTAGGTCCTTCTCTAGTAGTTTTGTGGTGGTTTTTCAATCTGTTCTAATTTGTGAAGTAATAAATATTTTCTATAGAAGCTATGGACCCTGAATAAAAAAATTCAGGCCATAATAGCATACGCTTATTTTTCTTAGGGTGTAGTTGCACTGATATTTTTTCCAATAGGAAAAAAAAGGTATAGGAAAGAAAACCTATACCTCTCCCATAACTTTATCTTGTTTCTATGCTGTACACCAGTTAATCACACTCCTTAGCTTTTTTTATATAGCAGATTGTTGATTCAAACAATGGCATGGTTAAAAAATAATCCTAGTAGTAGAGAAATCATAGAATCGTAGACTGGTTTGGGTTGGAAAGAATCTTAAAGATCAGATAGTTACGGCCTCCTTGCCATGGGCAGGATCACCTTCCACTAAACCATCTTGCTCAAAATAGGCAGTTCGGACATCTGTAACCAAGGTGAAAAGACAGCATTTGTAACCAAGATGCAAAAAAAGCCCCCAAAAAACAAACAAACAAAAAAAAACACACACAAAAAAAGAAAAAAGAAATTCCAGTTTATTGTGAATGCTGCTAATCATTTACTCAATGAAACTACTAGTGTTCCAAAATAACTGATGGTAGCCAGCTGCTGTTCCTCAGCTAATTGCTGAGTTAATGTACAGGCGATGAGGCAGCCTGTGATGGTGCAGAGCAGGAAAGGATTGAAAGAAAAAGCTTTCCAGGCAGCTGTTTTCAGCAATCACTAACAGGCTCTCCCTTACTGCCATGTGTAGGTGGAGTACACCTGCCTGCTAGTAAAAGATCATTTAAACATCTGCAAAGACTTTTTCTTTAGTGTTTGTGCAGTCACTTGCTGATTTATGAAAGGCTGGATGAGCCTGTGAAATGGTAAATCAGGTGCCTGTTTACAGAACAAATGGTTCGTTGCAACAGGCCTCACTGGACTCTTTTTTGCTACCCTTCCCTCCTTGCTGTTGCTGCCCAGGGTGTCAGCACTAGCATTTGTATGTCTGCTCTGTCAGTCAGACCAGAAACAAATCTAGTGTTTGTTTTTTTCTTGGTGGGTTTTTTGTTAGTTTGGTTTTTATTTTTTTTTTAATATTTTTAAAGGTTTTCTTTAAAACCATGTCCCAGGCTCAGGGTCAGAATTATCAGACAGGAGGGAGAGAGATATAGGCTATCTCATACCATCATCTTTATCAGATGCTTGACTCAGGCATAAAGACACAGATTTTACAGTTCCTTATTCCCCTTCCTCTGAAAAGCATCACTTTTTTCCAGGCTACTCAGTTCAATATTATGACTTTGCAGCCTAAAGAGGCAATGCTAATAAAGAGTGGATCTTTTCAGAAAAGTTGGGACAAGAAATAGGAAGATAACACATTTGTCTAGTTCATAGAAATAGGATTGGTTTTAGTTTCATTTTCCCCATTTAGGAATACAGTTAAGTGCAGAATTAATTTGCAAATAAAAATACTGAGTTGGTAGATGTAGGTATTTTTACTGCTACAAGGGGCAACTAGAATACAGAATAGTTCCCTTTACATGTAACTTGCGATTTGGCTTCCCTTTGAAGTATGTAGAGGAATATTGAGGCCTTTGAATTACTAGTATCTCAGAAAGAATCTATCCAGTCTCAAAAACTAGGCTTATTTAGTACTTAAGACAACAAGTTCAAAAAAGCTTCCCTGTGTTGAGCATTCACCAATTCAGGTTTTCAGATAGCTAAAACTGCTAAATTTGGGTTGACAGATAAAAAAACACTGTATATATATGTAAACTATACAGAGAGAGATAGACCAGGAAATTTTATATTTATATATTGATATTTATTAAAAAAATAATCCTCAGACAGAGGAACAAATTTTCTTACTGGGAAAGGGAGAAGTAATATTTTATAGATACTTTCTTGGTAAAGAAACAGGGCAACATACACACTCAGAGTAGGAGATTTTTTTTCTTTCGGGGAACAGTTGGAAACATGGGTGTTAAAGAAAAGACCAAACAGTTGTCCAACTATTTAGGTCCATTTGCATCTTTACAGGTAACTAGTGTTCCTAGCATTCCTATAATTGATTACCTTACTGTAATTTTGGGGAAGATGGAAGATCCATATTTAAATATTGGCTTCAATGAGTCATCTCTCTATCTTGCCATCTGTTTATACTATACCACAGCTTTCATTACTCACTGACTATTTTTCACTTGATGCATCTGCATAAGTTTCATTAACATTAATGAAAATTCCATTTGTGTCAGATGGAGTCTAAATCTCCAAGACTGAAAATAATAGCTTTAATATTTCCTGCAAAGATGTCTGGAGAGAAGACAGGTGTAGTTCTAATAGGTACTTCTTCCTTCCCTGCTCATTATATCCATGTATTTCCGTCTTAATATAAATTGCTGTTTTCAGACCTACTATACAATTTAGATTCTAAAGTACAATTTAGATTCTAAAAAATGAAACAATTCATAATGTGGAAGTCTTAGAAATTTAATTTAGGTTAGATAGATCTAGAATGGTTCTATAAGAACATACAGACACAGATTTCTCAGAAGCAGTTCCAAGGCTTGACCTATGTGGTGTGACAGGACAAGTCCAGGTCTTGTGATGCAATCGTGAGTCTTCTGGCTCCTAATTTGCTCATACCCACAACTGCTCCTGATCTTATAATCCTTTGGGCACAGGAGAACAAGAACTATTAAGAATCTGCATTGCATTTATTTATCATTTACCTGTATATTCTTGTTTATCATCTGAGACTTAGCTAAAAATAAAAAAAAAAATTTAGTTTTAATTTACTGTAGAAAAATTTTTACATATCAACAAGTGACAAAAATGTTTTTTATATTAACTCTGGATAGGAAGCAGAATGTCAAAATCTCATCTTATTTTAGACATAGACGCCTAAATCAAAGCTGTGTGCGTTTCTTCTAGACAGCAACCTAGACTTTCAGCTTTCAAATACTGCCTTAGTCCTGTAGGCACTTATCTACTGAGCCTGAAAGACCTTCAGGTATCTAGCTTTAGCTCCTCAAACATGCTCCAAAGTGGAGCAAACGTGCTCTAGAAGGATGAGCAGACCACATTTGCATCATAATACAGATTTAGGCAGACAGCCAACTACAGTCTGTCCAACTCTGGAAGAAGAGGTACTACACATGGTTTTGCACAAAACGTTTAGTGGCTAAAGCCCTCACTAGCATGTGAAACTTTCTCCCAGTCTACAGTTTCCACTCACTCTTCCATCTCTTAGAAAATGCCCTCGCCATAGCACTGTGGGACGTTGGACTGGGAATGCTTACTACAGCTCCTCATGGAGCTGAGCCTGGGATCCATGTCATGGGGCCAAGGGAAGAAGAGACACAAGGAGTCTGATTTAGCCTGGATGTAGGCACTCTTGAGAGGCTAATACTGTGAGTCTGGACTTAGATACCAAAAGCATTTTTTTGAGTAATCCACAATTCTTTCTCCATTCTGGGTGAGATTTGAAGGAGGCTGGATGCTGCACTAGAATCTGCTGGTGAAAAACATCTGCATGCTCAGCCTCCCAGTCTGCAGGGTTTGAACAACAAAATCTGATCCTACTGAAATGCCATTTCAGATATCTGAAATTCTTCATTGAGCTCAGGCTTCATTTTTAAACATTCTTGTGATAGTTTTTTAAAGATGAAACTGATTTTTTGTTCCCTGCTTTTATTGGCCAAGGTTTACATTATTGTTGCCATGATGATTTTGCAATAGTTCGGGTACCACCACTGTGTGAATTGTAACAGAACACAAGTCTGTGTTATTCAGAGTTTATATGTTATATATGGTGGTGTGCTTAAAGACAGTTTTTTTCTCATATTTCACTTGCCCTTTACTGTTTTGACACTCTTATAATTAATACTGTAAAAAAAGTATTGGGATAGCATTTATAGAAACAAGAGTCTCCACTGCAAGGTATGTTTTCTTTTGCTTACATTTTCCCATTTAATCATTTCTTTCCTGAACTGTAGAGATTTGCATTAGTTAGAAACCACTATGCCTACATAACTCATACTGGTACTACCTGCTTTTTGTAGCAAATTCTCTATTATATTCTCCTGTTCTCCCACATTTTGTTAATCCTAACTTCACTTCCACGTTTTGTTAATCAGACCCTCACTTCCACAAGAACAAAACCAACCAACCAACCAAAGAGAAAATCCAAAACCAAATAGCCAACAAAATTCAATGGCTGAGCCAAGGACAAGATAATATGATCTGTTCTTCTTGAAAGGGAAGAAAAATTATTTCTGAGTAATGGAAAAAAGCAAGAAATCCCCAAAGCATCAGTAGTAGCCAACACTGGCTACTACCACTCTTCTCCAAGAATATAGATCTGAAGTTGTGGAAATACTAGGCTAGTACAGATTTAAATTTCAAGGTCCCCTTTCCTCTGTTGAGCACACTTGTCATTAGGCTGTGAATCCTACGAATGCATGTTTTTTTGTTTTTTTTTTTTTAAAGCAACAATGACTAGATTTGTGAGGACCTGAACCAGTTATGAGTCTCAGAGCAGGCAATATTATTTCTCCTAGTTTTTGGATAATGATCAACAGCAGGCAGGAGTTCAGAGTCCAGAAACCTATTTTGGAGTGTGCTGATGTATGGGATCCTAAACGTTAAGTGAAGGGCACACAGAAATTTTTGGTGCTTTCAGAGTTAGTGAGGCACTAAGCAAAGGCATTTATGGCCTTCGGACCCAGAAGTTCACACAAATGTTTTCCCAGAGTGCTACAGCCCTTTGCTATCTATTGCCCAGTGCCTTCTTTACATTCTCCGGTACCTGAAACCTGCTTAAGAATTACTCCGCAGTCAGGAGTCCAAAGTACTTCAACCTATGGCTATGCTCATGCTGCGTTATTAATGCCTGCCCTCTGCTCACTCCACAGCACATTAATCCTGCCTTGGAAGACTTTCAGCTTTCTTTAAGACTACAGCAAAGCAGTTTAAATAAAAGACACCTGTTCAGAAGCTATGATCTGATCCATTTTGGGGAAGCAGTTCCAGCTAGTAATGGGGCGGCTATTATCTTCCACCATCTAAGCAAGAAGAAACAATTACACAAAAAAGCCCCAAACACAAAACTCAACAAACTGGTAATGCTGGGAAGGGAAATTAAGTACTAGTAGTGTGATTTAAAGGAAAGCAGCTCAGCAAAGATTAAAGAGAATTAAAAGCAGCAGAAGGTATTATTTCATAACTCTAGAATTAAAGGCATGCCCATCCCCAAACCCTGCAGCCATGAGCACCTGACAGTGCTGAGGATGTTTCAGCATGAACTGCAGAACTGGCACCTTTCTGTCCCTGAAATGAGCGGAAGATGTTTTCAGGGACTGCCCTGTGCTACATGCTCCAGCTGGACACTAGAACAAAATATGTAGGTTAGCTTCTGTCTACATGGGTCACTGCAGACTGTTTCCTTCTCTTCAATGTTTATAGATAAATAGTATTTACAAAGTTATGGTCTATGCTCAAATCTGATGAAGCTCTACCACAGGTACAAATGTAGTACAAAATCAGGCTAATACGAGTTCTGAAACCCCCCAAACTTCACAGGGAAAACATCCAGACCAAATAGAGGTGTTACTGAAAAATGAGACCCTGTAGACATAAAAAATTCTCTCTCTCCTCCCCCCCCCAAGTATAAATAATATAAATATTTCTATAAATGATACATTGTGAACCTGAGGCTATATCTCAGGAGAAAAATCTGGCTCATAACTAGCGATGCAGAAGTATTTAACGTCAAAATTTCTTTTGAATTTATTGAAATCTATTTGTTAAGATGAACTTTCTTTACTAGTTTTTGACAAAGCAAACTGCAGGCCTCTCTCCATACTGCAGTTCAGAATGTCTTGCTTCTGAGTTATTGCTACTGCTATAAAACCCACACAGCTCAGTTACACCTGGTTCTGACTTGACTCGTGATGATACAAGATGAGCAGTCTCCACTGGGTGCTGAGGCAGGTCAGTATGATGCTTCCTTTGGATTGTTCTTTCCCTCTGCGTCAAATTTGGTATTCATAATTGCCTTGCTTTTTGCTGGTTGGAACTGGATCGAGTTTTGTTTAATTGCACTGACCTTCTGAAATCAATATGGTTTTTATAGAAAGGATCAGGAGCTATGGCTCTTCTTTTTAGGCTGTTACTCATTTATCATCTTCATTTCAAAGTCCTATGTTGTCTTGAAATTGTGTGGCACACATGTTCAGCAGTCATTGCCACTGGGTGCCAATGAAACTGAAACCTCTTAGGGTTTAAAGAGCATTTAAGCAAGTTGTGAGGGAGATAAGGGGGCTGAGGCTCCCCCAGGGTGGCAGGGCAGAGGCTGGCACCAAACCTGGGCTTTTTTTCACCACTGTACAGACATTATTTTTTCTCTCATAAGCAAAAGAGGTTACTTGAAGATTTTCTAAGTAAGTTCATAGATTTCAAGTATTTCAGCCCAAGTGCTTGTGGTATTTCATTTTAGAGATAATGGGAAATATGTGTTCCCAGGATCAGACGATGTGAATTTGACCTTCATCTGCAGATGGAATTTAGCTCCCCCCCTCATTTTTTTCACATTTGTCCTTCTGTTGAACACAATCAATAAACAAAGCCTCGGGCTAAACCTGAGTTGCCAGCATTGTAAAAGACAAGATGACAAAACATAGTAATACACCTTTAATTATTTTGCTTTATGGATTCTTTTGTTTAATCTCATGTTCAATTAATTCTCTAAGTAAACTTACTCGAGGTTATTCAAAATTGATCCCTAGTAATTTAAATTGACTATTATTAAATTTTATTGGAACTAATAAATTAATTTCAATCCAGTACTTCCCTGTTTTGAAGAAAACTGAAAAGTCTATTTTCACAAAATATTACTTATAATCTCTGTTGGACATCAATTCTTATTCCAGAATTTAACTCAAAAGACTCATAACAGCTCATTAAAGTACTGTAAGAACCTTCTAACTTTTTTCTCATGCTCCCAAGGAGGACTGGTTCCAAATGGATCCCCAAAGAAGTCTTGAATCACTTGGTTAATAGCACAGAGTTGATGGCTCAGTGAAATCTGGATATCTGTAAAGTAATTACATTTCTCTTCAGGACTAATTGATTTTTGAAATGTAACAAATTACATATCTTCAAACATGAGCCCAGTTAAAACTTCTTAATGATTTAATAAAACATAAACCAAAAATTAAATTGAAATCTTTATACAACCTATCATTTCTTATGTTGGTCCTACACCTTTTTGGAGTTGGTACTGACAGTTTATGGACAAGTCTTTCCTCAGTTTCCATAATTCCTGATCATCTAGTGAAATGTCTATTTTCTTTCCTGAGTAAACAGCTGTCATTAAAAACTCTGGAAGGTATAAGCAAGAAAATTATGTGATCTGTCAAAAATTAATGAATTTGGATGCTGATAACTAATATTTACCTGGAACATTTTTACATCAGGAGACTACAAAAATGTAGCACCAACAAAACCTGAACTGTATATCAATAAAGTTCTTATTCCACATGATAATAAGCAGCCCTAGAAAGCCCATTGTCCTCATTTATCAGAAAGCCCCAGCACTGAAATCTCTAGAAACCCAAGTGCGACTTCACAAGCTTCACAAAGCATGGCATGGTTTGCTATTTGGAGAACTGATTAAAAAATGAGTAATTTTCCACTCTTTTAAGACAAAATATGGAAGAATTCAAGTTAATTGGGCTGACTGTAACCTATTAACATTTGATATCCCCATCCATTTGGGTAAACTTTAATGTGTTGGCTGAGAATGGTGGAGTGACTTGAACATACCTTCCAGTCTATCCTCTCTGCACTGACATTGCTTCTTTGCAGGCACTGAAGGACCAATTCTCACTTCTTTGGGATGGCATTGGAAGGATATTTGATTATTTGTAGGCTGAGGTTTAGAGTTCCAAAGACTTACTCTCTGGGAAGTATAGGAAAACTTGATTACTGATGCATGAGGGCAATTTTATGGTAGCAAGTAGAAAGCAGGAGTGGGTTTTTTTGGGAGGTAAGAGGCAATAACTGACTGTTTTAAAACGCTGCCCAATGAGTCTGCATCAGAGCATGGAGGGCCTATTTAAACAACATTAAATATTTTATTCTGCTAAATCTGACTGCGTGTCTTGAGTTGATTTACTGCAGCAAGTTGTACAGCCAAGCCTGGGCTACATTCAGGGAAATAATGCACTGCTCAGAGATGCCAGAGTTGCAGTTATCTCCTCTAAATATTTTTCTTGTGTTCACGTTGGGAAACAAATATAAAAATCCACTCCCTCTTGAACCCTCTAGGTACTGTCAGTGCCAGAATTGGAAGTGTCAAATGTGGCTCTCTCTACATGGCACTATTTTGTATCTCCAAGGCTTTCAGATATCTGGCTAAATAAGATGAATCATTGTCATTCATTTAAAGGGTAGAGAACAAAGAGCATGTCAAGGATGGTGTGAGAGCCTCTCTGGCAGTTACCTTTGAGCTGAAATTGTTATGAGCTCTATAACAAATTGCTTGCTTACAGGCAAGGTCACTCATATAAATTTTTCTGAATTGCCCTCAGTTCCTTGAATCTATGAACTATGCAACCAAAGGCTAGCAATAAGCTTCACTAAATCAGTATTTCAACTTTTAATGATAATATTCGCAGACTTTATGGAATCAGCTCAGTTTTAATTAAAGCTCATTAAAATTAACACAGAACAAACCCTGGAGAACACGTGTCAATAAATAAGGTCCTTAAAGGACAAAGATTTACAAAAAGACTAAAAGAGATAATGGATCACTGGATCTATATCTGGTCATTTGCTATGCCAGGAAAGACAGTTTATTATTCTTGAATTGCATTAAGGGGAATTTCATGGACTCAGCCTCTCTAATTGTGAAATTTCAGGAAATTCATGGTTTCCTAAATTACTGTATTCTCTTTAGGTTATTTTGATCCCCCTTTCTTGTGTTCCTGTCATTCTCTTTGTGACTGCTGCTTATATAGATGTATCTGACCTAGCCTTAAATTTTCTAGTGTAAGCTCAGCAACATATAGCTCATTGTGGGCTGCAACACCTAGCCAGATGTATTTGAGATGGCCTTCTATTTGACCTCTAGATACTGTTGCTGAAGGACTCTATTCTCTGACAGGTCCTGTGTAATAACAGCCTTCTCTGTAAGGCTCTCTCAGAAAATTGTGGTCTCAAACAGAACAGTTTGTGTTCAGGTAATTGAGTTGAGCTCAGACTGTTGCAGGAGCTGCTGTTGAGCCTCACATATAATGATTGTCAGGTACCTGGAAGTGTAAAAGGTGGATTGTGAATTCTTCCCTTCATTTAGAGAATAGCTTAATCTACCTTAATATTTGTAAGCACTTGCCAACATTGAAAGATTTTTAATAAGGGACTTAAATGTGATTAATAGGTGATAAAGTTAGCTTTTAAATAAAAAATGAGCAGTTAATGTCAGCTATTGACTTCATTTGTTAGTGATGTTGATGTTTTAAGTGACATAATTATTTTCTTGCTCTAGTAATTGCTCATCTTCATATGATATAGATTTTCTGTACTTATACAAAGTTAGTTGATGTTCTGTTATTTACTTTCTTGCAATGATACCAGTAAAGCTAAGCCATATAACACAATCTTGTAACTGATCCCAGTATGATCCAGCTATATAAAGAAAAACAGGCTTCCCACTGACTCTGGCCCTAGAAGGCTCTTAAGCACCAATTTAAGAGGAAATATTGCATGATGTTTTGCTACTAGGGACTTCAGCAAGGTTGAAAATGGAGAGTGACTGTGTTTGGAGTTGTATTTCTTTTTACTTTTTAAGTAACTGCTGACATTATGGCTGACAGCAAAGGTGGTCTAGAGATAATGAATAAACCAAAATCTAGATTACCCCTGTTCTGCTGCAGACTTACCTTGAGTGAGTAATTTTAGCTTGAGGAGAGATTTTACAGCATGCCAAAAGAGGCAGTCCAGCTACTTTCCTCTCTCTTGGCCATACTTTCTTTTCTTGGCACTGGCACACAAGATTCTGTGATGAGTTGATTCAGCTCCTTAAATTGGCAAAAAACAATTGTTTCTGATGGGTTCATTCTTTTCTGATTTAGTGAGCAGAATTCATCCTGATAATGACCAGAGTGATTTCAGGGGTGGGACTGGGATGTAAAATCAAGAGAGCTGAACAGGAAAGGGAGAAGAAAGAAAGGGAAGAGGAGGCAGGCTTTACATTTTGGTAATAACTGTTAGAGCTGCTTGACTCGTTTGTAAAACTTCAAACCCAGCATAGTTTCTCTTAGACCTTTCCCTTTCCATAATATGTGAAGAATAAGACATCCATTTAACACCTATTCTAACAGAACTCCTGTTTGCCTAGGAAGTTTAGGCAGAAAAAAGGCAGAACATGGTATACAAGGCAAAATATGACTCACTAATATGACTAAAATATGAAAAAGATGTAGAGAATAGAAATCCTATTGAAGAAGTAGTTTGGAAAGTGAGACAGGAGCAGTCCAGAAGATAGCATGAACAAGAGAGAAAATTAGGAGTGCTTACAGAAAGCTGTGGGGACAGCCTCAAAAGAAAAACCTGAGGCTGATGTTGAATTATTTTGTATACAGGATGAAAGCCAAGCTCTAGCAAGTGAATATGTGAGCAGATACAAGGCATGTAAGCCTAAGGCATGTGTCTGTTCAGTGGGAGACAGAATTGGGACAGAGCATGTTTAGACTTTTTTTCTTTCTCACCTATATATTATGCTTGACTTTACAATCTGTCTGCACTTGCAGCTAATGAACTAAATTTCATTTAATTGTAAAATGTGTGAAGGAGGGAATACAGACTTCAGCAAATTTTATTCCTGTATTTTTTATTCCCTTGGATGCAGTTGGCTTTCTAGTATTTGTAACTAGTCTATTTCTAGTATTTGTAACTACTAGTTGAATGAATATTTTTAGGATCAGGTCTAGTAGATTTATAGTATCAATTTTGCTATATCAGTTTGCTGAAAAATATTTGGGCTTTTCCCCCATTTATTTTGTAAATTCAGTATTTATATTTGCAGCAAGAGTAGATATTGTAGGATACATAGAGGCCAAAGTGACAGTTCTGAAATTCCCCTGAGCTTGCTGAAAGTCCTTTTGGTATTCTGCAACTCTCACTAAGATAGATAATGTATTCTACAAAACATTCTTTGTGCAAATAGCACCTAAATATCTTCTCAGACAATAACAGATATGTAAGGCTATATTTTCAATCAAATATCTCACTTCCATATGCAGTTTGGCAAAGCAAGAGGGTATGAGATAAAGAGAAGAGACTATCCTACACACCTAGGGATATAAATGGGAGGAATCTTAACCAAATAAGTCACTGAACTACCAAGGGCTCATATTGGGAAAATGAGTCAGGTGTGACTGTTTGTTTAACTTCTGCTCATATTTGGCCTAAAACCCAGCTCTTGCTAAGGCTTGATGTGTGCTAGAAGCAGTGCCTTTAGGTCAAAGGAAGGACAACACTTAGGCAGGACATCACGGCCAGAAAGGGGTAAAGGTCCTCAGGTAGCCACTGTAACCTACAACTTGCTGTCTCCTGACCAAATTTCCAAGCTCAAAGTTGTAAATATGTCAGCTTACCCAGAAGGTTTTTGAAGCAGATCCAAAAGCAGCTGGACTGCTGAGGTTTTCATGCTTACTGATGTGATAAAAGAGATGACTGTGCTGTGACAGAGGACAAAGTATGAACTCTCTCACTGTTGACCAGTATGTTGTGTGTAGGTGCACAAGTTACAGTTGTAAGTTATAAATTAAAGAATTTTTTGGTTAGAAACATCATGAATTAAGCCATGAATTAGTGAATCACTTGTTAGACTAGTTTGTACAAAGGGGATTGAGCCATTGTTTGTAGTTTTTTTCTTTTTTTGTCTTTCCTACTACGCTCATAAAAATAAGTAAATTTGAGATCCTAGTGGACTGCCACAGTGAGGCTCTAGGAGGGCTGTTTTCAAATTATGTAACAAAAAGCTAATGTCATCACTCCTTGGAACGAGTGTTCAGAGTGCACTGCACTGATGCTGCTCATCATTACTACAGCCTGAGCTTTTATCATAAGTAATATATGAAAATAGTAATGGACTTCTTGAAACTGTAAGTTTCATAAATTAAAAGATCTAGACCTTCTAAGATTTGCTCATGTTTATTAAAAAAAAAAAAAAAAGGAACAGAGAATCACAGTTTAGGCAAATTTCTGACTGACTCAAGCATGGGCACTGGAGTGGTGGAATTTTCTGAGCAGCCAAAAAATTTTAAAAGTCTTCTGGTGGTCTTGAAACCATTGGGCAATGTTGGTGACACAGCTGCAAACTATGGATATGTGTTAGCTAAAACTTCTGTACATCTGAAAAATGCAGCTTTGCTTTTGGCATGTCACTCCAGTGACTCTCATGTTTATTTTTTGGTGAAAGAGAGTGATGACTTCTAAGTGGTGCGTCTATTTAGAGAGACTGTATCCAGTTCCTAACACTTGGCTGGCAGATCTAACAGCTTACACATAAATTGTATTTATGCTAGTAACTCTGCTAGACTGATGATCCTTGAGATGTCAGGTTTCATGTAAAGTGCCTGAATTGTATGTTTGCATGCTGTGCGTGATTCTCCACAAGACAAAACTAGATAGAGGGATAAAGGAAAGGAATTCTGTAGTTCATGCAGCCCTTGATATTGCTCCCTCTTTAGGAGCTGTTTAAAAAAAATTAAATAAAAAAGTAGAAAGAGACATGCTAAGAAGTTACATTTTTGGGAGATGGAAACTGAGTGGTAATCTCTGTTCAACAATTTGATATAATAAATACAGAGCCTTTGTTTTAGAGCATATATTGTTCTCCATAATGATGTTTAAAATCAAGTCTCAGCTAAAGTTGTCCCCTTTCTGCTGCCCCTCACCTGTTGCCAATTTAGCAGAGCTAAATGTCCTTCCCTATGGCCCAGCTGTGCACATAATGGCACACACAGTTGCAGGAGAGACTTCAGTGACTCAGGTGTGTGTTAAAGGAGATTTCAAAAGTTGCTAATGGTGCTATGAAGAAGTTCCTGCAATCTCAACTAATGTGTAATTTCTGTTCTTCAGTAAAATAGCTAAATTTAGCACCAGGCAAAAAAGAATATGGAAAATGCTGTAATAATGGCAGTGAAATTTATTTTGCGTAGGCAGAAAAATCATAAACTATCACTAGAAATGCTACTTGCTGATTAGACTCCAAGCAAACACTTGAAAAACTCAGCTTTTAATCAGTGAAAAGTAAATTATCATAAATAATAGTGAACGGTAAATAAACATAATGATAAAATATATAATTTGAAACTATTTATGCATGAAAGGTAAACAAATAAAGAAGCAGTTGTATCCTACAGGATTTGATCTCAGATTTCAGAACATCTGGAATTCCTTGCTTTCTCATAGAATATAAATGACATTTCTGGAGAAGGAGAAGGAGGGACTTTGCTGCTCTCAGAAAATGAAAGTCTTAAGCTGGACTTGGGCTTTCTTCTGTTTCTCAGATAGCAGAAGAGATCAGCACAGTAAATTGCAGGGAGGCAGTACACAAGGAAAAGTTTCCCCTAGGTGAATTGATAGAGTAGATAAGAAGAAAATTACAAAATCCATATACATTGGAAGTGTTTCCTGGAAGCGTTCAAGGTCAAGTTGGATGGGACTTTCAGCAACCTGGTCTAGTGGAAGTGTCCCTGTTCATGTGAGGGGGATTGATCTGGATGATCTTTAAGGTCCCTTTTAACCCAAAACATTCTATCAATCTATGATAATATTGAATATTTCTTTCTGTGAAAATAAATTAAGGTCTAAGTGCTGTTATAATATATTATGTTTTTATATAGCACTGACCTTCATCCTCTCAGATTAATTAGGTTGTGGGGTTAAAATAATTTGTTAGCATGGGGTGTTTTTTTGTCTCAAATATGCTTCCTTTTGCAAGCTTAACCTTGTTATAAAAGTACTTGTAATTCCTTTTTTCCAGAGATTTTTTTTCCCAGTAGGAGCTTAATATTGAAGCAACAGTAACATTCTAGTTGTCCCAGATTATTATTAAATTGTATGCTCCAAATAGCCTCTTTTCACCACTATTTGTTCTATGGCCATGCTGAGAGCAGTCTATCTTACAGACCTTTCCCAGTGGGCAGTTCAGATTGCCCTGCCTCTTGTAGGGGTTTTCAGATAGAGATCCCAGGCAGCATCCACAAGACTTTCATGACTGGCTGGGGTAGAACAAGATAAAGCCACCTTTCCTCAGTTTTCTCCCCACTGCAAAGAGAAATTTCAAAATAAAACCGTCTTTGGGGGTCCTGTCCTCATCTCGCCTTACAATGGTTCCCAAAACCTAAGCTTTCTGGCCTGTGATCAGAGAAAGACTCAAAAGGATTTGCACTCACATTTGCACCCCTATCAACTCTCTGCTGCTTAAAAGATACAAGAAGGTGGTACCCAACCCTCTGGAGTACTGGGCTACTCACCCTGCATCTCACTAGATTTCTGTGGGAGGCCAATACAGGTGGCTTTTGGAGGGCATAAACACTTTTGTCTAAAAAGAAATAATACGAGATTTGAAGTAGAGTGCTTGGGACAGTCTAAGGGCTGTTATCTTAGGGAGAGCAGCCTTGATCCTTGCAGTGTATTTGTTGACATTTCAATAAATTTCTCTAGCAGCTTTCCAGAGCAGACTGGGGATATTTTGGACAATTCTGTAAAACCTGGTGGGTTTTTCTGGAAACACTAGACATAATATTAATCTTGAAGGTAGAAGGAAACAAAATCACTATACAATTGTGCGGTGAACAGAACTTTCATTTCCATTTTACTCCATTGGCTAAGAGAGTACCTGAATCCAATAGGACTTGTTCAGCTAAGCCTGGGACCACAGAGTAGCCAGGGATTGGCCTCAAGACAATCCACATTAAGTATCTGTTTAAATAGAAGATGTATTCTATAAGAATAAATCACAGCAACATTCTGGTTACGTATATTGGATAAACTACTATTTAATGTACCGGCTTTTAATCTTTTGCTTCTGGCAACTCTTCTCTGTGACAGCTGCTGCAATTCAAAGCACACTTGCTAGTGAAATGGTGAAAAAAGATTAGAGAATATCCAGGTGCAAGCTGTTCAGGACTGTGAGGCTGTTTTCCAAGACAATTTCAAACCAGATGATGCTTGTAGACAACTCAGAAGCAAGAGGGAAATAGGGCAACCAAAGGAGGGATTAAACCTTACCAATAAAAGCTGAAGAGTGCCAATATTATAGGGTTTTTGTATGGATGAGAGAATTTATCTATCTGTCTTTACTGTGTGCCTAGTAACAGTAATGGCTGGGAAACCACAGTGTTGAACCCAACATCAGATTTTTTTTCTGAACTTTAGAAACCTATATGTTACAAGAAGTAATTGGGTGAGAATTAATCATCCACCACTGCAGTACATAGGAAAAAATCAACTCCTACTTGACATGTCTGCATATGAAATAGGCTTTAATTGCAGTGACTAATTTTTCTAGCACTGTTGCGCTGTATCCATGCTTTTTGAAGAGATGCTTCAAGGACTCCAGTGTTAACAACTAAACCTCCTTTGGACAATATCCAAGCACCCATGCTGGATGTTGCTATGAAGGGTGGTCTTAATATTTCTAAAGCCTAATTTGTGCCCCTAATTTGTGTCCAAGACTACTCTTTGGATTGGAATAAAATTATAGGAAAACTTTGCTACTGCCCAGTAATAATTCTAATGAGAAATCACTTCTGACTGAACAAGCAGATTTGTTTGAAGGTAAGAGAGTTTCCAAGGAAGACTGTTGTTCAAGCTGACTTAAAGAGTATATCTGAAGATAAATGTGTTTAATCATGAAAGCCATGGTTCATTATACCCTGTACAACGTTTCTGTCGGCACCTGACTGTAAGCAAAATGGGAGAGGTTTAGATTTAAAGAGGTCACTGCTAACATGCTGATTTGTACCTCCCAGCAAAAGGTGAAAGATAAATTAAACTAACATTTTGGTACTAAATGAGGGAGTTTTCGTCACTTACAAACCCTAAAAATTGGCTTAACAAATGGTTTTTATTAAAGGGAAGAAGAGAAATCTGAAGAGGTGGACAAGCTCTCAAGAGTTACTCTCACAGCTCATCTTCTAAAATCACTTGTGTTGCTGATTTTTGCTGGTGTCACCCTCCTGCTCCGTGCTGCCTCTTCCTCTTTCCCCTCATAACCACCCCTGTTTATCACAGTTGTGACTTCTATCAGGCCTACTCCTTAGCACCATCATCAAAGCACAGCTTTCCACTGCAAGAATTTCCAATTCCTTCTTTCATTTTTCTTCTGAAGGGCTTCCTTCCTTTGTCCTGCAGTGACTGTTGCTGATGATGCTGCCTGATGCCATTGTCCTAATGCAGTGTCCAGCAAGGGAGCATTCAGCTTACCTCTTACACTACTGTAAGGGCGTTGCTCTGCAGGCCATCTAGGTTGCCTTCCTAACAACCACAACATGTCCAAAATTCATGGGTTTTGGGTCTGTCCTAGAACATGATTCACAACACACAGTTTTTTAAAAGTACTCAGTGATTTTTCTGGTTCATTTTGGATTAATGTCTACAAAAATGTAAAATGTTCTGTAAATAACAGAGGAAGAAGGAAAGGAACTGATACTACTGGTGGTGAATTGCTTCACTAACACCAATATAGTTATCTTAGATCTGCATCACCTGCCCTAGACTGATTAAAATATCCAAAGGGATTTTAAATGTGATTTTTAATCTCTGTTGCTATATTGTGTAATAAATATGAGAAACATATTTTCATGAGGCTTCACTGTGCTTCATCTTGTGGCACATTATTGGCTCCTGTACTTCCTGCGCAAACTGGCAACACGATGCCTCAACATAGAGATGCTTTTTGCAAACAGAGGGCTGCGCACCAAGGCTTACATACTTAATGGGCGACACAAGGAAACGACACATCATCTACTACATTCTCATCAGGGGATGAAAATTAGGAGTTTGGTGTATAGTCATGGGAGGGTGGAGTCCAGTCAGAAGACAGCTCTTAATAGGTTAACTCTTCTCTTAACTGATACATAGTCACTGGTAAGTGAAGTTCAACTCTTATGACTGTATCAGATCTAAAGAAATATAAACAGGATGATACTTGTGCTTTACTTCACAGGGTGTGCAAGCCTGCCACAACAAAGCTTTTAAGAAATTCTGTCTGTACTTTGTGGAATTAACAGCCTGGAAATTTTTTGCAACAAAATATCTTGAGATATGTACAGGATAAATTATTTTAGATGGAAATGAATCATGCTCCTGCAGTGAAATGCCTGTCTAAAATAGCTCAATAAGAAATAATAGGCAGTCAGTTTTGTGGTGATGAAAACAACACCCTGAGAGAAAGACTAGTGAGGGTAAAAGCACTGCTAGATTTGACACTCATGAAATGCAGAGAAGATTTACTCACACATCACTGAATCTGCAATCAGTGGGTTGCAGCATGAAAGCAAGAAGTCTGAGGGCAGTTACAGTTCTGGTGGTGGATTTTACAATTAGTTTTAACAGCACTCAGTCATCAGGACAGTGTACTGGTTAAATAATTAGATTTGTTTTGCCAAAAGAGGCAGATGTGCAGACTCGCACCAGGAAAGAGAATTAACCCTTCAGAGTCATTAGGGTTTGCCAAGACAATTAAGACACTCCCACCCCTCCCTTCAGACTGAAGCTGATGAAGAATGGAGAAGGCTCTGATACTGTAGGTATGACAGACAGACAACATAAAATAGAAGAAAAATGATCCAAGGCGAAAAATTGCTCAGAGCCAGCATGTATTTGCCATGCGTAGCTTCAGAACTAGATTAGCATTTTTATGGGGAGGGAGATGAGATTGGGAGAGAAGGTAATATTAACAATGGATTATATTGTTTGGCTGGGCTTTGCAAATGACAGCAGTGTGCACAGCATGGACTGGGGGATTGAAGTACTGCCTTAATTCAAAAGAATTAGAGCTAGACACAAAAGATTACGCTGCAGCAAAAGACAAACTAGCAGCCCAAAAGCACATACAACATTTGCAAACCTTGAGTTGGATCAAGAAAGGTGTAGAGGCAAAAACTGTGCCAGAAACAGTAATATTAACACTACAAAGAAGTTAAACAGGTAAAAGCTGGGCTGTGTAACGTTGGTCTTACAATAGAAGATGTGATTATACAATAGAGGATGTTATTATACAGGTAAATACCAGCTGGTAAAGAATCTGTTCTGTAACAATGCTGAGGAAAAAGGTGGGTTATATGACTGTGAAGCTCTTAGTTTCATCTACAGTGCTGCTGCTGGAAGTGTGTTAAAGTGACTGAGGAAGATACTCAGGGCAGTAGACAGGACTCAGACCTTACAGACTAAAGCTGAAAAGCTCAATAACCCAAGGTCAAAACTTTAGGAATGCTACCATTGCCCTAGAGCAATACAAACCATGGAGGATGGGATTCAGGCTGCAAATAAAATACCTCAATTAAGAAATACATAAATGTTTGCTTATGCAGAAGTTTTCCAAGCTCCTAGTAAAGTCAACAGAGATTTGGAATTAAGGTTGGTCACTCATATATAAGCATGTAACCCTCTCCAGTGAGACATGGATTACTTACAGGTCATGTTTCATGTGTTTCATATTAATGTCTCCACTACCCAAAGGAGATATACACTGGGCAGCATATGTTTGCTTAATCATGAATGTTTAATGTCATTGTAGGTTGATGGCTTATTTTGCTGAGCCTCCAATGGCTGCACCAGCGAAGTACAGATTTCTAGTGGGTGCTGCATTAATTTGCCAGTCCTTTGTGAAGTTTATTTGATACCACTAGAGCCTTTCAGATGGCACTAGGTACCCATGGTTAGAAAAAATTAATTCTGACTCTAGCAACTGATCATGGTGCTGAGGAAAGAACTTTGGGCAGAATGTAGGCTCTGATTTGCCAAGCTGCCTCCAAGAAAAATTCAGGTACTTAGTACAACAATAAAATATTTGATCTTTGTATGTCAACAAATACTGGTATTCTGTCGAAGAGTTATACTACAGACACTTTTAATACTTTTCTCTAACATTGCAAAAAAAATATGTAAATATCATGTGCAGATTTTAAAAACTCTGTGAAGAAATTCTGTGTTTTAGTCTCGTCTTAGATAAATGACTGTGTTATAGTATTTAATATCTCAGGAGTTGGGTGGCTGGAGCAAAACAGACTGGGGAGAAAACTTGTAGGAATGACACCCTATTCCTAAAAATAAATTTTAAAAAATAACTTAAATTCACCCTTCCTGGTGCAGCCCTGCCACAAAACACACCAGCTGGACAGAGCCCTGTCTAAAGGAACATGCTAGACAGGTCACTCATCTCACTCACCTCATGTTGTCTCTGTGTTTCTCTTTGCCCTAACCCTAAATATGCATGTGTGTCTGTTGGAGGGAGGCAGGAGGGAGTTCGTGTGGAGGAAGAAAGTGGTGCCTGCAAAGTTGTCCCCAGAGTGGGATTTACCCTGGCTGCCCCTGAGGCCCAGCTCCCAGCCTGGCACAGCGTGTACATTGGGTGGCAAGAAGGAAATGGCTGCCTATGACCTGCGTCACAGTTCTGTCCTCAGCAAAGGGAACGAGCTGACACTGCTGCACATTGTACAAAATCCTATTAATGCCAACTGGAGGATTTCTTCAGCATCATGAATTTGCTCTTGCTGAACTCACAGCAGTACTTAAATGCTACTCTGCTGATGAATGCAGTTGCATTAGCGTGATTAAGTAATGAGGCAAGTGAAACTTAACATGTTAAAAACATAATTTCTTGTGCGATAAAAATTACTTTCATTGCTTAGGTAGCATACCCGTAGTTATTTCAATGAAAAATCCAGGTGTTACAAATTATCAACTTAGAGAATTTTGCACAGTGCAGAAAAGACATTAATTCTTAATTAAATTAAATCTTTTTAATAAAGAGCTAATATTGATTTGTCAGACTACAGGTACAACTTCAATTATAATTAATAAACCACTAGACATTCTACTTATGTAGCAACTATGAAACAATATCAATAAAAGTACTAGAAAAAAGGCAGTCTATGAAAAGAATTAGATGAAAGTTGCTGTCTTGATCCAGAGAAAATGCTTGAATCTAAACATAGACCCTGCAGATAAGGGTGACTACACAGGAAGCAAGGCACCGCGAATAGAGATGGTACAACGGCATCTCGCAGACCTCGATTCCACAGTATAAAATATTGTAACTATTTCCATTCCAGGAAGCCTCAGTGTTAACTGAGCTACCTGGGCCTCTTTGCACTCTTGCCTGTGCTGGTTTAAAAAAGAGTCTTTTTACCTCTAAGTCAGGATGCAGTGATGCAAGTTCCACACTGAGCAAAGCATCTGTGTTTTCAATTCCAGTGATGAAGATTACCCAGATCTTTGTGTTAGAAGACTGTATTTGTAGACAAATTTAATTCAAGTGGTTTAATGGAGGAAGAATGACTTTTATCAATTTTTGTACACTTTTTTTTTTTTTTTTTTCAGTGGTCTGGCTCTTTCATACAACTGCAGTTCAGATCTAAATTTTTTTTTCTGCTCTCAGAATGCCAATCACACCTCTACCAATAGGAGCTACAGGTAAAGTGAGAAAGCTTAGCTGTATATTTGGCCTTTCTAGACCAAAATATTGTAATTTCAATTACTTAGACCATAGGGGAGACACTTTTAACTTTAATGGATTTCCTACTAGTTTTCTGGATTTTTTAGCATGATACTTTCCAACTGTCAAATGTGAGTAATAGCTGATGTATTCTGACAGTGACATTGGAGCCTACCTTTCTCTTACACTTCTGCAGAGGTGAGCAAAAGGGATGTAGACAATTTTAAATGCTACTGTAGATTTTTAATTTATCTTCTGACACAAGCTCACAATGAATCATGAGAATAACCTTATTTTCTTAGTCTGGCGATTCAAAATCTTATTTTCTTTGTTAGTAGAACTAGTCTGCCTGTGTTTTCACTCTGGTTCATCTTCTCCCAAGAACCCTGCAGACTTACGATATGGCAGCAGAAAATTCTTCTAGCCTAATGCAGAGAATTAATTGACAAGAATAATCGACTGCTGTACAATTATTCCATTTAGTTCACCTTTGTCTATGATAATTGATTATAAAATGAATAGTGCATGGCCCATCTACTCTCATCTTGGGCCTCATAAAATTTTTCATTTTGTGTAGGTCCTGTGTGAATTTCAATCTAGTACCAAAATTCTGTGTGCTTCAATGGTTACTAGGATACATATTTTCTTCCGAATTTCTTTATTTACCTGTCACTGTGCCATCAGGTTATTCTCATACAAACTTTCAGAAAGGGATAGGTTCATATTCCCAGTAAAAAAGTGGCAGAATACTAAAGACATTAAAATTTGTTGGTGTTGATATAAGGAGATACTGCCATAAAGAGAGGTCTTCCATGTCTCTACTTAATGCCAAAAATATGACTTCTTTCATCTTGTTCTTAAATCAGAGAAAAATAGTCACTGGAAAGTGATTCCTGTTAAAAACCGAGGTCAGAATTTTAAGACTGTTGACATCATTCCCTGAAATGTTTTATATTTCTCCTTATTTAAATCCACTCTCCTTATTTAAATCCACTTTTACCTTTTTTGTCCAAAGAATTTTTAGAAGAATCTCATAGCTCTGTTGGCTTTTTTTGCAGATGTAAGAGGATGACAAGTAATTCTCCTTTTGCGAAATCTGTATGTTGCTCTCTGGTACTTCATAATTTATTATAAGCTAGTCTATTGTTATTCTTTCAATTAAAACACCTTTTCTATACCATGACATATTTCTTTGCACTTACTGGGGCCACATATGAATGTGTCATGTCACTTCACTCACTTTGAGTTTCTTGAGAGGAAATCTAGGTATTTTCAATGTTCTTCTCTTCAGACTGCTGAAATAAACTGCTTTTGGCTAATTCCTGCAATTCAGTCTGTAAACTAGTCTTAGTTACAATTTGCTATAAATAATGACCAAAACGGGAATGAACTGAATTTGTTTTAGTGAACTTAAGTAGTTATGAAATACAGTTATCAAAAAATGTACAAGTCTAGAATGAACTCTCATAAAAGTTTATTATGATAGAGCAGCAACTATCAAGATCATCACATATCTATTTACACTGGCAAGTACATTAAAAAGCATATTTCTGCAGGTATTAGTGATCATATGATTTTAAATAGCTTCAAATATTTGCCTTTAAAATTGACAATATAATGGATTTCATGGAAGTGACTAAAGAATGAGTGCATTTGGCATCACTCCCTGCCTCAAAATTTTGGGCGAGCAGTTCTAAGAATCTTAACAAAGGAAAAAAACCCAACAACCTGATGTAAACCTCCATGCTATATCTTATGCCAGTGTTACCTGCAATCTGGAGATATGATGCACCATAGAACAAAAATCTGAAGAGATCTCAAACTGGTTATTTAGTTCTGAGAGCCCTATTATTAGGGCTTTTCCTAATATCTGACATAAGTCTTTCTAGCCTGTCTAACACGAACTTTTCAAACCTGCTACTACTGGAATAATTAGGCGTGAACATGAAAAGCAATTTCCCCCCCTTCCTTTTACATAAATCATTTATCATTTTCTTCTTTGAAGCATTCCTAGTATTTAGTGTTTTCCTTATAGTGCAGTTTCCAAAGCTGGACACAGTATTAGAGCAAAATCTTGACTAGTGTGGTGCAGAGAGTAAGGATTGCTTCTTGTGTCTTGCAGGCCGTATTCTAATACATACACTCTTTTTAACATTAAGATGTTTTTAACTGCTTTCCAGCTTGTGATCTTCCTTGAGTTTCTAATGAAATATTTCCAATGAATTGCTTCCCTAGGCATTTATAGAATTCAATATCCTTAAATAAATACCTTGTACTTATTCTGGTTGAATTTTGTCCTTGTTTTCCAGAGCACTCCACAGTAGCTCATTTTGTACTGCAATTCTGTCCCCAAGGCAATCTTTTTTTTCTCAGGCTCTTGTTATCTGCAAATTTAACAGCATGTACCTTCTGTTCAGTTGTCCAGGTAATAAATGAGGTAATTGAGTAATATAGAATATAGGACATATCACAGAACCTCAGATTGGTTTGGGTTGGAAGGAGGACCTTAAAGATCATTCAGCTTCAATCCCTCCGCCACGGACAGAAACACTTCCACTAGACCAGCTTGCTCAAAGCCCCATCTAAACTGCCTTTGAGCACTTTCAGGGATGGGGCATCCACAGCTTCTCTGGGGAATCTGTGACAGTACTTCACCAGCCTCACAATAAAGAATTTCTTCCTATTTAAACTTACCCTCCTTCTATTTACAGCCTTTATCTCTTGTCCTATCCTTATATCCCTACAGAATAGTACAACCTTCAGTTTTGATAATCAACGAAAGATAACTACTATCTGAATGAAGTTTTCTAACTAATGCTATATCCAAACTATGGTAGTCTAAAAGAAAAGTGAAACCTAATTCTCGTTTTGCTTAAGAAATTCTATGTGATACTTGACAGGAACATAAAAGGCTTGCGTGAAAACAAGTGCTTCTGCCTGTCATGCAGTCATGGAAAAACTATACGGGTTTCAGAGTATTTGTTCATAACAAGTTTGTGTTAGTGTGTCTTAATTTATATGCTTATTTAATTATTTTTAGCAGAATATCTATGATAAGCTAAGTAGGTTAGTTTGTAAGTGTTTGATTCCTCCTTTTTAAGGAAGGACACTGTGGCTACCTTCTTTCTCTATCCTTCACAGCTTCACAAATAGAGCAGGCACTCTTCTGATGCTGCTTTGACCGGTTCTAAAGTGTCGTTTATCAAGCATGCTACTCCTCTACTCCACTCATTGAAAGCTGTAGTTACAGACTGAGAAATGAATGTGTGAAAACATTACTTGCATTTTATTATATTCTGTCTGTATATAGCTTTTGTCAGGACACAGAAAAGGTACAGTTATAGTGTTGGCTGGTAGTGTAGAAAAAAAATAGGTTCTTCATTCATACAGTTATTTTTTTTGCCATGTTCTGTGGCTCGAAACATGCACTAGGGCATACTGATGATCTAATACTTTGTTCCAAACTCCCTTACTCTTAAAAAAAAAGGAAAAGAAAAAAAGAAGGCTGAAGGAAACCAGGAGAACATTACATTTTGCACTTCAAGGACAGTATTGTTTTTCAAGTGCCAGCTGGATTCCCTTCTGAATTGGGAAGTCCTTAATGTAATTACCTGAAACACCCTAATCTAACTGTGAATTCCTTACTGAGATTGTAAGAAGGTAATTAGAAAGTATTTTGATTTTATTTATATAATGTGCTACATTCACTATTCCCTGTTCCAATAAGATTATGTCCAATTAAAATGCAATTACTTCTAGATTTCCCCAGAAAAATGACTGCACAAGAGAGCCTTTTTCAGGCTTGGAGAACTCTTTCTTGTCCCCATTCACCCTTTCCCATCAAAGTGTGGTGGCATTTTGGTGGGTTTTTTTGTGGATTGAGGATTTTTCTAATTGGGGTTTTATAATGAAAATAAATCAGTAAGTAACATCAGATGGTGGAAGTAGATGTTTGAATTATCAAAGAGGACTTTAAACATTAGCAGGATTTTGTGCAGTAATAGCTGGACTTTCCCTCTTGGCATCTCTGTCTTCAGCCTCCGGTCTGTTCACCTTCTTTATCCTTACACAGCCTTCTAGACTTTCTTTTTATATAGTGTCCATCAGAGTAAGTTTTCATTCTGCTTGCTTTAAGGTGTCATAACAAAACCAAGGTCACTAATAATAAATGAAAAACTATGGCAATGTAAATTGAATTGGTCAAAGCAAACAGGTTATGAAGATTATGAAGATCTGTGAACTTTGTGCAAAGAATGGTAGTGCTTTTTCTCCTACCAGCCTGCATATCTCCTCTTCTGGAAGGCCTTCTCTCAAAGCACTTGAAGTTTTAGATGGCTTTGTGAAATTTGTGGTAACTAGATTTCATTGTTAATTTGGGTTCATTTTGCAAACAATACTTTTACAGACTTTTTTCTTGTATTCCATGTTGTCCATTTTCAACATTCTCAAAGTTATAAAGTGATCCTTAGGCTGAAGAATATTTTCTTCAGAAACAATAGGCATTATATGCAGATTAGGGTTATCTCCTTCAAAAAAAACCTGGAAAAAATCTGGAGAGGAATTGCTTATATATTTAAACAATTATATCATTTTCATAGGCTAACTGCAGTCAGGTGACCTTTAGCAGGATGATACTCCACTAGGTTTGAAAAACAGGAGGAAGGATAGCATCTGCTCCCAAACAAATGTTTAAACATATGAAACAATTTGTTCACTGAATATAAGAACTGTCTGTCTTTTCCTTCTGCATCACTGGCCTTATGCATGAGATTCTCTGCCAATGAAAAATATTTCTGACATTGGTAGATGTGTCATCAAAGGCCTAAAATAGTCAAAACAGGCTACCCTTCCTCTACAAGACATCTGGACAAGGCTGACTTGCAATGCCAAACATCAGCATAGATCTAAGTGAAAAATTGGCTGTACTGTGGATTTTCTTTTTTCTCTTCTTCCAAGAAAAGGTATTAGAAACATAACCATGTAAATTCATGAAGTTTCATATTTTGTATGTAAAAAGACTTGACAAAGGGAAAGACAGATATCCTAATGAGAGACGTCTTCATTTGGTTGTGCAGCCTGTTTGTGTTGGATGAGTATGGGCATGTGTGGTAGACATTACTAGCATTTGTAAAGTTAAGTCTTGGGAAAGCTTAGGAGATTTATATTGACTTTTACATGCTCTTGCAAAACTCTGGGTGAAGCTTTCGCTGTATCTGTAACCAGCTCACGAAGCACAAGATAAAACATGTATCAGTTAATCTTGGCATATCTGCATTTATTAAAAGAAACATCAAAGCATCATTCATGAGCTTTAAATGCTTTCACTTTCTAACGACATGGAGAGTGCCCTTAAGAAGATGTAATTTCATTTAAGTACAGTCAAAAATATTTTGATACACATTAAACATTGTTTCTTCGTTTTCTTTGAGGAGAAAACTTCTTGTTGCATGGGAATCAAATGGATATCTTAAAAAGCTGCAGACCTAAAGATACAGTTTCGCTAATTCTTAAATATCAAATTGAAGAAACATATTCTTCTGTTGGACTCCGTTCTCTTCCTTTTCATTATTATAGTCAATGAACCTAAACAGGTACAAATCCCAGGGAGCATTTCCAGGGCCCAAGCACCTGTGACAAGTGGAATATGAGATGTTTTATTTAGCTTCTCACTGTCATTTGTATCTCAGGCATGATCAATTATCAAATACATCATCCTCAGGAAGATGTCTCAGATGCATCAATGCATTGCCTGTGAGCCCATGATGATTCAATTATCAGGACTTCTGTTTCTTTGCAGAAAACACTTTGACTGCTTAAGTCTAGAACAATATTCTGTCATGGTTTCAAAGACTCACCTTCCACCAAGATTTGATTTAGACAATTAGATCTCTCTCCTAGTTGTCAAATTCCATCTGAGTTTCCCCTGCTGCAGTAAAAGTCACGTTTATTAGCAGTCACGTTCATGACTTGGTTGTTATAGAGCAATATTTCATGCCGTTCCTAATGCACTCATTCTCGAAATACCTGGTTTTCCTATATCTGATATCCCAGGCCTTTCCCCCATTAATAATGTTGCATTTCTCATCAGGGAATTAGAATTTCAAGTTTTAAGCCAAGCTGGCTATCTCTCAGTCTTCTCTCTCTTCTTCAGTTCTTACAAAAAAAAATTTTTCCCAACTTATTTTTTTTTTTTTCATTTATAGTCTATAAAATACTTATCTGACATTCTGGATAAATCAGAACTACAATACTTCTTTTGTTTGGAAAATAATTTTTCTAAACAAGAGGTGTCAGATTAGACTTGTGTACTTCTAGCACTATTATATAGTCTGTTATGGCTCATTCTAAATTTTTCCACTATATTGTACATTCTTTCTTAGCAAATCTTTTCCTTCCCTTCCCACAAGTATTTGCACTGTATTTGTATAACTGTGAAGACCCACACATCTGTGATTTCAACACATGTCCTTCTTGCCCAGATATCGATTTATTTTGGTACAAACTTCCAGATGTCTATGACATCATAGAGCTACTTTAACTCTGCAGCAGGCTTACATCTGCTACAGGTTGGTCACACAGCTCTTGAAATCATTTCTTCAGCCAGCTAAAGAGCCAAGAATTGTGTGTACTTTGCCTATGTCTCAAGAGACAATGTGAGTGCTACTGCCTTGACATTGGCTCATTAAGCAGCCAAAATATATGTTTTCAGATCAGCTGACCAAGAAATTATTTTTCATCAAATTTGTGAAGAGGAGCTATAGAGCTCTGGCTTACAACACGAGCTGACTTCAGTGAATATGTGTCAGATATTAGGAAGAAATTCTTTGCTTGGAGGCTGCTGAGGCACTGGAACAGGTTGCCTAAAGAAGCTGAGGATGATCCACCCCTGGAAGTGTTCAAGGCCAGGTTGGATGGTGTTTTGAGCAAGTTGGTCTAGTGAAAGGTGTGTCTCTGTCCATGCCAGGGGGGTTGGAACTGGGTGATGTTTAAGGTTCCTTCCAACTCAAAAAATTCTGTAATTCTATTCTTATCTTTTTACTGGTTCTATTGACTAGAAAGAGCTACCTCAGTATTTTTAACCCTAATCACTTGCTAATAGTCGTGCTTCATCAGTAGTCCTAGCTTTGCTGTTCATATGTGGAAACAGTGGCTGAAAATTAAATTCTATTTCTTCCCTATGGCCTAAATTTACAAGCGCAGATTTTTTTGCATTTTTTTACTGCAGTTCCTCTTCTAGAAACTATGGCCTTTTTACAGGTAATTGAAAATTTACATCCTATCTATTATGATTCATCAATACTTTTCTTGAAAAGCAGCTTCTAAACAATCCAAAGCAGTATTTTATAAATCCTAATAAAAATTCTCTTCATTAGTGTAATCATTCATTAATGTCTTCTATTAAAAATTATTCCACTTTCAGTATTATTGCCTAAATGAATTATCTGAACCAGCAACAACTCTTGAAGCCTTTTGAAAAAGTGTGTAATAAAACACAATTCCTGACTGAAAAAATTTAGATAATATATTTTTCTTTTCAATTTGCAACACAACTCACCTCCCAAGTAAAACTTACTTCTTCCATGCATTTACACTAATGAACAGCTTATTTTCTTTCATATTCATAGCTATGTTTTTTGAATCAAGTACTCCACACTAGTGGTGGAGAGCTACTGGTCCATATACCAGGAGAACTGCATAAGTACATCCCACCTGAGGTACAAGAACATCTGTAACTGGCCATCAGTCTGAACTGTAGCAAGATGTGTTTCAGTCTTCAGTTTCATTATTATTTTAGTACTGTCATTCAGAACTACATTCAGCTATATCCAGGGGCAGCAGGTCTGTAGTTTCCTTTGACAAAATATTCCACTACTGAGACATCACAAACTATTTCCAAATATATTAAGAACAAGTAGGGGATTTGAAGTAGTCAGCATAGATTTATAAAGGGAAATGACTGTTCAATCTGACAGACTTCCATGATGAGATGACTGGCTTGGTTATATGAGGAGAATAGAGTCCTCATGTTTGCAGATGATATAAAACCAGGAGTGACTGATAAACCAAATGGGTTTGTTGCCATTCAGAGGGTCCTCAACAGGCTGAAGAAACAGACCAACAGGAATCTCATGAAGTTTAAGAGAGGAATATGACTAGTCCTGTCCTGGTGAGGAATAACCCCCAGGACAGGCTGGGGCTAACTGGCTGGAATGCAACTTTTTAGCAAATGACCTATAGGTCTTGGCCAATACCAAGTTGAGCAGGAGCCAGCAGTGTGCCCTTGAGGTAAATAAGGCCATCAGTCTCCTGGGCTGCATTGAGCAGAGCATTGGCAGGAGGTCAAGGGAGGTGATCCTCATCCTCTGTTCAGCACTGGCAAGACATATCTGGAGTGCTGTATTCACTGCTGGACTCCTCAGCAGGATAGAGATATGAAAATACTGGAGTCAGTCCAGAGAGTACATATAAGAAGAGTCTGAGAGAGTCAGGACTGGGATAAATGCATGGATTTCTACATTTTAATGTGTCTGTGTTTCTTATTTACCCACAGGTTTATTATCCTTTTTTAAAATCCCTTGTTGTCAACTTGTTATAGGTGGAATTAGCTGGACGTCTAGTTTGGACAACGAAACACCCTGAGAACAGTGTCTTTATTTAATCTTTCACAAAGCTTTGTTACTGAAACATGTGAAGAAGTGTAATTATGGACATAGGAGAAAATGAGATAATATTTTTTCAGTGATCTGAACCTAATTACTGGAATCAGAAATGTTCTATTTTTCACTATTCCAATCGTTTGCATTAAAATCTTTTCTGCTTTAGTAAGACCTACTTGTTCCAAGATAACCATTTCTATAAGTTGAAGTATTATTTCTGTGTGATTTTAAGAATTTACAGACCTAAAAACTAATACATATTTTTAAAATAAGGAAAGAAGAAATATTAAGAAATGTACCTAACTGTTCTTATATTTTTGGTATATTTTCATAGACAGCATCTGAGTCTAGATCCTTTGAAAAGGATACCGATGTAAACTTAAATCTTTGCAAGCACTGTCTTTTCTTTTTTCTTCTCTTGCAATTTTTGTGATGGAGATGATTACCATAACATCCCATAACAAGTTTAATAACTGAGCTTCCTATACAATTGCTACAACTATTAGGCTATGTCAGGTTAATCGTCCTGAAATAAGTTATTAAAAAATCTCCAACGAAAAGAACTTTCATAGAAAACCAAAGCAGAGAAGTAGTCAGTGGTTGTGTCCAATAAGTACAACCAAGAAACATATATTTTCTCAAAACATGATTCAAATCCATAGAGGATGCATAAAGCACACGTGAAAGTTAAGAATGTGTTTTCATTTATGCATTTCATTTTTGGTTGAGATCTGACACTAAATTATTCAGCAAAGATATTTCTCAGGTTAACCAGCCCTGTTAATACTCCAATAAGAGAATTATTTCTTTTGATAACATTTGGAACATTTAGATGATACCTCACTTTTAAAAGATAAAGTGGTTCTTCTAATTAGCTTGTAACCCAAAAGAACAGGTCATAACCTTAAAGATTATAGAAATACCCACTTTCAAGTACTGTAAATTGATGCATAGCTCAAACATAAATACACTATGATGAAAACAATTGAGGTTGCTAAGAGAAAAAAATTCCATGAAAAGTAAATCACCAGTTTTAACTCAGTTTATTCAAGCAATGAAGTTGAATGTATTCTTGTATCACTATCTCATATGTGCATACCAAAGTCTGAGATTACACCCTGAGAATTTACAATTCAAGTGCATATATTCATAATAACAATGTTCTTTCACATAAGCATTTCACAGCTTGAAAAAAGGGCCAAGGTTTCAGTTATAGGAATTCATGTTCTCCATAGATCTCCAGTATATCTCTCATTATGCATTGAAATGATGGACACTTTACTCCAATGAAAAAAAGTTAATAGGTCCCTGTGCCTTATGCCTGAGGAGTAATTGTCAGTTATACAACACTATTTTTTCCAAACAGGGAAAATTTTTCTTTCAATCTGTAATACTACTGTGACATAGACCCACATTTAGAGGGCTGTAAATGAAGCTAAGGCCTGGTAAAAACAATTAATGAATTTAAAAATCAAATATAAGAATCAAATATAAGTTTCTGGATAACATGTTCATGCATTAAAAATATTAAACATCTAGCAGAAGAAAACCATAATGGTATTCTCTGCTTATTTAACTTTAATCTGAATTTCTGGGTGCTAAGCATTGACACAGAAAACCACAGCTGCAGTAACTTTAGGCAGAGACAGGTTCAGATGCTTCTAAATCAGAGGAACTGCAACTGATCATGCCTTGAGGCTCTTCTGCAGCCCCTAACCATTGAGGTTTCGGAGCACCTACAGTGTTTAATACTCTATCTCTCATAATGGTGCCCAAAGATAAGAGCAGCTAAACCAAATTGCCTGGGAAGCCTACTAAGGTCAGCCTGTGCAGAAACAGTGAAAACAGGATATGTATTAAATGTCATTTCTCTCCAGGGCTGAGATACTTCATGCAGGGTGGCAGATAAGTGCCACTTGAGACTCTCACCTCTGCATCTTTCAGCAGCAATGGCACCTCCACCACTTTCTTTCTAAAGCAGAAGAAGGAAAAGTTTCTTCTTTTAAAACCAGAGCTGGAGTCTTATGCTGCTGTACTGGTGCAGTATTTTAGCACTTGCTCAGAACGTGGTATCCTCACATTTAATTACCTCTTGTACCCAAGTGAATTCAGGCCTCTTTTGTCCCTGGAAACATCCTAGCTTTAAGTTGGGTTGTGACATTCTCCACTTCTCTGGGTTTTGTACTTGCTGAGCAGCAACAATTCCCAATTGGAGATGGCGTAACTTTCAGTTTCTGTCCTGCTCAGCAGGGTGAGAGAGGTGGAGCTGCAACCTCATGGCTCTGTTCCTACAGAATTCAACGACAGAAAGAGCAGGCCCTATAATTCTATAAACTGCAATTCACCTACATGATTTTTTAGCTTTGGTTTATCGCTAATCACAATCCCCCACAAACACAATTATAGGTCATTATATTTTAGCGAGGCAGCAGAATTTTCTGTGAGCGACAGGCTACGCTTTGTGCGGTATGACTTGGATCACAATGTCCCACACAGCATGACTGTATGAAGTACAGAAAAATTGGATATAACAGAGGGAGGAGATAATTTTAGACCTTTGACTTGGATGCGTGTGTTGGGACCTCAGAGCCACTTTGTAGTAAAGGCAGCCTTTAGAGAGTAATTGAGAACAGCGGAGCTGGGAGCCTCCCTCACTCCCACATGGGCTCCCACCTTAGGCACAAAGTTAAAAGCCTCAAGTAAGGAGAGCAAATGTTGCCATTTTCATTTAGCTTAGTAGAAAAGACAAAAAGGCCAAATTATCATGTGCTGATGCCCTAGCAACCTTCCCATGTAGTGTCCTTGCTGTAACAACAGACAATTTGGTCCCATAAGATTCCTCCACTGTTTGCCAAGAGAAAGGTTAGGAACAGATGAGAACAAATATCCTGAGAGAACAAAATCTTTAGGATTTTGCATTGGATTATTCCTCAAATAGTGAAAAGCTACATGGAAAGCCTGAAGCTAAATAGTTCAAATCTCCATTTTGCTGGTGGAAATTAACCCCCTCCTGAAAAGCATAACCCAGGATTCACTCCACCTCCTCAATGTGTGCGTCTCAGCTGCAGAGCTCATCACTCCAGTAACCTGGATGCCTTTTGAGACACCAGGTGTGTTTATGAAATTCTGAGTGGCTGTTGCTGCTATTTATAGTACCAGGGCTACTGTGCTTCTCTCAGTAGCTCAGTTGAGCTGGTGTGTTTCAACCACGTTCACTTGCAGTGGCAATGGACAAAGGAGCCCACGAACCACTTTTAATTCTGCAGTTTCACATTAAGGCAACTGAATGCAAAAATGCATGGATCTTTACTGGGGCTTTAGAGGGGGACTTCTGAAACTTGGTGTATAGTAGCACTGCAGAGGAACTTGCACTAATGCTAAAATGTGTTATTGGGGAACTGCAGGCTGTGTCCATCCTGGTACGGTCATTGTGGAAACAGAACTAGTTCAAGTTAGCTCAGGTGATGAGTAGGTGATTTTCCTATAGAAAGTCCAAATGGGATTTGGGATCCTCATTCACACTGTATCCTGAAAGATCTTGCCATTATAGGCTACTTTTGCTGGGCATTTTCTGTTAAAGTTGCCATAAATTATGTGTTATCCTCAAGATTTCTGGTTGTTCTTGTGGTAACGTTTTGAAATAGAGCTGTGTAAGTGCAGAGGTTTGTTCAGAACATCTTATCTGAGATGCTGTAACACTTCTTTAGGTTATAGCAGCAATTTTAGTTTTGAGGATAGCAAGGCTACAGCAAGTATGCAATCAGCATAGGAAAAGCATGCATAGGTAAGAAATCAAAAGTAATGCTTCCCATCTATTGTTGAAATGGGTAAAAAGTGTATAATATTTTTCCTCACACAGAATTAAAAAATAAAATATTAAATTAATGAGTGCACAAGGAAATAGGAGTAGCATTGTAATATATTCATAATTACTTTGGAAACATATGTGCAGGACTTGCACTGAGGAGTTTCGTTTGACTTTGCAATATTACACTCAGTGATTCCAATGTGTCATAATTGTGTAGATATTAAAAACTTAATATTAGATTTTATGATATATGTATATATAACAGACTATATTTCAAAATTCAATATTGTTTAGATTATTTAATTCTAAAAGAATTAACTAGAACTGGTGATCATTGAGTAATGCAAGTACAAGAAAGTCTGTGTTATCCTTTCCTTTCTCACTTAACATTAAGAAGGATGTTATATATATGACCTCACAAACAAGCACTAAGATTGAATTTTGGATATTACCAAAAAGCAGAAATATCAGAAGTATCTCAGAGAAGTCTGAAATATATTTTGACCTTTCTCTAATTCAAGAATGTGTTGAAATGTTCCAAAATCAAGAGAAATGTAAATACATAAGTGAAAAAAAATTCTGTGTGTTTTTGTTTTTTTCTTTTAATCAAGGTGAAAAATAAGAAGATGAAGCTACTGTAAGTAGAAGACTAGACTAGATAACCTTCAGAGATTCACTTCAACCAATATTTCTGTGAGTAAATTAAAATGCATTTTATCAACCTTCAATGCATTACATAATTTTGACTTTCATCTCATTAAAGCAAGAATTCTTACCTCAGTGTTGAGCCAGCCTGGGACTTCATTGTCCTGGATTCAACTTTATGCTCAGGTACAGACTTCCTATGAGAAGCTTTCTGGGAGTTGAAAAGCCCTTTAGCTCATCTCAAGGTGTGTCTCTAGAGACATGTAAACGCATCACTTCTTGATGTGTTCCCTCCTTAGTCCAGAAGCCTGTGACAGCATGACCCCTGCACTGAGCTCAAGATAAAGCAGAGTAATCCCCCTCCTTTGTTATGACCACGACACTTCTGGAATAGCACAGAGGAAGTATATCAGTGTGGAGTGATTTGATTTTTAGTAGAACATACTTATACGAGCTGGTCTTCACATTTATTACAGAAGGATTTCATGGCTTTACTAACCTCGGCCTTATATAGTTGGTGACAAAAAATAGGGTTTTTCTTAAGAAGCAGACATATCTTAGCACAAAGGTTTTTTAAAAGCTCCCTGAATGCTGGTATACGAGATATTTGAATAGAATCATAGAGTGGTTTGTGTTGGAAGGGACCTTAAAGATCATTTAGCTACAATGCCACTGCCATGGGCAGGACACTAGACCAGTTTGCACAGAGCCTCATCCAACCTGACCTTGAACACTGCTCTCATGGAGATTAAAGGTAGGTAAAAGGAAAAAAAAAGTGTTACAAGGGTTGGAGGCTCTAGTGCACTTAGTGCTTTCATTATTCTTGACTGTTTTTTAACAATAAATTTTAATTGAAAGAGGATTGCCCCTAAAAATTTTATTCAACACATATTTGGGATCCTGCAAACTAATGCTAGGTTAGAAGAACCACACTGTGACATACCAAATGCAGGTGGGACCTGCGTAAAACTTTTGCGTATTGTACAATAGAGTCACATAGATATGAAATTGGCATATTGTGGACTGACAAAACAGAAGCATTGAAATGGCTTCAAAAGTGAGCTCTGCAAAGAGAATCCTATTTGTGGATTGCCATAGCAATACATACCAGCTTTTAGCAATCAGGACTGAAGTGTCTCTGGTCATGCTTAAGAAATCTCTGCTTTGATAAACACATTCAGGTTTTCAAGGTAACTCACTTGTAAAACAAAAGGAAAAAAATTACCATGGCCAATAATAATAATTTACACATGTTAAAGATATTTAAATTAGAATTTTATTTTAATCTCACAAGATAGTCATGAGATACAGTGTCTAGCAATTTAAGTCAGAAAAGGTTGAACAAAGGAAAAATTTGTATATAACTTTCACAACAGATTCTCAAGATTGTGATCAATTCTTTCTCTCTTAGAAACTTTAAATTGAGATTAAATGTATTTGAAGACATGCTTAATCTAAGCATGAACTGCTAAGGTGGGTGTGTAAACTATTGAGCAAAATAGTGTGTCATAATTTACCTAGAAGATCAAATTAAATTTCCATGAATTATGGCTTTAAAATAAATAAAATGACACAACTGACTCTAATAAGAAAAGGTAATTCAAAAGCACTGGAATCCATGAAACTTGAGCAGCTCTGGAAGTTAATTTGAACATTTTCAGAAGAAAATAGGACTTGGAAGGTTATGTTACTGACATATAAATCTGTAGGCGATTTTTGCAAACATAAAAAAATGTGATGTATCACATGTTATAGCTCAGTCCCTACTTACTTACATGAATGCCTTAACTTCTGATCTATAATACAGAGAAATAATTCCATTTTCATAGAAAACAAGACTTGTCATTTCTCATTTTAGGTAGACTAAATATTGTTGAGAAGAGGAATTAAGAAAAAAACAAACCAAACAACCCCCCCCCCCCAAAAGCATACAAACAAAACCCTATAACCCTGACTGAAAAATAGTGTTTCAAATCTGAGTGACTTTGAAAAATTTGGCAATATAGGCATACTTTTAATTTATTCTTTGTGTTTCAATAAGGTTAGTAATGATCAGTATTATGGGACAGGTATGTATTATCTGTATAAATAACACTTACTGCCTTGAGATGGTTCAGGACTTCACCATTCATTCCAATCATATTAAACTGCAACATTTATTCATTACAGACAATATTGAAGAAAAGTATTTTTGTGACTCATTGCTGGACTACCACATTCAGGTATGTAGTAATTATTGTTCATAAATTCTGAGACTGATGCAGAGGGCTACTTGTAGAAAGTTGCATTGACTCTTCTTTTAAGAATCTTCATAATGATTTTAAGTTTTCTTGTCAAGAACATACTTTTCTTGATAATTTTCCTCATTACTAGATGTTAATACACAAAGAAAACATCTATCTAGACACATATGTATCTAGATAGATGTATTTGTCTACTTTATTTCCAGAGCACTTAAAAATGACAGAAACACATAAATGATATTAAAATAATTGCATGCACCATGAGATTGGATGACTACGTGTTTAATCTGTATTTGCAGCTATTTGTATTTGCAGTTTTTCAAGTGACTCCATGAACACTGAAGCTGAGTCACTTCAGTGCTGTAGTTACATATGCATCAAGGCACAGAATTTGTAAGAAGGTGCATATGCACAGAGACATTGTAAAATGGGAAACATGCTCCCTGCCACAGAGCAGAGCACCAAGTACGGACTGACCCCTGTGAACATGAGCTGCTCAGAACTACTGTTAGAAAGCTGATGGAGATGGTCTGCGGCTTTATCCCTCTGCAAAAATAATATGACGTTCTTTAAGATTAAGAGGGAAGTTAAAGAAGGCAGATACTTTGTCCAAGTGTACCTTAAAAATAGTTAGATCATGATCTCTTTGTTAAAATGTACAGACCTGTGCTCTGCCATGCCTGTCCGGCAGGTGGTTATTAGACATTGTATGCACAGAGGACTCACTGGGCTGAGAGTGGAGCTGACCAGAAAATATTAATATTGTGGGGCCACAAATTTCAAGAATTTATAATTAGTTTGAGCTCTGTAACAAAATGGAATTAGTCTTTGGTTTGTTTTTCTTTTTTTTTCTTCTTTTTAATGAAAAAAACAAAGGAAAACCTAACATAGTTAAAAATCTTCAATATTGTTTTTTGCAGAACAGGAGAGTATGGATCTAGTGAATGATTTAGATGAGTGGTTTGAACACAGATTTTGTTCCCATATCAAATAAATATTAGATTATTGACTCTTATAAAGACGTGACATCTGCATGTCTGGCCATTTTTTCTCATTTCCTTTATCTCTCTCTCTTTCATTCTCTTATTTTGACCAGAGTTTTCATCCAGGATGTAATAAATGTTTTCTGAACAGAAAATTATAAGTTTCAGGGAAATACTTCGGTTTCATTAAAGAAAAAGTTTTCTTCAGGTCTAACTGACATTGCAAAAATATATTCTTCCTGCAACTTTGGAAAAAATTAATAATCTAGCTTTAGAGAAATACAGCAGAAGGATCAATCTTTGTGCTCTTGAGTCACCCACTTATTGGTATCTTCAGGCCACTTTGCTTCTGCTTCTGTTAATGTCACTGCTTGCACTGGGAATTACTGAACAAATAATTTTGCTTTGTTGAGGCTATTTTATTTTCAAATCACTACAAAATATATGTTTTAGGAACTCTTCACAACAACAAGTAACATTTTGTCATTATCAGGCTAAGGTTTTTTGGTGGTGTTCAGTTTTTCACAGTGGAAAATATCAAAATTTTGACCATGGACTTTTTGAATTTGAAATTTGAAATTTAATTTTAAAGGTAATTTTTTCTTGAACAAGCAGTTCTCCCACCAGAGGCAAGTTAGATCAATGTATTCCTGCTGTGAGAGACACAACATCTGAGAAGAATTTACCAACAAATCTGCATGAGTAAGAAATGTATATTTTAGGAAAAACACAGGGATTTGCTTTCATTCTAAGACTTCTGAACAAGTTCTAAAAATAGGATCATAACTGTTGTTTACTCTGTTTGATTCTTAGGGCAAGATTTTCCCTGTTCCAATAAAGTGATTTCTGGTGTAGATGGTTTTTTACTTTCATCGTTCATGACAAAATACAAGGTTCAGCTTATTCACCCAACAGGAATCTGTACGTGGATTAGTTTTCTGCCAGCCTGTTCAGTTGGATCAGCTCAGAGAGCAGTCTGCACAAGGTGCCAGAGATAGCAAAAGGCAAACAGAAGGTCAGTGGGATGGAGAAGAGTGGAGCTGAGATGAGGAATGGAAACTCTTCTGCTTGGAGGCAGTGAGTAGCTTGGTCAGTTCATCCTCTTTTGTGAAACAGCATCTAGAGTTAGGTGAAACATGCCCACAGTTGGATCTATATCTTGATTATCTGCATCTGAACAAGAAAATCCAGACAGGTTTCAAAACTGCTGTAAGTGGTCAGTGGTGTCCAGTGACTTGGTAGATCCTGTAAAGCAGACTTCTGACTCAGCTCTGAAGAAGGGAAGAAATGACAATCATTTTATCTTGATTTTGCTAGAAATCAGGAAAGCATAAATTATTAAATTCTGAATAGCCATCTATAAGTGTTTACTATCACTTTTCAGGTACCCCTAATGATCAAATGAGATTCCACAGAGACTTCTTAAGATTTCTAAATTAAGAAATAATTATTGTGCGGAGAAGGTCATAAAGGGTTTTTCAACTGAGAGTATTGGAAAAAAGTTATACATGTGTGTACATGACTCTTTCTTCACACCTGAAGATTGAAACACTGAACTTGCAAGACAGGCACAGATTTGTAATAGCTACTCAGTTTCACTAAACTATAATAATAATAATGTTTCAGACTTTCATTAGGCATTTGCTGACTTATGCAGTGTTGGGGAGTTTCGGTGGGGTTGTCTTGGAAATGTGCGCAGCAGAAATCCAACAAAATTCATCACAAAAGTAGCTGGTAATTACATGTGATACGGGTATGAAATGAGTTCCTCCATCCCTGTGGATTTACATATAACAGAACAAAGGTAAGAATCACCTTGTCTTGAAGGTTCTGGGATGTGGGGATGGTACTTGTCCCGACTCTTGGTTTAGGGCAATGTCCCCACAGACATTAAACAGCCCAGCACAGTGGAGATGGGGCAAGTGGTGCATGGTGAAGGGACTGTAGGCAGGCAGAGCAGGAGAACTGCTCATGCTTCTGAAGAGTTTTTATTGCCAACTAGCAGATTTCCAGAGTATGCTTTGGGACTGGGGACTGTATAGTTATACAAATGTCATTGCAGACTTAAGCATTTCATGTCGATTTGTCTTTTTTTAAAGGCAAACTGCTCCTGTGACGGGAGATCATACTCGTACTCTGAGGTACCTGGTAAAGAACCAGCTGGCTAAATATTGTCCTCTTTCAGGCCTGAAGTAGTTATTTTCTTTGTGCAACAAAGTTTTCTTTGTTTTTTGCCAAAATGTTTTAATGAAGTATTTCTGTCAGAACTGCCAGAGGCATGAGATGGGCATTCCCAGCTCTCTCAGCTCAGCTTACTCTCTCTGGATAGGGTGGGATGTGTCATACTGTCTATGGAACAGGGTGACTTCACAAAGATGTTCTTGGAAGAAAGCATATTGGGTTAATCTGAAATTAAGTTTTCCAGAGTTTTAAAAAAGTGCTAAACCACTTCCATTTCGTAACAACTTTATTTCAGCTGTTGGGTTTTTTTTTCTCTCTTCATTTGGGCATGAACTAAAGAGGCATTATTCATACAGCTGTACATTTTAAGTCACTTGCATATTTTACACTGCACATACCATCATTGAAAATAAAGGCTTTTGTCTCTAATCCTTTTGAAACATTATATCATTCTCTGTTTATAAAATCTAAGTCAAGAAAAATAATCCAGAATTTGGGTATTACATTTACAGGATAAATTGCTATTAGTATCTCTGGGTTTGCAGGTGGAATTCCTGAAATCTGGAGAGGTTAAGACACTCACTCTGGACCACACAAATAGCCCAAATGAGATTCTGCATAATTTTTCTGGTTTTTGGCACAAACCAGCATCATCTGTGTTTCCTTTGCTATAGGAAGTATAATTACAGAAGTTTATGCAGATAAAACTTCAAGCACACTTTATCAACTTATTTTTTTTCTGAGGTATTGCTCTGGGAAATCAACCAAAACCAGCAGTAAATAGCAATTGATTCACACTGAGTTTTTACTAATGCTCTCCATGTTTTCTATATTATAAATCTTTTATTTTATGGCACTCTTCAACTTGGTGATTTGGATATGAGCACATATGCATAGTCAATTTGGCTCATAAAGTACATAAATCAACAGCATTTCATCTTACTCTAGGGAAAGATTATTATCTGTTTTCAAGCAAACAGAGGCTGGTGATGCATAGAAGCAGCCTCACACATTTCTCTATTCCTGTTAGTTTTATCTTTCACTGTAGAATTTCCATGATCAACAGTTTGATTTATATCTCTCAGTTGCTGCTCTTTTCCTTTACAGGCAAAAACAATGTTTAAAGGCTCTGTTCACTTTACGTGTATTACAGCCTCCACAGTTCTATCTGCGGGATGCATTTTAAATCGTCAGATAAAAAAGTATTTCACAAAGTACTGAAAAAAAAATCAGACATAATGAAGCCTCTGTCAGCTTGTGAATCTTCTCATTTGGGGATGTTTGTATGAAAAAGAAATATTGCATTTGAGTTTTCAAAAATACCACATGATTAACTGAAATGTAAGCATAGCCTGCTACTCTTTCAAGGCACCATCCAACCAGAAGGAGGAAGGATGGGCCTGCCAGATACATTCCTGCTTAAGCATGGGTAAACCATGGCACTTTGCTCTTTCTCCATTCTTGGTTATAGACTGCAGATAATCTGGATCTCATAAATACTTGACATACTTAGTAATATTTCCTTGTAATCCTTTCTTCAAAGTGGATATTGAAGAGAGCATAGATGGAGTCAGGTGGATTTTTCACATTAATTCTTCTTTAAAAAAAGAAAACAAAGCTTTTTCAAATTTTATTGTTTTTTTGTAGGAATATCTGCAATGTTGTACACAAAAGTTTTAATATGACCTTACCAGAAATCTTTTCTCCCCCTGAATGCCAAGCTATAGACAAGCTAAAATCAGATTTGTATGGATAGCATGTTTTGCATATGAAAATTTATATAATGATATGCAAGTTTCACTTAATTTTGAAAGACGGTTTGCTTGTGTAAAATAACATTAACATTAGTAAAATATAAAGATTAAATTTCTAATTTTTTTCTTCAATAAAAGAATGCTCACCCATATCACAGAACTATAAACATTTCAGGCCTGTAGCAGATCTGCAAAAAAGCACAGAGCATGAAAGAGTTTCCAGAAATCCTCTGAAAAGTGTTCTAAGGGACTGAATTCCTCATCATTTGTGAAAATGGGGAACATTAAAGAATAGTTAGCTAACTCAGATTTTTGTATAATATTATAATCAGAAAGCTGAATTGTTGCACAAAATCAATGGAAACAAATATGTTCTTATCACTCAGTGTTTGAGTTGGTAGTGTTGTGTTGGTGCATCATTCACAAGTCTGTTTGCTGAAAAAACAGGGCTGAGCTTCTGTCAGCCAAGCAAGAGAGTTCTCTCATTCTGCTACTGTAAAGCCCAGAGGCTGGGGGGAGTTGCTGAGGAAGCATTAAGGTATATACCATCAGAGGACAAAAAAATCCATCTGGAAATAGTAGGATTCCCCTTCTAAAAAGTAGTTTTACAACAGATACTGGATATTGAATCAAGGAAAAATTGCTATTCTCTGTCTTTTGTTGGGATTCACTTCATCCAGCTTCAACTATCTGTTTTGTGCAAGCTGACTAGTGTCAACAACAGAATCAATATAGGAGAGGAGCTGTGAGAAAGCAATGGAACAGAGCAGGGTGTGTGTGCCTGACTGCGGCTCTTAGGACATCCAAAAGAAAAGCCAAAAATATTTTAATGAAGTTTTAATATGTACTATTGGAAGGTTCTTTCATGGTAAACTGAACTTTAAAAGTTCCTTTAGTAAAACAAATAAATAAACAAATGTATGGTGTCCTAGGAATTGGTAGTGGTTAGCTAAGTTTGTGCATGTCCATGTGCTTGTGTGCATGGACAGTCATATAAACACATGGACAAAGCTCAGTGGTTCCCTTCAGTCTTTTCACACTCAGAACTGAGAAATCTCTGAAGTGACTATCTTGTGTTTGAAGACCTGTTGTCAGTGCTGCTAAGCATATAGAGCACCCAGTGCACTGCATTCAAATTATCTTCTGCATGACAGGAAAAGGACACTGCCATTCCATACAGGAGAACTTTCTCAACACGCTTATTGCTCAAAAAAAGGCAACGAACCTTTCTAGAAGTGTTTTAGAGGTGGCAATGTTGTTGCATGTATACATAGAATAGGACAGGACATTCTTTCTCAAGAAAACCACCTCATCTAATGAGCAAAGGCATTATGGACTTGAGAAACTGTAATGAGATCAGACTTCTGCTCCTTAGTTTGAATTTATTTTTAATGACACTTTCTGCCAATTTGAAGACTACAAAAGGATGAAAAATGAGCCTTTGAGAGGCTTTTCAGGCAGGGACTCATATCTCACACAAAAGATTTTAATACTGTATGGACAGTTGTGGTAAGTCGTGCAATGGAAGGCACAGGGAAAGAGCTAATAAACGTAATAGAAACAGAGAAAATTTATTTGGGTGAGTTACAAAGACAACCAGGAATCTTGATGCAGACAGTGCTGTTCTTCTTTCTACTTCTCATCTGTATTGAAATTGATTAAATAAAAATTCTTCTGTGCCTTCCTTTATCCATAATTTATTCTTGTCTCTCAAAGTTGCTTCAAAGATTCATTAATTAATTGGTGTTCATGTAGTAATTAAAGTCCATAGTTGAAGTAATTTGTAAGTGCTGACATGATAGAAAAAATACATATTGAAACCTATAACACTGGAGCATTTCACAGTAGCTGAAGAAGGTTCAGGTGAAAATAAGTATCAATTGTTTAGGGTTCGATGATTAAGAGAGGAGAAATCAAGTTCTTAAAACTACTCAGATCTAAGGATTTCACTGGGAAATTAAAGCTTGGCTGGGCTGTTCTTCTAATACCCTAATGGTAATTAAGAATTAATGGTTTAACGTGACAGCTTTAATGTGCATATGTAAACTGTGATGCAGCACTAAATCAGTGCCAAAAAAAGACTGGAACAGACTCATAAAAAAGGAGTGCATAATAATTTCATAATACCATGTTTCAATATCTTCAGAAACAGACTGCATAATAGTGAGTTATTGCTAATGGATAATTAATCAGGAACTTAGATTGCCTCATTTAAATTTGATATATCATGCACTCAATTAGGACTGTTGAATGGATTCCGTCTCTACTGTATACCAGCAGCAACACCTAATAGCCTACTAAAAAATGGTCAATATGCTTGGGAAATTGTATGATGCTGTGAAATACCACCAGGATTTCTATGCTTTTCTCACAGCTTCAGAACTGCCAGCGGTTTCTGCCTAAATGGTACAATGAAATAGCTAGCAGTATTTTAAATTTTTAAGGATTCTTATTCAGATAAACTTTCACACCTCCTTTCCTTGATTAAGGCAAAATAAGCAGTTAGCTCTTCTTCAACATTTGTTTTTGGCATGCCTGAGAGTGCTATCTGTGTCATACAGATGGAGAATGTAAGGCATGGGGAAACAAAATAATATAACATCGTACAGCAGCTAATTAGCAACAGGTCCCAGTCAGATGCCAACAAGTCCCAAGCCTGTGCTCAGCCCATTAGATTGTGTTTTGTCTGTTACTAAACTTCATAAAGTCAAAATAAATGGCTTCAATGGGACTGAAGATGAGAATGGGAATCGCTTCCATAATTCTTTGGAAAGCTTTGTAATTCCTCTGTTGCTATGGTGGTAAATGAGATCTTGTGCATCACATGAAAAAGAAGGATAAATATGGTAGTCAGAGATTCCTTTGTACTGAGGCAGTTACAATACCTGCACCTGAATCTTTATGTTGTTGATATTACCTTTTTTTCTTTTGATTCAACATGATTACTAGTCTTATCATGACTTGTCATTCCCCAGATGAGCACAATCTTTGCAGTCATAAGGTAGGAAGGTGTTGGTGTTCAAATGAATCATATAAGACAAAACACTACCACCAAAATAGGTTGGAGAGCTGCCATAAGCCCATTCAACTCACTCCTTTGCTTCTAGAAGAACTGCTACAAGAGATTTTTCCAGGTATAAGGTTTAATTCCAAATGTAAAATGTAGAATATTTCACTTCAGGTAAAATTTTCAAAAGGTGCCATTTCAGAAGCCAAGCTGCAAGGCAAATGAGCCTATCTATGACTGTACCTTCATTGGTACCTGAAGTAATTTAAAGCTAATGCCTTTACTACTCTGTCATTAAATAGTTGGCTGATAATACAAGGGAGATCAGGGTGCTTTCATGCATTGGTCTATGCACAAAAATTTATTCCACCTTCAATTTGACTTATACTTTCAATACACAAGTTCAAAAATTATGAATGCCTTTTTGAGCCCAAGTTCACCAGTTCTGAAAATCTATCCAAGATATATTTATCCAGGAGGGAACAAGATACAAAAGAGAACTCCTGAAGTGTGTCATCCAAGTTCCATGAGTACCATACTGATTTTTCTCATAATGGACAATTTTTTCAGCTAAACAGAGTTTAGCGACATATTACATCTAAAACTGAAATGAGAATGTAAGTAAGGAGCAGCAGGGAACTAGGAAAGGAGCTGTGACTATAGTGGTAGTAGGATCAAATTTAAAATAGAGATTGTCACCTGGTCTTATGGTATTCAAAATAATAAATAGCTGTGTTAGAAATCCTTGGTGTGAAGAGATTTAGCTAGTATCTGTCCCTAAGGATAGCTTTAAGCTGCTACAAAGCCATCAGGTACCCAACCTTGCCACTGGAGCCCAGAGCAGATGGACTGCGAACAGGGACTTCGGACACAGAAACTCAAAGCAGGCACATCAGCTTGTAATGAAAATTTAGCACTCATGAATGTCCAGGCAAAGGGTCGGGACTAAAGCTGTTACACCTGCCCTATTAGGGTTTTTCAGGTAACTGTTACAAAACATTAAGCAAGTAAAATGGGTTAACATAGCAATCATAGCTATAAGAACATATCCCACAGTTGTAACATCTCTATTAACTCCTTACCTTGAGGATGAACTTGTTTCAGACTTTGGAGCCTCTTTCTGCTTATGGTTCTACAGGTTGTATATATTTTGTAGAACAGGTGAAGTTTGCTCTCAGTTACAAGGCACTGGAGGAGCCTGTGGAACAAACTCCCAGCTGTGGAACAAGAGAATTGGTGACACCAGCAAGTGTTAATCACAGAGAATGCTGCACTCTCAGTTCCCCTAGAAAGTAGTTCTGGACTAAATTATTACAGTTGTGTTTAAATCAGAATGAGAATAAATAGTGTAGGAAAAAATATTAGTATTTCTAAGAGCAGAATTTGGAACATATGATTTGTGGACTACCCAGTTGTCAGAGACATATATTACCTTGTGTATTATTCTTATATGTCTCTTTCACATCCTATGCAATGCAGCAATATCTCTGTGTTTGGAAATTTATGCTTTCTCATATCCTTGAGCAGCTGCTGCCTGTTCTCAGCAGGATGGCAATGGATGTTGCTTAACATATAATTTTAAACAGAACTGTGTAATTGTATTTATTACAACTAAACTATTTGAATTTTCTAAATCTATTATGACTGATTGTCAAAGGCCAACTCTAAGACTTCTCAGTTCCGCAACTGGAGATTCAGCTCTTCTGATTTAAATCCTGAAATCTGCAAAAAGAGCATCTCAGATCTTCTGAATTGTAAGATATGGTTTCAAACACAACACTTCATAACTTAATGTAATTTAACACTAATTTTAACCTGTGTGAAAAAAGAGCTTGGAAAGGCCCTTTCATTGCTTCTTCAGTGGGTAAGAACAGAGTATACAGGCAAAAGGAACTTCCCAGAACTGTTGTCTCTAAACTGGGAATCTCTGAATTTATTTTCCCCTTATAACTGGAACCAATTCCTATTCTGCTTGGAGTCAAAATCAATCTTAACATTAAAGCCTGAGAATTATTTTTTAACATAATTCCCAAGAGAAATATGAAGTGAATTTTTCTTTTCAAGTCCATCTTTGCAACTCAGAGTCCCAGAAGCTTTTTTCACTGAGAACCCTCATGCAAGTAACATGGTCCCAAGAGATGATAAGTGAAGATGACCAGATTCCTTAAGACTCAGGTTTCCAAATAGCAATTTACAATATGCAACACTTTACTCAGAGACAAATAACAGCAGTCTTGTGGTTCAGAAAACAGTTCCATGGCAATTTCATCCATGAATTTATTAAATAAATCAGTTAAACCACAAAAATTTAGTGTCTTCAGTGAAAATGAACTTCTGAAGCAAACCATTGTCTGAAAAATTCTGTTTAGAATGCTACTGGGATCTTGGCAATCTTAGCAGTTCTTGGAAATCTCGGTGTTTCAGAAAAAAAAAATTAAGGGAACAGAACCTGAGGATTCATTTTTTGCAGGTTGCTTATTCCCAGTCTTAGAGCTTGCATGTTCCTTTCCAATGGAGCAACATAGACTCTCAGAGAAGTATCACAGTTAAAACGACTTACCAATATTTATCCATGCTAAGTATCTTAGCACAGAGTATTGATACAACCCATTATTATGGAATTTTAAGAGCAATTCCAAAACCCTTCAGTCCTGCATAGTTCATGTATTGAGAACTTAGCATACACATAGTGCCATCATAGTGAACAAGGTTGCCCATATAGACCTAAAAAAACCTATAAAATGTCAAGATGCAGCAACTCATCAGGAATTTGGTGGCTGGATCTATAACTGGTGATTCTAAATGCATCCATCAAACATTCATGATATAACAGATTAAAAAATTGCAAGCAAAAATAATTCATACAATGACAATTTTCAAAGTAATTTTCAACAGTTCTCAGTAAGCAAGGCCAAAACAATAAAATGTAACCCCTGACTCATAGTTGTCAGAGTTTTTGGTGTTATTACTAAACATTAATAACATAAAGATGCTGATCTAGCTCATCCAGACAGATGAGATTTGCTTAAAACTTTGTCTCAATTCTGCTAATACTCAGGATAAATTCTTGGTTCCGTTTTAGTCCATTGATGGCATGATTTCCATGGATTCCAGTGGGATCAGAATTCCATATCAGTAGTTAGCTTTCTGGTGGACTATCTATGGGGGCTGACACCAGTACTTTGTCAGTAATTCAACACTGCCTGGAAAAATAAAAATGCTAATTAATGGGGGAAAAAATCGAGTTTATCTGGCTGCTTTAAGTATTTAACTCTGATACAGTGTTTAAAGTACTTCGAACTGATTTCAAAATTTCAAGTGTAATTACTAAAATCCAAATAGAGTAAGCACAAAAAAAAAAAAAATCAAGGGGATATATTTTGAAGTTACCAAGAATGTTTGTTTTTCAATTAGGGATTTCATTTCTTTCCAAGACAAAAACCCCTCTCAAGTAATAACTGAATATTTTGGCAAGTCTATGTCTGCTGAACATTGCAGAGAAGAGTTTTGTGTGAAAATTTTCATCATCTCTAATCAGAATATAATTAACATTATTCAGGTTAGCTCATATATCTTGGATATGCAGATAAAGATTCAACATTTATGTATTTTTAAATTTTCAATATCCTTTCTTTCTGACTTTTCCATAGAATTGTTTGCTAAAGGCACAGATTACTTTGACAGAATAAAGTAATCCTCTTTAAAATTAACTTGTTGTTGTTATTAATCAACACGAAGCAAAACTAAGGGTGTTGGCTACTTGGCACAACATGGATAGTTTTGTGGGAACTATGTATTTCAGGTAAGTTTTTGGTTTGCCCTCGTTTTTTCACAGAAATGTGATCTACAAAAATGATTCTGTGGAGACCAGCAGAATATTTAGTTAGTCGTATTTTAAAAGATGTAGAGCTAAAAATACAGTGGTTCATCTATTTATATTGATAAGGAGGATTTTTCTAAGAGGAGATTAATTGATGATGCAGTTTGGAGGACACAGACAAGATTAAAAGTATATCATACAACTCTGGACCCATATAGGTGACATGGAACGTAACAGGATCAGTGCAGGACAGTCACATAGTTTTTATTACAAATATACTCCTTTTGGAGTAAAATCTCAGTAACATCTAATTTAGTAAAAAACATCTCAGAATCAAGGTGAACTGTGCAGAACAAACTGTTCCACATAACTGACGTGTGTAGCTGTGTGCAGTAGATCACTGCTGTAGTTTGCATATCGTTAATGTATTTTTCGCAGTCTGTTTTCTTAAGGTTTAAGGAATCAGCAGACTGGTGAGAACCTTAGAACTGTGAAGTCTGGGACATGATGTTTTGCAACTGCCAAGTTGTTTAGCAACTTCACCTTGGTGAAGAAAACAAAGACCTGCTGAATAAACACTCAAAAATCTGCTAAACTTTAACTGGAAATATTGAGCAAGTAGCTCATCTCTCAGTAGGCCTGATTTATTCAAATTTATTTCAATATATTTCAAATATTAAAAAAATTTAAAAAAAAACTTCTTTATTCCCAGACAAACTTTCTTTGGGAGAATTTCTTCAATGTATTAAACATAAGTAATCTTTCAAAAATTGACCATGTCCATAAGACTTAACTTTCAATCCCATCTTGTTTTTTACATATGTATTTATCTGTTCTCCATTTATCCTACTTGTCAGGAATGAATTGAACATCCCAGATTCCTTTTGTGGTGTTTGTCCATACTGATAGTTTGCAGAATCTAGTTACATATGGTACATCTGCTCTCAGAGGATAAAAGGAAATCCCTGTGTTTTCACTGAAAGGGAAATGAGCATAACAATTCAATACATTCATCTTTACATGTTATTTCTTTGCTAGCATTATTTACAAATACATTCACCATGCAGATATTTTACAAAGCCTAAACAAAAGTATCCAACCAGATTTTAATATTGCCATTTTATTATTTGTTGCTACCAAATGTAAGAAGTCAGTATTTTGGAAAGTCTTACTAGATATCAGTTGTCATAAGAAAATGGAAAAAGCCCGAACCTTTCTAAAGATGTAGATTTTCTCCGATTCTAAACGAATATTTTTAATCAGAAGGCGAAAACAGTATTCCTTAGAGCTACTCTTCTCTCTCTCTGCCCAAACCTCAACCCACTCCTTTAGCAGTCTAATTTTATGTTAAAAAGTCTCTACTAAATTCTAGAATTGTTTTTCTCTTTCCTTTGAGGGTTAAGTGGTCATGGCATGAAATACAAATACTATTTCATCATTGCCATTTGCAAAAGGGGAGTCTGGAAATATATTCCTGTTTAACATTTTCCCAGTTTTGTTTCTCATGCCTTCATGGGATGTGCATACATCTATTACTACAACATGGTCTAAGTTTTATGTGATGACTACAGTGTGAGGGCCTATATGGTAACAGGTGAATGATGAACTGTGGAGCAGAATTTATTTTACTTACCTTTTGCACATTTGCAATGTAAGAATCTACTTCTGGGGTACTTATCTAGGCTTCCCTGAAGATAACTGGTGGAAAGTTTCTTCCTGCAGTGTGCAATTAATCTAAACCTAAATAGATAGACAATTTCCTACAGAAGAAGCCTAAATAGCTATATGTCTGTGTTGTAAACATCTAAAGATAAGCGAAAACTACTTTCCCCTGATATGATATTCTTAAAAGGCTAAGGATGATGTATCTCTGCCTCCAAACATACCTTACATCTTTTATTCCCAGCCAGTATCACTTAATTGTTACTGCAGATATTTTGGTAACAGATTAGGCAGATGAACACTGCAACGCATTTTGGAAAGTCCATCAGAAGCAAAACTTTCTTTAGAGAAACTGCAGGTGGGTCATGATCTATTTCATACTTTAACTTTTCTAGATTGAAATAGATTTTACTTACATGATGCTTCATAAATTCTGGTATTCCAAGAGGTACTCTTACTTTCTTGTAGGTCCCAAACTGTTGTGAGTTATCATTTTTAATACAACAGGATGAAGTCAGTGGGATATCAATGATTATAAATTCCACCTTGAAGGCAGAATGGTGACACTAATATCCATCATGCCAAGGTCTCTAAACATTCTCTAAACTTGACATAGCAGTTCAGGAGGTACTCACTACAGTTAGTCTGCTTTTAATATAACAAATGTCTTCTGTTGGTCTCCTTTCAACATGTTTTTCACATTTTGTGTTTTTATCTACTTCTCAAAGGAGGCAGCAAATTGCTAGTGTTATGATGGGCAGATAGCTGATAACTCTTATATGAGTATCATTAAAAAAGCATGATATTTGATTTGAGAACTAGAGTAACTACTGGTGTCATCTCTTAATATGACATAGAGACAAATCTTGACAGGGCTGACTCAAGATTTCTAGTATGCACCAGAATAAAAACCAGAAAACATTCTTTTCTCATTATTAGAAGCTTCGCACCTTCAACTTGCAAAGAAAAGTTAAATTAAAATTAAAAGGAAATAAAAAATTTTGCAACTGTTATGAACCACATCATGGCTGCAGGTGATCATGTCAAGTTAAACAGTTTGTTATTAAAACACGCTTCTTTGCCACCAAAGGTTACATATCAGCAATAGTTGTTTGAATGTTCAAGAACCTATTTTTCATAAAGTTCTAATTTATTTGTCATTATTTATTGTTTATTCTTTATACATTTTTACGTCTAAATATCAAATCTCCAAGAGGAGTGCCACATACTGATTCTTCAAAGTATGTATGTGAAAGGCTTCAGTGTGTCGTGCTCTCTACTCCTGTGATAAATTTAAGTGATATGTAGAGACGCTTTGAACCACTTGGGCAGGACACAGAAGTTAATATATTGTCTTGCATGAACATGAAACCGACATTGAAAAGCTCTTATGTTAGTCATTAAAAGGGAAAATTGAAGATATTTTATTTCTTTCTACAATGAAAGAAGGTAGAAAAAAAAGAAAAATCTAATTTTGGTCTCACTTATGCTGTAAATCTATTGATTTCTGTCAAATTAGTCTTGCTTTTCACAACACATATGATCTCTGGTCCAATGTTCCTTTCTGTAGTCTACTAATTGGAAGTTTAAATACTTTTCCATTTCCTTGGAAACTTGCAAGACATTTTCCACTTGATTCTATCTAGTTTTGACTTCAAATGTCCTCCTACTCACTTGTAACAGAGTATCTTATTATCTGTAATGGGAAAGAGGTTTGATGACTAGCAGTGTGCTTTATCTTTGAGCAATAAACCTCAAACTGGGTTGAAAACACAGTATTTATTCAAAACCCACAAAACTGTGCAATGAAACTGAACTGGATTTAATGACAATATTTCAATTGAACTGACTTGCACAGTGTAGGTAGAGTATAAGTGGGTGTTAGTGCATTTCAAAATTGTAAAATTAATTGACAATAATTAATAACACCATGTAAACCAAGATAAATGTAGTATGACAGATCTTGTGTGAAGGTGCGTAGAGAACAATTGTATGTTTCTGACAGTGAAAAAGGTTAATGGCTGAGTGGATCCTGTAAACTGTGCGTGTGTACACATGTGTAAGAATCCCTAGCAGTCCAGCAATAATGATGCTCCCAGAAATCTATGTCTCCCCACAAACTAGAGTGTTGAACATAAATGTCCATGTAGGAACGCATCACTATATTCATTCTTTCTCATTGCAGACCCTACTTCTCTCCCCTCTCTCTTACAGTGCAAAAATCCTTCAGTATCTCTGGCCCCTGAACATCCCAGGATCTTCTTAGCCAAGACATTTTGGACAATTTTTGAGCGTGTTCCTACTGTTTCTGTGATCCAGTCCTAGTGTTCTTATCTGGCTCACTAATCATCTGAGCTCAACTCCTCATCAAGCTCTCCTTTACAGAAAAAAAGGCTCATCTGTAATTTTTGATAGTGATTAAAATTGGCACATCAGTTTCATAAATGTATCCAGGAAAAGGAATACAGGTATGACAGCCAAACCATAAAATCATAGAACGGTTTGTGTTGGAAGGGTACTTAAAAGATAATCTAGTTCCAGCCCCCTTCATGGGCAGGGACACCTTACACCAGATCAGGATGCTCAGAGCCCCATCCAACCTCCAGGAATAGGGCATCCACAGCTTTTCTGGGCAACCTGTTCCAGTGCCTCACCATTCTCATAGTGAAGAATTTCTTCCAAATATGTAATCTGAACATGAAACAGTATGTTGGATCATGGCCAGAAGAGACTATACAAGGGAAGAATTTTAGAAATAGGGGAGGTTTCTAGGTTGGCACAACAGGATTCTGTCCTAATTCACATTTAGACAAAAACTAATCACAGATATTAGCTGTGATTAGAATTAGTAGTTTACAATGGTTATTCCATTTTTGTTATGAAGACAACTAATAAAAAGTAGAATGGTTCGATTTTTGGGCTTTCTAAAAGCAAGCCTTGAGTTCTGTACTACGCAGTAGGAAACAATTCCATCAGGCAGGTTACACATCTTTCACACTTCCAAGAAACCAACATTCCATTGCTGTATAGCATTGCTGTTTTCTTTTGAAACGAGGCTCACATCCACAGCAGCGACACTGCTTAGCTGTGGCACAATTATGCTGACTTGCACCCTTCCTGTTTTATTCAACAGTGGTTTTGACAGTATTCCCAATGCAGAATAGAAAACCAGGAAACTGCGACTGTGGCAGTGCTGTAGTACCTTTGTTAGTACACTCTAATCTGCTTATGTAACAAGACTTTGGTTAAATATGAGCAACCAAACATCATTCCATGAATCCTTGAAAGTTTCCCTGAAAGTACAGGTTATTGTGTCCACTTCCTTTTGTTCCTGAAGAGGTTTAGGTTAGTCTGCAAGTGAAAAATACAGGTGCACATATATATATTGTACTATATAGAGATAACCTTTATGTAAGTTATTCAGTGAGACTGAATCATGGTACTGTGCTATTCTGCATGGCTTCTTTTGCAGCTTTCATTGCCATGGTACCCAAGTGACTTCTAGTAGTACATTAAGCAATGTGCCTGTCACTCGTCAAGAGAGTTCACTTCATCTCTCCTCCTTTCCCTTGTACAGGGAATAGGAGCTTTCAGCTTTTCTTTTTAATCTTTCTGAGTGAAATATCTCAGTCACTAGACTTGACTGAGTGAATGATGATGGAACAGTTTGTAACTTGCTGTCTGTAATGAAACCAATTAAACCAACTCTAAACTACACTTCCATTTCACACTAAATGCATCAGTTCTTCTTATCTGAGAAGACAGATGTATTTTCAGATTATGTACTAAAAAAGGTTCACAGAAGGGAGATAATAAGCAGGTAAAAGTTGCAATTTTTGTATCATCAGTCAGGGTTATATATTTTTTACTTCAAAAGAATGAAAGGTTAACACATGTAAAAGTCAGATAAAACTCAGTGGTGGGTTGACCCTGACTGGATGGCAGATGCCCACCAAAGATATTCTATCACTTCCCTCCTCAGGTGGAGATGGGAGGCAAAATATAAGGAAAGGCTTACATGTCAAGACAAGGACAGGGAGAAATCATTCACCAATTACCATTACAGGCAAAAGAAACTCACCTTGAGGAAAATTAATTTAATTTTTTACCAATCCAGTCAAAGTAGGATAATGAGAAATAAAATTTAAATCTTAAAACACCTTCCCTGCAGTGGCACAGGGGGACAGGTAATGGGAGTAGTGATCAGTTAATCATATGTTGTGCTTCTCCTTCCTCCTCAGGGAGAGGACTCATCACAGTCTTCCCTTGCTCCAGTGTAGGTACCTTCCATGAGGTGCAGTGCATCAGGAACAGGTTGATTCAGCATGAGTCCCCTTCATGGTCTCAAGTCCTGCCAGCAAAGATGCTTCAGCGTGAGCTCCTCTTTCCCCAGGGCCACAGGTCCTGCCAGGACCCTGCTCCAGTGTGGGCTTCCCATGGGGTCACAGCCCCCTTTGGGCACCCACCTGCTCTGGCACATGGTCCTCCAGGGGCTGTAGGTGGATCTCTGCTCCACTGTGTGCCTCCGTGGCCTTCAGGGGCACAGCTGCCTCACCATGAGCTGCACCATGGGCTGCAGGGCAATCTCTGCTCCAGAGCCTGGAGCACCTCCTCCCCCTCCTTCTACACTGACCTTGGTGTCTGCAGGGCTGTTCCTCTCACATATTCTCACTCCTCTCTCTGCCTGCAGTTGCTCTTGTGCAGTAATTTTCTCCTCTTCTTAAATCTGTTATCCCAGAGGAGCTACCACCATTGCTGATGGGCTCAGCATTGACCAGTGGTGGGTCTGCCTCGGGGCTGGCCGGCATTGGCTCTATCATACATGGGGGAGGCTTCTGGAAGCTTCTCACAGAATCCATCACTGCAGCCTCCCTCCTCCCACTACCAAATAACACACAAACTATGGGAAATACTGCCGTGAAGATCTGATAACTTTTTCCAGAACAGCAACTTCATTGTAATTCAATTTGCAGTTTAAATGTCTAATAAAACACTGCATAAATATCAATAATGGCTAATTCATTAAAAACAGCATATGTTCCTCTTTGCAACAGAAATACCAATGCATTAGCAAAGCTAGAATAATATATAAATTTCATTTTGGTGTTGGAAAGGCCTACAAGAAAGGTAATGAATAGTTAAAGTAATACTCTATTAAGAGTCTCCTTTCTCGTCTCTCACAGAAGGAAAGGACCACTCCTTGCTTCTTCATCTAAGCATCTTGGCATCACAAGTAATTCTCTTTAACCTCACTAGCTTTCAGATAGTTACAGAATGGAATCATCATCCCTAGACTATTACTCAAAAAAGGAAATAGATGCAAGTTCACTCCTCTGCCCTGGAACCATTCCAAAACAAATGTATCAAAAGGACTTAAGTACAACAGGACACACCACCTTTAGCCAGGGTTCCCATCATCTTGTGACTCAGACATCAGAAGATCTGTGCTTATCTGACCTCTAGTAGAAGTATATCCCACTCCTACAGTGCTGCATGTTTTTACCCTGTAAACAGACAATGGAGACTAGAGAATTGCTACAGTATGTTGAAAGAGAACTTTTAAAAATATAAATCAGGTTGAAAAGATTCAGAATTTCAGCTTAGCATCCTTTTCTCTTTCAAAGGTGCTGAACATTTTATGTTCCTATGACTTGGTCTGCCCAATGTTTCTGAAAAATCACACAGCTGTGTCATCACTGCAAGTTATGAGTGTGGCTTCAGAATTTGTGAAAAGTTTGGGACCTATGAGAAAGTAAGAGTACCTCTTGGAATGCCAGAACTTATGAAGCTGAAATAAGAATGAAGACTAAGGAAGGTTTGGGATGTAGGAAAGGCTGCAACTGAGAAAATGAGAAATGTCACCTGGAAGCTGAGAGAGATGCACAACTATCATGGGGAAGATGGGAAATAATACTAGGGGCACTCAAACAGTAAGCACAAGATCGAAGGAAGCAGCAAAATAAAATAGAGAAAGTGTCTATGAAGGCTCTGAAATTAAAGGTAGGATGGTATTAGCTTTAAGAATGAAGAAAAAATTCCAGAGGGGAGCAAAAGAAGAACAGAGGGAGGGGGGTAAAAAGGAGGCTGGAAGAAAAGATTTGAAACATCAGTCTAATATCAAATAGACTAGTTGACATGAAAGGGAGAAATAAAAAAAACCTTCAAACATTTTGGGAATATAGAAAAAAAACATTAAGTGGAGAAGCACTGTATCTTCATAACAGAGTAGAACAAGTGAAATTAAATGGTTATGCACAAGAGCAGTGGAATACATTAAAATTCCTCCCATCACAAAATATTCTGTTACTGGCAAACAATTTTCTTACAATAAAAATGTGAGATATTATCAACAACATATTTCTCAAATGCAAAGACTGCACATAACTTTGTAATATCTGTTTTTATAGTAATATGAAATAAGAATCAGCATGAGAACTATAAAATACACGTGGTATCATTGGTACTAAACCTCCTATTTAAAACAAAATATTCTTTAACAGAAAAAAATTATTTGCAAAGAAAGGAAGATTTCTAAAACCCATTAGAGAGTGATTTTAAGAGCCATAACTAGGAGGACAGAAGAAATTTCAGAAATTTGACTGCAGGTATTTCTGAACCTCCTCTAAAGACCACATAAATGAGCTGTGGATCTCTTTATACACCTTCTCCTCTTGCAGTTCAGTAGGTGAAACGAGTCTCAGAGGCTCAGGCACTTCTTAAAACCATGGTCTGGCAAGGGCTGGTGGAGAGTACAGGCAATGTATGCCTGCTTTGCAAATGACTGTACTGGGGTTAGCCCAGTTATTTTCTCAACACATCACCAAATCAGGGGAAGGTGTGCATGCCTAAAGAGTATAGGGCTGTGTGCTGTTCCAACACAAACACTGGCAAGAATTTCAATATGTGAACATATCCAGGAATGAGGGAACAATTTTATTTAGATGCACTAATTTTTTAACTGTACATTTACATCATTTAACTCTAAATATTCCCTTTTGAAATAGCCAGTATTATGTTTAACGTGAAAGATGCTATAGGTCATATGTTATCTCTTCAGTGCCTTACATTGTTTCCTAGTAAAGTTGTAATTATGTTATATTTCAAGTATTACAATATATCTAAGTAAAATATCATCGAACAAAGTGCTACCAGTGAAACAGAATTGAGAAATACAAGTGGACTGAGTTTTGCTAAAGGTTATTACTGCAAAAGCATTGGGTTTGGGTTGGTTTTTTTTACTATGATATGTGATATTTTGCCCCTGCACTTAACTGAAATTATTAGAGGTGATTCAAAATTGGTTCTTCACTGAAACAAGTGAACAGCACTTGTAAAAGGATGTTTCAGAGATGAAAGAAAGAGGCAAAGAGCTTGAAAAGGAAATGGAATTTGCGGGGAAATATTTCAATTTCTAGGGAAGACTTAAAGTTTCAGATTTTCTGCGTTTGCTGGATTAGCATTAATTTTCACTTACGCTCTTCCTAGACCACTTACACCAGAGCAACAGCACAGAGCAGGCTGAATTGCCAAGCCACAGTTAAGTCGAGAGTTCTGCTCCCCAGCCGCGGGAGCCACTGTCGGTCGCTCTACCGGTCCTGCCGAATTCCCAAGGGAGGTTTCGGTGGGATTCATTGTAGACCACCGCGGGCCGTGCTGTAGGAGAGCGGCGGGAGGTTGGCACTGTCCCCGCCGACACGGTCAGTGGGACATGGCCCCTCTCTGGGGCAGCACTCCCGTGCTGGGCTGCCCAGGGGGCTGCGCCGTGCGGTCGCAGGTGAGGCGGTGTCACGGCCAGCTCCGCTGTGCCGAGGCGCTGCGGGCCCGGTCGCCACCGCCGTGCGGGGCAGGGGCGGCCGGGAGCCGGCGGGGGCGGCGCGGAGGGGGCAGCGAGCGCCCCAGGGGAGGCGAGCGGAGCCCGCCGCCCTCCCACCTCCCGCCCCTTCCCGCCGGCCGGGGACAGCCGCGCCAGCTGACGCGCCGCAAACTTTCCTGCTCCCGCTCCGAGCTGCGCCTCGCCTCCGGCGCGGCGGGCGGCACCGGCTGCCCGTGACCCCTCGGCGCCGGGGCACGCAGGGAGCGGCCCCGCCGCGCTGCCCGCCCGCCTGGGGGACGCGGAGCTCCGAGGGGACACCCGAGCCGCGGTCCCGTGCAGCGGCGGCTGCCCGGGGGAGCCGCGGGACAACATGAGCCAGGCGCAGCCCTATGGCCCGCGGAAGAGCAGCTCCCCGGCGCCCGGGACCCGGCGGAACGACAGCCAGGACTACCTGCTGCTGGATGCGGAGCCCTGCGAGGAGAGTGCCCTGCCGCCCTACGCCTTCTATCCCGTGTGAGTCCCGCCGGCCGGAGCCGGGGATCCCTCCCTCTCTCCCTCCGCTGGCGCGGAGCTCTGCGCTGCCTCCCGCGGGAAGGGGGGAGGCGGCGGCGGGATAGGTGGTGGCCGGCGGGGGGCACGGCGTGGGGCTGGGGCTGAGCCCACGGCAGGGACCTATCATCTTCCCTCGCCCTCTCGGGAGGACGAGCGGGGTGTTTGTGTTTGGGAAAGGCGGAGGAGCAGCGTTGGCACCGCCGTGCCCAGCTGGCACCTGTGTCCTCCTCTGCGCAGCCCGTGGTGCCTGCCCCGCTGTAAGGGATGCGAAGCGTGGCTTGGGTTCGGCTGTGGAGAGTGGGGCGAGAGACGTGGGTTGTACATAAACCCAGTAGATACCGTCAGTTTTAATATAATTACAGAAATTTTATCTCCTGCAATCGGTTGCTCCCACTGAGAGAGTGCACATTGCAAGCATATGCATAAACCTGTCCTTTCATTACTGCATTTCGTCAGTCATATAGCCTCACACAATTTCATTATGCGAGTTTTGGCGGGTGAGTTTTGGCAAGTAGTTATCATTTAAAGCAAGGTATAACAACATGTGCAATAAAGCTAAATTACATAAGGATAAATTACAAAGGTTCCACGAACCACAACTTTTTAACATCCAGGTCGCTTAATGTTCAGTGTTGATAGTGTCCTTCTGGTTATGTGTGGTTAGCATGACTTCTGTAATTACCACTTGTTAACGCCTCTGAGGAGAAGCTATCCCACAGAGGGGGAAAATGGATGTTAAGCAGTGTAAGATGAGTCCTAAAATCTCAGATGATTACCAGAAGATGTGTACTTTCCTTTGTACAAATTGTATTTTGTTGCTTAACTGGTAAATCTCTATTATCAGTCTTTCCTAATATTTGCTGCTTTATCTTTGAGCAACTTACCAACCACTTGCCAGCTGCCTGGGTATAGGCAAGGAATAAAAGCAATGAAACTGGGAACACTCACAGTGGTTGAATATTTATAAACTCAGCTAAGAACAACCAGAGTTTTCAGAATTTGCTGCTGTTATGGCTATTCCTAAGTGTCTTTGTGGATCACTAATTCACTATGCTCGTGTAGCTATAACAGTATACATTATGGCACATCGGACTTAAACCTCATCTCAAAATATATGAAGACACCTGTTTAATGAATCTTTTCAGAAGAAAAAACCTTGTGATGGTTAGTTCAGAGATTGGTTCTCGCCAGTAGACTTCAGCTTGAACTAATATGGCAATTCTGAAGTTCCTTTGCCATTTACTCATTCAGAATGGTTGTGCAGCTGTGAAAGGATAGATCTCGCATACATGTTTCAAAGCTTCTCTTAAAAAAAATATCCACAAGTCTGTGGGGTGCTGCTGTCTTAACTTCAGGAGTATAAGGTCTTGGTCCAGCACACTCCCAGCGTGGAGCTTGCCTCTCATCATCTCACAGTGGTCAAAAGGAAAGCCTGCATCCCAATCAAGTTGCTCTATGGAACAAGGGTAGCACTAAACACAGGAATTTATCTCCAATTATGTCATGTCAGGGCCCTAGATGACTGCTTCTGTTGTACAGGTAAGTCCAGTACCCTGGAGTCCCTCACTGGTAGAAGATGTTTCCATCAGTCTTTGAGAGAATAGACAGAAGCTACCTGATATGCATAGAGGGTGTAAATTGAGAAATGTGCCCCTTCTCAAATTTATATAATCACTACTTAAAAAGGGTGCTTTAGTAGGCAATGCTTTTTTTTGCATGCATGTTAGGTGTGGGAAGCTGTCATTTGGGGTTTCTCTGGATATGGAAAAGAACCACTTCACATACATCCATAGACAATGCCTACATATGGCCACTGCCAGGACTTCCTTGGCTGGCAGGGATGAATGCAGTGAGTAAATAGGCTCCTCCAGGATACAGTGATTACCTAACACAGTTTCTGAATTTTCCTGCCTAAATTCCGCCTCCATCACATTTGAGGTACATTTTGCAGATCTGTCTTTTCAGCCAGAAGACATTAGTTTTGTTAGTGGCCTTCATAAGGCCAAACATATAATCAGATGGGCAATGTTTAGGATATATTTTTTTTACTCTTTATCATTTACATTCAGTAATAACACTTTTATCTACTTTTTTTAAAAAATCCTCAAATTACCAGTATTTCCTGATACTATTATGGTGATTAATGCAGAGTACAGCTGATGTCCAAAAAAAGCTGAGTTGTACCTCCTTTTAAACATTGCTGAGAGGGTAACATGCTTACTGGTGTAATAGTAATATGGCATGTGACTATTGCTTGAAAAGTAGTTTGATACTAAGGAATAGTTTTTCTCAAGTGGTGATTTAGTGCTAATGCTGACTGGGTGTGTTGTTTGTAGAATATATTTTTCATATGTTGTTTTGTGACTGCTGTTAAGTGATATAGTGGCTGGATAATAATAAACATCCAAACCATTTATAGAGAACCATTTCTGGTGGTTTTAGCTCTTCTTTCTGGAGAACAGTTCTATTGTGTCCAAGGTAGCTGCTACCTTTGTTGTAAATAAGACTTCAAGACTGTACCTTGACCTCATCAGCTGTGCCAAGTAGGGTCACACTGTCTTGTAGCAATGGGTAGAAGGTTTTTACCTTTATTTGTGGTATGGTGCAAAACAAAATTCTAATGGGATTTTGTGCTGAAAAATCTTGCTTTTCTTTTGAATTCAGAATCTTTGATAAGAAAACCACAATTTGAGCAATTTGTAGAATTCTTTTTAAGAATTTAATAATTATGTGTTATAAATTATATGCAAGAAATACTTTCTTCCTAATAGTCCTCTTCCATCTTGTCATCAAGTCTTGCCACTTATGTACCAAAAACATATTGCAACCTATATGTCAGAAGATTGACTCCTGAAATGCAAAAATGTGGATATGTTGGTTTTTCCCTCTTGTGCAAGTATTTCATTGGCAAAGAGCCCCATTTTAAGTTTTAAAATAGAATGGAAAGTACACTTTAAGGTCTAACTCCAAATCCTAGTGCTGATGTGCAATGGGATTTGAAAGTGATAGCACTTGTATGTAAACTTCCCCACTGAACAAATGTTATTGAAGAACAGATTGTTAGTGTATTAAGCTAGTGAGAAGACACTAATTCAGTCAGACATCTGCTTATATTGCTTATTTATACTTTAAAGTATTTTGTACTGTGAAAAATAAATGTTTTCTTATACATGTGAGGAGGGACAATTGTGTATTAAAATGTCAGTTGTAAAGTAAATGAGGCACACAAATTATCAGATGAAAACAGGGGAAGAAAGGTTCTGTTGTGCATAACTGTCTTGAGGCATAGATTATTCCTCAGCATTTGTGGTTTTCTGATCAAGTGTTTCTTGGCATTATCAAACCTAGTACATTTAAGACCCATTCTTTGTTAAATAATATGTTTTATGATTTCTTTTCTGCCTGCAATATAACAGCGTTTGCTATTGACAGCATATTTTTTATCTCTAGTCTCAACTGTCTTGCTTGAAATGACCTGTAAAATTATCTTCCAGAATCTTCATTAGACATAATCTCTTCAGGGAGTACTCTACAATGTGGCAGCTGTGTTTCAGATTGCCAGTCTCTTTGCTGAGATGTTATGTCTTCTGAAAATATGCTGTACTAGTTTTGTTGAGATCAAAAAGGTAAAAGAGTTGATATGGAGGGGGGTAATTTCCTTTTATAGCCTAGTGTATGGAACACTTTCCTATGATTTAGGATGATTTAGGATGGATCTACATAGTAGTGGGCACTGGAAAAAAAAAATCATGTCTGAGTCTCTCATATTCTGAGTGACTGAATGTAGTCCCTGAGGTCTTGAGTAAAAGAACAACACCATTATTTCCAAGGCCCAGAAAATGCAGCCTTTAGTTTGCTTTGCATATCCTGCCAGTATTAAGAGAATGCTTCACTTTCAACGTTGAGCATATCTTTATTTCAGTTAGGCTTTTTTCCCCACATATGTTAATTTCTGGCGAAGGCTTGTGGAATTTCTTGGGTTTGGTTGTTAGGCACTTTTGTGTTCACTATGTACACTCACTAATTTAACAGTGAACCTCTTTGGTCAGCTATAATATGTGAACAGTTTCCTATGCTAATACTTCATAATCAATTTTGCTTGAGCCATTGCAATATATCTGTAAGTTTATTTATACCCTAGCTCTTACATAGTTACCAAACAAATGAAAGTCACCTCCCTGTGGGACCTAATTTTATAAAACTGGAAGATTTCCATGAAAATATAACTCATTTTTTAAGTTTACGTGAGGAAGGTGGGGTAGTGATTAAGAAATGTGTGGGATGTATATGGGATACTTTTCACTGTAAATGTTAATAACAAGCATGCTCTTTGTCAAACACTCTCCCAGCAGTATTTGCCACCACAGAAGCTGAAGGTTGTAATAACTGGCTACTTGAAGAATTCCTGCCAACTATTGGTATCCCCAAATAAAGGCAACTTGGCATGGTGGGTCTGCGTCATCAAGCTGTGTTAGATTTTCCAGCTTTGTAAACATGAACAAAAGAAAATTTTAGCAGTTAAACTGTATTCATGAAATTCTTTATAACTTGGTTTCATATTTCAAGCTGTGATGCAGTCCAGGCAATGACATAGCAAAAAGCTTCAAACTTAAAGTGCATGCAATGAGTCTTACATACATGTTTGTGCACACACTTGTGAGTGTAGCCACTCGCACACAGGGTCTACTCAATGGGAGGCTTAAAGGATTTGTGTTGATAATGTAAGTTTTGTTAATTAAATGTTGGCAAAAAGCTTAATGGTAATTAAATGACATGCAGTTTTCTACAGAATGGATTAACATTTCTGTCTTGCAGTAGCATGGTTATTATTTGTTTATCACTGACAAATACGCAAGCAAGTGTACTATTTTTAGTGGAATAAGTTGTGGAGTATAATGTGAAGATGACTGAATGAAATCTGGGTTTATTTTTTATATCCATTTCTATACAACTACAGTTTTTCATACTATTAATACAATTGTCAGCATGGCTCTATTGTACCCCTCCAGCCCAATATGTTTAAATAAATATTTGTCAGTATTGGGGGTGGGGGGGAAGCAGACTTTGACACTAGGAAGGAAATGTGAGATTTACTACAAGAGTCCTGAGTAAGTGAAATATCAAGTATTGTCATTTTTAGGTGTGTTCTCAAAGCTATGTGGGAAGCGTGGATAGCTTGTTTTCCGCAAGAGTTGAATGTAGCTTCCTTTTATTTAAAAAAAAGTTACTGATCTGAATAAAATGCCAGTGTTGTAGATGTGGATTTGTGGATGAGTCACTTTTTTCATGTGGAATTGTAGTGATGAAATAAAACATGAAAAATAGTAGCAATATTAATAGTAAAAGTAAATCATGATGAAGCAGTGCGACGCCCACCTCTTTGCTCAAACATTCCTTCAGTAGTGCTCTTAGTCATAATACTGTTATTAATTAAAACCAAAATGAACCTTGCCCACTACCAGCTCAGAATAACATGACCAGAGTTCTTTTTTGTCCTTAGAACTTGATTAAATACTGGTTTTGATGTCAGTATTTACCTTATGGAAGAGATTAAAGAACTGAGGATATTTTGAAAAATATTTAGAATCTGTGAGGCCTTACTATGCAGGTAGAAAGAAGGATCATAAACCAAAAGATCATGGTTGATGCACAGAAAACAGAATACAGACCAGAAGGTCTGGTGCTGCTGCAGCACTAACAATTTTGCAGAATATTCAGTCCAGAGGGTTTTTATGAAACTTTGTGCTTTGCTACAAAATCATAGTCATAGAATGGTTTGAGTTGAAAGGGACCTTAAAGATCATTTAGTTCCAACCCGTCTTCCACCCGCTATATCAGGTTGCACAGGGCCCAACCAGGTTGGCCTCATATACTTCCAGGGATAAGGCATCCACAACTTCTCTGGCCAGCCTGTTCCAGTGCCCTGTGAGCAAAGAATTTCTTCCTAACAGCTAATCTAAAATCTTTCCTGTTTTAGTTTAAAGCCATTCCCTCTTGTTCTATCTGCATGTGTAAAAAGCCATGCACCCTTGTTTTCATAAACCCCCTTTAAGTACTGGAAGGTCTCAATGAAGTCTCCCTGGAGCTGCCTCTTCTTGAGGCTCAACATCCCTAACTCTCAGTCTGTCTTCATAGCAGAGGTGCTTTGGCCTGCTGATCATTTTTGTGGCCTCCTCTGGACCTGCTCTAACAGGTCCAAGTCATTCTTGTGCTGAGGACTCCAGATCTGGGTGCAGCATCTGCTGGCCATGCAAATTTTGAAAAAAACAGTGGATCTCTTACAAGTGGCACCTCATATTCTTTTGATTTAAGTCCTGGTCTACTGACAGTCCTGGAGTTATCCTAGATGGCCCAGGCTTTCAGCAGGTTCAAATTACAAACTGACTCAGTTGTAAGTGACCCCCAGCAGCAGCAGCCCCTCCTGACCTTGTGCACAGATAGGTGTTCTAACAGATCTGCGCTCAACCCAGTATGGTACACCAATAGATGTGCACATGACAAGTTGTAGTCCCTGAGCTGCACAGAGGACCTCATATATTTCCAATCAGGGCAAACTGCTGTACAGTTGAATTATTATTTTGAAGAGAGAGAATCTTGAATTCCCCATAACACATAGGGACCCACCACATGCAAGAAGGCAGTGTCTGACTTGGAGCTGCAGAGTAACTAGCCTGAGACCAAGGAGTCATTGGAAAGGCTTGGCAACCACAACTGTCTTGTTTTCTCCTCAAATATATTTTTAAGCTGATCAGCTTAACTAGCAAATAGGTATGTGCCCAGCAGACTGAAGGGGTGGACTACTGAGCTGGTCTGTTGCCTCCTGTTGTCTGCTGTCAACACTGGTGTTAGTTCAGATGGACATTTGGTTGTGCTGATTTTCCTCCTGGCCCAGTCTGGGTTTATCCTGTTGCACTTCTGATTTACATTTTCTTTCTCTTCAGTAAGATATTTGACTGTGGTCTACATGTTTCAGCTTTTCTAGTCGTGATTTTTCTCCCCTTATTTAGAATGGATAGCCAAGTCATACTGGTAAACTTTGTTAGTCCTACTCTATGTGTACATGTCTTAGGCCTGCCAAGTGGTAATAACCCAATACTTGGAGCTTTTTTCACACAGTCCAGCTGTCAAGCTTTCCAGCTGCTGCGTGTTTGGCAGCAGAGAGCAGTTCTTACAACAGCAATGCTTTAATTCATGGATTGTGTCAGCCAAACACCTCTACAGCACCTGGCACATCACAGGAGAACTTAACATCAGTACCACCAGCATGAATCTAGGAAATAGTTTTAACTGAAGTGCAGCTTGTGGGAGGATACTTTGGAAACTGGCATCATGAAACTTGGAAGGTGAGTGCCATTGAGGCACGAGCTGTGAATGTCACAATTAGCATTTCTGTGCTAATTGTGGTGTGAGAAAGTGCCTTCCCTTCCCTATGTGCCCACGCCCTAGTGACATGTAGCAGAAGCCCACTTACGAGTGAGGGCTTGTGTCGGGGACAGTGTCTGATATGTCTGATCACTTAGCAGTGGGCTCCTGCATCTGTCCCACATGGAACAGCAGAGCTTCAGAGAGAAATACGTTTTAACTTGCAAGTCCCACCACACAGATAGCTTAGTGCCATGGATAATCCAGGTCTTAGTTAAAAAGATGGATTTTAGGTTTTTTTCTAAGCATTTGCACTATGTGCCAATGTTTGCAGTCATGAGTTTCTAACCATATTTAGTGATTTATTTGAGATCCGAACCATTGTATTGATGATTTTTTTTTTCTTGGTAATTCTTTCAGAAAACATAGTAAACTTCTATAAGTTTACTAGCTAACTGTTTTTCAAGACTGAAGACTATAAACCAAATCTCCCTCTGTTTTGCAATGCAATTTTTGATTTTCTATACTAGTTTAATTCCACTCTGTTAATTTTTAGTTTTATGCTTTACCTCCTTAAGCAAATCTAAAATTACTTTCAATTTTCAAGTGTTTTAAAATTTTTCCTAATGAAATATCACATGTACTAGACATTTCTAATTTACTATCTGCACTTGCTAAGTTTTTTGGGTTATACATGAGTTGAAAATATGTTTCTTTTGTTTTTTTCTTTCTGGATTTATTAATTTGTAGTTAATTCGAGTAGAACTACAATGATGCAAGTATATTAAGTACAGAAAGATTTTGAAATGGTAATTGAAAGGTTAAGAGCTTTATTGGGAGACACGAAGGAGAGGAGTTTTTAAAAGTTAATATGAATATATATTATACTAGTGGTGCTTATTCAAAGAGAAATCCTGTGCTCTGGGAACTCTCAAGCCCTGAAGGATGAATCTGTATGCTCATGGATCTGCCTGCACCCTGTCCACTGCCTGTGTTTTGCTTTCCTCTGTCCTGTAGGAGCACATAGACTAGGGTGGTCATCTTGCTCCACTGGTGAGTGAATTACCTAATTAGCTTGACAAATCAGATGCAAAGGACAGGCTAGGGGAAGGCAACAATGACTCTTCCTCTCCTTAGACCCTCTCTTCCTCTCCCGTTAAGAACAGGTTTCCTATTGATTTCTCAATAGTTTTTGAAGAGTGCTGCTCTTGTACTTTTCTCAAGTGAGTGTTTGAATCCTACTTTTCCCCATGCAATACACGATTTTGTTTTCCTCTCTCTCCTTAAGTGTAGAAATCTGAGCTAAAAAATGCAACCAAAGAGCAGTAGTGCTTACAAAACTTAACTAATATGACTTATTTTCAAGTAGTGGGCATGGATGACACTTTTCAAGGATACTAGGTGCTTTGTATGGCTTTATGTTGCTGTTCTCACATCAGGATCTTAAAAATTAAAACACAACATCAAAATCTCTAGAAATCTTGGGCTGTAATCTGTATAATTGTTCAAGTCCCTTGGATGTTGGTGAGGCTGAGAGTTTCTAACAGCCTCTTGCTCCACTTAGCCAGGGAAGGCTACGGAGTTACAGCAACATGGCAGATATGGTGGAGTAAGAATAGCAGTATCTTGAACTGACATCTAAGCAACAAATAAAACTACCAAAAATTAGGAGGGGAGAGGGACTTATGTTTCTGAAGATACAGTCTGTATTATTTGAAAGATTTTGTAGGGCACTGCTAACAAAAAAACCAGCAATAGCAGTATCTCCAGAAGGTCTGCAGAATGAATGCTGCCCATGGTACAAAGCTATAGAAGTTAATGTTCTCCATGTTTCTTCAGAAAGGAATTTTAGAGGTTTAAATCATTTAGCTCATCTGATGTGAGCGCATAGGTTGGTAAACAGCAAATGATGTGATAGTGAAATTTCATCACTGCTTTGTATAATAAAATACAATACCTAACAAGTTGACATATAAAATATACACTGGGATTTCTTAGCCCACAGCCCCTTCCACCCCAGAATTAACATCAGTATTTAATGCCTAACAGGAAGAAAAACTTAAAAAAATAATCTAGACAGGGATTTACAGAGACAACAAGGCTAATGCCTCTTGTCCTGCAAAGCTGTCTGAGGATCTTTCATGACCCCATAGGTTTCTATGTTACTAATTTTACATCAAATCTAACAAACAGCAAAAATTACACTAGTTATCAGTGAGAGCAGTAATAATACCTTAAAGGGAAGGAATTTCCTTTGTGGATTATCTGGTTTCATGCAGGATTTGTGACATGACTCCATGGATGAATGAAGAAGATGCTGCTGGCAGCACTGCTGGGTGTGTGTGTGCCTTTTTCAACCTCTGTCCATGACAAGTGTTCTTACTCCCTACATACAGGTATTGATATCTCCAGAAGGTCAGAAAAGGCATGGAGGTGCATGTCAAGAAGGAGGGGAAATAGAGACACACACTGCAGGAGGTTCAGGAGGTTATGGTGCAATTCCTGTCTGTATTTCCTTTTCATTGAAACTTGAGTGGTGGATAGGAGGGATGGTGCATGTCCAGGTTTCACCCCAAGGACAGCATGCATGCGTGTGTGCAGGAAGATACAGGAACTTAGGAGCACTTCTGTTATTGATGATGTATGCTCCGGATTGCTTCATATTCCTAAGTTCACCAGTTCCTGATTTCGTGAGTTTGAACTTCTAGATCAGGTTCTGGGTATTCCATACTGTGGATAAAGCATACTAGGATTGATAGAAACTCCACATCCATCCATGATTTGTTTTCAAATCTTATATATTTTAGTAAAAATGTCAGGAACTTTACAATTTTCTTTTGCTTTTGATTTAGTCACAGTATTTGGGGTTGGAAAGTAGAAATCTTGCTGGTGCTTGCCTTTATCTCAGAAGTGGTCTTCAGACTTTTAGTTTAAAATTGCTGCTCATGAGACAGGAGTGGCAGCAAACGTAAGAGATGCCAAGAGATTTGTCTGAAAAAAACCCTCCAGCCTGACCTTGTCATCTGGGCTTCTTCTCTATTACACAAAAGGGACAAGCCCTGAAGGGGCTTGGGAGATCCATCAGATCTCTTTCAGGACTAGGTGAATCATACAGGTGAATAAAATATTGTGGAAGGAGTGTTGATGAATGGCAAATCTATATCGCTCAACATCCAGATGCTCTGGTGCTAACTTCAGTGGAATTCATGTTCATATGCCTGTGGAGAATGCTATCCTCAGTCTTTATATCCCTGAATATATATTTTGTCCTATCTTTCACTGTTTCTGTTGTAGTGTAACTCAATGATTGATAAGTTATATAAGGAAGATGATCTATTTAAGGACTATGAAAATGAGAAATATACAGTGAAAATCAGCATGTATTTATTTGATCAAGGCTAAATTCTGACAGACATGTATTTATAGATGGATTTTCTGACCTTTGACTACTGAACTATACAACATTTGGACTTACATTTTTTTTGAGAGAAGAGAGTTAAGAGGAATACTTTGTGTTAATCGTGAAATCTTCTGTACTGCATTAGCAAGCAAAGGCAGGAAGAAGAATGTGATATAAATGTAGACCTGAATGGCTTTATCATTTGACAAAAGTAATTTTGTTTCTAATTTAAATTCAAATTTGGGACAAACAATGCATAGTTTTCCATTTTTACTAAAAGCTTTACTTTCAATTTGCAAAAGTATTGGATCTGATTTTTTGGAAAGAAATAAATCATAATGGTAGATTCCATAAGCATCACAAAATATTTTGTAAACTTTTGGATATTCTTTCCTGATTTTCCAGTTGGTTGTGAAGAATAAAGTAATATCATCAATGGTGATGTAATTTTGTGTCAAAATAGAATTTCCTACAATTAAGGCTGTTTCCTAGTATTCTGTGATGTCGGATTGCATTCTCTCATCTTGAGTTTCATACATGGCTTGTTGACATCATCTCTCATTAATTTAATGTTTCTGCAGTCTGCGTGCAGGCTAGTACAAGTTGAAGTTGAGAATGTACCTCAGCTGTAAGCAAGATTTTGCTCTACAATTATTTAAAATTTTAAAACATTAATTGCATAAAATTTGCATTAAGTTTGCATAGGAAACAGGAATATTTTCTGTTCAGGAATGAATAAAAATCTTAATTTTCAATGTCTTGGTGACCTGTCTGTTCATACAAAATTATTTTCTTCCATTAATAAATTATTTACATATATACAGATTTCTGTTTTTTTCAAGGTGACTAGTGACTGTCTGTGGAGTTTAAGGAAGGATCCTACCCATTACTAATCAGAGGGGTAGCATAATGTTTTTTCCTCAGGCCTGAAAGACAGTAAAGATAAGAGTCACATTTAGAGACATGAGGGCTGTTTTGGGAAATCAGAATTATATGACAGATGCAGCCGCAAAATGTCTTTTCTGAGTGAGAAGTAATTTCTGAATAATTTCTATATCTGGAATAGTTCTTTTGAATCTATCAATATTGTACTGGAAGAGGGCAAATGTTTCCCCAAATATGAATTTCCAGCCAGACAGCCCCTGGGCAGTGGTACAGTGCAGCTGACTGCTCTTTATGGTAAGAAGTATGGAACAAGATTTGTAGTGCTGAATGTTGCCAGAAAATTCAAGTGTGCCCATCTTTGGAAGCTCACATCCAGACACAGAAGGAGTTCTGCTGCTTGTAAGGGGTGTGGGATGATTCTTTCGGTGTGTAATGCAAGTCTGGGATCCTGCCTCTGTATCTGCTGGGGTTGTAGTGCTCTGCTGTGTGATGACAGCAAGCGATCAAGATCATTGAAACTTTATCATCACATTATATGCCTGTTCGTACTAGATAAACATATTTTTTTGTGATGCTCATTGGGCCTTTTCTCATGTTGCTGTACTTAAAACATTTTTCCTGAACATAGACAATGGGTCATTAGTGGAATGTACTCACAAGTATCACTGTCTTGCCTGAAGATTGGATCACCTTACCTTTTGCTCTGCTTGGTAATCCCTGAGCCCAAGACTGAGATAGATGGTAGAAAAAAACAAGAAAGCACCTATTGCTGTTCTGTATTCTTGAAAATACCAGTTCTGAGTTCTGAGATGTAAGAGGTAGTAAATATCAAATTATGACTGCTTAATACTTACAAAAAAAAAGGCAGGGTGCTAAAAATGCTTTAACTAGAAGGGATGTTTAAAATGAATTTAGAAAGTTAGGGACCTACAAAATAAGAATGCTGGTTTTTCCGCCTGTCTCCCAGTCATCAAGCAACAGTTTACTAAAAATTCAAGGTAATTTCCAGAAAAAGCAAAGCCATGTGAAGCTGCTGCTGTATATTCTTATGCACTGGAGCTGGATGTCACAGAGTGGGGGAGAGAGGCAGTGAAACTAATTTCATTACACATTTCATATGCAGCATCTAGAGAAATGATATGTTGACTAGACTAACTGTATATCCCAGAATATTACTGCTGCATGAGAGCATGATTCTCTGTTCTTCACACTTCTGCACTTACTGCTGCTCCAGAGAGTACACAATATCACACTTACAAGAGGATCATGAGGAAAAAAAACAAGTTCTAAGTAAACAAAAATTTTAAGTAAAACTCTGAAAGTGCATGTTTTGCCTTCCCCCCCCCCCCCCCCCCCCTTCTATTACCTTATAGGCTTGGCAAAGCAGAACAATTTCATTTTTCTGATAGAGCATATATATGTGAAGGCTGTGTTCCCATTTCCCAACTCCTATGTAAAAATGAAAGCTGATTAAGTTTGAATTTCAGCTCACGTAAAATGTTATTGGTTTTGTATCTGTTTTCATGGTTAAAAAAATTAGTATTTAAATTTTTTTTTTCCAAATAAGTCTTGACAGTGTTGTTCTCAGAAGTATTCACCTTCCACTTTTTGATCAAAATTGTTTCATTTTGTCTGAAGTAAGAATGTTTACATTTGGCTTGTTGAAGCCACCATAAATCATACATGAGTCAATTCAATGTTAACTGCTTTTGAATTCCCCCTTGGATGTTGTATAGAGGACAGTCTCAGCTCTCAGCTGAACTCTTTCCCTCAATGTGTACGTGGCTCGACTCCCTTGGCAGTCAGCTTTATTCAGGGTGTATCTGCTTGTTTGTGTTCGGCTGATGATGTTCTCTCAAGAGACCAGCTCAGGCAAAGCAATTGTGACCAAAACTACAATTCTGTCTCCTTTCAGTAGGAAAATATAGCTAATTGTACTGTGGAGCTGATGCAAAGGGGTGCGTTTCATTTGGAGTTACAAAACAACCATATGAATGCTTTCTTCTCTACACCATGAAAATTTTAGATTCAAGTAACAGAGCTTCCCCTTCTCTGCTTCATTTTAATGTATTTGATTAAAATCTGATAAGTGAAGTTAGACAGTTAGACAAGCAAGAAGGATTCCACATGAAAGTTTTTGATGTTCAGAACCTGTATTCACCACCAAATAAATGAAAAGGCCACTTTGATTATAATTTTTTTTCCTGGTTTAGTGTATTTCTCCAGCAGAAAAGTTTCCTTCCATCCCAAAGAACTACTATTGGATGGCTCTTAACTCTGCTAGTGTACATGCAATTTTATGCTAAAAAATGCTGTGCATTGTTATTCTGCTTTGGTTCACTGAATTCTCTGGATGTTACAATCATCATTCTTTATCGCTTAACACTATGTAACTAAAAAGGTTTTAATTAAATTATAGTTCTTCTCTGGAGTATGTTGGAAAACTGTATAATTTGCTAGTAAGTAGAACTATGTGAAAATTGGTTTTGGTTGGTATTTACCTTGCATTTGAATGTCAGTGCTCCTAAATCTGTGCTTATGTGTCAGTTTGAATAAATACCCCTTAGGAAGATTTCTCATGTCTATATTTCACCATAGGGAATTATTTAGTGGTAAGGTACATTTGTGGGGTATCAAAGACCAAGTTGCAAGACCTGTTTCAACTCAGGAAGAACAGAAAACTCTATCTACAACTGCTACCTGCCAGAAAAATATCAGCAAGTTGGAACCATTCTTCTGCCTGTTTCTTATTTTTTTTTCTTGAAGATAAGGGTCTCAAGGTTTTCTCTGTATATTCTGAAACTTTATTTTTCCCCTGTGAAAGTAAACCCCTTGATTTCATTTTGGCTATAATAACAGTCTTAGTCAAGTAATTGTAAAAGACTCTCTGTGTTCTATTATTATTACCTAACTGGAGAGCAACAACAGCTAATGATATTGTCACATATGCTAACTAGCTCATGGATTTCTGCTATTCTGTGGGATCAGAGGTAACAGGGTGGTCAGTGGAGGCCAGGGCTTTATAATCTCTGTTGAGTGGTGGGAGGTGGAGAAGATTCTTTAAATTTTACAAATGTCACAGGAAAATATTCTGCAATTATGAAGTAGCAGTAACTGTTAAAGGTCTCATTTTATGTCTCCGATCTATCAAACCAGATCATATCTCTCTTTTACATTGTACCATGTAATGGAATCACCATTACATGTCAGGTCTGAGAAAGGCAAATGATCTTTTCCCAATGGAATTGCGTGAGTGACTTGCCACCAATTCTTTTTTCACTAAAAGTGTCACTGAGTCATGATACCAAGTACTTTATTTGTGCATAGCAGGGAACAATAGGCATAATTGTTTCTTTATTCTTATAAAGGAATTAATTTTTAATAACAGTAATTACAAATATTAGAAGTAAACCAAAGTAATTCCTTTTTTTAGATTGTTTTACCTTTTATGTATGCACACATTGAAATGCTAAGCTCTTCTACAGGAGCTCTTCTTCATTCTGAAGTAATATTGCGCCAATTTATTTGGAATTCATGTGTGTGTGTGTGTATGTAGAAAGTATTTTTTTTCAACCCACTTTGCAACAGATAGTGCAGAAATAACTCCACTCCCTCCTTTTTCATGGAATTTTTAACTCTTTTTAGTTTTCTTCGAATCACAGCATTTATATTCTTTTTGTTGAATACGGCTTTGTTTTTAAGCAGTTTTAAGGTAAATTTTATCATATTGCATGGATTCTCCCATTTACTTAGCAATACATCATCACATTTACATAATGAAAATGACTTTTTTCTAACACAGATGCAGGAAGAGTATATATAGGCACATTTCATTATTTTCCCCACAAACAGAGGAGGAAAAAAAATGATCTCTTGTACATGAATGGTGTTTATTGTGCAAATCTTTATTTTATCTAAGAAGGAAAAATTTGTTTAAATCTAGAGTTCTCTTTGAAGTTGTTAAAAAACAGAGTTGGTAGTTAGCGCCAGCATTTCATCATTGGTTGAGTTACAAATGCAGTTTTTCAGTGAAATTTTAATTTTGTAGAAATACGTGGTTAGACCAAGATTCATATTAGGTGATGGATACATTTCATTGTGCTACAGAGTATAATGAATGAACAAATGGATACACGTTAAGTTCTTGAATCAGTCAAATATGACTGCTAGAATAATCTTACCCATCACATTTTTTCAGTTGTATTTGATATATTATTGTATATCTGTGTTACGGGAAACACAATTATCTCTAGGTTAATTACTATCTTGAGTATAGTTATGCTCTCTTCTGCTTTTTTTGCAAAGAAGAGACAACATACTGTTCGTTCTTCCTCAGGTGCTGAGCAGAAAATGTACATACTGCTTCTGCAGAAGGGAGTTCTCTGTCACTAGACCTTAATCATTCATCCAATTCCAATAGGTTTTCCTGTTGCTTTTTTCAGACCTTTAAAAGACCTTTAGTGCTTTTTCCTGTGCTCTGAGTAGTCCTGAGGTTGTCAGTTGTCATTTTCCTAATCGGTTGTTTACATGGCTTTCATTTCATATCCAGTCCCTTTTATCCACAATTACATCCACTCATAACTTGCCATATTATTCTAGTTCTCCTTCAGTCATGAGGCACGTATTCAGCATTGATGGTCTATGATGTTAATATCCATATTTTTCTCCCATCCTTATTTTATTGGCAGTTTTCTTCAGTTCAGAGCCCTCACCCTTGACAGGTAAAGTGAGAGATATACAAAGAAGAATAGCTTGAAAGACATATTTATAAAAAAGAATGTGATCTAAAATTAAAAAAAAAAGGCTCTGAATAATATTTCAGCATGAAAAGCTCTGAATTTGGGGACTATACCTACGAATTGATGTCATTTGATAAGATATTAGGGTTGTTATATTTCATATCTGCAGTTCTCAGTTTCTCAGATTTCAGCTACATTTGGTGTTAATAGTCAGATTCTCAAGAAATAAATAGAGACTGAATAGATCTGAGGATAAAAGAAATACTCAGTTTTTGTCTACAACCCGGAAGCTGACAAATCTGATTAAAGCATAATTTATTCTTATGTTGGAGTGCTAGTTCAGTGGTGACTGGAAGGCATGTTGATCTGCAATATGCCTGTTAGAGGCTCACTGGTTTTTGTTGTACACTATAGGGTTTGTGGATAAACCATGTAGGTGTATTTCCTCTCATTCAATTAACCATTTTTTCATTTTTTTCCCCACTCTTTTCTATCTTCACTTCCACTGCATTTGAAAATAGATGGCATTAAATGGAATTTAAGGAAATTGCACTTTGTCATTAAATGGTCAAGGCAGTGAGAGATTAGCAGAGCTCTTGTCAACACCAGGACAAGCTCGTGTTATCCTGTTAATATAATTTCATGTTCCTCCTCATCTGCTGAAGAGTTCTGTGAGTAGATGGTGGCTGGACCTTACATGGTATGAGTTGTGTAAAGGCAGTCAGGAGTTTCTTCTCCTTCCCCATCACATGGCATCACTGAGGGGCCTTGCAGCTTCTGAGCTCAGGAAATGCATGGCACTGCTGGCAGAATACCCTTCAGCAGAGAGGGACAGGGAGAAGATAAGAGCATGTCTCTCTCATAAAAAAGTGGCCAAGGTAGCCAACCTTGTGGGATGTAGAATAAGAGGTATTTTCCACCTTTTACATACACAACTCTTTTATTTGGGTAAGTTTTTGAACCAAGAATTGTTGTTAGTAGTTTAAAAATGAGTGGACTACAAGGCACTTGATAACTATTAGTTTGTTTTGACAAATGTGATTCTACGAACTTAAGTCAGTTCTGTAAGCTTTTGAATTCATTTGTACAGAAAAGGTGTAGGGAGCAGTGTAAGTAATATGAAAATGTAAATTATTTAAGCGTACCAATAAATGTGTATTCAACCTTAAGACCCCTCCAATTCAGAAAGCACTCGACCTTGTGATTGTCTTAATGTTTTTAATGGAACTAAGGTGAAAAGAACAGTTTCTTTTATGAACTTAGAATTCAGAAACAGTAAAGGAAAGGGAAAGAACCCATTCTGATATTTTACTACTCTCATGCTTCCACAAAAATATTTTTTCTAGTTTCAGATGTGTAGTATATTCATTATACAGACCTTAAACAAAAACATAGCTTTAAATATATTAAAACAATTCATTTAATTTTCCTACTGTGTATATTATATCACATTCCTGAACATGATTCCGGAATTCAGTGCTTCTAAAATATTTTAATTATGCTGATATTTATTTTTTTCTATGATTTATTACATTTAGAAGCAGTAAGTTAAGTTTTCTGTAGTATTTATTTGCACATTAATGATAACATGAATTAGAAATTTTGAAAGATGTAAAAATCTAGTTCCAGCATTTAAAGTTAGTGAACAGTATTCGTATGATTTGAAAGAAGGATGGGTAGTCATGGCAGTAGTACACATATATTGAGCTAACCTGTTTCTGTATGTGGATTTTATAAAGCATGTTATAGGGCTTTAATGCACTTGTCAGGTTTGGAGATTTAAGGGGTTAAAATATGAATTGATTTGCATAAATAGAGATTGACAGTTGATTTAGCATAGATGAGCAGTAGGACTTTTATCTGCTCAGAGGTTTTATTGATTGTAAAATACTAGAATGAGAATTAATTTAACACTGATGCTTTCTTTTTGCTACCTGAGATGATTCAAACATGTCAGCACGGAGTAGTGGAGAATCACAATGTTTCCTGCCTAGTTGAAGAACAAGAAATTGATAATAAGGACTGTTGATTACAGGAAAAAAAATCGTCCACTGGATTAATTTCAAAGAGCAAATGGGAGTATTTAAGCACTAAGAAGCAAACCTAGATATATCTGAGAAAGTCTTTAAAAACACGGTGTACCTTGGCAGTAAAGTTGTTGAAGTATCTGCTTCAGCTGTTCTTACAGATGACAGTGGAAATGGGAACACCAGCACTGTAGTTTTATAGTTCTCCCAAAGTAGCCTTGAAACTTGTGTTTTATAGAGAAGTAAGTTTCATCTTAACTTAGCCATCTCACATCTCTGCAGTTTGTTTAATGCAGGTAAACTGGATTTTACTGGGTATTGCTGTATTTATGCAACACTTCATTATTAGTTATAAAAATTGTGATATTTTTTCTGCACTTCTCCATATATTATCTCCAGATATTTAGTAGTTGACTTTTTCTTTTGCAGGCTGTGTGAATTCTCGATTACCTGGATGACTTACAATCTTACTGATTAAACTGCCTTTTCTGTGTGTGTTGTGAGGGATGTTGTGTTTTGATTTGAGAACCTTAACAATTTGCATTTTTAGTAGTTAAATATGACTGGATGATTTCTAATTTGCAAAACTACAAAAAAATAACTTAGTGTTATCCACTTTCTTTGATGAGACTTCAGGCCTCTTTATGGTTATCTTTAGAGTTCCTGTCAATTTATAGAAACAATTCTGTAGGATAATGGTACAGGCAATGTCATAAATGCAATAAAAGTGAGTGGCAGGTAAATACTGTGGTCATAATGGGACATTTATTCATGTCAGCATAGCTGGGAAAAGATCAGCAGTCTTGTAACAGTTTACACCATCTGAAGATTACCCTTATTTATGGCATTTATGGCTCCATTCCCTGTGGGAAGAGAGTAGAGTTTGACAAGGTTTATATAAATGGACAACATCGAGAAACATTTTATTTTAAGACCAACTTATGAAATTTAAAAACCCATTTTTTCATACATGCAAAGCCCTCCAATTAGTAGATTTATTTTAAAATTATGAAGATTAGTCTTTCTGATTATGGATGTTCGTTTTGTAATACCACTTCTAGAATGAGTAACTTACTGTATGGGCAATTATAACTACTGCAGAAATAAATGTCCTCAGTTTTTTGTATCTGACATTGGACTTACAAGGTTTCTGATTCTGTGACTTTTGAACGAATTTCTTAAGCTTCAAGGTTTGATAAAGTTGCCTGTGTATGTTTGTGGCAGTATGTTTTTTTTGTGCATATGGTCAAAATTTTATCCTGAATCTAAAAATTGTAATTACTAGTCTGTCAGCAACTCACTACTCACTTAGATATATTTTTTTCAATTACAAGTGTAATAACTTCAAGGAAAGTTAATGGTGACCTTCAAGTGTGAACAACACTGAAATATTTTGAAGTTACATCTCAAGATATACAGTACATGTACAAGCTGGGAGCTTTCATTAGGGATTTCTATATTGTGAGTTGATGTGATTTTGATTTTGGGGGTTTCTGAACCAGATAGAGGCCATTATTTGTTTTTCTTCAATATGTGAAGTTTTTCAACTCAGGGCAGATGTATACTCTTTGACAGCCTTGTCTTAGAGTGAGCTTAGTGAAGCATTTGTAGTTGCTTTTCATATCCTTTGCTAATTGTAACTTTACACAAACTTTGGTTTGCCTACTCCATCCATATGTGTTTGGACAGTATCTTTGTATTGAATCAAATAGCTTCCTCCTTATTCCATCATCCCTATGCTTCCTTTTTACACTTGCACTCACTCAGGGCATTGTTATTCATCCATGCTGGCCTCCTACAATGCTTGTTTGACTTTTGGTGTACCACCAAGGGCTGTTTTCATGCTTTTGAGGAAGATGTCCTGAAGACAAAGTTCTCCTTGACTTTTTACCCTTCTACAGGATGCTGCCGAGCAGGTCTTTGAACATTTGCTCTCCTGAAGTTCAAGGCTAATTCCAATATCTATCTTGCTACCTTCTTTCACGATTTGGAACAGCACAACCTCACCATCCCTTCTGACAAGGCTGTTGTTGACATGTTAACATATCTTTAACCAATTCTTTCTTTGTGAGTAACAAGTTGGAAAGTTCCCATGCATGCTTTTTGCCTAATCCATCTACAGTTTCTCAAGCAATTCCCTTCACAGTTTAGGAATTAGGAGTGTTGCTGGATCTGTTTGCTGTTTTTGGTTTTCATGCAGCCACCCTGTTTTCAACAGCAAAAGAGTTTACTGAACTGAGCACAGTGGTTGTAGCTGTGGGCTACAGCCAACTGGCACTAATGACCTGAAACATTCATTTTAACCTGTGTAGATGTAGCTGAGGATTAGCCTCACAGGCCTGCTGTACAAGCAGTTGACTAAAATAGTGAAATACTCTGCACCAGCTAGTGCCAATTAAAAGAACATATTTCTTTGTTCTGTGAAAGAAGACTTTCTATAGCTCTAAAATGGGGAAAGATGCAGAACAAATGATAGAGAAATTTGTGTGTCTGCATGTGTTCCCCAAACACTCAGCCAGTCCTGACCTGGGGAAGTTGTAAATAGAGAGTTTGTTGATAGTAAGAGACAAGTGGTCCGTCTTATCCCCCCCATACCTCTGTTGCTATACTGGTTGTCCTTGCTCCAAAAGTTTCCCATTAGACTTTAGTTTGCTCCATGCTGATTCTAGAAGGAAAGCCTGAAAGAATAGCTGATGCTCTTTTAGTCTGTCTAAACTGGTCCATGCACATTTGCAAAGCCCTGCACCTGACATATGCCCTTACAGGATCACAGTGTGCTTTCCCAACTTCCATCCTCCCCACCGCTCTCCTGCCTCCATTTGGCATTACAGGAAAGCAGCTCTTATATGCAGTTTGGAGGGAGCCATAACTGCAGTTTTCTCAATGCTTAGTTTTGACTTAGTCTTAATAAATAAATCTTCTGTGACAGTTCAATTTAGCTGCATATTATAGCCACAATGTAACCATTGAAAAGAGTCTTCTCTGACAATACATTGAAAGGTATTTATAGTTGTACAGTAGAGGTTTAAATGTGTTCTTAAATCTCTAATAAAAATGTGTTGCAGTAAAAAAAAAAAGAGAAATTGGCCAGAGGAACACTTACAAATTTATTCTATAATAGTATTTCATTGAAAAGTTACTCTGAGAGTTCTTGGTAGAATTTATGAGTTTTTTAAATGTTATGTATATACTTTCACTGCGATGTGCAATCTAGTGGATGATTTACTTCCATTAACTCCTCTATAAAATACTCTTTAAACAGTACCCCTCTACTATAAGAAGTATCTAGAGATACTTCTTATCTGTAAGTGTATTGAAACTAATTATGAAGTTTTGCATTTGTAGTGCTGAAATTTAAATCTGTATATTGATGTAGTTCTGCAGTGAGTGACGTCTTATTCTGGATGGAGATGCTGTGGCTTGTACTGAATGGGAACTCATAAGCCAAGTCAGAGCTGGCTCTTGCAGAGTCACCATCTCAGCATCAGTCAACATTGCTGCAAACATGTAGTAGCTGTATACTGCAGGATGTGACTTTACTGTACCATGTTTAATTCAGTGCTGCAGTCAGTCATTTTTCATGTATCCCAGAGTGCTGGGACATTGTAAGGAGTCCTGCAGACCCAATAACTCCAGTTTCTTCCTGATATGGTAGCTCTAGGGTGGCTTTGTGTAGTGTGAGTTCTGTGTATCTGCAGCACACTCCCACTGTGCATATTGTCACAGCTTCTTCATTACCTTCATAATTTTACAGTTTGCAGAAAATGAAAATTGCTTCTGTTCAAAGGATCATGGAATGAGATTTCCTGCAGAATTAAGTAGCAACCAGATAATGACTGAAAGAGGTATCCTCCACAGCTTAAGATGTATATATGTTCATAAATATTTCTTTCTGCTGTGAAAAAGTTTCTTATGGGATTTTTTGTTGTTAAACACAGATTGTTTTCTTCCTGTTGTGTGTAATACGTACATTCCTCTTGTTAAAAACAGGTAAACCAGAAAACATTCTGAAAGGAGATGTGGAGACAGGACATAGCTAAAGTCTGCAAATAATTACAGAAGCAAGGCTCAAATGCCTAAAGTTTAGTTGGTCCTGGAGGATAGAAAAACTTGCTAGATGAATAACAGTGTCTTAGAAAGCCCCTCACATTTTATGAGTAGTATCTCATAAAATACTACTATGAGATACTACTCATAGTAGTGAGAAGCCACCTAAAACCCTGTAGAAGAGATTTGCAAATACTTTATAAATAATTTTGATTCAATTTTAAAAGTTTTCTTTAATTTCAAAATCAGTTTTTTTAGTTTACAATTTTCATAGATATGATTGACTATATCAGAACTCTGGTTTCAACAGATAAGTATAAAGAGCTCCCATCAGAAAATTGTTCAATATTCCTCTTTTCGTATAAATAACTTCTATTACATGAGGCTGGATTTGAATTTGTATGTCCATTGTTTCTTTGTAACATAAGAATGAGCAACATTCCAATGAAGTGTGAGAATGATAAAGTTAAGAATTTTTTCCTCCTTCAGTATATTCACACCTGAAAAGTGAATGCAGGTTTCTTGAACCTTGAAATCATTACACCATCAGCACCAATGAGATTCTGTGGTGACAGGATACAAGGAGTTATACTCCTGTATAAAAAATTCAGATCCATTCTATGCTGTTAAAAATGTGGGAAAGATCCTTGCTTAAATAAAAATGTCATACTAAATTGAACTTCAAGAATTTAACTTCAAAATTTTTAGTAGTCTCTTGCTCTGCGTTCATAAGAAATTACTTTGCATTCTCATTTTAATTTCATGGATACTATCAGCATATATGACCTAATATTTTTGGCTGTCTACAAAATTAGGTATTTCATATGCATTATAGAAATTGCTTACTGTTCCCACAGACAACCTGTACATGAATACATATGCACAGATATTCACATGTGGATGTCAGCTTGGCCTGAACTTGCTGTTAGCTCGTAAATGCCATTGGTATGGTGCAGCGTTTGGATTATGCACTCAGCTGGAAGGCAGATGACTCAGACTGAACTTGTGGGTTAGCTGTGGTTACTCAGCTTTGCAGTTGGTGGGGGTTCACATCAGGCCAGTTTAGAAAGTCAGCAGAGTGAACGCTCGCCTGCAGACAGAGGTTATACAGATGTCAGAGTGTCATTTTTTATGTCCAGTAGTGTATCTGCCCAGGAACTTTGATGTGGCTTTTTCTACTGCATGAAGAAAGGGAGAATCTGCAGTGATTACAGGTCTATGATCTATTCTACTTCTACCATTACCTTCACTATAATAAAGGCACTGGACTGTTACTTATCAATAACATATTGATTACAATCTTTTGCTCCCACCAAAACATTTCTTTCCTCGCAGTTTTGCTTTGATTTCATATTTAAAAACATTTTGAAAGCCTTTCTTTCTTTCTACTGCTCTATTTTTCCAGTCATCTCAGTGCTTACCTTCACAAAGGGGTGAAAGATTGCAAATTACCTACATAGAAGGATTCAAAAGACCCAAATGATCCTGATTTTGTCATTAGCTGTGATGAAATTGCTGTGCTGTCCATTTTGAGTGACTTTTCCTCATTTTCTTTAATTTTCTAGAAAATATCTTAATATATCATAAAATAGTAGTCTTAGAGATACAATTGAAGTTTCCGTTTCTTTAAATTGTTTTAATTTTCCATTCTTCCCACTCCCTCCTGGTTTTGCAAGTTTCACATTAGTGCAGATCCCTCCCAACCATCTTCTAATTGTAAAATAATATTTACATTTTTACATTGCAAACAGCATGTCCAGAAAAAACAGATGGCTATTTCTTTTTCTAATAGATGTAAATCTGAATTGATTAAAAAGGAATTAAGGAAAACTGGAAAGAAAAGCTACTGCTTCTTGTGTGAAGGACTCTTTTGGTTTTAGAAACATTATACATTTGCAATAGCTGGTAGACCTCAGTTTTTTTTGTCTCACTCTCCTCTCAAATCCATGGATAACTGCACAACATTCTTTCCTTCTCTTTGTTTTGTTTCACTGCTTGTCCTTGGAAATATATGGGGGGAGGGAAATCTTGTCATTCAGCTAGTGATGTTTCCTGGGATATACAAGGTTTATTATTTGTTTTGGAAACAGGAGCTTTATTGGGGTTATCCTTGGGCATCTACTCTCTCCATATTTTTCTTTCGCAACCAAGTGTACCTTTTTCAACTTTTCGTGAATATCCAGGAGTTTCACAAAACACCTGCAAACAGAATCAGTAGGTATTAGGAACTGAAAATAAATTTATATTTTTGTCTCCCTTGTTAACCCCTTGATCACAAAGGTACTGTCTTTTCTTATGTGTCTGGACAGCATCTCACACAACAGGTTTCTGCTCAATTGCTAGAGTCCTTATGCTGTATCTGTATGAATAAATTAATAAGTGCTAGGGAATGTTCCTGGGCAGCAGAACTCGGTCATCTGTATTGGTAAATTGTTAGCATGGTGTCTGGTATGTTTTTGGGCTAAGCCAACGAGCACTCCCAAATATTCCCATGCACCACTCAGGAGTTAACCCAGGCAGTAGAAATTTTAGCTAGTCTGAATGCTGCCACCCTGTTTTCATAAATAATAGGATTTAATAAGGAGTCAAGGGCTGTTCAGCACTGGTTCACTTCGGTGGCTCCAACACACCTCATTTTTTAATGCAGATACAACAACAGTTCCCAGATGTGTGTCCCACCCATACTCTTTAACTTCACGTCAGAAAAAGAGCCAAGAACTCCAATTTTCTTCAACTTTCCCTCCCATGTCTTGAGAATTCCAAAGAAAGAAAGTGCATCTTCTGGCTGGAAGGCAACCAAGGGCAGGACTAGGACAATGCAGTACGTAGCAGAAAGCACCTACCATTCTGTTTCTCTATAACCTCACATAATGTGTCCCATTCTAAGCACAAAACAACTATTTCAACTCTTGTTTCCTGCATTAAAAGAGTAGAGTCTATATCTTCCTAGGAAATCACTTGTAGTGCAGGAACTTGAAGCCTATAATTCTTTTCAGGACCCCGAGTGCCAGAGGCAGCGCATTAGCCTTCCCTGTGATCCAACAACTCACTGCATTTGGCATATGAGACCAAGTGTGAATGAACACAAGCTGAAAGCAAGAGAAATGAATGAGCTTCATCCTCTCTATCTGGAACATTTATATCTTAATTATAGGGTTAAACTCAAGTACATGCTTCTACCAAAAATGTGATATGCAAAATTTGTAATGCACCAAAGTAGAATACATTTGTCTTTTCAAAGTTGTCATTTTGACATACAGCTAAGTCATACAGTGAAATCCCAGACTCATTAAAGTGCACAGCAAAAGTTCCATTGTCTTTGATAGAGTAAGAGTTTGTTAGAGTAAGAGAAAACCCTGTTTTGGGTTTTCATGGGTGTTTGTTCATTTGTTTTACTAACGTTGATGTTCTCATACAGTGTGGTAACTAAAGTAAGATGTTGGGATATTTTGATAGTGATTCATCTCTTCCAAACAGATAGTATTATTTCATCTCATCACAGGATTTTTCAGACCTTTTTTGACTAGTTCCCACACACATCAGTAACACTTGGATCAGATCCAAAGAGATGTTTGTCTTTATCTGGTTTATGCTGCCATGGTACAAATGCAGCTGTGTGGGGAATTTTCACAGCATTATTTGACATTTTGCAAGAGCTTAGATTCAAAATCAGAAAAGTGTTTTTTAAGAGGGCATTGGTTCCTATGTAAACCTCTGGGATCCATGTGTTAAATCTAGTTTCTGGTACAACTTCAAGCATAATTCTCTGCCTTCTGCTTTACAGATAAAGAGGCACAGTTTGAAAAACTAGTATTCTTCAGGTTCCAGTGGCAATGTTATACTCAGAATGATTTAAATATTTTGGCAAGATAAGTTTTTGAAACAGAGGACCAATTAGTGTAGACCTGAATCAGAACATGAAAAAGGCTTAATCTTCTCAGATAACTTTAGTGAAGTATATGTAGGTATCTACATCTCAATGAGGCATGCTTAGGTCTTTTACAATCAGTGGAGATAAATAGGCACTTCTAATGTGCAATTCAATTTAGATGTTTATATGGGGCGATGAATCATGCTGTGGAAGGGCTTATTTCTGTCCATCAACAGTGCTGGAGGTTTGGGGTGCCGAGCTCAATTGCAGATGTCTGCATTGTGTACATCTATATTTAGTCAAATCAATTGTATCAGATTGTATCACACATAATGGATTTGATTAGATATTATCTCATTTTCCAAGTCAGTTCTGGTGTCAACATGGCTATACTCCATTAAAAGCATCAGATTATTTTCTACTGTGCTGAATGACTAATGTTTAAATTTTTTAGAGAAAGCTACACCATACTGACATACAATATGTTTCTTACTAGTGGATTTTTTGTGCAGCTAAAGTCAGAAAAATCTAGTGTGGTGACATAGACTATGCACAGCAGGAGGGAGCCTGCTTGACAAAAGAGCTCCCTCCAGACGTCATTAGCAGTAGAAATGTGAATGAATCAGCATTCTGAGTCCTTTGAAGGACTATTTGGAAATGCCTGGGGTGTTCTGCTCAGGTGTGTTGAAATATGTGTAACAGTATGAGGACTAAAGGCTAATTTGGTCCTTCTATGCAGAGTTGCTGGCATCAAACCAGTCCTTCAGAAATTCTGCAGCCGCTCAAAGGAAAGTGATCACTTTGCTAAATTCTATTAAAGAGCATTTAAGAATTAAAATCAAAAGAAGAGGTGCTAAGGAACTTGTTGCTCTCTGAGTTGTAATTAAAAAAAAAGCATTGATTTAGAAATAACACTTATAAAGTTATAGACTTAGTCATACCAAGCACCGCTAAAGCTTGAATTTGATGACATATTTTGATATTTCCCCCAAGGTATCAGTCAGTATCTGGACTTCAGCATTGGGAACAATTACACTACTTGTTCTTGTACAGTACTAGTTTCAGCAAGGAGCCTATAGTGCCCTCTAACAAATAGCTTGATGAGATATTTAGAGAAGTTCAGGTAGGGGTGTTTATGGGGTTGCCTTGTATTGTGTTGGCAGGTGCTCACGCATGGATGCACCTACACAACCAGTTTTTACTCTCTGAAGTTAGGCAATACAAGACACCTGCAAGATAATAAAAATAGAAGTGTGTTACTAAAGGAAATTTTACATCTGTACAGGTCTCCCCTGCTCTGACTCGCCCTGGGCACCGCAAGGCCTGGGTAAGTGGCTGCTGCCAAGAGGTCTCAGCAAGGCAGGTCATCCCAGAAGGAGTGGTCATGTGTAGGGCAGATGATTTGAATTTTGTCCCTTTATGAGCTAAGCTAAAAATTGAGCTGGTTACTTTGGAAATGAGATGATGCAACATTTTAAAGAGAAAATGTTCTCTGAAACCTCTCAAAATGAAACCTACAGAGAGTCAAGGTCATTAATGATCATATAAGTCCTATATTTTCATAATATGCTTACTTGTAGCCTTGCCATAAAATGGATGGAGGTGACAGAGCACGTATAGGGAACCCAGAGAGAGCTGTGATAGGTAATGACTGGGTTTGATTGTCAGTTTGTCATCTTTGAAAAAATGTTACTATGACAGATGGTGCTCATAGAGGTATAAATCAAGATTTCTTTAATCTTGAGGAATTCCTCAAGATTCCTGTAATCTTGATAATCTTCTGAGGCTTCCTGGGTGTCTGTGGAGCAGCCAGAAAAGAAGAATTAGGCGTCTAAATAATCATTAGGGCAAAACCTTTCTCATAAAATGAGTGATATTTATTTAGTTTTGCATATTATTTTCAAATACCTCCTGTTGCATCATTGAACTCAGTGCACATGAAATGGACGTGAGTTTTTATTCAGGCATAGTGTCAAAAGTGGCTTTGGGGTATGCAGGTATGTACCTCATGCAAAGAGCTGTTGCTATCCATGACAAAAGCAATTTTAGAAGCTCAGGAAATAGAGCACAAAAAGTGATGTTTCACAAAACACAGGGCATTTATTAGATCTTTACCAAGGCAGCATTCAGGAGATACTTCTTTAATCCTAATAAAACAGGCAATTTGGGAACATTATTTAGCTTCTAACAGTGTTCAACAAAAATCTACCCTAGACATAGCAATGTCTACTGCCACATAGATGTAAAAGGTTGTGTTTTACTCCAGATTTGTTTTATGATATATATTATTCAGTTTCTAGTAGTTTTGCTTTTGCAAAAGGCCTGAGGAAAAGCACACTTGCTCGGGGATCTGGTAACACAATTACGTTATTTCCAGAAGCAAAAGCAGACAGAAATTGAGGGTTACATCTCTGGGCCAGTAACACCAAGGATGTGACACAAGACTTGTTTTTCCTTTTAAGGCACAAAAATGGCAATTTAGCAACTAGTTTGTGACCTTGAAGATCAAGATTAAAGTATATCCTTCTGACACTGAGCAAAGCACTTAAGACTTTTTTAAATTTTGCACTGATGGGCCTGCAGCAAATCCCAAGTTAATATTCGGATTTTTGCTCCATGCCTGCAGTAACTAAAACCTTTCATTTTCTCACTAATGAAGTTCAGAACACACACACATAAAAAAAGTGTTTCACTAGAAAATAATGTTTGACTTTGCTATCTGCAGGTTTTGGATTTGAGTTGCTGCTATTTTGAGGGAAGCAGAATCAGCTTGAATTGTTACTTATTTTAGGAAACAGAATCAGCTAACAGATATAAAGTCAGGTAGATTATGGATGTTCCAAGTTCCAGGTAGCGACACCTGCAAGTTTCTTTCTTGGAGTTTAGTTATTTTCTTTTTACTTCCCCTGAAAGAGTAACTCAGGTGGGACGTCTACTTGCAGGTTTTCAGTAGTTTTGTGGAATTTGAAATAAGTGTAAGAAGCCTTTCCTGGGTACTAGGTAGAATGAATTTTGGCAGTCTAAGAAAACAGCATGTTCAGACTGCTTCCTTGTATGTTATTAATGTTACCCACGTTTTCATATGAAAATAATGACCAAAATGCTACACCACCTGCTATTTCACCATTTTTTTTTTTTTTTTTTTTTTTTTTTTTTTTTTTTTTTTTTTTTGTGCTGCACACAGAGACCATAAATAGTATCTCTACAGCTGTGAGTAGAACTGGTGTAATCCTGTTATGCCAGACCAAAGCTTCAACCAGGCTCTGTTGTTTTTATGATGCAAGACGAGAAGGGTGACATGCGGCCAGAAAGGGCTCAACAGTGCCTTTTCCTGGAGTGTGTATGATCCAAATTCCAGCTGCCTCTGACACCCATGGACTTCAGTTTTGCAAAGTATTGTCCAACACAGTACACTGCTTCAGGAAACTGAGTTTGTATTCTTGAGTAATTTCCTGACCTGAGGCTGTTAACTTTTCCTTTAATTTTCTCATGCTCTTCCCTATTTAAAGAACATTTTTTCCCTTTGAATCAACTGACTGCCTTCTTGTCATTTTTTAAAGTGCCTTGAATAATCCAGGTGCCAGCATGAGAAGTAAGTTTTGAGCCAAATTTCTTACACTGTGTTCCTTCTTCTCAACAGGGTTTCCTGATAGAGCTGTGGTATGATAACACAACACTTTTAGGTCAACCAACAAATTTTTTATGGGCCAGTTCAGCAAGTCCTACTCAGAAGGCTCTCAGACTTCATTCAGGGGCTTTTTTTCTCTAGGAAAAAAAAATCTCTAATGAAGATTCATGTTGATGTTTCCATGTAATTGTTTGATATTTGATATTATTTGATTGTTTATTTCCAATTTTAACTTATTTAAAAATATTTTCCCTTCCTTACCTTATTTTAATGTTTGCTTATCTTTTTTTTATTAATGGAAATTAGTCAAAAACTTGAGAAATTACACCTTAGAGTCAGCAGAAGTAAAAGGAAATGTGTAGTCTCTGTCTTGGGATTGTTTTTCTTCTGTAATCAATTTGCAATAAATTTTACATCCTTTCAACAAGTTTGTTATTGCTCAGTATTGCAGTACCTCAGTTTAGTATTGTAAAGCTGTCATGATTGCTCTAGCAATTACAGTAGGCTGCAATTTCAACAGAGGTGCAGTGAAAAGTTATGCAAAAGATCAGTGAAGAGTTAGACCATGATAAATTGACTGTTATGTTTGATGACGCAGATGTAATGTATTAAGCTTATTTTCTCCCTGCCATAGCAATGAAAACACATTTATTTTCTTGGAAAAGATGAGACTGACAAAGCAAATAAGCATACTTTTGCTATTACTGACCTGTGTAGAGAGTGGAATAAACTAAAAATAAATAAAACAAATTCTATTAAAATCTCTGGCCCAATTTTCAGAATGTTTGTAAGACTCCAGTTAGAGACCAAAGTAGAAACTGATGAATAGAGGACAGGAAGAAATAGTATAACTCATATATTAAGACTCGATAACAAGGTCGCTAGGTTTTGTATTTGTGCATAATTCTGGGCCACTGAGCAATTCTCCATACAAAATGCATTAATCAGGATAAAGGTAAAACTGAACAGTTTTTATAAGGAACACTGAGTAGTCATATCTTTACATCTGTTGTTTCCACTGTTTGCACTTTATTTCATCTTTTCCTTTTATTCAGTATTGAAGCTATTTTTAATTTGCTCTGAATTTCTTTAACTGTAAATTTTCTTGTAATGGGTGATAGAAGTCTATTCTCTTCTGCATGATTTTTTCAAACTCTTATAATGCCTCTCCTTTTCCCCCAGCAGTCTTTTTTCGTTACTGCCTAATGTTTTGAGAAATAGAAAACACAATACCCAAAAGCATGCAAACCTCAAAAAGAAAGACCTGAGATAATCCACCTTATTCTACATAAAATTTTTATCATACTTCTCCTAGCACCAGGCATTGCACAGCTTTAAGGGGACACAAAAGGTGCTTCAGTAAGAAATTAATCTGTTCTGAAAGTAGAGGTGGCACTAAATGAGTCTGGTCACTTTTTTGGATAGCTGAACTAGTTTGTGTACAACGAACTTGGACCAGATACTTCATATCACTGTTATTTACTCAAAGGTAAAACATAAAGTATTTTTAGAAAAAAGGAAAAACTCATTCTTTACTTACAGGAGTTCTTTATTTAGGTCACATAAAAAGAAAGGAGTGGGAAATTTTATACATACATTTTATACGTATATTCATTTATACACAGTATAAATGAAATGTGAATAAGAAAAGTAGTTTTATCTGTTTCCGAAGATACCACTCTAGGTTCAAGCTGCAATGAGACTTGTGGCAAAGTAAGGAAAGGATAACAGTTACACCAGACACAGGCTTCTTTCAGCTGAATTCAGCACACCTCTAGGTGATTAGAATTACTTTTTCTACTTCTGAAAATGAGATAATCAGATACTTATTTGCCCCTTAGTATTAAGTACTGGAATGCTTTCACTTTGGTTTTTGGAGAAGAGATCATTTTCCTGTTGCTTGTCTTGTATGTGGAGATGTTAAGTGTCTGTAGAAAAGTTTTCTTCAGGCAGTGTGCAGGTAGTATGTGATGAGATTTTGTTTATTGGTGTAATAAAGTTTAGACTTTAGAATAGTGACTTTCTCTGCTTACTGCAAGAAAAAGCAATTCAGGATGAACCTGGACTAGTGAACAGCTTGACTAATGTTGAATAAGCAGTTGAATAGGTTATTAGAAAAACAGCCCAGTACATTTGCTTAATATTCTTTATCAGTGTGGAATTGAAGTATTGCACAAACTCCTAGAGTAAAATGACAGGATTTTTTTTTCTCATTCTCTCCTACTTTATATTCCACTTTGTTATTTTGTTATTTTGTGATTGTTATTTATTATATATGACATCCACTAATTTTTCTGCATGCAAAAACCAATGTACCAATGAACCAATGAAAGTCAAAGCTCAGCGCTCAGCAAGGAGGTGGAGTGGCCACTCCACTGACTTCTGCTGCAGCAGAGTCCTCTGAGTAGTGCTCTTCTCCTTAAGAGAAGATTTCTAATATTTTAAAGCCTTTTTGATGACAGTTTGTGTGAACATGATTACCTTACTTCCCAGTCTCTTACATTTTTTCTGAAGTTGTGAATTTATTTTCACCAAAACCAGCTAAAGCATATTTATTCCTGAAAGACCAAGACTCACATAGATTTTAGGTAGAATTATTGTTTGTATTGAGAGACAGATTTTTAGTGCAATACGGAGAGAAATCTCCTCCTAAGCAGAACAGAGATGGAGACAAACAGCAGTGGTTTAGTTGTTCTCAAATACAATTTGAGCCTGAAATACTTCAGGGCACCTTTTACTTGCAGAGGCAATTTCAAACTGATTCTTTTCAATCTTCATATATCTACTTCATCTCTGTATCCACAACAATGGCATATTCATGAAGTATATTCAGGATGATGGTGGGTAAAATAGGGAATTTGCATCAGGAAGACCCAGCTAGGGACCTGTCATATTCTGATTCCTTTGTATCACCAGTAATCTGTGAAAGCTCAGCCAAAAGCAAGAGCAAGAAAATTGAATGCTTTAAAAGGAATGGGGAGTGGATGTATTCTTTTATAAGTTTAATTAAGTAATCTTCAAAGTTAATTGCTTGAGGTGGTTAGTAAATCTAATGAAGAATAACGATTCCCTTTTTACTCTGCAGAAAAAATAATGACTGGGCTTAATATAATACCCATGTTATTACTTAAAAAATTATCAGTAGTGCTAGAAGATGACCTGCTCTTTGTACAGGTTTAGCACTGTTTGCTATAAAATATGTGAATGGAAATTTGGCATTCTTGAAAGTGGAAAGTAAATCCAAGCTTTGTGTGGCAAGTCCACCTAAACTTACAGCTTGTGTTCTGCCTGTGCTATTTCCAGGTCTTGTACTTCAATGGCCATCTTTCATTCTGTTGCTGAAAAGAATGATTTGGTTTGTGGGAAAGCAGCTATATACACTGTGCATGACTATAATATTTTAATTCGATAAATTTTTTGTTGTATGAACATTGTGAAGTTTCTATGGCTTGAGGAATTGGAGAATCCCTGAAAATAAATCGTCTACTTATCAACAGCCAGGAGAATTTGAAAACAAGGGAGCATACCTTGTTAATTTTCTGAAGTCCTTTCTAAGCACCATAAAAATGTTGCACGAGATAAGTGCAACATACCTTAGAGGTAGCATATTTATGTTTCCTAAATAACTTGTCAAGATTCCTTGCTGGAGATTATGAGCTGTGGTAAAACGCTGTTGAATGAAAGATGAAATAGGATAGGAAAGATGAAATAGGTTCATTGCCAGGAGCCAGGTAACAGCCATAGACGAATCTTTTCCTGATGGAAAGGAGCTAAGGTTGGTGTAATCCAGCAGCTTGTTCCTATCAGAAGATGGATTTTATCATACTGCTTGTCTTCTCTCTGTCTCAGAGGTGAAAGACAGTTGAAGAGTGGTAATAGCACAGAGAGGAGAGACAAACACTGTCCTACATCATGAAAATAATTGTACTATGTGCTCTGGGAAAGAAAACATATCCTCTGTATTTTAAAGTATCAGAAATAGAAATGGTAGATGATCTTTTTTTCTTCCCCAAAAATATAAAGTGCAACTTTTTCTCTGTGTATTTTCCCTGGGGAATTTCTAAGTAGGGTGCCTTTTCTGCATGTTCTGGTTTGGTTGATTGTTATTAATAGTTATTTTCTAGGCTCAAATCATGTAAAGTGCAGCCCATCGCTTCCTTAAATACCTTTGATGTTACACACAAAACCAGAACCCAAAGTATTGGGAAAAATGGTACATTGTTTTCCATTTTTTTCTAGTATTTTAGTTTTATTGCATATTATTATTTCAAAACAATTAATTAATATCTGCTGGCAGGTTTTGAATATGGATAAAGTAGGTGACAATATTGTCTCTAATATTGTCTCTGTTGGTTTAAAAATAAATGAAGGAGTTAAGAAAGGGCTTGGGAAGAAGCATTTCACAAACGAGGTTAATTATCACATGTCAGTAAGCAGAGTACAGTTTATGAAAAAAAACCCAGCAGAATGAACAAGGACTGGTAAAAAGGCACCATTAAAATAAGCTGAAGAGAAGCAATGCTAGCAAGTGTCTGAAGTTTCTCTGCTTTTAAAATGTCTTCCTGAATGTGGTAGCATTGCAAGCTCAAGTGAAATTAATTTTTAAACAGATTCAGATAGCAGCTCTACTACTATCAGAATACTAATGCCTTAGGACACCCCTTCATATCTGAAGCATGACTTAAATATATCCTTCCCCAGCATTGCTTGAGTTTTCTCTCTGCTTTCCATTTTTCTGGTCAACGATATTCAGCCAGTATCTTTTTTGTACCTCTGTGCAGTTTCCACAGTTCTTCCTATTCTACCAAGCAAAACAGAATACTGCATTAAATGCTGTTACTAAAGGCTGCTAAGTTAGGCTTTTCCATTGTTTCACAGATTTAGGCTGTCTTTTACATGCTGCACCTACCTACAGTATTCAGCTGCGGCCATCTGGAGCCTTAGCCCGTGTGGTTCCACAGCTGGGATTTTGCTGGAGCTCATAAATGCATCACATTACTCAAGGGTCCTACCTTTTCAGCCCTTATTCTTTGCTTTGGGGAATATGAGCTAGTGACTATGGATTGTATCATTTCCCTGACTGCAGACAGCCTGAAACCATAGCTCCAGTAAGTATGAACCGGTCAGTTGCCTTAAATTAGATATCTGAGGTTTCCTGCCTTTATTTCAATATTACCTAATCCCAGCAGCATTAAGCTTTACACGTAGTAAAGCACTATTAAATGGGATTAAATGTACCTCACTGAAACCCCGTGTAGTTGCCTCTTGTGTTTTTTCCCTCTAAAGGTCAATATATACCATGCAATGTATGTTTCATTCATTATGGTGTGTACTATTCAGAAGAGGGTAACTACTTTTAGAAAAAGGTTCTGACTGTGCTGTCAGGTACTTTAAAGGCCTCAAAGGACTCGAAGTTCAAAGTAGAGTTGGAGAACACAGGGAAAGATTTTCCTCAGCTGCATTTTTTGCAGCTAGTTCCTCTTGTAGGAAGAGGTTGAGCATCAGAACTGTGAGGCTTTACATCTTCTCTAGCTGTGAACCATAGTTGTATAAGATTTTGCAAAGGCAAGAGGAGTGGGATTTAGAGGATGATAGATGATGGCATAGTTCATCAATGTTTCTGCAGAGTTTATAGGCTGTTACTTCAGCATTGAGAGCTCATGCTGTTGAACCCTGGAACTTGCTGATGAAGAATGGACTGCTACAGAGATAATCAGTTAATGGTCGATCCCCCATCTTTCTGATACATTGTACTCAGATATTAGGGTCTTTTAAAGCTATTGTTTAATTTCAGACATTGATAATTATTAGAGAGGAACCGAAATCAAGAGCATCTGTCTGAAAACTTGAGTTCTTCAAATTCTCCAGAAACATTGCAACTCAGGACAGTTTCTAATCCTTACATTTATTTGCACTAATCTCTTGAGTGTATTTTTTCTCCTGGGTGTGAAGTGATTTTTATAAACATGAATCCATTAACCTTAATTTACAACTATACTAAATCAGATTCCATGTCTCTCTGATAGATTGTGGCTTTAGAGGAGCAACACAAATGTAATTTTGTATATATATGTAAAAATATATAATATATAACATGTATAATATATTATATATATGTAATTTTGTCTGGTATATAGATGTAAGTTCATGTTACCTAATTCAATAATCTTTATCCATACTCAAGTTTACATAACAAAATGTTCATACAAAAATGAATGTTTATTAAGCTACATTGTTACAACACGTACACATCTATGTGATACTTAAAAATAGTAAATTTATTGGCTTAGCTCAAAAGCTATTCCATTCCTGGTCAGAGAATAAGAAAAGAAACAATCCTTTGAAGAGTTTTTCTTTTTTATGAGGTACAAATAGGAAAGCTGTCACCTCTCAGGATAAGCTCAACAGCCTTAAAACTGTAGAGAATATGCCAATGCTATGTACTTGTGGTGGGCTCTCCCTGGATGAATGGTAGGTTCTTACCCAAGCCACTCTGTCACTGTCATCCTCAGCTGGATGAGAAAGAGAAAATATAACAAAAGATCCATGGGTTGAGATAAGGACAGGGAGATCACTCAGCAATTACTGTCACCATTGCTGATGGGCTTGATTTTGGCCAGTGGCAGGTCTGTCTTGGAGATGGCTGGCATTGGTTCTGTGGGACATAAGGGAAGCTTCTGGTAACTTCTCACAGAAGCTAACCCTTTGTCCTGCCTCCCCACTATCAAAACCTTGCTACACAAATCCAGTGCAGTGCTCTTTGCTGCCATGGGGATCAGAGCAGATTATAACAGAAGCTGTTAGAGTCTGCAGTAGGCTATGCAAACAGCTACGGGCATGGGAGTACATTTACTGAATCTTTCTGCCCACTATAAAGGATTCAAAAAACAAACTACTAATTTGTCTCAGTTCTACTTCTGGTTCAAGAAAACCTTTTCAGTCAGGAACCTATACATAATTATATACACGATTAGGTATGCACATGATTCTGCATATAAAAAGATATATAAAAGGGGTAAATTACAGACCTCACAGTATCCTTTCTCCAACAGAGGCCAAAAGCAATGTCTAAAAGAGGTTATAAAACCAGTGAAGACAAAAAGCCATACTTCCCTAGCTTCCTGTAGTTTACTGCTGAGATGCTTCAGATACTTGGTATTTAATCTCAGCAGTGGATTTCTGTTTGCTGAATTTGTCTAGTTGCCCTTTGAACCTATTGTTAGCTTTTAGCACCTTGCCATTGTGTGGCAAGTTTCCCATGTTAACTGCACAGTATGGGGTTGCACCTCCTTTGGCTTGTCTTGAACCAGTTATCTGCTAATTTACTTGCTGCTCTCTTTTCTTCAATTTTTTTTGTAGGGAAGAGTTACAGGCTGTGCTTGTTCTTGTTACTGGAAAAAAGAAAATGGAGAATAGGCAGTATAAGTCATCAGTGCTATTTGAAAACATGAAAACATGTGTGGTCAAAATCAAAGAAGGAGCGGCAGAAGGAAAATACACACTATAGAAGCATAATCTTGCATTGCCAGATAATTTTAAATACATTGTTCTTTCAGTTCATTGGCATATGCTCTCTAGAGAGAAGGTGTGTGTATGCATGTGTGTAAATGGGGCTTTGCTCTTTATAAGCTCCTGACAGATCTCTTGATTCCTCCATAGCACTTCAGTAGTTGCCTTAAGATGACTCAGAGGTTTGAGCAAGAGAGCTGTGCATGAGCAGTCCTTGGGGCAGAGAATCAGAGAAGGGCACTGACTGAAAGCATCTCGTTTGTGAACTATAGACAGTGAGCAGACAGTAAGGCATTAAATGCTGAGAAAATAACCTGGACCTTCTGAACACATAGGTTTCAGCCTACTTTCTGTTTAGGATTCACTGAAACTAGAGATATAGTTGCTTTCAGGGTTGCTTTTTCAGGTTTTTCAGCTGAAGTACCACTATTACTGATTTAAATATAAATAATATGCCCAGGTTCTGTTTATATGGTTGTGACATGGGCAAGCACAAACCAGAGCTTGATAGAGAAAATCCACATGCAATTACATTGTCTATTCTGTTCTTCACCTGTCTTCTAGGTCATTTATCTAGTCACTTCATCATCATCGTAGATAGATCACTTGATGAGTGAATGAAAAATATTGATTGAAAAAAAACCCCATTTTTTTGCATCATAGCCTATTGTTCTGAGTAAGAGCTCAAAATGGGGTAATTCAATGTACAAGGGGGGAGCACAAGAAAAACACAAAGTTGTACTAAGCAACTTGATAGACAGTAGTCTTCATGGTACAGACCAGTGTTACTGTAGATGTTTGTTAGGTAGCATTAGTCTATAGATTTCCATACACTTTGGGGTGACCTTAACAGGCACTGTCACCACAAGAATCAAGTATCCCTCTCTTCTTGCTCCCTGGCACTGATTCCTGTCCTCACACTACCCCCCCCCGCATGGTCCAATGAAAGGGTTTGCATCTGTATAATAAACCAGGTTGAAGATCTGGGCTTAGAGTAAGCACTGTTTTGGTTTTTCTTTTGGGGGGGGGGGAGGGGCATGGATGGGTGTTTATTTCAGAAAGGTTATTATTCATTTAGATAAGTTCCTTGATTGGGGTCAACATGGAGATGCCCCAGTACTTCTGTCAGAATATCGTATGACATGATGCGACAGTAGCAATGAGCAGCCAAAGCACAGCACTGTGTTGGGAGTGTTTCTGCAAGAATGCACATGAAACAGCATCCTGACCTAATTTACTAAGCAGTTAGCAAAACTACTGCACCATGTAAATTGTGACAGTACAGGAATTGACCTGTTAAGTTGAATAGAAATTTATTTTAATCCTTGTGAAGATAAAAAAAAAAAGAAATTGCATTTGTCCCTCAATCTCTATAGGATCAACATTTTGTCTAACAAGTTTTGACTTGGATAAATAAAACATTGAACCTTGTCTGTAATTTTTTGTTTGAAAGATAGTTTCTCTTTAAGAATCTTAGAGTTTCCAACAGGCGAGTTGCTTGTATATAATAAAATTTTGCTTTGTTTTTATCCAGTTTTAGCATTGGTACAAGTATCCACACTCTATTTTAAGTGCTTTTATTTATAACCAGTGGGACACAGCACTAAAGCACGTGCTACGTGGTAGTGTAATGTTCCAACGATCTGTGAGAGAAATAGGTTTTGCTTTTGTTTGAACTTCTTGTCAGTTTGTTCCTAAGAAACTCAGAGAAAATAACAAGGGATATGGTGTTGATGTCTGCTACTTCATTACTAATGTAATAATGTTCTGTTTATAGAGGCATGTTTGTCATAGACAACCAGCTGTGTTTGTGTTACAGCCATTATATTGATTATGATCCTTCTAACTGAACAAAGTTTTAGCTTCATTTAAAAAAACATGACCTATTAGCTTTGGTGATTTAATCTACAAGTCGTTGAGAATAATCTTATGATAGTAATAATGATAGGAGTTATGGAAATTTCAGGGGAGGAACTTATATGAACTAGATGTACCTTTTCAGGGGGCCCATATCTAGGTAAACAAATGGAACTAAAATTACCATCTCAGATGAAGTCAGACTTTGAATTTTTAGATTGCTAACTGCAGTAGCTTATTAACACAGAAACCTCAGTGATCCGTAATGGAAAGGAGAAGCTTGCATGAGGCAACCAGTCATCTAGCAATTGTTATCTACAGTAGTCTTCCTAATAGTCAGCTTATAGTGAGGTGAGTAATGAAAGCCAGTAACTTACCAGAGATTGTGAACACAGCAGACTGCTTGCACAGCACCTATACTGTACAGTATTAATAGCTCTGTAAAAGATGGCTTAAAATGGACAGCAAGTGCTTGATTAGAAAACTGAGTTTCTGAAAGGGGAAATAGTTCCAGAACTAACAGAAGTAACCTCAAAAAGAACCATCAGCTGCAATAGCTGCAATGACAAAGCAAGACATTGCCAGATAACTGAGGAAGGAAACAGGCATAGGACATTAAATTTGCAAACATACAAGCTCAGATAGACCTGTACAAATTGTTTTTAGCCCCAACTCCAAAGCCATATAGATACGTGCAGAATTGAATAATTATTTACTTCATCTCAAAATGTCTATGCATAAGACTGTAGGAATACAGAATTTAACATAACCCTTAGAATATGCTGTAAATGGGGTACTTCTGTAAAAGCCTGGCAGTGAAGACTGTGATGTACTTTAGGTTTTCCAAATAAAAACTACAAATTAAGAAAGTAGCTAGCTGTTAATTTACGCTAAAGTCATACTTTGTATTTCATTTACTCCTAATTTTTCTTTTATTTCCCCAGTCTTGTAGATAAAATACTAACTTTAACTTGAATTAGTAAGACTGCTTGATCTTTGTTTCACTGTTCTGAAACCAGTAAAGTACCAGAAGGGTAGAGGATGTAACACCAGCTATGCTGTGAGTACCAAAAGGAACTTCCTGGAGAACATTTAAGGAATTTGGTACTATACGTTTTTTCTTGAGATGCTGAGTCTGGCAGGAGATAGTAGTGTTATCAAGTGCCAAGCTTAGTAAGGTGTTCCCTCTGGTGGGCACACACCAGTATTCTTTGCCACACTCTACAAGAATCACTCCAGAAAAACAAAATGCTTCCTATCTTTAAACAACCTCAGAGTAACATATTGATCAAATAAGCTGTGAAAATAGGCAGTTACACTCAAATTAAAGTGTGTTTTAAAAGATGAATGCATTCAGCTTTTTTACAGTTGAGGAAAAATATTTGAGTAGGTATTAGAAAGGAGCTAGCTTTGCAGACATAGCTAGATACAATTCTGAGCGTGATCAACTACTGGAAAATAGGAATTTAGTTTTTCAGCAATGATACTAAAATTAGGCTTCAAATGTTATATTTAAAGTTTATTGTCAAATGTTTTCAGCAGCCAACATGAAATTATGCATGTGCTCAGATACAACATGATCTTCAGACCTACAAGATTCAGTTCCATAGTATTTTATGGAATTTTCCATAATTTTAAGGCTTAAAATTATAGTAATACTCAAAGAAAGGGATAATAAAATAAAAGGATGTCTTTTGACGCTCCATACTAAGCAGTCTCAACCCAGTTCTTCACTTCATCTGCCTTGCCTTACCATCCTATGCTGTTTAATCTGCTCTGTTTTCTTTCCCTTGCAAGTATGGTGTATAAAAATCTCTGAGCTGGTAAAACACTCTCTTCTTTTTTATTTTTAGGAAAGAATTTAAAATCTCATTTCTCTGTTTAAAAGCTGCAAGCAATCAGAGTGCTCTTTTCTTTGTTGTTTCTGATAAATCTCCTTTAGGCAGACTCAGTTACACGTTTCCAGGTTACCTTTCCTCCTTGGGCCATTTTTCTCCAGACACTGTTTCTGTAATCATTTCCCTTAATATTTCTGTTTACTTGTCATTCCCATTTCAGTGGTTAGCAGCTACTGGTTTTATTACTCGAGGGTAAAAATTATGGTGAATGAATGACAAGTGAAATGAGCCTGTGAAGTGCTTGTTTGCCTTATTTTGGGTGCTTTGCTGCACCAACCATTAGATAGCCACTAACCTACTTTCCAGGAGAGAGAGAAAAATCTTCTGTTATTTGCTGAAGAAAATGTTTGTCAGACCATTACCCTTTCAGATTCACAGACTGTGATTGATGAAAGACTCTCTACAACATAATTGCCTTTAATTGCTTCTGTATAAAAGCTTTGCACAACATAATCAATCAGCTTGGAGAAAACACTTCTCAGCAGTCTGTAAACAAAAACCTTTGACAGTCCAGGTCTCAGAAGAGTCTCCAGGACAGTCGCAGAAGACACATCAGTTTCCACCAAAATTTCAAATAAAAGTCTTAAAGATGACATATTTCATACTTTGTGTTGGATGTGCATCTTCTGATAAAAGCCCCATGTGAGTAAAATTACTCTTATATGTACTTTTTGTCTGCTACAAAATTAAATACTTAAGAGATGTTCATTACAGGGTTTTCATACTTCTAACACAGTCACTGTCACTGATTATTTGTAAATTTTATTGTAAATGTCCAGAGACAGTTTTCACTTGTTACTTACACCCCACTTACAATTTACCGCCATATTCTAAGGGTTAAGGGGGAATGATGGATCCTCATGCAAAAGGATGGAAAATCTAAGCGTTTTCAGGTACTTGTTTCAAGATGTTCCCTGTCTTTATATTTAGAATTTCAGTCTAATCTTCCTTTCTACAGACTGTCACTTTCTGTCCCATAGCATGGAATTGTATAGAGATTGAGACCACGTGTCTGTCTAAGCTCTCATCCTATCTCTGGTTGGACTAAGTTTATTAAGTTGGACTTAATTTTATATATGCAACTATTATTTTATAAAGCTCAATTAGTAATTTTATAAAATACATGTTTTGGAAATTATTTATAATATATTTATAATATGTGTATAATATATCTGTAATATAATATTATGCTTCCTACTTCTAGCTAATTTATTCTTGCATGTTTGGTGCTGATGGTCTTGTTTGGTATTACTTCTTATCTGTTCTCCTAGCTAATTACTAATTATAGACAATTTACCAACAGCGTATGAGAATTAAATTTGAAAATTATTAATTTAGTTTACATAGGCGTTTTTTCCTTTTTTTGTAAAAACAGGTTCATGGCCTTTCAAGTTTTATGGAAGCTTGCGCACACAGTTGAGAAGTGATTACTAATGGTTTCAACGTTGTTTCAGCTGTGTACTTGAGTTTGAACAAGGAGTGGATACTATTGTCACACTTAATGACTGGCTGATTTTCAAAGTTCTTGACCTTCACAAGATGGAGGAGTTTGTGATTAAACCAGCATTCCAACATAATTCTACTTCATTTAGTTTGCTTTGAGAGTATTTATCCCTCTGACTTTTTTTCTTTAGAATTCTGCCCCCTTATTTACTTGCTTGCTTCTAGCCTGTAGATTTGCATTGCTGGCAGTGTACATGAGTACATATTTGTTTTCTCTTCATGAGAACTACAGCCTTTATGCCTCATTTTACATTAATATCCTCAACTAAGGGACTTCAGTGTAGTCTCTTACTAAAGCATGGTCCTTATAGATAGAACCAAAGTTGGATTTTGTGAGTTTGTATGTTCTGATTTCCTGAGAAGTTGTATAGTCTTCTTCTAAAGCTAATAAACTTCTGAAGGGAAGCCAAACCTCGAGTTTAAGTGTTTTAATGGAGTATTCTTATATGGTAAGTTTAGAGCATAATAAACTCTTCTTCGTGAGTACAGGAACAAGAGGAGGAGTCTGCCCTGTTACTATGCAAGATTTTTCAGCTTCTAGCAGCTGCTGCAAACTCTTCTAAAAAGTGTTTTACTTTGGATTATAGTGCTGTGGATGCTCACAGTTATTTCCCATGTCCAAACTTTCCCAGCTCCACAACTCTTTGTAATGACAGTCTATGTCCTCAAAGGGAGTTCAGGGTCAAAATCAGATCTTCCAGCACAGTTCTTTCAGTTCATAATCCCAAAACTCACTGTCTGACACCTGATTAAGGAAACTGAGCAAGGGCAGTAGACATCTGTGGCTCACAGAGGAATTGTGATGCCTAAATGATTTCTTGGATGTAAATCCACCAGAGAGGTAGCTAAAGACACACTACATAAAAAACAAGGTGTCTAATCATTTTACTGCAAACACTGACACAAAGGATTACTGTATTTTAAGTTTAGAAAGTTCTACTCAGGCAGGTTTTTGTTCTATGGCAGATTTAACTGTATGGATGTAGCAGGAAAGGAAATGAGCTTAATGTAGCTCAGCAAAGTGAAGGTTGAGAGAAGATATGATTACTGTGTGTTTGTTGTAGGCAACCACTGTCAGGGGAAAGTGGAGGAAAATGCTACTTAATTTGAATAAAATAGATCTAAATTGGTGATTTTTAAATTTTGGCCAAAAACTAGATAATTCTGAATACTACAACAGTCAAATTCAAGATTAGCCTTTAAGTGGGATTAGTGAGAGAAAAATAAAATTTCCACAAGACAGCAATTTCCTTTAAGACAGAATCTGATATTTTAATGGGAATTGTTTGAAGTGGTATCTGTACTTGTAAGGACTTGGCTCCATCTTCCTTCTGTGCTCTATATTGCTGCTAAATTCTACTCATTAAAGTAGGCCTTAATCTCACCAAATTGCTGATTAGATAAAATTCGTTTTGAAACAATGGAAAAATATAGGTGCTCAATTTAAAAAGGAGGTAGAAGAAATGTCTCTCCTTTATATACAGAGAAGATCAAAATGACTAATTTATACTTGAATTGTACCAATCCTGTGGTAGAAATGAGATGCGTACCATCCTGTATAATTGACAAAATCAATCTTATTATGCTTGAAGTGGCAAATACAGTAGAGAATGTGTGACCTCTGCTGCTCTCTTGCATTTAATTTCTTATTTTGTAGAACTCCTTCCTGTAATATGATATCCAAAATGTTGACACTATTCCAGGCTTGGTTATACTGGCTCTTCAGTAGTAAGTACAGTCATTTAGACCTTATCTGCCCAAAAGTGCATTAATAGTCTTCTGCAACCAAACATTAAAGTCTGGGAAGGATGAGGTTTCAAATGGCTTTAAGACTTACATTGCCACCATCTGCGCCAATAGATGGTAACATGGGCATCGTTTTAATAAAAAATGGACTGGAAGGAATTTAGTAATGTTGAAATAAATGTAAGAACATCAGAATACAACAGGACTGAACATAATCTTTCGGATCGTCAAATTCCTTTCCCTGCTCTTGGAGGCAATCAAGTATCTTATAAAATTCAGTTTTCTTTATTACAATTAAACATATTTATGCTCTCATGCTGCAAGAACCAGTTTTCATTACAGACCATTAACTTTAATTAACTGTAATTATGAATAGACAAACCAGGAAATTTATTTCATACCTATAAAATATATTGATGCAAGGAAAGTGGATTACGCTGAGATTCTAGAAGTGTGCATCAGACGTGCATTACAGTATACATGTCCAGCAAACAATGCAAAAATCTATTTCTTTCTGCAATATGTTCTAATCCAGAAGATGAGCTACTATCTAAGGAATGTATATACTCAATCCTCCATTTAAGCAATGATTTTCTTCTAAATGCATGCAAGGAAAGGGGAAGTGCTACTAGATGAAGCTAATTCTAAGTATTCTTCACTATTGTTTTGATAAATCGTACTGAATGTATTGCTAGAATAGACATATAATCTGTTTCTATTATTTAAAAAATAAAAGAGAAAGTGTTTAATGAACTGCAGTTTTTGTCTGTGTATTGAGTCAGTTCACCACCACAGGTCCACTGCGGGTGGACCCAGCGACAAAGGACACAGGTGAGACTGAGGTACTCAGTGCTTTCTTTGCCTCAGTTTTAAGCACTGCAGTCAGTTGAACAGTGTGAGAGACTGCAGAAAATGATCACTGGCTCCAAACAACTAAAGTGAGGGTGGTGGGGTAGGGCAGGGCAAGTTCTGTGTAGGTGGGATGGTGCACTGCTTCACAGCCCTCCCCTGGAGCCTCTAGTCCAGCCCAGAAAGGCTAATAGCCACTGGCACACCGAAAACCCCACCTGAGGGGAGGGCTCCAAGAGATCAGAGCAGATAAAAGCAATTGTGCAAGCATACATGTGTAATGTCCCTATTGTCTTGGATTTTGTACCGAGACCACACTGGAACCAAGACAGTAGCTACATCTTTCCCTTGTCTCTCTCCTTCTCCCTTTTTTTCCTCTTCTCAAAATCTGGGTAACTTAAAGTTAAGTGAGTTAGAGTTTATTAAGTCAATGCTTTGTGAAATGGTTTATTTTGATTGAATGTTGCTTTAGAATTTGCCAACTACCCTTATTTTTTATAGTTTGCCATTAAAAAGTTTGTCTTTTAACCTCCTGAGTGACATTCTCCCTTGCACTCCCAAGCCCCTTTTAAGAAACTTGCTGAGCGAGTTTGGGGCTTTGCAAATGGTGGGTGCACATGAATTCCATTAGTCTTCCATTTGCTTCTAGTGTGTTTTCAGAAAGCTTTTCTTGCTGCTCTTCACATTGTTTGCTTCTTTTAACTCCAGCTGCACTTAAGCTTTCCTAACTCCATCTTTGCATGCATATGTATTGTCTCACTGCTTCTGTCAAAAGTGAGAATCAGAAGGATAAGCAGTACAGTCATGTTATTATGAGTTGAGCAGATGTGAGGACTTTAGGCTATTTATCTGAGGGTAATATAAGCATAATGTATCTAGTGTTACGTTGATGATGTTAACCATGATTTAGGCGGTTCCTTATGTACAAAGAGGTGGAGTTCCTGCTCTGAATCCTGATCTCATGTAAAGGCATCTCAGTTTGCCTTTACTGACTGCAGAAGTTTGAGAGATTGACCTCATTAAACTAAACTTAGTCTTAATTGCAGATCCTGTGAACTATAGAAATGGAGCACAGATAAAAAGCTATATGCTTTCTGTTTTATATCCTGTATATATGTGTTGAATCTTGCTATATTTCACAATTCAGAGTATTTCTGTGACATCAGATTTGTTGAAAGTTTTAAAAGCAGTACAAAGTTTTTGTATTCACGTTTTATCAATTATTTCTTTTGCATTAGAGAAACTTTCATTTTTATCAATTAAGCTCTAAAATCCAACCATGTGTAATTAAATTTGATAGCAACATACATACATGTACAAGACACATAACTACACTATGCATTATTTGTTTTTTCTTTAGCTCTTGTTAATTTCACTATGAAAATGACTTTTTTTTCCCCACACATTGCACAGTTTGGATAAACAATGGCAATGGTGAATGAAAATCAGTTCTGATCAGTTGATCAGCATCAACTTGATGTTTTTTTCCGAAAATTTTATGACTGTTACTCTGAACCTCTTTTTTCTAGGAATCTATAAAACTCAGGAAACATACAGTCCGGTTAAAACCCTTGACTGTAGGATTAACTTAATTGGTGTAGTTAAGTTCTTTATTTTTTGAACACTGACTCTCTGACAGAAGTTAGGGAAGTTGTCTCCTTGTCTCCCTGTGGTGTTGCTATAGTCATGTCTTGAGAGTTATTCAGTGCATAAATCTTAAAACCCATAAGGTTTGGAAATTTTCCCTTGCATTCTTTTCTCTTTCATTCCCCTCCTCCCTGCACCTTCATGCCTTTAGCTTCCTTCTCTTTCCTGACACCCAGCCGATTTTCACCTCATCTGTGGTACACTGTCATATTCTGTGTGTGAAAAAACTGTTCAGAACCACATTAGAGTCCTTTAAAGTATAATTCTGAAAACTGGAAACCCTGATGTCTGCTTTCTCTGTTGTGATCTCTCCTTCATAGCATTTCATCCCTGTTCCAATTTATAACACACATTTCCAGTCAAACAATTGTAGATATAACAACAGACTGGCTTCTATTTAGTGAATCTCAGGTTTTGGCACCAATAATGTCATGAATGCCAGTAAAATTTTCATTCATTTAGTTTTCATGTTTTCTATGAAACCTCTCCAAAGGCTGTCTTTTCAACAAATATAAATATACTTTTTAAAATATCTGGAAATATGCATGGAAAAATTTCAGCCAGCCATATAGCATATCCGTCTGGTAGACATTAGCATATATTCATGTTCTCTCATATGCTCTGAACATGCAGGAACTGAGACAGCCTTTGCAGAAATCTCAAGGAGTAGAAAATGGGATCTAACATGGTTCCGTAACACGTAATGACCGACATAGTGCAAACCAAGGCTGTAGACTTGCTATTGCAGCACAGTATTAGTCCTGTTACATTGACCGTTACTCTTGTCTGTTGAGATATATTCCACATTCCATACCTATTACTATCTTACACAAAAATTGTCCTTCTATATGTAAGATTTTGGCAATTTGAAGCATTTGCAGTGCTGCAGAGAACTGTATCTCTGGAACTGAGAAGGCAAGAGCCAAAAAAAGGAAATTTATACTAAAGTTAAATATAGACATTTAAATTCATATTCATTAGTAAGTAGTTAATGAATAAAATATTGCTCATGGTTAGTATTTTATGGGAAATACTGAATATAATGAACTGTGTTTGAGCATAGGCATGTAAAGACTCATTAAGCTACTATTCAATGAGAAAAAAAGATGAAGTTGTGGTGAATATTATGTAGTTTAGCAGAGTAATTCTAAAAGAGAAAATTATTCACAACTGAATTTCTATTCAGGATTGGGATCTTAGTTGACCGAAATAATAGCAGTTGCGAATTGGATTTGCTTCTTGTTAAAGAGAATGTAACATACTTCGTAGCATTCCTGAATAAACTTAACTTTGATATAGTTCCCTTTATGTTTTAATCATTAAATAATTATTAATGAAGTAATTAATAATTACTATAAAAGGTTAGGAATGGCTGAGGGTTTCAGTAGTAGCAGACTGGACAACATTTCAGAAGTACTGTGAATCAAGAATCGGCAGGATGTGTTGGCAAGCTACTGAGTGAAGGAATAAATAGTATATCAAGGTTATGAATTGTAATAATGAAAAGGATGGTGGAGATGGGGAGTAGGAAATGTCATACAGTGTAATTGTATGCTTTTATCTTGTCCAGATTCAATCTATGACTGAACATTCAATTATAGATGACAGAAAAACATCATCAGGGTGAACAGGAGAAACCAGAGCCCTGAAGTCCTGAGCAATCCCTCATTCCTAATCCTATGACTGCTGATTCCTTTCATCTTGTGGCTTGTTTTCACTCTGAGCTGTGAGGACAAAATAAGGAAAAAAGTGTAGTGTTAAATTATGATTGATTAGGGCTTTTTCTTCTTGTTGAATAAAGTATCTGGCTACTTATTCCAGGGCTGTGTAGTGACTGTGGTTACAAAGTGCATCAAAGTCAGTGTTTCTGGTCTTCCTGATGCATTAAAAAATATGCAGAAGATAAAGGTTTAAAGTATTTGTATTAATTATTATTTAAAATGGATATGCCCTTCCATAAAACTGAACTGATAATTTTTCTATTTCCACACAGCCGAGGCAACGAGAACAGACTAGCTCTACGAAGACAGACCATTCTCCGGGAGAAGGGGAGGAGGCAGGCCAGTCGAGGGCCAGCATATATGTTTAATGACCACTCAACAAGTCTTTCCCTTGAGGAGGAGCGCTTTTTGGATGCTGCAGAATACGGAAATATTCCAGTGGTTCGCAAAATGCTGGAAGAATGTCCCTCCCTCAATGTGAACTGTGTGGACTACATGGGACAGAATGCTTTGCAGCTGGCAGTTGCCAATGAGCACCTGGAGATCACAGAACTTCTGCTGAAGAAGGAGAATCTGTCTCGGGTGGGGGATGCCTTGCTTTTGGCTATTAGCAAAGGTTACGTTCGGATAGTGGAAGCCATCCTAAACCATCCCGCTTTTGCCGAAGGCAAGAGGCTTGCATTGAGTCCTAGCCAGTCAGAGCTCCAGCAAGATGACTTCTATGCATATGATGAAGATGGCACACGGTTTTCCCATGATGTTACACCAATCATTCTGGCTGCTCACTGCCATGAGTATGAGATTGTCCACACTCTGCTGAGAAAAGGAGCTAGGATTGATAGGCCACATGACTATTTCTGCAAGTGCAGTGAATGCAATCAGAAACAAAAACATGACTCTTTCAGCCATTCCAGATCCAGAATCAATGCCTACAAAGGTCTGGCCAGCCCTGCTTATCTGTCTTTGTCCAGTGAAGACCCTGTAATGACTGCCTTAGAGCTCAGCAATGAGCTGGCTGTGCTTGCCAACATAGAGAAAGAGTTCAAGGTGAGTAGAGGGATACTGATTCTGACAGACACAGAATTGCAAAGTTCAACCAAAGGTTTTTCTCCCATTCCTTGAGCAGTAAGAGATCAGCATTATCTTCATAAATCTGCAGAATAATTTGGGAAAAGATATAATTGTTTAATCAATGGAGTATTTAAATCTTTGGGAATGTCTTATCACTGTGTGCTGAGCGTAATTCTTGATCCTTGTGTAGAATGTGCCAGTGAACTAATTTTCTACTTCCTATTAGACAGGATAGTAAAGGAGGCCCTTCAAACCCATGCATAAGCTGTCTTAGGACAGGGGAAAGAGGAGACTAAAGTGGTACCCCTTGGTACTGTTTGGCAAGACAAGTTGCATGATTCTATTAAACACTTGCAGATTCTCATTATTTTCTCATAATTGGACTGGAAGCTTTCTCATTTCTCACAAAATTTTGCATTTATTCACAAAAAAGGACTCTAAATAAACATCCTTCTCCTTTTTTAATGTCCCACTTTCTTTTTTCTGGTATTTCTAGTGGCTTCTTACTCTTTTTTACTCACTTGTGGCTCGTTATATGGGAACTCTCTAACGTTAAAGACTTTTTCAGTGTTAAAAGAATTTTTAATATTTCACAATGCATGATTTTGAAAAAAAGTGTGATTAGTTGAGACTTGAAGCGTGAGTGTTCTTTGGTTCATTTTTTTTGTTATGTAGGTGCACAACCTACAGAAATATTTTCCACAGTTCATTTGTGTTAGGACAGTAAGAATGTAACTTTCTTTCTCTCAGTAAATGCAAATTCAGGCTTTGTGCAAACATTGCCATTGTTAATTATGACTTAGATTAGCTAAAATCACTTAGACTGGGTTTGCCTTATGTGACCCAGTTGAAAGCAGATGCTACTATATAGACTTCACTAGCAGGAGATAAACCCCCTCCAAAGCAGAATATAGAATAATTTTCAACATTATGTTAGGAAGAGTTTGAAGTTGGCATGATCAATATTTGATGTTCATCTTAGCAGTGGCACAGTTCACAAGGCCCTGAACCTTTCTCGATTTAGCCAACCTGATCTAAGATGCTGAAGTTCTGAATGAATTACTCCTGAGTTGTGTTCGTAAGGGTATCTTTATGGCACCAATCTGTTGTAAGAAGCAGAAATATTTCTTGGAGAGGGAAAGTAAGGAGAACGAATGTGCAAGATGATCGTAAAAACAACAGCTAAACATCAGAAATTGGAGCAGAGGAGAATTTTTATTTTATATCAATAAAAAAAATGGTGGGAGGACCATTTCAGCTTAATGCAGAGGATGCGTATCTGCCTCATGAAGTCCCTGACAGAAATCCTTAGGACCTCAGTGGGCTGAGATTTCATCCGCTGCTTTCATATACAATTCAGAGGAGAGAATTTAAACCACACACTCATTTCTTTCTCTTTAGCAGCTGCTGATGGGAACAAAAGGAGTTGATTAACTTAAAGAGGAGTAAATTTAGAACAGAACAGAAAACCATTTTGCATAAACCATAAATGCAGCCTGTTAAGTTCACAGCTATGTTGAGATAAATAACGTCTGATTCGTAGGAACTGTATAGCTCCCTTTACCACAGTTGGAGTGACACAAACTAAGATTATTATAAAGATAAATAAAATCATCATCTGGAATAATCAGCAAGAACTGTCTTTCAAATGTACGCTGCAGTACACAGTCAGTGGGATGAATTGGGAGCACAATGTCCCTGATACCACCAGGCAGGGAATGAAGTACACAGGTGAGAACAGGTGGGCTGGGTCACAGAGCAAGCTTCTACAGCCTGCTCTGAAGCGCCATAAGAAGGTCTTTCTTCAAGGACTTCTTTTTTTCTAGTTCCTCTTTTGTTTCAGTTGCTTTCTCGAAAATTAGAGCTTAACTTCTAATGCAGTGTTGTATAAAGAATTTCAACGGAGATTTTGAGGTACTGTCCCTCAGCAGAAATAGGAGGCTAGATGAGAGACAGAGCAGCTCCACATTACTGGGCATTAATCATCCGGGCTCTGCTGGGAACATACATACTCTTTGAGTAGAGTGGAGGTGAATAGGAACTGTGAGGAGCAGGAGCAGTAGGCAACACAGAAATTTAACTCTCCCTTAATTTAAGGTTTCACCAGGAACAGGCAACATAAGGTCTTTAGGGAATGTTTTTATAGGTACTAAAATCCCGTGGTGGTTCTGGATAAATATTAAAGACCATTCACATTTATACATGAATTATTGAGAGTTAACATTTACAATTTTGATAAGTGATTAACATTTACAATATCTAGACAGGCTAGGGACTTGACTGCAAAATATCTGTCTTAGTTTCAGAGGAGGTAGTACAACTGTGTGCAAGTTACAGGAAATGGATGCTGTCAGCTTTACTGAGTGTGAGCTAGCTTGTGCTCCTGCAAGCTCATATCCCTGCTTGCAGCAATTTATCTAAAAATTGTTAACCTTGCTTTATTTCAGGAGTTTGCTACAAATACCTGGATAGTGTAGTTGCTGCATAAAAATGTGGTTTCATAAAAATGGGTTACACATGTTAGCCTAGTCAGAACAAGTATATTTTTAGTGCATAGGTTAGCTGGGCATGGCAAACCTTTAGCTCCACCTGGGGTTTGCCTTAGCCACTTGAAGTATTTCAAACCTTACCTAAATGGAAATTGAACTTTCTGTAATACACTGTTATAACAGTCACCTATTTTATAGTGCTGATGGGGTTTTGTTTCAGGGGAACTTTCAAGTGAGTGTCTGCAGCAACCAGTGGCACAGATAATTCCCAGATCTTCCTCAGAGGCAATAGAAAGCGTCAGTGCTAAACTGGAGAGATGTGTCGATCACAGTATAGGAATATTTCTGTAGCAAATAGCTAATTCAGGCTTCCTGAGTAATTCTGAGATCTTCAGGATTTTCTGAACACCATTTAATTTAGTTTTATATAATAGAATGCTTTGGGTTGGAAGGGACCTTAAGGATCATATAGTTCCAACCTCCCTGCCAAGGGCAGGGAACCTGTCACTAGACCAGGTTACTCAGAGCCCTGTTCAACATGGTCTTGAAGATCTTCAGGGATGGGGAATCCTCTCTGGACAACCTATTCCAGTGCCTCACCACTCCTCTAGTAAAGATTTTTTTCCTAATATGTAATCTAAACCTATGTTGCTTCAGTATAAAGCCATTCCCTCTTGACCTTTTTCACATACCCTTGTGAAAAGTCTTTCTCCAGCCTTCTTGTAAGACCCCTTTAGGTACTGAAAGGTGCTATAACGTCTCCCTGGAGCCTTCTCTTCCCCAGGCTGACCCAACTCTCTCAGCCTGTCTTCATAAGAGACGTGTTCCAGCCCTATGGATGTGTTCCAGCCCTTTGTGGCCCTTCTCTGGATTCATTTCAACAGGTCAACCTCTTTCTTCTATTGGGGGCCCCAGAGCTGGACACAGCACTGCAGGTGGTGTCTCACAAGAGCAGAGTAGAGGGGAAGAATCACGTTCCTTGACTTGCTGACCAGGGTGCTTTTGATACAGCCCAGGATATCGATGGCTCTCTGGGCTGCAAGCACATATTGCTGGCTCACATTGAGCTTTTCATCCATAAACACCCCTAGTCCTTCTCCCCAGGGTTATTCTTGACCTGTTCTCTGCCCAGCCTCTACTTGTGCTTGGGATTACCCTGATGTGACTAAGAGTGCAGTTTTACAAGGTTTGATGTTATATAGAATATTTTTACTTTTGGAGATTGTGATCATGTTTTCTGTCATCTCAATCATTCACCCACCCTAGAGCTAATATCTCTATTATGTACATAAAGATGTTGATGATATATGACAAATGTCCTGCAGAGATGTGACCTGGAGTTTTGAGAGGGACAGCTGTGTCCCAGTGCTGTTCAAAATGGATAAGATAAGCATTTAGTACAAAGTCCATTGCAACTATAACAGCAACAGACTGGTTTATTGTGTCATGGGATGGAATGGAAAATGTATTTTTAAGTTAAATATAGATATGTTACTGTTTACTGTAAATTACTTCCCCTAATAAGGTTGTCTGAGTTTGCTTTTCTGATAAGAATCAAAATTCAATGTATCAACTCAAAGTCTGATTTTCTGCTGTTTTGGTTTTTTTTTTCTTTTCCTTTATACAACCCCCATTACAGAAATTGGATCCCAGTCTTCATTACGGCTATTAAAATATGTCAGACAACATTTCTGAAAGTGGGGTTTTTTTACTTTAATTGCCTCAAAAGGGAGTCTAGAGAAGTGACTGAGGTGCAGAACTTGATAAGGTAGATGTGCAAGGTAACTAAGGTGAGACAAATCCCACTCTGAACATTTTGCGGGGGGGGAAGCACATAACAAGATGCAAAGAAAATATTCACAGAGGTGTGACTGGGATGTAGAACTGTTTCTGTCATGGTGGATCTAAACACCGAGTCTCCTTCTTTCTTCTGTTTTCTAGAATGATTACAAGAAACTGTCTATGCAATGCAAAGATTTTGTAGTCGGACTCCTTGATTTGTGCAGAAATACAGAAGAAGTGGAAGCTATTTTGAATGGTGATGTAGAGATGAACCTCAGTAATGGAGAACACGGCCGCCCCAGCCTTAGCCGCTTAAAGCTTGCCATTAAGTATGAAGTTAAAAAAGTAAGCAACTTTGTTGATCAAACAGACATGTCATGATAGTGGTATTAAATTGTGCTATTATTAAATGTTTATGTTTTGGTAGCCTGTGACAAATGAACATTAGGACCCTTTTGTATTTTGCAAACAAAAGAGTCCTTGCCCCAAATAGCTCGCAATATAAAAAAGAAGCAGATATTGAGGGTGAATACTGGTCACAGTGAGTATGAGAGCAAATGACTCCAATACAATTTGTAGCTATGTGCAAAATAAAAAAAAAAAGGCTTCAGGCAGTGTCAGTTACAACAGTTATCATCTTCTTTGTCTTGCTTTCATTTCTACTGTCAGTTTAATACTATGGTCTCCATCTGAAATGCTCTCAGTGAAACTAGCTGAGTTAGTAGCTGCACAGAGACCCTTGAATTACCCAGGAAACTCGTCTTGGATAATAGAGGCTGTAAAATTCTAGGTGGCGTGTGTGAACCAGGGAGAAATTATTTGTGTAATGAATCGTATACAACCAAAGATCAAGAAGATACAGATCAGGAGAATACTTGAAATGCATGTTACCCTAAAGTAGAGCCTTTTTTACAAAAATTGAGCTCACATCTCCTACATGAGAGGTGTATTTATGTGTTCATGAAAGGAAGAAAAGAAGAAAGCTATTTTGGCTGAGCACTCACCAATAAATGAAAACACTGCAAAACACTTGGCAAGTTATGGTCACTAAAGAGAGATGAAGCAACTACTGAAGAGAACATGTCACAATGAGTTTGTCCTTCATAGTATTTGAGCCTTAATCCTTCCCTGAATGTGAACTTTCTTGCAATACTTTCTCTTATCTCAATAAAGATATTTCTTGCACCTGCAGCCAGTAATCCTTTAAGTATAGAGAAGATTATAGAAAAAAACAAACCTAGATTAATTTAAATTTTTAATTCTATTAACAGGTCTGGATATAAACATACACAGTGCACAAGGATCTACTATTTATTAATACCTACCTTTGTAAGGTTCTTCTTATACTAACAAGAGGACACAAAGGGGGTTATGGGGTAGACTTCTCAGTTTTGCAGAGTTTGTCCAAAATATTCCAGAACCAAGTTATAAATAGTCCTTATCTGATTTCCTGCAAATACGACAGCTGTTTTCTTATGCCAGCATGTTAGCACGTAAAAATATATCAAAATCTTTCTTTCACAACTGAAGATTATATAGCATTTTTTTGCAGAACAAAAAGACTTAAAGTTCTGGAATTTCTGAAGCAGTAAATTTAAAATTATAAATATAAGAAAGTTACAAAGTTTGATCAGATAAATTTTATGTTTAATTAACCTTAGATAAAATTAATAGTTTGTGATTGAATAATAAATAATAAATGTCTCAATAAATAGTAGTTTTTTAAATTAATGTATGTCTGTTTACTGGGAAATTTGGCCCGTCAAATAGTTTTTCTTATGACCTTGTTAGTTCTCCTTTGAACAACTCTCCTGAGTTGTTGCTATTCCAGAATTCTTAATGTGCTTCCTATAGCTGTATTTTAATAAAGGTTATTCTGATAGCAATATTATTTTTGTGCTCTTTTTCTTTATTATAGTTTGTAGCACATCCAAACTGCCAGCAACAACTTCTCTCAATTTGGTATGAAAATTTATCAGGTTTACGGCAGCAGACCATGGCAGTGAAGTTTCTGGTTGTTCTTGCTGTTGCAATAGGACTGCCCTTCCTTTCAATGGCTTACTGGATTGCTCCTTGCAGTAAGGTCAGTCTGTGAAATCTTGTAATGGCTTTTTATTAACTCCTGTATCATCTATATATAGATTCCTGTCTGACAAAGACATGCTTAAACAATAAAATTATTTTAAAGCCAAGTTAGAATGGAATGGCTGCAAGACTGCATGTTCAGACAACTGTAATTAAGACAGGTATATGTATTGTGTTAAATGTAATATATATTAAATTAATTTACAATTACTGAGCAAGAGTTGCTTTGTAGAAATCCTGCTTTAGAAACAATGAGTCAAATTGTTATCATTTAGTTCTTGCCTCTATAGGCAAATACCAAGGATACTCTTTTTCCATTGTTTCAGATTTAGACTAAGTTCAAGCAGGGAGTTGATTCCAATTAACTCAAAGGCAATTTTATTTTTCATGATTAAAAATAAATAGATAAAAGTCATTGAAATATGAATGCCAGAAACTAAAGCAATCATCACTTTTCTAGAAGTCAAAATTAACTGTGTTGGCTTGACAAGACAGTGCTAATATTCATCATATTTCATGAGGACTCCAAAGTAGTCACACAGTCTCCCCTGCATTGATTTACAATGCACTGTCTGGATTGGGTGACAATCTCTGACCTCAGTGAACTTTGTGTTGAATCTCTGTTTGAGTTGGTCACTGTCCATTTTGAGTGGACACTGATGGAAAATATCCCTTCAAAGTATGTTAGAGGGAAAAAATGGCATCCTATAAGGGTCATTCACCATGTTGCAGTATAATATCCCCAACTCTAACAGGTCAAGTCCTTTGCACATACCATGATTTCAGGGGAAGAGGAAGGTTGAAAGAGAGGACTGAGGTCTTTGTATGGTTTTTTTTGTTGTTCTCTGGAGGAGAAAAGTGGGCCTTTTTTGTTTTGCCATATTTTTTCATTTCTTTCAGTCTGGACAATAAAAATCAGTTATATTATTTTCACTTTTCTGTATAGTGACCAGGTTTTTATGAGTACTTATTTCTTAAGACACTCCTTGAGATTCAACACACTTCATTAATTGATTTTCTACTATAGCAGTGACTTACCTATTTGTCATTTTCCATTTTCAATGATTTATTGGAACTTAAACTAAATTTGAACCATTGTACATTCAGAAAAATATATTTCAGAGTAGCTTTTAAAGTCAAGGTACAAGTAACCACATTCATTAAGGTTTCAGTTCTGTCACTATTTAATCAACTCGTCATGTGATTTGAATGCTTTTTGTTTAATTGTATTCTGCAAATATAAAATCCAATCTACCTTTTTCACCAATTGCCATTAAATACTTTATGCTTCACTTATATTTCAGAAGTTTAATCTGGTTTTTGAAGACAAAAATTTTCAGTGTATAGTCTCAAGTTAGGATGTCTCCAATATAGAACATCTTCTTTATCAAGAGTCCATTCTGTGTATGAATTGATGGAATTTTACATCTTCTCTTCCTACCGAGATAAAGTACACATTCTTTTTCCAGGTTTGGCAGTATAAGGCACAGTGACAGAAGAGAGAAAATGTTCACAGTATTTCTGGTGAAAATAAAACCTTACAGTAGAGCTCTGACACATTTCTTTATATTCTCATGTCACGGCTCTGAGAAAGGCAACATCTCAGTCAGTTGACTGTAATGCTGACCAGCTTCCTCTTTGGGAAAAAGTTAATTTGAGTTTGGACCACAGACTGAAGGTTTGAATTGAAAGTTTCAGATGTGAAAAAAATTTAATGGAAATATGTGGTCAGTCCTGTTGATTTGGAAGGAATTCACTACTGCCGGATGCCAAAAGGCGTTAAGATTGCCTCTTATTTGAATTTCAGCCATTGTTCCTCGCAGAGACATTTCAAAATTTTGTCTGTCTCTGGCAACTGTCTCCTAACTCATCTTTGTGAATACAAGAATAATACATTTAAAAGGACACTGTCAAGGTACTTTATAATTTTCCAACTCTACTTTATTGTATGTTGTTTATGACTGTATCTTCCTGGCTTGAAATAAAATTTTTCCCCGTGACAATTGCCTGTTCTCTTTGTAGTTCATGCAAAATAATTGGTTGTTGAAGTTCATCCCATGAGGCTGACAGACTGTTTAATTTAATAAAAAAGAAATTAATTTAATTGAGTGAGAAACATAATAAATGGCATGGGTTTGAAAAGTAATATAACAAATCTTATGCCTGCTAACCTTGACAGTGTTCCTTTAACAGTATCTTATATTTACATTTGTCTAGTCTTCCTAATGTGATTTGTGTTTGAGACCTTACCATTGCATCCTTGGCTCCATCCTCTTATTCATGTTTCTGTAAAAGCTGATTGCAAAATTCTGATTTTCTGCAGCAAAAATATGAGTACCAATAACATACCTCTCTGTTTCCACCTACTTTTTCCAGACCACAGATTGTTATATGTTTTAGTTGAGATCTGTAACACTTGCTATCAATCATTTCCAAGCAATTTTTTTAGATATGAGTACAGTCTTAGTCTAAAATGAAAAAGTAGTTTTCTGCAGCTTCCAACTAAGTGGACAAGCTAAGACTTTTAATATTAGTACAGCCACTCTCTAAAATAAAGTAAATAATTCCTAGAAGTTCAACCTTGTGTGAATTTGTATGGAACTTTTAGGTTTTTGAAGTGTTGCACTAAACCATTTTAAAGTTGTTCTTAGTCATGACAAAGATGAAAACTTTTCCATTGTAGCAGTCAGGAGGAAATTAAGACTTTACAGGACTATAAACATAACCCTTTGAGGCCTCCTGACTTTTTTTAAAAAAAGAAAATAAATTGGGAAAACTGCAAAATAACTGTGCTAAACCGAGTATCACATCAGTCAGGAAATTAAATTCTTTAGTCATAATTCATTCATGGTGATAATTCTTTTAGTAAGTGTCAAAATCTTGGTTTCTTTCTTGCCCCATAAAGATGACTAGCATGTAAGAAATCCACCAACTATAATAGATTTTACCTTTGATTATCTGTAATAGAGATAGATACCGCAAACTAATTACGGAATTATTTCAAATCGCCCAGTTAAAAATACAGATCTTTTTAATTTCAGTATTCTATCAGTGAAACTAATAGATTATTCCTGAAAATAGCACATCAGTAGAAACTTTTAAAAGCAACTGTCAACATGGCATCATAGTACACAAATTTTTCTAAATATTTGTTCCTTTGCATTACTGAAATATATGACTTTCTGTGTTACTGGTCTTTTTATATATTTTTTATTTTGGAAGAAGTCAATGCAATATCCTTGTGTTTCATAATCTCTGTTGCAGCTGGGGAGGATAATGCGTGGACCATTTATGAAGTTTGTAGCCCATGCAGCCTCTTTCACCATTTTTCTGGGTCTGCTTGTCATGAATGCAGCTGACAGGTTTGATGGCACCAAACTCCGACCTAATGAAACAACAGACAATGTAAAACAGCTGTTTAGGATGAAAACATCATGTTTCACATGGATGGAGATGCTCATTATTTCTTGGGTAATAGGTAAAAAATTTTGCTTAAATTTGTCTTGCTATGATTTCAAGTGAAGCTGAACTAAATGAAATCCTTTTCTATCAATGTTTTGTGTAAAAATTGCGACAAAGGGAGTTTATTCAGTTGTCTGCATTCCCACATGGGCCTCATGTTTTATGCTGGATGTCATCAGGATTCACATGTTCCCATCTGATCACATTCAGATTAAGGATTTATGTGAAATCTACATCATTCTGAAATCTACATCTACATGAATTCAGTTTTACAAATAACAAAGCAAAGTGTCTACCAGTTTTCTGGGGGTTTTGAGTAACACTGCGTCAACTACAAAGGGGAAAGATTTGCACATGATGGGCCAAATTTTTTTGTGTCTAATTGTCTCTTTCTGCTAAGATTCTCTTTTTTTGCAAGTATGTCTGCAGAACTAACGGTATTTAGCTGAATGTATTATTGACAAAAGAAAAGAATATAGACCTATTGGCAGTAGATTTTCTCATCCCAACATAGGGATGACATGAGTGCTATGAGTAGTACTCTGAGCTGACCCACTGAATTCAGTGATGTAGTACTATTCAGCATCAGAACCTGAGCGCAGGCCCTCCAAAATATTTTGGCTGTCAGATGCTCATTTACAAGTCTAATACCTTTTAATCCAGTGAGGGTTACATGCCCAAATATTTTAAGGATCTGGATTCTGGTTGTTACTTAAGACAGTAATGTGTGAGATTTAAATTCAAGCTAAGTAAAGTATCTTTCCTTACAAGAGTTTACACATTTAAAATATTTTGCTTTTATGATCTCTCTTTGATTGATATTTGTACACCAATTGATTCTTATAGCTTTAAAGACATTGGTAGCCTTTATTTATTTAATAGCAAAGCTATTTATAAATTAATATAGTTGTGTATTATAGGGATAATATAGCACTCAGATTTCTGAAGTCTATAAATATCTTCATCTGATAAAAAAGAAGGAAATAATAGTTTCTTAATTTGAAGTTCTAGTTTGATAATTTAATCTATTTTCATTTTTATTTATTTCAGTGTCATGCATAAGATGGTTTATGAAAAATTGATTCAGTGCATACAGACGTAACATTGAATGCAGTTACTGCAATTGACATTATTATTGTCCTTATCTGAAAATTATGAAAAGTTCCTTCAGACAATTTGATAAGTGAAAAAAGTATTCCATTCAGCTTTTTATTAAAGATTCTTTTTAAAATCCTAGAAATGTAGTTTATATTTTTTTCTCTTGAAATGAAAAAAGATTTTCTCTGAAAATAAGAAAATCTGAGTTTCTCTATTAGCTCTACCACAGATCATGCCAGAGCATTTCTGCTCTTTCCATCTCTTCCTGTGTCTGTAACATATGGTAATACTCACATCCCATTCCTCTCTTTGAAAGCTTTTATAGTTGTACAGCAAAAAGAATTCTAAAAGATTGCTATTATTACTCGCATGAGAAGAAGTCTTGGAATGTATATGAATTTTCAGATTCAAGGATTTTATTTTGTGTTTGAATTCCCACTGATCAAAATTGTTTTGAGTTTGACCACAACCAAGTGCATGTTCTATATATAATAAAAATATAAAATAAAACAATTGTGAAGATAAAAGAACGCACTGTTTTCTCTGTTCTGTCTTAAACAGGCATGATATGGTCTGAATGTAAAGAAATTTGGTCTCAAGGTCCAAAGGAATACCTTTTTGAGTTATGGAATATGCTTGATTTTGGTATGTTAGCAATTTTTGCAGCATCATTCATAGCAAGGTTTATGGCATTTTGGCATGCATCCAGAGCCCAGAACTTCGTTGATGCACATATGAAAGATCTGACTAGTCCAACACTGGACCCCAGCATAAAATACTACACCTTGGGTGAGTTGATTGAACATGGTTAAAATTTACTTCTGGGGCCAAGATGAACTGATTTTTCAGTAAATAAGTCTCCAATACCATAGTTCCACAAGGTACTACTAAAGAAATTCCCACTCCTTCTCCTTCTCATCCTTATGGTAAATTGAATATGAGTCAGCAGTGCCCTGGCAACCAGGAGAGACATCCGTGTCCTCGGATGCATAAGCATAGTATCACCAGACACCCGAGGGAAGTGATTGTCCCAGTCCACTCTGCACTGGTGTGGCCTCACCTGGAGTAGTGTGCAGTTTTGTGCACCACATTATAAAAAAGACACTAAACTATTAGAGACTGTCCAAAGGAGGGTCACAAGGATGGTGAGGGGTGTGCAGGGGAAGCCATATGAGGAGCAGCTGAAGTCGCTTGATTTGTTCAGCCTGGAGAAGAGGAGACTGAGGGGAGACCCCATTGCAGTCTACAACACCCTCATGAGGGGATGCAGAGGAGCAGGTACCAATCTCTTCACTCTCATGACCAGTGACAGGACTCAAGGGAATGGCATGAAGCTGAGTTAGGGAAGGTTTAGGTTAGATATCAGGAAAAGGGTTTTCACCCAGAGAGTGGTTGAGCATTGGAACAGGCTCCCCAGGGAAGTGGTCACAGCACCAAGCCTGTCTGGATTCAAGAAGTATTTGGACAACATTCTCAGGCACATGGTGGGATTCATGGGGTGTCCTGCACAGGGCCAGGATTTGGACTCAATGATCTTGATGGGTCCCTTCCAACTTGGCATATATTCTATGATTCTATGATTCTACTATTTGATCACAGTTCCGTTGGCTATGCTCATACATCTTTTGGGGAGTGTTCTAAACAGCAGGCACTGAAATGATCTAAGATCAACATAACCTTACTATCATCCCACCCCTTTTCTAGATTATTTTAATCTATTCAATTACACAATACTGTCTGCAAACCAATCTGTGTTGGTGCAGCTGTGAATTGAATCTACTCTAATGTGGGGACAAAACTAAGCAATGAGATGCATGAACTTCTTAAACATGCTATGTCAAATAACCAATATGTCTTTTATATATTATTTTTTCAGAGACTCTGTTGTATTACTTTAATATTTTTCAATCCACTCTCTTTACCAGTAAGAGATGAAAAATGTTAATAAACTTGCTTGGCATATATGAGAAGTGACTAGAAGCTATTTTGCCTGAATGAGAAAAAATTAAGCTCTGTTGATTAGTGTTCGCTCTCAACATCACCACATCTCTCTTACTGTTATTAGATTTTCTTTTTTCTAGATACTGAATTACATCAGTTTCTATATGTGTTCTGTGACTCAGATTCTATTTCTCTTAAGGTTACATTCCTGCATCATCCAGGTTGTAGAAAAGCAGAGCAATTAATATATAGATTCTGAAACACATTGAATTGTAAGACTGACAAATTTTACTGGAAAGTTACAGATTTTACGTAAGTCCTAAAAGCAGCTGGTTAAATATTAATTCAGTTTTCAGAAACACACACTTGAAGAATGTGCAAACAGAGACTGTTGTTTATGTTCACAGTGCCTGCGTATGACAAGCACAAGTCTTGTAACTCATTTATGCTACACAATACTGCATCATTTAGAAAGGCACCTTCCATTCATATCAGTCACGGGTTGTGACTTTGTTATGCCCTGAAGCACAGCTGATACATTTTTTAGTGGATGCATGTACACTGAAGTCTGGTTGGAGAGCACCTGTGTCTGGTAGTGCCAACATGGATAATGTTATTTAGTGCCACAGTTTTTTTCCTAGGTTAGCAAACATAACTTGATGGACACCATGAGCCAACAGTGGGCCCCTGTGGCAAAGAAGGCCAATGGTATTCTGGGCTGCATTAGGCGGAGCATGGACAGCAGGTGGAGGGAGATGATCCTGCCCCTCTACTCAGCACTGGTGAGTCCACAACTGGAATGCTGTGTCCAGTTCTGGGCTACCCAGTACAACAGAGATGTGAACATGTTGGAGATAAGGGCCTTTACAGTAAAGTACAGTAAAGTAGACACATAACAACATTCTCCTGGGACATAGGTAACACATCCCAGGTTAACCTCTTCTCTTTGTCTGAAGCACAATACTGAATGAATTTAAGCCTGCCACATCATAAGAGAATGCCTTGTCTTACAGCAAGGAAGTATTCTGAAGGGTATTGCTTCAGACTTCTTCTTCTGACACTTTTCTGTAAATATTTATTTAAGTAAAAGTTTGAACTTAAATGTTCCTCTCTACAGTTGAATGTGTCACGTTCCCTATTAAAAGACATTCAAGTAATTCACGAGTACATTAGCTTCAGCAGAAGATACTAATAGAAATGATGATAGAAAAGGTGATGGAAATGGATGTTTGGTGTTTGCTGGGAAATGACCACTACAATTTCATTATAAGTAAGACAATAAAGTAGAAAAGATATAGAAATATAGTTCATGTAGTTTTGGAGTTGTGAAGGCCACTTAATTAATTCAGATCCCCACATCAAAACAGTTCATTTTGTCACAGCTCAGTTGTCATCACCTGCCACTGTAAGCTGAATTTTACTTAAATTCTATTATAGGCGAGGATTCAACTCCCAAAAAGTTACCTCAGTGATCTTACGGTCCACCTTTATAATCACTGGTGATCTAATCAATACAGTCAGTGGAACTGTGGAAAGGTTTTAGAGTTAGTTACATGGCTCACTTCAGTCAGCTAAACCTAAGTGATTAGTGCTGTTTGAGTTGCCATGGGTTTCTTCCCTCACCTTGAAATCACAGAATATCCTGAGTTGGAAGGGACTCACAAGGATCATCAAGTCCAAATCTTAGCCCTGCAGAGGACATCCACAGGAGTCACACCATGTGCCTGAGATGTTGTTCCAATTGCTGTTCCGACTGCTGTTCCAAAAAGACCCCCCCATAGATGCATACAGTTATCTTGAAATAATGACAGTTCTCATCTTTTGTTCCTAGCCAGAATAAACTGGGATCCGTCCGATCCTCAGATCATATCTGAAGGGCTGTATGCAATTGCAGTTGTGTTAAGTTTCTCCAGAATAGCCTACATCTTACCAGCTAATGAAAGCTTTGGACCGCTGCAGATATCACTTGGCAGAACCGTGAAAGACATCTTCAAGTTTATGGTGATATTTATCATGGTGTTTGTAGCTTTCATGATCGGCATGTTTAATCTCTATTCCTACTATCTGGGGGCGAAACAAAATGAAGCATTCACAACGTAAGTACAACTGATTAAAATGTAGCTTTTTTTCTTAACAATAAAGCAACAAAATACAAAATGTGCTTTGCAACGCTACTACATTTTTGGACATGGGGAACTGAGATCTCCTTAACAAAGCAAGGGAAAATATGCCTTCAAACAGACGGAGATAGATAGGAAAAAATACCTCAGAGGTTTGGACTTCTATATATGTATAAACTGATTAAGAGGAGATACATGTATTTAAGTGAACTAACTTGAAAAAAAATCAGTATGCCCACACCATGGTTTTACACTGAAATTGTGTAATAGTAAAAATTCAGCTGGAGGATTACGATCTGTGAGACTAATTTTTCTGAAAATTGATGAATTGCCCTCAGACATCCTGTCTTCTCACAGTTTCAGAATGTTTGTCATAATAATGGTGAAATAATTCATACAAAGTGAACTAATGGTGCAATTTAAATAATTTACAGGTTAATTATTTTTTATTTACATTAATTTACATTCAGCAGGCATGTAGATTAGTTAACAAGTAAATCATTGTGATATTCTTTCAAGGATGGGTATATAATTCCTAAACTCAATCAGATGGTTTTATTGTCAGTCCTAAGTTTTAGGAATCTTGTATTGTGCAACAGCCTGTACGCATGAAATTAGATAGTCTACTGTTATGCACTATGGTAGAATTCTACATTATGATAATGAAAAAATTTGTACACCATATAAAAATGGTAACTGGCAATTTATATAATAAGAATATACAGCTTTTCTTCAGTATTATATGCATGTGTTCAATTTCTCCTTTTAGTGTTGAAGAAAGTTTCAAAACTTTGTTCTGGGCTATATTTGGACTCTCAGAAGTTAAATCGGTTGTCATCAATTATAAACACAAATTTATTGAAAATATTGGTTATGTCCTTTATGGAGTCTATAATGTTACCATGGTCATCGTCTTACTGAACATGCTTATTGCAATGATCAACAGTTCATTCCAGGAAATTGAGGTAAAAACTGATTTTATGATGAAGTATCACCACATTTACTGTTACAAATAATTGTATAAACCTCTCGGAAAATATTCTTGTTGACATCTTGTTTAAGAAAAGTAACACATAGGCTTTTGGAATATATTAGGAGAAAATATTAATTCCACTGTACATTTTTGTTATAAAATACCTGGAAGTTACCTGTGCTTGCATTAGTAAGAATCAAACTGGAATAAGAAAGTTCTGCTGAACTCCGTTATGTTCCTGAAGAGGATGGCTACATGGTGTGCCTTTGTGAATCTTTCACTCATCTCATTTGTAATTATTAGAGAAATGTCCCTCTTGCTGCAAGGATGTTCACATTCCTATGCCTTGGCCTTGCAAGCAAGTCTCTAACATGTTGTATTCTTCTTTCATTAAATGACTGTTGCTCTAGACCTCTGCAGTGAACAAAACTTTACTTGACAAAGTAATCAGCAGGGCTACTGAAAATCAGCGTGAATTTTGCATGCCATGGAAAACAGAGGGCTAAATCATTATCATTGTTTTGAAAAAAAGGAAGCATATCTCCAGGAGCTAGGCCATCTCAGACCTTCCCAGACGCCCTTGCCACACAGCTGCATGCTCAGGTTTGACACTGCTCTGGTCCCCTGTTCTAGGCTCTGGTTTGGGGCCGTAGCATTGTCTGGCTTGAGCAAGAGCAGCACATGCTCTAGGGAGGTTCATATTCTTCTGACTCGGGAAGCCACAGAGCAAACCTATCAGGTTTAGAGCCTTAAAAAGCAGTCTCTTATCCAAAAATATGTTGACTGGATAAAAACAGCTTCTAAAAACAGGCACAGCAATAGCGATTAATGTCCTTGGACATGATGTCAGTCCTTTCTGCAGAAAATCCTCTTAAACTTTGCAGAGTGGAATAAAGTGATTGTTTTGACGATCCTAAATGTTAAGCATAAACCATGGTGATGGTAGCATATCTGGTTTAATCATATATTTAAGCAAGTGGAAGGAATTATCTAAGAATCATCTAATCTTTTTTAACTTCATGTTTAAAGTAATAGAGTAATAGTGTCTGCAGACTATTAGCAGGGTCTGTCGTTGTAATCATATATTGCAGACTATTAGCACTGACCCTGGAGTAAGCAATGTTTAAATTAAATCCATTCTGTTCTTCTGTAATTGCATTATTTTAAATGGATTAATAAGAACAATTCCATTCACTGAAATTTGGTTTTCATGGATCATAAGCAAGTTCTTGATGTGTTTGAGATTAACTTCAGCCATTACATTCAAAACACATACAAAGTTTAGCTAGAGCATCTTTAATAGTCAAAGTGGTATTAACAGTGTATTAACAGCTGTGTTTCCATTTTACAGGATGATGCTGATGTAGAATGGAAATTTGCAAGGGCTAAACTTTGGTTTTCTTACTTTGAAGAAGGGAGAACTCTTCCAGTACCCTTCAACTTAGTGCCAAGTCCAAAATCTTTGCTGTATCTCCTAATCAGAATCAAAAAATGTATTTCTAAACCATTTCTGTGCCAAAAGAAAAACTTTCAGGAAGATGCAGAGATGAACAAGGTAATTTTGTCATGTATATATTAACTTCTAATTTTAAAACATAAAAATAATTTTAACTTAATTTTTGTTGTTGCCCTGTTTTATTCATGAATTTCCCAATATACTTCATCCATACTAAAGTCAGTCACTAACGTGGGTACAAGAATATTCTAGAATACAGAGTTAAAACCCTTGCTAAAGTCAGGTCAGAAGACATCTCTAGCTCTCCCTTTATCTGCAAGTCAGAGAGATTTTACTTTTCATAAATTCACACCTACTTTTTCCAGTCGCTATCTGTCCTTTTACGTGCTCCAAGAGGATTTGTTATCCATTCCAATTTTTCGCCAGTGACTGAAGGGAGGTTAAGTGCCCATGTTTGCTCAGATCATAATTTTGACCTTTTTTGAAGATGGGTTTGACATTTGTCTTTCTTCAGCCTTTTGGGACCTCTCCCAATATCCATGTTTTTTCAGAGATGATTCCGTATTTGCAAGGGGTTCATCTGCTCTCTCAGCACCTGTGGATTCAGCCTTTTGGGTCCAAGGGACTTGCCTGGGTCAAGTTCTCTCAAGTAAGCCCAGTCCCCTTGAATCCCTTCACTGAGCACAGAGGCCTGAGAGACTGTTGCTGAAGCCTGAGGCAAAGAAGGCATTAATTCCCTCAATCTTACCGTCATCCACTGTCACTTAAATCCTCTTTCCCACTAAACAACAGGCCCACATTTCCTTGTTCTCCTTATTATTGTAGCAGTAGAAGTTCTTCTTATTGCCCTTCCAAATGTCAGTTTAAGACAAGCTTTGTCTTTCCTAACACTACGCTCACATGCCTGGACAGTTTCTAAATTCCCCTTGATAGCCTGTCTCTGCTTCCACTGAGAATGCAGCCTACTTTTATCATAAAGCATTTTTTTATCTGTTTTATTTACACAAGTGCAGTAAAAAGAGCTTGAGTCGATTCACTGGGCTTGCTTAAGGAGGTTGTAATCAGTGTATTTTTCCTGCACTGTCTTGGCATAAACCAAAGTAATTGCTTTAGGAGAATGTGGGATGTTAGGTGATATTGGAAATTTAAAGACTAGCACTATTCTAGCACTATTGTAACATGTTAGGGGAAAAGAGCCGTGCAAGACAGCTGATCAGATGTAGCAAGTGGAAGGGTGAGCATACAAAGAAAAAGAAGGTTAAAATTTGTCATGGTAGCAGAAACAAAATTGTCTTCTGTGGAAATTTAAATGTGGAAGAATCTTTGTTAAAATGTGTGGTAGTCTGAGCAGAGGCCTGTTCAAGGTTACGAGTTGTTGAGTCTGTAGTCAAGAGTCATTAGCCATTAGACTAGAGAACAGTAAAGAATTTATGTGTGTCTGTCAGTTCTCTGTCACCAGTGTGACAAGCATGTTTTCCAACACAGAGTTGAAGAGTAGAAGAGAAAAACTGGTTGCAATCCTAGATGGAAAAAATGGAGTTTTAGGAAAAATACTGTGCCTCTGACAAGCCTCTGCCTCTGGTTAAGCTTATAATAGTTTATGAAAACAAACACAGGTATTACAAACACTGTCACCAAAGTCAAGATTGTTGTTAACTTCAAATGGCTCATGTGTACTATTGGTAATTTTTCTAGTATTTCACAGATCTCACTTCATTTTACTTGGGAAATTTAATCCTAATGTATTTAAGACCTGACAGAGGTGATACTTCATTTGCTCAGGTTTTTAATGACTGACATTTACAAAACTTGATTTTAAAACCTCTGTGGGTGATAAAGTCATCACCGAAAAATCATGCAAATAAGGAGATGCATATAAACTTAAAATTGAGTGATGGTGAGAAACAACAAATGATTCTTTTCTAATTCACTTTTGACTTTGAAAATCACATAAGTAAGTTAAATGCTTGTTTTAGTGACTTTTTAGCATGAAATTTATGTTCTTTAAAACAGATACTATTAAAAATCTCACTTATACACCCTAAGGAAAGAAGCTGTATTTTTATCACTCCTTTTGAATCTAGCAATTCAGATTGCTAGAAGGGTGCAAAGTGTAATAATTACCAGTTCTAGATAAAACAGTAACAGGTGTATTGGTTTTTACGGCAGTCCCTCTGAAATAGAGCTGTAAGGATGTAAACATCGTTTATCAGATTTTTTCCTAGCCCTGAATTAAATTTTAGTCTTCAAATATTAATGCTTTACACTCACTGCAGATTTTAGTGTAACTAATCCTAAATGAAATGTGCTTACTCCCCAGCCAAAGCAGCTATAAAACTGCAAATCAAATTAAAAAAAAAAAAGCTTTTCTGTTGAAAAACATAAAGCATCTGAGTTACATTTATTCATTCACCAGCTTTTGCAGCAGGGTGACTGCTGTTGCCAGATGATTACATTTTTACTTACTTTTTGGACCACTGCATGCTGTGGAGATGACTTTATCTGAATCTGAGATACTGCCATCCTGTGCACTTCTAAAAGTAACTAAAATGATTTTGTGTTACTTTTTGACCCACTATTGATAATTTGTTGTTGTTGAGGCCAGTTTATGGCATCTTTTCTAAGGCATTCTCAGGCTTTTGGATTTTGTCTTGGGACTCATTCAGTGCTGAGTGTGTTGGTGCTGCTGCGACTGCTGAGCAAGGAGCTACTACAAATGCAGTGAGCTGTGCAAAGATAAGAAAAGATTTGACAAGACCAGACCCAAGACCCTAGACTTAATGGCTGTGTTTGTGCTAGTGAAATGTGAAGCGTAGCTTATCTGGGCATTGAGGCCAATTCGGGAATGGTTTGCCCCTATTTAAGTAGTTTTCCTTGCAAAGGGTTGCTGCAAGCTCTTGTCTTCAGACGATTCCTGTTGCCAAACCATGCCTAGGAAGGTAGAAAGTTGTTCTGAGGCAAGTCCTACCTGGGAGGAGAGTAAAAGTTTACTGATAGAAGACATTGCATTGCAGGGCCCAATAATGTTAACACACACTCGAGTTTACTGATTCAGATCCAGCCTGTGGGTCTTTCTGCTGTGCAGCCAGCATCTTCTCAGTGCAAAAGTGCCAGCAGCTTCAGGGTGAGCATGAAGACAGGAATTAGGATTGGAAGGGGGGAAATTCTGCTCCTAGAGCCAGCTCTGCCCTGATTATTGTTGGCAGAAAACAAAGCCAGATGCTGTCAGTGCTAAACAGCAAGTAATTTACATATCTGTGTTCAAAGTGTACCACACCAGAAGTTAATTTCTTGAGACATATCTGCATATAATACTGAAAGCTGTGAAGATGTTTTCTTTCAGGCTGTTGATTAAAACTTGTAGATTTCTTGTTTCAGGCTAGAATTGGAGTTTTAAACATAAAGTGAACAAGAAACTCAAACCAAAAAAGCGGAGAAATAAATGAAGAAAAAGGAGAGTTTTAAAGAAATGTACTTTGATTTTTATTCTAAATTTTAAAATTTCCTTCCAATTGAGAAAGTTTATTGTTTAAGAGTCACAGAAATTATTCATCCTCCTGAGCTAAAAAATGGTAGTTGCAGATGATGTATTTAAACCTTGTTCTTGAAACATGGCCCTTCAGAAAAAAAATAAGGGACAACTATTTATTGAAACTGCTTTAAACCTCCATTCAAATAAGAAAAATATGTCAACTTTTACTCTACTAGTGCAAAGCAATGTTTCTGAAATGTTCATGGGTGGACTTTGGTTATGGGAGCCCAAACTGAGTGATTTGCTCTGAACCCTCCCTTCTGGTCCAAGCATTTTTGCATTCCAAATCATCACCTGCTTCTGAAAATTGGGATTTAAGACATTAACAGAGTGGTAAACAAAACAGCTACAATAATTACATTGCTATTCTGATTGCATTCAATTTTAAGTAATACTAGAGAATAATAAAATGAGAAGAAAGTTTAAAGACAAAGGTGTTTTCTAAGAGGAATGATGCACGTGTGCTGCATAGAATCATAGAATCATAGAATCAGCCAGCTTGGAAGGGACCTCTGAGATCATAAAGTACTCTTGGAGAAGAGTTATTTTGGGGGTTTGTATAATTGTTTTATTTAATTTACATTATTTCCCCTCCGATCACTCTTGTTCAAAAAATGTTAACTTGAAAATATGAATTCTTGTTCAGTCATCAGTATGACAAGCTGAATGTACTCTAGTAGTAATTTTGGGGAAAGAAAAAAGCCATAGGCGTGAAAATTAAAGAGAATTTAAAATGTTATTTGACGTTATGATGAAATCTTGGCAATCTCTGCCACCAAGTGGTCATTCGGCAACACACAGTAGATATTCTGTCCTGTTAGTGTTGCACAGAAAGAGTTTTAACGAAGTTACACACTTATGATTTACCTGCCAATTTTAAGGTGCACTTTCTAGGTAAGTACATTATTCTGTCCAAAAAAAGTGCTGAAGGGTAAAAGTTAAGATAAATTTGTTATAATGTACCTGATTTTACAAATTTGCGGTGTCTCACTTAACTGATTTTGCCACAAAATACCAGTTTTGCTATTTCAAGTGAAAATCAAGTTGTAGTTAAGCATTTGATTAACTTTTTGAGTGAACCAGTGTAATATAAATTTGAAACTGGTAGCCAGCATGACAGATTACTTTTAAAATATATAATAAAATACATAGTAAATACAAAAAATTATAAAAAATAAATGAATCTGTAGATTATACATAAACTGGTAAATAACAGGATCATGAATGATATCACAGCTGCAAAGTCAGAGATCCAGGAGTGCTGGGACACCAGCCACACATCTGTAGCCCAAGCTCATGGCCTAGGGTAGCTTTATCCAAGGAAACTTCCCTCTGCTACAGCAAAGAAAGCATGCTTTTCCTCTTACTCTACTATATTATTTCCAAAAATGGTGCATGAGAAGTCCAGGGGATAAAATAGCAGGAAGATTGTTTTTCTCTTTTAACCTAGTAGCAAACGTGAGGCCCAAGACAGTATTAATAGTTCTAAATCCTGAAAGACATAGTGATTAAACAGTTGTGTAAACTCACTAGCCATTCCTTTTTATCATAAATCAGATACCTAGTTTAAGTATCAACGTTTAGATAAACTTATGTTTTCTAATATATATTCAAAACTTTTAAAGTAGCTTTATTCAAGCAAGAAAAAGAAACAATAATTTGCCTTTTTTATACATATTCTATTTAATTTCCATCCAAATGTAGATTAATATGTAAGAGACAAATATTAATTATTTTATATTTATACTATTATATATCTTCCATCATTATTTTTGCTTAGTCAAATAAACATAGTCTGAATAGAGAGATAGTGATTTTTACAAGAATGTGCATACAATTTGTGAATCTTTCCAAAGAAACAATCCAAGTTCATTGTAAACTTTATATTAATTGCAAATAAATGTGTTTTACCAAAAGGTATGAACTTTTCTTCAGGAAAAAATATCAAAATACAAACCTGATCTAGTGGAAGGTGTCCCTGCCCATGGCAGAGGGGCTGAACTACATGGTCTTTGAATATCTATTCCAAAACAAACCATTCGTTGATTCTATGAAATGCTAAACAAAATCTAAAAGTATTTAAATTATTCCCAGTGTACAACTGCATAAGCATCTAACCCTCCCTTGCTTTCCTCCATAATGAATTATATTCCAGCATATCCCACACAGTGCTTTACAGGCTTCAAAATGCTCCAGTTTGCTTATCTGTAGGTGCTCTATGTGTTAAGACACAACATAGAGAATTTCACTGGAAGTACAACAAAATCCCACAGGATCTGAGACACTGCAATGCCTGTCTGGTCCTTTAAAACCGTAAACATTTTATTGGACCATGTAAAATTTCAGACTTTCTCAGTCCCACTTATTCCTCATCAAGATCAATCATTATTTATATTTCACAATCTTTATATTTCTAGCACTACTTGTTGAACTGGCCCTGTTATTTATGTAAAGTAATAATATTTGTTTTGACAGTTGCTGTTCACTCTTACTGCAGCCCAGTCATTCAACTTGAGTCTCAGTTCACCATTTTGTGATTCTTTAGTCATTCTCAAAGATGTAAATCAATAATGAAGCCTACAAATTGCATCCTCCATGTTTTATCGGAGATTTATGCCCTTTCAGCACGTGTAGTAAAGAAGATGCAACTCAAAAATGTCAGCTGATAATCTTGTTGTCCCTGGCATGAACTGCATAAGCAATTACATTCAGACAGTGAGGGGAGAAGCAAACTCCTTGTGTATTTTGTGGTAGTGGAGGTCACATTAATTACCGGCAAATGTTATGAAAAAAAAAGGAAAGGGATAATGCTGCCACCCCTCTTTCCTTGGCTTCTCACACACCTGCCCTGATCTTCCCTCATCGGTTGCCTACAAGGCTGTGCCACACCAGTACTACCTTCCTCCTGATGTGGATTCCCCCTCCTGTGCATCAGAGGAGCAGGAGAAAGCCCAGAGTGACGTGACCACTTTATTATGGTCCCTTGGACATGTTAGGAGCAGGTGAGAGGCAGAGTAAATAGAGAAAACCTCCCAGTTCTCACTTTACTACAGCACAGTCTGAAAGTGTTTTTTTCACTCTTGTAATGAAATTCTGTACATGTATGAGGACTTTACCACAATAAATTGACATTTCCCAGTTGAACTTAACAGTTAGTGTTCTGTCACATGATGTATGTATGAACGATATATACACAATATATCTGTATTTTTCTTTTATTTATTTTGAATTATAAATAATCTTTCCGTTTCAGCTTGGTCAAAGGAAGCAATCAAGTATAAGAAGCTCAGATGAAATTCACTTAAACAGTTTAAACAATCCTCCAAGACAATACCAGGTAAAAACCAGTTTATTTTTGAACAAAATCAAGAAGTAGTAGAACTGGCTGAGTGATGTCTTGAGGACAGTTTTGAATTTATGCTAAACAGCATGAGTCAGGAATAAATTCACAGGCCTTGTATATATCCGAAATAAATGTAATGATTTAGGTATTTGCAGTACAATCTAGGTGTGTTTTTCTCTCCTCTTTGTTTCTTAAATGCTACCCTTATAGTGTAATATTTTAAAGCGCTTGAGAAATATTTTTAATTTTAGAGACAGGATGAGTCTTCAACTGTACAATGGGAATTGAGAAAACCAAAAAAACCCTCAACAACTTCCCATTCCATCTGCTGAAGCAGCTCAGATTATTGTTCCACACCTCTGTATACGAATACTACAAGCACTGCAAATATCTGTCAGCCTTTATGCTGTCAATACAGTCTGTTTTTTCTTTGCCTCCTAAACAACTGCAGTGAGCCTTTGCGCAGTTAAGTATAAAGAGACCCAGCACAGTCCACCAAAGGGCCAGCTATTCTGATCCAGAGACTGCTACTTTCCTTCCTGAAATACTATACAGCAGGTGGAAAGGAAGAAACAAGAGCTGCCTGGTAAATAGAACACGACAATCTGAATGAAAAGGGTATAGAAAACAAGTATACTTTATTGACGATAAGACAGAAAAAAAGCTCTTCTCCCTGGGCAGGCTAGGTCTGCTCCGTTCTTATGTTATATAGTGTCTGCACAAGTCTGTTCCAAACACTGCCTCACTTTTTCACAGCCAATTTCATTAGGATGCAATGATAGATATTAAGATTAAAATTTTACCCCAGAAACATGAGGATGTGTGGCTTTGTATTTGAAACGTTCTTGGATTACTAGAATAAACAGTACAGCTGCTGACCCTGCAAGTGATGGTCTGGAACCACTAATCTGGGATGACTCACCACACAACCAGCTCTGGCTGGGTTTTTTACTGTGCAGACAAAAGCAGATACATAAATCTGTGTACATTTTATATCTTATGGTGAAAAACAAAAAGTATTTTGTTGTGATGGACTACACCATATGAAAATACAGAAAGACAGAAATACAGCTCCTAAAAGGCGTTTGGATACCTCGTTCTTTTTCTAGTCATTTGAACTAATGGGAGAATCAGGGGCAGAATTCTTTTTTCCTGGAAGGGTAAAATTTACAATAAATTTGCTGGCCTAGCTTCCCCTTATTATTAGGGGAGAAGTTAGTCATTCTCATGGTGTGATCTATTCGATCAGTTTTAGTTGTCTGAGATAAACTGTGCTCTCAGGTTTGCTCTCTTTATCCATAGAAGGAATTAAAGGTGGCAGATATGTGTATTTGCATGAGAAAGTACTTGGTTAGATGAGTCCCAGCTGAGACACTTAAATGACTTAGAATTGTGGGTCCCATTTTTCTCTAAGCCCAACATTGGGAAAACATAACTTATTAAATATAATATCAAAATAGTTTAAAATAAACTGATGACAAAAGGATTTAGCAATTAGCACTGCTAAACAGGGTCATTGTCACCTTGTGGTAGCAGTAAAGGTCAGATAGTGTCACCTATGTGGAGATCAAAGCTACAACTCTATTGATCATTCTTATAGACTCCAGTTAAGTAAGTTAAGCTTTGTGAATTCTGACATTTGTAAAATGTGTTTAGTTTTCTATTTTTCAACTACATATATGTGCAGAATCATAAAGTTTAAATATCTACTATAGATGAAAGCAGAGATTTTTACATTCTATTTCTTTAACCTGTTGAGTCCTACACTGAAATGTCTGAATGCAATAGAAGGTAACAGAGCTGTTGTAATTAAACACCAGCTGTCAACTAAGTACTGCACAGTTGCTCACTCACTCTCTCCATATCACCCCCGGAACCCCGTGGGATGAGAAGGAGAATTGTAAAAGGTAAAACTTGAGGGTCGAGATAAGAAAACTTTATTAATTTAAATAAAGTAAAATATAATAATAATAATAGTAGTAGTAGTAGTAGTAGTAGTAGTAGTAGTAGTAGTAGTAGTAGTAGTAGTAGTAGTAGTGAAAAGAAGAGACAGAGAGAGAGAGAGCACAGTGATTGGCCATTTAAGGCCAACTCTCCCCAGTTTGTATACTGAGCATAACATTCTGTGGTATGGAATATCCCTTTGGTCTGTTTGAGTCAGCTATCCTGGTCATGCTCCCTTCCTGCTCCTTGTGCACCTCCTTACTGGCAGAGCATGAGACACTTAAAAGTCCTTGACTTAGGGTAAGCACTGTTCAGCAACAACTAAAACACCAGCGAGTTATCAACATTATTCTCATAATAAAACCAAAAGTCACACTGTACCAGCTAGTAAGAAGAAAATGAACTCTGTCCCAGCTGAAAGCAGGACAAGAGCTCATATTTTGAAATGTCATAAAAATACTAGTCCAACAAAGAAAACTTTTTTCTTTCTTTCTTCTCTTTAGAAAATAATGAAACGTCTCATTAAAAGATATGTATTGAAAGCTCAGATAGATAAGGAAAGTGATGAAGTTAATGAAGGTGAGTATGCTGATGAATTGTATGTTTAATCAAAGAATCAAGACAAACTAAAGTGGTTACATATGCCACTTGAAAAAAAATGTTTCCAAAATACTTAATTCACTTGACATGTTTACAAGTGCTAGATATAAAATTACCATGAAATTGAAGTTAAAGAAGAGATGGGATTCCTATCTCTTGTCTCCCATCAGAAAACATCAGTGATCTGACAAGTTGTCAAGTGTTGCTACTTCTAGTAATAATAGAAACATAGGATCATTTGGATTGGAAGGGACCTTAAAGATCATCTAGTTCCTTAAGGATCATCTGCTTCCAATCCCCTTACCATGGGCAGGGACACCTTCCAGTAGACCAGGTCGCTTAAAACCCCATCCAACCTGACCTTGATCACTTACAGGGATGGGACATCTGCAACTTCTCTGGGCAACCTGTTCCAGTGCCTCATCACCCTCACAGGAAAGAATTCCTTCATAATATCCAATCTAAACCTACCCTCTTTCAGTTGGAAACCATTCCCTCTCATGCTGTCATTGCATGCCCTTGTAAAATATCCCTCTCCAGCTTTCTTGTAGACTCTCTTTGGACTTGGGAAGGCTGCTGTGATGCTCAAGGCATTTCCCATAGTGAGACTGCATTTAATGCAGCAGTTGATTTGAGGCATTCCCATATGAATTTTCATTTGTGTTGGTATGTGTTTTTATTGTGAATTCATATATGGGGATGCATATGCTTCAGCTTTTTTTGTGTGTGATTTATTAGCTGGAAACATTTAGTAAATGCACTTCACAGGGATGTTCTTGTCTGTTTGCACCCCTCTGATGCTAGAAAGATACTTAGTTCAGCAGGAAAAGGAGAGGACTGCTCTCTTTTGGACAATGAGAAGCTTTGTTGCTGGCCAAGACTACTCAGGCAACACCAATCTGCATGATCTGCAGAAAAGGACCTGGGGGTGTTGGTCAACAGGGGCTGAACATGAGCCAGTAGTGTGCCCAGGTGGCCAAGAAGGCCAATGGCATCCTGGCCTGTATCAGCAATAGTGTGGCCAGCAGGACCAGGGCAGTGATTGTCCCCCTGCACTCAGCACTGGTGAGGCTGCGCCTTGAATCCTGTGTTCAGTTTTGGGCCTCCCACTACAAGGAAGACATTGAGGTGCTGGAACATGGAACATGTCCAAAAAAGGGCAATGGAGCTGGTGAAGGGTCTGGAGCACAAATCTAATGGGGAATGGCTGAGGGAACTGAGGATTTTAATCTGGAGAAAAGGAGGGTCATAGGTAGACCTTATCACCCACTATAACTACCTGAAAGGAGGACGTAGCGAGGTGGTGGTTGGACTCTTTTCCAAAGTAAGAAGTTATAGGACAAGAGCAAATAGTGTCAGGGAGAGATTTAGATTGGACATTAGGAAAAATGTCTTTACAGATAGGGTTGTGAAGTATTCAAACAGGCTGTCCAGGAAAGTGGTTGAGTCACCGTCCCTGGAATTATTTGAAAGACATGTAGACATGGTGATTAGGGGCAAGGTTTAGGGGTGGACTTGGCAGTGCTTGGCTAATGATTGGACTCGGTGATCTTAGAGGTCTTTTCCAACCTACATGATTCTGTGATTCTGTGATTCAGCAGAACAGCAGCTTCCATATAAGAGATCATATGATCTCTGTTGTGAACTGATGTGGCCTCTCACACTTTTACCTTCAGATTTGTTTGATTCCTGAACTGCATCTTCATATTCCTGTCTGTAAGCCACCATTCACCAACAGGCAACAGAGCATCTGCTTTTTCTGTTTCAACAAAGAAATACAGAAAAAACCTGTGATAATTGTGAGATATTTGGATATGGTGTTTTTTCTTTTGTTTCTTAATGGTATGATCTTCTAACATCTGTTACAGGTGAACTGAAGGAAATTAAACAGGACATCTCAAGTCTCCGGTATGAACTCCTTGAGGAAAAATCTCAAAATTCTGAAGATCTGGCAGAACTTATAAGGAAACTTGGGGAAAAACTGTCAATTGACTCTAAGGAAGAAGAAAGCAAGAGATAACCAAAATGTTTAAGAGATGCAACAGAATGTTAACAATTCACTTAAAGCCATATTTCTGTTTTTCTCAAGTCTAGCTCACGTTTATACAGAAGATTCAGAAATTAAATCATTCCAATTCTTCATTGAAAAAACACAGTGACAAATCCTGTGGGTCTACAATAGGGAGGGGATGCCACTTCTGTAAAGATATTTATTCTTTACTTGCTGAAAAAGAGTTAATTTGATATAATTTAAATACTCAATTTACCTCTTTTAGAATTCCAGTGGAATCTTGATATCTTGATAAGGCCAGTCATGAAAGACTAAAAGCATAGATCTAAAATTTTCCTACATTACTGTTTCTGTTTATTTTTTGCAAATTTCCTTTTGTAAAGATTCTTACATATATTTTGGTGAAGCAAAAGAGAAAAATTCCACACTTTTACATATATATATATATATATATATATATATATAAAGCTATTTAATTTTTCCAGCATTCCCAGGTGTGGGGGGGGGAGAGGTTGGGTTCTTAAAAATAATTTAGGAATGTTTCCATGCAGAGGTAAATTATCAAGATACGCATAGCACTGTATTATACTTCTCCCATCTTATCCCTGTCGCTGCTGGACTGGACTATCCTGAAAGATCCCTAGGTTCCAATGGGAGTCAGTGCATTTATAAATAGGTATTTTTCACCAAGTTTATTGAAAAGCTATTGCTGAGACCAGAAGAAATTTTTTTTTAATCCATAATATTTAATCATTAATGTTCTAATCTCTTACAGAATTCCCAGGCTCTTCAGCTTTTATGTCTTGAGCTGAACTTCCCAAACTGCAGGGTGGGGGGTTGAATGTAACAATTTTATTTAAGGTAGAAGATACTAAAATGTTAGGTGAAACCCCTCTCTGAATTCTGGCGGTAGCATGCATGAGGGACCATGTTTCCCCATAGTTAAACCTGTTTAAATCATAACATTTTCTTCGGATCTCTCCATAACAAACAAAAGCATCTTGTTTCAAAAGTTCATGAAATCTCATCTTCTTTGCATCCCTCGTCCTTTTTTCCACTGGAGAAAGCTCAGTTCTTGTGCCATGTTCTTTAGGGCTCCAAAGAATAATCTCCATGCCATCAGCAGAGGCCTTTAGTGCTTTCATCCTGCCGACTGCAATACTTCTATGTCTCTTTCTGTTAAACTGGAGATGAGGTGTCTGTCTCTGGCTGTTTGTTGTGTCACTAATATGTCCATGCAGGATAGTCAGCTAGTTTCTGTCTCTCCAGGTAGATTCAGCATAAATTCCAGATAATCTTTTCCTCAGTTAATACAGTAATTTGTATTTCCCACTGATTCTGTGACTGTTATAAACATATATTACATTGGGCATCTCTCTTCTCTTTAAGCTTGGTTGTGATTAGTGAAAGGGTTGTGAAAAATTGTAACAGGGACATCAAGGTGTAAGAATGCACCTGTAAAAGACTTGTATGTTGAAGAAACAAGGATGGAAATATCAGTAATTGCTTTAAAGTTAGCTTTGTGAAATTTATTTATTACGGAATGTATCAGAATGTTTCTGCCTCTCCCTTTTAGGCTGATGTTATTTTTTAATGGGTTTAGATTAGTTTCCATCTGAATTTACTGATAGTCTTTTTTAAAAAAATTTCTGGTGGAATCACTGTGCATTTTCAGGGAAAAAAAACAACACGTGTATTAGAATGGGTTTTGAAATCATATGGAGACAGGTGGAGGCAAGGGTCTGAAGTCAACCTGTCCTGAGGTTGTTTGTCACGGTGTGGGGGAACTGCTTGGCACGTTAGTTTAGCCACCACTGGAGCATATGGGACAATCTGTGTCCTTGGGCTCCAGGCGTAATGAACTCAGGGTTTATAAACTCCCAAGGCTTCTTCCTCTGAGGGAGAAGAAAGAAAGTGAGGTTTTCAAAGATAGTAGAGCATGGGCATTTGGTGTGACCTCAGACTGGAAGGCAATATGACCATAACTTCACTGCCTTTTGGCTCCTGGACGGTTCCTGGCCATCTCCCTCAGGCAGGACTGGCCACTGATTTTGAGTTCCCACTTGAGTATTTCAGGCCTGGTTTTCTGAAGCAGTGAGCAGTTAGTTCAGGACCATTGAATGACTGTTAGAGGCCATGCTGCTCAAAGCATATCTTCCACCTGTGACAAGCTCCTTGGAAAATCTGTTGGTCAGAATTTGAGGTAACAGGGACAGTCAACATTTGCTTTTGGTAATCAGAAGTCTTTAGTTTTTGGTCATTGTAATGTGCAGTTTGGACCTGCTCTAGTGCTAGGCGATGGTAAACCTTCACTCTCCATAAACTCACTGAAAAGAAGTACATGAACACAGTTTAAGATCCAGGCACTTCTAAAGATTTTTATTACAGAGATAAAATGTACACTGTGAATTTGTTTAAGCCCAAAATTTGGCTTACCTTAAAACAATCAGATCATAATGTATATATTGTATTTCATTAAGAAAACACATATGGATTTTTTATTTCAATGAAGATATTTTATATATAGTTATTACTCATGGAACAATTTGTTAAATATATTTGAAGAGGTCTATTACCAAATGTAGTGTGACAAGCAATGTAGTATTCAAAATGAGCACAATACCAAATATATTATTCTGTTTTAAAAAAATTAAATGTATCAGACTCAAAATATCTTTGTGATGCATTGTATGAATATGTTGGTATTTCACTGGGAACCATTGGCTGCTCTTGCTTGGAAGACTAGTGTGATAAAACACTTTCAGTTGCAGCAACACTAATACAAAAAAAAGTTTCAAAGAAGGTACAAGGGTCTTTTCATACTTGATTAGATTCAAGACCAAGTATTTTGTCTGCTGTGACTAACTGTGACTCATGCCAGATGTTTCAGAACATTGCAGTAGGTAACAGATAATTTTCATCTTATATAGTTCTTCTTTTGGTTTCTAATAAAAAAGATTGATATAACTTTGATGAGGAAGTATTTCCAGATTTATTCGTGAATTATTAAGATAACAAGACAGTCTTGCTACCTACTTATTGTTTCTTGAATTTTTTTGAGCTCAGCAATTCAGTTTCTGTAGCAGCAGCTTCCACATCTAAACCAGACCTGCTATGAAGAAGTATTGCCTTTATATATTTTTTCCCCGGAGTATTTCTTAAGCTTGAATTATGAGATACAGTGAGTAGAATCTGTTATCTCTTAGACATTCTCCTTTCTGTTCCTCCAAATATATTTCACTAAAAGATATAAAAGGGCTTAAGAAGTTCTGAAGAGAAGAGAATACAGTAAGAAAATCCACAAATAAGCAAATCTTTGTTCAATATTTTCTCACACTTTTCTGGATGAAACAGAGTAATGTCTAAATATTGGGAAAAAGCTTTATACATTCTGGAGAACCATGAATTTTATTAGAGAGCAATACTGCAATGTAAGCTTAAGGTACTCAAGCTTTATGGTGAGGTCATGAATAAGAGCTGCAGGATTTCATGTGAAAATTCAGATATGACAGGTAAAAATCTGCTGTATTTCACCCTATCTTAGAGCACTTACAGGCCAAGCCAGTGAATCCTACTGGTTTTAGAAGTGGGATCTACAGGTTCATCTGATTTTAGATACCAACCATGAAGACTTCTGCCTCTGAACTTGTCTAGAATTTCTTTGTATTCAGTGGATAGAAGTGGTCAAAGGCATGATTTTTTGTCATCTTAAGGTAGACAAGTATCCCAGGTGAGTCACATTGTAGAAGTGATCATTTTTCTCCTGTTACTATGAAGAAGCCACTGTGACTGTTTATATTGTAGCAATGTTTATATTGAAGTGTGAGAAGTCCCAGCTTGACAGAAATGAGCACTGCAGCACACTGCAGGGCCATGAACAAATGCTCATCTGTTTGTAAGTGCTTGAACTGATGAAGACACTCATTGAGAGGGGCAGGATCTAACTTGCCTTCAGAAGAATGTAGCTCATTCCCCAGAGATGGTGGGTGAGTAGGGTCTTCTTTATTCTGCAGGAATATTTCATTGTTTCCTTCATTAGTGTTACTGTGTGTATGCATAAATGAAAATACCCATTAACCAAATCTGTCACAAAAGTGAGAAAAACTCTGTTAACGGTACACATGGCAACTAAATTCTTGTTGATAAACTAGGAATTTTATGACAGAAGTTTGTATTCATGTTTTAGTACATTGGGGTGAGCATATATTTTCAATAACATGTCTTCAAGATTTACAATATACAGCTTGTTCTTGGCAGTACTTCAGCTATAGCAGCTGTATCAAGTAATTTACTAAGAACATGTTCTTATGACTGCCTTGTCCCAAGATGCAATTTAGTCCAACAAAATCTTGCATTTGCTTCTTAGAGATTTCTCTCAAGCTTGAAATTAGTAGCTGAACATTGCAATTAATATGTTGTAAACCACATAATGTGGAACTGTACTCACTTGCAGAACAGTAGAACTTGTCCTTATAGTGCAAATTGCTAATTTTTCATGTAAATATTTAATGCTTTGTAAAATCTGTTACAAAATGCCTTGTGTGAATAATATTTCTAAGACTTATGTTCTTAGTTAAATTTTAATTTGGCCTGTGGAAAATAGAACTCACAAAGTTTGTGTTTGGAAAGCTACTTGTACTTCAGGAGCTTATACTGAAAGAGAAGCTAAGCAAGACTGAGAAGTACATTAAACTCCATGCGCTTAGAAGTCCAGGGAATCCCATGCACTGTTCTTCCCTGGTGTATATTACTTTGAGTACCTCAAAACATTTCTTTTTTTTCCTCTTTTTTTCATTGTTGCAAAAACCAAGTTTCCTGTTTCTCTTTTTGTTCTTGTCACCATCTGTAATATGACAGTGCAGTAGGGATCACAAAGTACAAACTTTTAGTGGTTTCTCTGTCCAAGCAACTGCATTTTAGTGGGATTTGGTTTTAATTTTTTCAGTATTCTGTGACTCAGCTCCTTCACACTTATTCTTTACTCAATTGATGGACCTCCAATCACAGCATTTTAAGAAGATCGGATCATATTGTATGCAAAGTGCATTAGATAAGTAATTATCAAAATTAATAGCAATATTTTTATGCATTTTTATACATGAACACTTTTATACCTCTTCGATATTTCATTGTGCTCTATAAACAACGAGTATACTCTAATAGGTTTGCACAGTCTGTCAAAAAGGACATAAATAAAATGACAACTGGTCTAAAACTTACTCACTCTCAAATACAAATAAATTTAATTTCCCATGACCTTCATCAAACCAGATCAACTCTTTGTTTCTCAGTTTCTTCCTTTATGCTAGGGGAGAATGATACTAACTTGTGTCAACATGCTCAAATAAGTAGTTTGAGGAATTTATGAAAGAGAAAACTTCAGTTCTTTCTCAAAGGGAGTATTTCCTTGTTTCCACAGAAGATTTTGCACAACTTTGCCAAAACTCTGATGGTTTAATCAACTTCAGTAGAAAAAAACCCACAGGATTTCATGAGTTTAATGTCTTCACAGAAAAAGGCACTGCTATGGGATTGTTCCTTAGAACTGCAGTTCTAAAAGTTCCAGTTAAGACAATCTGTCCTGTCAGTAGCCAAATTATTTAGTCTCCATCTTCTCATGGTAAATTGAGGATCTGCAGATGGGTTATAACCTACTCACTTTTGAATGGAGAAATATCACTGACAAAGTAAGTTGTTTAAAAAAAATGAACATGAGCAAGTCTTTCTGGTGAACAGAAAATAAGGTACAATATCAGGTTGCTATCAAATCATGTTGGTAGTAAAAGATTCTAGACTACTTTATATGGCTTGTGCTAGAGCACATATGGTCTCTCCTAACATGTAATTCTTCTTTTCAAAAGAAAATATTTCTCCTAGAAGTGACCTTGGCTTGAATTTGTCAGCATCATTTAAGAATTCTGTGAGTTTCTTCCCTCTGAAGTGGACCTTGGTCTATATTTGCACTTTATTTGAGTAAACGAAACTGCCTGATACAGCAGTATTAGTGGCTACATTCCTTCTGCAGAGGCTTCTCTCTGACCCTACAGGAGGCCACTGATCATAGTACTATCAAGAGTGTTAAAGACAAGCCCTGGCTGGACCAAGAAATATTTCTCAGTATCAGACTGGGAAGAAATAAAAAGAAAATCATTACCAAAGAGCCTATGGTTCTTTTAATGTTGCAAGTTAGCCTGTATCCAACTGTCTGGAAATTTTGTCTCTTCTAGTTTAGATATCCACAGCACACATAACACAGCAAGCTATCTAGGCTCCCATTCTAGTCTCTGAAAACATAGAGAAAATTCTAGGGCACAGTTTTAGATATCCGTAACATATCAGCAAATCTTGCTTTCAAAATACTTCTTTCCCTCCACTGCTCACATAATTCCCATCCACTGCCACAAACTCCTAGTTGTGAATGTTTGTGTGAACACAAGAGCGCAGGTCACCAGCACCTTCTGCTTCAGGGCCTTTGCTCAACACAGGCTTTTATTGCCTGAATGTTGTTTCAGAAGTAAATATTTACTTTGAGTGGAAGTGCAGCCTTGACCCAATCTATTGTAGTTCAAAACCTCAAGAAGATGGGAAATCCCTTGCTGGGTGACCAACAAGGTTCACATGAAGTATTGAGCCAACAAGAACTGCTGGCAGTTGCATGTAAAACTATGATGAGTGCTTTTTGCAGATGTTCGCAGCTTCAAATGGTGTACTTTAATAAGACTCAGATTTTAGATAATTTGTGAATGTTACAAATTATTTCCCATTACACTTGTCTTTGGACTATAATTTCCAGCAGTTTCAGTTGATCTAGTAGCTGATCACTCAACATCAAATTATTCAATTGTTGCATTAGGCAAGCACCAAGACGTTTTTATTTCATGCAGGTAAATTTTCTCATCACCAGCTAAAACTAAATATGAAGGAGACTGTGTTGGGGATAGGATGTTTATTGATGATCCCAATGAGGTATCCTCACCTCCCTGCTCCACCATCATCTCATAGGAAGACAGCATGTCATGTCCTCAGGGGTTTTCTTAGGAGCTTGATAGGAGAGAATACAGATATAATTAAAAAGATTGAACAATGTTTTTAAAAGATGATCCTCTTGTCAGGCTTCCTTGAAATTACTTCAAATGCATGAATTTCTTTTGGTTTATTTTATAGAGAGAAGAATACCCAAGCTGCAGAACTGCAGTCGGTGTACTGCAGTAGCTCTGGAACAAATAATTCCAGTTCTTCTCTTCATTAAAAAGAAAAAAAAAAGACTTGAAAAATTTGGAAGCAGTCTTTGCCACTGCAAAATTGACGTATACATGCCTCTCCAGTAAACTATTTCTGTTTTACTTACCCCTTCGTTTCATCTATCACTTCTTTTGAAAAGTAAATTGTTAAGGTTACCCATTTATTTTTAGGTTTATTGGTTTACATACTTGGTTTAGGCAGGAATTCAACTTTAACTAAAACAATTGTATTTCAAGTCATCATTTTCAATGTCTGTAAGTTTTATGGTGTTGTTGAAGCATAGTCAACAACTGCTAACCAAGAGTTTGTCATCCTGGGCTCCTTCCATGCACAATGAATACCATCAGTTGATGCAATGATAAGTAAAGCCCTCTGTGTACCTGCAGATTACAGGATGTATGCCAGAAAATGAAAGATGGTGGTAGATATCCATCTTATTTAACAGATTACAGTAAAGATAGCCTGGGATTTCTGGCAGGTAAATGATGTTTGGATTCACAGACTACATTGTAGAAGAGCTGCTACTGCAGACTTTGCAGACCCTAGGTGAAATTAATCCATTCCAGTGACTTAGAGTGAATTTTTCTTCGTCTACACCCAGACAATTTTAATTAACTTTATAATAGGACTGAAAAATATCTATATGCACACTGTTCTGTGTGATACAAACCTGTAGATGTTTGTCTAAAGTAAATTCAGTCTAATAGGCAAGGTGAAAACAACATGGAGAAATTAGTTTTCAAATACAACCTCAGGTGTTTCTCAGTTCAGATGAATTGATACGTAAGAGGGAACTAGAGGGAACTGTTACAATGGGGGTTGATTTACAGTGAAGTCCCTGCAGGACTGTGGGTAAGCCCCCAGAGCCGGCAAGAACCACCCTGGAATCTCTAGTGACAAAGTTCAGTAACAGTTCTAAATTTCTACTGCCAAAAATTGCAAAACAAAGCCTTAGAATATTTCCAATATAACCGAAGTATTAGTGACTGCCTGAAAGACAGCTTCTAGCAACTCCTGAGGTTTATGGTCCACCTGACATCTTAGGATGATAAAAAAGCCCCAAAACCATGCAATAGTGGGTGTCCATCTGTAGGCAATGGAAAAAGAAACCGTTGACAACTCATCATCAACTTGGATGAGTTGCAACAACACTTTTTCTTGTAGTGCTGTACTACTGTTATATAAATACAGTTACTGGATCAAAGAGAAAAGATATGATGCAGCCCAGAAGCATATCACATTTTCTCCAGTTTACGAGAATTACATTCCCTCTTGCTACGTTAACACTGTCCACATGAGTCCCATTAAACTCTACTTTCTTCTCAGTTCACCCCTGTAATTGTCTTAACTGGGTATGTAAATACAAGATGTATCATTCTCTTTTCAATAAAGCAAGTATTTTAACAATTTTATTTCTCAACTGCATTTCCACATTCCTTCTACTCTTTTCCAAATAACAGTGAGCTTGAGAACAACAATATCCCACATCATTGCCTTGGCCCTGCCACCATAAACGCATTATACCATGGCCAGAGGTTTGAATTAACAGGTACAGTTAGGAAATAGATATATTGATTCAGAAATGACTATGATATAAACAACTTATCCTTATGCAGTACATTTATCAAGGTCATAGCTAATTGAATTTAGTGTATCAGGTTTCCAGAAATCTTGCTACAAAAAGGGGAGGAAGCACAAAAAACCCCCCCACTTTTTTGAGCAAACTAAATTCTGAAAGTCAGAACCACTGTCCTCATTCTTATTTCTTGTTTAAAGTATAAAAGGATTTGAGTATTTCAAAAAGGCCCTTAAAAGCCCAGTTTCTGCTGGGAGAAGTTATCTTTAGTGCTACAAGTGGCTGTATTCATGGCTAGGCTTCACGAACGAAGATTTAGGAGGCTCTATCCACGTTCGTTACAAGCACGCTGGTGGCTGTAAACAACTGCAATATAGATAAATCCCCTTCAGCAGGATGCATCCCTATAGAATTAAAGTCTTATAGCCCTGTTCATATTTATGTGCACCCTCAGGCTGTAACATGGATGCCCTGTCTGGACATCGCTGTAAATAAAATACCTCAGCCCCTGATGGCTTTCTCCATCACTGCAGTCATCAGCTCCGTTTTCCTGGGAGTGTGCATGTAACCTGCCTGCCAAGCATGAACACCAACCTTGATGCAAGCCTAAAACCTGCCACCCATTGAGATTGTTTGGATGAAAGTGTTTGTTAAGGAAAAGCCAGTCACAACGGCTGAGCCCACACATACCTCCAAAGTTCAAGATTATTCCTAGCTAGAGTATGTATGGACCTGACACAGGAATATGATGTTCGCCTGGCCTGAGGTCATTTTTATGATGCCCACAGTGCCATCCCATCTTTTGACTCCATATGACTCTCTTGGACAAATAGATTCATCTATAATCCTGTAAATCAGATAAAATCAGGCCTTATCAGTCATGCAGGTGAAAGAATTGCAGCCATCTAAGGGCAGCAGTGATGCACAGAACATATCAGTGCACATGCTTTGGGTTACATGGGCCTATGGGAAAATGGTGTGACTGGAGCTAGTGCCTCTGTGAGGTCTCTAAGGCACAAGAAGACTGACTGACCAAACCACAGGAAATCACAAGCACAGACACCACTTTCAATGAATGTGCTATACACAATCTGTGTTGAACTGATTATATTAATTTGCAGTATATTTTTCCGTGTACGACTTCTTAAATAAAAAGCACAGTATGGCTCTTTTGGAGCTGCATAGTTAAAAAGCACACCTATTATTTGAGGTTCAGGCAAACTGAAGTACAAATTAAACCAAAAGTCTGTCTGAATTTGTATCGATATGGTAAGGTTTTAAGGACAAAAGTGAGATAAAGTTCAGTGAATCCAAGACCTGCAATATTCAAGACCCTTGCAAGAGCACGATCCACCACACTGGGGCAGTCATGCCCTGGGTTTGCTTAAAAAGCAAGTGATGGACTGGCTGTGCACAGCCCTGCCAAACCTGCTATCTCATCTCAATGAGCAGTGCTGGCAAAACACGTTCACACTGACACAAACACACATGCTTTGTTTTATACCTATACACGTATGTACATGTAAATGTACACACATTACATACATAGGTGTATGTTTGTATATACTACATATATGTATGTATTATACGTACACACAAGCATACATGCATTATACATATGTACATATTATTAGATGTACAGACACCAAACTTATTTGAGTTTTACGGTGCGCTGAGCATTCCCATACAGTGTTTCCTATAAAGCAGACTATCAAGTGAAACTATGACTGCAGTAAACCCACTCAAAGGCTGTGGAAATAATTTCAGACTTACATCTCAATCACATGATAAGAATAAGGGGCAATGGACACAAGGTGCAAGAGAGTAAATCCGGGTTAGATATTAGGAAAAGTATTTTTCCACTGGACATGTTCAAACACTAGCACAGGCTGCTCATAAAGGCTATGTAGTCCTAATCTTTTCAGATTTTAAAAAATTGACTGAACAAAACCTTGAGCCACCTTAATAGAGTTTGGATCTACCTTGACCAGGAGGCCAGTCCAGAAGAACTATTGAGCTTTCTTCAAAACTATTCTATAAGTCTCTGATTATTATGGATATCTTTAAATACATTTACAAGCCCCAGAAACTGAAAGTGCTACATGTATTTAACCAAAGCAACTCTCTGGGATCCTGGGCTGGCCTTGTTTGTAAAACCTCTGCTTTGTGTTCCAGTAATTGAATGGATGCAAGAAATCTGAGATTTCATAATTTGATTTTTCCCTTGGTGAGTTTGGGAAATTTATCAATTTTTATGCATGTCTTCTTTGTCTGTGAATAATCACTTCCGTCTCATCTAAACAGAGCAGATTTACAGTATTTGTTTATTTTATTTCCCCAGCCAAGGAAAATAACCAAGGAACAAGCAGCCAAGCAAAATCTCCAAACAGACAAACCAATATAGGCAAACAAACAGGGGCCCATCCCTATTTGGGAAGGCTGGAGACTGCAGAAAGTAACATCTGTATGTACCATAAAAATTATTATTCTAATCTGATGCATCAGGATTAGAAAGCTACCTAGAAAATTGTCTTAACAATTCTTTAGAAAGATGCTAAAAAATTCTTTAGAAAGATGCTATAACAATTCTTTAGAAAGATGTTATACCAATTCTTTACAGTATCATGAAAATGAAGCTCTGTGAATAAAGCCACACCTTGGGTATAACTCAATATGAATGTTTAAATCCCTGAACATGGAAACTTTTAAGATTTAAAATACATTTGCTGTCACTCCTCAGGCTAAAACTTCAAGTGTGAAATGGGTTGTGCTCAATCTACTCCACCTATTTTCATATTATCCTGTTTCTAGAAACACAACTCCAAATTATTTTTCTCTTGTGTCCTATCTTGCGCCATTTTTTTCCAATAAACCCTTGATCATCAATGTTTAATATTACTTTTTGAATAGGTGAGTGGAGGTGGGAGTTTGATGGAGCTTGTTCAGGATGACAAAAGCTAAGGGAGAGAGAGGAGCAGAGAACCTGCTCTGGATTTACAGAAGAAGGTCAAGGGAGTTGGATTTTTGATATCTTAAAGGCCACAGATCAACTTTATTAGGTTACAGGTGAATATGAGATATATTTTGATTCCTTCTTTCTTTTGTTCCAAGAGTTGTACTAGATTTGTTACTTTTTTGTAAAAAAGAAGATACTTTACTATGATCTCCATTTCTATTCATTATTTCTTCATTAATGCAAATATTTCCTGATTCCAACAACTAGCCAGTGTTGTAACTTTGTACAGGCCTTTTACTGTATTTTCCCCACTCATAAAAGATGGAGCCAGAGGTTTCTGAGAGAAGCTCCTAAGTAAATGGCCTCTTTGGGCATGTATATGATCTAAAAATAGAACAGGAAATTTGACCCAGCAGCCCTGGAGCTCAGGGACCAAACAGGGTCCTGGCCTCTGTCCCATGCAAGCAGTAAAACTTGTTGACCTCATGAGAGAAGGTGTGAGTGCCAGAGCCAGTACATGTTCCAGCTCTGCACATATGCCATGGCTGGTACTCTTCACCCCAATTCTCGGTTGCTCTGGCTTTACAGAGTAGTCATTGAGAATATAACCCTCAGCTCCATGCTTTTAGCTCTCCCATGCTAGACATGTTTACTGGCTCCCAAATGGCTCTCATAGCAGAATAGCTGTCTTCATTTTATTCATAAAAAATAAAACATTCCAGCCACCTGTCCCACCGTCTTGAAGCCAAACAGAAATTCACAGTGGTGGCACATGTCGAACATGCTGCATGATTTTGGCTTGGATGCATTTCCTCAGCTCATGCTGCAATAGTGGATGCTGAACACTCCAGTGCTGTCAGGCTGTGTTTTTATATTTCTCATCCTTGCCATCCCACATATGCTAATTGACTGCCCACTGCCTCATTTATACATACAAATTTTCATTTTAATGTTCCCTGTCCTTGTGACTTACGTTTTATGTCTAGTTTCTTCTTTTGGGGCTGGAACATCTACAGTCCTGGCAGGGTCACGAGGGTTGAATTACTTCAGTATCTGGGCTTATTCTGCAGAAAAGTGATTAGGTGACACAGCCTTGTGTCTATTCGCTTTCTTCCCTTGCTCTTAAGCATTGGCAGGCAGAGGAGTGATGTGAGTAAATTGACCGCAAGTTTTCTATGCCTGCTAGAAGATAAGCTAGTTACCTGGAAAAACCACAGTGATTTATTGCTGTACTATGTTTTAACACTTTTGTTTTTACAAGTAATTTTTACTAAAGCCAGTGCTGCACTTTGCACACTGAGGTTCAGAAAGGTAGAAGCAAGCAGGTGGTCTGTTATCAAATTTTGTGACTTATCTTTCCTCAGGAGTTTTGTATCTAACTGCAGACAAGGTTTGTGAAATTATGTGGGATATAAGGAGGACTCAGAAGAACAGAGTAAATACATTTCCCTACTTATGGTTGGGAAATGTTCTTGGTTTTGCTAGGTTTTTGGGAAGGACAGGTAGACAATAATGTCTGAAAGGTTTGCACAGCTACTTCCCAAGCCCTGAGTGAGGGGAGTTGTATGGAACAAGTATATGAGAAAGGACATGTCCTCCCACTAAAAAAAATTACCAAATCAGTTTACCTGATGGAATTTTGGAAAAAAACATAATTTCTTTAGTCTACATCAGAGAAATCAGGTCATGAATGTCTCATTGCTGTATGTTCTGCACAACACTGGTGCTCAGTAAGGAAATACAAACTGACCCCCCACAGCTATAAACTGCAAGTCTAGGGCCTCTCTCCCCCAAAAGAGAGAGTTGACTCGTGTATTTGGTGCTAGTGCGTTGTGATTAGCAAAATAAAGGGCATTAGAAGGCTTTCATTCCTGAGGCAGAAAAAGGATTACTTTTAAAGGGAATAGTAAGCTCTATTTACTGCCAGTGTAGCCCAAGGCATGGTGCTGTCACCAGCTTCTACTGTCATTAGTGCTTACATGACTGTCTGATTTCTAGCAACAAAAGGAGCCCCCATTGGATTAGGAGTACATTGGGAAGGGGTCTGTGTGTCCTTTACTGCCAAACAGGAGTCCCAGCAGCACAGCTGATGCCTGTGGGAATCCACCCAGGACTGCCTGCCCCAGAGATCCAGTTGCTCTTCCATGGGCTGTTCTCGAAAAATCTAAAGGTTCACACCAAACTTCCATGTTCTGGACCTGTTTATTCGATATGAGGGGGGAAAAATCTATTTTCGTGAAAAAATAGTATTACTTTCATTCACATTATTATTCACTGCACTTTTACATAAAGTTCCTAGAGTCTGACCTCAGAAAGCATGAAAATTAAAAGGCAGGGACTGGAGTGAAAACTTGCCAGCACTCTAGAAACACTCAGTGTGTTTTTTCCCTGCAAATGGATAAAATAGGCTGAAATGAAAGAGTGAAGGTTTATTATCTGTCTTTTTATCAGGAGAAAATTTTTTTTTTCTCTTCACTAGCACTATTTCCCATTGCTTCTGTATAGCAAAGGTCAGAAACTTTATATAACTACACTAGATCAAATTCCTTATTGGTAAAAATGTACTCTTCTCCCAACGCTCTTTTTAACCTTCTCATCTTCTTATAACTTTTGTGTGTTTAGAAACATGTATATGCAATAAATATGCCCTCAGGCACACGGTGTGACTTTTGGGGATGGTTCTGTGCAGGGCTAAGGGTTGGACTCGATGACCCTTGTGGGTCCCTTCTAATGCAGTATATTCTGTTTCTGTGATTCTGTCTCTGAATATATGTATCTACACGATGTAATTTGTTTAACTATATCTGCATCTGTATTTGTATAAAGACAATTTTAAACTTTGAATGTAATCAAATGTCTATTGCGCTCAAAATATTAAGGGTGTATTACTCTGATTAAAAATCACTGGATTGTTAAATAGTTTTCAGTGCCAAAATAGCAGAATTTTCACTCTGTGGTTAATTCAGACCAGGAAAAGGAGGCATTTTCCCTTCTTAGTATGAACTAAATGAACTATGAATTCAGTCTTCTATGAGTAAAGTGTTTGACGAAGTATATCTGTCTTCTAGACCTGAAATGTCACCAAGATGTTTGCTCACAGGATTCTAACTTTATTTTTTTTTCCAATCCATCACTATAAATCACAAAGGAAGGAGAAAATTCCAAGAGCAAAATACATCTCCAGCCAAAATAAATCCTTTATTTTGTGGTTGTTGATGTTAATAAAACTGATCGAGATCCACAGGACACAAGATGATTGAAGTTGTCAGAAAAAAGTCATTAACCCTTCAAAAACAGACACAACTTCTGTATTTTGGTACTGAATAGGTTATTCACTCTAAATGAACTGCTAGACTGAATTGCAACTGAAAATTCAAATGGGGGAAGGTTTTTTTCTGACTGGAGCTCAAATCCTGTAATTTCTTAAAATGTCTTGGAAACCTTTCCCCAACCAGCTCCCAGTGACCTCCATAGCATCACTTTGCCATGCTCAAAGTAATTCTCTACGCTCAAAGGGACACTCGAAGTTATCAGTATTTAGGGAATAAACATGGAGGGAGTTAGCTCTTCTCAGCACAGGGTAAAATATGTACTTGTGGATTAAATTACCTGTTATGGCTTTTATGGAAGTGGTTTCAAATCTTTGTTTTCAAAACCCCCCTGCCATGGGCCGTGGTCAGAGACACCTGCCATTTAGACCAGATTGCTCAAAGCCCCATCTAACCTGACCTTGAACATTTCTAGTAATGGGGCATCCACAATTTCTGTGGGCAATCTGTTCCAGTGCCTCACCACCCTCACAGTAAAGGTCTCGTAGCCCCCTTTCGGTACTGGAATGCTCTGTATCGTCTCACCTCTACTCCAGGCAGAACAACCCCAGCTCACTCAGTCTGTCTTCACAGGAGGGTGCCCTATGCCTCTGATCAGCTTTGTGGCTCTCCTCTGGACTCTATCCTGCAGCTCCATGTTGTTCCTATGTTCAGCACCTCAGAGCTGGATATTGCACTCCAGGTGGGGTCTCACGAGAGCAAAGTAGAGGGGGAGAATTCCTTCCCTCAACCTGCTGGTCACATTACTTTTGATGCAGTCCAGGATACGGTTGGCTTTCTGAGCCATGAGATCACTTTGCCTGGTCATGTTGAGGTTTTCATCCACCAAAATCCCCCCAAAAGATGGGTAGAACTAAAGTTCATGCCCCTGCAAATGTCAGTGCTGATGTATCTCACACCAGCTGCAAATACCTTGATGCCACAATCAGGTCAACATGAAGTTAACAGTGGAGTTTTTCGTTTCTCTGGAAATCACTAGAAAAGTTTCACATGGAAAATTGCAGAGACTTAATGTTTCTGTGTCTGTTTCTTTTTTGGTATGGGAGAAACAATAACCTGTTTTTCACTCCCATCTTATCTGTGATAAATTCTCTAGTGACGGTTTTATTTCGGGCTTTCTTATATCTCACACAAGTAGAAGTCTCGATGGCTGGAAAAAAACACAAGAAACAGCAACAAAATAGGAATAAATGATGAAGTGCAACACTATAACAAGTTAACCACGTGGCCAAAAAGGCTTCTTCAATGTTTTTTGAGTTGTTGTCATTGTGATGCTCTAAGCTATTTGCTGGGGCTAGGATGAGGGAATCACTGGGAGCTGCACCAGCAATCCCTGTCAAGACCTGGTCAAAGAAGTCGTAAGCCAGAAAGAGGGGGGCTTATTTGCTTTATGTGTAATTTGTTTTCTGTTCATATATTTCCTTTGGGCGTTATGGGACAAGATGTGAATGCAAGTGTTTAAAGTGAACTGCTGTTTTCCAATTTCCAGACCTCCTCTAGGGTCTTTACCAGTTCTTGCTTCTCTCTGACTGAATATAAGCATTATCCTTTTCTGTGAAGTCTCTGAGGACATCCACAAGTTCACACTGTCAAAGTTCAATGGGAATATAACTGGTAAAAATCTTTGATATCTAATAAAAAACCTGCTCCAATGGGGTCAGGTTCCCCCAAATTTGTTATGTACTCTATTACTCACCTGCTTTGCCTTAGAATAGTGTATTTTAGCAGAAAAAGACTTGCAAGAATTTTAAAATATTATCTGCATTGTTGGGTCAACAAAACTAGCCAGGAGTCAGACTGGTCTTTTAAAAATCTGAAGACTGGAAGCCCACCCCTCATCCTGACATGGGATCAGTTTTATGAATACCTTGTCTCAGTCTGCTTTTAAAACCTCTGATGCTGATGACTTCACAGCAATCATAACCCACACCCAGGCTCTACTGTCCCTAAAGGTAGATTTGTTTTTTTATTTTTTTCATCTGAAGTTTTCTTGCTGCACTGTCAGGCCATACTGTCTGAGCACAAAGAGACAGAGCATATTACTCATTATTCTCTTCCTCTTTGCCACTGTCTCCTATGCATTTAAGGACAGTTGTCATTTCAGTCAATTCTTTTCCTCAAAAGTCATGCTTTTTAGATTTTTATTATTTAATGTAATTTCTTCTGAATTTTTTATATCTCATAGTAGATGTGACTGTCCAGCTAAGGCCCTGCCAACACAAAACAGAGCTGTAGTTTGACTGTCTCTTACAAGCTCACCTTCAGTTTATGCTGGTCTTTTCCTCGAGGGCACGTCTCAGGTGACATTCATTTCATTCCTCATCTACCATAACATTTGGATCCCATTTTTTAGGCAGAATTCCTACCTAGTCTGTTCCTTTCCATAATGAGTCTTCAGATAAATGTAGATTTCTGCTCACATTGTAATTGAATTATATTATCTTTGGAGTTTTCCCCAGATCATTTCTCTAATTTCTACATATGAGTCTGTATTCAGCCTGCCTTCCAGAGGTTCTGCAGTCCCTGCCATCTCTGGGAAAGGACCATCCTGAACTGAATGTTCTCTTCTTTAGCAGGGTTGATGCCTGAGGACCTTTCTGAGTCCAGGGAAAGCTATTCTGTGGTATAACACCACTAACTTCAGCTGGGGCCTGCTGTTCCTCACGTTGTCAGGCTCAGAGCTTGAGCATCTAAATCAGGTTTTGTGAGAGGTCTGATGACACCGCTGTCCAGCTTGCCCAAGGAACTCCTCTCTTCCCTTACAAGGCTGGAGTGGCCTAACACTCCTCTGGCCACTTGAAGAAGGATCTGCTGCTGGCCACGCTTCTGTTCAGGCATTTGAGATGTGCAAGATTTTGTGCAAAGTTAAAGGAACAGCTGCTGTTTGCACACATTTATATAGCGGGTTTGGATGGTGTGGAACGCTGACACCTGCTGCTTGAGGTTCTCACAACTTCTGCCTGGCTTTAAAGAGAATGTTTTCTGCCTTTGTTTTTATATTGGAAATGGACAACAGTTCTGGGGACACCAGCTGAAGTCTTGGGCAGAATTGTTAACCCCTTATCTCATTGGCATGTAGTTATTTGCACATGGAGTAACTCCACTAACATCAAAGTTGTTTGTTTGTTTTTGGTGACTAACTTTACCTTAATTGAAGCGAGGTCTAACTTTTGCCAAATACATAAATAAACAAAAAATTAAGTTTCTCCTTCTTCTTCTCAAGATGTTTGAATTCTAATTATTTTATGGCTCACTTGTAACAGCAACTTCAAAAAAAAGCAAAAAACCCAACCAACCAACCAAAAGCAAATAGACTAGATTTTATTTCCTCTAGGTTCTGTTGTAGCAGGCATCCCTTCCCAAACCGCATGGTTTTTAGACCCAATTTATAACTATTAATTGTTAATTTGTAGTGTTTCATGAGAAGCTTGCTGTTAGCTGCATTGTTGAAGGAATGCATCATGAAGTTTGAAATCTTTCAATGCTGTTCTTTAAAAAGCAGCTTGAATTCACATTTCCAGCATCTCAGTAGAAATAGAGAGTTAAATTTACAAGAGTTATGATAACATGCCCTCCAACCGAGCTTTTCTCATTTGTCAAACTGATCTAGCTCCATCCACTTTCCTGAAAGAGTTTGCTGATATACGTCTCTTTCTTAGACAACCAGAAAAGTCCTAAAAAGCTTAGATACTAAAGCAGGATTAAGATGAAATATCAACACCGAAAACCCAAACTGCTATCATAAATCTTTGCTCAACTAATTCCTGAGATCTCCAGGTGCCTAAAATCACCAGATCAACTCTTTGCTTTTCTGTCAGTATATTCTGCTGAGTATACCTGTGAAATTCATGCTTTACAGCAGTAACAATGCAGCCTTTCATGGAGTTTCTAATGCAGCCTCATGTTTAGATTGGAGTATTTTCTGCCCAGGTAAAGAGAGGAAAGACTGTCTCCATTCCATAACTTTAGTGGTGCAGTGTAGATAATCTTCTGTGTTTTCTTTCTCCTTTGGGTGATGAGGAAGGTGAGGGTGCTGAAACAGTGTGGGACCCATAACCAGCTGCCACTGAGCCTTCTTCCAGGTACTGTTGGTGACCGCAAGAAGGACTGCTGGAGATTTCTCTGGTACTGATATTGCCAGTTAACTTTATATGCTGTCTTTCTCAATCTTTCTGCAGTTTCTAGAACAGATGATTTCCTTGAAATACATCTTGTAATCTCCTGCAGTAAGGCCTACCCTCTCTTTGAAGCTATATTTAGAGCCATTATTCCATCAGGTTCTATACTTTCTGTGCCCTCCATTCAACTTGACTTGAAGGGAACTAGCATAAGATGCTTGTCTCTACCAATACTTCTCAATAGCTTTGCCCTTCTGTGCACGTTGAATTGAGGCCAGAAGCCCTATTAAGTTGTTAGAGCTCTAGTCTGGTTATTTTTTTACAAATCCAGATCATTTCCTGGCAGAACAGACTATACAAGCATTACTACAGAAAATAATATGTAATTTAAGACATGAGATCACTCAAGAAGAGCTAAATATAGCTCAATCGTGTATCTGTTGAGGAAAAATCTTTGCAAATCTGATGTTTTTTCTCCTGCAGCCCAACTTTGAGGATTCTTAATTTGGCATCAGTGTGGTCTATGAGAGAATTGTCCTTTCATCTTTCTCCGAGTATCATGCACTGATTTCTTGACGAAATGTTTGTAATCATTCTGAGGATTTGAGGAGGTGTTTTTCTAGCATTCTCTGATATTTTTTGGGGGAAAAAAAATCCAGAAATACTTTTCATAGTTCACTGTTTCCATTACCTGATTGCATAGATGTTCTGTTATAGATTTATGTTGCTTTATTAGTTATCTTTTTCCAGATGTAACATAGAGCAGTGTCTCAGAAATCTTTTAGGACTTTCATGTTTTATTGAGTTGAGAGCTTATGGTGTTATCAGTGTGGAGGGCCTGGCCTCTGCTTTAGTTGGTGGTCTTGGCAGGGTCCCTCACAAGATTTGGATATCATTTTTGGTATGGGTTTTGTGTGGTGTTGTCTGCTAGTTAGATGTGACCTCTGCATATTCTACAGTTTTTCTCCACTTATTTTTGTGAATTACAAGTAACTCAACTTCAACTGACTTCCTCTTTGCAAAGGATAAACTGTTTGAGAAATGTTCAGCTCCTGGCCCTGTCCTGTTGTTGTCATCTTCTTCTGGAAGATCACTGTTTTCTTTCCCTTCCCTTACTTTTAGCTGAGTCAGAAGGAAATGAAGATAAGCACACAGAGGATCTGGTAGTTTAAGCAGCTTTACTTGTGCCAGCTGTTACATATAGATTTTCAAATATCCTGCTCCTTGGACTTCATGCCCCTTTTGCACCAGCCGAATTACTTTAAGGAAATGCTTCTTCCCCGCATAAGTCCCCCTCAAATCTTGATGGCTCATCTCAGAAGATATCTCTTGGTAACTCTTAGGATACAGATCCTCTCTGACATGGAGTGAAAATATTTTTTTTAGCTCTGGTGCTGGGAATGTGTATATAGATGGATATGCTACTGTTCATGTAAAAACACACACTACAAAATATGAGAGGTTTTTTGCATATAGGTCTTCCAATACTTGCTATGTGTTGGATGTTTCTCATGTCAATCCTGACTGGGATACCAAGTTCTGGTCCTGGATATCTTCCTGGCAGTCACATTATTTTGTTTGTGTTCTTTGGAAACAAAGCTGCCTTTCCCCAGAAAAAGTCTTTCTTGGAGATATTTCATCTTGAAGAATATTTACAGTTCAGGGCAACCATAATTTACTTCTGTGGCTAAATAAGCCCTGATCTGTTTTGGTGGGAAAGAAGTTGAAGGATTTGTCTGCCTGGTGGATTCTGCCTTTTCTCATAAATGAATGCTCTTTTTTTTTAATTCAGAATAATCATCTCATCACTTCCTATTGCCCTTTACAATTTATGAGCATAAACATGGTAAGAAAATGAATATAATTGTTGTTGGGATTTGCACTAGAAATGCTAATTGTGATATCATGTACCTCCAAGAAATCATATATCTAGTAACTGGAAAGCTGCCTGGTGGAAAAGAACCTGGGAGGGTCGGTCAACAGTGGCTGAACATGAGCCAGCAGTGTGCCCAGGTGGTCAAGAAGGCAAATGACATCCTGGCCTGTACCAGCAATAGTGTGACCAGCAGGACCAGGAGAATGATTGTCCCCCTGTACTCAGCACTGGTGAGGCAGCACCTCGAATCCTGTGTTCAGTTTTGGGCCCCTCACTGTAAGAAAGAAGTTGAGGTGCTGGAGGGCATTCCAGTGCAGGGCAATGGAGCTGGTGAAGGGTCTGGAGAACAAATGTAATGGAGAGTGGTTGAGTGAGCTGGAATCTGGAGAAAATATTTTTTTAGCTCTGGTGTTGGGAATGTGTATATAGATGGATACGCTGCTGTTAATGTAAAAACACACACTACAAAATATGAGACTCAGGGGAGACCTTATCACTCTATACAACTACCTGAAAGGAGGTTTTACTGAGTTGGTGGTTGGTCTCTTCTCCCAGGTAACAAGTGATAGGACAAGAAGAAAAGGCCTCAAGTTGTGTCAAGGGAGTTTTAGATTGGGTATTAGGAAAAATTTCCTTAAGGAAAGGGTTGTGAGCATTGGAACAGGCTGCCCAGGGAAGTGGCTGAATCACCATCCCTGAAGATATTTTAAGACGTGTAGTCAGGGTGCTAAGACACATGGTTTAGTGGTGGACTTGGCAGTGCTGGGTTAATGCTTGGATCTGATGTTTTTAAAGGCGTTTTCAAACCTAAATGGTTCTACAAGTCTATGATTCCGCAGAAATTAATCAGCTTGGTCAGCATTAGGGAGAAACACTAGTTAAGTCCTACCATCACTCTAGCTGCTTAAGGTCCCTGAGCCCAGGTTTAGCAGTATCTTATAGCATACAGTAGATTTCCCTAAGGCATAAGGTTAACAAGACATTTGGGAATCCATCCTTTGCCTGCAGCCTCAGGCCTTCCAGCTTTGGTTTGCTCTTGGCCCGCTGGGTAATAGATTCTACACACTGCCACTCCAGAAAATTTCATCTGATTTCCTATTATCAGCAGATTCTCTCCAGTATAGCAGTCTACAGATACTTTAATCAGGAAGAAAAAACTGAAAAGAAAATGGCTTTCTCTAGTTCTGTTGTTTTGAGCATGTGATATGGCAAGGATGATACATTCAGGAGTGTTTAGTGAGGAAAAACAGCTTTGGAAGTCATGCTTTCATAGAGTGGATATACAATAATTTGACTTGGACAGCATGACATAACTACTGAAAACCAGCAAACATGCCACCAAAAGCAGTGTGAATAACTTGCAGATAATTCACAGTATCAAAAATATTGGTGAAAACAAATAGCTATTTTTTTTAAAAAAAGGATCTCTAAAATTATCTCTTATGATTAGGGGAAACTATTTTTGGCTGAAGGCCATGGAGCACATAGACATATGTGGCTTATACAGAGGTAGAAATATTATTCTCAGATTTCTGCCCCAGATTTTAATGAAGAAACACCCAAATGGAGATGGTGGCTCCACCCGTTTACACCAGTTAATACTGAGAAATACATTCAAAAGTTCAAGCAAAACTGTATTCTCCTCTTCTTAATCTCTTCTGGCAGAGTTAACTAGCTAGTGTGCTCAGGAGCAAGGTACTCCTGAGTAAGGTGCTCAGGCCACCTTAAGAAGACAGTTCAGTTCCTGTAGAAGAGAGGCATCTGTTGTCTCTTTACATAGAACAAAGGCCACAGTCCAGGTAGGAGCCACAGATGATCTGAGGAAGCACTGGTTACTTCCCAAACACCTGACCATCTCACATATCCAAGACTATACAAAGCTACTGTGCTACAAGCACTCATACAAGTTCAGTGAGCTATTTCTGGGACTTCAGAAATGCTTAACAAAAAAACCTACTGAGTAGAACTGTTAGGCAAGCACTGGGGGAAAACAAGGGCCTTCCTGTACCTAGGGTGGATATGTGTGGGATATGTAGGAAACCTGGTTTAGATCCCTGTTCTGTCTAATTGAGTCCTTTCTACCCTGGTTTTCCCCTCCTGTACCTTAGGTATAGACTAACTTTTCAGATATTTGAGATAAATGCCATCCAATCATTTTTATTATTTTTGTCACATCAAGCATTGATGCTCACAGGAGCAGGAAGCCACAGGAGCATTTAAATTGCACCTCCTCCATCTGAAATTAAATCTTTGAAAGCTTCATGATCGTTTCCATGACTGCTTAACTCTCCCCAGGGCTGACTGACCTGGAGATGAGAATACCCTGGGCTCAATCCCCCTAAATGTTGTTCATCTCAGCGTCGCAAACCTGAAGGACCCTTATGGTTTAGCCCTTAATCTGTCTTCTCCATTCATTCCCCACAGACATAATGAAGTTTCTACTTCAAAGCCCCAGAGTATTCTGAGGAACAATGTATTCTGTTCTTGTGAAGAGCTCGGTTACTATAATAATGGAGATAAAAGCACACAGACCAGTGGATATTGTACAGACATTTACCCCAATAGCACAGGGCACTGCATACATGTTAAAAATCACTTTAATATATTTGAAGGTAAAAGAGGTTGAAACCATACCTGCTGAAAATTCTAGCCCACCTTCCTAACAGAGAGAGATATTGCAAAGAATCCAGTTTCAAATTTGATTAGGTTAGCTTGACACGCTTTCTGAAAATCAGAGAAAAATATATACAGATCGGCTAGAATAAAAGTTACTTAGGAAGCTCTTACAGGAAAGTTAGACTGACAAGAACAGCAGCAGGGTGCTTGAAATCTCAAAAGTGAACTGTGAGAAATTACAATTGTCATGACTGCGAACTTCAGACAGGAGTTTTCAATGCTGAAAATAATGCCAAGAAAAAAAATGTTGGGTTTGGCTGATTTTAATGAATACAAAAGTGTTAAGAGCAGAGTTTTGGCATGGATCAGCTTCAGAAACAATATAACTGTTTCTGAGTCTTTTCCTTTGAAACAATTGCATTTGTACAGGATTCAAAAATTTAAGCTGCAGGCTATGAATATCTTTAGATAAAGGTACATGTGGCATAACGTGTGTCTCCCAGAGATGAATCTACAAAACAATGGTCCAAGAGGGTGACAATTCTTGTTATCAGAGCACTAGGCATCCAAGCAAGAAAAATTAACTTATTACCTGTTATGATATCAGTGGTTGAGTCTGGAAACATCCTAAAAAAATCTCTGGAAATTGGAAAGCACTTTACAGGACCTTGATGAAATACAGAAAAGTAATTGTTCCACAGAGCAATGAGACCAGTTTGGGCCCAGCTATGACATTATAATTCCTCCTAGCCATAAATATTTCCTCACAGACAAGTGTGATCAGGAGACTTGCCTACTGGAAAGGATGCCTCCTGTTTTCATATCTCCATGTAAGGGGATGAAGATCTGAGGGTTCAGATTTTAAGCCATAAATCTACAACAGGAGTTAAGATCCCTACAAGTTAACTCAGCCCTTTTCCCTTCTGAGAAATTTTCATTTACTTCAAGCTATCAAAGAAGACCACACGGAGTAGCAGGTGGGACACATGGGTCCCATTCAGTGTCTTGATCACCAAGAAGCCAAAGAATAACGCACATCTTTAGTCACCTAAGACAGAATTACATCTAAACCTAAAGTTAAATCAAATTGTTAAAGTCCTTAAAGGTCTAGAGTCCTATGAAACAATCAGATTTAGGGATGTGAAAAAGCATAAGTAGTTTTATAATTTCCATGAAGAAAACAATCAGGAAAAGGCAAAAAAGGAGTGCAGCTGAGTAAGTCACATGTACTTCAGTGTGGTAAACTGTGATAAACCATGTCTTGTTGCCTTTCATTGAACAGTGTCTGCCTCCATCACTGCAGAATCTTGGTAAGTGATGAGGGTAAGTGCAAATAATGATAGTTTAGGTACCTCAAAGCTTTCATTGCAACCTTTTTAGTTCATGAACCTCATCATTTGGTCCTGCTGGGACTCAAGAAGACCAACATTTTTAAGGGTCAATGTTTGCTGTACAAATGCATAACAGACCACTGAAATACAATGTGACAATGAAAAATTAGCTTGTAAGAATATCATTAATTACTTCTTAGCTTATTTTATTTTACTACTATAAATTATTGCTGGGCAATAAACTTGGAAATTATTGCCAAGCGATCAAAGATGATGTCCTATGGATGCTTCAGAAAGCTCATCCTCTGGCTGACAGTGATGCACAGAGGCACAGTCAGGCCTCAGAATGAGAGGAACATGTGCATTTTCAAGTCAGTGGCATTTAATGAGCCACAAATCTAGCTCGATTTCCACATTCTCCTTCTTATGTCTCATAAAGATTTCGAGCATTTTTCTTAGCTTCAAATAACACTTCCTCTGGGGGGGGGGGAAAGGAGAACATCTTTGACAAACTGAAATTCAATGGAAAGTTTTTTATCAGAGCACCCTGGCTTTGTCCCTACATGCAGCTGGCCATGTCCTTACTTGATGAAATTGCAAGAGCCACCCTTGTGAACATAGCTGCAAGTGTGCACAGGCCAGTACTGGTTTGAGCAATACTTGATGAAGTATAGTCTGCTACCCTCCAGAAACTGCTGGAATTGCTTTGGTTAATATCTGTTTCACACAACATATCTTCTGGGAATCCTGCCTTGGTGGCATAATCCTAATAAATTTTTTATTTTATTGCCTAATAAAAGGGACTTTAAAGACCATGTGGATCTGTAATTGAAGATTCTAGGCTTAAAGAGAGAACAATTTTATAGGAGCACAGGGACATGATGTTTGTTATGAGAGCAGAGCCTACCCACACCATAATTTCTGCACAGCAGATGTGGAACAGCGTGATACAGAGGAATGACTGGAAATAGACCCCTTCTAGCCCTGGATTGATGCTGAAAAGGTAGGAACAAAAACAAGTGAAAGAAGCCTTTCTGAAGTTTTACCCCTTGTGAGCCCCTGGCCAGTCACCATGACTCACCGACCCCTCTCCTGCAGCATGAATTCAGTTGTGTTGGGGCAGCACAGGCATCTCACAGATCAACATAATCTCTAAATGGCTCCTTTCAGCCTCAGTTCTGGCAAACTGAGCTGAACAGCAGCTTAAATCTGGGCCCTTTCTCACCCTGTACACATGCACCTTCATTTGGCTCCAGCAGAGAGAGCAGGGTGGGAATCTATGGGAAACATCCAGCATGAACATGATGCCCTGCTACAGGCAGGCTGAGTTCAGGTGTCTGGCTTGAAATGAGACTGTTTCAGAGGTGTAAGGTGCTTGGCTATGACAATGATGTTCTCTGTACTGTGTTCTTATAACTCAAGTGATGACCTCTCACTGCATCTTTACCAAGTCTGGAGACTTATGCAGAGTGTGGTGGGTTTCCTTACACATCCTGCTGCTGAGCAGAGGCCTCATTCTGTCCTTGGCCTGCATTTTAAAAAATGCAAAGTCAGCCCATCCTGGGTCTCTTAAGTCACAGGCTTTCACATTTAAAAGTCCTGCAATCCAGTTGAGGCTGGTTATCTACAAAGAGAGTTGATTGATAAAGTATTCCTCAATAATTCCTCAAGTAATATTCTGTCATTGAATATGTAATTAAAGTATACTGCACAGGTCTGTTGCTATTTTAAAGAGGTGAGTTACTGTTCTTTCCTTTTCAAAAAATGGCTTGGTTTATAATTATTTTCTGACACCACACTGTGCCATCTTGTGTTTAATTAAACAAATATGGACACACGTGCATCAGGGAGAGGGTAGATTTATTCCTAACAAGCACATTTCCTATGTGCCCTACCAATTCATGCTTTGTTAGTTTGTATTTCACAAAAATTTCCTGATATAATTCTGTTCTGGAGAAATCTTGACTGAATTACCCTCAAGGGTTAAAAGATCACAAGTTAGTGTTACACATTGTCTTAAAATACAATTTCAACTATGCCTCACTTTGAGTTTTTTATTATTTCAGCCTACAGTTCAAAGGAAATATTGGAAGGGAGAAAACTGTTGCAATCTCCTCTTCATCAAAATCTGCTAGCCTGATGATATTATCCGATGTCAAGATGATACAGTGACACAAAGACTGCCTTTAATGTGGAAAAGATGGAGCTCAGATTAGAAAGTGATCAAGAACTAAACAAAGTGGAGACTTTGTGGACTGAGCATCAAACAGTTTGATTGAAAGATTAGGCTGAAATTCTTGAAGGAGCTATTTTAGGTTCTATTTTTATCAATATCCTGAATGATTTGTCAAGATACAAGAAGATAAATATATGAAGGACTGGAAGAAACACCTTGAGGACATGTTATTGTGTTTTAAAAATATAGTTTGGGAACAAACAAAGCTAAACGGCAATATTGGCACAAGAACGCATAGGTATAAATTCACCAAAAAGAACTATAGATTTCAAATTAAAATAGTGTTTCTGATCATAAGACCAGTGGGGATCTGGAATAACCTGCCATTTGGAGTAGTGGAGTCAACAAAATATACACACGTAACCATTATAATGCTTTTTAATAAATATTGTCCATTATCACCCTCAGTAAGTGAAAGTACTTTTTCATCTAGAATGGCATACAGCTACTTCTTCCCAGGACCACAGCAAGATTAATTACTGAGTACTTTCTCTTGGTTTCTGGCATTTTTCAATACTGCCTTTTTCTGGCATACATTAGTTTTATGATTTCTTCTGTGCCTGACATATTTAAAAAATGGACTTAGGTTATACTCAGCCCTGCTAGCATGTTTTTCTACCTGATGATACTTTTTAATTTAGAACAATCATGATATTTTTATTGTGTCATTCTATTTTATGCACTGGGTTCTCCTTTAACTTTGCACTTGGATGAAAGAAGAATTCCCAAACCTGCTTTGGTGAATCATTCTACTTCCTAATTAAACAGACTGGCAAAATTCAGTTTACTTCCTAATAAACTCGATGAGAAGAACTGTAAAAATGGAGTCAGGAGGAAGAAAAAGCATGCAGAGACTGGAGCTTCTGTCATTAACATCACTTTGCAGGTGGCATGTTGTAAAACTATTTGTGGGTATTGGTTGTTTTTACCATGAGTTTCTCAGTTTCTGTGCCATGGAGATGAATAACGACAACAAACTGTCTCACCTTTGCCTGCCACTTCACGGTAAATCGTGATGCCTGCCTGAGCACTCAGAAAATTACCATAACTTGTCTCAAGTCAGAATAACTGTTTCCAAACTGTGCTGGAGTCAAAGTCACCTCTCTGTTTCAGGTCTGACAGAGTCCTTGAGCAACTGTTTGTATTTACTGACTGTGATAGTTGTTTAGATACAAGTGTTGCCTCTCTACAAGCCTCGTCTTTCTTAAAACTGCCTATGAGAGCTTTAAGAACAAGAAGAATGCTAAAGGGAGCAGAAATGTACTTTTATGTGACTACACAAAAAAGCACAGACAAGAATTAACACTTAAATCATCACGGGCTAAAACAGTTCATTGGTTGTCCCACCAGCTCTCCCTTCCAAGCTCACAACCATCAAGGTTCTGATGGTATTTATGAGGTTCTTGGTGTTACTCCTTGCCATTTAGAGCAATGTGTCCACCTTCCTCCCTTCAAATGAGAGCAACCCAAGCTATAAAAAATTTTGACCCCATGTGTGCTGCATTGGCTGAGACTCCACAGCCTCACTCTGATAAAGGCCTGTTTTGAAGAACCACTCTCACACATTTAATGCAAGATGTAGCCAGTGCTGGATTCACTTGTGCCTCCTTCTTATGTTTCACGTCTGTGGAAGTCTTTGCAAAACAAATTTGCTTGGTCTCTGACACAAAGTACTTATCTGTACTGCCAGCTCCAGCATTGCCTGGGAGTTATCACTTTAGAGATACTCGAGTTGTTCAGCCTGACACCATTCACTAGTTTAGAGTCAACCTACAAAATTATTCTTCGAAATCCAGGAAACTTGAAATGCTGAATATGAAATAGAAGAGGCCTTAAGAATGCTTGTTCAAGGAATCAAACCTAACCAGATGCTGTGCCCAGGTGCTGTAAAATTACTTGCCCTCAGAGAAACAAATAATCCGCTGTTGCTTACGTGACTGATTTGCCAGCAAAATCATGTTATTGTCTCTGCCTAGTGAGACATGGGACATCAATACGATGAGTCAAATGTGAGGGACCGTGCAAAAATGTAACCCCTTCAGTTGAATAAGTCATGAAACTTTCCACTTGTTCATCTATATTTCTGGCATATGCTGTAGCTATAACTTAGAGTCAGTGATCTGTTTGAAGTGTTAAACTGTACATCCAGGTAACTTGCCATAATCCCAACTGACTGAAGCGCAGTACATTTCACAAGGAAAATACAGAACACAGTGACCTGTAAAGCTTTGTGTTGGTAGGCAGTAGATCCTCATGGCAAAACATCAAACAGAGGGGGTGTTGGTTTTTAACTCTGTGTTAGTAATATTTTATTACCTACTGCAGCTCCTCTTCCAAGCAGTAACAGAATGACAAAATGATGAGTCTCAGCAATTTTAAAGTGACATCCAAATGCTGTTTCTGTTAGAACAGTTTTTATTAATCCTCTTTTTCATTTTTTCTTATTAAAAGTTGTATTCGAGTAATGCGCATGTAAGCAAGTGTTTGTTCTGGGATTAGGACAAGTGCTGTGCAATGGTCTGTGCATAACTGCACAATCCTTAAAAGGAACTACCCTCCCTTGCCACCCTATTTCCACACCCAAGCATGCCCTGGGGAGACAAGCAGCAATGTGCCCACTTGTTAAACCATGATATTTCAGGAACAGAATGGAAATCAGCTGTCAGCCCCTTTCCCATCCAATGAAGGCTGGCAGGAAGAAGGTTTTCTGGATCTTGTTGCTAATTTTTTGGTAGATGGTAGAATGTATGATGAGATGTTTTCTTATCCTCTTGTTCTCTTGTACAGATGTGCTGTCTACATCATGCTTTAACCCTGAAGAATTAATCTCCTGCTTTGCAGAGGATGTTCAGGAAGTAAAGCTGGCAAAGAGTAAATGTCAAATGAATTTATCCTACCTACTTACTGAAGCAAGGTCAGAGAAGGATGAGAAAGTGATTAATTTATATGGTCTCAGAAAACAGAGCCACCACTGTAATTCATTGTTTTAATGTGTTATTTTTAATTACCTGGCTATAAGCACCCATACTATGAAAGTAAAGTGGTTGTAAATGCAAAGTCAAGGCACCCACAAAGTCAAGTACCTTGATGTATTACAAGCAGAGTGCATTTTGATAGAAGTCTGTCAATTTGCAAAGGGAGCTAAACCCCATTACCAGTCTCCTTTTCTATTGCCTTTCCAACCACATGATCCATGAAAAGCATATCACTTTGAAAGCCATCTTTTCATTTGAGCCTGATATACTTTAAATGTATATTAATTACATACTGCTATTACAGCTTTTTTTTTTTTTTCCCAGTAAAACCTTAATGTCAGTCTTGACTCATCAGCTCCTGGCTGCTAACATGTACTTTTATGTTTCCACTACCATTCATGTAGCTAGATTTGCCAGACTAATGACCATTAGTGCATTTAAACATAATTTCTAAATGACTGCTCAGTAGATGTTACTGCACAGGTAGTTGTATCAGCAACACAGGACTTGTGGGAATTCAGTTCCTGAAGGAACATCTAACCACTGGTTTTATGTATATTTTTTAAAGCTTTTGAGCATTTTAAAACTTTTTAAAAATGAGAAAATTTTGTAAGGATTTGGAAGGAGAAATTTAGTTTTCTATTTCTTTCTTTTTTGATCAATTTCTACATCAGTTTTACTTAGAATAGATAAGTACCACAATTTAATTTTTATGAAAAAAAACCCCCTCCAGCAAAGGAAACCATGTTCATTAATCATTTATCTTTTTAATACTTTTTATCATCTCTTGAAGATGCTTGGAAAATCCTTGAGATTACCCAACACTGAGTTTAAGCACTGTTTCTGTTCACTCTATAGACCACAGATCTTTGAAATCACTTTGCCCTTGCTGTATGTATTTATTCGGATGTCTCAACAATTAGAAAAACAGTGAGTCACTTCTCCACAGATAAAGCGACTTCATACACACCACCATAATCTGAGATAATACATCTCTGGCTGGGGCAATTAGAAAGTTAAGAACGGATGTCACTAAATTTAAGATGACAGTACTTTAATGTAATTTGGATACGTAAACTGTTGCACCTAAGAAGTGAATAAACTTTTTTTTCTGACTTCCACCACTGTTGGTGCCCAGGTCTTTGCATTTCATAACCATTTGGGGCTGGTTTCTGAACTAAACAGAATCCAGGAATTTGGACATATCCCAGAAGATATCAGCTTTAGAGATTCAGCAGAGAGTCCTCTATATGAAAAAGGATAAGATTGACACCCCCAAAAATTCGTTGTATAGATGTACCAAGTCATACACAAGAACAGCAACACTTATTGATACATCTAAAGGTGGAAAGGAGAAACCACACAGGAAATAGATAATCATATTATTGTACTAGGTATCTGCTCAGCAGCTGTCACAATGGTTGATAGCCTCGGAATGACTAGATGAGAGCAGATAGCATTGTTATACCACTGTCTAAACAGTGACTGCAAAAAAATGAATTTTAGTGTGAGAGGTCAGATAAAATGTCTGCCAACAAAACACATAGGTTATATCTCCAAGCTTTTATCTCCAATTGGTTTTAGGAGGCATAAATTTGGGCAAAAGCTCTATGTAGTGTTAGTGAAATCATCACTAGATGATATTGCAGCCTGAAAGATCACATATCAGGGCTTCATGCTAAAGTCTGACTTAGAACACACAGTTTGATAGCTGCCACACATAATGTAATTTATACATTTTATTGTTATAATTTTCTAATTTACTCAGGAGTCTGCAAGAGAGGGAAGCTTTCTTAGGTACACTTTTTATTTTTTAAACTCGTTGAACAAGCAAGAGAAATAAGATAAACTACCTTGTTCTAATCTCCCCAATCAAAGCAATACATTCACGTTGGAAAACAAACAAAAAACTATTTCCTGCTAATCACTTAAGAAACTCAAGTAACAAACTGAGTTTAAATCGTGAAAGTGTTTTTGCAGTATTCCTTTACTGTGGAATGCAAGAAATAAATAACACAAATGATAACAAGAGCATGTTTGGAAATACTCCTCAAAATGTCAGACCAAACTGAGGACGTGTAGAAACTCCATTAATACCTCCATTCTCTTGTTGTACAGATGAACTGTACGGATTATCTTTAATACACTATTTGTTTTCAGTAAATTAGGTTTGAAAAAGACTTTTTCCTTTTTTTTTTCCCTTTCCAACAGATGTAGGAAAGCTATTCAAGCTGATGAAGATCATATAGTCAAGGTCCATATGCTTCAGGGGCTTCAGAGAGGGGCCATGAAACCAATGCAAGTAATGAAGTATATAATATTATTTGACTCCTTGTAAAGAAGGTTGAGAAATGGATCCTACTCTGTAAGTATTTTCCCATGGATTATGTAGGATTTTTCAACATAAGTAATTGAGCATAATGAAATGCTGTTTCCAGATGTCAAAGATAAGAAATTCAGTCTAAAAATACAGAATAAGTCCACAGTGGTGAATTAACCACCACTTAATCTTTACAAAAAGATGAGCTTTTTCTAGAAGACTCTTCTAGAGTTCTGTGTCTAATATGTACCCATACAAGTGTGTGCTCAGGCTACCTGAGGTTTTATAATGTCTGTTAAACTCTCTGTTAAAAACATTTTTCTAAGCTTTGGTCATTGATATAACACTTAAATTAGTTCTTAGGTTTGGGAGTTGCGAAAATTCCTTCTTCAGACCTGAGATATAGGGGTACTTATGTTTTCCTCCATTCATCTGTTATGAGCAAGGCACAGCTTACCAGTTGTTTAGATGCCCCAGGTTAGTAGCACTCTATGCCTTCGTATTGTTGGCCAGTAGAATACAGTTCTTCATCCTAGTGACTGCAATTTACACTGTGGAAGTCTTTACAGAAGAATATTTGTACAAAACACAATGACTTATAATGGTATGGGTCAGAGTAGAATATGCCGTACTCCCTCATGGATGTAAACTGTGTGTAGTGAAACATTCTATGTGCTGTACTGAAAAAGCAGCATGTGGATTTGAGTAAGAAGGTTAAGAGATGGCTTATGGCATATTTTTAAGGGGCAGAATGACATTTGTAGTTAATGAAAGTAGAATGAATATTTTTTAATTTAATGTACATTAAGAGAAAATATAAAAATAAATGAGGGTGTACTGACCCCACCACATGTTGCTATTTTCATTGAATGAGCTGTCTTGAAAAAGAATGGGAAGATTTATGAAACCAGCAATACTCATACACTGGATACATCTTAAAATAAGTAGACATAGGTAATCAATGACCACATCTCAACCTCAAAGCAGAGTATTTGTCATTGTGCCCTAGCTCCAGTAAGGCACGTTTAGGCACCACTTACTCCTAACACATTGTTACTTCCCCAAAATATCTATGCTATCTGTCTAATCATTAGTCAAGAGCCCTTGCTCTCCCATCAGATATTTTAGAAAACAGACAAAAATTAATTAGAAACAATAGGGATGCTGAGAAATTTTTTCATATTTTATTATTCTAAAGGATAAAGTTGGTTTAAAGCACTTACTTTTAAAATGGGTATGGCTGAAAAAAGCATTGCACTTGTAGAGTTTTCCATTAACATAGGAAAAAATCTTTGTCTAGAATCATTTAAGTGTTGAATCAGCTGAGCCATCTGACACGTTATGTAGCAAATGCTGAAGACATGAGAGGCAGTGTAACACTAGCATGAACGAGGGATGGTGCTGTGACTGAACCCACTGTCCAAAATGAGGCTGGCAGAACCTCCTTACTTAGGGGGTTCTGTGTTTGACATAATCCCTATCGAAAAAAAAGATCCATGATGGGATGGCACCTAGCTAATGGATTAACCCTCTGCTCATTTTTTAATCCTGAGACAAGAGTTCATCTGCCCAACCATAAGGTATCCACTATAGGAACACCTAATAGAAAAATTTTTTTTGTTTACTTCAAGTTACGTTGACATCCTCGTGTGTTGGATCTGGTTGACATGGTGTTCATTTCCCCACAGTAGCCCTCACAGTGCTGTCCTTTGCATTGGTAGCTAGAAGGGTGTTGATAACACACTGGTGTTTTGGCTACTACTGAGCACAGCATCAGCACTGTAACATTTCTTCCTCAACTGAGGGCAAGATTCTGGGAGGGGACATGTGTAGGCCAGCTGACTCAAACTAACCAAAGGGATATTCCATGCCATATGACGTCAGCTCAGATACAAAAGCTAAGGCAAGGAGCAGGAGGGCAGGCATTCACTGTCTCCAATATCTGCCTGCTGAGAAACCATCACTAGTGCTGAAGCCCTGCTTCTGGGAAGTGGCCGACCATTGCTGCTGATGGGAAGTAGAGAATGAACTGTGTTATCTTTTGCTTTGCTTTTGTGCCCACAAGCTTTTGCTTTGCATCTGCTTCAATAAACTCTGTTATCCATACCCATGAGTTGTTTTCCATCTTTCTCCCCTGTCCGGCTGGGTAGGGGAGTGATAGAGTGGCTGGGTGGGCACCTGGCATCCAGCCAAGGTCAATCCACCAAGCCTCACAACAGTAATTTAGAAATCTTCTCAGTAGCACAAGGACAATAACTGTTCCCTTTAGTTTTTCTCCCTCTGCTGCACTAGCCCAGATTATCAAGTACAGTGTCCAGTACAGCTTAACTGGACAACATAGCTCTGTATTTATAGGAATTTTCCTTTTGACAATTGGTTTCATCCTGTGTTTGATTCTTGAAACAGAATGATAAATTACCAGCTTTACTTACATGTTCCGTTGCTTGCCAATCTTCCCCTCTGCCGTTTAGCTCCCACACTGAGAAAAGATGTTAGTGATAACTCATAATATGTTTTCCTGATGATTGAACTACAAACACATGGCACTTTGCCCAGCATTTAAAATATTTTTCAGTTGAGCCACAGTCCACTGTGGGATCTTTGCCCTGCTCTAGAGGCATATCAGATAGAAAGACACATAACTAATGGCTCACATATGGGACCAGCAGGACCACCCCTTTGGCTTGTGAGTTGCAGAAAAGATGTCCCTACACTCCAGGCAGCATCTCACTGGTTGGTGTGATGAACCTCACTGGGCAGAGGTTGCATGCAGTCCCAGCAGCTGCCTGGCTGTCCACCAGCAACACCAATGTCCCACTCGTGGGATGAGCTGAGTTGTCTATGCCACTTCTGTCTACACAAGAGCTGTTAGTGGGTTACTGTCCTGCATGAGAGACACGGCTTCTGCAACCTGCCCAACTGCAGACCACCTGAGTGCTTCCCACATTTCCTTTTCACCAGCTGCTGTCTATAAGTTCAGGTGTTCTCTTGGTAAACTTGAAGCAACAGGGCTTTTTGTAAGGTGGTTCACCCATTTTGACCTGAAGTATGACAAAAGGTTTTCATAATTTTCTACTTAAATTTAATGCAACATTTTTTCAAGTTTTTATGAGGACTTCACAGCCCTTCACAGGCTGCTTTTGTGCTGAAAATCCAACAAGTAATGACTACATGTTAAGCTGAAACAATGGAATCTTTCCTTAGGTAATGGTGTTTCACATGGTTGCAATTAAACTGTAGTCTTACTCATTAGTACTAATTCAAAATTGATCCTACTCTGACAGCCTTGTCATTTTTATATCTATTAATTCTAGGAAGAATTGCAGAGAACATCTTATCCAATTGATCTAAGGAATTAATAATACTAATAAGATTAAACATAAATTATTAATCATTTTAGTTTTATCAAGGCTGTAATCAATGGGGCTTTTTGCAGAGCTACAACAATGCGAGGGAATAGAGTGATATGACTTTAATGCAGTTTTAATGGACCCATATTTATAACTCACACATTTTCCCCTGTTCCCTGAAAACTTATTAGGTACTCTACATATTTTCTTTATCTTTGTGTCTGAAATAGTGGGCAGGTTTTGAAACAACTTACACATCTTATTCTGGGCATCTGTTATTACTGTCTATATATTGTTCTTTTGGTAATAGATGTATGTGCAGTCATTAGTACGAGACTCAGGAGTCTCAGTGGCTCAAGTGCTAATGCTCTTTTGTGTTCCAGTTTAGCAAGACTGCTAATAGTTATTATTCAAAGACAAACTTTCAGACTAAGCCAGGATAATGTAACATTAAGTATTTTTGTGATTTGAGAGAAAAATTAAGGCAAGAAAAGCTGCTGAAAATCTTCCATGCTGTGGTTATGATTATAAACAGGACCCTGCAGAAAGATACTGGCTATGGTGAAGGTATAAAAGTCACTTTGAAGAGCAGTAGAACGTCTTACATATTTTTTCTACTGGTGATCAAAACTATTCCATGTAGGGTCAACCCACACTCATATTTCCATTCAGGTCAATGAATGTCACCTCCAAAAAGTCTCAAAGTGCAATATGACTTAATGATAACAATATCTCTTGTTCAGCAACACATTTATTTCTCATGTAAGTCAACAGGACTTAAATTAGTTCTTAATTGCTTGGCTGTCTAGGAGCTTACACATCTGATTCTCCAATTCTCATTCTTGCAGAGTAATACTTATAGGGTCAGACCAACTGAAATTATGTTAATTTACTCTTAGCGGAGTAAAATTCAAGAAGGGATGTGTGGACTTGGTGAGGTCTGCATCCTTGCTTGTGAGCTTCTCATCTCCTGGGAAGCTGGATGGGGTGACAGCTAAGATGGGCAAAGCCTTGGGCATCTCAGAGCACTTAAAATATTTCATGATAACTGAAGATCAACAGGTTTTTCCCAGGTGGTTATTTACAAAGTTCAGGGGTCACAAATGGGTTTAGCACTACCATCTCCACTGCTGTAGAAGGACAGTTAGTATAAAGATCCATTTTGCTTTTAACTGAAACATAATATGCTTGTCCACACAAAAGCTTCTTCAAGAAGATGGTAGAGTGAACTGATCACAAATATTCAAAGGAAATTTTTATATTAGGCACAGACAATATTAAAGTTACTGAGAAAAGGCTCTTGCCCTCGAACTGCTTTTACTGCTTTTCTCCTGAGATAGCACAGACCACTGTCAGAGACAGGATAAGGGCTGAGTGTGTCTTTGACCCAGAACAATTGTTTTATGTCCTCATGACATCCTTTGACTGCAGATAGAAATGGGCAGGTGCAGACAAACAATCCCCAAATAAATGAAAGTCCCTTGACCATCTGTTGCTGGAGCAGTTTCTGCTCTTTCTACAGAACTAAAGCCAACATTCGCAGCTGCTTTATAATTTTCAGTAAACTTGCTGTTGCTTTTTCATCACCCATGTCAGGTCCTCTTCAGTTTCACATCTTCAAAGCCAAATTCCGAGAAGTCCAGAAACAATAATTCAAGCTCTTATGCAATCCTGCAAGCATGGACCACATGCTAAGTTGAAGTAAAACTAATTCACTTCATGACATTTGTTTTTTAATTTTCATTCATACTTATTAATAAAACATAAAGATAACAGAAGAGATTATTAGTTCAAACCCCATCTGTGCTAAGAGTGTTCCCAGGCCTTCAATACCGACAGTGTCACGTTCTCAGGAGTCACATACGTTCCCTCTTTCCTTTTCCTCTACCATGTGAATTTAGGACAGTGCTAATCCTGCAAGTCACGGGGTAGAGCAGAGCTGTGTGAGATAGTTTTGAACAAACCAGCTGATGTACCAGAAGCATTCTTGCTACAGTAGCACTGAACTGTGCACAGTTTGATTTAATTTTCTCATTTCCAGTGCAAAGCCTGCCAGAATAGACCTCAGCAGTCAATAGAAAATATTTCATCGCTTCCTGAAAGTGTCAGTCCATGTACAAGTATTTGAGACAAGCATTATACACATTTGACTGTGGTTTGTAGAATTTGATCATCAGACCTAGAGTTGTGGGTACAGCTCATCACAAAATTTCCACAGTCCCCCAGGAACTTGTTAGGATTTTGCATTGGACTTAAAATGGTTATTGGGTTTAGTTGCTGCTTAAATCTGGATTAATAGGAAGAAGAGACAATATGGTTATCAAAATACCAAGTATTCTAACTACAGGAATTTAGTTCTATTAAAATATTAGTTCTGTAAAGGAAGAGATTCACAAGATCAATCTAAAAAAAATTTGGTTCGAGACATGATAGGTATTAATATGTGTCAGTAGTCTTTCCATCCTCAAATCTTCATTCACAAAGCCTAGCTATGGTGAGTCTTTCCATAAAATACAGTGTATATATATATATATGTGTGTCAATTATTTTGTTATGCAGTAATCTTGATAAAACACAACCTGGTGTACAGAAATTAACTTCAATTGAAATGAGCTTTACATGTGGAAATGCCAAAGCACTACACACAGTATTGTGATAAACACAAAAAGAATAAAATTGACGTTTCAAAACTTTGTGACTAAGTCAGATACCTTTTAGCAGCTGTAATAAATGATGATAGTGTCAGAACTGTCAGTGTCTTTCAGATTTCAGTGACTTAAGTCTGTGGATTTTGGGCACAGACATGTAAAAATGGCAGCCTTTGATCTTGTCAGCTAAATGAGAACTACATTAATTTCTCTGGAAAGGCCTTTGAAACACAAAGTGGTTTTTTTTTTTTTTTTCATTCTAACTATCATTCTAAGTGGAAGAGGAAATCAATGGCTGAGAAGAATATAATTGTTTCACACATGACTTTCCAGAAATAAAATATAGCTTCATTCTGGATGTAATCCTGGGCATTAAAATCCCTTACATGACACATATAAACATGCCAATGCCAATGCTGTAAGCATTGATTCTGGAGAGTCCTTGGATTTCTCTTATAACTTTTATGCATATCTCAAAACCACAGTTGTTACCTGGAAGTTCTTAGGTTAGGGTTTTTATATTTGCAGCAAAGTTAAACTAAGACCAATTCTTATGCAAATATGTCAAAGATGATGATGCAAATGTCAAAGTCAAGAGAAATTGTATTTGGTAGTATAATAATCAACTCACCTTTTCTCTGTGATCTCTTTTCTCAAATAATTTCTTCCTTTCAACGTCTTCACCATTCCTATATCTGTCTCTCTTATTTCTTAATCATCACTCGGTCCTGTGTAGTTTAATACTTAGTCACTCTTCTTTGTATTCCACTTCTGTCTTTTCACACTGTTCTTTCCTGATGTTCTCTTTTCTTTTTTTTCTTTCAGAGAACGAGCCCATTTCTTTTAGTTCATCTGCCACTTTGCTTTTTCCCCTCACTATTGTTTTCTCTATCTTCTTCCTGTCTTGGCTTACAATCTTTTTAAACTCAGCAGAAGTTTACACATTGGCTATGCTTCTCCAGCTATTTAACTGGAACTTTTTCCAAAACACATGGTAGAAGCAAGGCATTACCCCCTGGAATGTGAAGAGGAGCACACTGCCTCATAAGAGATCATTTGTTTTCAAGGCAAAGCAGGGTCACAGTTAAGAGACTGACAAATCCTAGGGCTCCAGCAGGAGTGAAATTGCAAAGGGGATGACCAAGGGTTGAACTACAGGAAGAAATCTCCCCTGAGAATTTGTTCAAGATTGTCATGACTAGGAATATGGAAAAGGTTCAGCCAAGGTCAAAGCAAAGGCTTGGTGCTAGGCTTGGGATGAGGTGAGAGACAGAACTTTGCGCTTGTAATGTGCAAAAATGAAAACATGCAGACAGGAACAGCAGTTCTGATGTGCGTGTAAGAGACTGTATTTGTATCTCACTGGGTTATTTATTAATTGGGTTGAATCAACCAACTTCTGAGTGTGTGTTGGGGGAGGAGGCCAGGCCTCCAGTATCAGAAGGCACAGGGTCAGCAGCCAACATGGAAGCTCGGAAGGCACATGGCACAGGAGCCATGTGGCTGGCATGTCAATTGAAAAGGTCTGCCTGGTAGCCCACCCAAACCATGCCCTCTGGAGCCTCTGGTTGGCTGACTCACCCCTCACTCCATCTAGGAGGGCACTGAGTGGTCAGTGTCCTACCTGGGACAGGGCATATAAATATATGTGCAGAGGGACTCCATTTAAGTTCAGCCTTTCTCTCTCAGGACTTGCCATAGTGATTCTTGATGGTAACTATTTTTAACTCTTCTTCTCTCTTTCTTTACTCCTTTCTTCTCTTAATTTCTTTTCTTCCTTCATTCTTTTCTTCCTCTTGTGGGAAAGATGAGTTGTACTTCCCCTAAGTTGTGGGTTGGTGTTTGCTGCGTGCTTTAGTGTAATGGTTGCTTGTTTCTCCCATAAAACCTTTTGCCAAAATGCCTATTTTCTCACTAAATTAAAAGAAGTCTTATGAAAAACACTAGTGGCATATTCTCCTTATGTGAATTGAAGGTATTAAATAACTTAAAGGCTCTGTGAAAGTTCGATGGGTGAACTCTTGAAGTCTAAATAAAATTAATAATCCCAGTAAAGCTTGAGGTTTTGGGACCACGGTGTTACAGTGGGTTGAGAAGTCATGGTCCACCAGATGCCAGTCAAGAGTTACTCCAGCCAACTCTGTGCCCCACAGAAACAAAATCCATCACACCCTGAACTTCAGCCAGTCAGAGATGTACACAGTGCCTTGGCTAACACTGACTTCAGAAAGAAATGGTCAGACATGAAGGGCTGCAGACACACAGCTGGGGACACTATAGGCCAAGGGGGCAAAAACAGTCCTGAGGGCTGTGGGTGACTCATGCCGAGTAGGGATAGGAGAGAGGTCATGGGTGACCCATGGCAGTCAGGATATCCCGAGGGACTGGGGCCATGGGTGACCCATGCTGGGGCAGGGACATCCCTGAGGGACTGTGGCAGAGCCCAAATACCACTGAATCTGAATTTATTAAAAAAATGTTACAACTTCTTACCAAGAAATGCAGCCAGTTGGTTTGTCTTTAAAAAGCACAGTTCCTTGATGACAGCAATAAAATGACCCATTTCTCGAGGGCAGCATTAGTAGAACTTTGTTTCTCAAGAGCAAATGGTTTCAGATCCGTCATTCACTGGCACTTGTGTTGCAAATGTCACCATGACAACTTGAAGAAATCAGCTTGACCGTCGCCAGGCAGCGTGACACCCCAGTGGGGTCCCCTCTGACCTCCAGTCACCCACTAGCTCTCCTGGACCAGTTGTCTGGGATGTTCAGGCAGCTGCAGTGATGGTGCCTGTGTGGAGGTGTCAGAACACAAGAAGAAACTCTGAATGGTGCATTTTTAGATAATAACTGAATAGCTGTAGCTGGCTTACAAGCTCTGAAGCTGATAGCAGTGTGATATCAACCACTCGAGACAAACAATAATTTTCTAAAGATGGACTGTGTGAAAAAACATGTTGCCCTTTCAAAACTGAATTTTCCCATTTGTATTTACAGACAATTTTTAATATAGACAAGAGTGAAATGGATTATATTAATATCCTTTAGAAAGTGGTGTGAGTGTTGGGAAATGAGTAAGTATTTGCATGTAATTACACCTTAGGGTGCCTGTAATATAAGCAGCTGCCTGTAAAAGCAAGCAGCTGGCAAGTAGTGGAACTGGGCATTGCCAGCTGTTTTACTCCCCTATGAAGGGCTCCACATCATTATGTTTTCTCCCAGTCTCCATGGCACTTTATAGATGACACCTGTGACAGTAAGATAATGCAAGAATCTTCTGCCCAGGAGATTTCTTCCTTTCCCACCTAGACATCTCAGATAAAATAAGACTTTCCTTATTTGATACCATGCAAACCCAGAACAGACTTCCCCAAAGAGATATTCATTATTAGTATATTATTACAATTATTTAATATACTACATGCAATCGATTATTATTCTTATGAGTGTTAATCCTGGCAGATTTAAAAACCAAATACATTCTAAACAGAGGTTATGATTTAATCAGCTCTAATTTAATGATTAATTTAGAAGAAAGTAGTCTGATACTAATTCTTTCTGCCCAATCGTTATTAATTTGAGTAAATGCTCTTTTGTACAAAATGATTCTTTTACCATCACCATGGCAAGAAGATTAAATTAACAGAGCACAATTTAATTGTGATAAAATTTTTGTGTTTAAACATATTAATATGAAAAAGGATAAAGAAACTGAGAACAGACATAAGAAAACTGTAGTGTCACTCCATTTTCTTCTTCTTCTGCCTATTTAAACTTGTATATTTTGTTCTGAGTGCCTCTTTATCCCAAAGCATTTATTCAAATGTTTTTTGTTGGTTTATTCTAATATGAAGAAGCAGCCAAAAGTATTTTGTGTCAGGTAGATTTACATGCGGTACAGTCAGCTGAAGTGGACACCTTGGATAGCCTCTCTGAGGCGCCTCTCTCTTCTTCTGACACTGAACACAGGATTAGTTTTCTCCTGGGCATGGAATTCTTTTCAGGAGCAGACACCACACAGTTTGATGTTCAGGCAGTAGAAAACCACTTTAAGTTCAGGCATAAGTAACAAAAAAATCTTGTGGCTTAGGCCTGTGTAATTTCATAGTTTCGTAGGGTAAAATCTGGTCATAATTATTAGTAGCAATATTACTTACTGTCACTGCTAATCATAAAGTATTAGCAACAACAATATCATAACAACATAACATCATTATCACTGGAAAGTGCAGTGGTTCACCAGTGAGATATGCATTGCCTCCTTAAACCCATGGGAGAAAGTTTTGTGTGAAGGACTAAGGAAATATTTTGGAAGATGCACAAACAAAAAGCAGAAAATGCATAACTCTGTGTTATTGCTTTTCTTTGCCACCTCACTTCTTTTCTGATTCTCTATCATTGCCTCTTGCCAGTGCCTACTTTTTCCTGTAATAGAGTTCACAGGTGCAGTACTGAAATTATCACACTAAATTCTCATTTCAAAGAAAATGAAAGGGAGAATAGAGATATTATCTAAAAAGACTAATCAAATGAGATTAAAAAGCACACTTCAGTGTCCTGTAAATCTCAGAGATTGAGGACATTTTCTGTGATACAGTGCTGTAACAGCTCTGCTGCAGCATGAATGCCAAAGGACAGCCTTGGGCCAGGATGTAAATTTTAGAACCACACATTAAACTCACCTCCAGCCAGTGAATCTGAAGCATAAATGTGCCTGTGGAAATCAATGTTGAATCATTCAGTGTTTTCCAAGTTCTTTATTTACCATCTGCAGAGTAGGCTAGATTTCAGGCAATGCAAGGTTGCATGTCTAATGCACAACTGAAATGCAGCTTCTGCAAAAGCCACAGTTCAACTCCAGGCTCACCAGCTGTTGGCTCTTTTTCTATTCGAGAACTTGATTTCAGCTCTGAAATATTAAAGGGCAAATAAGAAATATCTATTTCCCTCTGATATGCTCCATTTTTAAGCACTCTTAATGCTGATTTCTAATGCATAAAAGGGAGAGCCTACTCACTGACACTGAAATTACATGTCTTAATGTAAGGAGAGGGTTTGGGTCAGAAAACCTCTCAGAATGGATCCTCCTCTTCCTCCATTATATTGATTTTGCTAAATGGCTGATTTGGAAATGGAAAATGCCACAGCAATAGCTCTGGAGCTGATATTCTCTTAACTTTTACAGCTTCTGAATTTGTTGTTCTTCTTAGTAGCTACTGTTCCTTGTATCTTCTGATGCTCATAGGGAAAGTACACATGAATGGACTGACATTTTGGAGTGGACATAGACATATGAGAATGTTTAGATTCTGAGTTTTATGGTTTGGTTTAATTTTGATTGTTTATTCTGTGTTTAATCCACAGTAAAAAAACCCAAATCATATGTAATATTTACTGTCTGCTTTCTTTTGATGAACAGAATAAATCAGAATATATAAATGTAAAACCAAATTTTCAGGAGCTGGTAAGAAGCAAAAAGGAAACTGCAACACAGGAATTTAGCATTCAAAGTTTTTATCAGGCTAACAAGGGAAAAAACTGTGCAGTACAGATGATGTTAACCATTATCACAGCTGTGAAGAGATCCTACAGCTCCATCAAAGGAACTACTAAAATTGAGAAAAATATGACTAAGGAACAGAGGGGTTTGATAGATGTCCATTAAAATATGAGTGTCATTGAAAGGGGAAGAGATTCACTTGTCATTTTCTTCTTGCAGTACAAGAATAAGGGGTCATCAAATGAATCTAGAAGGACTCCTGTTCAAAATTCGTAGTTCTTTTTACATGGAGAAATAGACCTGTGGAGCTTAGATCAGAAGAGACAGTAAATCATTAAAGTTGATATAAAGTCAAGAGGATACTATATAAGCTCCTGAAAGAGAAATATATGCTACAGGTACATATCTAAATAGAGCTTATATATAGTTATTAAACATAAAGGATAAAACTATAACTGGATTGGTGTATATTTGCAATCCCTGTTGGAAATTCATAGAATGGTTTGTGTTGGTAGGGACCTTAAAGATCATCTCGTTCCAACCACTGTGCCACAGATGAGAACACCTTCCACTAGCCCAGTTGGCTTAGAGCACCATCCAACCTGGCCTTGAACACTTCCAAGGATGGAGCACCCACAACTTCTCTGAGCAACATGTTGCAGTGCCTGACCACCCTCACAGTAAAGAATTTCTCCCTAATATCTAATCTAAATCTACTGTCTTTCAGTTTAAAGTCATTGCACCTTTTTCCATCATTACATGCTCTTGTGGAAACTACCTCTCCAGCTTTCTTGTAGGCCCCTTTCCAGTACTGAAAGGTGCTATAAGGTGTCCCTGGAGTTTTCTCTTTTTTAGGCTGAACAACACAAACTCTCTCAGCCTTCATAGGAGAGGGGGTACAGCCCTCTGATAATCTTTGTCACCTTCCTCTAGACTCACTCCAACACATCCATGTCCTTCTTATGTTAGCAGCCCCAGTGCTGGACACAGCACTCCAGGTGGGGTCTCATCAGAGCAGAGTAGAGGAGAAGAATCCCCTCCCTTGACCTATTAGCCACACTGCATTTGATGCAGCCCAGGACACGGAGGGCTTTTTGGTCTGCAAACACACATTGCCAGTCATTTTCAGCTTCTCATTAACCAACATTCCCCAAGTCCTACTCCTCAAGACTGCTCTCAATCCATTCACCGCCCAGCCTGTACTTGTGCTTGGGATTACCTGGACCCAGGTGCAGGACCTTGTATTAGCCTTATTCAAACTCACGAGATTCACACAGGCCCATGTGTCATACCTGTACAGATCCCTCGGAATGGCATCCCTTCTCTCCAGTATGTTGACCACACCACTCGCCTTGCTGTTGTCAAATAGATAAACATGGAAGGGCTGTAAGTGGGATGTTGGGAAACATTTTAATACAAGCATAACTAAAGCAAAGAGGGAATTTTATGTATATAGCAACAGCACTGAGTTTTATGACCTATTAGCCTTTGATCATGAAGTGCTTGTGATTACTGCATGATCTGAAAAAGTCCCTCTGCTCCTGTGTTCTGCTACTAGTGAAATATATACCAGCAGTTGTATCCCACACAGTGTTGCTCAATCCTGTTCAGTCCTGAAGCTTTAACTTTTTACTTACCTGGCAGCACAGATGAATTAGAAGATTCTCTTAGATAAAAAAAGAAGCTGACTGAGAGAAAATGACTTGGTCTCTTTGAAGAAGATAATGTTAGGTTCCAGACTGTCTGTAAATTTTTAATGATGCTTTTAGTAGTTTCTGAAGTTTCATTTCTGAACTCATCTTGAAAAGAAATAGTTTCCAGTGACTTTAATGTTTCATCTACAGGGCACAATTGTCCAATGGTTATATACAGCTCAATTTAAAAATGGTATTATCAATCACTTCTGGTTTAGACACACAATTAGTTAACGATCATTACAAGAATTTCACAACAAATTTACAGTAAAGACAGCTACATTTGGAGAATTTGAGTTGAATGACAGTAAACTTCCTATAAATGGTGTTTCAGCTGATAACCATGGAGCACTTGGCAGATGGGAGAACTACCCTAAGAATATGAGTTTTGTGCCCATGACTATTTCTTGAGTACTGTCAGCCTGTTTTTAGCTTAAAGAATTATAGTCCCCAACAGAAAACAACATAATGAAAAAATTTTTTGAGAAGCCTGAAGTAGCTCTTAGAAATGCCAGCACGACCTCTACAAGGCAGTAAAAACCCTCAAAATAGAATCGTTCTCCATAACTACTGGAGAAAAATTCTACTCATTTCCACTCTTCTAAAGTGATAAGATGAAATAGAGAGGGGCTGGGAGTATTCTGCTTACAAAGAACCCTTTGTAACAGCTAATATTCTGAAAGAATTAGGGGGAAGAAAACCTTTCTTTTTTCTTGCCACTCAGCAGTACATTTTCAGATAGGTAGGTTTTAATTTGATCAGAACTATGCATTCTCTTGGTGTGTCACAAAAATGTTATTCTGGGTTACCACAGTGCTGTCCAAATCCTGTAAGGGGACCATGATAAAAGAACATGGCATTTCACTCTAGTTAAAAATCCTGAAAAATAATTTTACTACCATTTTTGGTTCAAGTGTCTTAACGCAATGACTTCAGCTGATAAAATCAGCAGGGTGGAATGGTACTAGAAACAACCACGTGACAGGGAGGCACAGATTAGGAGAAGACATTACAGTTGAACTTGGGGGAATAGTACTGGAATATTGTTAAGCCAAGACACACAGGAAGGACACAGGGTGACCACAGCTGAGACAGGATATCTATGGAAGACCCTCCCTACAGACTGAGCTCTTGCGAGAGGAAAGAGAGATCTTCTTTGAATTCCCTGAGTGACTGAAAGCCTCTAAACCTGGGCTTCAGGATAAGAATTAGAGGTCTCTGAAGGTGCTCAGCCTCCATTTGAGGGTTTCTTGACACTAGCCTTGCCAACCTGCAAAATGGAAATGCAAAATACATACAGCTTCATTCTCTTTGTCCTGTCAAAGGAAAACATCTCCACTCACGCTCGGGAGGACAGTCCATTTTGATCAACCGCATTTTTGATAGGAAATGGTGTTCTTTACACAATGTGTCTTTCTACCAGTTGTGTCACTGTCACATAAGCCTGAATGTCCTCACACTTCCCAAATGCTGCAGGTCATCCAAAAACAAAATAACAAACACAATTTGAAGTAATCAGATGAATGTAAACCATTAACAATGCACTCTGTTTTATAACTTTCATCCCTGCATCTGACTCTGGTAAATGAAGTAATATATACCACAGTTTATGCAGGATGGATGTTAGGAGCAGGTACAAACAATAACAAACCTCCCATGCTGGAGAGGGCTGGATCTCAAAAACAAAAATCATGTCTTACACCCCATGATATTTCACAGGAAATACAGTGATGGAGGACAAGTGGCATTAGATGTGTAAGTAAGATACATGATACATTTAAATATTATTTATTTCCAAAGGGACAAACGCAGTAGCAGCAATATTTCCCAGTTGTCTCATTGTCAGCTGGCTGGATTTCACAGCCACATTATATGTCTTCATTGTCCCACCCCAGTAAAACTACTGAACGATCTAAAAATTTTAACTGCAATTTCAGATATGCTACAAGGCCATTATCTTCTGGATTTAATACTGCTCCTATTGTATCCAGTTTTGCAATCGAAACTCCAACAAATATTTGCTAATACTCTAAATCCTAGCTCTCAATTAATTAAATTGATTTTTTTCAGGGACCGCCTGTTGGGTTAAAGGGGAGGGAGAGGGCAGGACCTAGAATGTCACTTGTATTTTGTTTTTAATTATTTTTAAAAACTGAAAACTCTCTTATATTCTCAGGAGAATACATATATTGCATAAAAGAAGGCTTTAAGGCTTTGCCATTAATGGCAAGGTCAAATGTGGTACTTTTTGCTCCATTGATTCAGCGATTCATGACCCAAGTGAGGTCATTGCTTATGCACAGAGCACAATTAAATCAAGGTTAGACAAGCAGGATTCTTTAGTACAAGATAGTGTGCTAGCAGATTACATAGTACAAGGAAATTTGTATTTGAATCATGCTTTATGAAGATTATTCATATTCAGGAGTAAAAAAACCCTGTAATTTTATCACTATAAATAGTTCTGTTTATAGAAAACATGTTAATAACCAAAATGCCTAAAATCTAAGGGTGATTTTACATGTACTCCTATAAACATGAAAACAAACAAAAATTGTTTTATACACTGGTTTATGTATTGTTTACACACATTCAAGATAGTCTTTCTGTAACAAATGAGTTGGAGTAACCTCACAAGCAAAGTAAATATGTTTTCTAATCAGAATTTAACCTAAAACTGAAAGGTTCCTTTACACAGTAAGAATTTCCTACCTTAATTCTTCCATAAGCACATAGTGTGCAGTCCTTCATGTGTATGCTTAAATAAAGACAAGGTCTTAGCTGAAGTATGACGTTTAGAAAATGAAGTAAAATAATACCATCCGATGTCAGAAAATTACTAATATACAGTTTATTTTTTCCTAACCAAAACCAAATTGATTGTAATTCAAGGCTGATTTTTCACTGAGTAAAATAATTAATTGGAAGCTTTCCACCTGAATTATTTACTGAATGCTGTCAATGAGTTAGTGTGCTTAAGCTCCCAGAGGACTACTAAGGCAAAAGGTCCACAGATCAAAGGCATAGTATTCAAACAATTCATGTAGTTTCTTCCAAGTATATTAAGTTTATTTGGGTTGACAAAAGTCATCATGGAAAAAGGTAGTTTTGAGAAGTGACCCGGAAAAAAAAGGAGGAGTATCCATCAAGTGCATAAGTGGGGAGTTCATAGGGAGGATGTAGAGAGGTTAGAAATGTAGACAGACTTGGGGAGAGTTGACAAGACACAGGACAAGTATGTTAAAACCCAAGGCTAAACTATGAATGTAAGCTGGGCTCACTTCAAGAAGTTAGTACATTATGTTAGCTACTACTGAGAGAAAATCCAACCCATGCAGTTTATGATTGTGACACGTCTGTACATTTTTACAACATTCTTTGTTTTTTACTATTCATTATAATAGTAGCCACTGATCCAAACTTGCTGAGGTGACACAGGGATGGCATGGTCTAGCATCATCATTTATATTTACTTAAGTATATTTCACTGGAACCCTGAGACCACACCTCTGTGCCTTGGGAACACAGTAACTACTTCAGGGAGCAGATTACCTGTTCATCATGTCCAGAATCTCTTTAAAAAAGAAATAGAAATTGTTTCCAAGAGATGCAGGGCTGAGCTTGCGAATGTTCCTCTGGCATCTGGATAATATGATATGGTCCAAGACAGTTCAATTGTCTCTTCAGCATGCTGTTATTTAGATTTCCATGTTACATTTAGTGTACTACTTCAGCACCTGTATGCCTGAAATTGTCTTGTTCTGAATGGAACATTCTTCCTTTTGAAACTACTACCATTTTCAGCTCCAAAGCCACTCCATTTCTTTTCCCCTCTGATCCTAGGCCTGGAAATGTTAGGTGTGGGACTGGCTCATTCAAAACATGATTGTGACCACACATACATGACGAATTGCAACAGTATTGGTGAGATTTCAGAAAAGACTTATTCTTGGGATGATAGAATAATTCAAGTTGGAATGGGCCTTAGGAGGTCTCTAGCCCCCTCCTGCTTAAATTTTTTCTAGTCAGTTCTTGAAAACGTTAAAGCATGCAGACTGCACAACCTCACTGGGTAACCTGTTCCAGCACTTAATTATTCTTGTATTGAAAGGTTTTCTTTTTCCAGTCTGTACCTCTCCTGTCCTCCTTAAGAACATTGTCTCTTTTTCCCCAGCTGGGCACCTGAGTAAAAAGGCTTGCTCTGTCTTCTTGGTAATCTCTTCTTCAGTATTATAAGGCTACAACCCCTGCACATGCCCTGCTGTATGAATGGCCATGCCGTCTGCCAGGTCCCTGTTTGCAGTTCCCTTGATTGCTACATTCCCTAAGGATCACTTAAACAGGAAAAGAAAGCCAGATATTGCACTGTCCTCTCTGCATGAGGCTTGCCCCCAGCACCAGGTCCCTTCTTTCAAGACTAGGACCCCCCTCAGATACCTCCAGGCTATGCTTCACCTAGGTCACAGATGCCATCACTGACTCTGCCTAACCACTCTCCTGACCATTTTACTGACTTCTGGAAACAACCTAGAGGAGGACTGTAGTGATTTACACTCCTTGTGAATAGTTTGCAGACACTCATTCACAGTACTGTACAGAAGGACAAGCTGTCACTTCTTTTAGATTTCTTAAAAGACTGATTGGCAATGGTGCTCAAAGACTTGGTGCTGAATACTAGAGGTTTACAAAATAAATTAATGCAAAAGAAAAAGTTCTGAATACTCATTCTATCACAGAAATGAAACAATTACAGTTGCTTATATTGAAGGTGACAAAGGCCACATCCTAACACCTCATTTTCTCAGATGTATGAGAAAATGAATGTACATAGAGCAGTGACTCCTTGGTTAAGATGAATGCATCCATTAAATTACTGTATATCTAGAAATGCAACTTTTTTGAAGGTTTGTTAGAATTTCTATAGTTTTGTAGGTGAACAAATCAGACTGAATTTATCAATTTATTTTACAGATTAATGCCTGGATTATTACCTGGAGAAAAGGAGGCTCAGAGGAGACCTTATCACTCTGTACAACCACCTGGAAGGAGGTTGTAGCCAGATGAGGGTTGGCCTCATCTCCCAGGAAACTAGAGACAGGACAAGAGGACATGGCCTCAAGCTGTGCCAGGGGAGGTTCAGGTTGGACATCAGGAAGAATTTCCTTATGGAAGGGGTTGTGAAGCATTGGAATAGATTGCCCAGGAAGGTGGTGGAGTCACAATCCCTGGAGGTGTTCAAGAAACAACTGGATGAGGTACTTGGTGCTATGGTCTTATTGACAAGGTGGTGACAGCCAAAAGCTGGACTTGATGATCTTGGAGGTCTTTTACAACCTAAATAATTCTGCGATTCTTTGATAATCTTCCACTTGTTCATCATGTTTCTGCTTGTACAAATGCACATAAATGCTCACCTAAAGTTTCCTGCAGACTCTGTTAATCAAACTTCACCTCAAAATGTCCAGTTCAAATTGTCTAGTGATACTTAAACAACAAACTTTTAAAATGACTGTGTGTTTTCAAAAAAAAATAAATTAAAGGAATGCCCCTCTCTTTTTTTATCTTTTTTTTTTTTTCTTTTTCTACTTATAAGTCATACCAAAACTCAAAAAGAATAAGGAAAAGGAATTGTAAGTTTTGGACACTCTTGCAACCTGTATTTAATTGGCTAGCCTTAAGATTGTCTTCATTTTATACAAGTAACATTGTCCTTCGACTTAAGTCATGCCAAATTAAACTGACCAGGACATGTGATATGTTTTGTGACATGCATGTACAACTTGCCTAAGACAAAGCACATAAAATGATTGCATACATGTAGAACATTCAAAACTTTAAAACAACAAAAACAAAAAAATAGTGTATTATGAATTCTTCCTAGAGGCCTGTTTTAGTTTGATAATTGAAAAAAAAATAGGATAACTAATTTCACTGTTGGTCTCTGTGCTTAAATTTACAGAATGTTTCCCTACCTTACTGGATGAAGACTCTTTTACTACACTGTCATTAAACGTGTAATAAACAGCCAAGGTCAAGGTAATGGAAGTAGATATGTAGATGCTATTGTTCTATGAGATCATAAAGAAGAAGACTATCAGTTGGGGCCAAAGTTGACCATATCTTGACATTTTTCACAGATATTGAGATATTAATAATATCTTGCAGTTCAGTAGCACCTTTTTACCACAAACCCTAGCAATTTATAAATACACATTTCCCCTATCTCAATCTAGTTTTGACAATTAACTGTTTTCTTCAACACTGCTATAGTTTAGTGAGGAGTGTCCCTGTTGTTGATAAAATGTTAGCACTATATCCACTCTGTTGCTACATGAGGAAATAAAAGTTTATGAAAATTCTACAGTATTTAGCATTTTAATCAGCTACAGCATTAATTTAAACAGCATTACAATCTGTTGTTTCAAAGCCAGAGCAAGTTAGCAAACACTGTTCTTAAAGACGTGTTGACATTATGAACGTTGTTAGTGCAGAAAAAAGCTCACAAAGGAAACAAAGCCAGCTTGACCAGTGCTTCACCTCACTCGTGCTAAGTGGAACAGTACAGAAGCAACAGGGACAAAAAGTTATACTTAGAATTCTGAGCACACCATAGGGTGTCATAGGGATAGTGTCAGTGTAGAGTTTACATTTACCTTTACTGTAGATGTTGTTTTGGAATTCCCTCAGCCTCTGAAAAATGAAAGCATCAGTTAAGGCAAAAGATATCACCCAAGTGACACCAAATACAAACAATGACTTTATATTTAATGTATTGCAAGATGCCTGTTACCACTGATCTGTGGGCAAGCAGGATGTCAAAAAGCATGAAAAGTTTTCTTAGAGTAACATTTGTTTCTGTACAAACTGATTGGATTTTTTTTTTGTGCTGTGTGGTGACAGCTGCCAACTTTTCCTCCATTTCTGGCAGGTGCCAGGAGCCAGGCCACGCCTAGCTTGCATGGCTCCCATGTGTGTGTACAAGACAGTCCCATTCATTTCAGCAGCCAGCAGTAGGGGTGTCTCCTATTTGGCACTTCTTTTAATATTGGTGATAAAATGATACATATGTTCATACTAGATACAAAGAAAACCTTTTTTTCTTTTGCAACAGTGGTGGTAAAACACTGGAGCGGGTTGCCCAGAGAGGGGGTAGAAGCTCCCATCCCTGAAACATTCGAGACTGGGTTAGATGAGACTCTGAGCAACCTGATCTAGTTGAAGATATCCCTGCTCATATTGGACTAGATGACCTTTAGGTCCCTTCCAACCCATATTATTCCATGATTCTATGTTTGCAAGTAACATCCATGCTATCATCATCTGCTTATGTTACAACATTATTTGGAATAATATGCGGTTGTAGTTATGAAGTGGAGAAAACAGTGAAGTGTGAGTAGTGTGCATAACCCTCACATTTATGTGCAGACACAGCCCCAAAAAGGGCATATGTCAAGGGCTGACCTGAAAGGAAAAAAACATATAGAAGACGAAGAAAGTAACATAACTACCAATAATAGATAACCTAAACCTTGCAGGTTTTACCTTGGTTCCTACTATTTCTCTTTCATTTCTCAGTTGGAAAAAGAAGAAAAAAAAGACTATTCCCTGTCATTAAGAGATTCCAGACCCCAGTGAGATTTATGATCCACTTTCTCAAACACTCTTCTCACATACTTTCCTTATCATTTCTTGCTCAGAATACCTGTGGTTTTGCAAATCACTATTAGTGCCTGAAAAATTCCACTAAAGCTAAAGGCAGTCAGGGATAGCTGCTGAATAGTGATGCAAAGGGCTGGCTGACTGGGTAGGAAAAATGCCAGCCAGAAGATCTGGTAAAAGATAAAAAAGGAAAGGAAAAAAAGACTTGTTCACCCACTCAGAAGAAGGCAGCAAAAGGAAAGAATTACAAGAAGAGTAAACCTGATGGTAGCAGGAGTCTTCTGTCTTTGGCAGGTACTGCCATTAGTGCAAAAAAAAATCTCCTGTTCCTATTTTTCTTTCTACAAAATTCAATCACATTTTCACATTTTCCAGTCATGATACTGATGGTCTGGCAAACTCAGAGATGAAGGCATGACCTGGTTGACAGTGATCATAAAGCTTTGTTTTATTCTGCAACTCAAAATGGAGTGAAAATATAAGTGACCTGAATTGATAGATACAAAAATAGTAAAGTGGGGATGGGAGATTTGATTTTTATCTGTGCAATGCTTCATTAAGAAAACAGAATGCTGCATTGTATGTGTATTGCCTACCCCACTTCCAAAGCAGTCAGCCTTGCTTTTACTCGCTAATATGTACCTTGCAAATATTTATAACTTCATTTCCTACTTAGCTGTCTTATTCAATCTCTCAGTTTGTGTTATCAGATCCAAAGAGCCTGGCAAACTAAGCTGCCATCAAGAAACACTGAAAACAGTAGCTCAAATATAGCAGCTGAAAACACACTGTATATTTTGACCTAAGAAGTACTTCACACATTTCAGTGAATAAGGGTTCCCCAGAAAAGTCCGGCCTCAAAAATCACAGAATATATAGCCTGACAAGTTGTCTAAATCATAAAAGTAATCATACTTGAACATTTATTTCTCCTCATATAGGACTTACTGTTTTTTTAGTCAGTGAAAATGAAGAGGGCATCATCCATCCTTTGTGTATGTGTCCATATTGTGTATATGCTTATGGAGGTATCACTAGAGCTTGTGCAGTTGTAATAAAACCAGCACAGCCTATCGAGCTCATGCCAGTAATACTGAAGGCAAGACAATCGTGGTTGCCAAGATGGCCAAGGTGAGTTATTTTCATATGAAGACAGGCTGAGAGATTTGGGGTTGTTCAGCTAGTAGAAGAGCAAGCTTCAGGGAGACCTTGTAGCACCTTTCAGTATCTGAAGCAGGCCTAGAAGAAAGTTAGAGAGGGACTTGTCACATGGGCAGATAGTGATAGGACAAGGGATAATGGTTTTAAACTGAACTAAGGTAGGTTTAGATTACATATGAGGAAGAAATCCTTCGTTATGAGGGTGGTTAGGCACTGAAAGAGGTTGCCCAGAGAAGTTGTGGACGCTGCATCCGTGGAAGTGTTCAGGACCAGATTAAATGGGGTTCTGAGCAACCTGATCTAGTGTAAGGTGTCTTTAAGGTCCTGTCCAACCCAAACCATTCTATGATTCTTTGACACTATGTCTCAGTGCTGTTGACTACGCTAGAACTTTACTTCAATGCTTATATGTTGTTTACACTCAAGAGAACTAGATGAAGCCTGTTTGGTTTTTTTTACACTGTAGTACTTACTAATTGCTTTGTGAACTCACACACAGCCTGGCAGTTGTTTGAAGAATTAAAACATGAGAGCAGACAGACCAGAGCTTTTCCAGTTAATGCTGCTGACACTCAGTCGAAATGACTGTCTGCATGTCCTGAAACCCTAAGCCACTCCCTTATCTACTCAATTGCCAAAACTATAACTCCTGTGTGGGGCCTGGTAAGTTCTGGGAGGGCTTATGACCTTAGCCTTCGTGATGATGGAACTGGTGGTACTCCTGAAGAACTAGGCTGCCCCTGGAAGCAGAGAATTGAGTTTGCTTGGTGTTGCACCTCTGCCCATACCCATGGATAACAAGTGAGCTGAGCATCCCATCCTTATATCTGATGGATTGCTGTATAGCACTCTAGCTGTAGATCACAGCACACTGTACAATATGCAAAGATTAATGATATATTTAAAAATAAAGAATGTAAAAGCATAATATCAACCTTAAATAACCAACATAAATGAATATAAAGAAAAATAAATACCACAGCAAAGACATATTATTTCAGTCATAAATAGACTGTGTCAATTTGCATACTTGAATTTTGCTGTTATGACTAACTAGAGATGAGGGCACGAACAGGTGTACTTGTTTTGCCACATGGCAGGATTTTAACATTTGAGCCCATGTAGCAAGAGACCTACAACCGGGATCGTGACACTTATCAGATGAGAGGATATGTGTCAGCTGAAACCTATGGAAAAGATGCTGAAAGCAACATGTCCTTAATTTGGTCAGATACACAAATGGAAAAAAAAAAAATGACTGCCAACCTTCCTTTCTCAGATTCAAAACTGGAAAACTTGCTAGACTCATTTTATCTTGTCAGTGTGTAAAACACCTACATACTCTCGTAATTACACACACACAAACAGACTGCAAAACCAGTTGCAGTTAACATTTGTTGAACTGATGACTTCCACAGCTTCTACTGTGAGCATAATTTAATTTGTTTGTTTTATTACTTTTGCCTACAGCTCTAACCAGGTTATTTTTCAAGGCTAACAAAATAAGGGAAATAGAAGATTACAAAAACATTTAATCTATGCTTTGGAAAGTCTTACTGTTCGTAAGATGAATATGTAAGAGAGGAATTTTGGAAGATGGTGTGCATTAGCTGATATTAAATGTTCTGGAATATTGAAGAATTTGGTACATTAATTTAAAGTGTACTTTGTACAAATGTCTATCAAGAAAAGGTCTTTTTGGCTACATGGGAACTGAGGCACAGACAGCAGTTCTCAGAACTAAGCTGTCTTATGGACACAACTGAAGTGAAGTAGTTTGCATAAAACTTAATACTGCCCTTATATGTTCTTCACTGTCAGCAACAAAGTCCTTACAGATAACTTAAGATTTTATAAAGGAGAAAATACATCCTGTTCTATAACATATCTACCAATCTTTTGTATTTGCTGTCTCAGTCTGTGAAAATTTTTTTTTTCATGGTTTCTGTCGTGTGCTGTTAAAGGCTAAAAGAAGCTCAGTTCTCTAATACACAACTTGTCTTAGAAAAGCATGCAACAGCAAAACCAGGTCATCTGTAGGAAAAAGAAGAAGAAAAAAATTCCAACTATTTCCTTTGGCAAAGGAAGGAAAAGGAGAACTAAACTGACTGTTAAGCCACAAAAGGCCTTTTAATATAATCATTAGAAATGGAAAGATGCATATAGTATTTCTTCACTTTGGAAAAAAACTTTTAAAAATCAAATTTAAAAGTCAGTAATCATTAAAAAAGTTGGAGAACTTACTTCTGACAAGGTCTTATTATTTAACAATAGCATTCAATTCTTGCTCAAACATCAAGTTCGCAGTCCAATATTTCAATCTAATATTTAAAATACCTTTTTAGTGGATCTCTGATAATTGTCAGTGCAACTTTTAAAAAGAAAAACAGTAATGGAATATTAATGAGGAAGAACACTCTGTATGATTTACAGTTATAAATAATTGTGCCAACTCCCAGGTTCATTAATCACAATTTCATTAATTAATTTGGTGGCTCGATTCTTCCCAGGAGCTTAATTACAGCATTTTAATTTGTTACTTTCCTGGAACTTTTCCATCCTGGAAAAGGAAAGAGGTGTGAACTTTCCTGCCAGTACCTGTGGAAGGTTGGTCATCCTTTTCTCATTCAGCAAGGCAGAAAAATCAGCTCCACTAATATTTTCATTAGGCCTAATTCTCACAGAACAAGGATCTTCACTGTCTGGATGACTCAGAGATTCTGAACAATATCAAGTGCAACCAGACCATTGGGTGGCACCCAAATAACCAGACATAGTCAGCAGAATTTAACTGAGCACCATTCATTTTGATTTCAGAAGAAGGATCTTTCTGGTTTGCATTGATCTGTTTCCCTTAGACATCTTGAGTTCCATTTTCCCTCTCCTTTGTGTTCCACTATTAGAGATACCTCTACCCTAGTATAATATTTCTGAGTAGAAAATAGAATGTTGTTTTTTTCTAGAAAACTGAATATGACATGTATTATTGAAAATTGATTTCTAATTAATTCTTTTTCTTGGAGATATTTTTTAAATGAAAAGAAGTACTCAGTATTTCTTACTTTTTCATGGATGTCAGAAACAAAGGAGCAGTAAAAAACTTGTATAGCCATGAACAAGTTTCAAAGACACCAGAACAAACAAAAATTCAGCATATGTACAAATATACAAGTATACATAAATGTTGTGGCACAGTTTGAAGAGATACCTAGTTGAGAATCACTGAGCACAGATTCAATGAAGAAGGCACTATGCCAATTCAGGGCATACAGAATGACAAATAATGAGGCTGAATCAGCAGATACCAGTGAAAATATCAGGAACAGATTTTTACATTAGAATTCTTCCCCATTGTTAAATATAACACAAGCAGCATGATAAAACTTTGAAGTGAAATAAAGTTTCTGGAGTAATTTTACAACTTCTCACAATGTCTTAAGTCCCCAAATCATCAGGAAACATAGGCATGCCTTTGGTTTTCTGCACTGCATTGCAATCTGCCATGGTATGTCTCTTAGTCCTAGTTTCTGAGTCATGCTGTGGCTCCCTTTCTGTCCACGCTGCTGTTTCTTTCCAACAGAAAGAAGTGTACAAGTGAGTACAATGTCTCATCCTGACATGAACTCAGAATGCATCTAGAGTGCACAAAAAAACTGGAAGATTATTCTGGACCACATAGGTTAGGTGTGTCTTCGCTGATCAGTTGATCAGCCTTTCACAATAGCCTGATACATTTCCCTCTGCTGATAACTCAGATATTATACATGCTGTGGACTTGATGCAGAAGCACTTCAGCTGTAATAACAGAAATGTGATGCTATTAGACAAATTTTACATAGCAAAGAGTAACAAATTCTCCACCAGTGCGATACTGTGGCAATTACATTTGCAGTGTATTGCAATTTTACTTGTCCTGTTATAAATATCTGTACATGTAGCCTAAATAATTGTATTATATGTTCATATATATGTCTCTCTATATATGTTCATATATATATGTCTATATATGCTCTATATGCACACACCAAATAACCTCTTTAAAGACAAACAAGGTTTCATTTATCTCCATTCAAGTTTATCCTGTAGCCATCTCCTTGTAGCTTCCCCCCTAGGGCAATCATAGAACCATAAGATCACAGAATAATTTAGGAGGCCACCTAGTCCAAGCCCCTCAACTTGTTCAGTTGAGTTTTGAATACCTCCAAGGATGGAGAGCCCACAGCCTCTCAGAGGAAATGTTCTGGTATTTAAAAAATAAAAAAATTAACTGGAATTTTTCAGGTTTTAGTTTATGTCTACAGCTTCTCTTCCTATTCTTGTGCATGTCCAAGAAGAGTCTAACTCTGTCTTCTTGATATCCTCTGAGAGGTAATTGTAGACAGCAATAAAGTTTCCCTTTGGTTTCTCTTTTCCAGGCTGAACAAATATGACTTGCCCAGTTTCTTCTTGTATGTTCAGTGCTCCAGCTCTCTGACCAGTTGCATGTCTTACTTGTACTGGGGAGGTCAGAACTGGACACAGTGCTCCAAATGTGTCCCACCAGGGCAACTGGAAGCATGATTCCCTATATACACTGGCTACACTCTCATACAGCCCAAGGTGATGATGACCTTCTTTGCTTCAAGGGCAGTATCTCTCATGAGGACAATGTCATTCCCAGGGGTGGTTTTTTTATGAGATAGCATTGGGTTTGGATTTATTTAATCAATGCATCTTCATGTTTTTTCATCAAATATTTATCCCAGCCCAGGTGAAATGGAACTGTACAAGAGTTATCATTTCACATGAAGAGAGCAAAGACATTTAGAAAGTTTTCCAGTTTGATCACAACAGACAAAAAAAGTACATTTGTACTCAATAGTTCAACAAAAAGATATAAATTAATGAATATTTCTGGTTCTGTGATTTGAGCAGGCATTTCCTGGACCTTGGTCTGTATCCTCAACAGCCAATACATTCTGTTAAAAGATTTCAGACCTGCTACGAGGCATTTTTTCTTCTTTTTTTCCCTTCTGATGAGTAAAACATATAGGAATTATTAAGATTAGAATAATCCACTCAGACAATTACCCAAAAAGGAAGTACAATAATTTCCATTCCAGTACATCTATTTTTCAACACATATAGTGGCCCCTGCCACATCATCGCTACTCTGTGTTTCCATAACCAGCAGGCTGCTTTCTCACATCTCCAAGTGGTTGAGTTGTAACAAAGGCTATACACTATGAAACATTTAAAATAAAAAGGTAACTACAGCCTCCAACAAAGATATGGATGGTTTTGTTCAGATCAACTTTAAGACAATCGCCCTTGATATGAAAGTGCAGTTTCTAGTGAGTATAATTTCTTATCTGTTTAGAATGGCAAAGCTGGTCTAAGAAAAGAACTATTTTTCATTTCACAACTGCCACAAAGTGTTATAAGTTCAAAACTTAAAAGGATAACAAGGAAAAACTTCAAGTCTGCTCCCTTTTTTGCATTTTCTTACAGTTATGATAGATTAAATTATCTCTTGATTACTTGCTCCTTGTCCTCATAATTCATGCATTCTTGATTGTACAAGGCCTGAGAGTGATAAATATATAAAAACTAACTGCAAGCCTTAATTTACATTTTTAATTTTGTTCTTAAAAATTACTTTTGATCTTTCTGTCTGGCTCCCTCCTGAACAGTGTACATATCTACTGAGTCACTATGTCACATCTTTAATATCAGTCATCATTTAAAAAAAAATAACAACCACTGCTTTTGCATGGGTCAGGACAGCAGTTCTAGTGCTGTGACCTGGTTCTTATTTTTGTAATTGCATTCTGTACTCTTTGAAAGCTTTTTAATGTTCTGGTGAAATGGAACATTCTTAGTATCTTTTCTGAATAACAGCTAGTGCTTTGGAACATTTACTGACTGAGGTTTATACCAGAGACAGAAATCTTTTCTGATGAGTGAAGTCCTGCATTAGTAACAGAAAGCATGATAACTGTATCATTCTATGTATGAGAGGCATCTAAATATATCAGTGTTTTTTAAGCATCATGTATTATCCTGGAAATTGCAACATTAATTTTCGAGATTATAGATGATTTTGACAACTTTCATATCAAACACATCAGCTTCTCATCATGCTTTTTATATCCCATCTCTTGTAATAGAGCACCTTCACCCAAGTACAGTGTTGATCACTTTTTTGTTAATTAAAAATAAGGACTGAGTACTGTGTTTTGAAAGAACTGAGAGAGAGTATCGAGTTGAGAAAGCACACAGACTGAAGAAATTAAGCAAATATAACTCAAGGCAGAATGTTCATGCAATAAAGCCTAGGGCTAAAACTAAAGGAAAAAATGCCATTTACTGATTAAAAAAAGGTACAAATATAAGAATAGATATTAGGTCAAGTAAAAAAAGCTTGGATTATATTTTTAACCTAAAATGGTGCATGTTTTGCTAGTAGATTTTAAGTTAAATGTTTTCATAACAAATCTCCACTTCTGAGTTTCTCAACCATCTTTTTGCTGCTGGCAATTCAGTCATGCTTCCTTTCCCAAGAATTCATAATAACTTAGTTCTTTTCAGTCAGTCAAATGTGAAATACTGTTTTTTTCTGACACTTTGAGAGCAATTTACTAGTTAGACAAGTATCCAGACCCAAAGGTACAAATATGATACTCTTCTAGGCTTCCTGGGAGACAATGACCTGGCATTTATTATCCTCATATAACACGCTCTAAGGAAACTTTAGAACTGGGAGAATTAAAGAATATTGGTCCTTTGACAGTTTTTAAGCTTGAATTCCTTCACTAGATCTCATGCAGCTGTGCTGATTGATGGCATTCAAGTATCTGATGCACAATTCAGAGCCTAACATTCCAGTTCTTTAATGATTGGTCAATTCAAAAACAAATGACAATATTTTGAGTAGATTTTATTGTTATACAGCATCTGGATAGGACTTCACCTTTCAAAAGGTGAAGGATTTCTACCTCAGTCTTTGCTTAATTTTCACATCACAGGGCATCCTCCTTTGCATCTTAGTATTTCTACTCAGAATTGCTGAACATATGGACACCTTCACAGCTAATCCTCATACAGAGGCAGAGTAAATCTTCATCTCGATAACTGTTTTCCTCAAATGGTACTGTAAAATAATAATAATAAAAAAAAGTTACTATTTAAAATTATCTTATCCAGTGAGAAAATTGGATCAATTAGATATAAGACAGAGAACAGTGTCACAAATGATCTGCAAAGCCCAGCCAAGAATGTCAACACGCAGCAGAGGAAAAGATGACAGTTGTTTCAACCAACAAAAAACCTGAAGAACTATTTTGCTACAGTAATACATCTTAGGATGACACAGAAAGACCAACTGGCCATTTAGATGAAAGCTTGGAAGCAATGCAAAGTTTTATACCTGCTTGAAACTAGAAAATTACTATCCACCCACAAGAGGTTCTGTATTTGTACACACACAGTTTTTTATAAATTGTTAGGAAAATGGATTTTTCACAGACCTATCAGTTTTCAAAAAGCAAATAAGTAATGCATAGATAAGATATTAACTATTGCACAATACAAATTACTTATATTCATTCTTAACAAAAATTATGTTCTTATAGTAATGTGTAACTATAGCACAATTTGATTTATCTGGTTTAATTTAGTGTATTTGAACCAAGTAACCTGGTGAAATCATCAAAGAAAATACTGTGAGAAATCACAGAAGAAGGAGACATGAAAAAAAAATGGACAATTGCTGATTTTCAAGAATTTAATAATGATAACTTAAGAGTTAGTCTTTACATTCTGGACTCAAATTTAAGATAACAATGTGTCCAAGAAAGAGCAAGTAAAAGCTAAATGGAGATCAGTGTTACAAGCGGAAGTTTAGATAAGTACCACATGGAGATCTGTGGTGTTCCGAGGACAGCCTAGATATGCAGCGAGTATGATTCATTCAATGTAGAATCCAGAGCTTAACTCCTTCCTGTTGATATAGCTCCATGTTCTCACAGCAGGATTTTTAATAATGCAGCTCATTCTTGTACAGAAAGGAGTTTGGTCTGATCCTTAGTTACGTAATTTTTTTAAAAAAATTAATTTTGACACAGAAGCTGTTAAAGGTAAGCAGACATAGAAAATATTTATACCATTTTAAAATTTACATATTCATGTAAAACCTTTCTCTCACTTAAGAGACTGAGCAGGCTCACATCTAATGCAATAAAGTTTCACAGCAGAGGTACAATGTGGTGCAACTTAATACACAAGCAATGGCTTGGAAGACATATTTGTGTTTCTCTTTTTCATAGATTACATGGCAGATGAATATTTTTCTACAAAATTGGATTTTGCAGAATGATAGCACAATTTTTGAGACCAAAGAGTCAACTTTGAAATTTCTTGGGACAACCACATCCTTATTGGGCAATTAGATCATGAGTAGAAAGAGGAAGAAAAATTTTGGATTACAATAAGTAGATGGAAGATTAAGCCTTGTTAAAATACTTTGAATTTGTGTAGGAAGGATGTCTTTTATCAAGTTGGAGTTGGCAGCAAAGACTGCTTGAAAGTAAAAGCAAATTATGCCTACTTCCACTTACAGTGTGGTTCAGGTTCAAGATCAGTTCTATTTCATTCAGCTTCTGAACTCTTAAGAAAATGCCATAGTTTTGTTGAAGCTTTGTTTTATCTTTTTCATATCAATTTGGATCTCCAAATTTACTTGTATATGTCCTGAGGTTCTATCCAGTTATCTTATTTTCTATGATTACTTAGGAGACACAATTTGATCAGGATATTAGTTTTAATACTTCTGAAGATCTATTGTCTACTTCTTCCTGAATTTCAGAGATGCTAACAGCTGTTTAGTATCACTGATTGCAACTTCCTACTCTCCATCCAGCAAACAAAACTTGCTGCAATACATTGACTATCATGAATGTTAAACTGCTGGGAATCATCTTTGTCCTGAGGCTAAACAACAGCAACAAATCCACATCGAGGAAGATGATGGGTTTGGGTAAAGGTCCCCCAGCTAGGCCCAGAGGGAAGTGTAGCGTGTGCCTTTTGACACCCTGGTGTAATGCATTCATTGAAAGATAAAGAACAATATATTTGAGAAAGTTTTTGAGGATGTCATCTATCCAGCAATAGCATTCTCTATGGGGCATAAAATCAAGAAGCTTCTCTTTTTTTTTTCCATGCCTCATGCTTCTGCTTATTTGCTCAGCTACAAGTGTATTATATACTCCAGTTCAGTGAGGCTTAGCCAAAGTATAAACAGACAAAGAACAATAAATAAAATATATTACTTCTGTGCCAGAAGTATTTATCACCTTCTCAGCTATAACTCAGTACCCGTCTGGTTTGCCCCTTTGGAGAATTTATAAAGATAAAAGTGTCTCAAGCTCACTATGCTTCCCATATCAATATTATCCCTGCATCAACTTTAGCACCTGAAAGCAAGAAATGTAACATGCACCATGATTAGCTTCCTTTCCCTCATCTCCTTTTATAATTCTATTGCTTACTTTCTTTGTCATATACCTTGCTGTTTGCGAATCCCTTTTGCATCTACATTTCTCCCAATACACCCTCGTATTTTTTTTGATAGTTTTTAGTAAATTATGGTGGTTTACCTTAAGCTAAGAAAACACCTGATAACAGACCACAGAGATTAATTACATTGTGGCATGTCTTTTCTTAGAGGAAAAGAAAGTATGCCTACAGTGCTGTCTCTGAAATGTTTTCAATTATTGTAGTAGAGCACATTGATACTGCATTTTAAGGATTTAAGACTAGATTCAGACCTTTTCATGTAGACATTGACATTGCACTGCCAAAAAATCATGGCTTTTAGAGTCCTTCAGATCACAGATGTCCTTTATGTCTTTAATAAAACACTAAGTGTCTCTGAAGAGGTCCAGAAAATGGTCCCTACAGATCCCTATGACTCTTACATGACTACAGAAACCCGATCATCTTAGATGTGCGCATTTACCATCAAATCACGTCCCTGATGCCCAGTGCTTCCATGACTTAGCTGGTACTTCAAAATCATGATCTCCAAGAAGTGCATATTTAATGTCTGCTGGCTTCCTAATTTAACTGAACTTTAGCCCGTTAACCAGAAGTCTACATTTTTACAGGATAGGGATGCAATCACAGCAGTACATAGCTCCAAAACCTGTAACATAACAAGAATATGCTGTTATTTACATGACACTACGTTTTAATCCTCTACACCACACACTGAAAATGCGGGGGCTTTTCACAGTGGAGAAATTGCAAAATGCAGTTACAGAGGTCTATTTGTTTTAAATAAAAATGTTATTTCTCTGATAGAAGCAAAAGCCTCTAAACACCTCCTTATACAAGCTGCTTTTTCCACTTTTTTTTTTGACCATGATCTCATAAGCTATTTGAAGAAGATAGTCTCTCCTTCTCTCTGTTTACAAAAAGTGAATTACATTTTTGGTTGTACTATATCCTAAACAATGATAGTACGAAACTGTGAGACATTCATTAACTGTGGAAAAAAACCAACATTATTTTTAACTTCTAAGTTCTGCTTTCCGACAGGCTGTGCAGAACAATATTGAGGTCATTATAAGTAAAGTCTGTATGGACATTAACTTTATGGCACTGTTTATATGGAGCACTCTTTACACGCAAATGGAACATTTTAGTCTGAGAACAGGAACTTAGATTTTGTTGACTTTTAGGCCATGATTCAAAAGTTTTTAAGAAAATGTCATCATAGAAAAGGTTTGTGATTTTGATCTTTGTAATGTTCAAGGAGGCTGTGTATTTGTCCTGTTTCTCACCCAGCATTTTTTGGTTTTATTTAAGCCAATAACATTAGTAATATTTCAAAGGGTCTATCAAAAATTTTACTGCTTTAAAGTGCACAGTTGAACGGTTGAATGGCCATACAAATGCTTAGGAACTACTTAAAAGTTAAGTGCAAATCTACGGCTTTACAATGAGAGTTCTCAGTATAATTCTATTGTTATTCTTGTTGACATTTTATATAGGAATTGTGCTGCAAAACAATACAGCTTTGTTAAGCACAGCTTTTACTCATCCACATTTTTTGAACAGAGCAAGAAAACAGACACAAATTATTTGAGCTCTCCAATATACTTTCAAGTTCTGACTGAATTTTAAAAAATGCAAGATTGTCAATCAAACCCTCCAAAGTTTTAGTTTTTGGTTCAAAATAGTCTATTCAGAAGTACATTCATACTGTTTGCTTTTTGAAATTTTTATATTCAGTAAAATCTTATTGAATATAAAAAATGTCATTTTTAGATCTGAATTGAAAATATCAGTTTCAATTTTAATAGCTTGCAAATGAAAATCAGCTGTGGAAACACCATAAGAAAACTTGTTTTTCTGTAATGTTGATTGACACAATAACAATAATAAATCAAAATTAAGAAATGACAACAGTAGAACGTAAAAAAATTTGATAAGGCATACTTTGAAATGTTCCTAATTAAAAACTTGTGATATCATAGCAATATCAGGTAAAGCATCCAAGTGATGTAGGATGGATCATAGAATCATTTGGATTGGAAGGAATCCTAAATATCACCTCTTTCTAACCTCCCCTACCATGGGCAGGGACACTTCTTACCAGATCACATTGCTCAAAGCCCCCTCCAATCTGGCCTTGAACACTTCCAGGGATGGGGCATGAGGGTTATAGGTAGAATAATGTAAAGAAAATATTAAAAATTTCCAGTGAAAGTTCATAGAAATCACGTGAAGCCAGTATAAATTAAAGTCAAATAATTTTTCTAAAGATAAAGAACCCAAAATATTTTCCTTAAATAATGACAATTCAGCATAACTACTGCTACTATTAAAGAAATTAGTATATTTGTCAGGTCATAAAAATGAAATCAGGACAGCAGAAAACCTGGACAACATTTATTTGCTAACATTTAGACAAATAATGCAAGTAGCAAACATTTATATTTCTGGTGAACATGTAGGTGTTTACAGTCACATGGCCTTGTTAGAGTAGAATTTTAGTAGACAAGCGGAAACTACTCAATGATGCTTTCCTTTCAGGACCCCTCTTCAGGCTATCTGTGGCTCTTTACCTCTCCTAGTCCTGAAGCAGTAGGAAGAAGAAAAGTCACTATAAGGAAACATGTCTGTGGAGCACATGTCTGTAAAGCAGCAGACCATGAATGCTGGGTGCATATAGGGAAGTGGAAATGAGAAAGCAAGGCAGTGGCAATAAAAAGGCGTGACAACTAGCTGACTAAGCATGAAAACATCAGGGGAAAACCAAAAAGAGCATGGAGATGAACAGTACTGGAGAGGAACTTCTCTCCCTTCTGAAAAAAGGTGGGTTTGGGAGAAGAGAGAAATATTGTAGCACGAAAAAGAGAAATTTGGTAACCAGAAAAGCACTTCAAATTATTTGTTTAATGTCATGTCATAACAGAACTAGGTAGCTCCTCAAATAATTCTTTTTACATTGGTTCCACTGACAGGTTTTGTGAAAACATCTTCAACTCTTGGTACTTGCTGCTCAAACAGTTTTTTTCCCTGGAATATCTACAGAGTGAAATACTGTTGTTCAAGAAATACTCCTAATAACAGGTATGCTTGGAGGTGCATTATTCTGTAGAACCCCCTAAATGTATAGAGAGGTGCCCACATAACATCTGAGGTTTAAAATGTTAGTTATTATCACATTGCCTTAATTCTTTTAAATACTGAAAAAATAAAGATTTTCTTCTGTTTATTCTTGAAGGAATAAAAGACAGACTCACAAAGCAGTCTATAAGCCAGTAGTATTTTACCAAGAATAAAGTAGAAACTACACACCACATTGAAGAGTGTTTATGGGACGCCACTGCTTCTTATAAACTTGCCCTGTATGATTTCAAATGTTACTGAAATAATTTCAAATAGTTATGTTTCTCTCCCCGAGAAGCTGTCCTATTCAGTCCAAAAATGTTTTGAAAGTAAAATAACAAAAGCAACTATTTCGTGGTGATCACAGTTTTGTGGAAAAAAGATTTTTTTTCAGAAAAGCATGCTATACTTACAGATCACAATCGATCATGTAACAGCATACTTTTCTCTACATATCAGAAACATACTGATTCCACGTAAAGTCATGAGGACTACTCCTCTGCCAATCTATTCTTCATATCTTTCAACACAGGTTTCTTTTCTGGATTTCTATATAATAAAAATATACTAAGGGTTGTGTTGCCTTTTTTTTCCCCTTCAGTTAGTAGCTGTATTATCGAGCTGAATGGGTTCTGCCACAAAGCCATCATTTTATACAAAATGCCAGGCAGCAATTAGCTGGTGACAGCTTCTTGGTCAGAACTAACCTGGGCTGAATTATAACTTGCTATATGCAGGCTGGCCAGCCAACTCCTGTAAACCAGGTCCCTTTTCAACATCCTCTCATGCCCCTGACGAAGTAATTAAAGTTTAGAAGCAAAGAATGCCCCACTTTCCCCTACTTTTGTAGAAAAGACATTGTTCTTCTTGGAGCAAAGGATGCTTTGAGATCCCTTAATGTAATTTAAAGAGCTTTACAATGCCTCGGTTTCTTTGCTACTGGAAAATGGATCCTAGAAGAGGATTGGTAACAGAGCTCAACCACGAAAAACTACAGTGAAGGTGTGAAGGGAATAGTGAAAAACAGACAAAAGGAAGACTATACTATTGTCAACTGCAGATAAGTAAAGCTTGTCTTGTTCTCTGCTCTCCAAAACAGCGACCTAACCAGAGGCTTATAGCCTCTTGCCCAGAGTTGCACTTCTGGGAATGGTGAAGCGAGAGGACGGAGCACCGACCCTAGAGGTGAGGGAAAAGGATGAGAAGACAGAGAGAATGCCAGGATAGGCCAAAAAGCGCAGACCTAAGGCACAGGGTGCCGGATGAGGTACGAGAGGGATGCGCGGGGCGAGTGACGGGGAGGACAGGCAGGGGAAGGCGGAGTGAAGGTGGAGCCGGTGGAAGTGCTGCTGGGGGAGCCGCGGTGCCCAGAGGCAGCGGAAAGAGGTGGGACCTGGAGGGGCGAGCCCGTGCCCTGCAGCGCAGACCCTTGGTAAGGGACCGAGCTGACGGCGAAGAGGGGCGTGGAGGGAGGGACGGACGAGGGGGCGTGGAGCCGGCAGCCAGCCCGCCCGGGCAGTGGGAAGCAGTCCAGGGACCAGCGGAGCTCGGAACCGGGGGGCAGCGAGCGGCATCCTGCCCGCCGCCGCCAGAGCCTGGCGGGAACCCTGCCTTCCTGCCTGCCCCCTGCACACGCTGCCATCGTTTTTCCTCTCCAGGCTGCACCGCTCCCGGCTTCGTGTCTCCCCTCTCCCGGCGGCAGGGACCAGGGCTGAGCCGCCGCCGCGAAAGCAGCACCATGTGAGCGGGACCTGTGCCGCGGCCGCAGCGGGCACGTCGAGGATGTGAAGAGCCGCCCGCATCCTGCACCGCCCGGCCGCCCGCCCCCCGCCACTGCCCAGCCGCCGACTCGTCGGTGCTCAGCGCTACCCGCGCCAGCATGACCGAGGTGAAGGCCAAGGAGCCCACAGCGCCTCCGCCTGCCAGAGACGGGGCGGTCCTGCTGCAAGGACAGCCCGGCCGAGACCCCTTCCGTAGGGAAGCGGAACCCATTGACATCTCCCTGGACGGGCTGCTCTACCCCAAGAGCAGCGACGAGGAGGAGGACGAGGAGGAGGAGGAGGAGGAAGGGGAGGAGGAGGAAGAGCCGCGGCAGCAGCAGCTGGGACAGGAGGAGGGCCGGTACTCCTTCTCTTACCGACCGGGGAGCGGCTCCCTCTCGGACAAGGACTCTCTGGACACCGTCCTGGACACCTTTCTGGCTCCCACGGCTCATGCCAGCTCCGCCGTGGCCGCGACGCCCTGGTCGTTCTTCGAGGTGGAGACAGCGGAGGCGCCCGACGGCCCGATGAGCCGCGGCCCCTCGCAGAAGGCGAGCGAAGCGGCTCCAGAGGCGCCCGGTCCATCGCAGCCCCCGCCGCGGCCCGCCCCGCTCTGGCCTCCCGGCGATGCCCTGACTGCCACCAAGCTGCCGTCGGGGGGCGGCGCGGAGGGTCCCGCCGCAGCCCCCAAGGACGATGCCCCGGGGCTTGTGGCGTTGCCTGGCGGGTCCCGGGAAGGGGACCCGGGGCAGGAATACCTGCACGTGCCGCTTCTGCCCCTCAATTCGGCCTTCCTGGCCTCCCGCACGCGGCAGCTGCTGGACGGGGCGGAGTACGAGGGCGGCGGGGTGCCGCGATGCTCGCCCCCCGCCCCGGACCTGCCGGGGTACGGCTTCCCCACGGGGGATGCCAAGGAAGGGTCCTTCGCCTACGGCGACTTCCAGCCCGTCCTGAAGATCAAAGAGGAGGGTCTCGGCCTCGCCACCCGGTACCCGGCTGGCAGGGCCACCCCCGCGGCAGGCTGCTCCGACTACCCCTCGGCTCCGCGGGCCGGGCAGGAGTCCTCGCTGGAGTGCGTCCTCTACAAGGCGGAGCCCACCCTCCTGGCCAGCGCTTATGGGCCGCCGGCTGCGCCCGACAGCCTCCCTTCCACCTCAGCCGCGCCGCCGGGGCTCTACCCGGCCCTGGGGCTCAACGGGCACCAGCCGCTGGGCTTCCCGGCCGCCGTGCTGAAGGAGGGCTTGCCCCAGCTGTGCCCCCCCTACCTCGGCTACGCGCGGTAAGGAGGGCGACGGGGGCAGCGGGCGAGGCGTTCGCCGAGGGACGGGGCCGGGAGGTCGCGCTGAGCGGCGGGAAAGCTCCGCGCATCCTCCTGCTCCGGAGGGGCGGCCGTGCCGCGGGATGGGCGCTCCGGGGGTGCCGAGACAAGGGTGGGCGAAGTTTCTCTCGGCTAAGGCCTTTTTGGGTGTTTAGGCAGTACCTGCAGCCCCCGTTTCCATTCTCCTCGCTGTTCGAGCACGCCGGGGTGTCCAGGGCGTTGTGAGACTGGCACAGTGTCAGTTTAGCAGCTGGCACCTCGCGGCTCTTTCAGGCGCGGTAACGCTCCAGGAGGCGATGGCTTATTGTCGCTGCGGTGCTTCAGTGCCGTTCGATGACCGAGCCAGTGCCCGGCTCCAGAAAGGGAGTGCAGAGTGTTCTCCAGATTACCCTCACTGGCAGCGAGACCATATTCATCAATACCTAAATATTTTCCACAACTTTATTTCCGATTTAAAAAAAAAACCCAGTTAATTGCACACAAAAAAGAAAACCGAAACGCTTGAAATGGGGTTCTATCGTGGCGAGATGTTTGTTACCTAGAAATACGTGCAAAAATACGTACATATAATGTTACATTTTCAGCAGAAATCCATTATTTTTTTCTGAGTAGAGTGGTTACCTCTGTGCCTTTTGATGGAGAGAAATTGGAAATATCCTTGATATATCCCCATCAGAGTTAGTTACTGCTGAGAATGCTGCAACTGAATGGGGGGTGGTAAACTGATTGTTAAAGACTTTTCTAGCTGAGATGAAATTTAGTTATTTCCCATGTGAAAGAGGCCTTTGAAATTCAATTGACTTCTATCTGATTCTGTCTCTGTTCAGGAAAAAAGAGTATCAGTCACTATGACTCCACTCACTAGAGTTGTTGATCTGAGGAAGATGAACATTTTACCAAAAAGTTTCTAGATTATACCTTTTTAAGCTAAATGGATTAAAATATAACTTTATGCTTTTTACCCACTGCTTTCCTATAGTGCATAGTAGAGACAAACCCTTACGCTGAAAGGCAGTCATACTTTATTTTTTTCTTGTCCTTCTGTAGCTTGATTACAAATTTTAAAATAAAGATTTTAGTATAAAATTGATCAATACAGGTAAGTAGTTAACCGTGCAAAACCAGATCTTTCATTTCTCTTAATTCTCTTTCTTTTGAAGGCCAGATACAGAAGCCAGCCAAAGTTCTCAGTACAGTTTTGAATCACTACCCCAGAAGATTTGTCTCATCTGCGGTGATGAGGCTTCTGGTTGCCACTATGGAGTACTTACCTGTGGAAGCTGTAAAGTCTTCTTTAAAAGGGCAATGGAAGGTACTATATAATGCCATTGTTCCTAATTATCTGAAATATATCTTCTAGGCACTGCTAAGGACATACTGTTTATTTATTGTTCGTCTTTATAAATATTATCACTGGAGTAAATTCTTTTTGTTTTGTTGACTGTTTAAATATTACAGTGAATACTGACAAAATTATTCCACTTTTGATTTTTTTAGTATTACTTGGTTTACTTTACTTATTTGCTATTAAATGCTATATTACTGCTTATCAGTTAGTCATTTCAGGTAGTTTCATAAAAATGTTGTGTATTACACAATTTGTTTTAAAAAGTGTAAACGCTGCTCAAAGGAAAATATTGCAAATATGAACTAATGATAAGCGGATAAGAATTTATTTTGACTTTGTTCTCTTTTTGAAGTCATGGAATTTTTCTTGCTTGCAGGATGCAGAGTTTTGGTTTCCTGAGAATTATGGAAGTATTTGAAATTTCACTGAACTATTTCAAGTAATAAAAACAATAATTGTGTTTGAATTTTTTTCTAAATAGACGTTAAATTAGAAACTCAAGCTGTAGGTTTAGTAAATCAGTAGCAATACCTATGTTTATTATTTTCTTTTTGGATTGTTTTATATGCCTTGTCCACTGAGATTTTAAATATTAATACAAGAGCAGATTGTTTTATATAGTTCAACAAATGAAGCAGTACAACAAAGTCTTCTACTTTTTATACTTTGTCTCCTTTTTTGATTTTTATTTGAGCCTGTCAGAACTAGGATATTCAATTTTCTGTTCCATGTACTTAACAAAACCATTATTACAATGGATAGGATTCCTTCAAATAATAAAATTGTATGATGTATTTTCTTGTTGTGATACATAGTTTCTTCAGCTTTATAGAGTTTATTACTTTCCAAGTTGGAAAAGTAAAAACTTAGCGAACTAATGTCATTAGAATTTTTGTTTCAGTGTGCTGTTGCTTTCTACTTTAAGCTTATGCTCATGTTCTTCCTTTAACATATTAGATATTTGCAAAGTGATAACATTGGACTAGGTGGTCTAGGTGAACTTTTGAGCTAGTGCCGCATTTTCTCTAATACATTCAAATGGGTTTCATGAGAAAGTTGTTAGAAACATGTGTTAGGCTGCAAGGCTCTAGAGTGCAAGTCTCAGGAGTACATTAAAGTTTCATTCACTGTGCTAGCTGGTCCCTTGGTTTGGCTTCACATTTTTTTTTTCTATGTTTTGCTACGTCAACCATATACTTTTTAAAAAAAAAGTCAGGAAGCTGAAGTTCTAATACGGAGTGTAGTGTAATATATGAATGCCATATTTTAAAATAGGTTTTATTTTTGCTTTTCACCTGTAAAATAATATTGCAATTTTTTCTTTGAATTTAATTCTATCACTTTTAGGTTTCTTCTCTTTCCTAATTTAGTATCCAGTTTGTGTGGTAGGTGAACCTGCTCAAAAACATATCTTATTATAGTTTACCAGAAGTATTTTAATGGTAAATGTCAAGAAGGCATATAAATTGATAATAGAAACCTCTTAAAGTTTTTTCATGGATTATTCAAAGTGTGTAGATAAGAAAGTAAATAAAATAGTAGTATTAAATTTGTTGGAAAATGTCTGTCATTTATCTTAATTACTTCTGTGATTTCAGATGTGTTGGCTGTTTCAAATCAAATAGCCTATGTAATTTTTGTAATTTTTTTTTTCACAGAAATTCTCGTATTCATACACCATTTATTTTACCTTCCCTGGTGTGTGTGCTGTATTGGTTAAATGCCTCTGTTTGGATAAAATGGACTGTTATGTTATCCAGAAAACTCTGTTTTTTCCATCTCTTATCTTTTTGAAATGAAACCTGAGCTGATTTAAAATACTCAGACTGAACAATCATTTAAAACTGTGTAGGCTAACCTAGAAATGTTTCTATAGTAATTGTGATTTAATCATACATATGAATGTAACTAGTAGACACACATGTAGCTTAACAGGGGGTCAGAGTTGTGTGAGGATCACAAACATTACTTAGAATGTTCGTTGGCACTGAATTCTTAAATATATATATGATTTTGTAGATATTTACTGTCTTTTGGGTTATTGGTTCCCCATATGTGTCTATATATACATGAAGAAGAGGTTGGTGTTGATATAATAACCATATTTTTCTCTAGGCAGAATCTTGAAGTAAGGTTGAACAAAAATGCAAGTCATTTTTTTGGGAACCTGTAGTACAGCAGATATGAAAAAAGGTAATATTGCAAGTGGGTAGAAGAAAAAGGACAAAGATATTAGGGTGGCATTTTTTTTAGGAAACATTTTTTTTGCATTTAGAGGTGGTACATTTTCCAGTGGACTCTTACAAATAACTGATTTGCCAATCTGTAGATTCACTTAATGAACAAACAAATTGCAAGGCTTTTAAAAAAAACTTTAAAGTTCTCCTTTAAGTATATTGAAAATAACAAAAGTTAGTGTTATTTATACTCAGTTAAGAAATTTGAAAAGACAAAATTGGATTCAGTATTTTGAAGGGGTAGTGCCGTTCCTTATCAGTGAGCTGAGAGTGACGAGAAGTTTGTAGTTAGCAATCAAAAGAGTTCAGAAATAATATTCAAAATGCTTTCAAGTATGTACAATTACTATGTTTGCAAAGTAATTTGCTGTTGATGATCAGGCATTATTTAAGTGCTACCAATATACCTCATTCATGGCAACAAAAAATAGAGGAGAATATTTCTAACAGGGCATTAGGAGAATGAAGATATTTAGCACTAAGTTGTCAGTCATTAGTAATGTCTTACAAAATTCCTTCATGTAAAACCATGCAGGGTAATTATGATCGAAGTGGTTGTGGACACCATGGTAAAATGTCTGCCCCTGAAGAGGAACCCAATGTTCAGAGTTTTGGGATTCTGGAGTTACACTGTTGCTAGCACGTGATTTCTTTGTAGCCTGCATTCTTGCCTTCTTGCTGAAAGTGCCTTCTTTGCAGTAGTTTTAAAATTAAAATTTAAAATTACCGAAATCCTGAGAAAAATTTAAGGTCCTGTTTTTCCTATAATAAAGTTCCACTTCTCATTTTTGTTCTGTATTTAAATGTGCACTTTGTTTATATTATCAATGTCTAAGGAAAAGCAGTTGCCCAAACCCGAAGAGTTTGAGACCAACTTTACTGGATGATATTACTGCAGGTTGGTCAGAAACTACCTCTTGGTTTGTTTAAACCTAGAAAACTATTTCAAAATTGATCAACTAGTTAGCAAATTAGCAAATTTTTCTAGTTTTAATATGTGCTTCAAGCTCAGGCTAGCAACTCTTTGCAGACGATGGCATCAGGGAACAGGCTCAAGCATGTGTAGTAGGTAACATTTAACTGACCAAGTGTGAACTTTGCCTCTCTGAGAGCTGAATTTGATAAACAGAAAGTAGGATTTCCATCCGAGTTTTCACTATCTGTGTATGGAGAGGTACAGTGGAGGAATTGATGATGAGCTACACCTACACAGTAAGAAAGCTGTTCATGACTTCAATCAAACTTTCTGATAAAGCTTATCTAAATTTTATCAGTGTTATGATAGGCAGTTTTGTGATGACAGTGTGATTCACTATGTAAGCAGTGAAATAATATGCATAAGGAAAATTGCTTGTCTAAACAATTGTGCTTTTCCATATCTAAAGAATGTAAAATGACACAACATGCCAAGTATTCAAAAAAAAAAAAAAAGACTAACCAGTAGTAGAAAATCCTCTTTGAAAACAAAGAGAAATGCAACACCACAGAGACATTTTCGGCTGTGAAAATGAGGAGAAAAAGGAACCTTTAACACCTGTCTCATAACTCAGCAGGGACTTCTAATTTTTAATCCAACTTTTCAGACTGGATCTTGGGAACAGAGTTTGGTACAGCATGTACTGTAAACCTATAGTGATGAAATTTTCATGAATTAGAAAACATACAAACACACAAAGCATACACTGGGCAAGTTGAGAGATAAAAATGCTTTTCACTCAGTATGACAGATTTAATGTTACTGAAGTGCTTCTATTTTGCATGGGGCCAAAATATGTTACTGTGCAATAACCTAAGTGTATTTTCAAATTCAAATATACAAAGTAATACAAGTGGAAAATGTCACTTTTGTGAGTTCAAAGAATTTGCATCATGAACAGGAAAAGAAGAAAATCTGCATCTGATATGCAGTTGTATATCTTCATCATACTTCTGACTTCAAAAATATTTGCTGTCCAGCTATTTGATAAACAGCAGTTTGATGAATGGATTTGTATGAGGCACAATGATTGAGCGAGCTAAGGTAGCATTTTTTCTGGTTGGCTCTTGTGCTAATGCTGGGCTTCCTACTGCTGTCATCATGGCTTACTAGTGTTTTCCTAATAGACATGGCATAGAACATAATCAGCTGCAGAAATGTCAATTATTAAATTTTTTCGTTTAACTTTTTACAGTGTTTTAAAAACAGTATCAAATATTATCTTAAACATCTTTTCAGGTGGAATACTAGTTATTCCAGGTAGTGTAAAACTACATGCTTTAAAGAGCAGCAGCAACTGACTGGTCAGAGTTGTTAATACTCTGTTCTAATTTCACATGTGCACAATGTGAGTAACCTGAGCTGCTCATCTGAAGTTCACTTTATAGTGAATGGAGAGAAACGAAATTTTAGGAAGAAATTCACTGACTTATTTTTAATACATACTTAGGGTGAAAATAGCAATACTCTAACAGTGCTGCAGTAACTATTTCTCAGCACTGAGCATAAAGAAGTGTTGGCTGAGCATGTATCCTGTCTGCATTTGGTGACATGATCCCACTGATTTCACCAGAGTAGCTAATATGTTTATGTAGCATATAAAAGAAATATCATAAGCATATAAAATACTAACTTAGTATCACTTATTTTTAAGTATTATATATAAAGTATTATAGATTATAATTATATTATTTCATATATAAAAGTAATATTTTAAGTATTAAAATACTTTTAGATTATATAACATAAGTGTATTAAATATAAGTTTTTATAGTAAAACTGTTATCTGTTAAAAATAGATTTGGGGTTTATGTTGTCCATCTCCCTAAGCTGTTTATCTGTTCCACATTACTCATGATGTACTACGAGTAAGGAGTGATTTTTTAGAAACTACTAAATGGAAAGACTTAACAGATGGTATGTTACAATTTACCATTATGCAAATAATGATATAGTGACATATGACTGCACTTCAGAGGTTTCCTGGTTATACTTAGCCACAACTCCTGCATTTAAGCTGCTGCTTAATGTCAGTTAACAGCTGAGGACATTGCAACAACATGGAGTCTTTTGCAGTTAAAACATGGGAAGAGTTACTTGTGGACATTGAGGTCCAGCAGAATATTACCCTATTCTTGTCCTATTGTGATTGCATCTTCCCTTATCCTCAAAGACAATATTTTATGTGAGATTTGTTTCACCTAGCTGTAGGCATTACAATGTGAACATCTGTATTTGGGCTAATCTCTTTAAATGTCCTTTGAAGAGCAATAAGCTATTAAAGAACCAAAATTTAGACATTTACTCAAGGTAAATGAATCCTGAAGTGCCTGTTTTGCTCTTGTGCCCAAGAAGGCAATGTATGCTGCTTGTTTTGATGGATGTCTATGCTTTAGAATCTAATTACTCAAATAGAATCAAATCAATCTAAGGTGTTTCAGTCAATAGGCAGCAATAATTGGGGATTTTTTGCACATTGCTTTTTTCTGATGCTAATGTTTCTGGATTTTTCTACCTTTATTACGTATACACCTTTACTACCAGTGCCCCTGTCCCACTGGTTCAGTTGTAGGACAAGTTAAGGAATATAAGGAAAATGTATATGAAAAAACTTATCATGGCAATGTGCTATGATACTTCCAGTAAAATCAGAATAATGGGGTGACTAAAATGCACATATAAAGCTTATGTTGATAAAAGAATATCATACTCAGGGATCAAAAGAAGAACAAATAGCTGAAATAGCTGGTGCATTTTTAAAGTTGGTTTTGTGTCCAAATCCCATGTTCTATATTTGTAAGAAATAGACCCTTACTGACAACAATGCTGACACTTCCATTATTTTACATATTTATATCAGTGATGTAGTTAATTAAAAATTATGACTAAGGAGTACTTGTGACAAAATGCCGTAAAAAGAACTGAAAATACTTACTTGAAGAAGCCACCATCTCTTCCTAAATGATATTAGCTGTGGAAAATGTTTGTTGTCAGTTCCCATATTTAGACTCAAAGACTTTATGAGTTTCAAGTTGTTACAGTGCTAAGCAGTTTGGTCAAACCAACTGAAAATCAGTATGAAACAGCATTCCTAATTTTGCAGTTCATGATAGTTTCTCTGAATTATTACTTAATTTTGCTTCATCTTGTTTTTTCTATGGGTTTTGTTTTGTTTTTCTTGTTGAAAGTGATGGAACAGACAGGGAAATATAAAAAGATAAAAAAACACAAGGGTTGTAACTTCTAGCTCTGTCCAGAAATGAATGAAAACAGGATAGACACATTTAATTGCTCTGTTTTGTAGATATCGTGAAAAAGTTGCACAGGTTGCTCTCTTGGAGAATTGATTTTGGAAGGAAAAAGACAATGGTACTGCAGGATGCACAGCAAAAGGCAGGAAGATTTTTCAGATCAGGCTACAAGAGAAGGAAAGAGTCAATCAGAGATGTTGGAGACATTGAAAGTGATTTGTTGGCTAGAAGGAAAACAGTGCAATGTACATGGTGCTTTGAAAATGGTGCTTCCCTTCCAGAGAAATCAACTTTGTTTTGTCCATTTAGCAAAAAAGCCTGACAGATGACTGTAACAGTACCTGCTTAAAACCAGCAGTCAGTGGAGTGGAAGAGCACCGAAAGTTTGTTGTCAAACATCAAAACTTACTTGTAAATATGTTCACCAAAACAAAATACACTATAGGAAAACATCAGGTTTAACTTAACAATGAACATTTTGGAGTTTTACATTCTCTTTGAACAAAATATTTCTACTCAACACTTTTTTCATCACATGTGAGTAAGGCAAACGAATGAAAGTCTAGTTTCACAAAGATGAATTACTAATACCTGTTGTAATCTTGAACCCCACTGCAGAGTACATAGATTAGTAAAGGCACTCTCTCAGGATATAGGAGTTAAGTTTGTTCTCTCCAAATGCCTGAAGGGAATAAAACAATCTCTCTGTGATGCCCTGACCATACAGTTGGATTACCTGGAATGCAATCATTCTTTATTGCTTTCACTTTGAACTATATTATTATGAAGAAAGAAATTCCACATTATTTCAGTTAGACTCTAGGATGGAACATATTCATAAGTTACTCTGCTATCACTCTTTGTCCTCTTTGGTCCATTGAATCCTACATTCTTTGCTGTGAAGCAGACTTGCATGAATAGCAGGTCTTTATACCAATATGGACTACAAAGTAGTAGTCAGGACACCTGCTTAAGACTTGGGAATGAGAATTTTACTTCAGTGGGCAAAGAGGGAAATGGAGACCGAGTTCCCCACTAGCTACTGGATGATGTGTTTTTTGGGTAGGTGGCTAATGTTTGAAGTTTTTGTTCAGTGACTTTTTTATTTTTAGAGAAAACATTACCACAGAAATGAAATTGGGATTAAATGATTAAAAAAAATGTTTTTTGAGATGTGTGGAATCTTGGAGACTGTAATGGCATATAATAGTATACAAGGACATGAAGGGTGCATTTTCAGTATTACAAACTGTAGTATAGATTCCTAGTTGTCCAAGACCAAAGCTCATAAACCCATATAGTGAGAGGTAAATTCAACCCACATTTGCTGTTTTGCATATTGAAAAAGTGTAAATAGAAGAGTGTTACATTTAGATCTGGGCAAAAGTCTATTTAGCTGTGCTTCCCATTTTATTAGGCTGGACTGTTTGCCTAGTTGTGGAAAGCCTGACTTGTCAGAGCATGTTCAGGGTAAGGATTACCCTGTATTTCTCTGACGAGTCAGGTTTTTGACAAGCTAAGGACTAGCCTAGTCCTTTGTCTTAGCTTCCAGAAGTCAGTTTTACTAAAAAGCTACATCTGCATCATTATATTTAGTTGAGGTATACAGGTGAACTTATTTTCCATTTTTTAAATTTTAAACCCATGGTTACTGTGGGCTTCCAGAATTCATTTGTGGTTTTGTTTTTTTTTTAACCTATTGATTTAATTGGTATTTTTTAAAAAATATAAGAAGTAAAACATACTGCCAGAAAATTATTGAGCAAAACCTTGAGCTAGCATTCAGGAAGCAAAAAGTTGACATTGGGAGACATTTGGCAGTAAAATAATTTGCAAAGAGATTCAATACATATCTGCAGTTTTTAGACAGAAATCTAAAACTAGACTAAATAAAACATCATGAGATGTTCTGCAAAGACGAATCCTCCAGAAGTTGATGATTTTATACAAAAGCATTGCAAATTAAGAGAGATGCAGGGAGACAGAATCATATATGGGAGAGAGAAAAAAAGAATTGAGAAAGTACGGTTCTTAGCAGATAGGAGGAACTGAGAGTGTGCAAACCAGTGCTTTGCTTCTGTGCAAGGTTACAACAGTTCAGCACAGATGCACTTGCCCAAATAACTGACTGCTGTATCTGATACCCCAGGTGCAGATAAAGCCTTATGTTTCCATATTTTGCACATCTGCAAAGTCTTTGCAACTCATGGGTTTACTCGAATGATTTTAAGTGACTTACAGCATGTCAGTGAACTCAGTTAATAGTGAAGTTTTTAAAGACATTGTACATGCTACTTTCAGCACTATTTGGATTAAAAACCTCCTGGTATAGCAGTAGTCATTACAGTACTTAAAATCGCGTTTGCTTGTTTCATTAGAACTTACACCTTTCCTAACACAAATGGATTTTGATGGAAGGTAAGAAAAATGGTATCCTACAAGAATTTGGAGCATTTGAGCAACAGATGAGACTGGATTTTCTCAGCCAAGCTGGTCACAAGCTGATACATTGATACATTGAGAGGGACCCTCCATGTGCATTTTCAAAAAGCGGTGAAAAGTAAACCTTAACACTGGGTGAAGCTTTCTGAAGATGCAGTAGTTTCCAGAAAGTTACCAAGTTCATATTTTTGTAAGAAATGCAAATGCCAACCTTTACTTTCAAACCTATGCTCTAGTGATTATACTACTATCCTGGTCTTTTCTGAGTTTTTTGGTTGGTTAGTTGGTTTTTTTTTGTTTTCCTGGTTACAATTACAGTAGTAATATAAGAGATACTGAATGTCAAATGACCAATTAAAAGGTAATTTTACCTAGACAGTGGGTTTTGGATATACTTCATTAGTACATACATATTAGTAACTTCAATGCTCACGTATTGAGGACAATTAGTTCAAATACAGATGATCTCAAAGACTGAGCTATAGCAAATGTGTTTTCAAATAAATATTTTAGCATCCCATGAAAACATTTCAAACATCTTCATCTAACTAAATATTGTCCAATAATTTTGAAATTAGCTAAACATCTGGCATGTGTTCTACTTCTTGCACCATCTCTCTTTCAGATGGCTGCTGCCCCTAAAATATTAATGTCAGGTGAGTAACAGTTTCCCAGAACCCTGCTCTGCACAGATAGAAGCGATTTCAGATGAGTACGTTCATGCAGATTTTTCTGTTGATATAAGATGCAATCAGATGACAGATAATAAAAAAAAAAAAGACAGATGAGACTATGAAAAATACTATATAATTGAACCTTACATGTTTTTCAAATAAGTTGCAGCTGAATCAGAATGAGTGGAATACACTTAGGGATGGAAGGTGTTGGGGAGACTTGGGATAGAAATTGGTGGAGTGGAAAACTCACATATGAAGGTGTAATTCAAATGCAGGATATGACTGTGGTTTTTTAATAGTCCTGAAAACATGGAAGTGGTTAACATAAGCATCAAGAATTGCCTGAGATTTTGTCACCACAATCTCATGGGAGGGTTGAGTTGGCAGAGTTTTGGCTTTTTCTTGCTTCTTTTTTTTTTCATACTAGATTGTGGAGGAAATAAACTAGGTGAAGACATCATAAAGATTAGGTCATTGGTCATTATTAGAGTTTTAAATACAGTTTATGAAACAAATGGAAATGAAATAATATTAACTTATTGAAGATCAAAGCAAATTTTACTGTGCCTGAATTCTAGTAACAGATTTTCTTTCTTGCATATAATGCACCGGGTAGAGAGATTATTAAATCTTGTCTAATCTGAAACTTTACAACATATGAATATCAAAGAGTAGTTCTCATAATTGTGATTAATTTTTGATTTGTTTTGCAAATGGGAAAATTTTTTTTCAGTCTTAGATTTATAATAAACAGTTTTTGGGTTGCAATGTGATGAAGAAGTAATTTCTGCATTTTAAATTGAAGTGGAAGTTGGCTCTACTGATAACCCCTAAAGTAGGAACATTTTTTTAAGAGATGTAGCTAAACTTAAATGTATAACTGTAAATTTAAAATTTTGTAACTTGATTTGTGATGCTTTATCTTAGGTGTGCAATATTGGAACACTATTATGTAAATAATATGGGCTAATAATACAGTGTATCAGTATAAATCAAGGTGTTAATTTCTGTTTTTCCAAATAATTTCCTGTTCCAGCAGACAGTCCTTAGCCTCCTTTAGTAGTTAGAGCATGCACTTGGGCATTGAGTACACAAATCACATACTCATCTCAAGAGTGAGTCCTAAATACTGACATAATTCTAGAATGTAGAAACAGTGTTCATTGGGTGCTCAAAGAATAATATTTCCTGATATGGTATTGGCTTTGGTGGATCAGCATTTTTCTGTGTCATTATGAGAGGAAAAGTACAACTTGAATGCCTATAGCACTGTGAGATGCTTGCAAGTATTTAGTGTCATATTGGAAATCCATAGGTCATTTTTTGGTCTTGTAATGGATACAGGTTATATAGACTCAGACCATGTTGTGTAGACTCAACAAATTCCTTGGAAAAGCAGTCCAGAAGAAATCGCCTCTCAGGGGACCAAAGAAAACCCCCCAAGACAAGAACCAACAAAACTTTAACTACAGTTAAGCATTCCTTTGTAAATTATATGTACATTAAAGCACCAGAATGCCTCAGTGCTGAGATAATCTTCTCAGATTTTAATTAAACTAATGAAGTTTTAGAATTGTTGTTGCTTATCAAAAGATTGAATGCCTTTTCCAGCTTACAAAGGCAAAGCAAGACAAGAAAAAACTGCAAATAATCCCAAGGAAGAAATTTTCAAAATAAGTGCTTTGTTTACTGATCTGCTGCCAAAAGCAAAACAGATTTGTATTCATTCAGATACTTTCAGTAATGTTTCCTGTTAGGAGGAATCCAGGATTAGAGTTAATGGGAAAAAGTAAATGAGAATTTCTTTTCATTTGCTGCATTACTAAGTACTTTTTAGATGCCAGGCAAAGGGTGAGGCAACTGTTTTTGTTTACTCAATGTTTTCTAAGCAAAACAAAAAAAGAAATTGTTATGAAAATTAATTTGAGACAATCAGGTTTCTTTCACTAAATCCAAACAAGTTGGTCTTAAAATTATGGGTAAGAGTAAATTATTTATGTTTAAAAATGTTAGCACAGAAACAAGTACATTGTTTCACATGGTTTAACACTAACTCTTTAGTTAGAATGGAATGTTTTTTCTCCTGTATTTTCATTTGAGGATTAGTTTTTAGTTTGTGTTTCTTCTGTAGAGAAAAGCCATGGGTGAACAGTTGTTCATTTTACTCTATGGAGAGAAATGGCAGAATAGGGTTATAAAGAAGGCTGAATAACAGTATCTGAGTAGAATAACCATCTTGGATTTGTTTACTGTTAGTGACATCAGATGGCTAACTCAAGAGTAATACTGATCTAGAAATCAGTGAAAATTTAAAAGGATTGGTACTGATATCTGTCCACATCCACAATATTCCATGAAGAAAGTATGCATGATACTGGTACATCTGAGATTTATCTTTAAGTTTTTGATCCAATTTATTGCTCTCAAAATAAAATATTTTTTTTGTTGTTGTTTTCGTGCTTTTGTGCTTTCGTGCTAGGTACTGCTAAGAAATTGAATAGAGGATGACGTGCACAAACAGGCAGGGTTTTAAAATTAGACCTTGAGGGGTAAACTTGGGCTTAATTTGAATTAATGTGTGAATTTCTTCTTACTTATCTACTTACTTAGCTGTGTTTATATATTCAAAATTAATGCTTCATTGATAATTTCTGTGACTGATTTTAAAGAATACATTTTCATTCTCTCAAAGTGAAATTTAGAAATTTGGAAATATCATTGAAGCATGTGTTCAAAAAATGAGAGGATATCAACTGAATTCAATTTTTTACTCTGCTGAAAGCTAATTTCATTTAAGAGATTCCATTTTAATACAGTAATGACAGACTGTTTCTAAGATAGTCCTTCAGAATTAAACAATAACTAAGAGCTAACCTAAACCACAAAGTTACAGCTGCCTTCTATTTGTCTTTGTTGGCTGTGTTGGCTGCGTCTGGTCAGCTGGTATTTCACTGGTTTTAGCACAAAACTGCCTCTCAATCAGAGAATAATTTACTCTTCTTAAAGGCTATTTTTGCACTGCCCCAACTTTTTCATTCTGTTTTCTGTTGGAAACTCCACATCAATCCAAGCAAAAATTACTTAAGTTCTTTAAAACCAGGAACAATAACTTCAAGGAAAAAGAAGTTTGAAAGAAACAAATTGGTCTGTCCTCATGCTTGATTTACTTAAGAAATGTTGTTGGTAGTAGTTCGTGCTGCCTGCTAATGTATTTTGGAATTTCATAGATGGGGAGTTTCACTCTTAAACGGGCCAAATGAGTTATTATATTCAAATAGTAACACATGATTATTCAGAAATTAGCATAAAATGAAGGAGCCCTTTAATGGTTCAACTTTTTTGAATCTTCAGTTATTTTTGGGACATTTATATGCAGAAATAATTTTGTCCTGTTAAAAAATGTAGTATTAATCCTGTTTTTCTCTTGCCTGCAGGGCAGCACAACTATTTGTGTGCTGGAAGAAATGACTGCATAGTTGATAAAATCCGTAGGAAGAACTGTCCAGCATGTCGCTTGAGGAAGTGCTGTCAAGCTGGTATGGTCCTGGGAGGTGAGCTACTTTTCAAATCAGATCTATAAAAATGGGCAGTCAAGTACACTACCTTAAATCTTTTGAGCTTAAACAACATTACTTTGACACTGTAAAGGAAAGAACCACATTCAAATGTTATTTTTGGAAGAATTGCCTAATGTTTTATAATTTCTGAGAATTTTTCTTTAATGATTCTGGAAAACCTGAAACAAAAGTGCCTTTCCGTAGCAATCTCCCTGTGCTACTGTGTGCCCTTATACTAATTTTCTTGAAGGGGCAGGAATTACGTCTTTGGTTTGAATTTATTAATAATTTTGGATCAGAAAATTTGATTTAGGAAAAAAATAAAGAAGCAGATTGAAATTGAGACTAAAATCAGGAATCAGTACTGTTCCCTTCTCTTTTCTGTTATGCTCTCTAATTGTTTTGAGTACATGTCAACGAAATCGAATCCTTCTGTTTCACCGAGGAGTGCCAGGCAGTGGTTGCACCAACACTACAGACTTTGCATACTTGATGCTGGGAAATTCCATCTTTGTAATAATTCTTGCTGTAACATATTTGCCTTTTTTTATACATGTAACATTATTCAAAACAGTATTACTACAAAGGCAGAACCAAAATCATTGTTTGACCAGCTTTGGAAGAGGAGAAAGCCAAGGGGTCCGTAGTAGGCCATGGAAAATAGAGTAAGAATGAAGATTTAGGAAAAGAGAAGTTGGGAGGTATAGTGCCTGCCTTTTAATATTTGGGAGAACTTGTAAGGTTTGATCAACTTGATCTCTAAAATATATCCCTGCTTGTGACAGAGGGGTTATACTAGATGATCTTTAAAGATCCCTTGCAATTCAAACCATTCTACGATACTAGTGGGTGTAAATTGATATAGATAAAAATTCATTCCAGGCTGTGAGTTTGGTGGCGATCTGACCTGAATTTTCATTTATGATAGCCTGGATAACACCAATAACTAAACTCCATGCGTTTTAATATCACAGGCAGCAGTTTCAACAAGCAGAAGAGTGTGATGACACTAGCATTGTCTAGTCTTTTTGCTTCAGCACAGCTCTGCATAGTAATGCGACGTAGGAGAAGTTGCCAGCAGGGTTGACGTCATTCTACATTTCGTATGCATTTATGGATGCTAATTTTACTAGTGTTTTTTAATACATACATTTTCCTCTGGGTGTAGGTACTTAAAATGGAAGAAGTTGGACACTTTTGCTAGCAATATTGATGAGATGGTATGTCCTCATTGGTGTATCCTCATATCAGGTTGTTATGTCCTCATACTTGAAACCAAAACCTGAGGCTTAAGATGCTCTGATTCTTTGTTCTTTATTATCATGTATGAAGAGAGTAAAGCCTTCCTTCTTCTCTTTGGATCGCCTTTTTTTTGCCTCAGCTATTACTAAGCAAGTGTGATTAATTTCTCTGTATTTAATGCTAGGTTGTTCTATTTAGGCAGTTTATTTGTTTAGCCTTTTTCTAAGTATACCTAATCATAGCTGTCTTTAATTTTTTGAGGCAACTGTTGCAATCCTAATGCAGTGCTTAATACTGAAAGGAGAAGGAAAGACAAATGTAGACCAAAAAATGAAGAAAACTGGAGTGAGATTATATTATTTGTAAATGATGACTTAAAATTCAAACCAGCAAAAAATCTGAAGGTTATGTTAACCATAATGCTCTTTCCTATGGTTACTGTTACTCTTCTTCTTTTTGTTCTTCTGCCATTTTTTAAACATCCTATCATATGTATTTCCTACCCATGACTTGATGTGCTGATCAGCACAGTATGATTCATATATGGGGTACTATAGGGCTTAGATCACATTCCCCTGGACATAAGTGATCAAAGGGATGGGAAGCCTGTCACATGAGGAAAGGCTGAGAGAACTGGCTTTGTTCAGCCTTGAGAAAAGAAGGCTTAGGGGAGACCCTATCACCATGTTTCATTATTTAAAGCGTAGCTACAAAGAAGGTGGAAACTCCCTTTTTACAGGGAGTCGCATGGAAAAGACAAGGGGTAATGAGTGCGAGTTAATACTGGGGAGATTTCAGCTGAACACAAGGGGAAAAGTTTTCACAATGAGAACAACCAGCCATTGGGATAGTCTCCCCAGGGAAGTGGTGGATTCCCCAATATTGGACACTTTTAAGATGCAGCCAGACAGAGTTCTGGAACATGTTATCTTGACTATGCTTTTACCAAGAAAGTTTGAACTGGATGATCCTTGAGGTCCCTTCCATCCTGGTATTCTATGATGTGTCCATAAGCAAGTTTCCAGTTCTTGCAACAAATGACATACTTAGATACATCCTTGAGTATTTTAAATGAATCAGAATTTGGAATACTTTAAATTGCTTCTGGTGTTTACAGCCTGTATACCTCAAGTTTTTTTGTGCATTTTCTGATTTCTGCCATTCAGAAATTACAGAGGTACATTTTTGTTCTTTTGTCCCTGATACTTAGTTTCTCAATGCTACTCTTGAGTTCCTAAACTCAGACTTCTAATATTGAGTTACTTGAGTTACTAAATTCAGACCTGCAATATTGCTTAATTAAGGAGAAAGATTTCATAGGATATTAACGATAAGATTCTAAAAATTATACTAATTAAATTAAACTTGGAGTGTACACTTGGAGAGTGTGCTTGGAGAAGTAAACCAAACATTGCTGAGTGACAACCATATAGATAGAGTGCAATATCATATGACATGGACAACAGTTCTATTTTTTGACCCTAATTTCAAAGCAATAAACCCTTGAATTGTTCTAGAAGAAATTGTAGTCAGTTTTAAGTAAATTATAGAATAGCAGCAAATAGCTTCAGTATATTTCTCTATATGGACTGTTTCTTCTTTCTTAATATATAAAAGGAAAGTATAAATGTATATGTAGTCCGTAGTACCTTATTTGTCATTCTCTGTGAAAGTGTTGTCTTTGAGTTTTATACCTCATATCTGGTGACATTAGTCTGTCCCCTTTCTAATCTTCTACCTAATAGGATAGCAATTAGCTGTGTCAGGTCCTTGAATAAACACATACTTGACTCTTTTATTTACTATGAGTGAATCTGTAGTTTTCCCAGGCTGACTATCACAGACTCCTGGTTCAGCTGTACTGTATTGCTAAATTACTGTGTTCTTCACTGTTTCACTCAGCTTTCAGTCTGCAGTGCAATGATCACATGCAGAAAAATTTGAATTAATTTTCCAGGTAGTGTTTTCTGAGGTAGAATCGAAGGGTTTATTAAAATCTGCATGTATTATTTCTGCTTTGCCGGTTTCTTTATTTTGTATACATCCCCCCTAAGGTGTACACAACTTTTTCTTCTACACGAAATGTGAGAGCATAGTGACCTGAAAGTAAGGGCCATAGTGTTCTGTCAAGAATAGTAAATTACTGATGCTTTTCACCTGATTACAGAGTAAGGAGAAGGACAGTGAGATATTAGGCTTTTACTAGAAACACAGTGCTTTTAATACAAAATGTGTACCATCAATAATGTCTGATTGTCAATATGATTCTGTATATGTAGTTAAAAGAATATTAGAATACAGAATTATGTAGTAAGGGGAAAATCATAATATATTTGATGATGAGATTTATCTTTTATGTTTTCTAGGTACATGTAGCACGCAAACACTATACACATGCTACTCATAGTAATCGAGGGTAAGGGAACAGTGAGTACTGAGAAACTGCTTGAGTGGTTGGCTATCTTAAAACAAAATAATGACAATGTTACAAAGAAAATTCATACTGTCTAAATATACACAGATAGGTTATAGTATTAGGATGAATAGTTGCCAGAGTGGATTAATGTTCTTTACGCTTTATAGGAACAAGTGGAGATATTTATTTATCTTATAGCAGGAACTTACCTGGATGTTTCTGAAACACCAAAATAAAAAGTAAGCTATTGTCATATCTGTGTTGTTTTCCGTACGTCCTTAAGAGTTTTTATTAATTTGTTGTGGTCTCCTTGTGGTAGATGGGAGAAATTTATTGTGGGTTATTAATAGTCACCTATCCAGTAGATAGGTAACAAGTGGAGTTGCTTTACTGGTGGCTGTTAAGCAACATAATTAGAAATAAACACATAAGCAATTCTGCAAACCAGTGTGACATTAATTCTCATACATTTAGTCACATGGAAACATGGGTACTTATTAACTACTAACATTTCCATGTGATCAGCACTCTGTTTGGTTTCTTTCTTTACTTGTTCTCTGAACTGTAAAAGTATCTGAAGCTATTATTTCAAAAAATACCTGAAATGATTATTTATAAACTATCAAATGCATTGTTCCTTCTGTTTTCCTTCATGCCTAAACAATGCTTAGTGGGAAATTCCCAGCACGTTTAGGACTATGCATAGATTTGTTATGACAGAAGTTGGCTCTAGGTCTTTTGGCATAATAAATTGTCTATTCTTTTGGAGGGTTTTTTATGTGTTTGGGTTTTTTTTGTTTTTTTTTTTTTTGTTCAGCTGTAGCATAAGGTGTAAGTTTTTGTTTGGTTCTTTACTAAGGAGTCTCTAATCAGAAATATTTTTATTCTTGCCACAAGTGATGAAATGAGCAGAAGATTGTTGGGGCACTTGATACCAAACTAAGTAAACCCACAATTAAGTCAGTGGGAATATGACCCCTGATTTCATTGCATAATGAGTGTTACTGAAGGCCTCATCACTCGTATTCATGCTATCATTAAAGTGTGTTTCTTGAAGTTTGGTTTAGCATACTTCCTTTTGATTTTAAATGTTGTTTTAATTTAACTTGAGGTATTGCTCTTCTGCGTATAACTTTGTATGTGAAATGCATAAACGTGCATATTTATGATGGGATAAAACAAAATTAATTTTTATTAAAAGTAGATGTTGTGTTCATCTTATCAGTCTTGTCTGGTTCAAAAACAAGAGGATTGATTCTGCCTTCAGTTATAACAGTGTACATAAAAAATACTTAAGTACTAGCGTTTTTTCTATTTAAAATGTTTAGAAATTACATCGGAAATCTCTCCATGTTTGAATTTTAAATCTCACTTGAAGTTATACTACTTGTGTACTAATGAATGTTTTGAAAAGGTCAATTTAATTCTCTGATGTGTACAACCTAGGTCTTCCTAAGTGGAGACACTGGATTTTCATAAAATTTGATATCTTCTGTGATATGGGAGCACATGAAGCAAATGGAATAGACATGTCCTTAAGTATAACTATTTTTCTGATTTAGCATGTTGTTTGGAAGACTGGAACTTTCCAAGGAGAAAAGTAATAAATGAGTCTGACTATACTATTATCTCTCTATTCCTCTCATAAATAGTTGAGAATGAATTAAGATGTACCAAAGTTTAGGCCCTACTCCTGTGTCCTAAGGCCTCTTTGATGCTGCACTGGTTGCATTTCAACAGTGCAGCACTACTTTCAACTAAAACAAAAAGGTGGCAGTAAGAGGTGGAGAAGTCTTTATTCCCTTTCCTTTAGGATCTGATAAATTTCCTTGTCTAATTGTGTATTTGTAAATAAAAGTACAATTTTTCAAAGGAAAATTTGATATACATATTAGAAACTTGATTTTAATTCAGCCAAATAGATGCATAGAATTATGTTTCTATTACCTTTCACCTTCCGTACTTTTAGAGTGGTTTTTGCACATTGCCATTTTGTACTGCAGTTTCTTGGTGGTTCAGCAGTTTGATAGGCATGGATTTTCCTTTCTTCTGGTAAAATTTGATGCATCTCTTTTTCTATTTAAAGTATGCAACACCTCAACAAGTAAAACTATCCACATGATTTCTGTGGGGTTTTTTGAGCAAAACCTTCTCCTTCCTTATTTTCTTTAAGGTTGAAACATGTAAATTTTTTTTTATATTTTTGTCAGCAGAATTATTTACGTTTTTTTTGGCATCACCCCCATCTCTCTTACTGCCCCATTGTGATATAAATCAGATCATAACTATCAGTATCTTTATTGCATTTTTTATCCCTTTTTTGCCTAACCCAAACTTGTTTGGCAGAACTAATGATCTAGCAGGATTTTTATCACCTTTGAGGATCTCTTTAAAGGAAGTGTGTTCCATGCAGTCATCTCTACATAGACTTACCTTTGCATTGAAACTTTTAATATGGTAATGTGTTACTGAGGGTTACTGTCTTTGAACCTCTGAAGGAAGGTTTGATTTTTTGTGACTAAAGTGTGCGCAGCTACGTGGACTGTTTCCATGAAAGAACTTGAAGAGTTGCTACCTAGAGCTCTATATATTTCCATAGCCATACCACATGTATCTATGCTTATTTTGGGAAGGGAGTTCAGCTATGTATCTTTCTTTTTACTTAGTTGTTCATAGCACTGCAGTATGGAAATAAGAATTGCAAATACTGAGAAAGGGAAATTAATCTTTAGAAAGTAAAGTGTTTTATAAATGGTTTTACAGGATTTGTTGACCTTTCATTCATCCCCTGACCATCAAAACAGGATTCATCCATGAGACTGAAATGCTTTTAGGGCACTGGAGGAAAGGAATGTCTGTGTGTAGTAATTAATTACTAGCATTTTTGTTTCTGAATACTAGGGAGTAAAAGAAACAGTATCCTCAATTGACATTAAATAGAAACTGAATTGTAGAGCCAGCTGGCTCAGCTGTTGGCATATGACAGAGCAGTGGGAACTGAACCAGAGAACGTTTTATGAGGTTACTGTAACCCAGAATTCGTGTCAGTAATTTTAATGAGTGGGTGCCATTCATCTCTTAGTGAAGGGAGGAGGATATGAAGGGAGCTCTTAAGAATTTTCCATTATTATTTGTGAATTATATAAATAGTCAAAGAATAGAAAACTTACTCAGAAGACAGTTCTAGTTTCCTTATATAGATTAAAAGCGTAATGCAACACTAATGGAAAATACTAATGTTACTGGTTAAGTCTTTCTAACAGATTAACAATTTTCTTTTTCAGGTCGAAAATTGAAAAAGTTTAACAAAATTAAGGTTGTGAGAACGTTAGATGTTGCACTCCAGCAGCCAGCAACCCTTCAAGATGAAAGCCAGTCTTTAACCCAAAGGCTGTCCTTTTCTCCAAATCAAGAAATACAGTTTGTTCCCCCAATGATAAGTGTTTTACGAGGCATTGAGCCAGAAGTTGTCTATGCTGGTTATGACAATACAAAACCTGAAACACCAAGTTCCTTGCTGACCAGTCTAAACCATCTTTGTGAGAGGCAACTTCTTTGTGTAGTCAAGTGGTCTAAATTGCTACCAGGTAATGTCATATATGTAGTGAATCATAAATTAAGCAAATATATCATGGAATGAGCAGTCAAGGGAGAATATTATTGTCTGCATGCTAATTAATTCTTAACAAATTCCAAAATTATTAAGCTTCCGCTTCATCAGATAATATAACTATTCAAATAAATTTTGATAGGAGGACACATTTGAAGGAATCAATCTAAATATTTAGTCTTGCTTCAAGAAACTACAGAAGCCCAGTGAGTTCTTGCATGTAATAGTTATAGCAGCCTTTCTACCCCCATCCCTCCTAATCTATTATTTATTCATTTGGTATAAGAAGGGTTGTATTTCTGCATATTCTTTATTCATATTATTACTAAAATGAATTTTTGACAGCAACAAAATAAAATTGTAATAAATAGTACCAACTGGGACTAAGAAGCTCACGAATAGACTGGTAATTAGAACTAACTGAATTTATGAAGATCCAAGACTGGATTAAAAAAATGTATGTACATATGTGTGTATGTATGTACACCACTCTGTGGTCATAGGGGCTTGATCCTGGAATATATATAAAACAATATTTGAGCAGAAAGCCTAGAAAATACAGTTTTATGTGAGTTCAGTTTGGCACTTCACTGCTGCAGGAAAGGGTAGTCTCTATCACTGCTCTTCCTGTTGGCAGTTTGCACTTATCAGACATCTTGGATGAACCAATTCATCTCATTAAATGAGAATAAAAGAAACTGTCATTTTCTATGTTTTCATGAGCTGAACCAGTTCCCTGAGGGGTAGCATGAATGCCAGAGCTTGCCTGATGGAGGTAACAGGACCAGGTGATAAGGAGCAGGAGCACTGCTTTCAGTGGCAGGAAGCTGTTAGTTTGACTCAGATAATTCGTGGCAATCTTTAGAGTTATCAAACAGCAAAAATTATCAAAGGCAAGCACACAACTGAATATGCTTGTCTTTAGTTGAGTGCAATACGGACGTTTTTTTTATGACAACTGTATCTTCTGTTAAGAAACCTAAAGTTCAAGTTATCTGTGTGAAATAAGAGTTGGTTACAGTGATCATGTTACAAACTCATATTTTTACCAAAGCAAAATAATGTGCATTCCTATTCCCTGAAACAGCCATTTTTGCTAAAGTTAATTTTACTGAATCAGAACAAAAAGATAAGAGGTGAGATAGCCAGATATCACAGCAAAGTGAGATTACCCAAACATCTGAGAGCTACATCCCCAAAACCACTTATCTTTCTAGGTGTTCTCAATTGTATAGCTCGAATTTGTAACTTCAAAACTCAGCTGCTGTCTAAATGAGAATTACAAAGTATTTTAACTTTTAATTTCATTTCCAGGATTTCGGAATTTACATATTGATGATCAGATAACCCTCATCCAGTATTCCTGGATGAGTCTAATGGTTTTTGCAATGGGATGGAGATCATACAAACACGTCAGTGGTCAGATGTTATATTTTGCACCAGATCTGATTCTAAATGAGTAAGTAGACTCTGCTGTTGCATTATGTGAATAACATTTTAAACTTATATGTGCCAGTGGGAATGTGACTCCCTTGAGACCAAGATTTCATTCATTATTTGTTCCATTTCAAAATTAACAGCAGAGGAAAGTCCTCTGATCATATCAAAGCTCAGTAACTTTGGAAAGCATTTTGTGGGAACCCCAACTATTCTATTTGCATGTTCAAACAAAAGGTGTTCAAATAGTATTCTAATTATCTAAGGGAAAAATAATAATAATTAAAAAAAAAGAATAATGCTGTCAGAAAATTTACTGAATTCATCTGAATAAGATAGGAGTTAAATTTTTAATAAATGGAACTGACTGTGATTGTCTTTGGTTTTGTTTGGGTGGTTTTTGCAAATAATTTGCATATAGTCTAAATACTTAATTTTGACAGTTTCTGATAAAACTCTGATTTTTTAAAGTACATTTCATGTTAGAAAAGTACATTTCTTGTTAGAAAATTGTAAAAAAATTACAAAGAAGGAATTTCAATATCAAGGAAAAAATATGTGAGACTGCTCTTTTGTACTGGGGGGTGAGGGGATTGTTGGCTTAGATTTTCCTTCACTGTGCTATTTAATTTAGATAATCTTCATTTCAATCTGTGTCAGTTTTTCAGCTCTGCAAATTTATATTGTTAAACTTGTAATATTAGATACTTTGTTTATAGTACATGGGAAGCTGCCAGGAACAGTAAAACGTAATTTAATCTCTATATCTCCTTAATACATTTTTCTTATTTTTTTTTTTTTTAAAATCTTAAAGAACTGCTATGAAGCAAGATGAAAGAAGTCTTTTTGTAGGACATATTGTTTAAGGATTAAGAGGTGGATTTGCAGAAGATCTAGACACCTAATTTTAAAATCTATAGTGTGCAAGTTCCTACCAGTGAAGTTCTTTATAGAAAATATTCACTGGAGGAGGCCCTGTAGCTCCTGGCCTTTTGTCTTCCAGATGACTGTAAATCACTGTGAAGTTATTGAGTAATGAATTCTTTCCTCTCCCATTTGTATTAATTATGGTGTACAAATTTAAATACTTAGAAATTATGAGCTTGAGAGAAGTTCTGACTGTATGCTGTCCCAGCATAATCTGATATATGATAACATCCAGAAGAAACACAAAGTGAGATGGCTTGGGCAGTGGTTTCACATATTGAGGTATAACCCTGCATGTGGACCACTGCTGACACCTTGTGAAGAAGACTTTGAGTACTTTCTTCCAGAATAGGGTTGAGATTTATGAACTCCAATTATAATCCACTAGAGACAGTTTCTTAATGGCAGTTTAAGACCATCTACACTGAGAAGGAGGTGGATTGACACCTCGTGGTTATGAGAGATGAGATGACCCATCTCATCAGGGTCATATTAGAAACGTTATAAACAGAGGCATGTAAAGTAAGTGGCACACTAAATTGTATCTGCAGCTGTTTATTGGGAAATGAGTTAGCTTTTAGATAGTAAAATGTAAGCAACTTCATTGTCTACGATGATGTCTAAGATTGTACTTTCATAATCACTTTAAGCAAAGGTAACTACTGAATGCTGCCAAAAATGTTAACTGCCCTGGTCATGCATCCCCATGATTCCATTTAAGCTGTATCAAACACTATCTGGCTGCACTGTCAAACAGATAAGGAATTTATAAGCCTAAGAATTACCCCCCCAAAAAGCCATTCTTTAGCAGGTGGAGGTGATCCCTGACTTGACTCACCACATTGGAGTGCAGACACTAATGCCAGAATTGCAGGAGTGTGAGCTTAGAGGTAGAAACAGATAATAGAAATTCCTTCTACAGGGGCAATGCACACCTTAGTTGTTTCAAAATGGCCATGAAACCACAATCCAAAGATTGTTTCACAGCCAATCTGTTGTTTAGCAAACTGACTTGTTGTGCTTCTCGAGAAGGACTTGTTTGGTAGTATCAGTTTCACACCAAGAAAGCCAGGAGTGTTAGTTTGACAAAGATTTCTTAGTATTAGCATCATACAATGGTTTACTGTTACTTTTACTTTTCAGTCTCTGAAAATGTGAGTAAGAACAGCATTTAAGCATACCCTGAAAGCTTTGATCACTTACCCTGATCACTCTTCGTAGATTATAATTAGGAAGAGATGCTACCAGAAAGTAATAGGAAGGGAGATTTAAAGTAGATATAGAAGTAATGAGTCCACTCAGATTTAAAAGATTAAATTTCTATGTTTACATCATTTAAGAACTGGTACGAGATATCAGATGTTGAGCAACATTGAAATAATTTTCGTTCAAGATAACAGTAGCGCTCTGAATAACAAGAAAAAAGCTCATTGCATGGAGAAGTCTGTTTTCATTGTTGAGGGTACTATCTGCAGTCAGGTTGGAATGCTCATCTGAACTTCCTAGGGGATGGAGAAGCAAAATTTAATCTTGTTGTACACAATTCATCAGGATCACGATGTAACTTTGTAGAATCAGTTCTAATTACTGGATCATCAGGTTAATGTGCAATGACTTCAATCTAGATTATAAAGTTTGTAATGCTATTGTTGCAATTATTTCAATTGAAATTCCTAATAAATAAATGCAGTAATATATACTTGTATACCAAAATCACAGAGGGAAAAGTAGTATTGAAATGCTGCAAAAACACTTACCAATTTTATGTATTTCCTGCGTGATTTGTTCTATTTACTTCTCTGGGAGTTTAGATAGGACTGTATTAATGTATCTGTTTACTTAATATGTAACATTTTGAACTGTTTCTTTAATGGCATAAAATGCTACAAAATAATCTAACTGCTAGTGGAAGTACCATGTTAGAGTTGCTACAAAGTATTTTGATGCGGACATTTTTGCAAGAGCTAAGAACAAGTTTTCTATAAACTTTCAGGTTTATCTTTAGTTCTATGCTTTGGAATCTTTGCAGAGATGCAAAAATCTATCAACCTCTAAAATAAAATAGTACTTTATATTAATCATTAGAGTATTTTTAATTAATAAAACACTCTTGGTTTTGGTGGTTAGCATTCAACTTCTCCAAGTTGTTTTTTTCTGGACAGCAGTAACAGATTAAACATACAAAATAATACCACTTTCATTAGGTATAAAAATTCAGAAAATTGTTTATGTGTATAACCTCTTCTTTAATGTCTGTAATGTGATAATTAAACAAGGCATTCCCTTCAAACAGTTAGCACTGGAGCCATTCTTTTTCTTTATTTTCACGTTTTTTAATTTATTTTTTTGTTTACCTTTTCTGGGTGTAAGACAGAGGATGAAAGAATCATCGTTCTATTCCCTGTGTCTGTCGATGTGGCAACTCCCACAGGAATTTGTGAGACTTCAAGTTAGCCAAGAAGAGTTCCTATGTATGAAAGCACTGTTACTTCTCAACACAAGTAGGTTCTTTTATTTCTTTGTAACGAATCACTACTAAAAGAGTTTTGAACCACGTTGTTTAATTTCACAATCACTGAGCTGTCTGGCTTAACAAATGGAAACTCATTTAGGAGGAATGTTAGTATATCAAGGCTTAAAAATATTTTTTCTAGTGTTTATAAAGAACAAAGAATTTGTGATTCATTGTTGGGTTTATTCTGTATAAAGACTCTGGGGAAATATTGAATCCCTTTTGATATATAGCTATACTGCATTAACACATTTGCAAAACAAGTGTGTAGTGTTTCTGCCTGAAAACATCTCTTTAAGTGACTCCACATAGATAAAAAAACAAACCAAAACCAAACCAAAACAACCTTAGAAGTATTAGAAATATATTTAAAAATATTTAATAAATTATAAGGACTGAAGGCTTTATCTTGGCCAAGATCTTAAAGCATGTTTACTCAAAAAAATTAGGGAAGTGGACATGACGTACAATACTAACATTTATCCAACTTTTTATAGTTATAAATAGGTGAAGTTTAGCACAGATATTAACAAATGGAAATGTTTTTTTTTGCTTTGTTTCTCTGGAATAAAATCCGCTGTCACTTTTAATTGGACGTATTTTTTAAAGAATGCAGCACAAAGTTGCATTACACTTTACTTAGGAGGTGAGGTAGTTGGTAAAGTTATCTTCCAAAACCTTTTCTGATGTTCTAAAATGTGCATCTGCTGAGGTCATAATTGTTAGCTATGAATCCCCAGATAAAAAGTTTTAAATTTATACACCTGTTATTAGAAATGAAAATAAGCACTTTTGAGAAATATAATTGAAAGAATGTAGAAGTTTAGTTCTCAACACACTTATGGAGTCAAAGGAGAGATGTGAAAATCCTGCTTAGCCTGCTTGTTAGTTGTACAAAATAGAAGTAAAAGATAAGAAATTAAAAGTCATTCCATCTTAAGCTGTACTTGGCTGGTATTTGCATAAGCTTCATGCTTAAAAAATTTGGTATCAGAAAAGCATAAGATTAAAAAGATTAAATTTAGCTCATATGAACATAGAAATTATTAAAATAATAGCAAGACACCAGAGACTCTGCTAAAGCAATAAAAGTAATGTGGATAAAAATCCTTCTCTGATGTAGGTCCAGTTGCTTTGTTGAAATCTAAATGTATTCCTGTTTTAAATGTTTTCCACCTTGTTTTCATCAAAAATGAACTCCCTCATGAATCATCTGAACCTTAGAGGGATCTTTAAAATTTCAGTTAAATTTAGATAAATTTTTTGATATTCCAGCTATCCCTTTCTGTTCCAGAAAGTTCAGATGAAATTTAAAAAATCATTGCAGTGATCGATCCAATCCCTCTCATTTCTGAGTGCATCAGTTTATCAGAATTCATAAAGCTACCATTCTTTGTCAATTGCATTGCACTCAGAAGCTAATTTTTAAGATATGTTTATGCATATGCAAGAAAGTGTTTTGTTTTTTTTTTAAAGAAAGTATTTCTTCCTGTGCTGATGAGTTTTGTTTTTTTGTTCTCTCGTACACTTATTGTCTTATAGGAGAAAACAATTTGTCAGATCTTTGGGAAAAGGAACACAATCGTTGTTGCTGAGACATTTAGTAAACATTTGGTACTGTATAAATATAATTCCACAACAGTATTTCCCAAAAGCCATATAACCTCATTGTTGCTCTGAAATGTTTTTAAGACTACTTTTACTTTAGTCATGATATGCATCATAATTCTCTTTAAATGTGAAAGTATGGCCATTTCAAGCTTTTTTATAATAACAGTAAATCAAGGCTAATCTTTTAGTCTCTCAATGTGTCTTTTGTTCAATATATTATTTAGAAACAAGTCATTTGTATTAAAATAAGTAAATATAAGTCCTGATACATTTTTAATTCTGAATGGAGTCCCAGAACCTGTTTTAACATCATTTTTGATTTTACAGTTTTTTTCTTGGAATTTGCTGTGACTTAAACGTTTGCTTTATAATACACTTGTGACAATCTTAAAGCTGTCTTGAAAGCAGAATTAGTCTTTGCAAAAAGTGGACAAACATTTTTATTTTCTGCAACTGTTTCCATTTTACAGGTCCTTCTTTATTATGTGTATCATGCTGTGTTGTGCTAGTATCCCCTAACTACTAGATAGGACTCCATCTTGCAGAGGCCACATCCTTCTCAGAACTAATAATATGAACAGTTCAGAAAGACTATGATTTAAGAAACTAGAGCTATGCCAAAAGATAGAGATAAGTAAGTTCAGTTCTACAATAGCAAGTTCAGTTGTGCCTCTAACACTTTTCATACTTTTGATTTAAAGGAATTTCAGAATCTTGTTGCGTAAGATTTTGGCTTGATTCTTGCCACTGAATAAAAGCATCCTCATTCTTTGCATACATTCAGTGGGAGGGAACATTTGACCTGCCTGTGCTTAAGTTGTATTTGCCCATGTAAGACATTGTAATTCTTCACTCAGATAAATAGCTTAGTGGAACTTTTGGTGACTAAGTTGGAATGTGACTGTGTTTTTGCAGAATTCAAAGGAAACAGGCCATTCATTGCTGGAAGATACCTTTTAACTTAATTGACAAGGGAAATATAAAGACTTAATTGCTATTTTAGAGATGTAAGTCAAGGCTAGCACCCACCTAACCCAAAACTCCATCAGAGTGTCACAATATATGGAAAAGATTTCCTAGAGGTCTGTAAAACTGTTGATAAGACATACCCAGAATCATCCAGGCTTTGAAAATTAAGCTATTCTTTTTCTGTGACGTAACTTTTCCCCACTGTGAGTATTCCTGCCTGCTTTTCTCCTAAGCACACTGCATTCTCCACAAACCAGAAGGTGTCCCTTCCATTCAGACTCTTGATGTATATGTGACTGGCACACTTTCAGATACCTTCTTTATCTTTCTGGACTTGAGAGGTCATACCAAGTCAAACCAAAAGTCCACCTCATTTCATCTCCATCAGCTTCCAGGTAGTGGAAGTGTAAGTACCAGGTTAGATATGGTGTTATAAACAGACTTTCTGCGGAAAAAGTCAAAATTTCTACTTTCTATTTTTACTTTTGTTTGAATTATGTCTTAGTTAAGAGCCAGATCCTCTCTTCCATAGGCCAACTCAGTACTTAGGCACTTGTCTTTATAATAAACTTGCTATTTTCTGTCTATGTGTCTCCCTCCTTTTCCTCAAACATTCAGTTGTCTGAGGCGAGACTGAGTGAGAGGCTACCTAGGTAAATGGGATCATTTCCTCTCTTTGGCCTGCTTAACTCAGGTAGAATAGAGATACGAACTTCTCTCTTGTCATCCTTTCCAGGCTCAGGCAAGAGAATTTTAATATGCTTATCTGGAATGTCTCCTTTTCCCTTACATTTTTCTGAGGAACCAGGCATGACTTAGATGACTGATTTCAGAACAGCATTTCTGATTTCAGAATGGAGAGCAGTGTTGCTGTCAGTGCAGGGTTTGCTACCTAATCCTCTTTTCAGGGAATGAGTTTAGATTGACCCCTGTTCAGCTGTCTCCTTTTTAGGTGACTTCTCTCTCAAGAATTCCATTATGAGGTATCTAACAATGCAGTGCATTGTACAGAGAGTTAGTACACACATTTATTTGTATTTTAATTCCAGACAGTGACAAATCACCTGGAAGTTAGGTTTCACTATATTAAATAAGTCAATGTCCTTTTTTTTTTTTTTTTTTTTTTTTATATGAGATTCAAATGAAGTCTGCTGTGGCCTCATATCTGTTATGGTTGGATACCAGAATGAAGATGTACTAGGTACCTAGATATCTAGCAGGGAATTTATTTAACAGTGAGAGCTAGTATCCATGACACTCTTTTAGAGCCTGTGGAGACAAATAAGCATAAATAATTTCTTTCTAAGGATAATTTCAAACCAGTGAACATTCCTTATGCCCAAGACTTACCTGATTATTCCTGCTAATACTGTAGGTAGTTATGGTAACTAATAGATGAAGATACCTTTACTGTAAAATGCCTAAGTTTGGTGAGGTGAATCCTTTTCCTCATGGTTGTCAGAATACAAAACATTAAATATGATGTTGCAGTGTGAAATGTCATTAGCAAGAGAGAAAGGAAAAGAGAAGAAATTCAACATCTCTTTTGAAAAGTCTGTTTGAAACAAGACCATGTTTTGATGTGTGATTATAGGGAAGCAAGGATTTAGATTTGATTGCCAGATGGGAATAATTTTTTTTTATTTTCATTTCTACAAGTTTTTCATTTCTTAGTTGCCTTTGACAACACAAGTGGTAAGACTTGTGGATTACACTCTACCATGTCAAGGAGAATGTTATCATCAGTGATCAAATATGCTCTTATAGCTAGCAGTTCCTTTCTCAGTGTTATCTCCATGTCCTCATTTTGATCCTTACACCTGACCATTAAGAGAAGAGGAAGTTCAACCATTTTCTCCTCTTTGCTAATTTTTCTAAAAAGCTGTTTACATGTAAGACTCTGAAAGTACATCTGTTCTGTTAAGTGAAAGAGGTTCAAATGGGAGGCCTGAGCCCTGGATGCTTTATTGTCGACACTACTTGAGAGTTGTTTGTTCGTTGCTTGACTCCATTTTGAAGTACTCAAGCTAGATCTCTCTACCATAAATTTGCTGTGAAGAGAGCTGACCCTCAGCAGTGTAAACATGAATCAGTCCATAACATATTTCCTCAAAGATGGCAGTGGTTTTTTTGGCCATATTTTTTTTTTCAGCAAACACGTGTAGCTGAAGGTTAGGGTATTTCTAGATCTGTTAGCAAAATTAACGGATTATTGCTGGTATATCCATTTAACTAATTGTGTCACTCTTTCTGGAGTAACTTTTGAATGGGAAGAAGTGCCTGGCATATAGTAATGAATTGCACTGTACAGCATGAAATACTATAATTTTTTCCTGTACTTTAAATTTCTTTCATTGCCTTCAGAGTAAATTGTAACACAAGTCTTATTTTTGTTTAGTTCCTTTGGAAGGTCTAAGGAGTCAAAGCCAATTTGATGAGATGAGAACGAGTTACATTAGAGAACTGGTGAAGGCAATTGGTTTGCGCCAGAAAGGTGTTGTGGCCAACTCACAACGTTTCTATCAACTTACAAAACTGATGGATTCTATGCATGATGTAAGTTTATTTGTTAATGTGTTTTGCTTTTTGTGTAAGAAGGAACTAGTATTTCTTAAAAAATAATTTTACAGAAGGAAGTAGTTAACATTTATAAACAACAAAAGAAAACAACAAAACATTTTTCTTTTATCGTGTATATTTGTGTGAATAGATATATTCAGCATCACTATATATATTGTGCCTATATTTTATAGTATACAAGATATAAGTATTTGTGGGAAATGTATTTGAATGCTACCATTTTGTTTCATGCTGCCTGCCATACAGTTATGGGCTTTGGTAGGGGGTGGTGTGTATGTGTGTGTGAGCATGTGTATACGTGTTCAGGAAAATAATAATGCACAGGATAGGCAATTCAAGTTGCAAAGTCAGGCTACTAAGAATTAAAGAAAGACAACCAAGATTTTCTTTGAAACCTTAATTCAGCTATTTTATGTGTATATTCTGTGCCATTTTTCAGGATCTGTCTATGTCTGAGAACTGAGTAATCTTTAAGAATTCTGGTAGTGATATCAGAGATTCATAGGTGTTTTAAAAGATGCAGCTAAATTCTTTCCACATCTCTGAGAATCCAACATGTATCCTATTGTTTTTAAATTCATTAAAATTGAGGAGTGACATTTCATATAAACCTTTATCCATGTGAATATGGGTTTGGTTTGAAGGGGGACCTTAAAGATCATCTAATTCCAACCTTCGCTATATGAGGGGGGAAGTGGACCAGGTACACAGAGCCCCATCCAACCTGGTCTTGAACACTTCCAGGGATGAGGCATCCATAACTTCTCTGGGCAACCTGTTCCAGCCTCACCACCATTCCATTAAAGAATTTCTTCCTAATATCTAATCTAAACCTGACCTCTTTTAGATTGAAGCTGTTCCCCCTCATCCTATCACTACGTGCCTTTGCAAAAAGTTCCCTCCCAGATTTCTTGTAGCCCCTTCTCGTACTGAAAGGCCACAATAAGGTCTCCCCGGAGCCTTCTCTTCTCCAGGCTGAACAACCCCAACTCTCTCAGCCCATCTTCATGGGAGAGGTGCTCTAGCCCTCTGATCACCTTTGTGGCCATCCTCTGTACTTGTTTCAACAGGTCCACATTGTTCTTGTCTTGGGGGCCCCAGACCTGGACCCCACCCCAAAGATGGAGTCTCATGAGAACAGAGTAGGGGGGCAGAATCACTTCCCTTGACCTGCTGGCCACACTGCTTTTGATGTAGCCCAGGACATGGTCAGCTTTCTGGGCTGCAGTAGCACATCTGTGAATCATACGGAGCTTCTAATCAACCAGCACCCCCAAGTCCTTCTCCCCAGGGCTACTCTCAATTCTTTTTCCAGTCAGCCTGTATTTGTGCTTGGAGTTGCCACAGCCCAGGTGCAAGACCTCACACTTGGCCTTGTTGAACTTCATGAGGTTCACACAGACCCACCACAGCTTGTTGTCATTGGCAGACTTGCTGGGGATGCACTCAGTTCCACTGTCCATGTTAAACAGCACTGGTCCTGATACCAACCCCTAAGCACTTTTGAGTTCAGAGTTGATTATGAGGAACTCTCAAGGAGTACAGGGTGGATGGAATCTTTGCATCTTTGTATTCTTCAGCACTCAGCAAATTTATGCTTTGTTTTAATTCAATCTCTTATTTTCAAATATATAAAGTAAAAGAGCCAGGGAGGGAGGGAGAGAGGGAGGGAGGCTTGCTGCAAAATAGCAAAGTGATGTGTGGTCCGTAGAGTAACTTTGTTCAACCCGTGTTTCAACTCAGGCTGATAAACTGATGGGAGATAGAAGGAAAAGATAGATCATCCTGATCTATCTGAGGAGACTGCATGATGTTAAAGCTTAGGGTAGCAGAAATAGTATGTTATTTGACAACATAAAGGTCACTGGTCTGAAAGAAAAATTGGAGCCTCTCAGAGAGGATAGAAGGGATGAAATAGCAGTTTCTTTAAGAGACAAGGGCCTATGGAGTTTAATGTTTCTGGCATACTCAGATATGATCGTAATCAGAACCATGGAAAAGCTCACAGGTAAGTAGTAAATGCTGTGTCTCAGAGCAGTGTTTGAATGGCATGTAGTGAACAAAGCACTGAGTCATCTTGAGGGTGATGGAAGATTGAACAGTTGTTAAGTAATTGCCATTGTTCATCGCAAATTTCATGAGTCGGAATGATACTACTTTGTAATATTAGTGAGGCAGTTTTTATATGACATGACATTTAGCTATATTAATGATTTTTGCCATCAATAGGGAGTGACAAATACCCTCATTATTGATTCAAGAAATGACAGAGTAAGGTCTTTATAATGATGTCAGCTAATGAATGTATGAGCTAAGTTGTTGACAGCATGTTTATCTGGCTGCATTACTCTTAGCCTGATTGATCATGTTTGTATTTTATTAAATGCAGCTAGTGAAACAGCTCCATCTCTTCTGTTTGAACACATTTCTCCAGTCCCGTGCACTGAGTGTTGAATTCCCCGAGATGATGTCAGAGGTGATTGCTGCCCAGCTACCCAAGATTCTAGCAGGGATGGTGAAACCTCTTCTTTTTCACAAGAAGTGAAAAGTCTTCTCTTATCATAGAGGTGATTTCTGGGTCATTTTTTGTTTGTTTATTTTGGTCAAGATTTTGCAACATCAGGACGTCAGTATATTTGTCATACTTACCTTGCCTCCTGCTGTATACTTGTAACATACACAAGCCATTTAAGCTTGTTGTATATATTGTGGGTTTCTGATTCCTTAACTGCAAAAATCACAACAGTCATAAGAAATGTTTGGTAAACTTGGCTAGTCTGCTTTTTAGATATGCATATGGATGACAGTGAATAGACTTTCCGGATTTCTAACAACAGTTATACATTTTTCTTACATGTTGCACGCTCTTGAATTTCTGATATGACATGGTGCAAACTTTTTACTTTAGTACATTGTGTGCTTGGGTACCTGTGGGTATGTGCATAACACAATATTTTTTAGGAATTAAAATAAATATTGCCCACATTTTCTCATGGATATTTAACTTTTTATTAACTAATTAGCCTCACAGAAACAGCCTTTCAAAGTCAGCCATCCAGGATTAAGCACACATTACTGCAGTACCTTCATGAGTAACTGAAGCTCTAGGCATACACTATAACACTATATATTCATATTCTTGTCTATGCTCATGATGCATTGAAATTCTGAGTCCAGCATACTGTTTTCTACAGCGTTCAGTGCAGCTCTCCTTCAAAAATCAGAAATCTTAGGAAAATTTCAGTGTATATTACACCAGAAGTAATGTGTATGCAAACCCACTAAGCTTTGGTTTGTGTTATTTTCCTCAGAAGTCCAGCACTTATTAAAGCTAAATCACTTAGCTGTAATCATAAATTCATCAGCTATAACATTCTGTATTTCAGAAGCTTTAAATCGAGATGTTTTCACTGACTACAGCTCTTAATAATCTTAATGTTTTGAACTCCAGTGCTGAATACTCAGAAGGCCATTAGCATCAAATTAGAATGAGACTAAATGCAAAAAGAAATGGAAAAGATGACTGCAAATATTTTGATACAACCAGACTCATTTCAGTACTATTTAGTGGAGCTATGTATTTTATATTTTAAATGCATGCCATTATAATTGGGGTAACTGTAAAAGAGGAGTTGAACTAAATTAGCTTTATACATTCAAGAGGAATGATGTTCTACCATGGAAATGAATATTTTACTGAAAAATTACAACGTGGTGGTGTTTGTTCCCTTGATATGGATATGAAGCAACTCATGCATTTAAGGCACGTAAATTGTAAATTGTAGCCATATTCGAACAACAGAGAAACAGATAAAGCTTAAGAAGAATTTATGAGTCTATTAAAATATGAAAAATTATGCCAGTCACTGGAAATGATACTTAAATGTAGGAAATGGTGAGTTTTGGATACTTGCTGGTTGTAGGCTTTTGCTTACCCATTACATGTTGGATGCATCAATTGTGTGAGCATGTACTGTTGGTGGTGTGTAGCTTGATCTGTACAGACATACCCTTGTCACATGAACAGAGGCCCATGGGACATAAATTCAGTATCCCTGGTTAAACCAGGGTGCCCCTCATTAGAAGTATATGATGTTACTTGTTCATAAAAATTACCTCTTGATTCTTGAAAAAAATGTTGACAATTGACAACTAAAGGTATATCTAAAGGTATCCTAACTGGTCATAATTTCCAAAAGCCAATGAAGAAGAAGCTACATTACAACTGGGGATAAAACATTTTATATATTTCCCACATAGTAGTACAAAACCCACTAGAGTTGATGTAAAGATGTGGCCCTCAATAAGTGGTATAGGCAGACTTTTGTGTTATTTGACTGGGTTTATCATTTCTGACTGCCTAGACAAGCAATTTCTTTCATATTCAGTACAGTCTGACTTTTAACTGTGATCCTTAAAGCAATTATGTTTTAATAAATGCCACAAAATTCTTTGTTTCTAAATACTGAAGTTTTGTTTTATTTATTTTAATTTGTGTTTGCATTCAGTAATTGTGGATCTCTGTAAAAAAATCCATTTCAACCATTCCAATTTTGTGTAACAACATTTCCATGCATTCTTTTGGAATTCAAGCATTGCTACATGATTTACCATTGAATAAACAGACTGTCTACGTTACTGTTTAGATTAAACTGTTAACAGAAACTTCCCACACTAAAAATTACTCTTCAACACCCTAATTCTGAAATCAGAAGGTAGAACAGGCAGTATGTTTCCCTTAGGAATGCACAAATCAGCCTACGCCTGCCTTTTACTTAATCCCTAACTGACTGACATGTCACCGTGTCCCATAAATATGGCAGACTAGTCTGAAATACACTATACTTGTCTCAAAGGCATAGTGAAAAAGGAAGAAAATATATCTTTTGGGAATAGATAACAAAGATTAAAAACATTTTAAAATTATATTTCTCAAAGGTCTCTAACTCATGGAAAAAATTCCCAGAATTTCATAGTCATGCTAAATGCACTATACAAGATAGAATGAGTTTGGCTAATTGTGGCTGCTATATTAATTTGAAAGTCCTGTGTTCATTATGCGATTATCTGAAGTTCAAAAAAAACCTTTTAATTTGAGAACTTCCAGATTTGACCCCAGTTTATAAAATTGCCTTTAGTCTCCATTTTGATATTGTGATTTGCTCTGGGTTACACAGACACCATGAGCAGTGAAAAACGACTTGGGGCTGCTAGTTGACATGAACATGAACATGAACTAGCAGTGTGCCCAGGTGGAAAGAAGGCCAATGGCATCCTGGCCTGTACCAGCAATAGTGTGGCCAGCAGGACCAGGGCAGTGATTGTCCCCCTGTACTCGGCAGTGGTGAGGACACACCTCAAATCCTGTGTTCAGTTTTGGGTCCCTCACTTCAAGAAAGACATTGAGGTGCTGGAGTGTGTCCAGGGAAGGGCAATGGAGCCAGTGAAGGGGCTGGAGCACAGGTCTTAAAAGGAGCACCTGAGGGAGCTGGGGCTGTTTAGACTGGAGTAAAAGGAGGCTGACAGGAGACTTCATTGCTTTCTACAATACCTGGAAGGGAATTATAGGAAGATGGGGGTCAGCCTCTTCTCCCAGGCAACTAGTGACAGGATGAGAGGAAATGTCATCAGGCTGCACCAGGGGAGAATCAAGTTGGACATCAGAGAGAATTTCTTCACTAAAAGTGTGGTTAAGCATTGGAATGGGCTGCCCAGGGAAGTGGTGGAGTCACTGTCCCTGGAAGTGTTCCAAGAAATGACTGGACATGGCACTTGGTGGTGTGGTTTAGTTGACAAGGTGGAGAGCAGTCAAAGCTTGAACTCAATGAACTTGGAGGTCTTTTCCAACCTTAATGATTCTGATTCTATGATTCTACGAACACAGATTGAAACATCAGATTGCTTTCTTCCCTATAGAAATCTTGTGTACTGTGACTTTTCAACACTGCAACAATGTTCAGAGAGCAATTATCTCATTGTTTTACCAAGTATGAGGCTTAATAGTTGTCTGTGTTTCTCTGCATTAATATTTGTTTAAAGATCAAAGCATTTTTTGACCTGAGCTTTATTAAGAGGCGTAAATAAAACATCTTGTAGTGCTTCTCAATATATTGAACAAGGCAAAACCGCTGGATCTTCTTATGCCGCATTTTGCACAATTGAAATAAGAGGTTTCAGCAGATGGAATTTTTTGTTTTCTGACATTTATGATGTGCCTAATTATATTTTAAAGGTATGAAACCTGTAGTTCTAATTAGAATGCTTGCCAGCCATCTTCTACAGGTTTTTGCCCAAGCTATCACTAAAAGTTCTCCATACACTAAATATGTAAGCAGTGCCTGACACTAAACTTCAGGTCTGTACAGTTGAGGTACTTTTGACCCAAGCCCTTCAGCATTGCCTTCTGCTGATACTTCAGTGAAGCAAAACAACCAAGTCATCAGTTTTCTTTGAGCTCTGCTGTTGTGATTCTGCTCTGTAGAGGCATCACATTTATAGTTTTTAAGTACAGTTTAGGAGATTGAAGTGCCTCGCCATGGCAGCCCACCTATGTTTGGAGAGCTGTGACAATGCAGTGCAGAGAAGAGGAGACCTCCAGCCCCAGCAAGCTGCCCTCTTTGTCTAGAAGCTGCTTCGCAGTTGTGCTTGCTGTGGTACAAGAAACACAAAAGATCAAACACTTGGCTCATGTTTTCAACAATCTCAGCTGAACATACAGTTTTGACCAGCCTTTAGGGAAGGGGGGATGTGGGTTCCTTAATAGCTAGTCTATGACAGAGGGAAATGTCATCTGAGAAACTTTCAGTAAATTTCATGGGGTTTTGGAATGGCCTGGTTACATGTATGCATAATAAACAGAAGCTTAGGTATTTTTGAACTGCAGCTGTTTCTTCAGCTGCACTACAGTTATGATTCTTGTGCTCTATCTACAATAGAGAAAATGGGACTTAAATTTGTATTTTCTGATCAGTCAATGCCTTATTAGTACCTTAGCTGGTGTCTTTTCTTTCTTTTCAAGGACAATTATGTGTCTATTTCAATTGTAATTTTTGGGAAGATAAACTGCTTTCCTGTGTTCTTGTCTACATCCAAATATTTATCTCAGTTTTCAGTAATCTATCAGTAGCATGAAAAGTAGGGATCCTGCAGCGATCTTTCCTTCCCATACTCTCCTACCTGCACAAACTTAAGGTTACTTTAGCTGCAGAGCAGGAGGGGATGGGGCTGATTCTACCCATGCAGCACTGCAGCTCCAAGATCACGTTTTTTCCCTTACATGCTGTTTGTGGCACGCTGACCTTTCTTTCCTTCCAAGAAATCAGCTTACAGCCACAGAGCTAATATACAAAGCCCTCCCATCTTTCCATGGCTCATAAGCCTGTGTGCATACTGCCAGGCTAGATTGTCAGCATTGCTGGATTTATTGGCTTGTACTGCTTTGTGTCATGGTGACCTGGCTTGAACAGAAGGTTTGTTTTTAGTTCAGTTCTCTTTTTCCCCTTGGAAAATGAAAAGGGAAAAAGGAATATTTTAGGTATTTTTTTGCTGTAAAATTTATGGGGTTTTTTTCCAATGAATGTTATTAATTTATTGGGTTGACATTATTTGCATGGAGAATAGTACTGTAGCTTCTCAGATGCTTGGACAGAAACATGAAGTAAAAGGTGACTGCATAGATATTAATAACTAAGTTAAAATTTAGCTGCCTGTTTGCCTTAAAGAAAAAATAAATAATCCTCAGAAAATAGTCCTTCAGTGCTGTTGGAACTAATTCAGCAGCTGCATAACTTTAAGTACATGAGCAGTGCCGCACCCTTGATGTATTTTTTTGCTCACATTTAGGAATTTTTTTCCTGAGTTGAGCCCACAGTGCTCTGTATGAGGTATTTAAAGCAAATAAAGTATATAAAAAAGTAGTGAGCTTACATTTAATTCTAGAATATCCTTCAAAACTCGCAACATTTCTGTTTCTTGCCAGTGTGGGGTGGGCTCATTATAAAAATACCATCATGAGTCTTTTAGCCGTAGATAATTTTTTTTCTGACCATGAAAATTAAGTTACCTTTTCACCTCTGCAGGTACAATAGTTCCACCAATTAAGCATTCAGGCATATCAGTGAGGAAGTTCTCACAGTGTCATTTAAATAGTCTCACTCTATTGCATTTTCCCACACTCAATTTAAATACCCACCCAGCCAGTTCATTACTAAAATCTCTTTTTGCTGTGTTGAGGGAAAAAAGAAATACATCATTGTCAGGAATTCAGAATACTGCATCAGTGAGCTTCACAGCTGCGTACTTTCAAAGAGGAGGCTAGATTGGATGAAAAACAGCTAGTGAGCACAAAAAGCGTCTTTGACATCAAATCAGAAATAGCTGGGCAGACTAGTAGAGATGCTTTTGTGTTTTACAGGTGAGATTTATATGAATATCACCATAAGTTGCTCATTCCATCTTGGATGTACAATTTTCACATGTGCCTATTTTTCTAGATACTAATAGAGCAATGCTTTTACACTTCATACCCTGTATTGTTGGTTTATGTCCAGCCTGAGACTCTAACCTGTGATGTCTCCAGTTGAGAATAATGTTCTCATCATGGCACTGCTCAAAGAAACTGATTTATTCTGGCAAGACTGTTTTGAGCATGAATATGGAAGCACATTGAGCAATATGGATCATGAATAAGGAAAGCACCAAACCAACATATGCATGACAGTACGCATCCAGAAAGGTGTGTAAGTGGCCTTAGAGTACTTGAAAAAGAAACACCCAGCGACCTGCAACCACTATGCAGTTTTAAAAGTAAATTTTTTTTCAAAGGAATATACAGCTACATTATTTAGTGCATGAATAAGACTCATTTTATACTAAAATTAGAAGGATCTCTAATTAATTTCCAAAAGAAAGGAAGCTCCAAGGAGTTACATAATATTTGAAAACCATAAATCTGTGTATTTTATAAGTTCCTCCAAATGGACGCATCCATTCAAAAGGCATTTAACTACAATTATTGCCAACTTATAGGAAAGGAAAAACCAACTCTATGAATAACAGCGTTTCATGCACTATTTTTTCTGACAATATATGTCCTTTGTATGAATGCATTTTTAAACGTAGCATCATAATTCACTTTATGCATCATCATAATACAAAAGCAGTTTGAGTGGAATGAGTTTTCACGTGCACCTCAGAGTCAGTAAGGGTCACAGCCTTGGTGTTCAAGGAAGGAATTGAAACATTGGGCTAGCAGGTGGCAGACTGTTACATGTAGGAATCTTCCTTTTGTTAGAAATATTTGGAGTTGTTGTGTCTGAAATAGGGACAAAGATGTCTGTAGTGCAATTAATAGGTCACTGATACGTAAAATGTGGATTTTGCTGGTCCACATAAGCATATTCTATTATAGACAAAGTACAAGACACTTGACAAAAATTATACAATGTTAAATAGAAAAAAATGTGACATAATACCATCAGGACAGACTCCCAGCCTGACTGTGGGCCATTAACACACAATGGATGAGAATATTGTCTTTTGGGACTGTCATCACTGCACATCAAGCGTTGGTCACCTGACGATGACAAGGCTTTTCGCTTAAAAATTCAGAAGTTTTGTAATCCAAAGCAGAGCTTACAATAGAGTCATGCTGTGAGTTGGCCAGTTCACTTCTTAACAATAATTTCACAGGATCACGCACCCAATTGCTATTAGATGTGGTTCATAGTGATGGCTACAGCCAGCTTAGATTTTACTGGGAGACAGAAACTGCTCCCCTTTCTCAAGCTTCAAAATACAGCTTCATGTGTCTGTTTGGCTGCCCACAACCAAAAGGTTGCACAAATGATTAAAACACAACATTTAAAAAAAAATAAAAATCCAAACATCTGAAATTCTGAAAAAATTACTTCACGAAGATTTTCATTTAAAGTATCCTTAAAGCCTTCCCTGAAGACAGCTATTAATGTTAAGAAAAACTACATGATAGAGAAAAGCACAACCTAAGGTTGGGCACTCTAGTATGCATGACATGTTACAGTTTCTGAATTTCACACAACCTCTAAATCCCAGTTCCCATATTTGTAAAACATTTATTCTCCCCTCCTTCCCATGCCTTCAACACACTTTCTTTCCCAATGAGTTACTGGGATATGTAATGCATTAACACTTTGCAGAGACTTTGTAATCCTAAATGGAAAAAATATGTAGAAAGCCAAATAATCCTTAAGTTTGAGATATGTTTGGACTGATGCTCATATTTCTCTGTATTTAACATTCAGGATCATGATGGATATAATTTACAATTTGCTGCCATTGTTTTTATTTTTGGAAAAAAAAGGGGCTTGTATAAGATTTCTGTATTTTCCTCTTGTGAAGAGAAGCTTTCATCTATATATTTGTACACCTGAAATAATAGCTTTCAAGTATTTTTGTAAAAGTGTTGTCTAGCTAGGTTGTGTCATGTCCAATAAACTGGGGATATGCTTACTTTGTCGTAGTATGAGAAGTGTTTAACTCTTCAGTTACCAGTAGATGCAAAAAAATCCACTAGATTGACTAGGAAGTAAAGCTACAGAATGGCTCTGTGCCGTAAATGGACATGGATCTGCAGTCACCAGTACCAGGCTGATGGAGCCACTTTGTGCTTGCTGTCCTACAGAGCAGCTGCCAGGAGGCTGATTTCAGTGGGGTTACTTGGGCAGCTCCAGGTTAGAGACAACACACATTGATCATTATTTATTGATTTAAACCCATATGACTGAGGAAGGGGGCAGAATTATTTTCCATTTTGTTTTCAATTCAAACCTTCTACAAGACTCAAAGAACAGGAGATGATAACATTTTATTTATTTATTTATACTTACATGGAAGGTAGTGACTTTAATGAAAACTGCAACTGTCAAAACTGCCAGTGTATAGAAACACAAAGAGAAGTTACAATGCAGTCCTGATCTTCTGGCATAAATATGTACAAAGGAAAAGTTTTATTAAAATGTCTGCTATGCCATGGGGGGCAGTAGGTGCAGGAACAGCAGCACTAGCAACAGGTGCTGACATGGGAGCAGAGGCTGTGGCACTGTGAGAGCAGAGGTGGTGGCATAATGCTGCTGGTCCAGATCAGAGAAAATATACCTGAGTAGAGACACAACTAGCACAGCAACCAACACATTAAGTATTAATTTATTTATATGTATTTAATAGCCATGTTTTCAGAGTAAATTGTCCCTAGACTTTACAGAGGCAGTGCCTGAGCTCATGACCATGTCTACACCAAGAACTGAAGCTGTCCCCTACCAAAATTGGTCACTGCCAGATCTGCCTCCCAGGGTGCAAGATGCAGTGCTCTTCAGGATATCATCCGTCCCTCCATCCACCCTGCCATCTTCAGTTATGGGGCAGAAAGCACTTTCCTTGTTGCTGGTCATTGACTTGGCCTGGTGCAACCTTTCCTTTGCTGCACCACCAGGGCACATCACCTCTGGCTTTTGAGGAACTGCAAAGCTCAGGTGATCCTTTCCCCATCCTTAACATGTCCCACTTCCTACCACGCTGCCCTCTAATGTGGCGTGCAATAGGCAAGGAGTGGTACTTGCACCCTTGTGAGGGGCAGAATAGCTGAGAAATGTAATATGTCCTCCATCAACTGGAATGACCACTCCTCTCCCTTCTTATTCTGAGGAAGCACTGGCAACTCAGGTCTGGTCTGCTGGTTTGGATGTAGCCCCTTTCTAAGGATGTGCTGGAATGTTAGTGTGCCCTCAGAGAAGCACTAGTCATGCCAACAATGTCAATACTTGTGGACATTATTTCCATATAATGCGGAACATCTTGAAAGTGATGTTTCATTTTCATTTCTGAATATCTTTGTTCTTGTGAATTGATCTGTTGGATATTATCAGAACTCCATGTGTACATCACAAACAGTTTGACAAGGCTGGGATTTACCACACAAGTGATTTTTTTTTTCTAAATTAATTTAGTTTTAAACATTCTGTGAAATATAAAACACCAGGGGAAGACATTTAGTCAGTACAAAAATACATAAGTTACTTTCAAGTGGAAGTTCTATTAGGAGCTGTCACATGGAAGAAAATAATAAGAAAGTCTTTGAGATATTTTGAGACACTTGAACTACAAGGTGTCAAAGTTTAAGACTGTGGTCCTACTTAAATATGCATTCAGTTGAGCACACCTGCATTGATAGATTTATTTAGTCCTGAATTATTTATTTACACAATGATGTCCCCCTGGATTGAGTGGAATGATGTCATATGTATATGCTCCGTCCCAATTCAGTCTCAATGCATATCTCTTTTGCTCAAAGAGTTTTATTTTTTTTTCTTTTTAACAGACATGGTAATGGAAGGGTATAAGGAACGAAATAAGGTTACTCATTATTTGACATATAGTGTTAAACCCTTTGAAGTAGAAATTTTTGCTTTGACCTTTAGTGAAGAACAGCCCGCCTAAATGAGACAGGTGTTTTTATTGTGACATCTCAGACTTCATAATGACACAGCTGCTGTCGAGCCTGACTCATCTCTGCACAGCACAGGTGAGCTTCAACTTAAACATACTAATGAGTTCATGCAATAATCATTGTCTGCTCACAGCGAAGACAGTGCTGCTGTTTTGTGATTATCTAAGTGAGAGAAAGAAGTGGTGTCAGAGATCCTGCTGTGCAGGAATTCAGATGAAACCATCATTTCCTTTCGTATGTGTTACCAATAAAGATGCTGCAGCACTGGAGAAGGCATCAAATTGAGCCAAGGGTGAGGTGATGCTATGAGAAGGTCCACTGTCCTAAATCACCCCCTGTGCTGCATTGGGTTTGGTGTTACCACTGTTTTACTCAAATGTTCCTGCAGGGAAGGCTGGCCCAAACAAGTGTCTTGGAAACCGAAAAGTGAAGAGATGTGTTTGTTCCTGCTGCCTTCAGGAGAGGAGATGTTTGTGAGAGATGCACACAAATAACACCGTGATAAACACTCTTTCTTGATTTTCCCTCTGGATAAAAACTATACAGAAAAGCTAATTGTGTTAGCTAAAAAGCCACAATATTCACCTGAGTTTCTCATGCTAATACGTTTACAGACATCTGGACATTTGGCTTCCCAGTTCATTTAGTCAGGAAATATTTCAAGGGATCATTTAAACGAAGAGGAAAAAAATTATTAAGGAAAAGCTTTGTCAGTGGCAAAACCTGAACCTCTTCGTACAACTTGGTTCTGTGTCGCTCTGAAGGTAAAATTAATTGTGCTGGTTTGTTTTGCATTATCTGAACTTCAGAAGGATGGGGAGGGCAGAGAGGAGGACCCATCTGGAAATTAAGTAGTGTTACAAATCACAAGTGGTTGCTGGCTGAAACACTCCTATGACATTCACTGCAGGTTTCTCAACGAAGGTTTGGAGAGCAGGACATTGTGCAGAATAACTATTTTTCCCATCCAAGGCAGGCAATTTGTCATAATTACAGAAAAGAAACAGCACTTTACAGGACAAACATAAACATTGCTCAACCAACAGCAACAGCACGAAATAACAAACTTTAAATGATCATTTAAGCCAGGGTTTTATGTAAGGATATATTTGCATCACTGTTGCCCAGTGCAATTTGTTTGCACCTAAATGTCTCTGAGGTCTTCTGCTATATACCTGCTTCCTTTACATGTCCCTGGAGGGTGCCACCAGGATTGGAGATTTTCCCTGCTGATAGGCATCCTGCTTGTTTTGTGGTAATTTGGGCCTTGCAGTTGTCACTGCTTCCACAGTCTCTGTTCTCAGCTTCCTGGCTCAGGTACACTGAAACCCTAATCTTTGTTATCTTCTTGTGAGGTCCTTGCAAACAGCATGTGTTTTATTCCAGGAACCAGTTTTATCCTGTACGCCAATTAGTTTATTTGGAGGAACACTCTATAGATTGGTCAAGCTCAGGTTTCTTATCTTTTCTTCCGCCTGGGTTTGGGAATTGTCATCTGAAAGGTTTCTCATGGGGCTTCCCAGCACACAGCTGTCTCACCTGCTTACAACTACGCTGATGTTTCCCCAGTGATGACATGAGCATATGGTCCCATCCGTACTACAGAGCCCCCCAAATGAGCGTGGTTGAAGCCTGTAGCTCCTGCTCTTCTGTGGTGTGACATGTTGCACGCCCTCCATAACCCCATCCTGTCCCAAGCCCACTAAAGGCTGACTCCCCAGTCCTCTCAGCCCCCTGCACCTGCTGGTGGGGATGGATCTCATGACTGCCATAGCCAAAGCATGGCATTTCCAACCTTATTTTGAAAATACCCCCAATCCAGATGTGCTGCATGTCTCCCTTTGAATGTGTTTTTTTGTAAGAATAGAAAAGCAATGACCATCAACAAAACTGAATCGCTGATCTTTTTCATTCCGACGGGACTCTAATCCCTTGTAAGGGCACCGGAGAGGCATTAACAGTAATTTTAAATGAAATACACCTGTGCTTATTCTAACTAATCAGTTGCTCAATTATACTGGCAGAAAGATGTATTCCAATTATCCAAGTACTTTCAAGTGAATTAAGACTCCTTTCTGTACAGGCTGTGGAGGTCACTCAATGTTCCCATGAATCCCTGCATGTTTACATTAAAAAAGCACACCATGATCTTTGGCAAAGGCACTTGCCCTAGGTTAGTTCAGCTTTTGAGCTTGTTGCCATAAATACAATAGAAAAGCAGCCAACCGTTGCACAAGAAGCCAAGAATATCTTTCAGTACTTTGTTTCCCTATCAGTAATTAATCCAAATGACACGGGAAAACCTTTACAAATGTGAAATAAAAGTTTAAAAGATGAAAGTGCAAATACCTTATTAAACATGTTTAATAAGCACAATGTTTGTGTTAGAAATATAGGCTGTTTTTGAAGGAATGGATCATGCCCAACTAACGAGAAAATGTTCTGAACTGGAATATGAACTGACTTTGTCACCTGCTCAGTTTACACCTGTGCCATTTCCTTGCATCACTGAAGTTTCTCCTCTTTAGGCAGGAGGCTGTGGACGGCCTGGCTCATGTCAGCACACATTCTATACCAAAGCTATTCCATACATCACTTTCTCAAGAGTTCACATTGCAGCCTTATCAATAATAAAGCCATAAAGACCCACTTTTCCAAACACATGAGAATCATGCCAGGTAAGGTGCCTTAATACAACCAAGTAATGAAATGTGTCTTCACTCTTTCTGGTAAGAAACAGATGTTTCATCCCCTGAGAGTTTTCAATTTGGTGTTAACATAGCAATGTTGTGTTTGTTTAAGAGCAATTTAAGTATTTTTATATTTAAATGCTCACTGAAATGTCAAAATCTATCAAGCCAGAACATTTGTTTCCCAGTTAGCTATTCCCTGATGCCAACTAAAATGGAACACTAGGAAAACGAGTGATGAGAACTTAGAGCTTAGTCTAGACCCCAAACTAGTGTATGTCCACTTCTGCAGATCAGAGGATCTAAAGCCAAAGAGCCTGCATCTCCAGGGGAAAGGGCAGAAAACTAACAGAAACCCCAACCCTTTTATTTTTAACATAAAATCAGTGATGAACTATCATTTTTGGTGAAGTATAAAAATGCAGATATTCTCCATTTCCTCTTGTGCCTATTTGCTGTGCAGAGCTGGGCATCCGTGGCAGCTCCTACCATGCCTGCTTTCATGGTCCTCAGCAGGAACAGGAGGGAATCCAGCCACAAGTGCTGGCCCCAGATGGAGGTGTCGCAGTGTGGCTGATACAGGCACAAGAGAGCAGCAGGGCAGGGCAGGTTATGTTGCGTGTACCCACACGCAACTGCCCCTGCACTTACCCACTTTCTGAAAGACCCAGTGGTGCTGGGGAGTGTTGCAGGGTGACAGGGCCCATCACAGATGTTTCCTCTGGGTGACAGCTTATATTGTAATTGTTACACACCACACCTCAGGTGCGGTTCTGTACGCTTTAAGTAAGGGCACTAAGTTTCAGCTCATCTCTAACCCCTTGTTGCAGCCCCTCTCCTTCTCAGGCTTTTCCAGCAGGAATAATAAGAGGATTTGTCAGTCCAACCACATCCCTCAGTCCCAAGGGGAACCTTGCCTTCTTCCCAGACCCATCCTGCCCAGGACACCAGGATGTCAGTAAGGTGCAGGTCATGTTTGGTGACTACAGGTTGCAGGTGACTTTTTGATTCCTGAAAGCAGGCTCCTCATCTCTCAAATCCTCAAGCAGGGAGAGCTGTGAAATAGAAGCTTCACCTACAAGCAGTTTTTAGAAAGCAACAAAAGGGAAAGACTGTTTCTCCATCTGATCTGTGTTGCTTTGCTTCTCCAACTACCTCATTTTTATTTATGGCCACAGTATTGATATGTTGTTTTCAGATGTGTCCAATGTCCCCCTCAGCAGGGCTGTGGGCACGATGCCTGTGCAGAGGCAGCAGGTCCTCAGCCTCCTCCCAGAGTAAGGCAGCCAGGGAGGCTCTGGCCAGCCCAGGGGCTGGCAGGCAGGAGCCAGCAGCAGCCTGTGAGTGCCTGGGGCAGGCAGCTGGCAGCCAGCAGCCATGGCTGCAGGGAGCAGGACCTATTGGCCTTGGGTGTCCTGCAGCAGTTCTCTGCACTATTCAAACCCAAGCACACAGTGAAAAGAGAAAGAGTTTTATCAGCTGGCTGGTTTGATCTTTCTGGTTTAAGAAACAGTTTTTGTAAGTCAAGATCACTACAAAGCCTGATTGTTTCAGGGATAAAAAGTCTCCTAGGTTTCTGTCCAGTCCCTTCAGAGAAAAGACAAGGCAGGCCACCTCACAGCTCCCTTTGCCTTGGGCACAGCTGTAACTCCCTCCTGAGCGCTGGGAAAGCTGCAGGTTCCTGAGGCAAAAGGTCTTGGAGAAATGCTGGGGAAGGCATGCAAGGGAACTTTCAGAGGCCACTGTGCTCCCCACACCTGGCAGTGCCATGGGAATGGAGCCATAAAATCCTCCTTGTGAGCCTGCCCACCTGGTGATTTTCAGAAGCAATGACCTCATCACTGATGTTTTGCCACACAGGGCTGTACTTCTTGATACCTAACATCCAAAGCTGTCATTTTCTTTTCCTCAAAAGCCACATCTTTGGAAACTTCCACATGACCAGGACAGTGGATGACACACTATTGTCTGGTATTCATATACCCATTGCTCAACAGTACGAACGACATCCTCTTTGTAAAGCATCCTCAGGGGTGAAATGTTACTCTAAAATGCAGGTATGGGTAGAAGTAGAGCCAAAGTGTTATTACTTGGAAAAAAGAAAAGGCTGAATCAGAGCCCAAATTTAAAAACAATAAAGAAATCAGTTTGTGTAGAAAGCATTTTTATTCTGAAAAACATTTTTTCAAATTTTTGAAATACATGTAACATACAACATAGAATTATGTCTGCAAGTCAGTTTATGCATGTCATGCTAGTTATTTACATGTAGATATATACAGAGTGCAGATAATTATTGAAACCACACTACAAAATAAACAGAGAGTTCAATAAGATAATTTAGTAGGGCTTTATTAAATATATAGTTATGATTGTATATACTTTCCTATTAAAATACCATATAGCATCTAAAGTAACCCCTATAAACTCTAATACCTCCAAAGTTGTCATAAATATGATCAAAAATTGAAACTATCTATGTGCCCTGCTCAGCTGCTTTGCCCTTTGCTCCAACAGAAACTCTCGCAGAGATAATGGTGCTATCTTTAGTGCCAGAACTTTGATGACAATTCACAACAAAAAAATTGCAGAAAGCTCAGATGCAAAATAGCTTTCAGCTGAAGCATCCAAGGACTGAAGAACCATATACTTAATAAAACAAGGATAATCCAATGTCTTATTAAATACTGCCACACAGAGGACAATTAAAAAACCGATATGATCCTCAGTGACTAAAATAGTTTCGATACCAAGCACCTTATTAAAACAAAATAAAGCAAACTCCCAAAGCCCATTCAAAATCTTAACCAAAAAAAAGAGACCTCCCAATGGTTACAGGTACAGCCTGATTGACAGTCTGACTTTAGCACGAGCAGGAACTGGAAGGGCTGCTGCAGCAGCAGCTGTCAGGGCTCTGTGACCAGGAAGAGAGAGACTAAGGTTGCCTACAGCTTGACCTCTGGTTACTAAGTGATTCATACAGGGCATTCTGCTGAAGGAAAGGACAATGTATCATACATTATCCCATTAACAGAATATTCCATCTTCATTCTGGGGGCTTCTTGCCAACAGACCCTCACTATAAATTGTCAAAGGTCTGTCTTTGACTTCACTAGAGCTTTGACAGTTTCCATCAGTAGAGAAGATCCACCCCAGTCTGGAGGATGTGCTCCCCTACTGGGATTTCTCTTCTGGCTGCTCAATCCAAAATTGCACAAACTTCTGCTTTAAGAAAAGGAGTATAAAGAACAATGTGCTTTTTAGTTTCATTATTTATTCTGATGCAATCTTATTAAGTAGAAAATAGGTCAGGGGAGAAAAGTTAACAAAAAAAATCCAATTACTGCCATACAGTAGTTTTTTTTGGTTGTAATAATTGTTCTGAATTGCAGAATTTTGCAACTTTTCCTCTACTATCATGTCTTTCCTAAAGGCATATTACAATTCAATCCAATTACAGCCAAAGAATAGAGGTTAGCACCAGAAAATATATAAAAGGAAAATAAGTTACTATTACTATCATAGAATAGCACTGGTCAGCAAACCTGTGCATCTTTTTTTCCTGGAAATAATTGTACAATGAACATTATAGATTAGTTAGGGAAATAAGTGATAGCTATGGTTTAATTTAAGAGTTTTGTTACATATAAATCTAAATGCCAAAATATGGCAAGGACATTTTAATACTGAACAATTTAATACAAGCAATTACAAAAAAATTAATCTTTATAATAATTAATAAAAAGTGTGACTATAAAATATTAATATACTTTACATATTTATCATACAATATATCAGTCCTTCACACTATTAATTTGATTCATGTTGTGCTGCAACATGTATCAAAAGGTTTGACAAAGAAAAAATGGCTAATTATTTGTTGTTATATGTTGTGGGTACAGACATTATATCCACAAGACAAACAGCAATCACAATGTGTCATTACCTTGAGTTCTACAGTCAATTTTGGAAAAAAACCTGCTGCATCCTTTTAGGAAATATAAGAATAATTATTAAAAAAAATTGAAACCTTTCCTTGTACAGTAAATCTAACTTTCATAAAAAACATTAAATCAATACTATGAACTAATTTAGTTCAGATTGCCTAATTTTCTGGTAAGGCACTATCAAGATATTATATCTTCATTTAAATGCTATATGGATTTCTGATTCTTTGCTATTATCAGAAAGGATTTTTGGTCAGGCCCGAGAGTGTCATCATTAGAGAAGCTTTGGTGCTGCCCTCACCCCCATTTCAGTCTTTGCACCCTACTTACTTTCTGGTTCACTGTACAGCTTCTTGCAGAGATAAACTCCCTTTTGAAAGTCAGGGAAGAGCTAGGGCATCCACAAAACAGCAGTGAGATTATACAGAAAGTGCTACTACATGTTGCAAAGCAGAGTAAAAGAAAAAACACAGAAGATTTCAAAAAATGAAAACCCCTACTCTTGGAGAGTGAGTAAGAATGGGCATGACCTTTTTCAGGTGGAAATGTTATTTTTAAGATAAACTACTTAAAAATTATGGTTTGTACAGAAGAAGGGCCTGAAAAAGCTGCAGAGTCTTAGGGAGGAAAATACAGATTTGTTTTGTGAGCAGCACATGAATGGAATCCAGTTTCTTATGAAGTTGTCTTCTGAAATCCAAATTTGTGTCTAATGTGAGATGAATGCATCAGAACAGATGAAATACTTCTCCCACACAGGGATTCCTCCAAGTCTTTCTACAACCTTTGCCTCAGCACTTGCAGGTTCTTCTTGCTGAATCTCTAACTCAGTTTTGCATTTTTACAAAATGTTTTATGAACTTGGCATCTTTGAGTCCTATAGCTTGCACCCAGATCAGCTGGTTTCAAAACATAATATTGGAAAGTTGTGAGACATATACAGGGGATGTGAAATTACCTAAGCTTAGGGGTTTATTTCTGCTTACTTTTAAATAAGGCTAGAACAAAGCAAGTAGGAGCAAACATTTTCTATTTCACCATTCTACAAGATTTCACAACAATTAAATTGCCTCTGAGAGGTATGAGGGGTCATCAAAGGATGTTTAATAGAGGTCTGCCAGTGACTCCCTGCAATAGACAAAAGTTGGGATTTTTTGCCCAGACCACTGCATTTCTCTGCCTGTGTGAGATGTGCTGGATCTCCAGCCTCTGCTCAAAGCTCTGCTTCTCTTTCTGCTCCATTTTGCCTGCAGCAGCACTTCTAAGAAGGTCACCAGAGGTAAGCCTTTTGACAGTCTGCAGTTTTTCAATTGTGAAATACAGCAGAAGCACAATCAAAACCATGTTCATCTTCTCAGGGCAATGGCAGTTTCAAGCATAGCTTACACTAAGAAAACTTGGCTTGCCTTAAAACAAAAAACACTCAATCAGGTTCGAAAAGACCTTCACTGTCAGTGACATCTAGAGCAACCCTTCATCACAATGCACTGGGCATGGTCTGGACTTAAGGTGAAGTGAAACATGGTTTGGGACTAATGAAACTGTTTAGGGTGACTCAAGTCACTCAGTCACTAATTCAAGGGGTCTGTCCTCAACTGCCTGCAATCAGCCTTGCCCAGACTCCCGCTCTAAAAAACTAGACCATTTTTGGAAGGATGCTCTTTGGGCCTCTCTCCTTCCCTGATCACCACTTGATACTTGAATTAATGAGGAAAAGGATCCTGCAGGCTTCTGCCACTGGCCTGAATTCTAACAATTGCTCTGAAGAAATCATGCACTACAATATATATAAGTATATATATATACTTATACATATAAGTAAAGAATGTTCTGATGTGCTTCTTTATGTTGGCAATAAATTTGATTTTCTAATTTAAACAAGCAAAAGGCTATGGAAGGAAAAAAGAAGCAGTTAAAAAATTGTGGATGTTTTTAGTCCTAACAGAAGTTCTTCCTTGAATTTTCTGGAAGTAGTGTACAACTTAGAAATCAGCAGAAGATTTGTATGATGATTTCTGCTCCTGAAGAAAGAACTAAGCCTGGACAGGTCTATGAAACTAAGCTTAGATGGTTTTATGAAACAGTAAATTCTCCTGGAAGCACTAATGTTGAAGAAATACTAATATAAAGGTTAAATATCCTCGTTTTCAATCAGGCATGGTAAGCAGCCAAGCAAGCAATGCATGTTTTCCCTCAAGGCATACAAGATGCTCAGACTGAGAAAGCTGCTTAATGTTTCAGGGATTTCTTTGACTTTGTTTTTTTTTTTCTCTTCAGTTCTACCAGAATCAAACAATTGGTCTTTACACCACATTTAAAAAGTAAGTATTTTTTATTCTGTGGAAGGAGAATTGTTTGTCAAATATTTTAGTAGAAGTCAGGAGAAATAATACTAAATAATACTAAATTTTATTGCTACATAGAGCTTTCAGCATTCATAGCTTATAAAATTGGCTAGTTCACAGGCCACTTGTCTTATTTGCAATGAAAAAAGTTGGAAAAAGAATCAGTTACAATTTATCTCAGGTTTCAAAACATACTGCTGTTTTTCACTGCTCACTTCCCAAGACTTCCAGTCAGTCCAGATTCAGCATCTCCTTGTTTTCTACAGATGTTGTTTTCGGATACACTGAGAATACCTTCCAGATGATGGGTATCATGGAAATAAAAGTTGTTAATATTATTTATACTGATACAGAAAGAAAGAAATAAATTTAAGAAGTATTTGAACGAAACATTCATTAAACACATCACATTTTGAACGAGCACTTACTGCTCAGGCAGTGTATAAACTGACATTATCAGCTGCATAAATCCTCTACCATATTGTAATCTCAATGACTAACAGAAGTTCAAACTTCTAATTTACAGAAAACTCATTTCTTATTTGAAATGATTAGGACTAATTTTAGAATCAAGTTTTCTAATGGAGAATTCCGATCACAATAGAAGCAGTACTTACATTATGAAAAAATCCATGATTTTCCATATTAAAAAACAGAGATTGCAAGAGATGTCATAGAGCGCATTGCCTCTAAATTTCACACTTCTGTGAGCAACATCCTTGGACCTGAAAGTCTGCAGCTAAACAGCAACTTTTTTTTATTTTATTGCTCTAGTGTTCCTTACCCATAAAAGAAGAACAGAACAACCTTTTGCAAACAATGGAAGTTATTTAAGCAGAGTACCGTCTTCAGTACAGAAACTGTTAACTGTTTCATTACATTCTGTTCCATTGACAGGGAGCTGTGTAACCTGCAGCTGCAGCATCTGAAGGAAATCTACCGCTCAGCTAAGGGGCTGATCCCATATCTGTGTCAGATAAAAATCACAGTGCTTATTATTTGTTACCATGGATACCATGAAGATATTGCTGTCCACTAAAGATTACTAGAGGAAGACAACATAATTCTCAGGAACTAGTCCTGTTTTGCCTTCATAAGTTGCCTTTAACCATCCTGGTTCCACTGATGGATACACTACAAAAGAAAACACATAACTAATTAGCACTGTTAAAAAATTATATACATGCTTCATATATTTATTTATATAGTATTTATTCAAGAGCAATTGAAAAATCAGGGCAAAACCTGAGACCTGAAAATGGAATTATGCTCTCATTTTGTGGATACAGTTCAGGTTTTTTATAGTTTTTTTTAAAATATATAAGTCAATGTAAAAGATATCTTACCATTGGAAAATATTGCCCCCTGTGGGAAAGACAGCTCATGACTATGCTCAGCCTTACAGGAATACATGGCTTTTGCTTGCCTGAAAGGAAAAAAATACAGGCTTGCAATAAATCAGATAACAACGAAAAATGTACAAAGAAATTAAATTAAAACCTGGGAAATATAGAAATAAGCAACTGCACAAATGATAATGACCAGTTACACAGCAGTTCAGAAGAGCAGAATTATACAATAACTTCAAACTCACTGGAGTTAACAAGCATGTTATTGCAGAAATTTAAACAGGAATATAATTTGGAACTTTTAAAATGAAGTTGTCATTCAAATGAGCATACTCTTTGAAGCAAGTCATGCATTACCTGGAGACAGAAAGTGATCATCAAGTCATTAAAGGTCTAAAAACATAGCTTGTGAGAAACTATTGCTGATTGGTCTACAGAGCAAAATATTACATAGAAGGTAAATGTGAGACAAAAAGGAGTGATGATTCTGTTCCAAAGAAGAAGGACAGAAAAAGTCACCTCTTGGCTTCTAGCATTATAATTCTGCAAAGTACAAAATGAGGGTTTGAAGATGAAGATGGAAATTAGGAGTTCTCTCTAGATCCCTGCACTTTACCTAGTACCTTTAACTTATACACTCAGAACAATTTTATATGAGCCACCAGTTTTTCTGAATTTCTTTAAACCCACATTATATCAAGTGAAGACGAACTTGTTGATTATTTCACTTTTCTAAGATGTGATGGCAAGTTGACCTAATATGTGACCTGTGGTGAAGTTTAATATTTTCTGCATACTTTTGAAGAGTGTGTATATGCAATTGACATGTGATCTACCATGTATTTCTACCAAAATAGTGAGATAACAGAGTTGTAAGTTAGATTAATTAACAGTGCCACATCATAAGCATTAGCATTATTCATCTGAATCTTTAAAAGTGTATAACAGTGGATGAACATCCAAAGTTTGAATGTGTGAGCCTTCCAGAAGTGATTTCTCCCTCTGAAGAAAAATTTTTTCTATTGATTCTCTGAAACAGATTTATGACTGGACTAATTTATGGACAGATTTATGACTGGTATATTTTGCCTTTGTCTTAAGCAAGCAAATGACTCGTCAAGGATTACACTCTCAGGACGAGATTTTCAGAGGAGATCAAGCATTTTGAGTTGGGCCCATGATATCCAAGGGCAGCTTATTTTCAGCATGCTGGAAACATTTCTAATTTTTATTACTATCATTCTGATTACATCCCCAGAGCTAACTAGAACAAGATGAGCACTGGATCCTTGTTTGTCCCTTTTCTTAAATGTTAGCTTGCTCCCTGGCTGGTATAGACTGCTCTAAGTAGCACTTTTTCAAGACACCTTCTTTGGTGCCTGTTATGAATAACTTGCCATCTACAGTCAACAAGATGGGTGTGAAGAGTCATTACTCTCCATAATTATACATATTTATACATAATAATCTACATAATATAGACTGAAATATACAGAGGGAAATTAGATGACTTTTACTGAAGGTCACACATAAACTAGACCTGAATTATTTAATCTCTTTTTTCCTCAAAGTCAACAAAGAACACTACAGATGTTCTAATTATCCTGACTCAAATCTGTAACAGTATGTTGAAACAGCTACTGCCTGTCTGTGGTGGGTTGACCCTGGCATGACCTCTTGTCATGCAAACCCAATACATCTGTGTGGCATAATCATGAATTTTACACATATAAAACATAGAGTAACTGTTAACAATAATTACAGTTGCAATGAACGTAAGGTAATAGGTAGTAAATTTACTAAAGCACGGGGGGTGATTTCAAACCTGAATAACTTGACTATCAAGCCAGGTGCCCATGTTAAGAATGGGACATCCGAGTAATACTGTGACAAAAGACATTTCAGGCAATACTTAAATGTGAGGCAGAATTATTTAAGTTAATCTTGAAATATGACATTGTTTTTATTGCCCTTAGAAGTTGTTAAGAAAATTAATGCAATTTTCTTCTATATTCTCTAATAGTCCACTAAACTATTCTGTTTTCAACTTCCAATTTTACCTGATCCAAGTATGTTTAACTTCAAAGTAAAAACAAGATAAGAAAACATGGACTCTGTCTTTATAGTCCTCTAAAATCATCCGTTCTGAAAAGAGAAAGCTTTTCAGCATTTGACATTTAGACAGATACAGAAAAAAAAGAATTCAGTTGCCAAAAGCTAATGAATTACAGAATTCTTCCCATTACTTTGCTCCTGATGCTGAGTAATTACAGCCCAACGTTATCTACAGCCATCTGTGATGGTATAATGAGGGACAGATTTAAGAATATTTACTCATAATTCTGGAGCAATTTTCAAGCCACTGGTTATTGCCTTCACACTTGATTTTAGATTATTTAGGTTCTCATACTAGTTATTACTCACTTCAACCCTATGCAGCTAGAAGCACTGACCATGAAAAGGGCTTGCAGGTTCTTGGGCATTTTGTTTGTAATTACGAAAACAGACATTCTTACTTATAGTGTTAATGTTGTCCTCCCCACAAACAAGGCTGTTTGTTAAAAAGCATGTGATAACATCACCATCATCTATTACAGTTCTCTTAAGATGATGTTAATAATCTGAGAAGAGTGTGATTCATGTTGTTTAGGGCAGAGAAAAAAAAAAACAATTTCAGAAAATGTTATTCACATTTCCTAGAAGTTCCTTCTTTCCATGACTTTATCAGACAGACTCCAGATAAGAAAAATGCATTTTCCATTCCTTACTTTCTGTGACATTTGTTTTGAGTCCATAATGATAAACATACTAGCAGTCAAAGGATCAGTACTCATTAAATTATAAATTCTTTTGCTTGATTACATGCAGTCAGCAATACCTGAGGCCCTAATAATAATAATAGTATTAAGAACTATTTCAAAATATATAAACAAGCTTTAAAACTATGCTCCTGTCCTAATGAGTTTTTAGTCTAGCAAGACAATGCCAGAAGAGGAATGAATGAGGGAACACATATGAATCTCTCTCAGATGAGTCATCAGTTAATATTATTCTACAGGAAGAAAAAAGGTTTATAGAGACCTGGAGATGGCACACTTACAACCAAGTTTGAGCAGAAAGCACTGGTCTGGCCTGGGCAAGGCCTTCCAGATGTTTAAATATAGCATGAAAATAAAAACAGAAGAATGATTGGAAAAGGATATTTAATCATATATTTAGGAGGGGAGCATGGGTCTAGAGGGCTTCATAATGTCAGTCTAGTCCTACTGAAGTCCCATCCTGGCACCTAGAGATCCTGCTGAAGAGCAGAGCCATTCACTGTCACCTACTCCTCCTTCTCATTTTTCTAATGAAAATTCTTCTTCTTATAATGCAGTTTCTTACTTCAGGAGACTTATCTTTCTGTGTACCTCTAAATCCAAGTTAAGAAAATGTAGAGTCAGGAATTATATGCTGGTGCATTTCTGTACAGAAGCTGCAATAAAGAGACCTCAGGCCTGACTATGGCTGTTATATAACTGCAATATTTTTGAAAATAGTAAGGAAACTCATTCACCTCTTTCAAGTGCATACTAGATTAGCAATGGAGATTGGTCCCAGTGTACACAGTATCTTAATACCACAGTGAGGGAGACTGATGTATAATAAACTTGAAGTCAGGAGGGAAGGAATAGGAAGACTGAGAAGTCAAATTAACTCTAGAATTGGAAAAAGAGAGCATAGGCTGGACATTGCATAACATTTTGTGTTTCCCTGTCCAATCCTAACACTTGTACTGTGATCTCTTATTGTCTTTCTGACTAAAAAAAAATCTGTAGTGTAGGGCATATACTCATGTAATAGAAGGAGAGAAAACAGGACACACACACTCATAATAGAGCTATTGCATTATACAAAGCCAGAAAAGAGGGTTGCAAAAGCTGCTTGGAAGACGAATTAAGTAGGACTCAGACACTGTGGTGGTAATGCATCAAGTGCAAAATTATCTGCTGGAATACAGAAAACAATGTGAGACTGCAAAGCCATATAGGTACTTTTGATCTGCCTACTATACAAATGACCACAACAGGCAAAAGATGCTTCAAGCAGCAATGAAGTTACTTACATTCTATAATGCATAGGTAAGCACTGTCTCAAAATTTCTAGTTATTTTAGCAGGGTAAATTACCCCTGCATGGAGTCCAACACTACCTTGACTTGAATATTTCTGGTATCAAACCAGGTAGCTTAAAAATACATTGTCTTACGCTCTGCCCTGCATATACTCGTTGGATAGTAGTTATGAACAAAGGAGACCTTTCTACTGGGTGGATCAAGATGTAATTACCACAATTTCTACATACTTCATAGAAAAAAAAAAAACAACTAAAAAAAGACTAGCCCAAGGTTTTAAATCAGCCTTCATAACAAGCAGGTAATAAAAGCTGGCTCTGAACTGCAAAATCATACTCAGACTTATGCAGGACTGTAAGAACAGCTGAGCTACTTCTGATTTCTTCCTCATCTTGCCTGCTGACCTCTCATTTTCCATTCTCCTTGCTACTGTGGTTCTTTTATCCTCTTAGGAAGGCTTCAGTAGAGGAGCTATTCAGCCTTTCAGTATTTTTGGCTTTGTTAGCTGCTCTCCATATCCATTATCAAATGCTGCATTTTTCCTTTGTCAGATTTTTGCTTCTTACATGCTTTTTATATACAGATACAGGTGGCACACGCTCTGAGGGAACAACAGGGGAGAGCTTGCAAGAAGGAAGTAATATAAAGTAAGAGAAGGAACAGTGCTGGAGGTGAAATGATGCAGGACTGGTGAAGCAGTCATTGCTTTTGGCTTAAGGCACTGGCTTAAGAGCATTCCAGTCCCTTCATTTATACCTTTCTTCCTTAAATTATTGCTCTGCTCTTTTCATATGCCTTGCCTCCCCTGCCACCCTCTTTTTTGGTCATCTTAGAGTTCACGTACTACACAAAATAAGAATAACCTTGATTCCTATAAGCTGCTTTTCCAACAAAATCAGTGGGCCTTTCTCTCCCCTGCTGGTTCTGTCAGAGGACAGCCACATTCCACGGCCACACATCTCAGCATGTTGGTATCTTCCTTCATCTGTGCTACTTTAGGTTACTACCTTTGAATTCATGGATTGACATCTTGTTTTCATTCCTCAACAGTTCCAAAAATGTATCAGTGTAACAGTTCCTTGATGTATCAGTGAGCAAAGTGGTGAACAAAAACCTGCGATCTGTCTCAAAGAACTTGAAAAGCAGGGACAGTGAAAAAAGAGAGATGGCCTTTTTCCCATATCCATTTAATAGATTATCTGCTTTAATCTATTAATTGTGAGGTAGTAATGTACAGAAGATACTGCTTCCTAGACGAACACTTATCAGAACATTCTAAACACCTTAAATATAAGAATGAATCAAATCCAACAAATAAATGTGAACCTTTGAAGCCAACACAGAAAGGATTTTACAGAATGTTAAATGGTATGAAGTGCTTACCGTCCTGAAGAAACTTGTTTAAGTGAACCAGCACTTTCAAACAACTGTGCTCTTGCAGCCACTCTGAAAATAAAAGCATCACCTTGCTTTATACTTCAGCCATTAATTAAATACACAAACTATTTTCACTTTTAACCATCCAAAGACATAGCCATATTTTAAAAAATTGTTTTAATTATTCACTTATAGAAAGAGAGGAAATTCAAAAACTGAATTTACATCCCAATTCAGCAGAATTCTTAGGGGCATAACCTATTTGGGGCTGCTGACTTCCCCATGCTCTAGCGCCTTGCTGAGTCACCAATGGAAACCTCAACATCCTATGTTTATGTTGGAAATGCTTTTACTGACAGTCTGTCACTACCATGCTGGAACTCTAAGCTGTGCAGGATTCTCTGCTTAAGTAAGACACAACAGTCTGTTAAATGACTACTATGATCCCTTTCAGTTTAAAAAGTGGAGAGATTGAATGATGTCCTGCAGTATTTGGAGAATTTCTTGGTGCTCTGCAGGTCTGGAAATCACTTGTTCATGAGGACAGAGATATCCAGGTCAAAGTCAGAATTACAGCAGAGACTTTGAAGTCTTCTAAAAGCACTGAGAAACACTGTTAACCCAAATCTCAACAAACTAAATTATAACCTGTATTGCTCAGAACTATCCTCCTTTCAGCATAAACCTCCCCCCCACCAAACCCCAACTGTTAGAAATCAGCTATTTAACATGCAGATACTGAAGAAATTTCAGAGCAGATTTTTTTATTATCCTTCCTCTAATTTTAGACTTATACAAATAAAATCTGATGGTCTTCTTGATGTAACAGCATGGACAGTAAGTAGCATTTCTGCTCCTTGAAACATCAAAGAGAGCCAGAGATAATAATATTAATCACTTTCCAAAGATAAATTTCCACCTTATCTGTAGTCTAATTAAGTCAACAGGAATCTTTCAACTGACTTCAACAGATTTTGTGCCATCTCCTTTGTTTACAATTTTAACAAAACTAGATAACTAATTCACAAATACAGCAATATTAAAATCAAGTATTCATGGATGCTTTTTCAACTACTTATGTACCTCTCTGGAATCACTTTCTAGTAGACAATACTGTAACAACACAAATCTCCAAAGGGCCATAATGACTTACACAGATCCAGGTCTTTGATAGCCATTACTCGATGCAGTATCTAATCTTAATCTTCTGCACATTTTGGGAGGCAAATCAGGGTTTGGAGGAGCCTTTAACGTATCTTTGGTATCTGTTGAAGATAAGCTCTGTATAGATCCACTGCAACTTTTGTTACCTAAAGAAAACAATGAAATTATAGGGAATATTAAAGTTAATTTGAAATTGTTTTACAACATGTAACATGCAAAGCAAAGGTTTTGCTGTTGGTTTTTTCTTTTTTTTTAGGAGTCAAAACAGGTATAGAAAGTACTTACTAAGAGAGAAGAAACAGCCTTTCAGGCACTAAGCCAGGGGAGAAGAACCAACAGCAAGAATGAAGAAATGACATTAAAATGGAGAGGGCTAAAAAATTACATTGCAATTAAATGGCTAGATAGTACAATCACTAAAAAGTGACAATAAACAGATTTATAAAGTAGTACACTGGATAAAATTGTAGAAAAAATCATGTAGTAAGGGTTCTCAGGAAGTCATCTGATCAAAGCAGCATCCACCATGAAATCAGACCACATTAATTTGTAGAATTAATATTTCAGTATGCAGAGAAGCTTCATGCACTTTAAAAAACATACTTAGGAATAAATGACCATGACTTGCTTAAAACAATTCCTATTGTAACTTGATAAAACAAATCTATAGGTGTACAGACTGTATTGCACACAAAAGAAGACCTTTCAATGAAAAAAAGGCATGGCCCCATGTATTCTTTAAGGTGGACTGGTGCCTTTTTTTGCTTAAATGTTCTACAAGACAAGAAATGCATCTGCTTCTCTCTTTCTTTATTCCAAAGAACAACTGATGCTTAAAAATGCTTTAAAAGCTGTCATAATATAAAGAGATCCCAAAGTATAAGAACAATATCTATATTATTAATATTGCTAATATTCAGTATTATTCTATATCATAAATTATAATTTATAGATGAACCATAGAAGGCTAGAGAGTGATCTAAATTGCAAGAAACATATATTTTAAGCTGTGTGAACTGTGCAGGTAACAAGCAATGGAAATATGTTCTATCAGTTTGAAAACTGAAAGAACATACTACAAAACCTAAAAAAAATAAAAATATTAATGAGTATAATTAGCCTTCAGATGCATCTCTTGTTTTCTGATGCATCAGTTAACACTGAAGTGCTAAAAGGCCTTGGAAGTTACCTTCAGTTGATGGAATTGATCTAAGTGAAGATGCTGAAGACCTTTTCAGCCCAGACAGACTGTAGGAACTCTTTTTGGTCAGGTCTGTTGGTGGAGAAGCATTCTCTGGTCCAGTGACAGAAGCTACACTTTGGCAGTCTGACTCCACATCTGTTTTGGTTGCATCCTCCTTTGATGAGGATTCTGGACTTGTAGTCCACAGGCCTGAACTTTTCTGGCCATTAGAAGAAGCAGGAGAGGCAATCCATGGAATCCCTCCTGATTTCTCCCTTGGCTGGGAGGGTGTACATTTGGTGGTGCTGTTCTGCTCAGAGGAGTGAGAAGAGAGAGATTCAATGCTGCCCATGGGAGTGCTGTCTGGGCTACTGCTGTACGAGTCACCTAGGGAGGACGGAGGGGAGGGGGAAAAGAGAGAAAAAAATAATTTACATTTTCTAATCATGTGCATTTTTCTCATGTCACCTTTAGCTCTTTTGTACCTTACTTGTCATCAAATTCATTAACCTGTGGTTTTCTGCAGAAGGAAAACAACTCATTTATTTATTTCCAACTTGAAGACTCATCTTGTTCCTTTAGAGACCATTAGTACCTTGAAAATTGCATGATTGGCTAATGCATTTTTTTGCCAGATGCATTTTCAATAATTTTCTATAATTCCCTACCATTTGAAATCTTTATCTCTTTTCTCATGCCATACAGATTTCCTTTATTTCCTGCAATACAGTTGTGTCCATGTTTCATTTAAATGACAACTTAAAACCATCTAGTATTTCAGAAATTGCAATTGCCAGAACCAAGGCTGTCTCTTGTCTGATATTGTGATATTTGGCAAGAAGAGTACCTCTGCTTCTGCTTCAGCCTTCCAGGCACAAGTAAGATCTTAACTGGAACTTGTTTACAGAAGTGTTGAGTTTGAGCTAACAAGTGAAGCACAAGTGGAGAGTTCTTGGATCAGACCTAGTGGCAATCAAATCGCCAGCACGAGATGTGTCTGAATGAAGAATCATAGAAATCATAGAATCATTTAGGTTGGAAAAGACCTTCATCCAACCTTTGACAGAACACCACCATATCAAGTAAACCATAGCACTAAGTGCCACATCAAGTTGTTTCTTGAACACTTCCAGGAATGGCAACTCCACCACTTCCCTGGGCAGTCCTTTCAATGGGGAAATTCTTCCAGATCTCCAACCTGAATGTTCCCATGCACAGTCTGAAGGAGTATGAGCTTGCATATGATCTGCAAAATACTTGCAGAGAAATGTCCCTTGTTAATGCTATTATTCATTCATTGTAGTTACACAGTGAAAAAATGCCTGAAACTTGACCAGTTGGTCCTCTGTCGAGTATAACTGACTGTTCCTTTGTAACTTCTTACTTGGGATCCCATGCCATTCACACTGGTAATCCATGGGTAGGGAGCTATTGATCTCATGTAGTATTTAAACTCTCACTGGCATGAAACTTGTAACATAGACCTATGGAAAATGCAGCACCTGTGCAAGAATATATCAAGGACACATTTCCTAAAATTGCAGACTTCAGAATTACTACAGATCTTCAAGAACAGATACACCTTAACTGTGGATTCACTTACTGAACCAGTTTCATGTAAATCTTCCTGGGGAGCCAAGGGACACCTAAGTTCTTTAGGAAGTCTGTTGCAGTAGTGGAACTGTTAGCAACTTAAGCTTTTATAAAGTTTCAATACTCCTTACTGGCACGACCAGTAAGTAAAAAAGTAGTGGTCCATTAGATGAAAATGAATGAAGTGAAACTTTTTAATAGTCACATCTACATAAAAGTGAATAAGCATTCTAAGCATCAATTGATTATAGACATAGCTCCCTGCTGTTAAACAGTAAGCCATATGATATGTACACTGCTTCTTCTAGGAATATTAGAGTTTGTTTCTATTCCAGAAAACCTAACAAAGTTTCACTGGTTTTGGCAACCTAGGCAGTGGCTGACTTTGAACCAAGGGCCACAGTTTCATACATGTGAAAATAGCCAAGTGATGGGTTTGGTCTCCTAAGCTAACCTTGACTGAATTACATTTGTTACAGGAGGAGAGGAAAGATTCTGTTTACAGTTTCCCAGCCTTACCCATCATCTTGCAAGGAAACGAGATGAACTTCATATAATGAACTTTTGAGTTTCAAAGTGGATTAAATTTAGATTAGAATATAAAGTCTACTTTAAATGATGTTGAGCAATGTACGCAATGCAAGACTTGCCTAAAACCAAACATTCTTCCTCATCTGAGAGAAGTGAGGAATGCAGTCAGTCAACAGTGTGGCTGTGACTCACAGGGGTTAAAAAGCTGAAAAAACTCCATCTGTTATGCTTATGATTATTGGAATACAGCATCTATTGGATATTATTCAGGCAAAGTTAAAAGATAAGACATAAAAAGGAAGACAACCAGTCTACAAGGACAAACTTACTGTCAGGATCTGCTAGACATGGTGTATATCTTCCTTTGGGTTTACGTGAACCTGTGGAGAGACAAATGGCTCTTGTCCTTCTTGAACTTGATCGGGACTGAGGTTGGGGAAGAGGAATGTTGGGGTCTGGTGCAGTGTGAAATATCTGCATGATTTAAAAAAAGGGAAAAAATGACATTAAACAGAGGTACTCTTACACTTCCATTATTAATCAATTTGTTTTCCTCACTGCTGTGCCTGAAATTAACACTGTAACAATCTCATACATTACGAAAGAGTAAATTCGCAGAATAGAAGCTTTGCTCTGATGTCATTTTACAACTCAAGAACCACAATACTGAGCTGTACTTAGTAGCTGTACTAATTATATATTTGTTGAAATAGATTTATTTTCTAGCCCTTGTTAGAAGGGCTTTACAGTTGAAATTGTAAAACAAAATAAGTGTTTACTACTGACTATTGCCTAAGAAGTAATATATTTTTTAAAATATTATGACAAGGTTGATTTTTTTCTCTGTGTTCCAGTGAAAGTTTCCATATGCCACAGAAAAATGTCATAGTTGTAACTTACTACAATCCAGTTTGCATTTCAGAAAACCACTTTATTTGGCCAAACAAGTCAAGTTTGATGTGGAACAATTTTATGTTTAAGGTATCTCCTGGTTCTTATCTTTTACATGCCACTGCTACTACTGGTCAATGTTGCACTTCAGTGCTGCAGAAAAAAAATTTTTACCATGTTATACCAGAAGACGTCTCTGCAAGGATTTCTGGACCCTCTAGCAATAGGGTATTCCCTAAAGAGGATGAAGTGAACCACAAAAAGACACCTCCATGCCATTCACAGAAGTGGAAGAAAGCAAATATACTTGCACAGTAGGAAATACTTTAATGAAAATCTTGAGATGCTCTTGAAGTACATTAAAGCTGTATTAAGCACTAGTGAGTAGCACATCAACATAAAAATGTGTCTGTAGACACAGAAATAGAGCAAGGGAGAATGGTTGTATAGCAGTAGTCTTGGTATTGAATGAGCTATTATTTTCTGGAGGGAAAACTCAACGTTGGGAAAATGCAATATATATTTTGGGAGTCAAAGTCAAGAAGGCTATCAGTATCATATCCATTTTGAGGAGTCCCTATGAAATACAACTGGAGGAGTCCCTATGAAATACAACTGATGATACCAAGCCGTACTGTCAGCACTTACTCACCAATCAGTGCAGGGGATCCTGGTATTGACTGGGAACTGCCCCTTGGCTGAGTAATGAGTAACGAAAAAAACTAGAAGCTTTTTCACTTTGTCAGTCATCAGAGAAGATGATATAGATCAATAGAGACCACTAAGATAAAATTTCTTTTATCAAGTAAAAGAGATCTTGACTGTTCTGCTGAATTTTGAAATTAAACAGTTTAAAATTAAAACAAAAAATCTGAGGAGGCTTTTCAGTGAAGCTGATACCTGCAATTCATAAAATCATAGAATCATAGCATCAGTCAGGTTGGAAGGGACCTCTGAGATCATCAAGTCCAACCCTTGATCCAATACTGCCCTGGTTACTAGATCATGGCACTAAGTGCCACATCCAGTCTCATCTTAAAAATCTCCAGGGACAGAGAATCCACCACTTCCCTGGGCAGCCCATTCCAATGCCTGATTACCCTCTCTGTAAAGAATTTCTTCCTAATACCTAACCTAAACCTCCCCTGGCACAGCTTAAGACTGTGCCCTCTTGTCTTACCAATAGCTGCCTGGGAGAAGAGACCAACCCCCACCTGGTTACAACCTCCTTTCAGGGAGTTAAAGAGAGTGATGAGGTCTCCCCTGAGCCTCCTCTTCTCCAGGCTGAACAACCCCAGCTCCCTCAGCCTCTCCCCATAGGACTTGTGCTCGAGTCCCTTCACCAGCCTTGCTGCTCTTCTCTGGACTTGCTCCAGCACCTCAATATCCTTCCTGAACTGAGGGGCCCAGAACTGGACACAGTACTCCAGATGTGGCCTCACCGACACAGAGTACAGGGGAAGGATCACTTCCCTAGTCCTGCTGGCCTCAGTGTTCCTGTTCCAGGCCAGGATGCCATTGGCCTTCTTGGCCACCTGGGCACACTCTGGCTCCTGTTCAGCTTCCTGTCAATCCAAACTCCTAGGTCCCTCTCTGCCTGGCTGCTCTCCAGCCACTCTGTGCCCAGCCTGTAGCGCTGCATGGGGTTGTTGTGGCCAAAGTGCAGGACCTGACACTTGGCCTTGTTGAACCTCATCTCGTTGGAATCAGCTCAACTCTCCAGGCTGTCCAGGTCCCTCTGCAGAGCCCTCCTGCCTTCCAGCTGATCAACACTCCCCCCCAACTTAGTGTCATCTGCAAATTTGCTGATGGTGGACTCAATCCTCTCATCTAAATCATCAGTAAAGATATCAAACAGAACCGGGCCCAACACTGATCCCTGGGGGACACCACTAGTGACCGGCTGCCAACTGGATGCAGCCCTGTTCACCACCACTCTCTGGGCCCGGCCCTCCAGCCAGTTCCTAACCCAGCACAGAGTGCCCCTGTCCAAGCCGTGGGCTGCCAGCTTTTTCTGGACTATGCTGTGGGAGATGGTGTCAAAGCCTTTGCTGAAGTCCAGGTAGACACATCCACAGCCTTCCCCTCATCCACCAGGTGGGTCACCTGATCATAAAAGGAGATCAGGTTGGTCAGACAGGACCTGCCCTTCCTAAACCCGTGCTGGCTGGGTCTGATCCCTTGTCCATCCTGTAGGTGCAGTGTGATTGCACTTAGGATGATCTGGTCCATAACCTTGCCAGGCACTGAGGTCAGGCTGACAGGCCTGTAGTTTCCTGGGTCCTCCTTCCGGCCCTTTTTGTAGTGAATGAAAGTAAGTGTTTAAGATTTCATGTGTTTTCCTTCTCAAGGCCTTCTCAATATTTCCAGGGACTAGATCTCTGCTGTGCAACTGACATCCCTAAGGATAGCAATGGTCAGAAAGACTCTGTTCTGATGCATTTAGAGAAGAATCTATGCATTCATCCGGAGTGAACCTCCATACACTGGTACCATAAGAGAGATGGAGGAGCTGGGAGCAAAGTTATGACTTTCTCGTTCTGTTTTTAGATTCAGGAGGTCACAACAGTCTTCAGAAAGCAACTGAAGAGTTAGAGCAACTCTTTCAAACCATGGGAGATTATGCCTTGGATCTGTACCTTGCACATCCACAAAAGACTTGCTAGGAATACAGATCCATAGCATGGGGTGGGAGGAAGGTATTATTTCGATCAATGACCTTCTACAAATGTTGGACTCTTTATTCTTAAGAACTTAATGATGGTAGTGAAAATGAGATCTTAGTTCCATTTCATAACCAAAAAGATAATTTCTTTCTACCTTTTCATAATGCTCTATCAGAATTTCAACGACGATATTCTGAAACTTTATGTTCATCATAGCAGCCACGGTTTCTTCTTGGGCTCTCATCAGAGTTGGTCCAAAGATAACACCAAGGTTGGATACAGTCATTAGATTTTGCTGACTGTGCAATGATACCCTTTAAATAAACACAAAAAATATGCAATTAAATTGATTTGCTAAACTACAATTTAAACAGGCAAAACCCTAAGACTATTTTTTAACAAAATTACAATTTCATGCCTCCCTTTTAAATACATTTTTAAAACTTCCACTTTTACTAGAGTCAAAATACAGTGTAGTACAACTACTATACTTCCATTAAGGCTCCTATCCTGCAATAGCTTAATAGTAATGAGCACATCTTCCTAGAGTATTTCAGTTCCTGACAAAACCGATAGGAAAAGGCAACTATATTTGGAGGTCTCCACAGAGAGATCCAGACCACCTAAAGTTTAGGAGTCTTAGAACAGGCACCTATCTCTCCAATAGTTATACAGGAATTTAAATAATTTATGTTGGATTGATTGAAACTAGTATGTGATAACAGAGGTCAACCATATACCTTAGTTTTCACGTAAAGGAAAGAAACCTAGTTTCTGAAAATACTTATTTCGCAATGGGATCTCTTTATTAATATGATGAAAGCACAGAATCAATGGATTCAGTGAAATCATTGTTTCTATGAATAGATAACATTAGATGATCATAATGACATCTGGCTTTGAAATATAATAACCTTTTGCTTCTGTATATTCTGTTGTAACTTATTTTACCTCTTCTTTTTTTCTTCTTAATGCAGAATTCAGAAATTTAGTTTTACCAACAATTTATCAGATAGAAAAATGAAAACCATCAATCAGTAATCCTCAAAGCCTCTTCTCTCTCCTTACAAATAAGATTTGCCAAATAAAAGCCCTATCATCATAAACCCTTTAAAATAACTGCCAGTTATTTCAAAGCTGTCCTATTGCCTCATGTCTGAGGAATATTATGCCAAGTCAAGATTTTATAATTTCCTTAATGCTTAATTTTACTGCATCTGCTACCAAATGGAATTAGTTATTGAGGCACTTGTTCACACTTTCCTTTTCCTTCTCACTGCTATCTCCTACCATTGTCAAGATGAGCATCTTCAGCAATTTCCTACACAATTAAATAAACTCTTGTACCTTTTAAAATGTAGAAACAGTAAAATCTATAAAGCATTCCCCTCATATTTGGGATAGGAACATTTTAGTACCCCATTTACATCAAGAAGAAGGAGAAATATGGGAAAGGGGTTTGTACTGGAGGCAAGTAAAAAAATGCCTATCTTCTTAAATGTTTCCTATGTTGCTTCATTAAATTATGTCAAAACTTTCCCAAATGTTACCTCAGGCTAGCACTAGCAGAGATCATTATTTGGAAGACATGTCATGAAAATGATTCCCTTGTTAAAGCACATTTTTAACCAATTATCCTAATCTAACTTTCTCTGAAACAGATCTTATGTTTGTCTTAGATGACTAAGGGGTGTTTGGGAAGTCCACCAGTATTTTAATGAAAATGGAATGTTGAATAACTCAGCTCTAGATTTGCTAAAAAAACCTTAAAAAACTGCTCTGCAATGTTACTCTTCTTTGTGCTGTACAGTAACTGTAGAGATCTGTTACACAAACATTATAGTCTTACACCATAAGAGAGAAGTAATATTTGTCTACTGTTCATGTTTCCTTGGTAACAAATTCAGTAGCTTGGTTAATAAAAGAAATGGTAAATTTAATAACACTGTAACCAGAAAGGGCTTTCTACAAAGCATTTTAAAGGCTCAGTTTCTTGCAAAAGAGAAAGAACCCAGGGCTGTAAATGGATCATTTTGATAGCCACTTTCCCCTGACCTAGTCCTACTGTTGCTGGGCTACTGCACAGACACAGGCTGAGGCAATCATGCATTTCAGGGAGCTGTAGGGCATTCATTGAGGTGTCATTGCTTTCTCCTCAAAATCTCCTTTGATGTATCGCCAGCAATTTTTTGATACTGCTGGATTGCAGACTCCCAACTATCTACCACAGAAAAGTATTGTATTATTAAATCATACCAAAGAATGATTTACTCTTTAGAGTAGATAGGTAATTTGACTACTAGGGAAGTTTAAAAACAAAAAATGAGCTATTTATGTGAAAATAACACCAAACTTCCCGTGCTTGCTTAGCTACTCACTAAGTATGTATGCATGCAGTATCACCTCTTTCCTGGGTGCTTTTCAGGATTTGCTAGTTTTTGCTTGTTTATTTGTTTTCAGCATGATCTACATCTCACATCATCTAGATCATATTTAATTTTCCACAGTGACATAAAATTCAAGGTGGGCAGAGACGTAAAGGCCTTATGAATTAAACCAAGATAAAATAATATCCTTATTTTATAACTCATAGTTAAAGGTATAGTATTTTCACCAAGATGCAAAAGCATACATAAAGGAACTGAACAGCTAAAAGAAATAAAAAGAAACAACGTACACTTTGAAACTGGATTTTTAACAAAAGAATGAGGAAAAAGAAGGTTGGATTTTTTTTTTCAAATTTTCTCATTTTCATAAAACTAGGCACTTCACCTGCCATTTGTTCCTTGAAAAATCCCCATACAGTGGTAGGAAAAAGATGAGTAAGGAAGGTAACTAATACACTCAAGAGACTTATTTTGAATTCCATCTCATTAGAATTGCTAGCATAAACAACAACTGGCAAATTATATGAGAAATTAGAAGGGGTGAATTGAATGTTGGAAAGAAACTACTAAAAGCATTCAGTGTCAAACCAAGATTACATTTACAGGAAATGAGAATCACAACAAAGATAACACAGGCAAGAATTAAAGAGAATAATTAAAGAGAGGAATACTTCAGGTGTGCTTTTCTTTGGAATTGCATCTGAGATTACACTGAGAATAAAGAGGTCATGAAAAGAGGTCAATGCTTGCCTAACACTAATTTTGGCTACAAATAAGTCAGTTCCTATGCATATATCTCTCTAAGTTTGAGGCTTCCAGACCAGTAGCTTTTAGAAAATTGTTAAGCCCTCATTAAATGCTTTCACTTTTTAGGGGCTTATAAAGGAATAGGTATTATAGTGTTTAGCCAATCAAACAATTCTCTGAGTAAGGAAACTTAGGAAACTTTTTTCCATCTGGTTCTCTGCATCATCCCAACAAGATGCAAGGTCTGCCTTTTTGCAATGGAAGTATTCACAGCAGCTTGCTATCATGTTAGTTCTACATGGGCTAATGACATAAAGGGCTAAAAATAATTTTTTAGGGCTAAATAATTTCCTGTCAAATAAATTTTCAAAGTTCTCATTTCTATAACAGGAAGCAAAACTGCATTAGTCTCTGCTGTAGACAGCTTACTGTAAGCTGTGGCTCAAGCTCTGATCAAAAAAGCAAAACAGTTGGGATGTAGTGAATGGAATGAAAATGATATGGACTCCTCTCTTATGTCTTCTACACATCTCAGTCATGTGTACTTTAACTGAACAGCTCCTGCTTCACTATTCACATTCCCAGATCACTGACAAATGTACTAAAAAGTATAGAGCATCCTAAATCAGAAAGAATAATGCATACTAAAAAGTATTCAGCAAATACCATTGAAAACTAACTGTAGATTTAGAAAATATACAAATAACATTTGATGCAGAAACAGGATAAAGTAAAATGCAATAATGTAATGACAGCTAGTGATACAGAGAGACATAAGAGAATAAAAACCTGTCTTTTTTTGTTTCACAGCATATGCCAAGTGTAATTCAATGAAGACAAAAGGTCATCGGTTTAAAGAAATGCAAAATCTTTTCTATCTGACAATTAATACTCCAGGTAGTGTTACAGGAGATTCAAAAGTGGGGCATTTATATAAATATCAAAAATATAAATAATGATACTTTAAATTAGTGCTTTCAAATGTTACTGCACTTCAGAGTTGTTAGAGAGAAAAATAAGATCAAATGTGAAGGACGAGTATTATCACATCGGCCCACCTCTGTTGTGAAACAGTGTGGGACTTTGAGACAGATTCCATCAACCTTGGCATAGTTTTAGAGGTTTCTTGAAGTTATTTAGTTACGAGTCCTGTAGTAAGTAGGAACATGAATGAAAACATTGACTGGGTTTATTTTACAAACATAGTTAGCCACCTTGGTGACTCTATGATTTACGACTCTCTATTTTTTATTCTGTTTCTACAGAGTATTATTCAAGTTAAGTTGAGAACAGCATTTTAGAAATTAAATGTAATTTCAAGTGGCATTGTTTCAACACAGAGAATGGATTAAACAACACTGACAAATTTAAGCAGAAATAATAGCATCTTACAATAATATCAAAGAGAAAAATAAAAAATAATTACTTGACCAAATGCTTAATAAGGATGTCCAGCATCTCTCTGTTCTTCTCTGGTAACTTATGCACAAGTGCATGCACTGCCTCAACTCTGTAGTTCTGATCATCTGACTCTATTAAACAGAAAACAAATTGTTAATAACTCAGAACATGTGCTAAGAAGTGACTACAAATGGCATCAATGCCTGTATGCTAACATAAACATGCATTAAGAGGAGCCAAACACAATTAGCCTTCAAAATGATGAGGACAATTTGATTACATTTATTACATTCTGAAATCTGTATTTAAACTAATTCATCTAAAGCAATTACCACAAATACTGGAATCAATAAAATTAATGGCAATACAGACCCTATGTGCCACTTCAGTGAAATCTAAGCTTTCGCTCCTTGATTTTTAAAATATCTAAAGTTCTTCAGTGTCTTTTATTCTTATCAAGACAAGAGGAAATGGGGAAATAACTTCAAATTCTAAACTGAAGTCATTAGAAAAACAGTATCTCCTATCACTTGATCTAATTATTCCATTTGTTGAAAGGAGATAATTATCGCCCCTTCTAATTTTTCAAGGCAAGCTGGGAAAAAAAAGGTCCCTGGATGAGAGGGATCAATGTTATAAAAGAATTATCAGCCTATATGAAACAAACAAACATCTAAATCAAGGTTCAAAATTTCATGCAGAAGGCAGTCACACAGAACCACTAAAAAGATCAGAACAAACCACTGAACAGCTTCATCTAGTGTGACTTCTCTGCTTTGAGGGCTGGATCACTGAATAATAGAGCAAGGAGAAAAGTAAAGATAGTGACTGGGGAGATCGAAGTTTAGAAACAATATTACTTTCACAAAAGTGTATTTATCACTTTACTTACTAACAGCAACAATGAAATCTTTGTGCAGCTTGAAAGTCATCAGTGGTTCTGAAAGACATCTGGTTGTAAAAACACATATTAAAAGGTTATTTAAAACAGACTCAAAGTCTTTTTAAGTTTTATGATTGTGATTATGATAGCCCTCAACATCTGCACAATGTCCTATTGGTCCTAGGAAACCCAATTCAATGATGACTGATTACAAATAGCATACAACTTGGTCATGGACATAGCCGAAAATCAATGAGTTGAATCTTATGTCACCATGTAAATTACTGAAATGTTACTGGCACTGACTTCAGCACAGAGGTTCACTGTTTCCTGTCTTAAATATAGGTGCAGACATGGTATAGTGGGCTGCAGAATCAATCTTTTGTCCAAGAAAGGTAAAAACGATGAAATTTGGGACTGAAATTCTGATCTGAGAGATCCTAAAAGAGTCAGCCTCTGAAAGGCAGACTGTGAGTTGCCTTACAGAGACAAGCACACAGCTACTGCTTGCTGCCTCATGTTCTAATTTCACAAACACAGTATCTATGACGATTTGTGTGTCTGAAGATGTATAATAAGTTTCTTCAACCAAAAGCACTCTTCTCAATGAAATGTACATGAGCATTCCACTATAAATCCTAGGCATATTTTCCACAGTTAATAGAGATTTCTGATGCTGACTTTTGTTAGGTGATTGGTTTAGGAAGTCTAGATTTTTAGAAGGCATAGAACAGCCACCATTTAGATTGGATACTTTTCATTATGGTTTTTTTAACATTATATATTGAGAACGGAAAGAGTTATCTCAGAAGTACCATAATTTCTGAATATTCTGTTTCTTATCAGCAAAAATGAAAGTGTTGGAGGGATATTTTGTTTATGAACAACAGCATAAGATAAAAACCTGTGTTTTGTTGGGATTTTTACTCTGTTCCAACAATGATGTCATGAAATCTTGCGGGATTCAGAAACAAAAGACTGAGCACAACGTGCTTTGTGGTTAACATAAAAAAATTTAAATAAAAACATGCAATGAATTAAATTCTGTCAAATTTAGGGCTATATAAGCCAGAACTATCTTAATAAGGTAGAAAGTGTGTATTATTACACATAATCACAGAGATATTAGGCAGGATAATAATATACTCAATTATCACCATGCTAATGGGTACAAGAAATGTAATATGCTAATAATAAGCAAAAGACTAATGGGCCAGAAAAGGAATACTGAGACTGTGTAGGATCATACTTACCTGAGGTAGTTTTTTAGTCCGCTTGTTATTGTTTTATTGTCCCAAAGTTCCATATCAATATCCATATCAGGAGGAGATTTAGGGGCTGGTAGAAATTTGAATTATGATTGTGTTATAGTTTGACTAATGCAATAACTAGAAAAGCAGCAAAACAGAAGCTACTAAATTAGCCATTTAGCTCTAGCAATTACTTATTAGCCAGATTAATTACCAATCTGATCAGTTTGAATCTTTTAATCTCTGGCAAAGTATTAATAAAAATAAATTTAGCAGTCATATTTAGTAACTGCAAGTATTAGCTTTATGCACTGTGTCAAAGTGAAAGGTAAGCCCAAGTGCACATAGAATTACTAATGTGTTTGCCTTAGACACGCAAACAGAGGCATAGGAGTGCCAAATTAGCAAGAAAAGTGGAAGACTGGAACAACTGTCTATTAAGCTAAGTCATGATGTATTATGGAACTAAGTTTTGGAGAACTTCTGAAACATGTCAAATATATATGAACAAATAGAACTTTAAAGATAAAAGAAGAAATGCATTTTTATTTGTAATTTACTCATGTATAAAATGCAGAAGTGAATACTACTGCTCACAAGAAACTAGAGATGAAGCACTCATTTTAAGACTGCAAATTAATTTAGTGGCAGTAAGAGCGCATACAAAATTGTAAATATCATGACACACTCTTCTGAGCACAGCACTTAAGGCAAAAGGACCACAGTGCACAAACTGCACACTGACAAAGGTTCACTTCAGATACTTACAAAATACGGTGTTCATCAGCTTCTGCACCTTGGAATTTACACCACCTATTCTGTACAATCCCAGGATTGTAATACCTATGTTGGGAAAACAAGTAAATGAAAATAATGAAAATATGGTTATTTCAATATACACTGATGTATCCTTGGTGTATGTTTTCAGAATATCTAAATGCGTTTATGGAAAACTGTACCATTACATTCTTGAGTACTGTGTTGATGAGTACTGAATTCTCTTCTGGGATAATAACAAATGCATTCCACTGAATCCACACCACATTATACACTAAGCATAATTTTACATTAACAGAACCCTTCTGCATGGAAATGACACATATTAGCAAACAGCAAGGTAATGCCTAGGAAAAGTGAAAAATAAGACCCAAAAGCAGTCTGAAAACACATTACACATCAACAAGTTTGCATCACCTAGAAGTCAATGGAATTACTGAGCATCTATGTTTGCTTAAACCACCATCCCTTCCAGTTAAGATCTGATTGACATTTATAAGAGAAATGATTGCACATACTGTAATATGAAAATAAAAATATATCATGTATACTGTTGCAACACATCAGTTGAAAATTTATATGTTACCTATAAGTTAAAATTGTTATGCTTTTTCTTAAAAGCACAGATAATAATAAAAAATTATCTGTTTCAAGAGTGACAGTTGCAACACAGTAATCTAAATATTTAAATGATGATAATTTTATTGTTTTTAACGGCCTTTTAAAATCAGCAGGATTCAAATGTCTTTCATTCTCCTCACTTCAAGCCTTACCATTTAAAAATTGTATAATTTTCCTTTGAAAACAACATTCTAAAATCTGACCTCACTTAGATAACCTAGGTGTTTGGTTTTAAAACATTCTTTTTATGCCTCATTCCCCCAGAAAAAAATGCAAGCTCTGAGTCAGCAGTGATTTAAAAGCTACATAACACTGTTGACTGAGAAGCTGAATTCATGTTGAGCTCCAGATTTCACAGAGACCACATTTGGATTACTAAGAGATCTACACACTGAAAGTTCAAAAAAAGGTTATCTCATTTTATGGGAGATGATATAGCCACACCTCTCCATTTGGAAGGGGTAATTTAAAACTTATTGTGAGTTGTAAAATATCACCTCATTAGCAGAGTGATTATTACTTCCTTATTGTATATTATCACTACCAAAAATGAGTTGTAAACATTTAAAAACAAAATAACAAAGCGTGTGCAAAATTATAGGAGTTATGCTCCGAAAAAACCCAGATTTACCAGCAGAGAGTACTGATGCCCCTTTTCAGTCTTCAGGTTTCATGTCTGAAACCAAAGTTGGGAGCTGAGACTCCCTACAGTTTTTATCACAAGAAAACACAATTCAGTGCACACACATTAAAGACTAAGGATGTGAGCAAATGTGTATAAAGCTGTCTAATCAACAAGGAATTACAGAAAATGTTTAAAAAACCCACTTAAATGGTATGTTAAGAACTGTTGTTGAAACTTGTGGCAACAATTTTGAGTTGTAAACTGGAAGTGTAAACCACACAGATAAAATGTGGAAATTCCAAACCAAATGATGGACATATTCCAAAGCACAGCTGTAAAACATGTAGAATTAATCAAAGTAATATTTCAGAAAAAGAAATCATAATAATCTAATACATCATTTGTGATTAAATACACACCTCTAGTTTCTACAGCATGAATACATTTCCTCACAAAGTTGAAACCTGCTTCATTTAAGAACACTATAAAAAAAAGAAAAAATGGTAATTACTTCCTAACATCAATACACAAAATCTCCCTGTTTAGCTACATTCACATATTAGTCAAGGGCTGATACACATTTATCCACAAGGTTATGATACTCATTCTGTAATAGTATTTCTGTAGATAAATCCTTAGCATTCAAATCCAACTTTCTAGTCACTAGTGCATCTTTAGAAGCTTAATATTCTACTGTCTTTCTCAGAAATCAGTAGCTCCTCTAAACATACACCTGAAAGCTTGCGGCTTTAAAAGGAAATTACTGTACTTCGCTCTGCTGAGCAAAATGCTTTTAAGAGTTCAGGATTTACATTATGAACAGAATATATTCATTGGATTTAATGCAACAAGATTCCTTGTTCTTTACACATGCACATAACCACTCATAAAATGGTAACATAGGAAAACGATCCTTGTTACGTACTTTAATTAGTGGGCTTATTTCAAGTAAATATATTTCTCATTCATTTTCTATCTTCAACACCCACTGCTCTAACTAGCTAAATAAAGAAAAAAAAATAAACTGTCTAAATAACTACTTAAATAAAGAAAATCATAAACAGCATATTTTTCACCATTAAGAAAAACCAGGTGCATTTGCTTAAATATCAGATTTTCAGTCTCAAATACACCTCCTATTAAGATGTATGTCCTAATCTGACAAATCTCTCTCTGAGATACACATACCCACATATATATTTAAATTATTTTTACATATTTGAGTTAATATAATATGATGTTAATAACAGACGTATCGATATAATGTTAATACAATTATGCACACAAATCTCATAGTATCTTTAAATACACTTATCTTGTTACTCAGTGTATCTAATATATACCCAAAACTAAAAAGATGTGACGAGCCAAGATCAATTGTGTGAGGTGCCATGAGGCCAAGTGCCAGGTCCTGCACTTGGGTCACGACAACCCCAGGCGGTGCTACAAGCGGCCTGGCAGAAAAGGACCTGCAGATGTTGGTCAGCAGTGGCTGAACATGAGCCAGCAGTGTGCCCAGGAGGCCAGGAAGGCCAATGGCATCCTGGCCTGTATCAGCAATAGTGTGGCCAGCAGGACCAGGGCAGTGATCATCTCCCGTACTTGGCAGTGGTAAGGCCACACCTCAGATCCTGTGTTCAGTTTTGGGCCCCTCACTACAAGAAAGACATTGAGGTGCTGGAGTGTGTCCAGGGAAGGGCAACGGAGCTGGTGAATGGTCCAGAGAACAAGTCTGATGAGGAGCAGCTGAGGCAGCTGGGGCTGTTTATTCTGGGGAAAAGGAGACTCGGGGAACCTTACCACTCTCTACAACTACCTGAACGGAGGTTGTGTGAAGTGAGGGTTGGTTCTTTCAAGTAACAAGTGACAGGACAAGAGCAAATGGCCTGAAGTTGTGCCAGGGAAGGTTTAGATTGGATATCAGGGAAAATTTCTTCACAAAAAGGGTTGCCAAGTATTGGAAGAGGCTGGCCAGGGAAGTGGCTGAGTCACCATCCCTAAAGGGATGTAGATGAGGCACTTAAGGACATGATTTTGTGCTGGACTTGGCAGTGCTGGTTTAATGGCTGGATTTGATGATCTTAAAGGCCTTTTTCAACAGAAATGATTCTATGACTCTATATAAGATATTATCTCAGCACAGTTATGTATTTACATTTAGATTTACAGACTACCGACAGAAACTTAAAAGATTTATTAAATATATTGTAGCTTCGGAGGCACTCAAATTTTTTTCCAGCAATACATAAGTTGAAGGCTGTCTCATAGTTTACATAGTTTAGGATGTGCTTTTGTGTAACCAAATCACTTAATCCAACAAAATTACTTCACAGCAATAGAAATAAAACATAAAATAATTAGTATCTCTCTCACACACATATATCAAGAAACTGGAACATGACAGAAATCTAGCAGTATTTGGTAACTCAACAAAAAAAAAGCTTACTTTCTTCCTTCTTGCTAATAATGGCTGGCAGTGTGTAGATCTGTTAAAAAAAACAAACAACCGAACAACAACAATGCAACAGGACAATAATTGTACTTTAAATTCTTTATTACCAGGTTTGTTAGTAGTTGCAGCATGCTGTGTATTAGCTTGCTGCTAGGGAAATGCCAACTCTGCCTTTCACCATCTCTTGAAGTTTACCACTCCAGCACACACCCGGGTTAACAGCCCATGCTACTATAGGCAACTAATGCATTAGAAGTAAGATTTACAGAGTCCAAGTGGGTTAAATTTCAATACTACTAGCAATCCAATTTCTGTAGTGGTTCAGTCAAGCAAGAAGCATGTAAAAACACTCATCTATCTCATAAAACTGATCAACCTTTTTTTTCCTATCAGATACAGGTCTGACATCACCCTCATTCAGTGACTACTTTAAGGGTAGGCAAATAGTGGGAAGAAAACTCAGACAAGCCTGTCTCTCAGTAGCTTTCAACACATTTTTCTGGTCTCTGCAGTGCCTTTTGAGATGATAATTGTTTACTCCACGACATTGCCCAAAAGATGGTTGATCTTTACTACTGTAATAACTACCACTTCACATAATTTACCTGCACCATGAATCCTATTACTATGCTAGTCTACTACTTGAACTATTATTACTTAGAATATCCTAACATAAAATAATGATATATAACTGTAGGTTTAAATTAATAGTTCTCCTTTTCTACTTTGTACCTATTTTCACTATGTACTTGCAGTAGTGTCTCACAAAGAAAAGAACTGTATTTGCTGGTATTGCAACAGAGTATCTGAAGTTCATACTAGCTTCTTCTTTAATATGTGTGCCATAAAACCATAAAATGAAAAGAAAATTAAAGAATATCCTTACTGGTTCCTTTCCATCCATAGCTTCAAGCCAAAGTTTTCGGTTGGATTCTGAAAAAGCTTGCAGTGTGATGATTCCAGGTCTGTCAAAAACACACACAGTCAATGAGATTACTACTTTTCTCAAACAGTTTCCAAAGTTAGAATTCAAACGCATATTGACATGTAAATACATAAAAGACACAGCAGTCAGAGAAAGCTGACAGTTTCTGACATAAAGGAATAATTTTGAGGTGGATATAAAACGGGTCTGTTTTCTAAAAGTTTCGCAACAGTCATAAAACATTTTTTAAGAGAACAGCTACAAAAGTCAGTCTATTTATCATATTTTAACAAAAAAATTAATTCAATATTTCTCTTTATCCCTGAGCTTGGAAAAAATACTTCTACAAACTACTGTATACATATAGTTTAAATATAGGAAAGCTGTTTTCATCTATCTGATGTAATAATAATACCCAGGAATAAGTAGAAAAAATGTTATAGATGTAATTTTCAAGAAAGAAAAACAATATGCTACTGTACATTTCTGAATGAAATAGACCTTTGAGCAGAATATGCTTATTAATAGGTATTTATAAAAATATGTATGATCTGTTTATAAAAGAGGATAGTTTTCCTACAGGTTCTGTAAGAACCTGTCTTGTATCTGCATGCAAATATAATGTAGTAAAGACAACACATACGCAATGAGACAAGTTTTGTTAGAAAACCGTGTTTGAACAAAGAAGTATTAAGTCTTGAAAGCCTAGTTTGTCTGCATACAAACATATTGTTTCTGTATACAAACATATCTGTTTCTTTTACAGGAGTAATTATTATATATTGGTTATGATTATTTTCAAATTGTTAACACAATGAAAACAATTCAAACCTCTCATATACTTCAATATCGAAACAGAATCGTTTGTCAATTGAATCTGTCTTTCTCCTGATGCAAGATTTTAGCTTGAACATTTCTGGTGAGCTTGTGACAAGACCGTTCTACAAAACAAAATAAAATGAAATTAGTAGAGGCAGTATGCTTATATAACTTGGCTTTACATCCTAAACTTAACCATATGAACAGTCAAAACATGTCTTAAGACAGGGACTGAAATTATTTAGGAACATATAAAATATACAATATTTTTTCTGTATATAAAGTAAGACAGCAGTTAATAGCTTTCTGCCACGTATTTGTTATTTAATCATTATATTTCAGAAAATTCCCTAAATTCAAAACTTATAAAATCATATAATTCTGCCAACTCTCACATGCAGATAAAAAGATTTATGAAGAATAAAGCTGACTAATTCCTAATTCTGGCTACCATGATCATGAGACCTCTCTATAATGTTGGCAAGGCTGACACAGTTGGGGATTCTGAGTAATGGGAGGAAGCAAATGTCACTCCTGTCTTCAAAAAGAGCGAGGAGAAGGATACAGAATCGTAGAATCATTTAGGTCAGAAAAGGCCATGACTAAACCATCTACATGTCTTTTAAATACCTCCAGGGGTGGTGACTCAACCACTTCCCTGGGCAGCCTGTTCCGATGCTTGACAACCCTTTTGGTGAAGAAATCATCTGTAATATCCAATCTAAATCTCCCCTGATGCAATTAGAGGACATTTCCTCTCATCTTATGGGGAACTATGGGCCAGTCTGCATCACCTTTATCCCTGAGAAAGTGATGAAGTGAATAATCATGGAGAGCATTTCCAAACATATTTAGGGAACGAAGGTTACTGGAAGTAGTCAGCATGAATTTAATGAAGGAAAATCATGAAGGATCAACTTGATAGCCCTTTACAATATGATGGATGGCTCAATCTATGATGGAAGAACAATGAATATTGTTTATCTCAACTTTAGCCAGGCTTTTGACACTACATCCTACTATATCCTCATAGACAAGTACAGGTGGAGTACAGGCTAGGCGGTAAGGTGGACGGAAAACTCTCTGACCTGCTGAGCTCACAGCAGAAGTCTAGCCGCAAACAGTGACCAATGCTACGCCCAAGAGGTCAGTGCTGGGGCCAGCAATGTTAAGCATAAATAGTGATAAGCCCAGGCACCATGACAGGCAGAAGCTGACAGAGTGGAAAGCAGCTTGGCAGAAAAGGACTATCAGGTTCTTGTGGGAAACAAATTGACCATGAGCCAGCAATGTGACCTTGCTGCAAAAGAAGGTCACCAGCCTCCTGGACTGCACCAGGCAAAGCACTGCCTGCAAGTGGAAGGTGATCCTCACTCACCATTCAGGACTGGTGAGGCATACATGGAATGCTGTGTCCAGCGCTCAGGTCCCAGGTACAAGGGGGACAGCAAGGTACTAGAGTAAGTTCAGCTAAGGGCTACCAAGGACTAAGGACTTGGAGCACAACTACCTGAAAGGAGGCTCTAGTGTGGTGGAGTATCTTTTGCCATGTCTCAAATGAAAGTATGTGAGAGAAGGCCTGAAGTTGCGTCAAGGGAGGTTAAGATCAGCTATTAGGAAAAATTTTTTCAGAGTGGCTAGGCATTGGAATAAGTTGAAAAAGTTGCCCAGGGAGGTGGTGGAATCACCACCTCTGGAAGCGTACAAGAGGAGTCTGGATGTGGCACTTGGGGATGTGGTTTAGGGGTGATTATGGTGATACTGGGTTGATGGTTGGAATAGATGATGTTGAAAGTTTCTTCTAACCCTGATGATTCTGTGATCTGTCACATGAGGAGAAGTTGAGAGAACTGGGCTTGTTCAGCCTGGAGAAGAGGGATCATATCAGTGATTTATCTACAAATATCTGATGGGAAGAAGAAGACTGAGTCAGATTCTCCTCAGTGGTGCCCAGTGAAAGGGCAGAAGGCAGTAGGCGCAAACAGAAATACAATCAATTCCATTTGAATTTAAGAAAAAGCTTTTTTATGGCAGTCAAACACTGAAATAGGTTGGTCACAGAGGGCTGCATCCTTGGAGATATCTAAAATCTGACTGGACACAGACCTCACTAGCCTGTACTGGTTGACGCTGCATTGAGTTTAAACTAGAGATCTCCAGAGTCCCCTCCCAAAACTCATCTATTCTATGAATCTGTGCAAATGCAATTGATTTCTTACACACTTGCAATGACCACATTAGAGAAGTTAGTTAATATGAGGCTTATATATGTTTTAAAAGAAATATTACTTAAATATTTATCCATGCGGTATAAGACATGCACTGCTTTATCTATGAAAACAGCCTTATGCTGGGTTCACATTTTTTTCTTTAATAGTTCTTAAATGCTTAATGTAAAAGATGGAATATATAGTTCATGTATGTATCATGTATGTGCAACTCACCACTTTTCCACCAGATTTGGCTTCAGCTATACTCATCGTAAAAGTTTTTGTTCCTTTGTCATAAGTGCAGTAATGTTTTACCCATGTAAATCCAAGAGGTCCTAGAGTAAACAGAGATAGTATTAAAAGTATTTGTTTTAGCATTTTATCGCTATTTTAGTTGCAGTTAGCAGAGAAAAATAAAACATAGCAGCATCCACATGTAGCCTTCAAAATCTATGACTCTCTTAATTTTTTAATCTGAACATGTTGTTCAGGTATAATTTTCAAACATTGCAGCTTAATAAGGTTGCCCAACAAAGTTCCAGCAGACTTATTTTCTTTGGCAACTGGATAGGTAACTGCATTTTATTAGGGTAAACAGGCAGGAAACAGGCAAGAACAGAACTTGAGGATTTTTCTGCCTAGGAAATACAGTTGAAGATTTTACCAACCTAAGTGAAACACAACTCAGTATTACACACTTTCTCTGAAGGAAACCTTGAAGTCTGTTATTAAATGCAGAAAATTGGATGAACTCATAAAATCAGAGTGCATTTTCCCTTATTTTCAGAGTTCCTGTCAAAGGTAACAAATACATGTGGTACTATCATAGAAAGGTTATTCTTCAAACTGTTACCTTAAGGGTAAAATGGCATTGGCTCAGAGGTAAATTTAATCTTACATAGTTGAACACTGACAGGAGATTTCATTATATGAAAGAAAGCAAAGCAACTGTGCAGTCTAAAAAACCATTGGTTTAGAGATGAGGGGATAAAGTGGGATGAGGGTGGCAGAGGTGGCACCTCCAGCAAGAAACACTGGCCTTTTATGCCTTGGAGAGGGTCTTGCTGGGGAAGAGGTGGCTGTAACAGTGGTGCATAAATGACCACGACCACAAACGGAGAGTTCCACATGCTCACAATACCAAAGTACACTGTACTTAGGGATTCAACACTCTTCCTTTTAGATGGCCATAAGTGAAATCTACAATAATCCCCAGGTGGATGTGTGCCTGATCCTGGAGAGGTCACATCACACTACTTCCTAATCCTACTGCAAAGCATAGGATCTCTGATGCAGAAGATATTTTGACTCCTGGATTACCTAGAGCTTTGTTCAGGCACTGCTGTGAATCTAAACACAAAACCCTCTTGATCTTAAGCTCAATGGTATTTTAAACTTGGTCCATGCTAATGCAGCTTAGATACAGGCGTTTATAATGTGTCCTTCACTGTGAGGCCATGGAGTAAATCCTCCCACCATTTCGAGAACTCTCTCCACATCCTAGAAATACAGCTAAGATCTCCCACATTTTTCTGAAAAAAATGTTTAATGTAGCAGAGGAAAAACACAAGCTCCCAGATTCTTACAGATACGTCTTGAGGGGTGATGCACTTCAGAGGACAGGATAATTCAGGTTTTTGCAGTGTGCTGACTGCTCCCCCTTGGGCTGGAACATTATGGCTATACCTGCACTGGTTAATAAACAGTGATGGTAGCATTTACCATGACTAGGTAGCACAGGTAACTTGGAAAAATCTTTTTGATTTTTAAGAATAGGAAATTTTGCGCAGAGGGTCGGATATTTTGTGCAAGATTGTCTCAGTGGTAGGGAACAGTTCCATTTATTTTACTAGCATTGACACAGTTTCCGGGTACTCAGCTCCAGAGACCAAACACACTGGCTACGTGAAGAGGTAATGAGAAGGAAGAGCACTTCTTTCCTCTTGGACAGCATTATGCTTCAGAGCCTAGCATTATAATATGGCCCCCTTCTGCAAAGCTATAACAAATGGAGGTGTCAAAGCAGAGAAAAATACACATATATACATAAAATGCAGTATTGTAACTTTTGTGTAAATTCTGAATAGAAAAGGACTAGATGAGACTTTCAACCCACATGTGATTTTCCAATTAATTTCAATGAGAGTTAGTCATAGGAAAAACATGACATTGATTTTTTCAGACTACAGTATGTATGGATCTATTAATTCTTTTTAAAATCTGTCATGATTTAGGAATGGTATTCCCCAATTTAGCATTCCCACTAAAATACTCCAAACCAATGCACCGCTTGCTCACTCCCCATCCTTCCCCCTAACTCTCCTGCAGCGGGATGGAGAGGAGAATTGCAGGAATGAAAGATAAAGATCACGGGTTGAGATAAGAACAATTTACTAGAAACAGCAATGAAATAAGAAAACAAACAGTAATAGCAACAGTATTAATAACAGAGTGGCCAAGAGGCAACCAATTCCTGTGTGAGTGCTCACCACGTGGAAACATCAGACAATACCTGACTGCTCCCTCTGCCACGCTGCGTCCCCAAAAGGGACCCCTTCCCATGTCCCTGGAAAATGACATAAGGTAGTATACTATAACCTCCAGGTCCTATCCATGCCTCTCATGGATAACTGAAAAAACTAACCCTGTCCTGGCCAGAACCAGGACAAAACGAAAGAGCTCTAACTTTAAAAAATGTATTTTAAGGGGTTTGTTGTTTTTTTTTTAATGTAAAGAGTTAAATAAAAATGGAAGGTGTTGAAAACAAATCTAGTAGTTTTACTATAAATACAGTGGCTTTGCCTTCTAAATGTAGCCACAAAGGTGATGGTCATATGATAGACTGCATCAATCATGTAAGCTGGATGTCTGGCAATTCAGAAATGTAGATGTGGGAATTTACATGGACCGCTATGCTGACTTCAAGAAAGCTCTCCCATTGCCTGTGTTTTGGAGGAAAGTAAAATCATGATTCAAAAAGTCAACTGGTTATGCACCCGCAGAAGTTACCTGTTCTGCTCTTATATTTTATTTCCACTTAGTACAAAAAATCTGTAATTATTTTGAATCAATTTTTTCTCTGATGGCAATTCATTCTCTCTTTTAGTGTATATAAGAAGGCTGAGCACTCTCAAAGCAATCTTTGATTGTAGCCAGTACCATTTTTTTCAAAAATTACCATGATGCATATCAGTAATAAATATATATAGAATTTACTTTCAAAAATAGCAAACATTTAACCCAGTGACCCACAATTTGACAAGAACCTATAGGATGACAGTTGTAGGAACATAAACTTGCATGACAAGGAATTATACAACTAGTACCTTCCCCACTGCACAGTGATTACAGATCCTCTCACTGTTATTCCAGAATAAACTAATGAACCAACGTCTTTTCAGTAAGAGGATGTCAAGTTGGCCTCTCACTATTTAATGAAGCACAGCATGTGCCCAGTGCTTCACTGCTTTTCACCTTCCCCCATTAGCAAGGCTCTGGTCCACTTAACACAGGTTTCTTTTATGATTATTACTCAATTAAAATATAGAGGGTCTTCTTAAAACTTTCAGTGCTACTGAGGGTAAAAGAGGATGAGGTTAACTAATATAAGACTTTATTTAGATGACTTTTCTCTTACATCATTGATTCCCATTAAGTGTATGCTCATTTAGTCTTAAGATGGCTGGGTCAGTGGAGATCCCTGGCACAAGATGCTCCTGATGGCTCAACTACAGGCCCTGTTCAAGCAGGGAAAGTCCAGGTGACAGGAGGGAGCCAAAACAGAGTTCTGGGAGCTTGCAGCAAGGCACAGGGCAGCCAGCCAGAGCAGAACTTGTTACCAGTGAGCCACTGGGGCAAACAACAGCAAGGACCTTCCCACAAGGATCCAGAGAGCAGGAGCTGAGTTGCTTACAAGTGTTTTGATTACCATTCCATCTGACTGTAGCTACTCTGAGTGCTTTTTGAAAAATCAAACCCTTATTTTTCTTTTAAACTTTTCAATCATTAGGAAAGTAACTAGAGCAGAAGCCCGCAGCCATTCAAACACAGAGCTGTTGATTTATCCTGCTAACTAAACCATATCCTCATTCTCGCCTTTCAAATCAAATCAAAAGATACATCTGCTGTACTCACGTTTCTCCTGCACATAGAGATAGCCTTCCATTGTCCATTGACTTGGTGGTCTGTAATCCTGGTTGGCTGATTTCATTCTTTGCATGAGTCTCTCCACTTCCTGCCTAGTGCTTTCAAAGTTATTCCGAGTCTAATACCCGGAAAAGGAAACAAACAAAACCCCACATTATCTCATACAAGTACTGAAACAACAATGAAGAAGTAATTATTAATAATGCCAAATAGACTGTATCAGAGACCAACAGAAACATTTGCCTGAGACATAAAAGGAAAAAAAAAGGCAATAAAGAATAACACTCTTCACTTCTAGAAGCCTAGGAATAACATACTAATGAAGAATTCAACTTAAGTACACAAGTGTAAAGGAAATGTAGCTGAGAATAGCACCATTCCTCTTTCTGCAGGTCACTAACCTCAGACAGGAGCCATTTCATATCTTTCAGTATGCTTACACAGTATTTTGCAGACAGATGCAGGCTTTCTCTCTGTATACTCTAGGATTCTCAGACAGAAGCCTGGCTAAACTAGAAGCTGCTGACAGCTTATTCTGAAACCTGAAGTAATAAGACCCACTGAACCACCTGAAGTACAGTGCAGAAAACACTAGTCTGGGTTAAAGCCAGGCTAATGTATCCAGACAGCTGTGATTTCTCCACACGTGGAAGTGACAAATGTACTGTGTATCCATATCCGCAGCAATACCACAAGTGCTGATGCTCAGAACAGTCAGGTTATTGGCACTGTCATGAATGTTTTTTGATAGGACTATGCAAACATCACAGTTTAGTATAACAAAAATATGGTATGTAAGAAACAGTTCACAAGTAGCAGAACTGTGCCAAAAGCATGGAAGTACTGTTTCTATCCTAAATATCACGTGTATAACCTGGCATTTTGCAAAGCAAACAATTACAGCACTGTGTTTTCCATACTTCCTAATATCTATATGCATGTGAATTCAGTGAGGCTAGGGTTTCCCTCCATGCACCTAGTATGCTATAGTAGAGGAGAATTATTGTGAGGTGCCAGAGGTTTGATAGGTTGTTCTTAATATATAAGATATTGAACACTCTCTTCCTACAGGTCATAGAAAAAAATAAAGATTTCAGTAATGTTTCTACAAAATCATCTATGGACTCTAATCCTGACTAGTCAGAAAGATACTCTCAGGACTTTATACTTTCCACTTTTCACGGGCCATTCATGCAGTTAGTTGTGCTATAGTATAATAATACATGTTTAATCTCCTTTTTGAAGACAAACATTATTATTAGAGAGGAAGTAAAATTCTACTCTGAACTTTTCAGATTTGAGACCTTCAAGAGGGACATGTCATTGAAGGAATGTTCCCATGTTGAGAGCTTATGTCTGTCTATTAAGTCCTTAATTACTTTTAAGCAGCCAGGTCTCTGAACCAAATTATAGAAAACAAAGCCAAATGGACATATAAAGTATGTCACTGGCCAGTTGAAACAGTTAAAGTGACAACAGGCCACGTTAGAACATGGTGACCTGTTAAGAGCTGCTGGTCTGCTACTACTCTCCTACTCCTGTTACCACTGTTACCACTGTTACCACTCCTGCTCTGACCAGTAGGACAGAAACAGCAGTTCAGGTCAACTGTTCTCCAAGACCTAAACACACAATGCAGTGGGGAGGAGTACTTTTGGCAGCTATAAAAAACAGGTTGAACACAATTTTCCCTGTCCGCAGTTTGTCTTTCCCTATATAAATTGTTTCGCTTCAATCTGAGGTTGGGTGATGCTATGAATGGCAAGTCAGAAGAGAGCCCAGCTGGCTAAAGGAAGCTGTGGATCTAGATCTGGAGGCAGAATTCATACTTCTGTCTAACAGGAGTTAATGATGTACTGATCCCACTGTTTCTTCATGTGTATATTTTTTCTAATGTATAAATACAATGAACAAAAATAATCATAATACATTGATACTTCTGCCTAACTTTATATCTCCCTTTATCTCTGTAGTATATTTACAATAGCAAGTTGCATTAATATAATATTCAGAAAACATTAAATTTAACTATTTCTTAATTAACGCTGACATAGAAAAAAATCCTCTAACAATTCTGCTTCTATAGATATGTGCATAGAAGATACCAACATATTATGACTTACAATGTCAGTTTTGGTCTGTGCTGTGGACTCATGCTCCTCTCAGAACTTGCCATATTAAAATAAATAAATTTCTGAAGTGCATTTTTCACCCTTTCAGTGAAACTGCTGTGCAACAACACTGACCTCTTGTGCCTTTATTTGAAAGAGTCTTAGTAGCAAACAAAGTAGAAAACACATAATTTGAAAGGACAAGGGACTGAGATGATCTACAGTCAGAGATCTTTTGATCCAAAAGGAAAAGGTTAATCATCTAGGAAGTTTAGCCTTATTTCCTCAAGCAGCTTTTAAAATGGAATCTATACCTATGTATGAACAAGACATAAAAGGGAAGGGTGTTGTGGAGGTCTTCTGCTGAATGTGTTTAAGTGCAGCAATATCTGGAAGACTGCAGTACTCCTAAGAATGCAGATCTACATTAACAGTAATTTTCCAACTTTGAGCCAACATAGGCCTCTCTAATAACAAGGTGCTACAGGGAAAATGTCAGTATTTTATTTTTCAGTAACCCACAGGGAATAGCAGTTGAGCACAGTTAAGGTGTTCTTGTACTTCCAGATCTGTTTCATATTCCCTAAGTTCAGTGGCCAAGGCACTATCCACTAAGGCTGATGTCAGGTATTCTACATGGTTGTAGCTTCTTTGCCTCTAGTGGAGCTACAAAAATTTCTGTCAGGTGTGTCTTTTCTTGAAAGAACAAAATGGATTTAACTTCTTTTTTAAATTTTGTTCTGGACTTTGATGTTACTTGGCATGAAAAATACAGGGCTGGTCCAATATGAATATGCTGAATTTCACTTGTATACAGAAGTTATAATGAGCGGAAAAGTATGTTGATTAAATGCGTTTTAGTTATCTCTAATAGGTATGAAATTTTTGGGCATAGTTTGTGCCCAAAATAGGATCTTGTATGGCTCAGACTACCAAATCCAGACCAATCTACAGCAAAAGATCTATCTGCTCAGTTGAGAGTAACTCCGTACACAAAAAAAGAGATTCTTTCTACAGGTGAAACTTAACATTCGTGAGAGCTGCTCATAGAACAATGTCCCACCAGTTCTTTTATGGCCCAGGGAGCAGCCAGAGAAGGGCTTCCCGAGTATGCTTTATATACAGTGGGAAGCTAGCAGACAGCCAGACAAACTGTATCATTCTATACCAGCTGGAGCATTTTTGGGACCTTCACTTACTCCAGAAGACAGGCATCACTCTCAAGAAAGCACTTATACAAGTTTAAACTATCCGCACTACTGTGTTTTCTAACAAAGACTTGGTTGCTGTCCTGTTTTTCTTGACCTTCCTCACAAAACCTTGATCTGGAAATCACAAATTAACTATCTGAAGATTAATTTTTCCAAAGTTATTTGCTGTCAGGAATCTTACTTACTTTAACCTTATAAAAATAACTTTTACCTATTTTTATATTAATTTGATTTCAGCTTACTAAAACATTGCAAGATTTAGAGTTTCAATAAAGTGCTAGGAGTCTAATATTCTGAAATTAAATTAGCAAATTAAATGGGATAAATACAAATCATCCTTACGTTCTGCAAATTGAACTGCAGTTGCTGCTTGTATGGTGCAAACTCCTGAGCCAATTCATATCCTTCATGGTAAAATGTAAATAATCCTTGAAGAAAGGCCAAGAGCTGAAAAGGTAAAATTGAGAAGCATTATACATTTTTAACTCCTGGAACACTCTATACTTTATGCACAAAAGCAAAGCTTTGCTGAGAACGAATCCACGGTCAGAACTTAAGAAACAGAAAGAAGTGTTAAACAGCTTTTGCATCATGAAGTCATAATTTACATAATAATTTAATTCACTGTCACAGTAATTTTATCCAGTATTTCAGCTGGAGTCTTTGCTAGTATTCATTTTCCAAGTTCAAACTTTCAGAGTTCAAGATTTTTTTTCTCAAAATATTTTTGCACTTTCTTCATAGTAATTGCTTGGGCTATGACTTATTTTCCACAGATGAGACTTTTGAAACTATGTTTTGGATAGCTTAGTACAACACAAGGAATCCAGACTCTTTCTTCCTGCTCTGAACAAAATGCAAACTCTATCTGGTATGTCTGTGAATGACTCCAACAGAACCACTGAAGTCTGTATATATCCAGTTGAAAAGTCTTTTTAAAGTTTGCTTTAAAACAGTGTTCAAGTAGTAAAAGGAGCATCTAGATTTTAGCTCTTGAACTAATGCATTCCTGTCATCTCTTACTTTTGAAAGCCTTCTAACTTACTCTGCTTTAAATTTTAAAAGCGTTTTAACATTGCTGTAAATAACAAACATTTAATTTCTTATCAGGGACTGTTCTCTTTGTATAGGTAATTTAGATTAAAAAAAAAGTTAATAAAACAAGAACAAAAAAGATAAATTAATTTGTATGTACAATAACATAAGCTCTAATAAGAGAAAAGATTTTTCTTAGTATATCACACTACTAAAAAGTTAATCGTCTAGGCTAAGTAACTGGATGTCTAGGCTGCCTCCTAAATCAGTAAAGAACCACAGGTATTCAGAAGCATAATTCTTTTTCCTTTTCCAGACTTCTCCCTCAGGATGGGATGAATGATCCAATGGAAACATTTCTCTCTCTCCATTGACTATTGAAGTAGTCTAGACTTAGGCAACAAAAATGCCATTGTTCATATTTAATGCACTTTGCTTTGTGTTACCAGTACCATAGATTACTGTAAGTGGAACACCTTAAAAATGTAGTTTTTACTGTGTTTATATTTTCTTTACATTTACTCTCAGCCCTACTTGGAGAAGTGTCCTTAAATTGTTCTGCCTCCTCTCTCCTGTTACTCTCTAAGAGACTGCTGAGGGCATGCTTATCTGCCTGCTGTTTTGCTGCATTAGTAAGTTAAAGCAGTTCAAGGTTAACAGACCATCAGTGCTGGCACAAATGCTAACATGAGGATAAGGCTGGGAGAAGGACTTTGCTCTTGGTTTTTTCTGGTGTTGCAGGATCAGCTGAAACCCTGGCCTCAAGCAGAGATGGTGCGGGCCAACAGCTGTCCAGTAAACTGGTCACAGAGCTTGCAGAACTGAGAAGATCCTTGGACATCAAAGTAAGTTTTTGTGGGGGCCTCTGCAGTGGCTATGAATTCCTGAACTGTATTCCACTACCAAACAAACAAATGAAGGCAACACAGTCAAGTGGAATGCTCCACAGCTTGTGTAAATTGTCTGTCCACCTGAAATCATTATTTCAGCTAAGGACCTGACTTTGAAAGTCTCTTATTGGTTAACCAATATTGGTTAACCACCAATTCAGGTGGTTCTGAGGAAGGTCCAAATACCACAGTTTATCTTAAGAAGTTCCAATTGCATAAATAGATAGAAAGAGTTCAATAATTTTCTATAACTTTAGACTATAACTGTAAATTTCTATAATTCTAGAAAGAATTCCATAATAGAAAAAAAAGAAAATTAATCTTGCTTTTTTATGAATAGAGTATAAAATAAGTAAATTATAACTAAGGCTCTGCTCTGGCTCCAGTTATGTGAAGCCTGCGCTCACAGTCTACATCCAGTTACTCATCAGTGTCCCCAAATACAATTCCTTCAGATGCAGCAGTATAACTACTCCTGTGCTTGCTCTGGCTTGGTTCAGTCTAAAGGATTAACATAACCTGTAAGTACAAGTTTGATGCTAAACCCACCCCTTTCAGCTAAAGAGGTACTGCAGGAGTAGCATGAGTGCTTAGCAAAACTGCAGCCACATCACAACGTTAGAGCACACCAAAATTACAATAAAAGAACTAGTGGGAGAAAGTTTCAGTGTGTCACCTTATGCCTGAATTATAAAGACCAGTTTACAGAGCATTTCAGGAGAATGTACTATAAACTGTTTAAATTTCATCTTCAATACTTGAAGAAAACCATTTTCCACCATACAAAACACTTTTACAAAGTATACTGAGAAATACCAAGGAAAATATTTAACACAAGATGGCAGCAAAGCTGAATTTATCAGAAAGCAAAAATACAGCAGCAAAGAAAAAAAAAAAAAAAACCCTGAGAAAAATCTGAATTCATTTTGGTTAAAACACTTCTCAGGTATTTTGGCAGTTGTGCATTGCAGAGGATCTGGCCTTGAGGTCCTCTTGGTCAAATACTCTCTGAGCACTTTGAAAAATAGGAAAAAAAGAAAAATATTATATAAGTCCTATATCAGCTTATTCAAGTTCTGTGCTTAAACAATGTGACACTGAGGATGATATTTTTTTCAAAATATGTGTCACTAGCAGTGGAAAAACAATGATCAGAAAATGCCCTGTACCCAATGGGCCTATGCCATTGAGGCAATGCCATAATCACTTTGATTGACAGGTACAGCCATAGCTCTGCACAGAAGAGATCTAAAAGCCAAGGACTTTTGCCTTAGGCTTATGCTTATAGTGGGGTTTTCTTTTTCCTGGTGTTAGTGCTGCTGAAGGCAAGCTCATAATTTTAAAGCAATTAATATTAAATAGAATAGAAAAAAATACTAAAAACAAGAATAGAAAATCAGTGCTTTTCCTTTCAAAGAAGATTTTCAGAATGTATTTTGAGGTGTTCTTCATACATAAAGAGGTAATTTGTTTCATCAAACATGACAAACAATGCCTGATGCTTTCATATCGCAATTTTTCATTTTAACAAGTGCCTTATAGTTACCTCATTCTGAGTATCTAATCAGTCACATCAATAAAGAGTGTCGTCTGAACTCCATAATACAAAGCTACTCACCACCTCAGAGCCACGAGGATTTCAACACAGAACCTGAAACTAAATCCAACTACTTCTGAGACTTTATTTATTTTTATGTAGAGCTGGTGACCTCAAGACTGCCTGGTCGTTTCATTCTCACAGGAAGAAGACTGTACTTAGGTTTCGGGTAGGGGAGGAATTTAACCTTTGGCTTGCAGCACATCAGCCAGAAGTCCCTGTCTCCCTCTTTTCACTTTATTTATAAGCAGATAGTGCTTACTCTTCAGATTAAAGTGAATGTAGTTAATAACATAGAAAATTCAAGAAAGAGGAAATCAAGTTAAATGTCCACTGTGAAGTCTCATGGAAACGCATACAATTACAGGCAGGGTTTTTGGGTTTGCTGTTCTTTTTTTCTTTTCTTTAAATAAACATTTAATGGACCACCCCACACATTTCAGATAGTTTACTGCTTATGAACTCTATGCCCTGATTTCTACAGTAGAAGGAAGTCCTGGCATCACCAAAGGACATCTAGGAAGGTGTTTGCATTTTTTTAACAAGCATAACATCCTCAGAAAGTGGCATTGGTTTGGACTAGCTTCTTTGGGCTCACAAAGGAAAAACTAGCAAGACAGATTAGTGTCGCTTACTTTGCTTTTTTGTTTAACTTGATGTAAAGTAAATTTTAACGTTAATTTGAGCTTCAGAAAAAGTTCAAATTCATGATCTCTGTGAAAAACTGAGTTGTTTTTTTTTCTTGGAAACAATCAAGATCTAGGAGGATCACAAATAGGAATATGTCAGTTACTCACACTAATACACAGTAGCGGCCCCTTCAATCAAGATGCAGAGAACAACAGAGAAACCCAGGGCCCTGGAAGCAGCTGCATAAGTCTACCCGAAATATTATAATTCTCTATTCTGTGTCCGAGTCATTAGCATGTACCTTAAAATCTTTCCCTATTCTCCTTCAGGAAAGAACATACTCCACTCTTACCAACTTCTACTGTCCTAGCTGTAACCCACCTGGCAATTTTTGCCAGGTTATTGCTCCCGCTCTGGTTCCCAGATCATCCCTATCCTCTGGCACGGAAAACCTGAAGGTCTTGAAAGGAGGTCCAGCAGATTGTTTGCTTTTCAAGTTCTATTCCCATGCCATGAACTTATCCTTCTTTCATATGGGCATCACAGTTTCCTCCTTCACTGCACTAACAGATTTATTTTGTTAAACACTCCTTCAAAGAGTCTATTAGCAACACATCAGACCAAGAATTATACAGAGATGTGACACTGTGCTGATAAATCAGAGGTATGGCTAGCACATGCACTAGAATGTGCAGAGCTGCTAAGGAGGAATGTCTATATAGACGCACATCACCAGGCATCGTCCACCATCTGAATATCCATAGAGCACATTTTAGAAAGCCTATTTTGAAGCCCTTGTGGGGGGTTTTTTGTTTGTTTTGGTTTGGGTTTTTGTTTGTTTTGTTCATTGTCGTTATTTTTTTTTATTTTTTTTTTTCTCGTGGTATTGCTGATTTGTATTATAATTTACTTGGCATACTTTGCCTTATGGGTTTTAGTAAATGGTTTTATTCCAGCATTTTGTATGTAACAAACTAGAAACATAAAATTAAGAATTTTGAAGGTTCAAAATTTTATAACTGATGTTATAATTTAAGCTCTGTTTATATTCAGCTTGATTATAAATAAATTCACACCCAGAGTCAGATGACACTGGCTGCAAGGGTTATTATTGCCCAGTGTATTCCCCATACCTTCCAGAGTATTTCCCATACCTTCCTCTGGAAAAACAAGTAATGAGTTGTATGCAACAAACAGCATACTGGGCTGAAATGCCTACTGGTCTGAGACAGCATAGAAACTGATCCACTTAAAAGTAAATTTTACCTATTTTAACTATGTGCAATTGCACAATATTTTCCAGTGTAAAAGTCTTTTCAATACTGAAAGTTTCTATTACATTAAAGGAGCATAAAGTCTTCTATACTAGGGTCAGAGCCAGGTCAAGATTGCTAGATTTTTCCAGGATGTGAGAGTTTTGCAGAAGGAGACAGAGAGAGACACTCTGGATTAATCTGTGACAGGTAGAAAAATGTTCTTATTTAGGAATCCGAGCAAAGTTTTAGTCCCTAAGATTTGGCAGCTGTACGCCATAAAGATAGGATTTCTGTTAAGTACTGCTTGCTGAATCCAGGTTCATTAGTTTGCATCAATGTCAAACATTCACTACACAATACATTCTCATCTCATGGAAAGAAGGCATCTGAGAAGCTCTTCTTGGTGACAGTGGGTGTTAGAGATATAATTCAACTTTTTTCACAGTCACAACTACTGTTGCTTCAGTAGTTACAAGGAAGCTGGAAGATGGTGTGAAGAGGGAGAAAAAGTTATATTTGTCATGTTCCTCTATCATGACTGACGTTCTGCTATGCTCAGTAGGCTTAATGGGAAGGGACAGATGACACTGGAAGTTCTCTGTCAAGGGCTACAGGTACTAACTAAATGAGGCAACTGGCAAGCTAGTCCTGTATGACATGAACAGTAATACTACTAATATGCCACAGAAATATGCTAGCACATCATACACATCATACTGCTTTTGGTACTGACTGACCGAGAAGATAGCTGGGAGATGAGGGGGGGCAGAAACACAGTCCAGAAGAAAATCCCAGACCCAAATATGGACTTTGAAACACAACTTTATCTTACTCTTTAATGGAGTGTCAACACATGTTTTCCTTTATGTGCAAAGTAAACTAAAGACAAAGGGCTCCACCAACAAAAAATAAACCAACCTATCCTACAGAAAAGTTGATTTTTCACTTTATTTCATAGGTAAATCAGAAGAACGTACGTGTACACTACATACATGAAATATTTAAATTAAAAAACTGGCTTAAAATTTAAGCCATTAAATCACAGTATTAGTTAACATCCATTATGTGTTGCACAGACACAACATTACATGTTGTCCCATTAAAATGTTATACACACTTCAAGTCATCAGACATTTCACTTCACAGTAGATATGAAACTCTTATGTAATCCTTTAATAAACATGGAAAGTGCCCAAGTCAAGATTTTAATGTCTACGTGCAAACAACCTGCATTCACAACTTTAAAAAGGAGCAAAAAAATTCAATAATTTAAATTAAATTTTTAGCTTTAAATGCGTCCATTCTAAAGAAAATAAAACAAAACTTACAGGCTCTACAAATTCAAATTTCTTTTTCTCTTGTACTTCTTGAATTTTAAAAACATATTCTAATGATGCTTCATAGAAGTTCTGATGTTCTCTGTCAATCTGTGTATCTGCCTAAAAGACAAAATGAAATACAGACAATATTAATTTAGTCTCATGACGAAAGACTATGTCTTCACCAAACAGATTTTCCATAAAATTACTTTACAAGTTTCATGGGGTTCAGTTTTCTTCCTGAAAATTGGAATACCTCCTTAAAATATGCAAATGCAAGTTTAAGAAGCTAACATTACACATTTTAGCCTCATGCCTTTTCCCCTCCTTTTTTCCGGTTTGCTCTTCCTTTTTGCACTTTCATATTCTAGTTTTTAGGAAAGCCTGGAGGGGAAGAAAGGTGGCAGCAGGTACTTGGTGTATGCAAGTTTAGAAAAAGAAATAAAAGTGAGTAGCGTAGGAATCAAAGAGAGACAAAGAGATAATTATTTCTATTGAAATATTTAAGTATCACATGCACTGAAATTGTATCTATTTCTTAACTTCAAATACCTTCTCAAGAACATTTTCCTTTCTTAAATAGGCTGTCTTTAGCACTGACATCTTGCAACTTGTTATTTTATAGGATGAATCACATGCTCTTGGAATGTAAACATATTTAAGTCCTTAACCTCATAAATAAAATATTTTTCAAGTTTTAATTTTCAAGTGACAGAACTGCAAGGCAATACTTGTCAGAAGTGCCTGACTAATACCACCCACCATGGCGATCCAGTACCAGAACAGTGTCTTCTGCCTAAACAGCTAAAGAATTAACTCTTATCAGCTGATAAAGAGTAATAGGCTTTTATCCTCAACTTAAACAAGCCACAGGAGAGGGAACTAAGAGACAAGCAGCGTAGCATGTAGATAATGCTCAAAGGAGATGCAGATTCTATTTTAATTCATCCTTCTTCAAAAAAAAATTATTTTCTCAAGTAAATCCCTTTTGGGCTGCATTAATTAGGTTTATGGTCTTTGGTCAAAATTTTTTCATGGATTGACAATGTGAGTAAGACCACTTCACTTACTTTTGAGGTATGTCTGTTAAAATACAGAAGAATACTTCTGTATATTCTCTAGTTCAATTCTGGCATTAAAAATAACAAATGTGGGGAAATTGGAAAAGCTTGATGTTGTCTTCCCTTGAAAACAAACCAGCAAACATATCATAAAAGAGGTTTAGTACTTTTAACAGTATAAAAGCAAAAAGTCAGTGTTTTCTTTCAGGCAGGAGTTGGTCATCAATAGCACCATATATAATTAAGATTGCTTGTTTAGTCAAGGACATCCTACTACTGTGATTTGGCTACACAGACTCTTAATATTGATCCACCTCCCTAGTCCAGTGCTCTAACACTGCTTTGACACATGGGCCTCAATGTTATATTTCAAGTGATTCAGCACCAGCATTTCCTTCCGATGCCTACAGCAAACAAACAAACAAAAAATCAGTAAATTAAGTACACAACTAATATTATGAAGCAGAAATCAAACACTCAAAATGCTAATAATGAACTGCTCTATCTCAAAATTAACTCCACGATTTGCCATTCATGTGGTGTGTTTGGCTACTGTTTTCTCTGATACTCTGTTAATAATTTTATTTCATAAAAAAATGTTTCACAAAGTCAGTGCTACATAGCTGAACCAAAGCAGTTGCCACCACTTTGGGACATGATCCAAGAATCCCTTGCTCATAAAAGTGGCATCAATAAGCACGTGAGACAGACCTCAGCTCTCACATTTAATTGTAAGTAAATAATAAAATCTAGTTTTAGAAAATATCTCTTTCAGGCTTTGGCTCAGAAAAGGTATTAAATACCTAATGAAATCCATCTGTATTCTGAATAGCATTTAAGCAGGTTGTAGTTGTAATGACACTTACAGCAACCAAGTACTATCTCAAATATGGATAGGTTCCTAAATTAAGGCCATAATCACCACCAGTGAAGAGGGACTATATCAGAATTTCACAAATATCACAGAATCACAGAATATGCTGAGTTGGAAGGGACCCACAAGGATCATCGTGTCTAACTCTTAGCCCTGCACAGGACCAATATACATTCTGTAGAAGCTTATGAATTTGTGTGAACATCAAAGGATTCAGATTTGTAAGAATCACTTTGAAAGTGATTTTAAAGTTTCAAAAGGTGAAAGGATTTTCATGTTTTCCTATGACTTCAAGCTTCACGTATAAAATGAAGACATTTGATGTATATGATTTTGAGTCTCTATGTGTATGATATCTAGTTATAGTGAGTAATATTTTCATTGATGTAGGCTATCACTACAATGTATACCAGAACATCACATAAGCTTAGGGACTGATTCTGGAACAGATTTCAGACAAATAAAATCAGAAGTTTATTAACTTTCTCACATCATTCAATTCTGCCCATTTTCTGCTCCTCTATGGGCTTCCCTAGGCAGTGAAAAGATCCTACTACGAAGTCTCTTTTTGGTGCTAAAGGAAAAAAGCGTAGTCATCTGAGTCTTGCAGGCTCTTAAAATATCCAACACATTTCAGTTAGGTGAATATATGCAAACTACTCTCTACAGAATATGTTCGGACCATCAAACTTCAGATGCCTAATTAAGGTGATCTCAACTGCAGAGCCCAACAGAGTACAAAAACTGATCCTTGCTCATCCCAGTACTCCTTAACCCACATAATGTGAGGAGGTATCAAGAAACCTCATAAATCCAAGGAAATAGCAAGTTTAAAAAGAAGGATTTTTTCTGTGTAACTGTAGCAGTCAAAAAATGGTATTCCCATCTCACTAAATGCATGATATTGGCTTGAGGCATGGACTTCCCATCACCTGAACTGAACATCAAAGTCCCAGCTGCCAGAACCACTTGGTTCTTTGCTCATGCCCTGGTTCTGCTGTGGGCTGCTCCAACAGACTCCATCCTGGACATCCGTGCTATAAATTGGACTCACCCAAACCACTCTGGATACGAGTCAGCACTTATCACTTGGATTTCAGGCCAGGAATTAGTGCTTGGCCTCCTTTTATTTACAATACAGATATAGGCCAAAAGTCTCCCTAATTAAAATTTTTGGTACCGATTTGCTATTGTACCTTCTGCTTATGGTAGGTCTATGTTGCTGATTCAGCACATCTTCAGCTGCAGAAAACTGGGGAAGACAGAAATGCCCTTGATTCTTTACAAGGGAGGCATCTGGGAAAGCAGAAAACCTCAGCCTCAGTTACAAGATTTTAAATCCAGATATGTCACTTAAGGACACAGTGGAAAATATTATTCTGGTTTTTCATTAGTTTATATACTTGAGTCAAATCCACTGTTATTCTACCATAGTTTATTAAATTCACAGTTGTTACTTTTCACTTCAGTCGCGACTTTTAGACTGCAATTATTCTCATGTCTCAAGAGTAAAATATTTTATTTGTTTTATTTTATTTCTATTCTAAAGCAATTTGGTGCTTAAGTACATTTTTCCACATTTTGGTAAGAAATTTTTTTTTTCATCTGGAGCTTAGCCTCTAACAGAACTGCTTCTTTATCAATACGCAAGATATGTAGAAAAAGTGAAAGCTCTGACATACAAATTGAATAATTAACCAATCCTACATAACTGATGTCTGATATAGACTGACTACAGCAATTCAGGTATATAAACATTATTACAAATTTTGAATTGCTAAGCCTTATTTAATTTGAATTCTAATATTACTGGTAAGCATGAAAAAAATCTATGACTTGTGACTGAGTGATGGTCACATCTCTGGTGAAAATTCCATCTGCAAACTAATCCCCATGATTTAAGAGCCATCATGACAAGAGTTATCCTATCAAAATAATTTTTAACTATTTTTGGCATAAATCCCAAAATATCATTGATACCATATTGCTGGGTTTACTATAATTTGCTTCAAAGACAAATCACAATTATTTCTACCAGCATACTGAAAAGCCCTGGAATCCTCCTGTTAAACTAGAAGTCTTCATGGTTTGTGTTTTTAACAGAAAAGAATTAGCCATACAGGCTCTTCAAAGCTGAAGTTGTGGATACAATTTCAGGGCATGATGCTGCAATCTCAGAATGAAAAAGAGGAAAAAAGAAGAAGAAAAGAGTATCATTAAAGTGATCTCAGTTCAGTCTTCCAGCTTAAATTTTATGTGAAAGAGAATTGCAATTTCATTGATTAATACATTAAATAGCAAAAACCCCCCAAAAATTAATAAACTGACTTTCAAATATTCCACATTTAGCTTATCAAACTCACACTTTTATTATAGTAATATAATTCCATTGTAACCAATAAACACTAGCTGTACTTGAAATACACAAAGTTGCACAGGTAGAATATTGCTTTGTTAAAATATTTAACAAATATCTGTGCTGTATAAATTGCAGTCACAACAAGCATGACTACAAGAAATCACCACAATTTCACATTAACAAGCTACAGCATGTCTTGAAGAGAACCAGTTTGTTATCACGATTTCTATGCAAATGTGAAACTGGGTAACAGTGCGTTCAGTGCTTACATCTTGCAAATGAGATTCTTTCTTCTTTGCTGATAAATTTAAGTGCTTCTCTAAGATGGAATAATATTTCTCACTCTCCTTGTCAAACTTCTTCTTCCCATCCTGAAAAACAAAACATTGCCAAGTAAAGTACTTGACTAAATATTACAGCTCACTTAAAAGAAATAACAGGTGCCAAAATATGGCCAGTTATAAAACCATTTGACATTCATCCTCCCCTAGTTTTATAAGTGTACCTAACTGCCACACTGCCTTTGTTGAAAAAAAACCAAAACACTGTGTAAGAGGTGAGTATAAAAATGTAATGATGATATAGGCCTATCCTTTGCATTTAACACTAATATGCTTATTTTTCATCCATACTCTAAAAATATGAGGATGATGGAAGAGCATATGTGTGACTGTAAAAGGAAATTGGTGCAAAAGTCTGTTTCCAGTAATATTCCGATGTGTCTGAATATTTAAGCTTGCCTCATTTAAAAGAGTTATCCTGCCTTTTTCCTTTCCCTTAGAGTTTTTCCTTTCCCTCCTCTTAAAGTTTTTCTCATCATGTGTAGCCAATCTTCACATTTCCACTGTAAGACTATTTTAATATGTGATAATACAAAGGAAAGCTACTACGTTGAGAAATAAGAAACATCTTATTTTCTGTATTCGAATTCAGAATTCATACTTCAAAATTTTTAAATCTGCTATTCTGAAATTTAAGAAAAAGATAGCTTTCTCAAAAGCTTTTCTATCTTTCAAGAAGTACCAAATTTCAAAAAATAGGAGAATGGATCAAAGTCAATATCTCATCAGAGAATCATTAATGATAAAACTATAATTTTTTAATTAAATAATTATATATCCTCTAATTAAGAGCAACCCTCTGCCAATGACTTTTACAGTCTTAGATAAGTCCTAATGATTAACAAGTTGAATGTTTTGAGAAAACAAAAAAACCCTCAAGACAAACAGTCCTACTTATACATGTGCAAAAACTATTAACTGCAGAAAAACTAACTACTGGACATCATGCAGTAACATCAGGTCATTTTAAGAACTGTAGTGATTCTTTCCCTGACCCTTTCTCCCTAGAAATTGTTATATACAAAACCAAATAACTAGCTTGCATTGTAGCACCAACCTGTTTCCTTTTTCATATCATGGGAAAGTCAGGTTAGTCAGAGAACTAAGACATAGGAGGAAGAATTTAATGACAAGAATTAAAACTTATCAACCAGCTGTAACAACAAACCACTTACTGATTAGCTCCAGTGACTAAAGCTCACAATGGTAATTATACTTGATTGTAAAACACATAATATACTTTATATCCTGCAGAAAGTTCAAATATATTTAGTATGAAAAATATGCACAATTTTAATGTTCTTACTACCCCACAGCAGAGATATCTCCAAAAGACACTGTAGGAAAAGAAGGTCCTTGACCCAACAAAATATTAAATAACAATACAGAAAAATTCCCAGTGCCTTCTATATTTAATTACAGATATGCATATATGAGGATAAAAAGGTAAATAGGAAAATATACCTAAATATATATGTAAATATATTCCAAAATCTTTCCCAAACACATTTTTTGAAGAAAGAAAGACAGAAGGCAGAAGGCAAGAGTTCCTAGATGACTGATAAGTCAAGAAATCAACTCCTGCAGGACTGAAATCACAGGTCAGTTCCACAGCCACAGCTTTATTGGGGAATACTCAAGTGCCAGGTTTTTATGATGAAGGAAGAGCAACCTGAGTATTTCAACATCACATCTGGTCACTAACAGAGATTCAGTGCAGTTGATCACATCCCACAAATATGTACCTTTTGAATAGTGCAGCTAGTTACATACTGTCTTATCTTCTGAGACAATGATGTTAAGTGCTGGGCTAGAAATATGAACCAGACTATTATAAAATCCAAGTAACAGAGGTGGCAAGTCACCACCTTGAGGAAATTCTCAAGTCAGTGCAAACCTGATGCAATGAAAAATGTGAAGAGAATTACTTTTAGGGTGTTTTTTTTTCCCCAAGTCACTGAAAGTTGGGAGAGGAGTCTGCCTGATCGCAATATTTATGCCTTTGGTCACAAACTACTGGAGTTCATTGGTGGATAGCCTGTCCATTAGACCATCTACATCAGCAGGTAACTTGACACAACCTTTGACAATGAGGCCTGGGTGCAGATAACATGTACTTCACATTTGGGTTTGATGTTGTGCTTGCCTTTGCTAACTAAGAGGCAAGACCAAAGGAATGAGCCAAGGAGCCACGGGCAAACATCCTGCAGGATTGTCTGTTTCCTGCCCAGCCAGGTAAGAATGACTTCCTTCCCTAATAGATTTATGATATGATCAGTAGGTATTTCTCTTGCCTTGTGAACTATTTGTCTCAGAATTCAAGCTGAGAAATGGGTAATGGATGATCCAAAGTCTGATCAGCCACTTGAGCTGACACTGACATTAACATAACCTTTACTAACAAGTGCTGGAAGAGTCTAAAGTCTAAGCTGCTTTGTGAAAGTCAAAGAGAAAAGTGTGCGACACCAGGACTTGGCCATCTGAAATACCTACATACAGCACATCAAACACGTCAATGCCAAGAGGGGTCCACTGGCACATCTAATGTGGCTTCCAGTGCACCAAAGCCAGCCGGTTATATTTTCTATCATCTACAACAAAACATGTGAATTACATATCAAATTGTATTCTCTTTATATGTAAAAAGGAAAACACAATAAGTAAATGATCACATCAAAATAGGTACAACTCCCCCAAGAACAAGAATAAATCAAGCTCAAATAAGCTAATTGTGGTTTTAAGGTATCTTGTATCTTATGTGAAGCTTCATGAAGATCTCCATGTCACCATCTATGGGGACATAGAATTTGAAGGCCTCTTGGTCTTCTGCCAGCACTGCCAGCCCCCTCCAAGACTGAACCTCATGCTGTCACAGATCTGCTCAACCACTACCTTTATAGTTTTTATACTGGTTAAATTGAAGAGAAAACTACAAACTGGAGCTGCCTTGTTACCAGGACAAATTCTGGCCCAAGCGCAATGTTTCCAGGAAAGTACATCCTATGAACTTCCTTGTTTTCCAGATTTTAACATTACAATAATTTCTCCCTTCAAAGGTAGGAGTGGACAAACTAAGGAGAACAGAAGTAAACTGAGAATAACAATCGCTTGGCATTTTTGACTGCAATAGTGTCTTTATCTGCTGATACTTCTGGGAATAAGGTTGCAGTGCCAGCAGGAAAATGTCTCTGGTTATTTAAACAAGTTTCTGGGAAAAGTATAAAAAATACTGGCTCCAACAGGTGACGAGTTCCCTTTGCTTGGAAGGTCCTCTGCTACGCCAGTAAAAAACACATTTTTGAATGCATTGAAGCCTCTGAAATCTGTTTACTTCATAAAAACTAACAAAAAAAGACACACTCAGAAGCAGGTGATTCATTTTCTGGATGAGAAGAAACACTTTAGTTTATGCCAAAATAACTCTCACCTCACAAACTCAGTCAGTGACTCACAGCACACAGACATGTCCTAAGTGGAGTCACAGACTCAGCTCATTCCAGCTTTAGCCTGTTCTGCAATCCTCAAAATGCTCTTATATACAGCTACTGCCTAAATTAATATCTGAATCCCGATCCTAGCAATCTGTGGCCATAGGACTGAGATTTCTGTTCTTCCACGTGCCATGACGCTTTCAAGGAAAGTTTCCATGCAAAACTATAACTCCTAAAAGCTTAGGAGACAGATGATTACTTTTGCCTAGATTCCATAGTGGATCAAATCCCAAGGAGAAGGGATGTGCTTGGATAAGAAAGCTGGTGCTGTTCTGTTACCAGAACAGTCTGCACAGTCATGACACAAAGCATAAGGTACATGGCCATTAGGAACATTCTAATTCCTGACCTCTGCACTATGTCTCTTATTCCCTTCAGACTCCAGCTTTCTTTCATCCTTGAACATCTTTCCTGCAAGTAAACCTCATCCTTTCTCTTTGCCCTGGAAAAATATCAATAATTTCTTTCAAAATATTATCTAGGACATATTAAAAAAACCCAACAAACCAAAACCCAAAAAAAACATGCAAGAGAATTAGGAGGGTACAGTAAAAAAATCTAAACAGAAAAATTACATAATACTACTCCTTGGCATGTTTTACATTGATGCATAAGTCATCAACACCTTTTGTCTAGACCAAGTCTAGCAGAATCTAAACACTGTAAATGTCTCTCTATAGTTTTTTAACCATTCTGAAGTACATCAAGCCTTAAATCAGTTTAAAAATATTTACAGTTTTAAATGCTTCAAATTTCTAACAACCACATGAGGAAAGCCCTTAACCACACACTCAGCTTCTAGCATGTAATGGAGTCTTACTAACTTCCAGTACCCTCTTGAGACACTCAAGTGATGTAATACCACATCCAGGTTTAATTCTTGGTTTTATTCTCTTTGCTCAGATTTCTTGTATAATTTTATTTCAAAACTAATTAGACAATCTCCAAAAAAAGAAAATTATCTTTTCAGAAATAAAGTTTGCTCAAGATACTACTAATTATAGGCATGCCTGTTAATACTTTAACTCAAAAGATGTTCTTCTCTCCCTCTGGTTTTACAGGCATCTGTGTCTGAAAAGACCAGACATCAATTATTAAAAAGGTGACTCAATTGAGTCAGATAAATTTTTTCCTGTTCATAAAGGCTGTGATTCCATGCTGTAACTAATCATACACATGCAATGAATCACTGGCATGATTCCTATAAATTTTACCCACAAGCTGTATTTTTGGATGTAAAGCAGAAAGAGTTGTTATATTTTGAAGCTGAATTTCCTTTTCCACTGGGAACACCAAGAAATCTGATTTTTTTTTTATGGTCTACCACAACTTTGTTTGGAGCATTTAATGTTAAAATTGTTACATGTATCTTCAGAATCATTACATATATTATTCCTCTTAATTTTTTGCCATCTTTCTTATTTATTTTCATTTTTTTCTAGTTGCAATGAATTTTGGTGTTTCACTTACCTATTAGTATGTCTTAGCTACATTTTACATCTGTCCTTTAAGAAATTTTTTAGTGCTTTGTCCTAGAATTCATATTTAAACTTTAACATGCTAATCCTTAAAAAAACACAAACCAAACAAAACATTATCAGTAACAATATTCTTGTGAAGTCATAAAGAAAAATATTTTGTAAGAGGTGCTTTTAAAGGGATCAAGAAAGGAAATGAAAATAGAAATTATTGCAAAGAAACTATTTGGAGAAAAAATGTCAGTGAGACTACCTTAATTAAAAAACAACTGAACATTGTGAAACATGGCTGTGATAATTTCTTTTTTCCCCTCACCCAAAATTAGTACGTATTTTTCTCACCCACTCGAGCTGAGGTGCAGAAACTGTACAAACTTGGCTCAGAAATGCAATACTAAGACTAAAATATAGATCAAATCAGACAACATTTGTCAGTTGAAGAACCTGAAGGCAACAGTGAACTCCATGGAGACCAATATAGCCACATCATTTTCTTTCTCTTTGACAACTGCAAAAATGTCAATATATCAGACTGGAGATTGTTCATTGCTGGAGTGTTAGACTTCAAATATATTTTTAAACCCACCCTTTTCATTACCTTCCAAACAAAAATTCAAATTGTATTTCTACAAAGTTTGTGGAATTTTGTTTGGAGTTGTAAGTTTAGAGACTATCTCTTACTAAGTGGCAGGACAAAGAGAAGTAAAACTGTAGACTAGAAAATAAACTAAACTTAGTCTTGGAAAGACTGATTTGAACTCAGATCCTATGGATTTCTTGGAAAATATGAGATCTCTGAGTCTCACAACTTCTCTTCTAAGGAGAAAAAAAACGAATTCACCTTCCATTTTATTTTGCCTGAGGTTTTGTTGAGAATTTTCATGGAGGTGGTTGATGGTTTCTGGTTGGTTTTAATAAAACTGAAATTATCATAGGCCTCTGAGATGACAGGCTGTGTTTTGATAGATGTCTGGATGGCAGGAATTTCTTTTTGGTAGAAATTTTGATTTCTTATATGAACACTCAGGGTTCAAGGTAAGGCCAAAAGATTTTCCAGGAGGAAAAGTGAAAAAGGGATATAAAACTCCTTCCTTCCTCCTCTTCCTCCCAAACATAATTTAATATATCATGAGGCTATAGGGTTTGCACAAATCCATGAGAAAGCTAGGAGGTTAAAGGGCATGGTTTATGTATTGTTAACAAATAATATGAAGTGGAACAAAGTTATATCATAGTTCATACAGAAATTATTGTTGATCAATATAAAATAGGGTTAATATAGTCATAAATTATGTCTTATATTCGTTATAACTGCTAGTGAAAACACTTCCATATTAAAGCTGAATGCATCATGTAGAAAATTAAATGTCCAAAAAACTATAAATCTTAAAACCAATTCTTTACTAAAAAAGAGCAACTATATGCAAACCATGATTATCCAGAAAAGAATATGGTGTAAGACACAAATAATTATAATAAAAAGAACATATTGTAACTATGAAGCATAACAAGGCAATAAACCAGGAATACAAGAGTGTTTAGTGGCATTAAAGCTATGAAGACAGATATTAAAAACTGGCAGTTTAAAAAATAACCTCAATTAAAATCAGGTAAGGAATACATAAAACTGAAATATACTTTAAACAGCCCAAAACTAATTTAAGTTTAGATGGAGTTCACATCTGTGTAAAATACTGAATAACCTTGCAAGAGATAATTTACTTTCAGGTTCAAAAACTTCTGAGGAAAATTTTCTTTTCCCTCTGTAATACCTTTACAGGCATCCAAATATCAGGTACTTTCAAAAGTGTGTCCTGCAAGAGGTTAGTCCTACAGCCATTTCCTAATTTTTCCCTCTGTGATTCCATCAGATGTTTTCAAATTAAAATGCAATTACTTTTAAATGAACAAATGTGTTTGTAGGATGTTTGTTTCTCTCCAAAAAATTCTCTCCTGAAATGGAAAAAAAATATTAGAAGTTTCCAGCACTGCTGTGAAAAGACATGCAAACCTGCCAGTACTGGCAGGTCACAAAGCAAGACACATTAGACTCCCTGTTATTCAGCTGCAGAGCTATCTTGAGTTTATTTGGCATTTGAAGATTCCAGGAGTAGCTGCTAGATGTCTGGGAATCTGCTAAATCCCTGCCCAAACAGCAGGACTGGTAAGTCTACACACGTAATCTAGTTTTATTGCTTTACTGTCGACTAAATATGAAGTATTTATTGAAAATGTTTTATCTTAACAGGAAGAGGGTCTTCTGTGTCATGATTTCAAAAAGAAAGATACCTATGCAATTTAGGAATTCAGCAAAAAACCTGTATTAGCTCTGTATACTTCATAAAAAAGCTTATGGAATAAACTGCTCATGTCATAAGTATTGCAGATATTTGATAGAAATCAATACAGCTATAGATGCTGAGTAGAAAGTAAATGACAATGGAAAATATGACTCAATCCTAAGGCATCAATTACATGAGAGAAGGAAAGAAGCCAACTCAGATTTGAGGCATGCTATTCTTCAAAAATAAAAGTCAATCAGCAATAACACATGTTGTGATTTAGAATATTCAAAATGCTGAAGTCACTGAGCTGGCAACACCATCCATGGAAACCTGTTAACATTAACGCTTACAAAATCAGATCGAAGACCTGCTCTCCATCAGTAGAAACTAGTTGTAGTTTTTCCCCATTATGAGTTCCAGTATGAGCTTACAGAGTTTCTTGAAGGTCATTCAAAAAATAAAACACATCTTCTATTGTTTCTGCTTCATTTCCATACACACCAAATTCTATTCAGTTCAGATGACAATGTGGAGCAAATGAGAGAAAAGAAGCTTTACAGGAAAAGACAAACTTAACACCATTGCACAGGTCTAGTGGGTTGTAGCTGACTCTTTGATGCAACTGCATCCCCCATGGACTGCGTGGAAAGAGAAAAGTAGATTTAGAATGCCTTGTACTGAAGTGGACTGGTCTTATTCACAGGGAACAGGCAACTCCAATTTTTGCCTAATCTTCCATGTCATCACTTGGACTAAGCAGGAATAAAGCTCTCAGTTTCACCCATATTTAGACATCTAGAAGCTGGCCTTTTAAGTTCAGCAGTCACACCAACTTGTTATACAACTGCATAAACAGTGAAAAATGGCTTGTTTCCCTTGAGTGTCTAGTTCTTATACAAAGGACAGAGAAGATCGGTTTGGCTCTACAATTACTAACACACAAGCGCACAGAAATACTAATGATAGAATATCCAGCTGCTACAGGCACAACAATTGTAGCATGATCTTTGCACTTGACTGTAAGGCTCACTTTCATTATAACAGTCAGAGAGGTGTATGTCTTAACTACAAAAAGAACATCCAATTTTTAAAACTGTATTACATTACTCAGCAACATCCCTTGGTCTCCACCACTGTCCCTTTCCAGCCACTGCTGCTTCTTTTTGTCTCTGCCTCCCTAAGAGGCCATCACCCATTCCCTGAGCAGCTGCTCTTGCTGGCATCCCACACCTGATGTTGCTGCTCTCCTTGCGCGTGTTCCTCCCATCTGCATTGGCTTTCTTTCCTTCCCATGGAGACAAACCGCCATTTCAGGTTCTCCATGCCTCCTTTCTTATGCTAGATTCCTTCACAAACGAAATGTATTTCAGGAATGTCCCTGTACACCAGTAAACTAAAATGTCCATGAAGAGGCCACTTCCTCTGCACAGTTAACATCTTTGCTTTGTGTACTGACAGCAAAGATAAAGCGAAAAAGCTGCAAAGAACATAATGTCATTCAAATAAAGCCATTGCAACAGACTAGCTTATAACTTCACAAACACACTGCTTTATTTTAAAAATTGAAGATAAAAATATCTATTTCTTAATGAGCAATTTCTTTTTTAAAACACTCTTTGGGAATCTCCTGTCTATGCCAACCCATCAGCCAACATCTGTGATTTCTGTGTGCCAGCAGCACGTTCAGCACAGTTCATAGTCCCACGGCACCTCCCACGTCATCACAACAGGACTGCAACGCTGACCTGAGGAAGAACTTGAGGCGTGCTATGAGAAATTTTTTAGATTAATACACACAACTGGAAGCTGTGCTGTTTACAGATACTAAAAAAAAAAAGGAAACAGTCTGGGGTCAATGTCAGAAGTGATTTTGTTTTGTTTTGAAAGTATCTATTTTCAGAGTCCCTCTTACAACACTGATAAAGGAACACAAAATATCACTTTGGGGTGAAAAGTTATGCCTCCCCAGTGGCATTGTTAAGCCCAAATAGTGCTCTCAGTTTACTTCTTAGGGGGGGTTGATCTTCTCATCAAGACAACAATTTGAGACCACCCCTCACCCCTTCTTGGCAAACTCCACAGGAACAAATGGTATATATAACCTGAGAGATCCTGAAATAACAAAGCTGGTCATTTGGTGGAAAGATGGATCTTTTGATGCTCCCATATCTACACCAAGACACATTAAAGTTTCAAGTAATGATGCCCCATTTTTTGTTACAGTACAGAAGTGATACTTCTCGGATACTATCACCCATCCTTAAATCCTCCTAGAGATTCTTACAACCAATTCTCAGCAACAACCTTTAGACCTGTTTCTCAGATGTGGAACATAATCCTCTCCATACTGTGTCTGAGAGAAGGTTGGAAAAGACATAACAGATGAGTAGAGCTACTGCACCCTATTCAGCAAATTCTCCATGCCTTGAAACACTCACTAAGAAGTTCAGTTCCCCTGTGAACTGGAAATTCAGCTTAGAGGTGAATGTCCTTGTTCATACTTTTAATCAGAGCTCAGGAGTCCAGCAGGACTCTAGCAGCTGTGCAGGGTCAGGATGCAACCTTCCTGAATCCTTCCCATGACACACATTAAAATAGGCTGCAGTAGATTAGCAAGAAAAAGAGCCTTAATTTAATTAGCAAATGTACAAGTTTTCTCGCATTTTTATGTTCTTTTGTTGGCTGATACTTGCTACCTAAGTTTTTAATTTTTTGTTTTACTAACTGCAGATTTTTCAAAAAATTTTCTTTTGCAAAGACAAATACACTGCATACTCACTTAGGCAATTCCACCAATTAACAAATTTATTCTAAGCCTTAATTCCTAAATGTTATGGCAGAACAGTAAATTATCTTCCTATTTACTACAGTGGACTAATTTATTTATCCTTAATTTATGTCTGTTTTCTTTAGGATGCAAATTAGAATTTTATTAAACTGCAGAAAAAACACAGCTTCAGAAACCTGTTTTAGTCAGTGAGCCAGTTAATCATACTAACTTATAACAGAAAAGACTGAATTTAACAGAATTTATTAAAACTGATTATGCACATAACATTAACTGCATTCTTCACAAACATCCACGGTTAACAGACTGAACCAACAGTATTTAATCACTGTGTCCATAATCTTTTAGTTATGAGATTTGAGTTTTCGCTCTCATTTCTTAAAAGAATGTACTAGAAGGGAAAAAAGCTTTTAGGATTAGTTGTTTTTTTTTTTCCCTTTAACTTCTTACAAGTTTTTCAACTTTGAATGAAAAAGTAATTAAACCGAAGTAAACTGCAATGACAAAATAATTTTGCTGCATTTGCAGAGCAAGAACTGTCTCAAGTAGACCCAGTTGCTTCAAAAGAACTTGGGGTTCAGGTGCTCAGTGATATTTCCCATCTTAATTGGCTTTGCACAGGAGAAAGTAAGACTTCTTGAAAAGATGAGGTGTTTGCATGCTGGGCTCTTCACCACTATTTTTGAAATTTCCCAAATATTTCACATAGAGAAGAACAAAAGAAGAAATGGCTAATCATACTGTGACATTAAAATTATTTTGTACTTAGAAAAAATAATTTTAATAGAGATTACCAAATTGATGCAGGTCTTTAACTGCTCTGTATTTCCATAAATTCATTTGAATAACGAAGGGAAAATAAAATACATTTTATCTATTTCGAAAATAATGTTTATACTATACATTTTCATTAAATGCAAATTATAAAGGGAAAAACAGACAGCTGCAGCTGATAAAGCAACAATTTGCCTACTCCAAATTTTAGGACCTGGGTCATTTCGCAGAAGACTCTATAAATATACATTGTAATCCAGAGAGAAACAACAAAAATCAAAATGAAGTAATATACATTTTTAACAATATTTAATTTGAAGAAGTTTTCATATTTGCAACTTAAAACTGTCACAAACAAAAGTTACCATTATAAAACCAATATTTTAATAAGCTTAGCCGCCTGATTTCTCAGTTCTTGTATCTGTCAATACTAGTTTAAATATGATATCAGATAAGACAACATATATGGAATTATTTCTGAGATAGAAATGTTCTAGGACATTTGAATTAAATGTATATTTATAAACGCAATTTAGTCTTTCACAGTTCACAAACTTTAACGAAAATTGAGGATTTATGTAAGTAAAAGCAAAGCTAAAGAAAATTTGTACTTTTCTATCTACCAGAGATAGATCCTTAATAACCTATAATATCTAAAGAGACTGCCACTTGAGTTATTTACCAGTACAGCAGATTTTTTGGTATGCAGTTGTCTCCTGACCTTTGAGTAGGCTCAGTTCCTCATGCTCAGTCATTTCATCCTACACTTTCTTCCCAATGTTCCAGGCCTCCTCCTCTATCTAGGCAACCTACGTCGACACCACTAGATATTTTTTGCCTGATCATTACTGAAAATAAAACAACAGACTGATCTCAAATTGCCCCATGGGTTCTTCTAATTAGTGGCTTCTCTTTAACCAGACAGTCTCTCCCATAAACAAAACTCGCTGCTCTCTTCCTGTTAGCCAGTTCCTCTGACAGATTAGACTTCTCATACTAAGCTCCATCTAAACTAATTACAATGCCTCATGTAAAGTGCTTTAAAAGCCTTGCTGAAATAGAAATAGGTTTGATGCCTTGCATTTCTTTGCCTACAGAATAAGTTATCTTATCAAAAAAGGTATCAGGTAACTCTGGTAGTAGTTACCCTTTCTGAGAAACCGTGTGGCATTTTAACCTAAAGCATTTGGACATCAATTATCCTGGTCCAGCCTCTCTTCCGTCTTCCTTCCCCTGGCCCCCTTCCACTATGCTTCAGACTGACATTAAAATATACCAGATCTAGTGGACACAAGTACCAAACCTTGAGTAACAGACACTAGCAATGAAACACCTTTTACCATACCTACCAGAGCAAGGTCATTTCATTTTTCTCAGTTAAAGGATCACAAGTGCTATAATTTGATCAGATACCAAGGAAACCTGTTCAAGAAATGGGCATTTTGGTATTTCTAACCAATCTTAGATATCTGTCTAAAACTCTGCTTTGACAGTTTTCTGACAGACCCTGAAAAATGGGTTTTTTGTTTGTTTTACCCTCCTCAATTTCCAGACAATCCAAATCAAACACGGAAAGAACGTGCCAGTTCTCGCGTGCCTACATATGAGGATACATATGAGCAAAGATGCAGGAAATTTAATCCCAGCAGTGAATATGGATTTGTTTCCCAAGCAGGAAGGAATTCATATCTTCCTGTAAATGAATGAAATAAAATAATAATAAAAAATAATCCTCCTGGCCAAAATAAATTATTTTATGAAACAAACAAATGGAATTGTAAGGAGGAAACAAAGCGTTCCTTTTAAGTCTTAAAACCAAAATTGCTTCTGTTGTCTTTGATCTGATTTAAGTTGTATTAAAGGTCAATGAATATTGGAACAAATGTTGCTAAATGCTCTACTCAATGGATAAAAAGAAAGATGAAAGTTCGGCTTTATTGTCCATAACACATCACACAATGAGCTCACCAAAGTTACCAGCTGGGGCCTTGCAAACCACATTGACCAAATAAGGCAAAAGGCTTCGTGCCTGGAATCCTTTCCCAGTTACCTCACCCGGCTTCTGCTTGCCTTTCTACAATAATTGCAGAGGTCATTTTTTTAAACTCAGATGGAGTAAATCAACAGGCTATCCAATGCAAAGCTGGGTTTGTGTAGTCTCTGGAGAGAACTCAGCTTTATTTAAACTGAGTGTGTGCAGAAAAGGAATAACTGAAATATGTGCAATAAAAACAGAAGAGCAAGTAGTATAAATCAAGAAGAGCAAGTGATGGCGATTTGTATATTGCTGGTTAGGTTACAAATACTAATGTTTTATGGTGGATGTTTCTCAAATTTGTTGGGTACCTTCAGGTTTTTAAAGTGCACCTGAAGGACTAGTCTTTAATGTTATTCTTGTGATGTTCCAAAAACACTTGAACTTTGCACTCTGAGTTTATACTGTCCTTGTATTTGAAATATAGCTCCGTAACATCAACAGGATATATTTTATCCTCTGTATTCTCTTTGATTTCTGTGACAATATTTTTTGCTTAAACGTGCTATAAGTTTTGAAGAAACAATGAAATATTCTCATTCTCTATTAAGCACAATTATAGGATAGTCCTAAGTAGTTCATCATGGTAGGAAGAATCATGTGAAATTACTTATTATTAAAACAAAATGGTGATTCTTATAATTTATTTTCTCTTTTTTTCCCCTGCATATGTGTGTGGATAGGAGGGTGGTGGTGGTGGGGATGGTTTGGTTTTATCTCCAGCTGAATATCATCTGGTATTTTAAAAAAGAAAGAAAAAAAGCCCAGCAAGCACTTTTAAGCGCTCTCTCACTTTATCTTCACCTCAGCAAAATCTGACAGTAGTACCTAATATAATTTCCTATTATGTATATTGGCAACACAGATACCTAATAATCTTTTTCCTCCACAAAATTTGGAAACACAGCTTAAAAGGGTACTAAAACTGATAATTTCAAAGTCCAATTAGAAGAGAGAGAGTCCAACACCCAACAGCTGCTTTCATCGCTAGCTACTACTGACATTGTCAATGCTAAAGGCATATACAATTAATCTGCTGCTTCTATACCTAATCTTTTTAAATGTTAGTCCATAAGATATTATGATGCAAATTGACTGTAAAGTCACAGCTCTAGAAATACATAAAATGACAAAACTATCAGCTATCTTGTGGAGTTTGTACCACTCAGATTCTCTTCAGAGAGGAACACATACACAGAAATGTTTTGGGGTTTTGGTGGGGAGAGGGGTAACAGAGAAACAGATGCAATTTTGTGTTTGATATGAATACAGTTCCACACACTGTTGTAAGTTAACACTACAGGAAAAAAACCAGTTCACACTTGGTATTTCAGAGCAAAAACTAACAACTGACACATGGTTCACACAGCTGAAGAAATAAGAAGCGATCTCAGTGTTCTGTGAAACTTACCGCTGAAATCCAAGCAACAAAAAAGGGTCTACATTTTTTGCTTGTCTATCAATACAGATCACCCCCGAGGAGTTCAGAGAGCCAAATCTCTGTACAAACCTTCATTAACTGCAGATAAATAAGTAGGAAGCTCAACTCATAAGAGTTCATAAATGCTCAAGGGTTGATCTCAGTGAATGAAAGTGAGGGTAAGAGATCTGACCACGTTCTCAACTTTACTAACTATGAGTTTCACAAAGCCCAAATGTCTACTCTGTTTCATGTGGGTCTCATTATTCCTAGATCACAGGTTGTACTGAAAGAAATTAATTTCTCACTTCTTTGTGTTGATACCACTTAGTTAAAGGCCAACTGTAATTGCTTCAACTGATAAAAATCAATTCAAAGGTGAATTGCGATATACCAAACATAGAAGACTCAACCTATCCTGTAGTGTCCTGCCTTTAATGTTCAATACTTGATACAAAAAACAAGGAAGTCATCTTCAGTAATATCATTTATATATAAATGTGTCTTATAAAGCTCTGCACAGAGCCCTGTGAACTGCCTGTGGATTGTCTCTCTTGATGTACCAAATCAGTCAATAGTACAATGGGTTAGGCTTTCAAATAGGATGCTGTGCAGAGAAGAATGATATCTCTTAAACTATAGGAATATGAAGTAAAATGGTAACACAAAGAACTGAACAAGACTATGAAAACCTACTGAAAACTAAAAATAATTTTGTGCTGGGATTAAATTCTGATTTATGCAGCATGGTAAATAAACTCCCAGCCCTGCATCTCACAGCAGCATAGGGGTGGGACAAGAGAAGAATGTAGTTGTACACAAAAACGTATCAAGTAAGAGAGTAAAGAACATCCATTTCAGAGAAATCTGACCTCAAGTTCACAGCAAAAATTCTTCACAAACATCTACTTAGTTCCTGTGCGGAAGCAGTCGCATCTGTTTGCTACACATTCACAACAGCAGTACAAGAAATATAAACCTTTGGTCTCTCTTTCCAATAGCTCTGTTTTTCTTCTGAGTTTGTTTTGAGTACAGCACAAGCACAACCTCACCTGCAACATCACAGAACTTATTTTGTACTCATTTAACCTTACAAATGGAAGATTTCCCAGAAATTTTTATGAGTGCTAATGTATGATGCAAAATGCTTCAGAACTACCATATTTATGCAGACAGAAGGAATTGTTACTAACCATACCTCCAACTGACTACCAAGCCTTTATGCATCTATCAGAGACTGTGATTAAGGCAGTCAATGATAGCCACTTAAGAATCCAGGATCAGATGGAAAATACCTCTTCTAGACAGTTCCTTCCAACATTTTTTCCCAATATTATCTTCTGTCTTTATACAATGGCCACTCGAGGGCCACTGCACTTATAGCAGCTGTTTGAATCCTCTCTGTGGTTCTGGGTTAATCCAAGATGTAGCATAATGTAAATGCAGACATCAGTAAATGAATGCAACATCAGATGGTAGGAATGTGCAACAGTAGCAAGAGCTGCTCCCTATGCATATTATCAGTCTTTAAGCTCCATTTCTAAATCATCTTCTCCTCTGAAGCAAAGAATTCAGTATAATTTACTAACATATTAATGAGGATGGTATCAAGTCTGTTTGAATACAAAATGCCTGTTTTCAGTCCAGCCTTCAAAACATACTGATAAACTCAAATAAACATGAAATGAAAAACAACCACAGCCACTTACTTTTGCTGCTCCTATTTGCTCTTTACGAAACTTCTCCAGCGGTGCTATTAGCACATCATTAGCATTCTGGATCTGCAAAGTTAAACACAAAGCATATCTTTTTAATAGAGTATTTGCAGAAAGTAGAGTCACTGTAACTCTGCCAGTGTGCAAGACTGAAAAATTCATATCTTTAACTTTCTAGGAAGAGCATATGGGCAGAAGGCAAGTAATTATGTTTTCTTCACACAAAACATACAACACCAACGTAAACTAGTCTATTATGGACCATTTTCATGAATAACTAAAGCAATTGTAATGAATGTCTCTCTTCAATATGTAGAAGGGTTTTCTGGTACTTTACTTCCATTTCTTGCATCTTGCCTAAAACCAGAATAGAAAATGAAAACTTTCAGGAACATGTTTTGGCAGAACAAAGAAGACAAATATACTGGTACTGACAGCACTGACTAAAAAAGTCTGTGTTTATAGAATCTGAAACTTGACAGCTGAATCTTTTCGGTTATCTCTTTGGATTACATACCTAGTTACACTGAACAGAGGAGAGTGAGGCAGAGAACTCTTAAAAGATAAGTAGACAATTTAAAAAATACTCTAGCTTGGGTTCCTTCACTTTTCTAAACTAATTTAAGATGTCCTGCAGCTATTTTTATCCCTTTAACCTAAACCAGAGTTCTTAATGAAACACAGTATTCCCCTCATAGCCTCTGTTTATTTAGTGTAAATCCAGTCCTGGGAATCCCTCTCTGAAAACCATTCCCAGCAGTGACCACCCAAAGTAGTCCCCAGCCTTTTTTTCTTCACACCAGTTCAGTCTTTACCATACTCATCATTTGAGCTTTGGCAGGTTTGGAAGTCTGGGCAAAGCTAACATGCACCTAAGCCAAATATGAATGAATACAGATCTTGTGGTTCTTCCACAACAATAATTGATAAACCAAATGGTCAGTTAGGCACAAAAACTTCCCAAAAACCTGTACTAATAAACACAGAGAATAAACCCACTGAAATACAAACACATTTTCTTTCCTCCCAAACATAACATTACAATTTGAAAGACCACAGAATCACCACAACTCTTAGCAGGGAAAAGTTTCAGGAAAAGTAGAGATTCGACACCCTAATGAAGCAAAGTCCAAGACAGCAATGGCAAAACCGGAATGCTCAATGATAAAGTCATCAAAATGTGCTACATTTAAAAACAAAAATCAGGCACAGAAGATGAAAAGGAGTGTTTTCACTGCATTTAACAACCTCCATCAATTCCACTGGATCAGACCACAGAGCTACATCTCTGAGTGGACATTTCCAAATAATATATAGATTTTTAGGCATCATCCAGCAATCTAACTGGGACTCAACACTTTTTACAAGGAAAAGTGCACAGACCTAAAAAAAGATAAGTTCAACCCCAAGGATCTTAAATCTTTAAAGATTAAAGATTAACAGGGGTGCAAAACTTAAATGATTTGCCACAACCAGGCAATGTTGCAGCGCATACACCTGGAAGCAGGAGCTCAAAGTTTTGATAAGTTACAGAACATGTACGTGGCTCTTGGCAGCACACAGCAAAATCACAAAAGCTTAGTGGAGTCACTGGTACAGAACTGTGGATGCATTTTTTATTTTTTTTTTATGTACAAAACTAAGTTTTTTCTCTGCCTTTAAGATTCATTGCTAAATACCTCACAGTTCAATTAATGTATTATGTATTATGTATTATCAAGTAGTTACTACTGATACCAGCAATCATTGCTAGTCCTGTTGCTAGTCATTGCCTCTCAAACTAACCTCATGTGGAGCTGAATGGCCTCCCCTTCACTCAATGCTACCACAGTTATGCAACCTCCATGCCACACTAAGAGACCTCACTTCACATACTGTCCTCTTGACAATGTTAAAGAAACTGAAACAAATCCTACCCATCTCACTCAAAGCTGCTGCAAAGCAAATGAAGTACCTTGGAAAAAAAGGAATCCTGCTTCAAACACCATGGAAGAACATATTCACAGGAAGCATATCACACTGAGAGGATTCATCTGAGAAGTAAGCAGTTTTGCCAGGATGAAGCTCAGTTTTATAACTCCCACAGTTATACACGAACTGGGAATGGACAGTAGACATCACCAGGCTACTTGAAAGGTGTCACACACTTCATCTAGACAGGGTCTGTGCCTCTGAACAGATCTGCTGAGCCACAATAACAGAACACATTGCAAGCCATTCCCTCTGCTGAAAGCTTCTACTGACGAGAACTCTGATGTGACAATTCATCTCCCAGTAAAATTAGGGGCTAAGCAAGTAATAGGCTTTGGTTTTGGGGAGGGAGAACATGGCAGCAAAGGACCAGAGAAAATCCCAGCAGATGCACTTCAACAGTCAGTATTATAAAGATGCAGAAGTCTGTGAAAAGACTTCCATCAATTTCCACCAGCTTGTGCCTAACTTTTGGAAACTGAAAATTATAGAGAAAGAAGAATTTTTGCCTTACATATGCATTTATTAATGTCCTTTCTTTGTCAATTCCTATCACTGCAACTATTTTATAGTTTCATTTTAACGGTTACAAACCGGCACACAGGCTTCCCCCCTCCCCCCTCCCACACAAAATAGGAGCCTAGTCCTCCCACAACCATTTCTGTGGAAATCTGATTGCTTTAGGTAATCTGAAATTTTCACTGTGTGGTCCTAATAGAGTAAATTTCTTCCTGCCAAGATGATAATCCCTCTCCTACTCCTAGTTATTGTGCTAGGTTGAAATCAGGGGCACTTGGAACAGGCAAACAATGTCAAAAAAACTCTAACAGTTTCTGTAAATAGCAACTTCAGAAACCCAAGTTGTGCTTAAAATATGGATCTTATCCTTCAAAGCTGATTGAGATTAGTCACACCTTTAAAGAAGTTATACTTTCTTGATCCAATAGCTACCGAATGCTACATGGTTCCAGTGCCCAGCCCGGCTAATATGTGGCAGTCGATCCAACAATGTGATTGTTTCTCGTTTGGCAAAAGCATCAGTCTTTCTCCAGAAAACGAAAAAAACAAAGGAACCATACAATTTTATCTTAGTGACAGTTCCTCAGTCTTTTCTAATGAAGATGCCATGCAAGTATTAGAAAGATATAACAGGAGAATTACTTTGACAATTGAGAGCTGTATGAGATATAGCAAAAATAAAAAATATTTTTCTAAACTTAAGAACTTAATCAGATTTTTATCTTTGGTATATATAATTCTACTTAGCTGTAGTTAACTCTACTTATTGATAAAAATACCATTGAAATAAGTACCACTAAAATCATCCAGAACTTGTAAAATATACTTGAAAAAGAAACATTTAAAAATTCAAAACACTTTTCTAAGGTAGTTTGGACAATTTATGAGGTCAATCTCTGTTTGCATAACTGTAAATTTCAATACACTCTGATAGCCATTGAGACAACATGGTGAAGCACCTTAAATTGTCTTTTCTGATTCTTGATAATCCACTTTTCCAACCCACACTCCTTCCCTCCAAAAGTTAGCTATGAAATTGAATTAATGCAGCAATACTGAGATTAAACTGATTTTCACACATCACAGAGAAACTCCACGTCTATACTTGGAGATATTTTGGGCTAGCAAATTTTTAAGCTTTTCTTTTTTGACTAAGACTTTTAATCAGTAAAATGAAGAACATTATGAGAATCATTATTACAAAATGCTAGAAAGGGAAAAATTAATTTATTGCAAATATATCTGAACATTTTAATTTCTAGATTTTCTTAAATTCAATATTAATTTTTTGAATGAGTTTTCTAATTAGATTTCTAGTTTTTCTAAATTTGGGATAGTGAATGATATGTGGCCTGTACACGCAGCTGCTGCCTTCTTCTTTTACTTAAACTAAAAGAGGGTAGATAAAGATTTAAATGGAAAGAGAGTAGGTTTAGAGTTGATGTTAGGAAGAAATTCTTTACTGTGAGGGTGGTGAGGCACTGGAACAGATTGCCCAGAGAAGCTGTGGCTGCCTCATCCCTGGAAGTGTTCAAGGCCAAGTTGGATGGGGCTTTGAGTAGCCTGGTCTAGTGGAAAGTGTCTCTGACCATGGGAGGGGTACCGGAATGAGATGATCTCTAAGTCCCTTCCAACCCAAACCAATCTATGATTCTGCAATTCTACTTTGGTAGAATCAGTGGATATAAACAGATATTTATCTATAAACATCGATGCAGCTGCTACTTCATTGTTAAATACTAACAGTATAGACACGGAAATTTTAAACCCTGAATCACTTTACAAGCTTTTAGCTTCATCTAAGTATCTACAATGTTGAATTGCAGCAACAAGAACAATTAATATCTTTTGAGCTTTATATTTTTATTTGTAGGGAGAATGACAAGGTAGGTTACCAAAAGAATTAACAGAATCACCAGCTGCCAGAAGAAAACAGCAACAATATCAAGGGAGACACATTTGCAGTGACAGAATTAAGAATTAAATCAAGGTTATCTGAATTTCAGCAAAACACTTTAACTACAAAAAACTTTTGGGTTTATGTCTTGTATCTTGGAAATACACTTTTTGCTCCAAAATCTGCTAGGAGTATTTTTCATGGCAACACAGAATGATCGCACTTGTATATGAGAAATAAAACTCATATCCTTGAAAATCTGAATGTTGACAAATTTTAACTTGCTTCCTGTTGGTATAAGACTTCTACGTAACATGAATTAAATTCATTCAAAGAATGCAACAAAACCCATAGCTACTATATTCATAGTAATGCATTTCTAATTTAGAAAAATATTGCTCTACAAGACAAAAAGACATAATTTAATTTTAAATATTTCCCCCAATTCCTAACAATTCTTAACATCTGACCACAAACCACTTATTTTAATCTGTGGCCTATATCAACTGCTCCTGATCAATACAACAGTAGAGACCAAATATGGACAACCAGGCATTTATGTAACTTATATATCAAATTGCATGCTACAAAGAATATAAACATGCCATGATAAAACACTAGTCATGTATTTAAGTCCACAGTTTCTGTTTTAAAAGTTAAAAAGTATAAATATTACATAAAGTTAATATTGTGAATTTCAATGCCTGTAACTACTTGACCTTAGTAGGACAAATATTTTCACCATGTTGTACAGAAAACTCTACACAGACAAATCATATACTTAGAAAACAAAAATACAGTAACATACTTGAAGTTTATCTTCATCTTTCTCACATTTACAAAAAAAAAAAAAAGACATCAAACAGTATCCAAGCTTGTGTTAATTTTCTAAACATATCACTACCAGTGTCAGTTATTTAAAGTAGAGCTGATGTTAAAGCAGTTTCAGAAGATTACAAAGTTGTAATGACAGATGATTATTAACATAGGTTGGACAATTCCATGTACAATATGTAATGAAATATTCAGCTTCTTAGCAAAAATCTAATGCTGTATCAAGTGGTATTAATACATTGCCACAAGGGGATGCCTATAAATCACATGCTAGTTAAGGCTGGGAGTAGTTATATATATTTGAATCATAGAATGGTATGGGTTGGAAGGGACCTTAGAGATCATCTCGTTCCAACCCCCCTGCCATAGTCAGAGACACTTTCCACTAGGCTACTCAAAGCCCCATCCAACCCGGCCTAGGACACTTCCAGGGATGGGGCATCCACAGCTTCTCTGGACAACCCGTTCCAATGTATTTCCTTCTAATATCTAAACTAAATCTACCTTCTTTCAGTTTAAACCATTCCCCCTCATCCTATCACTACTGGAAGGCTTCTGGAAGGTTTCCTCAGAGCCTTCTCTTCTCCCGGCTGAACAACCCTTGAACAGAAGCAAGATCTACTAGAAAGCACACAACCTCATTTGTGGAGAACTAAATTTAATCTTGAAAAGTAGATTGTCCGTAAGACCTTAAGATCTGAGACAGTTTAAGATACTTTTTCAATGGAATTTTGACAATCCCATATCCTGATGAAAATCAGATTTTCCTGTGAAGCTCAAATCTCTGGCACAGAAAAACTTATGGTGGGGACTGCTGGAGAGAGGGATCGTATGACTATCAGGGCTCTCCACTTCCATAGTCAGTTTTGTCTTAAGTCTACCCATGCAGGACTCCTTTGTTGGAGACACTGGCTCACCATCCCTGTGCTCAGCCAGCCTTCATTCTACCCCTCTGCCCATGAAGCTTTCCTTCTTCAGGACACTGTAAATTCCACGGCAGCAAGAGACCTCCTACTCTAAAGTTTATTTTGCCGATACATTCAAACCCCACAATTAGCCAAGCATTTAATCTGACCTCCTGCCCTTCCTGTGACTTGATGCTTAACTGTGGTGACACTCCAAGAATTTAAAGGAAAAAAGACAAAAGAGAAAATTCCAAGAGACACATGCTGTTGAACTAGAAACTGAAGGAGAAGGGGAAAAATATTTAAAAGCTGCTTTTTTAAAATCAGCTATTGTAGAAATTTGTATTATTGCACATACTGCAAGACATTGCATCTTTCACTCAAATAGACCCCACATATTTTCATAGTTTTTTCACTCTCCTCTTCCAGAGTGAATAAGACCCTTCACAAAATTAATAGCCTACCAACATTAATTTGAGCTCCACTTTTTCCTTTGCCAGTCTTCAGTGCAGGTAACCTACAAGGCAAGTTCTGTAAAGTATCACACGAATTGTAATTGAGACCAGAACTAACAGAAAGAAATTACATTCTCGAGTTCAGAAGAAAAAGAAACATTTCATCATTCTTGAAAGCATGTTTAGCACCAGGACTGTACTTGTACCCTTTTGTGTGCTAATGCTACAAAGAAAAACCAAGAACCTTGCTGCGGGAAGCCAATTGAAGGACTACTCTCAGAACTGCACTTGAAGGGGAAAAAGAAATAAAAATAAAGAAAATAAATTAATAAAATCAAAGAACAAATAGTTCCGGTCATGTTAAGAAGACTGCTAAGAACATTATAAAAACAAGCAAACCTTGCAGAGAGTACTGTGACTATCTTTGTGATCACCAACCAGATGCAACCTTGTCTCACAAGTTGGAAAGAATATCAAATACCAAGAGGTCCTCTCAGGGTCTCTGTCCCTTTTGGCAGTTTCCTTTGTTCCTCACAACTATCAGCCAAGGAAGAAAATATTATGGTTTGCAATCAATACATTTTGTGAGCTCATTGACAGGAACGAGTGAGTGTAAGTAATTTTAGAAATACTTCATCACACTATCTTCTTTTTTTTTCCTATTTTTACACTACCCACTATCCTATTAAGCACACCATATAATAGAAAAGAATTAAGTTTAAAATACTTTCATTACATCAGCACATGAATCATTAGTGAAGTGTTTATATAAAGCACATTTCATTAATTTTACACCCCAGCAGTCTCAAAGCTGAGGCATATGCTTTCTGAGCTGTTTCCACATGCTCCTAAATAAGGTGATGATGACCTCTGCTCTTCGAGACGAGGGAATAACACAACAAGTACTATCAAATACAGCCCAACCACTCTCAAGCATCTTGCCTTTTTTGCAGTATTTCAATCTCTATGGCAAATTACAATATTTATGGTGCTTTAGCACTCAAAGATCCCAAGTCCAGTACAACCTCTCATGAAAACAGCAACTTGATTCTCTTAGAAGGAGGCACCAATATTATCTGTGTCTGCAACGACTGTGGAGCAGAAGCTCCTTTCTTCCTCCCAGAAGCCAAGGATTATTAATGACCCCAAAAGTCTGGACCTTTGAGACAACTCTGTACTAATACTGATTAATTTGCTTTAGGGCCAAGTAACAACAGAGAAATATTAACTTTAAGGATTGCCATTAAGAAAATAGAGAAAGAAAAGAAGTATATTTCAGTTCAAATAACAGCTTCCTCACAAAATCTGGGAACTTCAGGTGGCCCCTAATGAATCAGTTCATGCACTGCTAACAGCAAGATCTGACAGAGGACATTACCATCTCAGTAACAATACCAACATAAAGAGTCTCAAGGACATACTGAACAATTAACTCAGTCACTCAGCACCAGATATCCATTGTCTCCAGACTCGATATGGCCACATAACCTTCCCTTCCCAATCAGTGGGGAGAAATAAGCATAGGATTCCTGTGATCCATTCAGACAAGATGCATCACATCGTGAAATTGCCAGGTTGTGCGCATTCAAACTCAAGTGTATTAATCTGCTTACATGAAAGTAATTCTGTGTAGATGTATAAAGGCTAAATAAAATACTATTTAGATGTTTCCAAAACAAAGCAAAAGAAAGCCTGGGCCACTGGGCTTGAAGTCTCCTCTCCCTCAGGCATATTACAAACCCATTTAAAGTTTTGTGTGATAAGCTGAAGAAATCTGAGACTGGGCAAAAGAGTCACTTCCCATTCAGCAGAAAGCAGCTAGATTGAATGGAGACATCACAAACCTTATACACGTTAAAGGATTCAGTAAAGGTTACTGTCACGTTAACTTCACAGTCCAGAGTTACCCTCATAAAGGTATGTGGCATTCCAGACCTGTAACCGAATAGCTGAGCTACAAATGCAGTCACACTCCCAAATTGATGAAGAATAAATTAAGTACTGAAACCAGTGAAAGAGTGTAACAAATTACTTGCTTCAGAATTTAAAGAAAAAAAAATCCACTTTAACATCATGCTAAACAGGGTTAGATTTAATTTTATTAGGTCATTACAGCTATCACCAACCAATAATGTGTGGAGTGCTGAAATAGGTATGTAATCAGAACTTCTCATCTGATCTAGGCTATTTTACCTGTCAAAATCCAAATTTGTCGTTGCACTTCATTTCTCTTTTAGATGGGGCTTCATTCAGCCTCAGAAATAAGCATTCTGCAGCATGCTGCCTCCACTTCTCACACTTTCTGTCATTAATGAGTATTAAGACACCAGATTCACCTGTTGACTCTGGAACATGGCAGCTAATTGGTATCTGACAGAGACAAGGTTCATACAGGGAGCTTGTTGAAGCTGAGCATGGAAACCAACAGGAAAAAAATGGATCTGCAGAAGACAGAAGCTTCCACCATCTGACTCTCCGCTTCAGAAACATCTGAACATCATTATGTTACCCAATGGCAATGTCTTACAAAAGCACAGGATAAGTTCCCAACAGAACAAATATTTAACAGAACTATACAGGATGCAAGGTCTTACAAATTACTTCAAGCATCTTACAGCTATTTTTCTTAATGATTTGTTTACCTCTTCATGAGCTGCAACCACAAGAAACAATTCTTAATGACTGCAAGACCAGACTCTGATTGTAGACACTGCTCAGTGAATGACAAGACACATAAGAAAGGGTAAAAAAGCACTTAGATGAGAATACCTCCCCCATGAATTTACAGCAGCAAGTTTCAAATGCATCTCAACAGTTCTTCTTTTGCATAACAAGGTAGGTTATTTATGACTGAACTTATCATTGAAGGCAAAAGAGTGTAAACTGAGCCACAAAATTTCCATATATTAAAAGGTTTTAAAGATGTAAAAATGGTCTTTGGCATATCTACATAAAATATATTATCAACACATTCATTTAATATTTATTTTAAATGCTATTTCCCTTTAATTATCTTGTTCACTCAATGCATTCATTGCCTGTGATGCCTCTGGAGGGAAAAGCTAAATTTTCATTCCATCTGTTTTAAATTCCACATTTGAGAATATGCAGTAAGCTTAATACATCTTTGTTGCTTTATGAAGAGAAAATATCATTATATTTAAACTCCCAGAATTGTTGTTATTTTCCAGCACTTAAGTTTAATGTTTGTATGCTAATATGTTTTGGTCATAAACACAAGATTCTTGGGCATTGTTGGATCACTAATACTTCAAGCACAACTTTAAAGAGCACCAATAAGAAGCTACTCAATTCCTACCATTTGCATGTGGAACAGAAATTGCATTTATTATAATCATCTTCTACTAAATGGTCTGGTTTGGCAAACCAAACTTACATTTTAAAAGCTGATGCTCAAACTGTCCTGCTGAGTTAAGAAAGTGGAGCAGATTCATATTATCAGTCACTCCAAGTAGCAGTAAAGTCAGAGGCTACAAACTTTCCACATAGCCAGTGACAAAAACTGCCTCTGATATCAAGTAGTGGCAATGAGATACACTAATTAAAAATTATTTACACCATATAATACAATGTGATCTGCATACAGAAAGCAGGTATATTCTAGGAGGAATATCAAATGCCTTTCAAGCACTGTGAACTACTGAAGCGAAATTGCTACAAACTTAAGAGAATAGATTACTGAAAACAGTCATGTTCAATTTATATGCACATGTGCATGTAAAACGTCAGATATTCTCTTACTTTCTCATAATTCTTTATTTTATTGCAAATCTCAAAAGACTGCTTGATTTAATTCTCTTTAGATAGCTGAAAGAAGAGACAGGTTAAATATCTCAATTATTTGATCCAAATAAGACCAAACTGTATCTTTTCCTGCTACCATCATATTCATTAGTATTTTATAAACTTAGATTACAACAGGAAAACCATACGATGGTACCCTTCAAAAATGTCTAAGTTTTCACCAGATGTTTAAAATATATTCACTCTTTTATGAAATTCTCATACCAAAAATTTACACTTATAATGTCTTTTAAAGTAAGAGATTACATAACAAAATAGATACTTTCAGATGTTACGATCTACAAATAATATGAATGCAAATGAAAACAGCCTTCAGGAAAAGCAACATAAAATATTTTACGACAAACAAGGAAATGGAGAAATGAAAAACAGCAGTTGATAAGAATTCTGAGAAATAAAAAGGAGATTGTCCTAGTAATACATAATAATCTTGAGAAATTGAATGCCAGAGGTTAGTATCAAGACAAAAAAAATCCAGATGAAATATAAAAGGGCATGGCTAGTTTTATGAGCATTAATAAACACAGACCAGTTACATGTGTTAAACTGAGGGAAATTAGATCTTTTAGATGTGAAAGCATTTGCAGAGCAAGCACATAACTTCTCTCTCTTCTCCCACTCACAGCATACAAACTGGCAAAGGAGTCCTATGTTTGTTGAAACATTGGATACTCCCCAGAAGAAACATCTGTGTACAAAAGGGGCCCAAACAAATTCAGATAAGTTATGCTTTATAATGTAGTTGAAGTGGTAGAGGTAAAAATTCAAACACTGATATCATACAAAAATTATTAGTTTTAAAATTTAACTTCTCGCTTCCCCCCTCAGTAGCCTGAATAAAATAATAAAAGTAATTCCACAGCTCCTCTCATGTGTCAAGTCTCTACGCCAAATGTCAAACCCTATATCAAGTATTACAAGTACTGAATAAAGATGTAAACACTGGCATGTTGTAAATTAGGCTTCATGGGAAAATTAAGATGCAAAGAATGGTATCAAGGGAATTGTCCAGACACGGGTTTAACAATGCTGCTCCTGCCCTCCCACAGTAACTTTTAACAAAATTGACTTCATTCCTCTCACAATGTGCCTTGCCAAGAAATGCATTTGAATAAAGAGCCCTCATTAGCAATAAAAGTTTGGAGGGTGGAAGTGCTGCTTGAACTTTGCTGAAGTACATGCAAGGAAAAGTACTTTGTTGAATTACTAACAGCGTCTGCACAAGCCAGTTCCAGCCTGCCACTCCTACTGCATCAACTGCTGCTCCCAGCTTCTTCAACAGCAGCAGAGGAATAAACCTGTAGCATCCATGCACTGATACTGAAACTTAGGATGTCGTCCTTCTCTACCAACTGTGGAGCTCACAATGGCTATTCAGACCTTCTCATCTCCTACCTAGATTCTGGGAGATGCTATGTGCTCTGGGAGATGCTATGTGAAGTCTGATAGAACTTTGCAATGCTCAAACCCTCTTTACCTGCTTCCTCTTAGCTTCTGAGCAAAATTTAAGGTGTTGGTGATTCCTGAATGTAGTGGTTATGTGCAGGGAAGTATCTAAGAACTATTCAGGGTTGCTCAGAAAACTCTGCTGGAATTGAGAGGACTACTACCTTAGTGACAGCATAAAATATTTATGTTTTGCTACTGACAGCACCGTTGATCCAATCTGAAAACAAAGAATGTCACATCTACTTCAAGCATCTTATGGATCAACAGAATTGTAAACTGAATTCCTGTAACACTACCTTTATTAAGCAATCTTTAATTCAGGTTCTTAGGCCACAGCTGCACATCTAAAAGGTGCCTAGATCAATTTTAAGAAATTTTCATTGTAACACAGTTTTAAACACTGAGTTTTGAACAAATGCAACAAGCTACAAGCCTGGCTCCATGAGTCAGTAATCTTTAACAGCTGGAGGGTTCACAAAGCATGAACTACCCTTCTTGTAAATAACGTCCCTCCTCTTGGGTGCCAAAGGCAAAAAGCAGAACTCAAGATTACTAGCATTCAAAAACAATACCAAAACTAGACACCTGAACTCACTGTGAAAACAACAAATGTGCCTGAGCAGTGTCTACAGAGGGATTTGCAGTCACCCTTTCAGCTCAGCTACAAAAGTTAACCTCAAAAACTTGAAGGGCAAGATGTTTAAAATGATCAATTGGAAGGATAGTCTCCAATATAGTTACCTATAATACATAGAAGAAAAAGATCACTTGAAAACAGTCCTTGGCCAACCAGAAGGTAAAATACATTTATGATCAGACTCTAAGATGTGTTGATCCACTAGAAAACTCTCACATGAATATGTTTAAGAAAATTCCTGTTCTAGGTACGGATAATAAAAGTCCTAAGTTCTAAGAAAAGAGTCCTAAGAAGGACTGAAGTGTCTCATCTTCAGTGTGCTCAGAAATCAGAAGCCAAAATGCATGAACTGGTTTTTCTTAACTCACTTCCTTGATTTGTGGGTTTAACTACACTGACTTATCCTAATGTGATGTTAACCATTACCAAACATGTTTTCCTGAACAGGCAGTGAAGGACCTTGCAGCACCAAGCACACCTACACCCAGCCACTTCCCAAAAAAGCAGTGAGTAGACGCTACAAAGAACCTGGCTGCTTATGAGTACCTGCATACTAAAAGCATTGATCATTGTAAAGTAAAATTCAAACACAGAAAGCACAGTACATTAAAGTGTGTCCTCCAATATTTTTCATTTTTCACATCTCACCCCCACATGAGTTTTAGATATATTAACAGAGGACAATAGACAATAAATTAAAAAGGAAAGGGAAAAAACCCAACTGACACTTTGTAATTTATTGTAAAAGCCTGCTAGAAGATAACATACTGGGACAAATTTTCTGCACCTAGGCTCCATTTTTGTATCTCCTGTGCTTCCTTTTCTTTTCAGAATATGCTAGTGCTTTCTTTTCCCTAAAAATCTTTTCACATAACGAAGACCATGCATGCCACCTACTCTTTCACTGCAAAAGGACATACTTCAAAGAACTTCTGATTTCTCTGTTCTGTGTTCCTGTTTTCCCTTCAGAGAGCAAGAGCTCAGTGGGGTTGTTGTTGCTGCTGTCACTAACAACATGAACTGGAAACTGTTATATTTTCTTTCAGCCCTTTCTCTCTCTTAGTCACTCTTATCTCGTAGACTTGCTGCTTAGTTGCATCAGCAAAATTATTTTCTATATAGATGGGACCATTTCATAAAGTGCTAAAAGAATGCATTTAACTTTTTCTGATCTACACAGAAATTCAAATATGACTGAAGCTGGACTAATGCTTTATAACTAAATGGCTACACCCTTTTCCTCCTATAGGAGGAAAACTACCTGGTGTTAAATTAAAAACAAACAACAAACAAACAACAAAGAAGCAAAACAAAATAAACCACAACAAAAACCCAAACCAAGTCAAAACAACAGTTTGGGTTTTCCCCCCTTTTTTCTTCAGCAAAACCCTGAAAATATTTAGAAGACAAGACATAAATTAGCAATGGATACGGTCACGGTAGGTAGCTAATTATCCAATAAGAGATATCATTTTCTTTTATGGCTTACTCCATAGACTTTAACTCAGTGAATACTGTAAAAGATAAAGTAATCACAAATACAATCACATTGAAGGAAAACCAGTTCAGTCATGTACTTACAAGTTTGGGTATTTATCTTTTTATTACTAACATTAATACAAACAGTGCATGTCTCTTGACTAGGTTGAGAGTTCAAGTCATACTGAAAGCAAAAGAGAGCTTGAGAATGTAATTTCACATTGCCAGCAGAAGAACACTTTTCTGTTTTTACCTCCCTTTATGGCTTTCCAAAAAATAAAAAAAATTTCTCAGCTTGAATGTTTACATTACCTATTATCAAGTGGGAAATGGCTACATAAACACAGGAAACAGCATAATTGGAGCACAGAACTAATTAAGAAAAAAACTGATCCAGAATTCAAGTACACCCACGCTGCACAACATTTTTAATAGTAAACTATTTTATTGAGTACTCTGGTAAATGTATATGTTTTAATATATTACAAGTATCCTTCACATCTTAAACATCTATCACACAAAATATTTTTTTTCCATGAAGGAAAAAGTAAACATGACAGAACCAAATCTTCTTCTACTAGGGGGAAATCTTCAATTTAAGGAGCGGAGAAGTGAAGGAATCTCTGCTTTTGTGGAGAGTTTCTGTGGCTTTTTAAACTTTTTTTTTTTTAAAATTCAATGCATTAACAGTTACAGAAATTATCTGATTAAGACAAATCTTAGAAAATAAGCAACAAGCTTTACTTTACGAAGACCTTATTTTAAATCTTCCAAGGCATTTTCAATCTGGTTGTTAGATCTACTTCACAGTCACCTCAAATCAGTTCTATTACTTTGTCTCTTTGCTTTTCCAGATTCTGATCTGTAAATTTTGGGGCCAGGCCTGTTTTTCTCACTGTGCAGATGTCAATGAAAACTCTCCATAGTGGAGTGAATGGACCCCAAACAGGCCTTCTTGTGAAGTCCATTAGGATATGAAGAGAAAGTTGGAAATCAATAAAAGAATAAATAATCACTTAACTAATCAAAGTAAGAACTTTCTAACTTACTATGAAAAGTAAACCCAACATTATTTAATTACCACACATTATTCCTTAAGGGATGCTGAGCTGTCAGACTCATCACAACATTTATTTTGAAAAGCTTCATTTGTCAGAATTCCTGAAACTGACTTTAAATATACTTTCCTCAAAAAAACAGAAAGTCGGAGTGCAGGTTCATTTTTCCTAGACTGAAGCTGGAGACACTAAGGCAGATAGACAAGCTGTTCTTTAGTGATAGACTTAAGAGTTTGAGTACCCAAATGTCATAAGCAACAACTTCTGAGTCCAAAGTAAGAAAAAACACTTCAAAATTTAAAGTGAAACAAACAAAATGAGTTTAACAGTGAGGGATAAAAATAAGCCAATGGCTAAACAACAAGCAAGCCAAGATGTTGGCACAAATGTTTACTAGAGCGAGGATTTTGTTTTAAATTTTTCAAATTGCCAGAAATATTTACCATTGACATAGTGGGTCCTTTGTCTGATTTTCTTCAACTAATCAAACAATAAAAATGACCAGCTACAAAGTTCTTCATAGAAATTTAGGTTTCTAAATACTGAAATCAATCTGTTTAGAGACTCACACAAAATGCTCTTGGGAAAAATGTCATGGCTAATGATGTTACTCTTAACTTCAACTGGAAAAGCAGATCTGTTAGAGGTTGTCCAACTTCTGACTGTTACCTGTTTTCCCCTTAGCCCCTACCTCAAAAAATAACGTGGAAGCCTTCTTGAGAAATATACCATATTCTTAGCCCATTATCATGATGGACACCTTTGAAATAACTTGATGAACAATAATCAGTGACAATTTGACTAACCATGCTCCAGGCTAAGAAGGACGCATGGTCACTGAGTAATACAAAATGCTTACTTTGTTTTTACATTACATTTTCCAACACTTGGCTTAATGTCAGTTTGTGCCTTATATACATCTATTTTCCTTGGCAAAATATTTCACAAAGCAGCTTATCGTGAGAAAGTTTTCCTGACAGTCAGCCTAAATTCTCTCCCAAATTCTTCCTCTTAGATGATTATCTCTTCTTAGCTAGATGATGTAGCAGCATTCACACTTCTCAGACAAAGAAACAAAAGTTTCAAATCAAAGAGTGATAGCTTCAGAAGTAAGGTGAACTTTGAAATAAGTTCAAACTGAAAGAGGTCTTAATTATTGATCCACACTTTTAGCAGTCCATGAAACCACTTCTGTGTGAAGTTCTGTGGCTAAGTGGTGGCTATGGGGACTCGGCAACTGTGTAAGCAGTCACGTAATACCTGTCTGCTGCTCTTAGCAAAGCCAGGCAGAATTGTACTAGTAGTACAGCTGGCCCTGCACTATTTGTAACCACTGGATGCTGCCTTCCAGTATGAAAATTAACTTTCACCTTCACAGACACTGTAGGTCTCCATAGGTCAATTCCAGTAACTTCAAAAGTGGGGTTAACAGTTCTACTATCTACTACTATTAGGAATGACTTTGCATTATATTGGGCAGCTGCTGTGAAATAAAACACTGAGAAAGACAGTCTGACAGTTCGAGGCTTTGGTCCTTGATAGAAGAGCCATGACAGTAACCAAACTATTGACTGTTATCTCTGTAGTACCAAAAAAACCAATCCCCAAAAATCATTGTAAAAACAAAAATTAAAAAGAAGAAAAAGTTGGTGCTGAGGAAACTAGCTATTCAAAGAGATTAATGTAATTAGAAGTTGTATTTTGCTTTAACAACTACTTCATGAATGAACACATCCAGGCATAAAGCCAAAATCAGCTGAGCTGTTTGTAATGGTACTATGCCCAGGAACTGTTAACGCTGAAACTGGAAGTATGTATCCTTTCAGGAAACAAAGGCACGTGTATGAAAATTTAAGATATTTTCTGAAGAAATGTAGGTTAGCCACAGATTTGAACTACCCAGAGATAAGAGAACTTTTACAGGTACAGGATCTATAATAACTCTTTCGACATATGCATGCTATTGACAGCATTAACTCTCTGTGTATAGCACTCTGATATCCCAACCAAAATGTAAAGATTAAATTAGAAACATGCAGTGCAGATGTTCAAGCTAACTCCTTACAACCACTGGAAAAGGTTATGATGTTCCTTTAAAAAACTGGCATAATGATAAGTAAACTAACAGGAAAATACAATATATGAAATATAGAAAAAATTAAATTTTATAGCTGCATACACACAAAGTTTTATTAATGCCTGACACACAGAAGAATGTTCAAAGGTTATTTAAGGCTCAAATAATGAAGAATTTTAAATTAGAATGTCCTGCCAGTTGTCAGTGGTGAAAATTCAAAATGAGCATGTTGGGAAAGCACACAAAATTAAAAGAGTGATTCAGGACACGGGATGACACATGCCATGACAAGACATTTACAGCAAAAGGTCTAGAAATAGTATCAGGCACAGATTTCTTCACCTTTTTTTTTCTGCTCTCATGGAAATGTGACTAATAAAAAGATCAATTTAGAAAGCTCTTATTTAGCTTGTAAAAAGTGTAAGAACTGGCTTAGGGGAGAGAAAGGGCTAGCATGCTTTCTTTAAAGGTAGCCTTTTACTAAAGATTAGATAACCAAAGAAGCATCTCTCACAGTTTTAATCTTCAAGGCTACCAGACTCTGTGGCCCCACCATTCAAAACTTTCTGCAGTACCATATGATCATGGTTTCCAGATTTCTACTATAATTTCCTGTTACTCCCAGAAAAAAAACCTCTTTCCCTGACCACAACTAGTCATAATAGTGGGACTGCAACAAACATTACATCAAGAGGTAGATTTGCAGGCATTCGTTTTGGCGGCCCTGATAGCTTAAGCAGAGTTTGCTGATCTTGCATTGCTTCTTCATCCTATTTTTGACTATATATTTTGTCCTCTATTGATGTGACATTGAAACAGCCTGTCACAACGTGGTTGAAAAATAACCAGTAAATATTTTGTTTGTTTTGTTTTTAGCCAGGTCAGTTCTCTGAAGTGGGTACATAATAAACTGGCACTGCTGCCAAAAAACAGACAAAACTGTTAATCTGTTTCAGTCTTAGTTCAAAGCAAAAGCACTTGCTCCAGAAGATTCATCCAAGAAAATCTGTCCAAGTAACAATAACTGGAGCTTTTACAGACATTTGGAAAGAATAATAAAAGCAACCTAAGTGTTCTGCAAATATTAAGACAACATCCTAATGAGAATACTTCAAATAAAACAACTTTGTGTGTAACACAGCTATGGGCCCATGCAGATTACACAGATTGCCCAAGGGAGAATATTTTGCTTTCTTGGGAAAAGGTAGGGGGTTTTGTTGGTGTTTATTTGGTTTAAATAAAGGCATATTTGTTTCTACATACCCTTTGGTACATATAGTGCTTGTGTTGTTATCTGGTTTTAATCACATTTCCCAGGACACTAAATAAGAACAACAAATACAGGGATTTCAAACTACTCCGGAGATCAGACTAAATGAAGAAAAATTAAAAAATAAGTTTTTTGTAGGAACAAAGTACCTTTTCTTATAGTACTGGGAGAACTGCAGATAAATTCACAATCCATTAAAAAAAAATCAGGAAGTTGTAGCATGTCTCATGTTCTGACAGCATGTTCTGACATTATTACAGGCTAGTATTGGGTACAGCACATATCCTCTGCTATGAGCAACTCCATCCCCTCCCTCTGTAGTCACAAAATAAGTGCATAAAAATTTAATGCTGTAAGGTTGGCTGATCCAGCAAAAATAGGGTTCCTTTAAAATACTCATTTAGAAATGAAAACATCTTTCTCTTTTCTCTGTTAACAGTCATCTGAGAAGACATTTGGTTAGTGACTGTTTTGAAAGGAAAAGCATCTACAGTCTGAAATAGCAACTACACGCATTTCTGTGAAGACTAAAACACCATTAAAATAAACTCCTTCCAGCCGTGATACTCACTAAACGCTTCTCAAAATTTTGGGAAGTTGCTGTCATGTAATGCGAGATTACATGCAGTGAAACGCATGCATGGATTGAATGAGCATATGAAACTGAGAACAAATTAGATTTATAAATAGAGAAGCAGCAAGAGGCTTTCCAACTAACCCTTCATTTTGTACTTTTAATGAAGAGAGCATTTCATGTCTCTGTCTCTCCATGATACTCTTCAAGATCGGGAATGGCAAGCAATCTCATTTTGTAAATGTTCTCACTGAAAAATGCTGCAAAGTAAAGCTGGAGAGGGACGTTTTACAAGGACATGTAGTGACAGGACAAGGGGGAATGGCTTTAAAGTGAAAGAGGGTAGGGTTAGCTTAGCTATTAGGAAGAAATTCTTTACTATGAGGGTGGTGAGACACTGGAACAGGCTGCCCTGAAAAGCTGTGGATGCCGCATCTTTAGGAGTGTTCAAGGCCAAGCTGGATGGGGCCCTGATCAACCTGGACTAGTGGTTGACATCCCTGCCCATGAGGAAGGAGAGGGGCAGGCACTGATCTTGCTCTTTGGTGACCAGTGACAGAAGCCGAAGAAATGGCCTAAAGTTGTGTCAGGGGAGGTTTAGGTTGGATATTAGAAAAAGGTTCTTTACCCAGAGGGTGGTTGGGCACTGGAACAGGCTCCCCAGGGAAGTGGTCACAGCACCAAGCCTGACAGAGAAGTATTTGGATGATACTCTCAGGCACATGGTGTGACTCCTGGGGATGGTCCTTTGCAGAGCTAAGGGTGGGACTTGATGATCCTTGTGGGTCCCTTCCAACTCAGCATATTCTGTGATTGTGATAATTCTATAACCATATGGAGGTAAATACAAATACAAGTACCTTGAATTTAGAAAGCAGGAGAAATTGTAATAGTTAACTGAATCAATTACATTACTCTACAATGTAGTACTCCTGCAACACACACTGTATTTTAAAATTAAATGGATTTTCTTCATTTCTATTCTCTTCATAAAACTGAAGAGCAAATACTATTAGGACACTAGTTATCAAGGCATTCTTAAGACTGGATACACTGTTTGTGTAAGATGGCAAATGAACGTACATGAATTTTAAGAAGTGTTGTAAACAAGGACCAGAGCTAGTAAATCCCCTTATCTCTGCTCCCCTTTTCTTTCCTCTTGAACAATTGTCCCAGGTCCTACTCGCAGCCTCTTGGCCCCACCAAGACATACAAGTGCACTCTGTTTGATGCCAGCTAACCAGCTAACACAACAGTAGAAATCAACAAGACAGGTCTACATTTTTACACCTCTGACAAAAATTGTTTGCTACAAGAAAATAACTATGTCACAATTCGGCTCCATGATAACTATCTTGCAAAACAGCAAAGATTGTCCCAAAAAACAGTTGGACTGCTTTCCTCCTCAACTGGTAGGTTTACAAGGCAATGCAATTATCTAGGCCCAAGCCTAGCAGGATGGTGCAAAAGGCTCTGCATAAGCTATGGTTCTGCATTGTGGACATTCATATCATTAGGAAATAATTCACTTTTTCAAAAGAAAAAGAAAAACTTAAAGAGAAAGCCGCTAAGTAACACAGTGCAAAACATGAACAGTAGGTTCTCTGTTGACTTCATTATCATAAAACTCTGAGCATTTTCTGAATTAACAGCATTACTCAGTAATTGCAAAATGATTCCAGAAGTACCTTCTGCAAAGTTAAAAAACACATGGACCTATATTTTCAGTCCTAAAGGGTGGCAGTTAGAGGGATGTGGGAGGGACTAACTGTAATTAGTTTCAACTGAGATCAGTTTGATCTTTTAAAAATTATCATATCAAATGTCCCAGGATGACTTCACTTTTTCTTCATTTCCACAAAAATAATGGAACAAATTATTTTAAATAATGAAAATTATAAGAGTGTAAAACTAAAAAGCAACGTACATTGATATATATTATTATCTAGTAAAATTACAGAAGCTGATGCAGTGTTATCTGGAAGAGTCAGTTAATGCTCTGTGCTAAGAGCACCCATAATTTTATCTCCAAATTGTCTGCCCTAGTATGTATTCTTTATTTGGGAAACGGTCAGAAACACACACAGATGTCATATATTACACTATATTAATGATAACAAAACATGAGCTGTTTACTTTTATTACTCTGTATTTTATTTTTTTTTAATTGAGCACAAATGCTAAGAAACATTCACTGAACATGTGTATTTTTGTACGTAAGTGGTGCAAGGAAAGATAGCAAACAGGATTCCTTCTAGCTCAAGACACGGCAAGGGGGAAAAGCTGCATCATGAGCTGTCCCTCAACAAGAACATGCTAAAGGATTACGTTGCAGATCTGCTCTCTACCCTTTTTGCGAGGCTGAAGATACTCTACTAAGCTTTCCAATACTAGGATGTATCCATGACATGTCCAAAGACTTCCAGGAGCAATTTACAGTATAAAGGGAGGCAGCAACCACCAATCTCTGCACTCTGAGGAACAGGGGTCCTTAAATGTTGCAGATCTGGTTTCTTCTAGCAAAGTAACTACTCTTTTGGGCTCTTTGAGGTAGACCTTTGCAGACCTTTGCTGTCCACTTCCAGGTATGAAAAACTCATGCTAGTGGGGACATAGAGATTTGGCACTGATATCTCTACCCTGCATACTAAATAAGTTCCCTAGTGATGCACTCAATAAGAGAAGAACAAAGGTTGAAGTGTTTCTCTCATTTCTTGTGGTATTTGCAAATGACTCAGCTCAGGGAAGTGGAGCAGAAGAGTTTCTGATAAAACCCAATGGGAGAACTGGGTATCAAGCAGAGTTAGAGCAATAGAATTGTTTAGTCATATCTGAAGCAATTTCGGAATGTTTGTTCTGGTTAGTTCTTATGAAGCAAGACTCACAATTGTATCAGCAAGAAAAAAAATAATCTAATTTCAAGGGCTGAAGTGTTAACCTATTGCTGAGGACTAGTAGGTCTGGTCTGTCAAAAATTTTAAAGTGTGCTGAGAAGATGTAATTTCAATTACTGAATCACAGGTCTCCAAGTAACATTGATCTGATTTATTTGAACTAAAGCTAATCAAAGAGTCCTCTTTGCAGTCTCTTCTCATCCTGAGCTTCTAGGTGTTAAGCCTTTCTTGTTGTCTATCTCTGTATCTTTTCTAGGCTACATAATGCTTTTTGACCAGAAATGCATATAGCCAGTAGACAAAATGGGGGCTCACCAAAAAGGTTTACAAAGGCATGTGATTTGTTTTTCATAATTTTCCAAATTATTTCTAAAACTTAGCTTGACTGTCAGAGGACAGTAAGCTGATGGTCTGAAAAGTAAAAAAAAATAACAAAACTTCTTAAGTCAGTATTTTCCTATCTTGTAGAATTTCACTTACCAATGACACAGATTTTTTCTGTAATAAATATCAAATATGTAGTTTAGTATACCTGGGGTAGAGTTGGAGGAAGAAAAGAGGGAAAAAACAATAAATAAATAGATAAATACAGGTAGAAATACTGTTTATAACAAAATAAAACAATTCAGTACTGATTTACTGATCCTTTTTCAATAGAAAACTCAAAATGGGTATTTCCAAAATAGTAGCCTGGTGCACAAGTTCAGAAAATCTTTCCAAAGAAGTCAGGTTGATAGCACAGTCCATGCTAGATGTTTACAGTCATCCTAAATATAAGAAAAGAAATCAAACCCACCAAAACCAGCTTTGAGGTGCTTTAATTAATTTTAAATAGAAAACATGATGGGGGGAGAGGGAGTAGGGGGAGCAACAGAAACAACCAAAAAACCCCAGTCCTAATTGCAAAGAAATCCTTTCATTTGTGATGTTGTTTCTTCAGTCTTAGTAATATGCTTTCAGGCTCCTTGAAGGCAGATTTCTACCAAGCAGATTAATTTAAATGCCAAAACTTGTATGAGAGCACTGAAAGCAGTTAAAAAGTATATCAAAACACTATCACACATTATCACACATTATTTTTTGCAATTTTAAGAGAGACACAATGCAAAACAAATGGCAGGTGTATGTTCTGCAGTCTCAGGGTGCTAGTATATGCAATATAATTTTTCCCCTTTATAAACTGAGTAATAAGCTGCACCTGTGGATAGAAGACTGCTTATTCTTCTGATGGAATCTATAACCCACTTAGCATTACAGGGAAAAGGTTAATTCTGCTCAAAAACATGTTATGTCCTTCAGTATCTGATTTTATGAACCATTCCATGGATAGTTGGTTTTAACAGTCCATTTATTTTTCTTCAAGTGCAGTTTTCGAAACTGAATATTTTGATACTTTCCCTGGAAGCAGATCGTATCAGACCCCTTGTGAGAGGGAAAATACAGAACCACAATAAGAACATCCAGTTAATACAAAAAAAGTCCACAAAAATGACATACTGTCTGAAGCATGAAGATTATTAGATATGAAAAGACAGATGTTATAAAGAAAAATATTCATCAAGGATAGTACAAAACTATCTACTTCAGAATTTTTATACTATTCCCTGAAGTATTTAATATTGGTCAGGAATCTCACAGATTCATGATGCCAGAAAGAAAAGCTCTGGGGCCATTCATCATTTGCCAGCAACCCATAAAAACTTGGGTAAATAGCAAGGAATGTAAGAATTAAGAGGCTATTTTAGTTTTGGATTTAGTAAACTTTCAAAAATAATCAGGGAGTTACAGCAAGATAACACTCAAGAGAACTCATTCAATGCTTCAAATTGATAGGGGATCTCAAGGAAATCAGTAGCATGAACCAGTTCATCTATACATATGTCAACATAGAATAACCCTATGAAAGGAAAAGGAATTAGCAGTTTATTTCACTCCCAGTATATTTCTGCTTGTTATAAAGTTTACTAATAATATCAAATTAATGGAAAGCATGAATAATATATGAATCTCTAAAATAAAATAGCATATCACTTATTTAATAGAAAGGATGCAAATTCAGTGAAAGAGGAAGAAAATTATTTTAAGTAAGTTCCCTTGTTAAAGATTTTAACATTCTCATTAAATTACAGCATCTCTATAATTCCCTAATAATCACTGGGAAATAGAGGTAATTATTTTACACTCCCTGGTTGCTTGTTGCTAAAGTCATTGGAAATGCAGTGTGGATGAATCTGACTTTTTATCCTATTTACACTACTCTTTACACTACAAGAGCCAGTGCTGTTTGGTTTGGGTTTTTTTAATGGACCATTTACCAACAGCATCATTAAATTAACACCATCATGAAAGGACGGATATCAAACCTAAGGCTGTATATCATAAGAAAGGCATCTTATGAGTTACATTTTCCTTTATTTGCTTTTTAAGGAAAAATGTGTGGTGCATGGTTTCTGTTTTTTCTGACTACTAGTCAATTTTTTATCATCAGGAAATAAAAGACAAGGATAAAAGAAATTGACTTGAAATAATCACCATATTATTACTGCTGCCAATAATTACAGTTACAAAGCTTTACACAACAGAATATTTATTTATGTGCTACACAGTTTCACTTAACCTTCTACTTCAGTGTTTTTCCCAGTAATATTGTTCATAATATCTCATTTTATTAGCTTCTTCTAAATAAAAAAAATTAGTTCTTTCTGGTTCTTTACGCAAGAAGGGCAGAAGACTTGCTAAACACCTCTCAAAACTATTTCCTTTATCACTGGAAACACTTCATACATTCAGTGGACAAGCACTCCAACATTCTCTGTGTTCACCAAGACAAAAAAATAATTTGACTTATGAAGAATTTAAGAGGCATCAGATGAGAAATAAGTTGGTAATATGAATACATACTTTCAATATTGAAATCTGATTCATGAGCTTATATGCACGCTCATAATTTAATAAAATTCAAGGCAAGGAAACAAGGCCACTAGCTGGTAAGCAACATTAATATCTGTCATTCCATATTCCCATACATCCTGCATTCACTGATACAACAGTGTCTTTTACTGTCACACACTTCAAGAATTAAAAGAAAGTTTTAAGTGGCATGGTGAAGTTTATCCATAAATAGCCACAACATTGCCTAGCTGTTTTTCTCCAAGCCTTCAAGAAAACATCAAAAAGAACAAGGCTTTTTTTATAACTTTTCAAAGTTTTCTCTTTTTATGCAGAAGGAAATCAAATGCCTAAAGACTTGCATGCCCTGTCTCAAGCTTTCCCATCAGCTGAGAATTTTTTTCTAAAATCATCACTAATCTGCAAATTGGTTGGCTTGAAGTGCTTCCAGCAGAGAAATCTAAGTGCATGCATAATGCTCCAAACTTCCTTAGAAATAAGCAAAAGTGTTTTGAAGATTTCACAGTTAAATCCCAAGTTTGTCAAGCAGAAAATTTATTACTGCAATCTGTTCAGCATGTCGCATGGCACGCTGATCCTCACAGGGACCTCTGGATTCTGTGATGGCATATAGGCAGTAAGAGACTGGAGAATAAAAAAAAGCATCTTTGGCAAAGGTGACTTAAATTTTAACAGTTTAATTCCAATAATAATTAAACAAATTCCACCCAAACTTTTTAAAAACAAAGAAAATTTAAGTTAGAGAAATTTTCTTATTCAAATATCACTACCATGAAAAAAATGTGTCCTCAATGTTCTCAACATGAACATTCAGTTTGAAGAACAAACAGAATGAGGTTATTCCAAACTGAGCACAAAGATGGATACAAATGATTTCCCACCAAAAGCAGCTTCTCCATACATGAAGACCCTGTGGGAGATTCATGATGGAGCAGCCTGTTCCTGAAGGACTGAATCCCATGGAAAGGACCCATGCTGGAGCAGTTGGTGAAGAACTGCACCCCATGGCAAGGACTCACACTGGAGTAGTGGAGGACTGTCTCCCATGGAAGGGACCCACATTGGACCAGGATTGGCACCTCCCATTACCTGTCCTCCTGTGCTACTGACAGAGAGGAGGGAGAGAATTGGGATTAAAGTTAAGCCTGGAAAGAAGGGTGGGGTGGGAGGAAGGTTAAGATTTGTTTTTTATTTCTCATTATCCTACTCTGATTTGATTGTCAATAAATTAAACTGATTTCCCCTGGTCGAGTCTGTTTTGCCTGGGACAGTAGCTGCTGAATGATTTCTCCCTGTCCTTAGCTTGATCTATGAGCCTTTCCTTGTATTTTCTCTCCCCTGTCCAGCTGAGGAGTGACAGAACAGCTTTGGTGGGCACTTGGCATCCACCCAGTATCAATCCACCACACTGGGCTATACAGTCCATGCATTCCCATTGAAGTCATACTGATATAGAACAAAATATATCATTCTATCTGACTGGTTTTTTTCACTTAGTAAAATTTATGGGGTTTTCCCCATTTTACACTAAAGGCCCTCCTACATCTTTTACAAAGTAAAACATTCCATGGAAAGATCAAACTATAAATCACAGAGAGACCAGAAACTTCTAAAAGTGAAAAAGGTAGTGACTGAGAAAAAAACCCCAACAAAATAACAGGAAATTATGTATACATATTATGAAAGACTAACCAATTTGAAAAATAAAGCCCTGGTCTAATAATTGCTTTTCCTTTTTCTAATATTTAGCTCACAACAATCTTTAACTTAAACTGGAAAGCTATCAATTTTAAAACATTAACTAAGGAATTAATAAATGTTCTGCTAAACATCTTTTAAGGTGGTAAGTACTGAAGTCACCTCACTCTTCCATCTAGTCAGAAAAAATATTTAATATGAGGCAAAAACATTTTATACTTTTATAGGTTTAAATGATATTAACTATCCAACTATACCATATAAATGTTATGATTTTGCCACTAAATATTTATCTAAATAGAAATAGTGGGAGAAAATTCTATGCTTATTTACTTCTAGGTATAAGACAACTTTATGTAAACTTCTTCCCGGATTAATAAATTTGCTCCAATCTGAGTCATACTTTCCTGAATTCCTTGAAGTACCCATAAGAGGAAGGAAAACCAGGACAAAGTTATTGGATGGGTTTGAGCTAGTTAAACTTTCTCAATATTTAAAAATCCTCCTACTGAGGTTAATTCTTAGCTCACTTTTTTATTCATTACTGACTCCCAAGGAAGGAAAAAAAATACTTTCATCGTTTACATGGAATTTTTTAAAAAAAACCTACAAAAGAATACACTTAAAACTTCTTTGACAAAGCTACATTTGAATAGAAATATAAATGAAAGCACACAGTAAATCTTATCAAAGGGGATAAGGACACCATATCAATGGATGAATTTGACAAGTCTGATCTAGAACATATCCTACAAGAGTTTCTCTGGGGTGATGAATTTGTTTTCTTTTCACTTACCATATTCTTGGTTCACTAGTATACATTCACTGGACAACACTTAGAGTATTCCATTAAATATAAATAGCGATCTACATTTCTACTATAAGCTCTTTGCGGGAAGGGAAAGGTACAGCAGCATGAAAAGGTTATTTTGGAGCAGGGAGTGGGGAGGGAGAAAACTGAGAGAAAACAATGTAAAACTCTGGTTGAATACTCTATTAAAAATTACTGCAGTCTGTGCTAATACATTTCTGCCTTAGTAAAACTCCAAGTAATTCTTATGAAATATTTAACACTTATTACACACATAATAAAAAAAATTACTTAAGGGGGAATAGGAAAAAAGTGTACTATTTTACACAAAAAGAGGCCCAATGCAACATATTGCTGCCAGCAAACTTACCAGTCGTCTTCTCTCCTCTTCAACAGCAATCAGGAGCCGAGCAAACTCTTTCAAGGACTGGGCTGAAATGAAAACAAAGAAAAAGAACGTTCTGTTTAAAATTAGATTTTAAGACCAGGTGAGTCAGTTATCTGGATTGAAGCTATAGTGATAAAATACTGCTCTTATATAGTACTTCACTAAAATTAGTAGCCATTAAATGAGGCACAAACTGAAGCAAGAGGTAGGCCAAGAGCAAAGAAAAAGAACCTGAGTCTTAAGAGGTATATGTATTTTAAAAATAAATTTTTAAATGGAATATGGCAAACTGATTTTCATGAGACATGCAAAGACCAGTCTCAAAAGAAAGAATTCTATTATCAGCCACAAAAATTACTTTAGTACACTAGAAGTAGAAAGAAAAATATTGAGGTTTTCCTATTAAGGTGCAGCAAAAAATATTTGCAAAAACAATGAAATATACTCGGGTAAAAATTTGAAAGTCAACATTTTAGAAGAAATGCCAACTGTTTAGATTTAATCGCTCTTTGGCTTTACATTTTACAAGGACAAGCTCTCAGGTGACTCAAACAGATGATTGATTTATAAGCTTTGAATTCTGTTACAAGGGTGAGAAAATCTTTGCTCAAAACTGTTTTCAAACAGAAGTCAAAGGGGCAAAGCAAATGTCAATGGAAACATAAGGGAAGAATTAACCCATAAAAGAGGGCAAGAAAGAGGAAAAGACTCTGAAAGCTCTTAAGGCTTTATTCTCACGTATGTAAATCTCTCTAGAAAAGTCTCTCTTTCCATTTATATTGCTTTCTGAAGGGTATATGGGTTATTCAGAATTCAGCACCACAGACAAAAATGTCAGTATTTCCACAGACAAAAATGTCAGAGAAGAATCATGTAAAGAGAGCTAAGTATCTCTTTTTACTTTCTCCTGATACAACCAGCAGTAATTGCTACTAATGACAGGATGCTAGATTTCATAGTTTAAATCTCTGATCTCAGAATACAGATTCATAAATCCTAGTTCCTCACAATAAACTTGAGGCAATCTGAATAATTTTTGAATGAGGAAAAAAACCCCTGGAAACAAAACTCATGGAATTTCTCAAAAGAACAGGCTTGGAAAAAGCCTTCACCGTTAACCAACACACAGTGTTGAGGTTAAGCTAACCAAACTCATCTTCTTCGCTATTCTTCCATTTTCCTAAGTGTTTTTACAAAATATGTCAGTCTCCATTAACATGGCTTTATCCCCTCTCAACTTCCCTGGAAGATTTAAGGAAATAAGTGCATTTTCTAGAAAGTATTGGAACACAACAGATCCTTTAAGAGGGAACCAGTATCTGTCTTGCCTTAACTGCCTTGTCTGAGTGCACAAATTGCTACTTAGTTTTTGGACCATTCCTAAATAATTTTTATCCTTTAAACCATCTGGACCTTGCAGAGGTCACACTTGGATTTTCTTTGCTCTCTTTTAACTTTTACAGTTGAAGAACACTTTGCTGTTTGTTCCAATTTCTTCTGCAAGAACTTACATAGTCTATTTTTTGCACCTATAATGTTATACTTGCATATCTTGACCTCTAAGTCATTTTTTGCTGACAAATTCTTTTTCCCCCCTCTTATGAGCTCTTTGTTTAGTCCAAATACACCTGGTAAGTTAAATGTGCATCTAGTTGGGTCTTGAGTCTTTTCCTTTAATATTTTCCCCTGAGAACACAAATCCCAGAAGATTTTTCCAGTTATGTCAATATTAAGAACTTAGTTTGATATCCACTGAATTAACTCAATCTCTTAGAGTCAGTTTATACTGTTCATCAAAAAACCCAAAAAAACAACAAACAAAAAACATGTAAAGAAATAAGCTGATTATGTTACTGGTTACTGGTACTGATTATGTTACCGGTTACTGATTAGGTAACTGGTTATGTTACCTGACATGGAATCTGTTGAGCATTACATTCAAGAATATTGAGCATCCAATACAACACTCTAAAAACTAAATAAACAAAGAGCCATACAGACATGGTTAAACTACGAGGAAGTGGGGAGAAAAAAACTCAACCAGTAAGAGAGGCTTTTGATTTATATTCCTAATTTCAAGGCAGAACCAGAGGGGTTTTTAGTTTCAAAACTGAAACTTTTGTTTAGTATTCAAATAAATCCAGGTCAGTCAGAGAAAAAAAGCATATACAATATGTTCTGTAAGTCTGCAAATCAAGATTTTCCTCAATATTTAATACTAATATAAAGATGTATACACCAATATATAGGTGTACGTCACCTATACAGTGCCTCAGCTAAAGACTGAGAAGCTGTCTCCGTCTCCTCTTTCCCATTGACTCACCTTTGGGGGAATCATAAAGGTCAAAGTTTCACTAAGAACACAGAACCTACACTCTTCAGAAGCACTTCGGCAATCCATCTCCCTGATCTTAAAGACCTTCGTTGAAGAGACATCTTCACATCAATACTGACTACACCTCCGCTGCTCACTGCCCAACACCCAGGAAGCCATGGAATGTCTTTCCCCAGCTCAGAAGATGTGCAGGGAGAATAGATGCATCATGTAATTCACACCACAGTGAAGGATGCACACCCAGGGTGACCCCACCAGTTCTTGTGTCCTTGCAACACCACCACATACATGGAAAAAGACTTTACCTGCCCCAGCTCTCCTACAATACCCCTGAGTACTGCAGTACTATTCAGAAGTTATACATCCTTCTTCCCATACAACCCTCACTCAGGGTGGCCTCATTAAAAGGCACTGTCTGTCCCTAGAGAAGTTCAGCTGTGCTAGAAGCCACAGCAGGAGGGGGAAAGGGAAGGAAAGACAGTCCTTGTTCCAGTTTTCCCAGCATATATTTTTCCTTTCTTTCTCCTCTCTTTTCCCACAGACCCCTCCGGTTGCAAACAAGTGACAACTCTGCTGGACCTCATTTTGGGTGTGGGCAGAGGGAGGGATGCTGAGGGCAGAGCTCACCAAGGCGTCTCAGGCCTCCTGGGCAGCTCACCCACTGGGCACCGGGGACCCGGGCAAGCTGGGCAGGCGTGTCCTTCCTCTCCACAACTGGGCCCCCTGCCAGGATTTCAGCACAGACCCTAGGCACAGAGTACACACACATCTAACTCTGGATTCCCAGCTCTCAACAGAAAACAAACAAATACTACAACAATAATAATCCGAGGTGTTCTTATGCAAAAAGATTAAACACAAAGATTTAGAAATTAGACCGATTTGTGTCAGATGCAGTTCATTGTCAAGACGCCTGGGCATTACATACCAGCCTCACAATCTTTTCTTACTAAGGCCACAATAATTTTTTCTCCCCCTCTTTTTATCAGAATAGACATAGAAGAATTAAAGTGAACTTTGTAAATACAAAAGGGTATGGGGGAGGAAGAGTCAAGTATTTTACAAGAGAAAATGTCCTGGGAATGTGAAAAGAAATAAATTTCTGAAACACATCAATAATATAAAGTACAATACGTAATCTTTTATTAAATATGAAGATATTTTTAATTATTTTCAGAAAGAATTGTTGTTATTGGTGGGCCATTTTAAGAAAAACAAAGTGCTGACTCAACACTTTATTCTAAGTTATTAGGTGATATTAGCTTACAAAATCTCAACAGTTTTACAGTCTGCTTTTTATTTAAGGGCTACTACAAAAGGACTTGTAAGATACATTTGGCATCATGATAGAAATGATGCCTGTGAAAAGCAACACACAACAGGTAAAAACCATTGTGTATACGTATCTGGCTGTACATTTGTGGTCTCATCCATCATAATCGCAACAGGTTGCCAGCTGTTCTCTTTGGAGTATTCCCAACCCACCAATAATGTGCTGCAAAATTTCCCTTGATCAGGAGAAACGGCTCCTATTACTTTATTTACAAAAAACAAAGACCCACTCTCTATATTTTTAAATGAAAAGTCTTTAAACTAGTTTGCTTCATAAGGAAGCAAACTAACAGTACCAACAGCTTAAACTTTAACAGTGTACATCAACAATGCCTTTTTTTTTCCAAAATCCCTAGAATTTCAAACACATAGTACAGCTCCACAAACAACTACACTAACATAATCAAAAGCGAACTGAAATTTGATGTATGATTAAGTGAATGAGGGAGAAGTGAAAAGGATAAAAATGCATTTATCTGAATTTATGGAATGCATTATTAAAAATACAACTCATTTATACTCTAGTAATCTGGTTTACTGCACTAAAATCAACCCAGTGGTCCCTAGGAAAAAAACATGTATGTAACAAACCTTATGAAATTTTTGCTATATGCTTGTGTAGAGAATGTATCACCTTAAAACAGCATGTCTACAGACATTATTGAAGCTACTCTATCAATTATTAACTTAATATTAAAGTGTACAGTGTTATACTGTACTACTAAATGTTACACACAATAGGTATGATATCATGTACATTTAATGAGAAAAGGAAAACAAAGTGTATGACACATACAGTAGTTTAAACATGACCAATACTGCACTCAAAGACATAAAACCAAGTTTGGAAGGTAATGTTCAACCTAAAATAGACTGGAAAGTTACTGTGGAAGACAATAAAATTTAATGTTCTTTTCTGTGCAATGGACTGTTGGCTTAATTTTTATTTATACATGCAGCCTTAAACAATGCATAGGCATTTTTTAAATACTCTACACAAAACAACATTTTATAGCAATATGAGCAGATACCACCACCATCTTCTGATGACAGAAATATGTCATTTGTTCTTATGACACCATGCTGTATGAAAGACAAAAATGTGTAAGACTGTCATCCTTGTATCTTTCTGATGTGACTGAGAAAACGCCAGGAGTGGGCTGCACATTGGTCCCAGTACACTTTGGCAGGAAGGTCAGTCAAGTACATCCTCCAGAAGTGGTCATATCTAGCAGAGTTGTGGTATAGCAGGCTCTGAATTCATGCTTGAGCACGAACTTCAACTAAAGTCTTTAAGGGAGTTTTTCCCAGTTAGTAACACATTAGTGAATCAGAATTCAAGATGGACCAATGGCCCATAAGGAAATTTTCTAAGGTTTAACACTCGTTTACTAGACTTCAGTGAGAAAGCAAAATAAATGTAAGATCCATGAAGGCTGGGAGAAGAGACTATCCTTTCCAATTCCGAAACTAAAGTAAACATATCATTAAATAGTTAATTTAATTCACAGTTATATTTCCAGAGCTTTTAATGATTAGCATTATTTGCAGCCACAAATGCTATTTCGAGTAGTTTTTCAAAAAATTACAACATCAAATAAAATTTCCATTCTTCTTTCTGTGCCTTTAAGCCATACTGAAAAAGTAGAGGAGGTGGTGGTGGTGGGGAGGGACAGTAGGTAGGACAAGAGTAGCAACAGATGGTTTCCTAATCAGACAGAAAAATCAAAAATTTGAGATTAACATGGACAGGCCACAACAGGTATGAACAGACAATAATCTGTTTTCTTGGTACTTTCTACCTGAGTAGAATTGTGAATGTCATAAAAGCCACATAGGATCTGTAGTGTCTATTGGAAGGTAACTAAACTGGATATCTCAAAGTATCAGATTGCAAGTTTTCAAATGCCAAAATGTAAATGCAAAGGAAGACTGTCTCAAAAGAAGACTCCCAAAGCCTGCCATTCTCTTTGTCTTTCAATGCATGGTCTATGAATTTAAATAGAGCCTTATCTTATACAACAGAGGTTTCCCTTACCACTGTCACAACCTGGAAGAATTGTTAATGATTCTTTTCTTCCTTTTTTTCCTACCGCATTCAGCCCATAAAACATTAAATGTGTACAATTATCTACAACTTTAAATGGAATTAACGTTTAGCCCAATGGGAACAAACTGAAGGATCAACACTTTAGTCTACAAACTGAAACAAAGAATAATTTGTGCAAATTGTACAAAACATGTCAAATGTACTTTAAGCTGAGTATTGGTGTCAAAGTATTTTATAACTAGTGTTGACTGGGCTCGAGTATTGCTGTAGGATGATTGAAAAAACAGTAGTGTAAGGCAACTGCGACACAGTCCTACAAAAAACAGCTGTTGTTTTTATTTCTAAACCACTTTTTCAGAAAAGCTGTATTTGGATAAGTAAATGTATGTCTGATAAATCTTCCCAATTATTGCTCAGGTTTTAATTTTTCTTTAGCTGCTGCTATTTCTTCTGCTACTTCTACCCTCACTTTCCAAGTGGCAACATTTTTGGAGAAACTTCAGCTTGGGAAACTGAGCTCAGTGCCATAAGTAATATTTACTGAGAAAGCAGAAGAGAAGAAAAAATAGGAGAGGAGTGCAGGATTTTAAACCCTTGTTCTTCTTACCTATTAAAATCTTACCTATTAAAACCATTAAAATCTTCTTACCTATTTTGTCCTCTTCTGAGTTTCATTCCCAAGATATTAGAGGAAACAGATTAACTGCTTTCTTTTGTTAAGGTTTAAGGTAATATCGCTTAGGTATTTATGTAAATTCCAGTTTCTAAGCTCACAGCATGACAGATAGGTTTTACCTTTAAGCTGAGTATCAGTGTCAAAAGATAAATTATGTTAGAAGATTCCATTATGGAAAAAGTAGTGAGAACAGCAAGATAATGGTTCATTTCTTCATGGAGTTTCAATCTCATTTAAATTTGGAAAATTAATATTAGATGTGCTGCCTTATCCTCCCCATTTGGTTTCTCTTACTTCCCTAATCTGGGTATCAGGTTTTATGGATCTGTAATAAGGACCTCATGCATTCCTGTTGTCTGTGTTTACATTTACCACAACCTCCACAAGAACAGTAAAAAAAAACAACTATTTGTACCTTCCTATAAATGAAATGTACTTCTGGTACTAAAAGACACAGGCTGAAACAAAGATTCAAGTGTAGAGGTTTTAAAATTACATGGATGTACCCCAAGGCAGAAATACATTCTCAAAGTGACAACAATTTCTGCCAGCAGACAGTGGTTTAAATTCACAGCCCAAATAACCATAAATTTCCTTGAAGACTTCCATCATGGAAAGGTACACAAAGGTAGAGACAACTCTGTCTGGTCTATATTGCTCTTGTGATAGAATCAAGACATTCTTAGAGCAAACAAAATGAAGCAATTTCGGACTGAATAAATAAACATTCTTATTATTTGCTCCATAATTTATCTGGTAAGTAAACTCTGCAAGGGCTTAATCCAGTGTTTTTTTTTATCAATTAGCACCATGATCTTTCAGATTTTGAAGCAATTTCTACCTAATCCAGATATTAAACTTTCACCTCTGATGAACTAAAAATTAAAAAAAAAAAAAAATCGATCCAATTTCAAGGATGGTTTATCCTGACTTAACACAGACAAGCCCATAAGAAAAATAAATAGTAACTATTGCTGTAAGAGTTAGATCCTCCCAGGGAGTACAACTTCCAGCAGTCATTTTGTTTCCTGTGGCAATTTCCTCCTTGAACTGTAAGAAAAGGTATTTTGCCTATTTTTTTCAGTTATTGAAAATGTGTGCTACCTTACAAAAGTAAATCCAAATTTGCCAAACAAATCCATTATACATCAGGAAAAGTATAACGGCAGAGAGACAGAGATGAAAAATGCCTGGTTTAAAGCTCCTGTAAAGAAATTATACGAATGAACAAGCAAGAAAAATGACAAATTTAAGACTTTTATGCCCAAATTTATGCTTCAAGGACTTTGTATTGTTTTCCAAATATGATCACATCTTCGACTACATACTGGCAAGCAGAGAATTTTATCAGAGCACAGCCACTGAAATACATGTAAATAAAAGTAAACAAACACCAAGTTTTCTCTCTACTTCATTTGAGTTAAAGCATTGTAAACTCAGAGTAAATTAAGTGGTATTTCGTCCTCCACATCATAATTTGGAGTGTATTGGCTCTCTGCAGTATTAGGACAGAGAGACGGTTGTAAGTGCTCAAAATTCCCCATGAAGACAAAACCAACAGTGAAACTATCACAGATTCAGTAACAGTCTCCCTGCTCGACCTCCCCTGTTTTATGGCATTTGATCCCTGTCTGTTTTCAGGCAGTGTTCCCCATGAACAGACATCTTTAAGCCCTTCATTTGCTAGCCATATACCAGGCACAAGCATTTGGGTTTTGTCACACTGCAAAGGCAACACAAACCAGCAGAAGAGGCCAGCAATTCCACAGTAACGACGGCACCTCCTGTCTGAGCACAATACACGTGTGCCTCACAGTGCAGGCCAGCATGAAAACCATAAAAGGCAGCAAATCAAGATCTGAGCTTAATCAAGCCCAAAGCTTTGTAAGATGTGTTTGCAAGGACAGTATAACAAGTACATACCATATGAGGCAACTGGAATTTCAAACCAAAAGTATTTTCATTTTGCAAAACTTTAAGAGCAAATATATCAAGGTATTTTATGAAGTTTTTTTCCTAAACATGTGTAAAGCATAAAATGTAGGGCCGCTATTAGAAGTAAAAATCCTTTTACCATTAGAGAATTTTATTGAAACAAACCTTCGTCAGGGTAACTATCTAAATCGAGTTACAAACAGTATGATATTTGAGAATTCTTTGCTATAAAAAGTAGCTATCATGTCACAAATATTTAAACATACAAATACAAGTCCTGTACAAAAGTTAAAACAATGCTTTGAGCCAAGACATTTACACTTTCCACTCCACTCCTTTTCAACAGTAGTCTACACAAAAAGCTACACATTTATCTACAAACTAAGAAGATTTGCAAGAATGTCAGGTTATCCTGAATACCGAAATTCACTGTCAGTACTTGTCAAAACACAATACTTGGAGAGATAACCTGAAGACATGCAATGTTACATAATTTAAATACATCGAATTACTTGACATAATATCAGCAAATTGCCATGCAGAACCTCACAAAACAAATACAAGTAGAAAAATTCTAAATGGATCAAGCAAGGGCAAAACATTTCATAGAGTGCTGGAAGATTTTTAAAGCTTTTAATGGCTGTCTATCCCACAGCATGTGGGAACAACAGTAAGAATAAAACCCAAACAAACCCACACCCAACAATTATTCAACTACCACCACTACACTTTTAACAGTTTGTTAAAAATACAGCTGCAATGTATCTACCCTGTATTAGTGTCCTACTGTATTTATAAAAGAAATACATATTTTGAAAAGATATAATTCTATTTGGAAATTTATTTATCTTCTGTAGCATGGATTCTGTAGCAGGGATGTGCTAGAAAAAGTGCACTCTATACTCTATTGCTATAGCACCTCTCCCAAAAAATGGCATCCTTGAAATGACAGGAGAAACATTTTAAATCATCTAAGTAATTTCTTCAATTTCCTTAGGAACATGGGACTGAAGGATCTCCCAGGACATCACTTGCTCTCACAACTTAGTAACACTTTTTTTGTCTCTCCTCTTCCTTCTACTCTTCTGAGAAGGGGTGGAGGCTTTCGGGACTAGTCACAAGAAATATTCTATTTTTGCCATGCTGTCATATAATAAAGAGATAATGGTTTTAGATAAGTGTATCTCTACGCCACTAAAAAATGGAGTTTTACATTATTGTATCTGCAAAAGAGAAATCAGCCTCTATTTCCACCTGATGGAGCCACATGCACAGAAGCCCTGGGGCTGAGCTCCACAGCTGCAGAACTCAGCAAGGTGTAGGGAACAATATTCAGTACATTATGTTTTGTCCAACAGGTAAGAAGTGATCTTAAAGTGCTTCTGGAAACCTACTTTGAAACAACAGCAGCTTGAATAGGCCCCTATTAAAAAATAACAACGTAACTTGCTATACCATAGAAGTTCACTTAATCCAATTAATCTTTACCTCAACTGAATTAACCATTAACCTTTGACTTGAACAGGTTCAGCTTCTCCAGAGTTGACTGATATCCTACTGTTAGACTAAGAACACCTCCAAAAAACCATGGTATATTCAGAAATAGGTCATTTCAAAGGTAGGTTCTGGTTAAATCAGATTTCAATCCTCTCCTGCTCTCCCCTCCACCCCCTTAAGAAGAACTCTGATATAAATTGACTATGAATGCAAATCTTTCATTCTAAGAGAAGAATTGCTACTTCAAGCTCAAGTTTTTTCAATGATTAAATAACAAGACAATGTGGGAAACAACCACTGGGTAACATACATTGTTAAGCTGCAAAAGTAATATTCAATCATAGCATTTCATCAACAAAGGAGTTAGAAGTAATTATGACTACATTTCAGGCTTGCCAATCCCCAATTCTTCAGAGGCACATCCATACTTCAAATTAAGGAAAAAACCCTGATATTTCAATCTTTCCAGCTGTACAAACCTTATCTGTGTGTGGCTCTTTGCGGGTGCTGAAAAAGGGGAAGTAAAAGGAAAAGCAATATATTCAGAATGCATCTGAGAATCATTAACACTGTTTTTCCGATTTGTAAAATTTGGTGCATTTATTGCTTGAATGGTAAAACAGTTTAATTAGGAAAAATATTACCAAATACTTCAACGGATGTTAGGTTTGCCATAATTACTTTGTTGAATTTAGGCCTATAAAGGGATCAAGAACTTCCTGTGCTTAAAACTCTAATCCTTCACCTTACTTGCTCAAACCTAAAGACAAATATCTCAAAGGTGAGTTGACCAAACCACTACCAGTTTTTGAAAATGAGTTCCTATTGCTCAAGAGGTAACTTGGTAACTTGACAGCTCTAAAGTGTTATGTATTATAGACAGCAACAGTACATATCAGTTATTTTCAAAACAAATCTGTAAAGCAATTCTCTAGTCCTCAGATTGTCTCCTCACAGGCATTCATACTGGAATGACCAACTCTAGAAATAATGGAGCTAAGTGATAAAGGAGTGAAAAAGAGGTATATTCAAGGCATGGATTATAAGGGCAATAAAGTAGAATACACCTATAAGAATCCAGAAGATCAAAGTATTAATGAAGGACACAAAAGCTACTTCATCTTGATCTGTGAGTGGTATGGATTTGTCCATCCATCTAGTCAGCTGTTCAAATGTTTCCTCATTTTAACTCCTTAGCAGAATGCACCAGACAACCAAAGTTATTGCTGTCCATTGCCTGCCTCAATCTCTTTCTGTGAACAGCATGTGCTCCAAGGCAAGTGGCATCAGAGACATCACAGTTTGCAGTCCAACACAATAAAATGAACTAACATGAATTTTAGACTGCCTTAGCACACCAGTATGCAAACTGCAGTGATTCGGGGGAGCTCCTACTTCACATTCAGCTGCTCTTGACACAGAAGAAGGGTAGGACAGACAGGAGTGCAGTAACTGCATCAACCACATCAATCTAATTTTTTTTCATTTGAATATTCATTTTATGGTAAACAGGAAATGGAGCATGCAAATTCTAACAACCTTCTGATAGGTATCAGAGAGGAAGAAAAAAACAAGGACTGTGTTGTTGATCTTATTTTACCTTTTCCTCCTGAACAGATGAAGGCCTATTGCAACATTATTTTATTTCCTGCTTTGTCAATCTCATTTGACCTTCCAAAGCAAGGACAAGAGCTTTGGGCTGGACCAACAGAATGACAGCCTTCACTTTCTGATGCAGATGTTGTTTTGAAGCCTTGATGGGATCCCAGCACTAGCATAAAATCACTCATTTCTTAGATTCAAGAAACAATAGTGTTCCGGAAACAGGTGACATTTGTTTAAATTGTCAAATATGCAACAGGGATAAAAAAAAAAAAAGGTAGGAACACGAACAACAGATTTTAAACAAACCCTTTAGGCATTTCACACCCTGTTTGTGCTGAGATCCTCCCTTAATTTGTTACTGTTTAACTTTTGTAGATAAAAATAGTCCAATAGCAGTACCAAAGAAGCCTGTCCTGTGATCTGACAAATAGCTTATGCAAAGTTGCTTTGAAAGTCACCTAAAAAGTTAATCTCAGAATTCATTCTTCCAGCTGGAGGAAAAAGAGCTGGCAAATCGAAGAAGGTAATTACTGTGGAAAAACAGCATCCAATCTTTCTATGCAGATTCACTCTCCATTGTAAATAGCTTTCTAGTCTAATTCAGGACTCAACCCTTCCCCACCCATCTAAAATAAAAACACCTTTTGTAAAAACACTTGTCTCTAATATGTTCCACAAGGTCAACAAGCTCAAGCACTAGAAATGTTATTTGGATGATGCCTGTGCTAAAAAAATCCACCCCTGGAACTCTAACCTCAAGGTGGTGGCAAGATCCTCTTCTTTCTTTGATTGGATAAGGCAGTACAGACCTGACATGCTGGAATTAATTTTAGACTCATTTGGTATTTGGTAATTCCATTCAGAAACCCATTTACAAATGGGAATTCAGTACAAAGGAGGTAGAATATCAACCCCAAGAAGAACTTTATTGAACATCAAAGCTAACTTCAAGTGATTAAGGAGATAACCTGCAAGAAATCCAAGTGATTCAGACTGTAGGTGGCTCAATGGTAATTAATAAAAAAATCAGAAAGAGCCAGGCAAATTCAAGAAGCCATTACATGCCACAAAAGCTAATAGCTTGAAATCATGAGTAGCCTGACCACTACCTTCTCAGATTCCTGATTAACCTCCAAAAGACAGTGTCTTAACTTGGAGACTGCAATGTCCAGATTGATTGTCAAGATTTCTCTCCAAACATTGTAGGCAGGTCTAAAGCTCCAACAGAATTTTTTTGTTGTTTTAAATTTATTTAAATAGAGCATTGTATGTACAAGCTTGTACCATTAAAAACAGAATTTGGGCAATTAAATTTTCACATTGTTACAAAAGATGGGGGAAACTGAATTTTTTTTCTCTTTTTTTGTGTAGTTTTATACACATATTTCCCAGGACAGCAGGACAGATCTCTTTGCTACTTTGAATTACAGGATGCTTGTCCTCTAACAGGCTCTCCAAGAAGGCAAAGTAAATGCTGACTGAAAAGCATTGTGCATGTGGATGCTCACTACAGGAAAACAAGAAGACTGAGCTTCTGGCATCATTGCTCAACTCAAACAAGAGAGCCTTAAAAACACAGCATTGGATTCTAACAAACAACTACTATTTACATTTTGCATTTGTTTGGTTTTGAGTTCTCTCCAGTACATTTTAGTTGATTTGAACTAACTGCTGTACACAACATAATTGCTGAGTATGAGCTAGCAGTTCTGTAGATGGTTAGCTGCTAGCAATTTAACAATCCCATGAACAACCTGAGGTGTGAGTCAGCAAAGATCACATGAGCCACAGTTGCTAGCAGCAAGAGAAGAATTCAGTTTCCACAAGAAAAGATAACATGTTTTAGAACTTTTGACCTATCCTTTGTGGCTCAATTAACAATGATTTCATAGATCGTCATAATACTATTACATTCTTAAATTAAGCATCTGATGCTACCTGAAACATCTGTCATAATATATTCTCTTCAGGAAAAAAAAAAATTCAAAACCAGCAGTGACAGAGTGAATTACACATGCCTTTTAGTCCTTTTTTCTAAACAGCACATGCTAATAAAAACCAGATACTAAGATAAAATGCCAGAATATCAGAATGTATGTGTTTGCCTTGTCTGCTTTTGATTCTGAGCATGGTCTTATAATGTTAATATTAGATCTCACTGATATATAATTAGCTATAATACAAAATAGAAACAAACTTGTTAAAGGCACAAGCCAGAATCCCACTGAGTTAATAATATTTATTGTTTTCATCTCTAGCAGCCACAATCCAGATAACACAAACAGAATGAAAGAGGATCAAAACAGGGAGTTTCCTGGGGAACGATCCAGGTGACACAAGTTGGATAATACTAAGAGGAGCTGGGCAAACCTTCTCCTTGCAAAATTTATTCCTGCACAGTGTATACTGAAGAAAATGAAAAATACATGATCAATAAAAACATAGTTTTTGCACCCGTCTCATCTGTGTAACATTCCAAGTTACCTATAAGGTTTGAAACATGAAAAAATCATGCATCTATTTTACACAGAACTCTCACTGGGCATGAGAAATGACTGATCTCCTTTACATTTACTGTCAATCTGAAGTTTTGTGCAACATATTATTTGCAAAGAGAGCACAGGGTGATGTATCTAAAAAGAGCAAATGGCAAAGTGTTATCAAGTCTTGGTATTTCAGTCTGAGGAAAGCACAATTGTTAGATGAGGGAAGCAACACCCTCTTCTCAGAGTAAGGGTAAGTTATATCCAATCTTCATTACTATGCCTTTTTAGTATTAATCATTCGCTGTCATTCGTCATGTTATTTTTGCTTTGAAGCTGCTACTTCTGCAAAACTTTTCAAGTGCACAAAAGACAATTATAGTTTGGCTAAATCACATGCAACTGGAGCTAATAACCATGATCTGCTATCAAACAGTATGGCCTATGCATTTCTGCAGATCACATGCTTCCACATGCATTTCAAAACAGAGAGAGAAAGAAACAACACTAGCAATTGTTGCTAGCTGGTTTACTTTTTAATGAGAAAAGCTAGTAAAGCTGGCGAGCACTGTTTCTCAAACCAAATGTGCTGGCAAAAAACTGAAAAAGCTTTTTATAGCATAAATCCTTTGATGTTCACAGTTAAAAAAAAAAAAAGAAAAAATAAAAAAAAATCAAGAACAAGCCAGCCTGCTTACCCAAGAAAGTCAGAGGAATTGCTTCCAACTCATGCATAAAATGATGCTAAACTGGGCATGGTATATCTGAAAGTGGCTATGTAGATAAATCTGGGTAACTTGCAACAACATGGAAAGACTACCTAAAATGCATTATACAGCCACACAGATTTTTTTGTCAAAGAAGAATACTTCTATGGAAGAATTAAACATTTGTAAATAAAAAGTAAGAAATCATCAAAATTAGAATTAAAATATAGAAATTAAAACAAAAAAATAGATCACTGGATTCAATAACAGATGGATTAAAATAAATATTAAGAACACCACCATAATTTTGTTTACATGGAGTGTGTCATAGAGCTTAACTAAAACTACTTCTCGTATTCAGTGTAAAGGGCTTATTGGAATAGATGAGTTGTATTAAGAGACCAACTAAAAAGGCACAAGTTACAGGAAATGCAAATAAAACTGCTGTTATTAGATCTCAGGTTGGGGAAAAAAAAGTAAAAAACTTATGTTGTGTTCAGTTACTAAACAGAGACCTCCAACTCTAGTATTGCCTCAAAACAAGTTAATGGAGCTATCGACTCAGTTTCAAATATTTATTACTGGTAAGAAAAAAAAAAAGGAAAAAAACCACTTAAATCACTCATATTTAATTCTGAAAAAAGATGAAACTTTTCTTTAAATAATCACATCTTGACAAAAGTCTTATTCAGTGGGTGAATTTCCAATGGTAAAGTGGATAAGGGTGTATTTTCAATGCCAAGCTTGAAATACAAATGTAGTCCCTATATTAAGCCCCTACATATATGGTGTTTTATTACAAAACTTATCGAGTCAGAGTATCACTGCACACTGAAGTAGAACTTCACAGTGGCCTGCTCAGTTTTAGACATTCTTAAAAAAAGGAGGTGAAGGCAGAAGGAGGTACAGAGAAGGATTCACCTATACAAAGCTGTCTTTGATGATAAGCAAACATCTAGCTTGGTGGGGCATGTTAAAGATATGGATAAATTCTAGGTTACTGCTCTAGGGAGATCAAAAATTGAGTCTTACCCTATAAAAGCACACAGTATCATTCAAGCTCTGTTAGACTTGAATTTGATTTCTGTCAGTTTACCTTTTACTCTTACAAACTTCTTTGATGTACATGACAATCCATCAGGACAGTGGTGCTTTAGAAGCTAGAAATCCCTTCTTTGAAGCTTTAAGTGAAATAAATCAGCTGTCAAACTTCATGAACTCTGTTTTTTTCCTAAATAGTTTTAAATGTCTGTTTAATGTCCAAACAATAAAATATCTTTTCTTTGCTACATTCAGGTTACAAGTAAAATGAACGTTGTCGTTGTCCTCAGTCACCTCATTTTAAATGTAAAACTCTATTTCCTTAAACAAGTTATTGACTAAATCTATGACATATAACTGAGATACTGCAGATTTAGTTTAAAAATAGGTACAACATAACTTTAACAGACAAGAAATAATACGTAGAATGCCAAAGAGTACATACACCATTTCTTTGCCTCTTTCCAAGCTTGATACTCTTCAAGAATGTATGCAGTTTTATACCTGAGTAGCAGCAGTTCAGTGATTTCACCACCCTAGTTTTACATGTCAGTAAAATTAAACCTCCCCTCCCTCTGCCTTGCCAAAAGCTAGTGGGCAACAGTGAGACAGTGACCAAATACTAGTCATCTTTGATGACAGGTTTCTGACTATGGCAATGTCGTAGGGTGAGGATGAGACAAACCTTGCAGGTGAAAATAACCAGACTTTGTGTCCAAGTTAGGAAAAGGAAAAACTGATGAGAAAGGAGACTTGAAATTAGATTATAAGAAGAGATATACTCGGTGTGGTGGGTTGACCTTAGCTAGACATCAGGTGGCCACCCAGCCACTCTACCGCTCCCCTTCTCAGCCCGTCAGGGGAGAGAGTAAGATGGAAAACAACTTGTGGGTATGGATAAGGCAGTTTATTAAAGCTGAAGCTAGGGGAAAGCTTGTGCATGCAAAAGCAAAGTGAAAGATAACAAGGTTTATTCTCTACTTCCCATCAGCAGCAATGGTCAGCCACTCCCGAGAAGCAGGGTTTCAGCACACGTGACGGTTCCTCAGCAGGTAGCCATTGGAGACAGTGAATGCCTGCCTTCCTGCTCCTTGCCTTAGCTTTTGTATCTGAGCTGATGTCATATGGTATGGAATATCCCTTTGGTTAGTTTGGGTCAGCTGGCCTACTTGTGTCCCCTCCCAGGACCTTGCCCTCAACTAAGGAAGGAATGTTACAGCACTGATGCTGTGCTCAGCAGTAGCCAAAACGCTGGTGTGTTATCAACACCCTTCTAGCTACCAATGCAAAGCACAGCACTGCGAGGGCTATATGGGGAAATGAACTCCAGCTCAGCCAGACCCAATACAACCTGAAAAAGGCTAAATCCGAGTTTCCTCTCTGCATTACATAGAACTTTTTTAAAAATTGCTAACAAGCTCTACGTTCCCTCTTGTACTGCCAAATAAGTTATTTTTAGAAGCCACTACTCTTTAAGAACCATGTTACTTCCTCTCAGATGTTTTGGCAGACACATGGGGGCCATGTGGTATGTAAGACTCATGACACTGAGTTTAGCCATTCTGAAGATGGATTATAATCCAAATTTTTTACCAATGGGACTTAGAGCACTCCAGCTGCTGTGCTACTGCCCAAAAGCATCACTACAACCACAGCAATGCTTTGCAGTAAAGACTGATGGTATTTCTGAATCCTGGAAACGTTTCTAGGATTAGACTGTTGAGGGAAGAATATTTTGATGACATTAAAGAGGCTTATGCTGAAAATAAGTTATGCTCTTCAGTTCTGCAAGTGCAGAATTTTTGGGTGTGCACAGAGGCAGAACATTAAGCAGCTAGTAAATTTTACTGGCAAAAGTTCAGACAACTATATACTTAGGAATGCACAAGTTGTAAAGAACATATTCCTCTTTTGGACCCTTAAATACTTCCTGTGTCTTACTAGGCACTTAGGTGGTTTTTTTGCAGACTTATGTTACATCATAGGAATTTTGTGTACCTTTTAGTAAGCCATTGAAAACGGTCTGAAACATAAAAATAGCACCAGAATTTAGAGGATTCACAGTTGACTCAGCTGACAAAATGCTGCTGAATATTTTCCACTACAATGAACTCCTTGTTTTTGACATGTATTTTTAAAGAATTGCATGATTTCTACTTACTGAAATTTTTCTATTTTTGTGACATGCACCATTGAAAAGCAACTGTGAACTGCCCCACTATATTTCTGATAACATACTAGATATATAAAAAAGCAGTATAAAAATGTTACTGCAAGCACAGCACAGAGTGTACTTACCAATATTAATTTCATCATCCGTTTCAGCATCTCCAATACACTCAAATTGAAAATCTTGTAAAGACTGTGAAAATTTTTGCACTGCTATGGATAAATCTAGAATTCAAGAAAAAAAAGAAAAACAGAAAATCAGAATTACACCACTACAATTTCACTGGAGCAAGGTTTCATGCATTTCTTCATTAAGTACGTTTTCTGTTTACCAAGTTTCAATCTAGTATCTTTTTTGAACAGTAACCATCACCACTTCAAAATCAAAGTACCTGACATATCCCAGACACCTGTGAAACATGCTGATGCCAGATTTCAAGCATTTAAACACGTATTATGTTGGCAACTGAAGAATAACAGTACTTCTTGAAAAATAAAAAATTGGTATAAGAAATCAATATGTAGTGATAAATTGCATATGTAAGTAGAACACTGTTTAAAATACTGCAAAATTAGTTTGCAGATTAAAATAAAGCTTATGACAGTTTTTTCATTAACATTATCAGAATAATTACATTCTAATTATTCTGACACACAACACCGTACAATGTTTAGTGTAAAAGCTTTGTAAAATGAAATTGAAGAGAAAAAATAAACCACAAGTACTTGACAACCAACTAGGCTGTCCATGGATTATGAGCACTATTTTTGCTGAATTACACAAAGCAATCCAAACTTTATAGCATAAAATTTCACTATAATTATACACAACAAACCTAAATAAAGAATATCAATGTAACCACATAAATCTGTTCTGTCCTTTTTTTTTTTTTTTTAGCTATGCTAATAGCAAATGTAGAGATGAATGTGATAATGAAAGAACTTGGTCAAGACTAAAAACACCACCAGTCCAGATGAACCCAGAAAACCAGTAAAAACTTTCTACGTCCTAGAGGCTGTATCTGTGGTATCTATTTTGATGCTAGGGAAATTGAAAATTAAGATTTTGATATCTGCTAAATATAAGTAAAATTTATGGTAAGGATAAGTTATGAACAAAAGCCAGTTTGTAAATTCTGTTTCAAAAGCATTACATATCTGTCTCCATTCTCGGGGATGTTCAAAAGCCATCTGGACATGGTCCTGGCCAACTAGCCCTGCTTGAGCAGGGGGGTTGGACCAGATGACCTCCATAAGTCCCTTCCAAGCTCAGTTATTTTGTGATTCTGTGATTTCTTTAACCCTCTGTTATTGTAAAGTCATAAATATTCATTTACTCAATGCTGGACACAAAATTAGAGGGGTAAACTATTTCCAGGCACGAATAAAACCTAGCAAACACAACCACACACATACAACCACAAAACATCATTTAAATATGAACAATCTCCAACAGTAAGAACCATTCCAATATCCTAAATGAAATAAGGGTTGAAAAACCTTTCAATCACCTCCAAATACAAATCCACACAGTAAGACAACTGATTTCTTTTTTAAAGGCAACCACTATCAAGTAACAGAATCCCTACCAGGATTTTGCCGTAACCCTGTATTTATTCAGTGCCCTGTTCCTTTTGTGTTTTTACATGCAGTTATAGAGTATTAGTCCAACAAGAGAATCATTAGTCTTTAGACAATACAGACATGAACACATTTTTTTATTGTATTAGTAAGGAATTCAATATGTTTATCTGGTAAATTACTGGGGTGTAAATAATTGGTAAAAAAATTTTGTATCTTTATCTGGTAAATTACTGGGGTGTAAAGAATTGGTAAATAAATTTTGTATCTTTTTGATAAATTGCGTGGGAAACAGAAAAGAACGCATCCTTACTGCATCCTTACTGAATATTTCCTACTATGCTGTACTGAAGGTTATATTATTAAATGTATTAAAAGATTAGATGCTAAACACAGTGTTTCCTACTCTTGTAGAGATGAAAACAAAATAATCTTTATAAGCTGAAGCACTGCATTTTATGCAAATACAGTATCTTTGATAACTAAGTAAATAATTGTTCTATAGCTGCTAGAAAGCTCTAAACTTGAATTTGTTCACAGTAAGAAGTTTTAAATTTAAAGGGAAGAAACACAGTTTTATTGTTGGCTATTTCACCAGATTACTACAATGAGTCCTAAACCCTTGTACAAAATTGCTGCATACCAACTGATGCCAAAAGGAATTACATGGTCTTAAGGTGACTCAATTAAAAAGATTCTGTATTGCAAGTGCACTGAAATGGAAAAATTAACTATCACTAATAGGAATGCAGATTTATTTCCTCTGGACAATCTCATGGACTGCCCACGATAAACAGCATCTCTGTGAACGTGAAAGGAAACAAGGGAGGCATGGACTCTCCCCTATCACTCTTCCACATGTGCAGGGTTCAGTGGAACAAAAGTCAAGGGAAAGGAAAACAAATTATTAAAATATCCAAGGTGGAGTCTCCATTTTATATCCTGGTTTAGTGATTCATGATGTCAATCTTCCTTTCAGTGTGCCAGCAAATCAGACAGTGCTCATATATTTTGAACCTGAAGGAGGCATATTTAACCTACCTCAGAAATCGTGGGTATGAAGAATGTAGCAAATACTTACAGAGCTCATTAGATAACTTGATAAAATCATTCAGAATGATAACATTTGGAGATGTCTCCCTCTATTTGAGACCTATCCTAATAACTCGAAAGGATTATAAGATACTGTAATGAGATTAAAACTGTTCAATGTAGCAAAGAATAAAATGAAGTTCCAAGATCAGATGTTTCCTGTGACACTAATTTACATGTACTGAAAAAGGTAATTTAACCTGAGAGCCTAAAAAATATTATTAAACAGAAAATTTCATTCCTAGAGACTAGAATAAGAATTACTGTCCAAGACCTCAAAGTTCAACACTGCAGCTGAACCACCAACACTGGACCAAGAGGTGCAATTGGTTATATTTATCACTTTCTTTCTTAGGAACATTATCACTTTAAATGATTACAAAAGTCACCTAGTCACAGGAAGGACCAGTTGTGCAATAAGCAGATCTCCTTTAAGAGATACGAAGATTCAAAACTGAATTAAAACAGATTTAAGAGCAACTCTGTCTCCAATCAAGAAGAGACAAATGATGGAAAAAATCAGGGAAATGGAGCAGAGACTTCACCCAGCTCCACAAGATGTCACTTATCACTGTATATCCCAAAGTCTTAATGTCACCAACAGCCCTGTGAATACATGCTGCTGCTGCCTCCAGACTTAGAAAGGTAAATCATCACTCCAAACAAATCACCTTTTTAGCATCTACAAGTTATGTTACCCTATAAGTGTTACTCTTACTCAGCATGACCATTGTGAAGTCATGTCCCTCTTTCCATTGAATCCATGTGAACTAGGATATTTCACTTAGCCTATGACAGAAATTTTCTTTCAAGCAGAGACAACCGATCTTCTAAGTTACTATAAAAACGTCACAAGCGTTATTGACTAGCAGTACAACTCTATCACACAGGGAAGGACGGCTTCTCAAAAGTCTCAAAGATATTATAAACATTGTTGATCCTGCTCTTCTGCAGGCACTCAAATAATGTAATATCTCTGAGTACTAGCAAAGGAACGAAAATGCACTCTGATATCCCTTGTTTGCCAGAGGGGTGAACTGCTAACCAGCAATTCTGTTAGCATGTGTTTTCTGAGAGTAGTCACTTCTACCTTTTGTTCACTGTTTTTCCCGATTCCAAAGGAGGATTCAGTTCAGTTTTGCAGTGAGGCATATATTCAAGAGTAGCCATCTACACACTACTTACGGTCAGTGGAAGGAGATAACTGAGACAAAGTTGCCTGTTTTATTAAGGGCTGCAGCAAGACAACTCTGACAGAGAAAGTACTAAAGCATCATACTACAATGTGGCGGGAGACCATAAAAGGGTAATTGCAGCTTAACAACAACAAAGTAATATAACACCAGTATTAAATATGGATACATATAATATCAACCATCAGTATCATAGTGCTAATGAAAGAATCAAATCAAAGTCATCATCCATTCAGGAAAGCCACCAAGGAATCAGGAAATGCACTACTGTATTGTACTTCTTCTTAAAGTTTTATACTTTTGATCAATCTGCTTAACATATTTATTCAATTAAAAAATGGAAAAAACCCTCTGAATTACTCTAGAAGTCAGGTTTTTTTACTATTTCCTTTGTTTGAAATTGCCAAAAATTAGCATGTAATTTGAACTGTAACATATTATCTTATTTTAAGCATCAGATAGGACCTTACAGATGGATATAGGGTGATAAAACTATGATCCAGACCCTTTGTATTACTAGAACTGTTCAAATTTCTTGTCCTAGATTCATTAAAAACAAAATAATTTCTTATATAGAGCCTTGAGGAGGAGTAGGAGAGAACAACGCATTTCAACAATGTGATGAAATGATGGATGCTGTTACCTGAAAGACGAAAAAACGAGTGTATGTTTTGGCACAGCATATCACAACAAGAATCAAGTCCTACAGATAAGGACATTTGACAAGATTTCTACAAGTTGGTAAGCGCAATCAATTTTTATTGGGCTGGGGAGGATGCCATGTGTGTGGTTTTGCCAGTCTAGTGTCTGGAAGAACAGAAGAAAGCCCAAGCTTTGGATAGGGATCAATCAATCTACAAAAGAAGAAATTTTATGCACTTGCTAAGGACCCATATCCCCTCCCTAGCAGCAGCTTGAAAGAAACTGTCCCCAGCAAATACATCAAAGTCTTTCCACTTGTTTGCTTACAAAGATGACTTCATTAGCAAATGCAGTTCCAATAACTAACATTCTTCCCGACTGATGTCAATCATCGTGGAAAAGCTTGGTATCATTCCCTGGGTTAATAAAGAAAAACAGCAGTTGAAACCTAGCGAGAAAATTAAACATGCCTAAGTGAACTTCTGAGCGCCAGCTGGAATGCAGTAAATGGGACTTCAAACAACAGATGCTCTGGTTAATATAGTAACAGCAACATATCTGTCGATCTGACATAAAGCTAGTTATTATCACATGGCTTCAAAGACATAAGAAACAAAGAGGTGATGGTTGAGCTGACAGGATATTACAGACAATTCTTCAGTCAGCTGAATTTCAGGGCAGTTGAAGACTTGGAAAGAAGACCACGTATGGTCATCTTTGGTGTTCCAAACCTTTGAGGAGTATGATTCCACTACTAGATATGATTAGACACATTGTGGTGCCATGCTTGATGAGCTATTGCATTTGGTAATGCATTGACATTTAAGTTTATTAAAACCCAAGCTACTCAACAAAACTGAGCATTAAGGCACCATAACACATGAATAAAACACAGCAGAAATTGAATGATATTTCAGAGTACTTGATAAAACAGCATGCTGCTATGCAGAAAATAATTTATTTAGTTCCCTGACTTCTATGCCTCAGTACCTGAAAATGAGTTATCATTGTGGGGTTTTTTTAATTGTTTACAAATAAATTTATTTTCTTGATTTATTTCATAAGCAACTCTCATGCCATAAAAATTTCCCTGGCTAAGTTATCTAAACACTTGAAAAAAGCAGTTTGATATCAGAGACATTATTACTGTGACACAGCAGCTATGAGCATGATTTGCAGCATTCTTACCACACTAATGACAGAAGGAAGCATTTAAAAATTCATATAAGTGAAAAAAGGGCTTTCAGTATTATAAATAAAAAACTGTAAAACACTATTTATTCAGAAAAATACTTGTGCGATACATGACTCCTTAAATAGTTCATGACATGCTTCTTTATAGTGAAGATGAACAGGGAACTTCCTTGGCTTTGTTATTTTATGAGAGAACGAGCTTCAAGGATGCGAGCTATATCAACAGCCAGAAATAAGCTGGAGAAACAAGAACACCCCACTGAGAAGCACTGAACTTCAACAGCTTCTGTGTTTGCTACAGTCAATTCGATTGTAAGTAGAACATGTCACAGTGGGACATCTTTTTTCCACATCATAGACAGTAAACACAGCAGCTGGCAGTACAATTACATTTAGGCAGTATGAATGATTAAGCAGTTAAAAGCAGTGATCATACAAGATAGCATACATCACTACTATACTTCAAATTTCTTCCTGGTTTAAAAGCTTTCTCATTAAAAATCCCAGCTTCATATTTCTTAATTCAGAAAACAGCACCAAAATGCATTTTCTTCACAGTTTTTGTCTTTCTGCTGTTCATCACTCACTACTAATTTAAAACAAAAAATAAATGAAGATCAATGGATTTAGGTAATTGTCATATACAGATAATCTTTCTATTTCATAACATATATGGTAGCAGGTCAGCACAAATAAGAGGACCTCAAAAGGTCTTACAAATTAGCCCAGTAACAACCCTGAGCATGGGAATGCTGGCACATGTCAGTAATGAAATTAATTCCTTCCACTGTACATGAAAAGAATTCTGGGGTTGGCTGCCAGAACAGGTAATCCCAACTTAATAAAACATCACCACCATAACACATATCCAGATCACCTATAGTTAGAGAGCAATTTAAAATGCACGTTAACATGCCTTTTAAACACCAACAAAAGATCTGTATAATCAGTTGATACAGCTTCTGACATTTTTGGTTTCATGACTTTCGATACTAGAGTCCTTCTTTTGCATGGAATATTTTCCATGTTTCTTGTATTGTTAGAAGTCTACTTGACGAAATCATTTACACACACTTGTTACCTTTACTTCTCGGTTGAGTTAATTTGTGGATTAAGTTAACTTTTCTGATTGTCATAAGAAAATAAAGGATGACAAAAAAAAAAAAAAAAACAAAAAGAAAGAACTCCCCTGTTATGAGTAATCACATTTCATCAAAAGAATTGCAGAATAATTTAATTTGGTAAAATGCAGGGCAGGCTGGCACAGAGTAGAGACTATGTGCAAGGGCTGACGGAGCGAATGCTGGCCACTTGCTGTAATACCTTCTAAAGAAGTCACAAGAAAAGATCACAGGGGAATACAGAATCCAGTGCCCAGTGCCAAACATTTTGAAGCTTTAGGGCCATTGCTCTGTATTGACACAGTCTTTCATTGTTGCTCTCAATGAACTCTTTATTCCCTTTATTTGCCAGCTTCATCAGTGTATATATTCTTTGCCAACTTGCTATTCATGGAACAAAAATAAGCAACTAAAATAAACAACTACCAATCCCTACAATCTCACATTACTTTTCCACCCTAGGCTCTATGTTTTGCTCTTAATTTCAGGGAAGTTAATTTCTTCGCACAATCTCCAGGGAAAGGACATCAGGAGAATATGTCAACATGTAGCCCATGCATTGCTGCATTCCTGTGGGGTTACATAAGGCACTATAGCAGTGTGAAATTCTTCAGTGTCGTTCTCTTAGCCATGAATATTTCCATGAGAAAAATGCACAATTTACTTTCCCATTCTAGTAAGCACTGAGAAATCCCCTTGATCAAATGCAGCAAAATCCCCACTTTCTTAACACTATGATGCAAGAGCTATTGAAAACTCTGTATGTTCTATAAATTTCATAGCTATTCTTACCAACATTTTTAAGTCACAAGTTCCTCATGTTAGAAACTTGTGCAGTACTTTGGATATTCTTAGTATTTCTCTATGGTTAAGAACTAAATCCAACACAGTCTTGAAGACATTCCAAGAACAGAACACTGACATTTAATGAAAAGGGGATTTTTATGCCACATTTGCATGCTTACTTGATAAAAACGTACTAAAACTTCCCTGAAACATAACTGTTGAACCAAATAATATACATACAAAAGACAATGTTGGCAATATTCCATCCCTCTCTTCAATATTCCTCTCCTTAACTCATCTGTAGATAACCTTCATATAATAAATTCATATAATCAGGAAAACAGAAAGAAGTGAATTTTAGTTTAGTATGCAAAAGCTGTAAAGCGTATAAAAGAACTAACTTGTTTTGACTTCGCATAATTATAAATACATGAAAGAATGAAAATGCAACTAAAATGTATAACCATCAATGAGGATGACATTGATATGTCAATATGCTTCTCTAAAGTTAAGGCAAATATATACTTCATAGTTCTTTACCATATTGATTGATGTAACTTTATTTTGTTTCAATACTCCCACATTCTTGTATTTTATTTCTGATTATCTCATTGCTACAAAATTCATTATTTTAGTTTATAACACTGTTTAACAATACTGCTGTGCTTGATTGGAAGACAAACTGACTATGCAGGGAATTACCACAGCCTAAGCCTTCCAATCATCAAATCATACTCACAGAATTACACTTTACAAGTGACTAACCATATGGTTAAAAACAGAACAGAAAATTTTGCTTTGCTACCGCTGCAATTTTTTACAATATTTTTCCACAAATACTGTTAAAATTTTTAGAAAGCATTTGGTTTCATTTTACTTCTGAAATTGTAAAGACTGGCTGTAGGGTATAACTTAGTACTATTTCTAGTATATTATATTTTTATAAACTACATTCAACCAAAAGGTTTCTATACAATGACAGTTTTGCAGATATGCTTATTTTCATCCTGTAAGTTTTTTGGCCAAGATCCAATGTAAGGATTCCAATATTTCTAAAACTGGAATATTCCAGCATTTTTTCTGTCTTGGAGAAAAATAAATATTTGAAAACAAGCATATTTCCCCGTTTTTTTCTCATTCTCAAATAACTGAATATCAGCACTAACTCATCTGCACTCTTTCGGTATTTTCCCTATCTGCTGATAAAACTATTCCATAGTTCTCTATCAGGACTATCTCAACTCTTCAGCCTAACTTTTTCACCACTCAGTAAGGCATATGAAACACACTCAAGAGGAAGCTAAAACTGTATCTGGTATAACATACAGTAAATAATCACTCCTTTTCCATCTTCCTTGTTTAAGGATGTATATCTGACATTCAAGTTGCTTGCTTCAGTTGAGGGTTCTATGCCACCCTTTCCACAAGCCTACTGCCTTTCAATATATTTTCATACACTCTCCTGAGGGATGCAATTTGCTGCTCCCCAACTTACCATGTACACCAGAGGAGTCTGGGTCATGGTGGCATGCAAGATCTTATAGCTGAGCCACATGCTGAAACTTTTGGTCACGCAGTCTTCACACACTAATTCTCACACTACAAAAGCATATTAACATTAATACTGGCAAGAGCCTTGTGCAATCTCAAGATGATGTAACTCAAGACTGCTCTAAAATCTCAGATGTAAGTGTACAATCTCTTTCAGATGTCTGTATTGCTAATGTAAATAGCACACCAAGGTATGCAATTCAACAACACACAGTAGTGTAGAACTGTTTGGCCAACATCAAACACCGTGCCCATGCCAGATTCTCTCCCTTTTTTACATACAATTAATTACAGGTTTGTTCCAATAGTCATTTGAATTACCAACAACTTGAAGCAATAGCCTTAGTGTAAGATTATACAGAAATCCTAAAATATTGGAAAAAGCTAGAATGTTAACTTTTCCCCCTACACCTTCCTTTTTTTTTTTTTTTTGATAGCTATTCATATCTTCTTCTATATCATTTTACTTTTAACTTCTGCATATTTTTCTACCACTCCATTATCAAGCCTAGGTTCCTAAACTTTCTTCACTGCAAACTTGCTTTGACCCTCAACATACTTTCTCTTGCTCCTTCTGGGGATTTTAAATGCTCTTTCATGATCTTCCACATTCTTCCCCCACCCCACGGATGTTTGTTTCCCAGAACAGCGTCAGCCTTTTCCAGGGAGCTGGATCCACAGCCCAATCTTCCCCCCCCAGACTCTTTCAATGAAAGATGGTTTATCAGGCTTGCTGCCTCATTTCTCACTCCTCCTGGCACATCCCAGTGACAGTGAGCAGGCAGAGAAGCACCACAAAAAAGAGGACAGAGAAACCAAGAGCAGATGTTGCCAGAGGTTGAAAAAGCAGAGAGTGATTTCCTGTCTGGTAACTAGGGAGTTGCCAGAAAAAACATGGGAATTCCCAGATTTCTAATGCAACGTAACGTATTGGTACAGCAGATGATTTTTTAGTAGTACTTTAAAAGACACTTTTCTCTGTTCTTAATCCTAAAATGTACCCAGAGAAATTTAAAAAATGCATGTGCCTATTTATAGAAACACAAAGCAATATATGATATTAAAATTTCACAATATAATTAAAGTCTATGCTGCAACACATACATAAGGAGACACAGTTCTGACAATTTGGACAAGATCAGTTCTGCTAGTTCAGTGTGGTGTACATGTAGAATGAGATGCAATTTTCCCACTACCATCCCTCCCCAGATAGGGGAAAAAATAAAAATAGGGTTATTTCTGGTATAAACAGGGAGCTTTAAGAAGCTGCTTCTAGGAAAACCAAGAATAAATCAGTGCAGCAATTATCATGCAGATCTTCAGCTGTAAAAATTTCTGCAATATATCTTCAAATGCCTTTATGTGCCATGATTTTTACTGTAAGTAGATTCCCCCATTCTGTGAAAAGAGCTGCTCAAAAGAGGATCAGTCACATTGGCCTGTGCTGGATGGCGGGGGAGGGATGAAAGGAATGAAAGCAGTTATCAAGGCATTTGTAAGTAGTGAGCTCTTGGAACAACATTAGAGTTGAGGGTCATGGGAAACAGAAGCATTGCTCACCCTTCTTCCTGGCAGAGTTTTCTGCACTTGGGCAACAAAGTAAAATGTGTTGTAAGACCAGAAGGAGGAGGAGAGGGAAAAAATTAAAATGTGTATATTTAGCCCATTTAAAAGGGAAAAAAATACTACCATTCTGCTTTAAAGGAAATGAAACACTCTCTCTATGAAATTCTTTCAGGCTCTTAGAGCTCAGGAATACAACACTTGATTAGACTCCTTTGATCAGACAACTAATATCACAGTCACACGAACTTCAGTACTGCACACAACAGGGTTGGAGTGTGGGCGGTGAGAGTTCTAACACACACACACGAACAGATGTAAGTAACATTTGTTTAGAGAACCAGATATGCACTTCCAGACATGGAGGATGGAACTGAGAGCCCTAATCAAGCAGGATTTTGTTCAGTGATGTTAAACGACACTACTTATCTTGACCAAATTTGGCCTAAAGGACTGACTTGCATTTGGTTTACCACAGAGCCACTTCTCACTACTTAGAGAGAATGTATAGCAAACACATCAGTCTCATAGAGCAAACAAGCTTAACATGCTACTTAAACCCTCTTCTACCTTTAAAATATGAAAGGAATTCAGAAAATGCAGAGATGAGAGCCATGAAAGCACTTAAAAGCCCTAAAGATACATTTTTAAGGGTTTAAATTAAACCACTTGCAGTATCTTAAATGCGAAAATCTGTAACCAAAATACCTACATTCTAATAATGGGAGAAAAGTACCACCCAAATGAAATATGCTTCATTAACTAATGAAATGCACAACTACTTCACCAGGTGATCTCCTGTTTGTGCAGCTCATGAATGAAGCATTCCCAAAGAGTTTGGAGTTAAGTCCAATTTGCATGTGACTATTTCCTGAACAGTTAGTTATGTAATAGTTTTTGCACCTTACTTTCCAGATATATTGCATTCAACCAGAGAGAGAAAGAAATAACTCCTGTTAAAAAACAGTACTCATATGACGTTTCTCTCTACGTAAAAAACTATTTCAAAGAGTAGACTCTTTGTATTAAAAAAAAAAAAAAAGAATCAGACTCATTTTGTTGGACTTTTTTACTTAATTAACTTCTCAAACAACACTACGGAACCTGAATGACCTTTTGCTGAACTCTGTCTAGTTTTTCTTAAGTCAAATAACTTTTAAGAAGGACCAGTGAGGCTTCTATATATTTCATCTAATGTTTTTTTCAACTTTTAATTCTCTGGAATTTTGTTCTACTTTCCTGTCACAAAAAGATTTAGGAACATTTGACAGCATCCTCTTGTTATCTTCCTGGCAGAGTGACATCCTTTAATTAATAATCTTACCATCCATTAGTACTAGTAGTGTTTATATTACGGTATGTGTGATGAGTTCTGAACTCACTATTATCGCTCACAAATGAGACCTTTTCATTAAACCAGACAAATAATAACTAGGTTGTTTTATTACTGTACATTTTTAGGCAGCATCAGGAAATAAAATAAATACTAGTAATTGTATGAAATTGAGGATAAAGAAACAGAAATATCATTAATGCAATTCCATCAAGCCACGAGAAACCTGAATTTAAAAACTATGTACAGATTTTGTCTTACTCCTTGATACCATCCTTGATACCAAAGATGCAGGGAAGTGAGACAAAGGTAGATGTAAGAAAATGGTAAGAATATCTTGTTTAAAGAAATTCACATGCAGTAATCAGCCTGAAAAGGTAACTGGGGAGCCACAAGAGCTCTATAAAATCACAAATAGTACAGAAAGGATGGTAAGAAGCAAGCTCAAAACAAAGAAAGAAGATGCTTTTTCTTAAAATATGTAGTTAAATAATGAATCTCCCTACCACCGGATGCTGTGGATATAAAAATTTATGTGGGTTTGAAAAAGGACTAGACAAGTTCACAGAAAAAAAATCCACTGAGAGCTATTAAAGATATAACTAACCCCTTGCTCAGGAAATCTTCAAGCCCCAAACCACTGGAGGCAGTGGAAGCATTGCTAGGTTCTTCCTGCTGTTATTCTCTACCCTAGGCAGTCAGTGCAGTGCATGAGAGAAAAACACAACTCACAGCAAAGCACTCATTCATATCTAAAGACAGGATGCAACACCAGATAAGCTTCATGTCTGACTCAACACACTCGTTTATGCTTTCTGTAGGAAGATTTGGACACATATATTTTGTAATAGCTTGAATGTCTCAAGACACTGGTAGCTGATCACCACCATCTGCTAGTAGGAGGTTATCACTCTCATGGATGAGCCAATACGCCACCAGGGGTAAGCCCTCTTTAGCCACGTATCAAGGGTCATGTATTTTACCAACAGACAAAAACAAAGGAGAAGGAGCTGAGCTCACACTACAAAATTAAGGATCATGAAAATTTTTTATCTTGCTGGTTGAACCATGGGTGATGTTCTCCAGTGTATGACCAATGATGGGCAGATGAAAGCTGTATCATCCTCAACTGCTCCAAAACCGGAGGAGGTAGACCATTATGCCTTTAGTTATATTATAAGGCTGTAATTCTCCCAGCAAGGACTTGTTTAGTGATTTGTGCTATGAGGTAAAGTAGGCGTAACTTTTAACAGTAAAAATAACTGCATTATTAAATAAATAGCTGATAAAAAGTTGATTTGGGCTACTAAGCCCAAATAGCTTGAATGAAGACTGATTATACAGCTTTACTCCTTGCACACATTTATTATCTTCACCCTCCTCCTTCAAAACTTTTCCTAACTTAGTTCTTAGCACAAGGGCAATCACTATGTAGACTTTTATTCATGCTTGTTTTTTAACTCAGAGTGCAGTACTGCTCTCTCCTTCTCCCACTATTGCTCACTGCATACCATCCAAGTCTAGTTATGAACACAGAATTATCGCAGTCCTCAGGCAAGCCAAATCTAGAAAAAGAAGTACATTTTTATGTCATATCCACCTATTTAATAGATGGAGATAATGAAATCAAGACTGCCTAAGGCCACACATACCAAAATGGTGATTAGGCCTTATTGGTCCCTACTTGATGCACATTATTGCAGATGCCATTCCATCAGACCAGGAGATGATAACCAGAGCTGCAAACAATGCAGCTCCCCACACTTCCCCGTCTCTAAAAGGAGACTTCTGCCACTTTTTTCTTCCAAGGAAGCATAATTTTAAAAAACAGTTTTATATTAAAAGGAGAGAAGAAAATCCCAATATCATTAAAAATAAAATAAAAAAAAAAAAGCAGCACGACATTATTTTGATCCATATAATGTGGGCCCTACAGAATGCCCAGTTACTCCAGTTACAGCAGATGTGCTTTCTATCCAAGTCAGCCTCCAGGAAAACAAGAAACACTCCCCACACAAACATGCCTGCTTGCTTAGCTGTCACTTGCTAAACTTTAGTTCAAGTATCCTTAAAAAACCCCAAAAACAGAAACAAAAGAAAACTGAAACAACACCAGGATAGAACTATTAAGGTTGTCACAATTAAACTCTGATGTTTCTTAATCAGAACAGTTTATATTTGAATAATTTTAATATAAGATTTTTGTATATAAAATGTTTTATCAGTTTTCAGGTGCTGCAGGATATTATTCCTCTTTTTTAAAAACATATGAATTCCGACTAAGATTAATTCCAACTAAGATTTCAATCTAACTTCATCACAGCTCAATCTCAAGAATCAGTGTCCAGGGGAATACTGAAGAGACAGGAAATAGAGAGTTTCCTTGTTTGCATAAGAGTTGTAGAGGAAGCCCAGACAGGTTTTCTCCAAGAGAAATGGGAAAAAATCCTTCTTGAAAGATACAACACTGAAATATCTGATAACTAAGCTTTTGGAAAATATCCACCGAGCTTGTTTCCACAGACGGTGGAAAAGTCAATAATGAGTCAATGAGTCAATAATTTACTGGGAGAATAAAGAAAAAAAATAGAAACACTTTGAGCCTGAACGAGTTATTTTATATTAAAGGATTCATAATGCAAAATTTGGTGTTTAACCCTAAAACTGTATTTTTATCCAAAGACTGACTGTAGAATGTCCCTGACATCACCATATTATTTTCTCTCCAGTATGCTGTAAGTTGCACTTAGAGTACCAACTTTGCATGGTTCACAGTTTGTTGGCTTCATGGATTTCCATTCCATCACAGTTTCCTGCTCTCCCTTTTCTCAATGACAAGTGGCTTAATGGAGTTGTAGATTCCATTTCAAATGCCCAGCAGAACTTAACATGTTGACTTCTCTAGCCTCTATTTAATACAAGTGGAAACTTCCATTAAATGATACTTTGCAAAAAACATGGGAATTCTTAGCAAGCTTAAAACCAAACAAGCTCTGCAACTGGACACAATTCTGAGATCATCAATTCTTTTTAAAATGTGACTGGAATTCTCTGTAGGACAAAAAGTTACAGCTTGTCTAGAAAACATTTGTTGTTTACAATGAGCAATAGGAACCAAACAAACAGAGCACAAACATAGTAGTTTGGATTTTAGACATTGTTTTCCAAATGGAGTATTTTTTCCTTCTGTGAGCATGTAAAATGCTTTAACTGCAATGGATGGCCCTCTCAGAGCTCCATGTGTCTTGACTGTATCCTTATTCATCTGCAGTTGAACATGTACATAAATATGAATCAATGAACAGTCTGTGGTCTTTCAATTACTCAAGAGACTACATAAATAGCCAAATAAAACACCTTCTTCACCAAACATTCATGTTAGCTTCCTTGACATAAACAAACAGAGCACATTAAAATATCATCTGCAAGAGGAAAAAACATAGCAATAAATAGGTGGGGTGGGGTGGTGGGGAAGGAGGAGGGGTGTGATGTTTATTATTTTTAATTCTTTTATTTAATATTACAGCAACCAATAAGCAGATGGTTTTACAGATATCTTTGGCTCTAACATGCAGTGCAATACATAGTTTCTCCAAAGAAGTCAATTTGACTCTGTTAATTGGTTTTGAATTCAAGACCCCCAATCTACACATTGTCAAGAGAGATCATAATGACTCCTGCTGACTGTTGTAATAGCTCAGCTATTAAGGACTCTGATCCTTTGGTTCCCTAAACATACAATGTATCATAACATCTCTTATCAAGCCAATTATTCACAAAGACAGGCTTGCTAAATCCTTTTACAAGCACCTTCCAATAGAAAACAATACTCATGGGATCCACTCCGGACAGACAAGTGACCAGAACACTGATTATAAGCGGAGCTACCTCAGTGTAAGCTGGTCACATTCATTACTTAGCAGCCAAAGAGCTAGTAAGCTTAACTTTGATATCATACCCCCAAGCTAAATATTTAAGTTAATCTTGTGTGTTCTGCTGTCAATCTCCATAATGACCAGAAGAGAAAATATAAAAATATCACTGTGGAATAGAATTATAAACTGGATACAGACAGGTAAAGACTGCTCTTGAAATCAGTGTGGGAAGCAGTAATTTTAAATACTATGGATGAGAGAATCAATATGAAGTTTGACATAAACAGTCTTATTGAGAATTATTTTCCTGTTGATTTTGGAGACCACCAAGATATGTACACAGTTACTAAGAAATAGAACAACACCTAAGTCAAACAAAAACTAGGACTTACAAGTGCCAGTTTTTCAGTACACTGAAGTTTCCTTTTTTTTTTTTTGGTGCCATTCCTTCCTCCTCCTATTTCTAACATGAAAAATGAAACTTCTCTTCCCTCAAAGCAAAACAAAATCCAATAATAACTCTCAAAAGTTCAGCCTTAGCAGCAAAATTTAGTAAAGTTTTCAAATTAAGAAGTCGCCTTGAACTGAATTACGCAAGAAGCTAAAAGATTATGCAGCTGCTAACTTTACTAGTTGGTGTATAGCTTCTCAAAATATATCTGAAAAAATTATTTTAAAATTCATGTTTTTGTCTTACCGAATGAAAAAACAGAACATGTTTCTGGATGTGCCTAATAGCTGTATCCTGCTTTTTATCATCTCTCCACAGGCAGGCAAAGCAGAAGGGCTTGAGAGAGTTTTGGCTTGGAATAAAGACTTACAGGTTGAAGCCCTGATAACTTTCAAGCGTATGTGTAAATGATTATTGGGAGAAAAATAAAATAATAGTACATTTACTGCAATAGTCTAAACCAGTAGTTACCTAATATATCCTTATCACGGCCGTCTGCCTGACTGCAGTAGGGCCTGGTAGAACTATTCCTGATCAAACTTATCACTGACACAGGTTATTTTAAAATTAAATGCAGCAGGCTATGCAACACTCAAGGTAACAAAAGATAACCTGAAAAATAAAAGATACTGTTTTTTTCCTTTCCATAAGAAGTGTAAAGTAACAATGATAGATCTAACATGAGTTGGAAATAATGCGTAGCATGAAGATTGCTGTAACAAACTCAGAGATACTGGAGACACAGTACATGGTCTGAATTAAAAAGTGATGGACAGAAAATTTATCTATTACCTGGCCTTAAAAAAATTTCCTTTGATCATTTCACTCAGCATTGAAGGAATCTGTATGCACAACTTACAGAGTATTTTTATAACATAATTGTATTTACGCTGAATTTAACTTTGATAAAAATTTCCATCCTTTGCAGAATATGTTTTCTTCATGTTCTAGGATCAGTCTTTTTGCTATGGAATTTTCAGTTTAAAAAAAAACAAACAAACAGAAGAGCAGAGCTAGTAAATATCCAATAGCACAAGATTCTGACACCTTCAAAAAAGGTACCACCTTCTAGTGGTACAGCTAAAGGTCATGATGGGGAAATTCATTAGATATCATTGATCATCTTCTCCTAGGTGTTCATGCCCAAAGTATGGTAAAAGCCTAGCATATTTTTTAAGCACAGAATTACTAAAACATATTTTTCCACATAAGACATAATTCATATAATTCTTCCTTGGGACTGTATGTTGAAAAGGAGAGTAAGTCCTGAGAACAAATTCTGAAGTGGGAATGGGGGAGGTGGGGGAGAGGTCTAATCTTTTGCTGGAAGCACAGAAGAAACATGGATATGATTTACCAAAAGAGCAGGTTGTACTATCATGATTATTGTTTCCTGAACAGGTTTGAGCAAACTATAGTTATCCAAGATGGTTTTTTCTCTCCCCTTTGTCTGGAACCCTGAAGACTGAACCCAGTTGATTTTTTCTCATTGGTTCAGAAGGCCCAAAGATTATCCTTTCTTCTTGAACCCCTCTCAGGCCAACTTTTTTAGTACTTCTCCATTTTCAAATGATAGGACTAGCACTGAGTTTCTCTCCGCAATTTCTAGGAAACATTGTGTTAGTTCAAAACCTCTCCAACAAACACAGGGGACAAAATTATTTTTCTATGCTATGCTCATCTTACTTTCCAAAAACCTACTTGTTTGGACAATGGCTTTTCACAGTAACTGTTTTTATTGCCTTCATTTGAATTCATAAGCTACAGAGAATAGACTTCCTCTTCTGTGGGATTCAGTGTAATAAAAAATCAATCAGAATTGTAAACACTCATGGCAGGGGGGCTGAAACTAGATGATCTTAAACGTCCCTTCCAGCCCAAACCATTCAATGATTCTATGATGAAAGGTGGCTGCCTAGAGCTCTCACACTCACAATCAGCAGAAGAGATGTCTGACAACAGCTTCAAAAAGATTCCACACCTTCCCCTAAAATACTTTATAAATTGGAATTGGTATTGTCGGGAAGTGTTTCTACTCACTGATAAAAGCAAAAAAACCCAAACCCACATAATCCTAGGAACAGCCAAAGGAGTAAGACATTAACAAAGACTGTTCTCGGACATGGACATAACTCACCTGGATGGTAACAATAAAAAAAGGAATACCTGGGGGTCCTTGCACAACAGCTTTTTGAGTGAAGAGATATGTATTTCTAAAAAATCACATTCCAGTGAGAATTCAAGAGCTTTTAGCCCTTGCTCTTTTATACACCTGAAAATTTCACTAGTAACCTACACAAGCCTCATAATATTTTACAGTCAAAAAAAATCTTTTCATTTTAAGACCAAGGTAGGACAGTAGTAGAGCTGTAGAGGTAGCAGAAGACTCTTCTTTTAAAGCTTCAGTTTTGCTAAGTACTGAAGTCAACAAAGTGCATATTCCAGCTGTGTGAAACTATTTATCTTGAAAGAAACACAGGAGGATGTGGGCTTTAAGCCAGTAAAATATTCAATAATCTGGAATCTTACAGGACGGACTAACCAAACTGGTTTCACAACTGCCAGTGCATGGAGGCAGCAACGAGTACTTAACTCACTTGCACCACCTTCTTATAACAGAACCAAACTCTAGTATATCTTCTATATTATCACAATTAACACTTCTTTTGCCTGCCAAATATTTCCTTTCTGAAACTTAAAGGAGTTTACTATTTATCAGAGCCATCGTAAAATCTAGAGATCAGATTTGAAAAAGGGTGTTAACACTAGTAACATACTTTGCTGCTGATACAGGTGTTTATAATTGGCTTTCACTTCTTCCTTTCTTGAAAAACAGCAGAAGGAGTGTTACAACCTTAAATGTCAAGGAGGTGAGGAGATAGAGGAACATTACATTTAGGAAACACACACTAATGCACATAGAAAAAATTAATTATATCCACGTAGTGATGGTATTTACATTAGCTTTAATTTTCCTGAAATCTCTTGGAATTATCTTGGAATCCTGAAGTTCTCTTGGAATCACTGTAGACAGTTATTTTATAATATCGACTACACAATCAGTGACAGTAAGAAATATTAAGGTCTAGTAGAGAAAGCAAGCACAAAGCAGAAATTATTATTTGATGCATTCACACCTTGAATATTCCATGAAGTTTCTTGCAATCCAACACAGAATGGGCACAGTTACCACAAAGAAGGCACAGAGAAGGTTGACAAAGGACAACCACAATGATAGATTTGATTACTTAAAAGCAGAAACAAGCTAAACTAGAACTTTTCAGAGAAACTGGGGAACAAAACATGCAAGAAAGAAAGAAAAGAAAGGTTTTAAAAAAAAAAATCCAAACCCAGATGAATAGGTCAGGCAATGTATACAAGCAACAGTTACTATTTCTCATAGAACAAAAATTGTCATCATCAGATAAAATAACCAAGCAGCAGGCATACAACAAAGGATGCTCTTTTGCCCCTGCAGCGAACACTTAAATCGTGAAACTTCTCATTCGCTGTCACAGACTGCTCTGGAGTCTAACAGGACACCTGGAATCCAGACCCAGGTTAAAGTCCCTTCTGAAAAGGGGTTATTTGAGGACACTTGGAGGAACTTTAGCAAAAGGCTACCACAATTTAGAGATGCTCTTTGTCTGACATATTTTAGAAGATAAGTACTTCTGTGAGGGTCACTGACTGGTCAGTTTTAGTCTGGAGATCTGAAGGCATTGTGGCTGGCTCTGCTGAGCCTGCAGAGAGGCTGACATATCTCTAAAGTTAAGTAAGCTCACAAGCTCCAAAACCTGTATTTCAGTAATAACAGGACTTAATTAATGACTATATTAATTTGTTCCATGGGGAAACAATCAGGTTTTGCAGAAGTGTCCTATCACTTTATGTTTTTAGTTTTGGGGGTTTTTTTGTTTGTTTAAAACAAACAAACTTTTCATATACTTGACATCCTTTTAGAAGCAGAAGCCAGCTTTTGGAGAGATCAAATTCCATGTCATACATCTGGATCTCACCATAAATCCTTCCTCCTAAATTTCTCCATGAGGCATAAGCGCAATCCTTACACTGGAATGAATGAGAAGTTAATGGAGTATCAGACTTCACATCTAAAGAGCCAATGTACTTTTAATGAAGTTTAACAAAATAGTATGACAAAATTTCTACTGGACAGTATGACATACAGCAGCATGAGAAGTTCTACTGCAGTGATAGTAGGTATTATCTGAATAATCTGTTTGGCTTCAGAAAAAAAATGCTGAACTCCAATGTTATTTTAATAAAATATATTAATCAACTGTTTTAAGATCCCTCTCCTGTGGGAAACCAAGCAGGTTTCCCTAATAAATAATATAAAATAATAAAAAATGCCTTTTTTATAAGTACCCAAATCAAATTCAAACAGTAAGTCAAATTATAAAACCATATTTAACATTATTATATATAATAACTTTTTTAGATAACACTTTTTTTTCATTTTTAACTAAAGACTTATGTAGAAACTGAGATGGAAGTGAAATCCTCCATGAAACTTAACAGATGTTTAAATTACTCAACACCTACTTATATACAGTAAAAGACAAAGTGCTAGTTATGAAGACGGACAGAAGTCAAAGATAAATCTCCCCAAATCACAGGTTTTATTTCACTGTGGGACAACTGTGACAAGAAGAAATCAAGAACTCTGCATACAACTGGTCTAATCTGGATATCTGCCAAGAATCCAGACGTGGGATTTTGATACGCAGAAACTCCAACTCCCACTGGTACAGAACCTTCATAGTCTCTGCTCCTATTGAGTGCACTCAGCCCATCCTGCATACTCCAAAAAGGGGCAGGGGCCATCAAGATTTATATCACTTAATACATTTTAAAAAGAACAACCAAACAAAACAAAGTATCAAGCCACTGAAACATCACGGCCCAACTCACTAGTGTTCTCTTGTAAGAGTAACACTCTGTCTTGTGTTTCATTCCATCTGCAAATACGTTGTTGTTTAAGTGCCATTTTAATTTACAAAGAGACAAGAGAAGTGTTTATTAAAATACCATCAATTCCTCTGGATACATTAAACGTTCAATAAAACATTGCAAGACTGACCCTTGACCCAGCAACACAGTACTCAGTGGTTCATAATGACTCCTCAAGACAAGTGACAAAAGTAGGCACACGAGTTTCTATTGTAAAATAGTTTTGAAGTCTCAAGGTGTATTGACAACTTTGGCTTCTCACAGAGAACATCAAAGAGGTTCTGGAGTGCTGATGATGATGAATTCTGACAGCGTCACACATATTTTACTGACAAATGATTCGAGAACTGCCAGAAAGTTAGTGGGGGAAAAAGAAAAGGTGTGATTTGCAGTGTTATTTTAGTAAATTTAAGATGATTACCACTCCCAGGGAGATTCAGGATCTGTTGCATTAAGAGACAAGAGTAAAACAAACTGAATCGACAAAACAAAGAATTACATCATTGCTGTGCCGTGGCAACGCAAATAAAATAATAATAATCATATTTTAACCTCTTGTATTTCAGCTTTACAGAGAAGGCACTAAACAGAAAGAGTAGAATTACGTACAGTAATCAATATTGTACAAGAATATAAAAAAATAGAACTTCTTATGTTGTAGGGAAGCAAAGGAAAGGAATAGATCCTGTGAATTCGTGGGTTAAATTTATTTAGGCCAGAGACCCATTCGTCTCTTGGAGTACAGGGGAAAAAGAATGATGAAAAACTACTTGTTAGAAGACTTGTATTTTTTCGCTTCCCAATTAAATCTGAACAAAGAAATGCTAACAAATTTCTTAAACATGGCCTTAACATTTTCATCTTCAATCCTGCAATTTGGGGATAAACAGGTGATAGAACTTAGATAAACATCAATTCCCTTCCCCATAGGAAAATGAGTTGTGTCATACAGGCTAGGGTGCAGACGATGGCATCTTCAACCAGCTAAGCAACAGAAGCTACAGCTTCAAGTGCAAACTCAAAAATTCTCTGTGAGTGTATCAGGAAATCTCTCAGCATACAAAGAAGATTTGGCTATGTAAACAGGAAATGTACTGCTGTGCCTAAACGCCTCTTCATATAATGAAATATTTTGGATTTCTCATTTGATCTTAGGCTCTCAAACAGCATGAAGATGCTGTAGCCCTAAGTTCACATAGCAAAAAGCCAACCATACTGACTGTACTTATGAGAAAACTTCATTAAGTCTATTGCCAAGCTTACATTTATGCATTTGCTTGAAGACACACCTCCGTTTTTTTTATGTTAGTGTTATCTGTGCATTTTTCAATTAAATCAGTCATGGTAATAGAGGACAAAACAATGTGTATATGAGAACTACGAAAATTTTAAGATGCTTGAAGTACTTCAGACAATCTATATCTCAACAGGCTAACAAAGCTAAGCTATTAATCCCACTTTCCTAACATTAAGGATCTTTCAAAAATGTTAGGTTTGCTATCTTTACATACCTGTAACACAGCAATTTGAACTGAACATTTATTTAGCACTTGTATATATAAAAATAAAGGAAGTATTGCCATCTTCAACTGTTTAGTTTTGTTTCAATGCATATTTGCACAGGCACTTATATACACTAAAATAAGCCATACAGTCTAGTATTCAAAACTAAGAAGGGGAAAAGGAAAAAAAAGAAACCAAACCAAAATCATCCCATCAAGACTGTTATTACAGGATAGTACCTCCATTTCAAATCACAATGATGATACCAAAGTAAGGAAGGTATCAGAAGCAACTACCTGAGGCCTCTCTTGAAGGCTTTTTAAACATGAAAAACATTAAACTGTAAAACGTCTTAAGGATGTATTCTTCCCAGATTCCAAAGTTTCACTTACACATGTACATTCAAGTAATGTAAACTGAAGACTTGAAAGTAGGATGACAATATTTCTTTTTAAGGCAAGAAAAAAGCACCGCAGTTAACAACCCTTGCTACCCTGAACAGGAGTTTCAGGACTTAATACTTCAAGTCCAAAAGGTATAAGTGAATCCAACTGTATCTTAGGGGAAAAAATGCAAACAATTTAAGTGTTTCCAGCAATGAAAAGTCCATTACTTTCATAAGAAATCTTAAGACTTACTAGTCTTAAGAAAGTATCTTACTAACTTCGCAGTTGCAGGTTTCTAATCTTAATTTGTATACCTTCTGCCAGCACTTGAATCTTCACACACCTTGGTCTCTTAGAGAAACTGTCCATCAATATTTTTTACTGTGATATAAATAAATCTTTAACTTTCTCTTCTGATTAAGCAATGACATAAAACACCATATGCTTCGTGGTGCTAGTGGTTTTCAAGGAGCTGGAGCATTGTCATATGCTGTTAAAATGTTCAAAGGGTCTTTGTTTCTTCACAATTTTTCAGCATTCTCCCAAAAACAAGCAGCAGGACCAGACTTAACACCCATAAATGCCATAAATATCCACAATTCCCTTCAAATTACATTTGCAGATATCATACATTTCTGGCACCTGTCAGTCTGCAAGCCCATCTTCACCTTATTAAATGTACTCATCTTTCTCCTCCACCAACCAACTACTTTCCACAGTCAGTGTTAACTACCCTGCAGGCATGCCACATTTGCTGTCTCTTGACTTGTTGAAAACGTCCCCAAATAGATTATGCAAGTACAATAAAGAGTGATTTGCCACAATTCCAACAATTTTCAACTCTCAAAAAAAAAGAAGCATGTTTTCCAGCACAGAAGTCTCATCATACTTTTTAAAAACAAAAAACAGCAGCAACAGAATTCCTTCTAAAAACTGAAGAACTGGCCATTGTCAAGAAGAAACTATGTTGAGAAGTTGAAGTGCATTTACTTCATTGCTACTTCAGTTGTATTGAGTTACACCAACAAATGTATCAAATTAAGGTAACATACTCTAATATCCAATCTCTACAACATAACCAGTCAGTAATTCCTAGACGGAGATTTATGAGTCAAAAAATATCTCCTCAGGCATTCATGATGCTTACCAAACTGCACTATTTTTCCCTAGTTTTACCATCAGACTTGGTCAATAATATGCTGAAACTGGAGAGGATAAAAAAAAAAAAAAAAAAAAAGGGAAGAAAGAAGTAGTAGTACTAGCTGTATTAAATTTCAGTAAAGGTATGTTCTGCATGTGGTTAATCAAAAATTATTATTTGCGTAGATTATTTAACCCCACCTACTTTGTTGTAGTTTAAACCAACTCCTGTTTAACCAGATCTGATACCAATTGAAACCAGAAATTTTTTTCCTCAGGTCTGTTTTGTACTATTGGACCTCTCCTCACTCTCTGGCTCCTCAAAGCACAACTCAGATGGAGAATCCAACCCATAAGATATGTAAAATGCCAAACCCTAACTCTTGAAGACACTGACTTCTACGCAAACAACATTTACCATGAGACAAGATTCACAAAAGCATCTCTGAATACACAGAGCAAACCAAAATTTTTATTATAAGCTAACTATAATTTTTTATTAAGGTAACTAGTTCATTTTTTTTTCTGTACTAAAACAGATTCTTCATAGAAGTACACAACTTCATAAGTGTCATAGAATATCTTGAGTTGGGAGGGACCCACAAGGGTCACTGAGTCCAACTCCTGGCCCTGCAAAGGACCATTCCCAAGAATCACAACATGTGCTCCAGAGCATTGTCCAAGCACTTGAACTCTGGTAGGCTTGGTACCATAACTTCCCTGGGGAGTCTGCTCCAGTGCCCAACCACACTTTGGGTGAAGAACCTTTTCTAAATACCCATCCTAAATATAAAATATTGGATAAATAATTTATATTTACCTAGAAGGTAAAATATTTGTCAATACCTTATGAATGTATTTTTACACATACACGATGATTTTAGCAGTAGCAGTTTCTCAGATGTTCTAATTTCTGCTTTTCCTCAGAACGAGGGAATTTTACCTCTCCTACGGTAAACCCCAAGTCCTACTTATTTTAAAATTTCCCAGCAAGTAAGCTACATAGCTCTCTAGCTTCCCTATATATGTAGGCTAACTAGTGATTCACAAGAGGGGCAAGGGAAAGGTATTTCTTCAATGTACAGCTTGTTTTAACAGAACTGATAGTTCTAGATATGAGAAGGTTCAAGGGAACAATTTTTTTAATAGATAATAGATAATTGCTCAGAGCAATCTTTTTTAAAGCAGCAAGTTTCTCCTGCATGCTTTCTGCAACTTATAAGTAATTTTAGCCTTAGAGGAAAATCACCCCTCTACAATATTCAAGGAATAAAATAACAGTTTATACAAATAGTAAATTCCAAGGAAGTTGAGTTCTTGTGTTCTCCCCACCTCTATTCCTCATCATCATTTGTAAACAAAAGTTAAAGGCAAACAAGGTAAGACAGAAAAGGGAGAGAAGATGGATGGAATGAACTTAAAGAGGAATGTAAACTTTACTAATGGCAATGGTCCCAACGTTCCTAAGGTCTTGACAGCACCGGTAATCTAGGAAGGCTTTGGAACACCAACACACACCACCACAACACTGGAAATCTCTCTGGGCTTCATTTAAATATGACCTGCTCTTTTAAGAACTGCAGCTTTTAATAACTGATCCAAAAATACTTACACTGACATTTGGCCACTCAAAATGAATCAAATTATTAGAGCAGGGAAAAAAAGTATGTCCAGTTATCCTTTCTTATCCACTTCCAATTAGCAAACGAAGAACTCAGCTGACTCAAAAGGAAAAACCTATCCCATGTATTGCTTGTTTTACTGTGGATTTGTGCTCTTTTTGCATGGTGGTGAGACAGTGGCAAGGGTAAGGACTTGAGCAAAAAGAGTGAAGATGATTTTTTTATTTGATAATTTTCTAGAAGCAACCAGGTTCTTGCCCAAGTATTTTTTTGCAGAAAGCAGCAGGATGAGGTCATCATAAAGAAAATTATATCCTTAACAGAAGTCTAAACAGGTCAGCTGAATGACCACCTCTTCTAGGATGTACTGTAAAAGAATTAAAAGCCTTTTCAGCTTTTAAATAATTCATTTCCCTGTTCTTTTCTTTCCATAAATTCACTTGGCTGCATCAAAAACAACAAAATAAGTTTTAAGCAGTCACCAAATGCTTGGATGGCAACTGATTGTTATAAGAGGAATCAAAAGGGTTCACTTCCAAAGACAGAAGCACTGGAATTACTTGGAAAAGAGCTATATTGGCTTTACATTGCAAAGTTTTGGTAGAGGGCAGGAGGGCTGTAGAGGTGGCTTCTCTGAGAAGACATCAGAAGCTGACCTCATATCAGACACAGATGGTTCTACAAGATCAAATCACAGATTCATAGCATACCAGGTTGAAGGGGCCCCAAGAATCATCTGGTCCAACCTTTCTTGTCAAAATCACAAATTGATTCTCATTGTTACCTGTTTTATTTTTCATGATGTTTATTTGACTTAAAGGCTCTTTAAGGAAGGAAAATAATCCTGTTGGTGATACCTACTTCCATTGACATAATCTTTCAGAGGGCAAGAGTACCTTTGCAAACAGACACTACAACCAACATCTGACATGCAAACCTCTCTTCTTTAAGCAACTCAAAATATCAAGTAACATCAGCAGTAGAATGAACTATATAACCCAGGCACTGCAGCACTTCGAATTGTGCATTGAATATCAAGCTAAAAGAAGATAAGACTTCTTAAGCCATACAGCATTTCCATACTGTTTTCCCACGCTGAGCTATATCAAGCAAAACACCAGTGCAGCAACATGTTTAAGCTTTTGTGTCCCGTGAAATACAAGTTGCATAACTCAGGAGAGGGAAGCAATTTAAATCGATAACTTCTAAATAATCTGAAAAACTATACTGCCAATGGGAGGTTATATTACTCCCCAACAGCACTTCAATTCCATATTAATATGGAAGAAGGTCAAGTTATTTAGTTATTTTTCTTCAGTTTAATATTCACTTCATTGCTATTGCTTATAATATCCTGAGACTTTTTCACCTTTAATTGTACACTTGAGGAATCCATAGCACCGCATAGTCAAAAGAAGACCATAAAGATCGATTTCATTTAATGGTTGATGTTCTCACCGAATACCTTGAGGAATGATCAAATTCATGAAGAATATTATGCTACTTTTGTTTCCCCTACTTTTACTTCTAAGGTCTTGAACACTTAAAAAAAGTGTATTGAAAAAGACTTAGAAAAGAGCTACTAAAATAACCAAAAAAACAGAGAAACTCTTAGAAGAAAGGATGAGAACAGCTTGTTCAGTCTAGCAAAAGGATGTGATTATTCACCAAGCAAATCCAAATCAACAACAGTGCAGAAATGTTGAGTGAAAGGAAAATAAGTGTAAGCAAGTCTAAATTTCCAGATTAAATTTATTTTTAATGAGTTACCCAGCTCTTAGAGTAACAAGGTTCTAGAACGGGCTTTTAGCTGAAATAGTAAGGATAAAAATTGTTTTTAAAATGGAGCTTGACAAGTAGGCATTACATGATGTAATACTAGCAGGAGACTGGATTTAATAAAGGAAATCCACGACACCAAATTCTCCTAAATTCCCAATTTATTTATAATTAGTTTTGAGAATATAGGAAAAAACAGATAGGTAAATACATAGTACTGTTTTACTTATCATTCAGTAGAAAGAAGGACTGCATTGTCCTCTGTATTTTTTGCAGAGGATGAATACAAAGTTATTTACTATTACAGGAAACTGCAAATTGCTGTAGCACTTCTGCCCACGAAAACCCAAGAGATCTGTACAAGTTCAGTGACCACAGCATCATATTTTCCAATGTAGTAAAGACAATATTCATGAAGCAGCTGGTTTCTTATTAATAGAATTCATTTATCTTATTCATAGCAAATGAAGCACATAGTAGACAACAAGCCAACTGGCCCATTAAGAAAAAGATTAAATTTGACCTTTTACAGAAATCAGCTTAAAAATCCTAATGTAGAAAAAAATCCACAATATTTTTTTTAAAGCGGAAACGTCATTTCATATGATATTTGAAACTGAAGCCCGCTCCTCTGGTAGCCTGATGTAATCCATTTACAGAATTTCTCTAAAGAATACCTGTTTCAATATTAAGGCCCAAGAACGCCCATCTTGAGTCATTCAAGGACTTTGTTAACACAATAGTCATTACTGACAGCATGGAAATTCACTTGCAGGGAATACTGGTTCAAAATGAAACATCATGTGGTGGCCAGAAAATAACGCACTGTGCAACAGTCTGCTATCTACTGGCGTTTGTTTTCTTCATATATCTTTGGCTAAAGATAATACGATACAGACTGCAGTTGCTTTAAATGCCAGAGGAAGCAATTAAGATCCTTCTCTGGCCAAGAACCAGCTTATTATTGGTATCTTTGCATGAAAGGCTGGAACTGCTGGAACTGAAAGTTACGTCTATAATCCATAGATAATGCAGATACCAGCAGAGACTGCACAGAACTCTATAAATGCCTAACAGAAGTAACAGAACAGATAATTTTGAAAAACTAATGCCAATTACTATGTTTCAACTTCCTTTTAGTGGGGAAAAAAAGAAGACATACTCTCTTGCTGTAAATACTAGTAGGCAAGGCTGAAGTAGGCATGAAGGCCACACATGTGCCCCGTGAAGCAGCCGTTGGCTATTGTGAATGCAGTGAGATTGATATCAAATCCTCAGCAGCCTTTTCCTACCGTTTTTTGCACTGTTTCCTTCTCTTTCTAAGTAAGACTCTGGGAGTAACCCAGAACAACACAGGTTATATGGTCCAGTTATCTAGGTGTTAGCATCACACCTTTATGTATGGTCATACCGAAGGGGGAAACTTTTTTATCAAATTGGTAAGGGAATCATGTGTTTAGGGACCAAGAAGTATAAGCTACGTCTACATTAATAAAAGAGAATTATTGCTATCAAATTTCAGCACTTACTGTTCAATTAACTCAGTCCTGGTCCATTTAGAATCTGGAAAAGACACTACAAAGATAAAATCTTATTAAAATATGCGAGGCAAAGATATCTGGGAAAATGCATCTCTCTGGAAAGACACAAAGGGTTGCTGGTTTGGTTTTTTGTTAGTTTTTTTTTTTTTAACATGAAAAAAAATTCCCTAAACAGATAAAAAGATCATAGGTTCTTATGTGTAATTTTGTCTTTTTTTTTTTTTTCCCAGACAACTAACCCCCAAAATTTCCATATGTATAAACAGGTTCATCACTTTTATAATTAGGCTTATGAGAGGAGAGAATAATCCCTGAAAACTGTATGCCAGACACTTAAACAGTCTTTTTTGTGTGAAATTTCTATAAAACCCAGGTAAAAAATATTCCTCACACCCCCTGCAAAAGATGGTATTTTCAAATTGTGTCTGTTTCTTTGTTTCTCCATGTGTCAAGAAGTAAAATAATACTAATGATTGCTACCTAATTACAAACTCCAAAAGATATCTGCTAAATCTTATTTATATCACACCACAGCTCTCATTACTGTTTGCATCATATCAAAACACTTTAAAAGCTATAGTATTACTTAAAACAGCTGTAAATCCACAGAACTTTCAACCATTAAACCAAAAATTATGTAGTTCTCATCTTTGAATATATGAATTTGATAGGCCTTAAGATGGAGAAGGCCTCAAAAATCAGAAGAAGAAAATTAAGCCTTCTACACACAATGAGCCATAAGATCACCTGTACAAGATGCATGTCATTTTTCTGGGTTGTTTAACACAATATCATTAACTTTCAGTAGGCCTATTATGGAAGTTAAAAGTATTCAAGTAATTCTATAATGGAATTTCCTATATAATTTATGACAGCACCCTAGACTAGATTGCTTTTAGAGAAGACAACTACAAAGAAATTACAAGGTACATGACTGGCAAAAAGTACAGGGAAAAAGTAGTCTTGATGTTTTAATTCAAAACAAGCTGGAATCAATAAGATGGAAAAAATTCAGTTCTGCTTTAGGAGTCCATCTACAGCTGGACCTACTACATAAAGCATTTAAGCATATACAGTTTAAACATGCACCTGAAAGATCTATTAAATTAGGTGACTGAAGGGCTATGAAATCAACAGTTACCTAATAATCAAAAAGGCCAGTTGTAAGAGGAAAACATTTTTTCTAAAAAGTTTTTTTCGCCCTTATTCCTAAGTTAACAAAGAAGAAACCCTTCTCTAGGTGCACCAAAGTAAACTATTTGCTTCTACTTAATTGTGCCTACTCACAGGGTTAAATGTCTGTCAAAACATAACTTTTTAATGTAATAGGAACATCTACTATATGCAGAAATTAAGCCTTCCAAGAGATAGTAATGGGTTTAGTACCTCATCTAATGTGAAAAAGGACAACTACTATCTCGCTATAAATACTAACTGTAAGACAAGGCTGAAGCAGGCACTATGGCCACACAGATCATAGAATCAACTGGGTTGGAAAAGACCTCCGAGATCATCAAGTCCAACCCTTGATCCATCACTGCCGTGGTTACTAGACTACGGCACTGTCACATCCAGTCTCATCTTAAAAACCTCCAGAGATGGTGAATCCACCACTTCCCTGGGCAGCCAATTCCAATGTCTGATTACCCTCTCTGTAAAAAATTTCTTCCTAATATCCAACTTAAACTTCCCCTGGCAGAGCTGGAGACCATGCCCTCTTGTCCTACTGCTGGTTGCCTGGGAGAAGAGACCAACCCCCACCTGGCTACAACCTCCTTTCAAGGAGTTGTAGAGAGTGATGAGGTCTCCCTTGAGCCTCCTCCAGGCTAAACAACCCCAGCTCCCTCAGCCTCTCCTCATAGGACTTGTGCTCGAGTCCCTTCACCAGCCACATTGCTCTGACATGATGCTAAGACCCAACTAAACTAGACCATATAATCTGTGTTGTTCTGGGGTAGCCCCAGAGCCTTATACATTTAGAAAGAGAATGAAACAGTGTAAAAACTGCTATGAAAAAGCTGCTGAGGATTTGATATCAATCCTAGCTTTATCAGTTCTCACTGCATTCACACTAGTCAGCTTCTGCTTCACGGAACGCAGCAGCTCTGCAGACTACTTGGGAAAGCAGCACTCTCCGGAATTAAGGTAGCAAAACCACACCCAAATCACTGACTTTATCTTGGGATGACTCCAAAGAAAATGCAAAATATTTGCATACTGCATTAAATGTATTTGTTCTATCTTCAATTTACATGGAATCTCTTATCAGGTATTTATAAACATTACATTGTTACAGTAACTTCGATAGTTGACTGCCCAAATATTAATATTTTGTAACATTTGTAATACAGAAGTATAATTCTACCTGAAAAACCATGCACATACTTCATGTAATAAAACTTATATTCAGCCAATTTTAGAAGTTTATAGTCTTTTCTAAATGCATCAAGTCTGCTTCACTGTCTCTTCTCTAAACATGGTCAGGGATGATGTGTTCCAAAACTCATCTCCATTGAAGCTCTTCAGCACAGTGTGGATTATTTTAACCCAAGAGAACTGATCCTACAAAATGATATGTAAATAAAAATTCCAGATCACCTAAAGAGATAAAACATGGTAAACAATGCTTGTTTTTCTCTAGGGCTTGTAGATTATTAAATATTCAAAGATCAAATCCTAAGAGTTATCACTGACCTCAACTACTCACAGTCTGGTACTCAAAAACAATTAAAGAATTTAAAAAAAAAAAAAAAGCCATGCACAAATATTTTACACTCCATTGATTTTGAAGGTGAGTAGAAGTAGCTAGTTTGCTTAAACAAATCAAAAGTTCTGTGCTCTAGGGAACCTACAGTAGTGCTACTTGAAGCATCTACAACAGAGTCTGCACAGTATAAACCCAGGATTTCTACTTTGTTGAGGAAAATCCAGACATTTCCCCAGTTTTCCTAACACAGGAACTAAGGCAGTGTTCTGTGGAAGGCATGGTCATGAAACTAAAGGTTTTGAAATTAACAAAAGGAGAAAGATTTCTTACTATACCAGACCAGACTTTATTTTCCTAAGCTTAAAAGACACTATAACATAATACTCTAGAGCTGCATATAGGATACAATAAGCACTGTGTCAAACACATTTGAACTAAAAGTTTCAAAAATTAGGAGAACTTGCAAGTTAAGTAGTCATTACTCAAGATAGAAATATTGCTCTTAGTCTAGCAAGGACTCATAAGTATTCTTCACAAAAATAATGGTATTACTCACATCAAATCAAGGTTTAAATTACTTCTCAAGAACAATATTCCTTTTACAACAGTCTGTCTTAGACAATCATAGAATGGTTTGGGTTGGAAGGGGTACCTTAAAGATCATCTCATTCCAACCTCCCTGCCATGGGCAGGCATACCTTCCACTAGACCAGGTTGCTCAAAGCCAAATCTAACCTGGTCTTGAACACTTAAAGGGATGAGGCATCCACAGCTTCTCTGGGTAACCTGTTCCAGAGCTTCATCACCCTCCCAGTAAAGATTTTCCTCCTAATATCCAATCTAAACTCATACACTTTCAATTTAAACCCTTCCCCCTTGTCCTATTAACTGCATACCCTTGTAAGAAGTCCCTCTCCAGCTCTCCTGTATGCCACTCTTTAGTTACTGGAAAGCTGAAGGAAGGTCTCCCTGAAGCCTTTACTTCTCCAGGTTCTACAGTCCCGACTCTCTCAGTCTGTCTTCAGGCAGCTTAAGAAGAAAGTTATATTTCTCCATATTTGATCTGGAACAAAAAGCAGTCAATTTCCAGTGCTAGACCAGGTCAAAAAAGTACCCATGTGGTATTCTGATCTGTCATTACTATTTGTGGACACCATCTTACAGGTTTGAAATAGGAAGTTTTTACTACTTAACACAAGCTCAGACTTCCCGTTACACGAAGAAAGCTTTTTAGCAAACAGAAAGACTTAAATACAACTAAAACTCAAACTTTTTTGCCTGGGAAGAAAATTGTACCATTGAGTTTATAAATACAAACATACGTAGATATATACATACATATATATATATATATATATATATATATATATATATATATACACACACACACTATTTCTGTGTAATGTCATCTCACATGTGGTGTGCATGGATACAGTAATTTAATATAAATTCATGAGATGCTAGATTTGTACCCAGATACTCACTAAAAAGGAGATGCATCCAGAAATACATGCATATATACAAAAAAAGTCACAAAAGGTAACTACTACTTTATGTAAATGCAATTCTGTAAATTAACTATAAGCAAGTGATGCAGGGAAAAGCACAATTCAATCCGACTGTTGGATCAATAAAATTCTCACAATTTTTACCTCCCAGATACTGAGATAAATTTTGGGTTTAGACTCTGAGTTAGCATCAGTTAGGTTTCTTATGAGCTACAGAGCTCAGCAACATCTGTTCCTGTCCACATAACAAGCAATACTGCTACCCTTCACTGTACAAAAACTAGCATACCATGTCAATGTGGCAGATATTTTTAAGGATTAAAGTCATTCTTTTCTTTGAACATCTCACGTTGCAGCATGAGATGCTGTAAATTAGTTCTCAGCTCCACCTGAAAGAAAACTTTGGGCAACAGGTGAGAGAGATCCAAAGTGACTTAAAGAGAAAAAGTTAAGTGGCAAGAAGTTACAGAAGAGGACAAACCTAGTGACGCTCCTGACAATTTCAGCTTTCACTTTATGCGCTTCAGAGCATGACTGTCGTTTTCACACCGCAGAAAGCTGTCACTGCTCAAGTCACAGACCTTTAAAAGCACTACATTGCTCATGTTTATCTCTGCTCTCAGAACCCTTTGAAAATACGTAAAAGTTAATCTAGTACGTGAAGACGCGGGAGTATGGCATGATAAGATATATAAATTCTCTTTCTATAAATTCACTTGTCTCTTGCTTTGCCCATTTATTACGGACGTCTTCGTCATCTAAAGACACCTAATTAGCAGCCAGCGTCCCAAAATGAGACCCCGGCAACACTACACGCCTGGTCCGTACCGTACAGCGATCTACACCACGGCTACGGGCTTAGGGCTTAGAGTCCCAGAATCGCAGAATCGTTAGAATCCCTTCCAACCCTAAGGAGTCTCTGATTTCTGCTACTCTAAGCCCCCAGCCCCGAGCCTGGGCTGTTCCCCCGTCCCCGGGTGGGACCACCCCGCCGGTCCGCGCCCCGGCGGCAGCGGCGCCCCCGCGCTGCCCGCGGCCCCCGCCGGGACGGGCGCGGCCGGGACCCCGGGCCGGGGCAGGGCCCCGCACCGCCCCCGCTCCCCCGGGACACCCACCCGGCCCCGCCGCAGGCGAGGCGAGGCACAGCGGCACGGGGGAGGAAGGGAGGGTGCGGGGGAGAAAGTTGAGGAGACGCCTTTCGGCGGCTGCCGGCAGGGGAGCCCGCGCCCGGCGCCCATTCAAACAAAAGAAGCCCCTTCCCCTGCCGGCCGCCCCCGGCCCCGCCGCCCGACTCACTTCGCAAGGCCCCGATGAGGAGGCTGCCGTCCTTAATCAGCTCCTTGATAAACTTGTTCGTCCTCTCCAGCTCGATCTCGTGACACTTGAGGCGCTCCCTGAAATCCGGGCTGTCCAAGTAGGAGTCGCTGAACTCCAGCGTGGGCAGCCCCATAGCAGCGGCGGCGGTCGCAGCCCCCGGCCGGCGGCGGAGGCAGGAAGGGCGGGAGGGCCGCGCCGAGGGCACAGGGGAAAGCGGGGCAAAGGCGAGGCGCGACTGCCGCCTCCCCGGAGAGGCTCCCGACCCGCAGCACCGGCCCGCTGGCAGCGCAGGCGGCGGCTCCGGCCGCTGTCACCCAGCTACATCGCTACCCGCGGGGCACCGCGGGCTCCCAGCGCCGCCGCCGCTCCGCCGCTTCCGGCAGCGATCCCTCTTCCTCCCTGCCCGGCACTAACTCCAGTGCGAACCTCCCCCGTCCCGGCCGAGGAAGCCCTCCTCCTCCTCCTCCTCCCGGCGCGGCATGCTCACACGCCGGGGACGCGGCCCGGCGGCGCCCGCCCCTCGTTCGCCACCGCCCCCTCCGCGCTCTGCCCTCCAGCGGCGGAGCGGCCGCGCCTCGGCCCGCTCGGGCTCGGGGTGAGGCGGGGAGTCCGCACGGCCCGCCGAGAGCCTGCGCTCGCCTCCTCCTTTGCCGGGGGCTTTGGAAGATCCAGAGGAAGGCGGGAAGGAGGATTCACCACTGGGGCAAGGAGGATCACAGGCGTTTGGAAGGGTGCGCCTGGAGGAGGCCGGTTTATGTGCGGGGGTGATGCCTCAGGGAGCAGCCCGCTCTGCTGGGGCAGGACAGCTGCCAGCCCGGTGTCTTCTGCCTCAGCTGGAGGAACAGCGGGAGCTGCGGCCGGAGGGAGCCAGCCCGAGCGGGCCTGCTCTGGATAGGGAATGTTCCCTGCACCTCAGCGCGGCCCTTGGTCAGCCTACCCGGTGTGCGTGCTCGGCCTCGGTGGGTCAGCGCTCCGAGGGAGGGGGACAAGTTAAGGAGGGAGCAGCCGTGCGTAAGGGAGGAGGAGAGAGGCAGAGACTTAAGAAATAGAAGAGATAGGAACACCTGTGGTCTGCCTTGGCACTTGGTTGCTGTGAAGGGGATACAACTCGAGCCAAATCCATGCTGAAGAGGAACATCAGGAAACTGCAAGCGCGGTTACTGCAGCAAAGTTGGGTTTTTACAAGTATGTGAGTGGGCTTATCTCAGTAAACAGAAACACTTGGGATGATTCTTGTGTGTTTATCTGAAGTGGTTTATCCAGACATAGTGTGTCAGTATGCAAGTATGTATACAAATGTACATACGGGTTTGAGGAGAGTCTCTGTAAACACACCTTCAAGTCAGGAATAACTCCCTTGGAAACAACCCTCGAGACAGGGCCATAAAAGTAATTGCACTTCAAGACAGCCCACCACTTGCTAAAAATAGTTTTCAAGAAGACGGTGATGCTTCTCTGTTAGCCAAGCACACGTTCCTACCAAATCATTCACAGTCTCCATTTTTACACATTTTAATGTGAAAGTGGAGGAAGGCTCAAAACTCCTGCTCAAATGAACTCTAAAAATGTAGTTCACTGACGCATTTGTGCTTTCACACTTCTTAACTCTCACTTACTTCTTAACTCTCACTTACTTCTTAACTCTCATCAATACTCGCTTCTTTGTGTTCACAATAGATTTTTGTGAGTGTCAAAAATGCAGAAAAGACACTGCAATTTCTAATAATGTGGCCCGCAGAATTTGTTGAAGTGAAAAAAAAAATTCTCAGTTTTTACAAGACTGAGACTTCCTCAGGACAGTCTCTGAGTTAGCTGTCAGTGTTGATAGACCCACTAACATCTCTTTTAATTCATAGTGATTGCAAAACTGCTCGTTAACATGTTCCCTGAGACAAATAATTTTTCTAATAATAGGAAGAATGAGACTGGAAAGGACTGTTTATTTCCTTGCTTTTTCAGGCAGTAGTATGTAGTTTCTCTTGTAAATTAATAAACTTGATTTGAAATCCAGTTGAACTACTGGGAGGATGTTCCACATAGATATTTTTTGCGATTATTAAAAGCTTATTTTTCACTCTATGTATACTCACAAAGTTATTTTAGGCACACTTGTTCTTTCTTCAGTGTCATCTGTAACTGCAAAGATTCTTTGTCCTCTACGACATTTACTCTTTGATGTAGTTCTAAAATGCAATAATATCATCTCTAAGTCTTCCATACAATACCTAAAATAAATCAAAGCTTTCTGTCATAAAATCAAATGCTAGTTCCCTTCTTTATTCTCATAGCTCTTGTCTATATCTCTAAGTTTGATTTCATCTTGCTTGATTGCAGTTTATTGAAATTACTTGCAAGACCTTGTTCAGTCACATTAATGACTATGTTACTCCACTAAACGCCTTTGATGAAGGTTGTATTTTTCTGTATCACAGCAACATTATTTATGTCACTTAGATCTTTCTTTTCCTCTGTGTTCAACCAGCGGATTCCAAAGTCAAAGCAGAAATATTTGTTGGTCCCAAAAACATGTACTTAGCATTTTAGTTCAAAGGAATTTTACTGGTAATCAGGATGACTCATTTCTTACTATATAATATTCTCATCTTCAGAAGTTCTGTAACCATATTGCTGCTTTTGGTATCAAGATCATGAATGGAACTATTAATGAGACCAATACTAATAGCAAACTCCCTCCAAGTAACTTACCATTATCCATTTAACTGGTTCCATGCTTCTCAGAATAATCCACATCTTTCTCAGCTGAACTGAGACTTGAATTTCCCAGCATCCATGTGAAAATTCTACTAGTTCACATGTACTGCTATTCCCTTTTCCCAGTAAAAGCCTTTCTTTTTAAGGAAATAGATTTGTTGAGGATTGTCTTTGCTTCATGAAGCAATATGTGATCAATGAACACCCAAACCTTCATTATCTTCTACTGACAGAGAAAAGTTTTATACTTAGACTATGAGCTTAATGGGCATTTATGGCTGCATCTGGAGGAGGATCTGGTAAGTGAGGGATTTGGCACACCTGCAGAGATGTTAACTAACAAAACAAGTCTTGATGGAAAGATAAATCTTAGTGCATGTTTTGTGTTGGAGTTAGGTGGAACTTTGTAGTTTGTTGCTTACTAAGGAAGACAAGGTGTTTGAAGACATATGTGGAAAGTGTAAAAGGCCTATGGTTTATAGTGAGCAGGAAAGAACTGTATTTTGTTTGATTTCTTTTTTCTTTCCCTGAGAAGATTCTAGTACATGGCCCTAACAGTAGCTTTCAGAACTTCAAAAGATGAGAGAAACTGGGGAGAAGCCTAGACTTTACAAAATAATATCTTTCTTGGAAACTAATAGTATGCTAGAAGAGGGTGAACCATATTGAAATACAACTTCATTAAACCCCTAAGTAGGTAGAAGCACCAGTTCCTCAAGTAAAAGGCTCTGGTAAATAAGTTAGCCTGATTTTATTACTAGCTGTGAAGAGATGAATAAAAAGTGAGACACTTTTTTTCTGAATGCTGCGGAGCTTTGTCGTGTTTCATTAACTTCTGTGTTTGTTATTTTAAGCTTATTCTAAAATCTTACATACTAATGAGGTCAGATCAATTATTGTGGATTTCTCCTTCATCTTACATGTAAACACTGAACTATAATTTCAAATCAATGGCCCTGGTCTGACTCTAGAGGATGCCTGAAGCTTATTCTTATCACAATCCTATTATCTAGGTTGCCTGAGAAGAGGAAAGGCGAGGTGTGTATTGGTACTGTTTACTGCAGGACGTGTCCCCTACTCATACTGTGATGAAATGACTGTACATTGGACAGTCCCCAATGTTTGTGGCTCTATCCTGCTCTGTTAGATGCTGTTAATTTAGCAATTAATGCAGACAAGGACTTCCTCTTATCTGCTGGGGAATATTTTAGAATAGAGACTCTGCCAACTTCCCTATTATTTCTTCTGCCTCAATGTACACAACTATGGGAAAATTGCTTATAGAGCTGTGTGGCATTGCTCTGTCTTCTGAAAATTGCAGCTTTCCCTTGAGACGCTGCAGGATTAGATGGAAAAATGCAAGGACACTGATGCTTATAAGTCCACTTGAACTGCTCAAGGGTACAAAATTAGCTCTGTACCTATATAGTAAGAAAATATTTATAGCATAGAAAACCTCACTCAAGCAATTATTTACAGAGTATTTGAATTCGTTTTAGCTCTCTAAAGGTCTTGCTTTATCTAAGTTTCCCGTTGGTTTCTTCATGGGAATTGCCAAGATTCCCAGTAACTTGCTTGGATAAATTCTATTAAAAGTTTTCAGTTTCTCCTTATTAAATTCAGATACTAGATGCTAAGCTTATATTGGCTAGCAGTGATAAATTAAAAAAAATGAAAATAAATAATGAGGAAAGTAGGCCTAAGTTTTGTAATTCCTTACATGTATTGACTGAAAGTGATACTACTCTCTCTCTTTGGAATACAATCTCCATGTTGTTAGCTGATTGTTAAATGATACAGCTGCCAATGTGTTCTGTTTGTTTTGTTGTTTTGATTTTTTCACTGCAAGCTAACATTGTCAGAAGAGGAGAGTAGCTAGACAAAATCATAGTTTGGAAACCAAACCATGTAATTTAGTGTGTACAGACCATATTATACTGAAATATTGATCTCTGTGCACAAAGGTCGACTCATGTGCATTCCTATCAACATTCAGATTGTCATCAATAATTACAGATCAGTAACATTTCTCAAAAAAAAAATGTAGTTTTTGATACATGAGTTAGCTCCAAGTGGTTTGGAGAAGCTTCAAACAGCAAAGTTCAAAGCTAAAATTAAAAATCACGTTTAGTAACTCTTATGCTGTGTTTGCTTAAGCCTCCTGGGTACTTCTGTGTTGAATCTGAATATTCCCTAACTGGCTGTGGTTCTGCCTTCTGGTATGCTCAAAATAGCATTTACCTCAAGAAGTAGATGCCTGACGCAATGTGAGTTACAGACACTGAGACAAGCCGCTCCCAAATCCCAGATGGGATTGATAGACTACAAGTGCCTAAGCATATGAAGGCCTCTCAGCATTCTATGGGAAATAGTGGCAGCTTAAAAATCACAGCAGGGTAATGAGGACTGCTTTATATGTCTTAGTAACTAAAGCATTAGCCTACAGAGTGGGAAAGCTAAATGTTAGGTACTAGTAAATCTAGTCTTGGTTCACAGTGTTCATTTCTAGAAGGGGGAAACTTCAGACCACAGCTTGCTTCACATTTCTTCTTGACAGCATTTGGGAGCTCCAATCAGCATGAAAAATCTTTGGATCACTCTCTATGTCTGTATACTATAGAGAAGTTACTTCCACGCTTTAATTTTCACTCTGGAAGCAAAGCATCTGAAAAGTAGTAGATGTAGCATCTTAACTGGAATTTGATTCATGTATTCTTTGCTGAGATTCTGTTATAGCCTTTTGTCTGTATTGCCCTGAAAGTAACTTTGATACTTTATTTACTGTAGTTTGATATAAGTAAACAATGGGACTCTCAAAATCATCATCAAGGTGAACTGCAAGAAACTAAATTTTAACATCATTATCCAAATTTATTCATTCATATACAGAATCTGAGTTCTTAAGGGGATGCCTTCCTTAGTAGCCTTGTCACTTGTGTCACGTTGAACATGAAGGAGGAAACAGGCTGTAACAGATGAAAGCAAATTCTGGTCATGCCCTTAGTCAACTGACTGCAAGTTTGCACCAGATAAGAACTGGGTGATTACGTGGTGCTAGATGGGCTAAAAGGCAGGGTATGTTTAGCTCAGCAGTGTGTTACACCTTTGCACAATGTTTGGATCAAAGGAGATGTCTGGTTACTGCAGACTGTATAAACATCGAGAAACAGGAATAACAGAAGGTACCTGAAGGAAGCTCAGTCACTTTGGAAGATCGTGCTAGAAAGGATGCCGCAGAAAGCATAGCAAGAGAGGGAAAATGGGCAGACATCTCTGCTGTCTTCTTTATTGTATGTGCCTCTACTGCATGGAAACTAGATAGATGCCAATTGCAACCGTACTGTGTAGTGGAAACAGACATCAGGAGGCAGCAACTGCTAGAGAGCTACAGATAAAGTCTTTGCTATGCTTCTTGGGTTTTCAGGAGCACAACCAGACCTACAAATACAGGGCAGTGAGATGGCATCATTTTCTCCAGCCATTAGTTTAACAGTATGATTTGCAGGTATGTAAGGGCTTTAAAGGAAATGTCAATATTAATTTCTAACTAATCTTCATAGCTCATTATTAGTAAATTTGAAGTAGTAATTGTAACCTGCATTCTGTGCACTCAGCGGAAGAAGATACTAGCTTATCCTTGCTGTGTCTGTCTGTAAGATATGATACAAAAGTCAGTAGGACCAAGAGCTCCTGGAAGCTCACATTAGTTACTGTTCACTGGAAGAATAAAGTCTTCAGAATTCAGTTCTCTCTAGCAAGTAATTTGCATTTAGATTTTCTCAGTAGATAGCTGGGGAAAGAAGATCAGGAAGTCTTTTTATGATACAGTCATCTTATTTTTTCTAGGTGCGTTGAGATCTGCTAGATCAGCCCTAGCAGAACAGCTGTGAGTATTGAAGGAACTCCAGTAGGAACTCTTGACAGTGGGCACTTGTAACAAGTAGGGTTGGCCTATATCTAATACTTCACTATGTGGACAGAACACAGTTGAAATGCCCATCCAAAGGGCAAGTCAGGCAAGCCTCTTGGCAGTCATAAAGCAATGAAAGCATTTTGTCAAGTAAAAGGCTGGATTCAGTTACGAAAGGTAAATCTGGACTTGGCCAAGTTAAACACTGTGATAGAAATGTTGGATGACACATGTACTACCAGTTTACCGAAAGCAATCCCTACTCTGAAAACTAAATTTAATTACAGAAAAGTTTACTCATAAAGTAATGCAATTCCAGTGAGAGAAAATACCAAACGAATACCATTTTGAAGTAAATCTTTAAGTATTTTTTCATTGATCTAATTACGTGTTTATGGAGGTAGATAAACCAGAAACAAAATCAATAATTTGTTTACCTGAATGCTGTTCTAATTCTTTGTGTTACCTAAAGGTCTGCTTTTGTGCATGGTCAGAGTTGCCTAGGTCTTGATAGGGCTAAGTAGTTTTGAGTTTATGACTTCCGCTTGAAACTAGAAGAAGGTATTCTTTATGGCATAGAAGGAAAGAATGATATTTGTGCTCACTCATTAAAGCCTACGAGGATGTTTTCTAATCCCATTCTTCTCTAAAAACTAGTCAAGCAAATTATGTGCAAATCATTGAGTAGCAGTCCTAGGGTGAAAGACACAGGCTATGATTCCAGGTGTCTAGGGTCAGATTTAGAACAAAATACATGCAGTGAGGGGCCCCCTGGTGGTCTAGTGCTTAGGATGCAGCACTCTCACTGCTGCAGCCCGGGTTTGATTCCTGGTCAGGGAAACTCCCCCAGGCAGATGGAGCTCGTCAGCCCTGTAAGGCCATCCATCTAAGAGAAGGTCACTCTAAACAAACCTACGTCCTGAGAACCTCACTGCCACTGTCCAAGCTCGCTCGGCCCCGGCAGATGAACCTCAGGATTAAAGGGTGGGCTCAGTTCAGCGCACACTGTGTCTCACCTAAAAAATCCACTGCGCAGGCTCGAAGGGTAAAGACCTTTCCCAAATCTTCACGCGAAGACTGGCCATACACATGCAGTTAAATATACTTTTCTTTTTACAGGGGAATGGAGACAGATTGATTATGCAGAAGCAAGTCACTTTCATAAACTTGTCTACACTTGAAAGTTTACTAACATACCTGTTGTAGAATAGCAGTGTCCCCTTGAGGATTTACAGCAAAATGATGATACTGGAATAAATTAGGGATAACTATCTCAGTAAATCTCAAAATGCATAAGATATATAGTACAACATTAAATTTCTCAGGAATATTTTAGCTAAGCATTCTTTCTTTATATGGGAACTCTGTTTTTAGGATTTTTTTTTCCATTAACTGCTATGATGTGGGGTTTTCCCTTGGTCCTCTAAAATATATGAGCTACATTGTAATTTCTAAGATACTGAAGTGTTTACTGCTTAAAGTAGGAAAGTGCTTCTTGTTCTAGTGTAAAACCAAATCAAATAGAAAGTGAAGTCTGTTTTTCATGGCTCCATCTATGAATGCATGAATGCACAATAGATCTTCATGTGAACAAGGGAAATATGCACTTTCTTTGAACTCTGTCCTCTTCTCATCAGTGTTTCATTTTTTGTTTAATTCATAATGTTTTCATTACATAAAGGGAACAACAGGGTAGCCCTCCTGTAGATAGTGGAATAGCTATCTTTCCTTTTACTATAATCCTCAGGGTAACTTCTTTTATTTGAGTTAAAGCACTGTCAGTTTTGCATTTCTTCAAAAAAAAAACCAAAACCAAAACAAAACCAACCAAACAAAAAAAACCCCTTCACTTTTTTTTTTTAAGCCGTGTTTTCTTAGTAATGGCTTCATAGAGTGCATAACCAGAAATGTATTGATAATCACGTCAGATATGTTACAAATATATTTAAAAATATATAAATCACACAACTAAAGACCTATTAAATAGGTTGGCAATTATAGCCAACCTGGGTAATTCTTCATGTAGTTGATAAAATCTCAGAATGGAAAATAGTCTGGAAGTGTTGAAATTAAGTTTTCTATGATGTAAAACAATCCATATTTAACTTTTTATATCAGTAAGTTAAAATTGAGTATTACCCAATGATAAACCCATATTTGGGAGAAGAACGAGAGAATATACCTGTTTAAATGTCCTCAACCTATTTTACACATGGCCCACAAAACTATCTGATGTTGCTCAGAGCCATGGGAAGTCAAGCTGCTATTCAAGTTGCTACTAGTCTGTTTTACTGTTCAATGTAGAGTCACTTCTGTGTGGTCCTTGTCTGTCATGATAATTATGCAAATGATACTGGCTGAAGACAGATACTTTAAAAGGCAGATGCTCCTAATCTGGAATTCTAAAATTAAATTAGACATTGCTAAAAATTATACATTTTGTTACTCTCTCCTCCTAGTATTGGAAAAAGAATATTGTGTAATTTGTCGGTTGTAATGACTCTGCTTTCATCCTCTTCCCTCCATTTTTGAAAATACAGAAACGTAAGAGAAGATTGAAGAGATCATACACTATGAATTTCCCCTCCAAGGCTCAAGCCAATGTATCTAAACCATCCCCAAGAAAGAACTTCACTGCCTGCTAATGTTCTCAATAAGATATTTTCTTAGTTTTTTCAGATAGTATTTTCTGTTTTTCACCAGCCTGCTGAAAAGCTTGTCCAGTGTTAACCTTTGCTGTCGATAGTATTTCTTCTTTTTTTTCTCCCTTGGACATCAAAAAACAGTTATTGTCCCTTTTCTGGCATTTTTACCACGTTTCCTTCATCTTCCTTCCTAGACCAAACAAACTCACTGCCTTTTGGTTTTGATTTTTTGTTTGTTTGTTTGTTTTTCCCCAAAACCTTATCCTCTTCTTAAAAACTCTTGCTCTTTAAAAAAAAAAAATCAGAATTCTGTACAGTTTCTTGCTAGACATGCAGTTCATAAAACAGACACAGAATTTCTTGTGAGGACTCAGCAAAGCTGAATTTGTAGTCTTAGTTATCATTCTCATTATTGCATTCTAGAGGGAGGTGGCTCTTTGAAGAACATCATTGTATAAGCCATTGTAACCCTAGCCCATTTCTGTCTCCACCATCTAGCTAAATATTTCTCATTCTGTATTTTGTGTATTCTGTATTTTATTTTCTCACTGCTGCATATTGTTTTGTTCTTTTATTTGTTCCAAACCCAGTAAGATAAAGCTAGTTATTTTATTGATTTGTCAAAACTATTTTAAATTCTGATCCTTTCACCAACAGTATTTTCTATTTCATCATGACTGGTTTTGATAAATGAAAATTGAAATTTGGAAAGATCTCTTTGGGAATCGTGCAACATTCTCTCAGCAGGACAGGGAGATAGTAGATATTTCCACTTCCTCAACATCTTTTGTTTCTCAAAAATGTCCTCACTATTCCCTTTGTCTTCTTGTTACCTCTTAAGTCTAAAACTTTTTTATATAACCCTTTATGCCACATTACATCTGCTCAGATCTTTGCTTTTATCTACGTGTTCTTGGTTCTTATGTTCATCCTGCATTTCAGTTTTTGTATGATTCATTCCTCACTGGTCCAAGTTACCAAAGAGCTCTCAATGCAGACATAATGGTCTCTGCTACTTCTACTGTCTGGCCTTTCCTGTTTAATAGTTTGGCTTACAAATTAATCTTTCAGTAATCCTACCTGTACTCCCTCAAGTTCTTTCAGATAATTACTTTATTTAACATCTCTGTGTTTGCTGAAATCTACTTTTTTGAAAAATCTTGCCCTATTCAACTATTTTAACAATCTCTTTTCATTAGATTAATAACATTTGACCTTTCATGATCACCCCATAGGGTTAATTCTTTATGCTTTCCCAGGAGCCAGAACCATATCCAAAAGAACTACTGCTATGAAGGAAGAGAATGCTTTCTAAAAAAAAAATATCCTTTTTAGGTTCAAAGGGCTTAGCAGATTTATCATCCAGATTAAAAAAAAAAATCCACTTTTTTCGAACTTTTTCAAGGAAAAAAAAATTCCATTAAATTTGTGGATGAAATGAAGGTGCAGGGTTCTGTATTGAGAACTGGTCAGTAGTTTCAATGAAGAAATGACCTGGGGGGAAAAAAGGTCTGAAATGCATTATTTGTTCATAGAAGAACAGAACAGAACAGAACAGAACAGAATAGAATAGAATAGAATAGAATAGAATAGAATAGAATAGAATAGAATAGAACAGAATAGAACAGAATAGAACAGAATAGAATATCCTGAGTTGGAAGAGACCCACAAGGGTCCAGCTCCTGACCCTGCACAGGGCAACCCCAGGAATCACACCATGTGCCTGAGAGCATGATCCAAATTCTTCTTGAACTCTCAGGCTTGGTGCTGTGACCACTTCCCTGGGGAGCCTGTTCCTGTGTCCAACCACGCCCTGGGTGAAGAACCTTTTTCTAATATCCAACCTAAACCTTCCCTGACACAACTTCAGGTCATTCCCTCAGGTCCTGTCACTGGTCACCAGGGAGATCAGTGCCTGTCCCTCTGCTTTCTGTCGTGAGGAAGCTGTAGACTATGATGAGGTCTCCTGTCAATCTCCTCCAGGATGGACAAGCTGAGTGACCTCAGCCGCTCCTCATACGGCTTCCCCTTGAGGCCCTTTACCATCTTCATTTCCCTCCTTTAGACACTCTCTAATAACTTTATGTCCTTCTTACATTCTGGCACCCAAAACTGCACAAAGGACTTGAGGTGAGGCTACACCAGCAGGACAGTCACCTCCCTTGACTAACTGGTGATGCTGTGCCTGATGCACTCTTAGACATGATCGGACCTTCTGGCTGCCAGGGCACAAGGGTAATATTTTACACTTTATGTGACAATACAAGACAAGGAACAACTGTTTCACTAGAAGTTGTATATAAATCTTATGGTTGTAGCAGGTTCACAAGCTGAATTAACAATGTTTTATGATTGCAAAAAGGCACATGTTCTAGCAGTTTCATTATGAAATAAGCTTGGGGGTGAACAACTTTGTCCTCTTCTCAGGTATAGTGGTAAAAGGATGTGGAGTAGGTGGAGGGATATAAGCAGGAATCAGTGATAATGATCAAAGATCCAGGAAACAAGAGGAAATGTTGAAAGAATGTGATATGTGTTGTATGGAGAGAGTATACTAAAGGGGTGGTGATACAGGAGTACTTCAAAGAAAAGGGAGTATCTGGTTTACATGTTCAGTTTAGACAAAAGGTAATTCGTTCAAATCACATCATGAGAGGTTCAGGTTAGACTGGGAAAAATGGCTAGTGATAAGGATACTTAAACTTTGGAATAGTCTCATTTATTCTTAAAAGCTATAAATAAAGTACATGCATTTATTTCATAGAAAATTTTCTGGTTCATCCTTGTCCCTAAGTAATATCAATTGCATGTAAAGTAGAAAATCTCTCAGAGTTCTGCTTGTCTCCTGGTTTTCAGGCTATGATATCTCTAGATTCTATCATCTCTCCAAATTGTCCCACTTTGTCTCCTACTGATTGCTCGAACCATGGGGAATTAATCAGATTCCCTGAAAACTGAAAATGTAATTGAAATCCTAATATTTGTGTTGCAAGGCTATAAAGTCTTGGTCATCCACAATTTATGTATCTTTTCAAAGACTAAGCTTAATTAGGCCTAATTGAAAGCCTGTTGAAATCAAGAGTTCTGACTGTTTTCAGTGGGCTTTGAATCTAAAACTTTTAGTTTTGTTAAACATCTGTTACTTTGGTCTTGTCATTCTAACCCCAAATACTCATTGAGTAACCTGTCTTTGTCCAAAGATACCTTAGTTTGTAATTTTTTTTCTGAAGTCGGTGGTTTACTGGAATAAGAAATGTTTCTTTCTTTTCCTACATATTAAGATTTTTTTTCAATATTTCTTTCAAGCATCTAAGTTTCTGTTGAGAAAATACGTCAAGTGCTTTCATCTCAGTCCTTAAGGTTCTGTAGATAAAGAATTTTCTATGGCTTGAAACTCTATAAGGGCAGTTTGTTGCTGTTGCAGAAGGGAGATTTTCACTGATTTCTCAAAGCGAGCATTTAACCTTATGTGTCTAGGACAAACAAGTATGTTTCCACTTCCTACACCCTTGCCACGTCAAAGTCAGGTGTCACTCTGTGTGCTTGAAAAAAAATGCTGTCTAGTTTTTCTTGATTTTCACATCTCAATCTGATGCAAAGGAGAAGGAACCCTGATTTAGAAGAAATCCCGCTGAGCTTAGAGTTGTGTTTGCAGTTCATGAGAAGAGCGGTAGGATCTTATGCAGCCAGGGAGTTTCACAACAGAAAATTATGTCTGTCTTTTCAAGAAAACATTTTGAAGCATTACCAATATCTATGTATTTGAAAGGTTGTGAAATTTTAAAGCTACAATCGCATATGTAAGTGAACTCTTCCCTATTGTGCATGTATCTAGCAGTAGAGATTTTAAATAGTTTTAATAATTTAATTTTTTAGTCTGTGCACTTGCAAACTTTTAGTCTAATTAGCAGTATACCTTTGACTTTCACAACACAAATATTTTTGATGGTTCTTTTATCCTAGGCTCATGTCTGGAAATTTCATAGAAGTTACTGTGTCATAAGTTCAGATGTCTTTTATGAAGATTGTACAGTTTTAGCAGTCTATTTTGAAAGTTGAACTGCTGTGCTTTGATAATATCTATCATGCAAGATATTAGAAAAAAAGTAGAGTGACTGTGGTAGGTAGTCAGGCTATGCAGACACCACTTTGCCTTATCAGTGCTGTGAGAAAGTAGGGTACCATTCTGAAAGAAACTCAAGGCAAGTGACTTAAATGACTTGTTCAAGGTCTTAATGGAAGCCTGTGACAGAGTATGGAGCTAAGTCCTGTCTTTTCAGTTCAGGATTAGAGTTATAGCTCTACAATCCTGACTTTCTCTTGCTCTGATGGGCTTTTCAGTAAAGATAGTGATTGTGTGAACTGTGTAAGGAGATTAGTATTAGAGATAAATTGTACATTTCTTGCCCATCTGCTTAAATAAACTGATGTAGTCCCCTTTTAATGGAGAACAGTTTCTATTTTATGAGACACGTGATTGATTGAAGTAAATGAAAAGAACCATAATCATACAGTATTGTGATAACAGAAACATGGAAAATCATTTTGAGGACTAAGTGAAACTAATGCCCATAATGATACAACATCCTCCAGGCAATAGCAGAACCTTCCAACCACATAGTTTAGGTCTTCTCAAAAGAAAGAATAGCCTTATGACTTCAGATTGCTGAGACATCGAGACAGAACAGAGTCTAAACAGAACCAGAGGTGGACATATGCCAAAAGAATAGTATTTCTCATCCAAAAATCAAGAGGAAATGTGCCAATCTACAGTGCTTCTGTCAACAGGCTGTCTTCTGCACTTAGTCCAAAGATAATTATTGTCTGTGGGTTCTAACAGTGAGGAGATACCCTGGATTTGGTCTCTGGTGCTATGTGATGTGGAACAGAAAGTTGATTGGAAACTTTGTAAGCAGAAGGAGGTCACGTCATCTACTTATTTAACAAGAAAGTCATTAAATGTAAGTTACTTCATGTTGGAAATTTTTCCTCCCCTCCCACAAATAGCTGTTTTCCTTATTCTTAAATATCCTTTCCTGAAGTGTCATGTTATAGATTTTGTTAGGATTCAGTCTCTGAATAGGAGGCCTTAATAATAAGGGGAGTAAAATGCTGAGTCAACAGTGTCTTTACACACCTGCAAATCTCTTGCTTTCAAGCTATTACCTTTCTAATCTTATCCCACTTCTTCACGTGTCACTGTCCTCTCTACTATTCACCTAATTTCACAACTGGATCTTTAGCCTTGGTGGATGTTCTTATTCCATGTGGATTTGTGCCTTAAGAATGCTTTCATTCACATATTTGGAATGCTTGTATCTACTTTTACTTTGTAGTAGATCTTCAACTTTCCATAGGTAAACTAAACAACAGAGACTTCTGTTTTGATATCTGTTTATATCGCTTGTCTGTAATCTCTCCGTTCTCATTCCTCCGATTTACCGATAGGCATAAACTGTTTCAGTCAAGGATTGTCTCCTTGTTGCAAGATGTGTGGGGGATATCTGTTACAGGATAATGGTTGTAAGCACTACAACAATACAAGCAAACAACAACTCTGGATTTAACTCATCTCTTTTATCGTATATTTACAAAACAACTAATTCTCCTGGAGTTGCTTTGATTGTGCTAGTGTTCATCCCATGAAGGATAAATTTTTTTACTGATTCAAACTGAAATAAGTGTTTAAAATTCAGAAATGCCTACTTGTGTTTGGGGTAGCATTTTCTACAAAAATTCTAAAACATAAGTGTACACAAATGTCCCCATATAATTTTTCTAAAGCTTTCATACTGAAAAAGCCTCTCAGACACTCCTGAGGTTAAGCGAACAATGGAGTGTTTGAAGTATTCCTTCTATATGAAGTGTACAGACTGTTTTTGAGTCTGCTTCATTCACCACATGTTAAAAACAAACAAACAAACAAACATAATTGCTAGAGTGGCCCTGAAAGCAACATACAGAACACCATTGAGTGTAGGTCAAAATCAAATCCCCTTGTGCAGGATGTCTGAAGCTGTATAGTGTATGCTGTGGGGTTGTAACACATCTTCAGGAAGATGAGAGGGTTGCATTAGGAAGAGAGGAGGTTAAATATTTAAAGATCTTTTAAGTTCAGGAGGTCTGGATGCCTTTACTTTTCAGAAAATACCCTGTCAGTTTGAATTGACATTGCCTAAAAAATGAAAAAAAGAAAACAGATTACAGTCTTTGCTTATTTTTGTTAATGAAAGGACTTGTCTTACTGTGTTGGTACAGCACTTGATTTGGTGTGTAACTGTTACACAACTCCACAGTCCAATACACAGGTATAGTTAATGTGTCACCTGAGCTGAAATGCCATTCAGTGAGTGTGGTTCAGTGCACTTCCCCACTCATAGCTGCGTGATTCTGCCCTTTATTTTACCCTTGCCTTTGTATGAGCCCAGGGCATCAGATGTACTAACAGAGAAGTAACCTTACAAAAATGTTAACAGTGCCAGGAAATGGGATAAATGAAATAAAGCTGGGCTGCTTTATTGCACTGGCTTATTTGAACCATTATCTGCGTTGTTAAAAAACACATGACTGATTATTTCTGCAAGGGTTAGCACAGAAGTGACTATAGGACTGTGTGGTCGTTTTGGATGGGGTAGAGTTATTTTTCTTCACAGTTGCTAGTGAAGAACTGTGGGTTAACCAGGGTTAAACCACAACATCAAGCCAATCAATAGTCTGGATTTGTGCAGAAAGCAAGCCAGAGAGACATGGAAAATTTTATTGAAAGAAACTTCTGGGCGGATTTAGCTAAGAGTCTTGGGGACTGAGTTATAAGATTTGTACATCAGATTACTTTGTTGGGTGTCTTCTAGTTTAGGACCATAGAGAACTTCACTGGTAAAATGTGTGTGCTTCTTGCATTAAGAATCATTTAAGCCTTTAATTCAGGTTTCCTAAAATTTCATGTATAGGTACCTCAATTTTTTTCCTGCTACTTGCAGTTTCTGGAAATTAGGCTGTGGTAGTGAGTTCTCCTTTCATGGTCAAATCATAGACTTATTAAGGTTGAAATATACCTCAAAGATCACCTAGTCCAACTATTTCCCTAACATCAAAGTGTTCACCACAAACAGTATCCCCAAATGCCAAATCCACGTGCATTTTGAACACTTTTAGGGATAGTGATTCTGCCACTTCCCTGGGGAAGTGTCATTGTAGTGACAATAGAAATAGTCATTTGCCCTAATTTTTCAGGCAGTTTTAAGAAAGCTTTCTTAAAATGTCTTTATGGTTTTAATGTTTGTAATTCATTTAATGTATCCTAAATGATTTAGGTCAGATACTATATTGCTTTTTGTTATGAAAAACAAAAAAACAAACAAAATGCAACATGGAAAATATGATGAATATACACCAAGGATAGATTACATGGAAAAATCAAATCAAATTGGTTTGGGCTTCTGTTACGTAAAATATAATTCTTTAGTAAAAACTGCAGGTTGCTCTTGAAGAATCATGCCTTTATAACTCTGTGAAGTTTGCTTCTTCTTTTGCTATAACAGTCAGGCATAACAATAAAGAATTGTCATGCCTAAAACTAATTTTAGTGCCATTGCTATTTTGAAATTCAGGGGGAAAACCAATTCTGTTAAATTAGATTCAGTGTTTCAGGTAATCCTTTTCTAACAGCTGTTGGCTTTTTCCCAACTTCCTTAAATTAAATGAGATAGTTCTGAAAGTGAATCAGTTTGACCAGCATGTATCAAACCAATTTTCACCAGCACAAAAATATAGCAGGTGAATACAGACAACAGTTCATGTGACTTAGAAAGAAAATAATGATTTTTTGACTCAAAGAAATAGAATGGATGACCCTTGCTCAAGATAAACAAAAAACATGACTGCTTCTACTGCTTGTTCATTGAGCAAGGTTCATTGAGGAATCTTGTTCATTTAAGCCTTACATATATCAGCTGCAATGATATTTCTATTGGAATGATCTGTAACATCTGAATCTGCTTAGTTAAAGCTAAATTCGTGTTTGTTTCTTGTTTTTCTGGTGTTTTGTTGTAGGGATTTTTTGTTTGTTTTATTTACTTTATTTCAGGCTGTAATCTTCAGTTTCTGATTGATTTATTTTTTTATTTTACATTAACCGCCCTGCAATTTCATATTAATTTATTTGAACATGTATCTTTGGCTTTTTTAGAGAAAATTTATGAACAAGTAATAGTTTACATGGAGGAGAAAATTTTTCTCTGTCTACTGGTAAGCATTCTCTGCTACTTATAATGAGAAATTACAGTATTTTTGGTTTTTTATTAAATGGACATTTGTAAATGGTTTTGGAATATTACATCTAACAAAAGCTACATTAATATAGTGAATGTCACACCTTCTCGGGATGTTAACAAACAATGTGATTTTTCCATGAAGGTCTATACCACCCACCAGAAAAATACATGTTTTTCTCATTTTGTGAAAAATATCAGATGATTCAGGCAAAACAGACCACCACAAAAAAGAAAGAAGTTTTCTTAGTATATTGCTCTTTTGATCTTTACCATGGAAAACCAAAAAGTTAGAACCATAAAATTAAAGCACATCATGAATCAAAACCCTGTGTCTAACAACATGTCTTTATTTCAGATGTCTTTACTAACAGATTTTTGTAGTTCTAGAAAATAAGGCATGTGGGGTAGCAAATAAGCCTTACTCAGATTTACATTTCATGGGTTTCCATTCTGAAAGCTCTGCTGATTCAGCTAGCAAACCTGTAATATGCTACAGTAATTGTATATGAAATTGCTGCTGTGCTGGCATGATTTTGCTGCTTTTGGTTTACATGCTTAACATTTTCTGTTTTCTTTGGTATCCCAATGCTATGTTTAATGTAAAAAAGTATTCCTACACACAGAAAAACAGAGTCCAACTAGACTTCTCTCCATTTCTACAGACCTGAAGTACCACTGCCAGTTTGGTGACACTCTCAGTCCTTGAACCTCTGAGTACTCATTGTCTGTGTGGGGTATTTGCCTTACATTTTCGTTACACTGAGACTGGCTGCTTTTGACTGTCCCTTGTTCCCACAGCATATTGGGCACTTTATATCTTTAATCATCACTTACATAGTCTTATCTGCTTGCTGTCTTATGAGGTAAACAGTCTTGGGCCTCACCGCTCACATGGGAGGCTGCCAGGAAGTCTGACTCATGCAAGACTTTTCAGATTGTTTTTTATGGCCTCTATTACTGTAATATCTTCAGACTTTTCCAGCTTTTATTTCCAATTTATGTATTTTACCACAACAAACAAGGAGTGGATATTCCTCTTTTGTTTTATTCCTCTGCTTCCTTGGCATGGCTTCCTGAGAAATAAGATCTCATTGATTTATCTGATTGCACCCTCTTGGGGTACACACCCTTTACACAGAGTAATTTGACATCTTGGGTGATTTTAAGTTTTCCCCTTGTATTGAGTTTTATTAGATACATTTAACATCTCAATTAAGTATCTTCTGCAGTCAAGTTCCCAAAGGATTTGAATGCACAACTGCACCAAAGTGCCCTGACAATCCTCCAAAGTCCAGAGTTCATCCCACATATCCCAACACTCCCTACAGAGTCAGGCAGTCATGTGCCTTGCCAAATCTAAGACCTCCAGCTCCAATTATTTTTGCCACATGTTTCTAATGACTGCTTCCCCTCTTCCTTACCTATAGTCAAACCAAGAGTCTGGTGTATAACTTCCTTACATCCCCTACCTTTTGAGCTGATGGTAAGACATACCTCTCCTCTCACACCAAAGCACTCTGAAGGCTGCTATGGAGTCCTCCCACAGTCTGTAATTACAAAGCCAGGAAGGATGACTCTGACTACTAGTAGATAGTCTGGGAAGAAAGCTGGTGTGTTATTAGAGCTGTGAGCCATGAGACATTTGGAACAAAATGCAAATGTGATCTAAAGGGCAGTAACTTGATCTTTTCTATCCAGATGTAGGAAGTGGTATCAGCTGGAAGTTGCACTGAATTTCTCTGAGGAAGTGATGGTCTGATTTCCTTGAGGACATGCTCTGTGGGTAGATACCTGTCCTGTCCCTGTACCGCTGTACGCCCAGGTTTTGATAAAATCTCTATCCAGGACTAGGCCCTTGTTAGGATCCAAATTGCCAAGGAAGGCAGATGCCTGCTGGAATAACTGGTACATCCTGGTATTAAAGCATTTACATCAACAATAGTAATAACTCAGTCCTGAGATACATCAGGTGATTTGTCAGGACTTGGTGACCTTAGCTGCCTTCTGGCCCCACAGCTTGGAAAAAGAATTGCAACTGGTGGTTGAGCTGGATAGTGGCCAGTCTCCAGCAAGGACACAAAGGGCCTGCTTGCTTTATTCTCAAGTTTCAATCCTTCTCTGTCTCTATAGTAAGATGCTGGAGGAAAAGTAATAAGAAAGTGAATCTTTGGTCAAATTCTTGTATCCATCCCTAGCTTAGTCACTGCTATACCCAGGATACTGATTGCTGTGAATGCCTTTCAAAAACATGCCCTATCCATTACATGGAGAGAATTAGACATCCAGCTTAGAATAATTGCTGCTATTTCAAGAGCAAAGTTCCTTGAAGCTGAAGTTAAAGTTGTGTCTATCACAGACCTTGCACTCTTTCAACCTCCTTTTTCATCCCTGTGGAAATTGTATGTACTCATTTTCTTATTGGTGATTCATGGTTCCTAGTCTCCTTCCTGAAGTTGTTTGGCTGAAAATAAAAAAACAGTGAAATACAATATAAGTTCATTAGCCTAGCTATGATTTTCCAAACCCCTCAGTTCTACTTTTACCCTGCCTTCCTCAAAAATTTTCCTTATATCCAAAAATCTAAACTGTGGTCCAGTCACCTGTTTGTTCCCTTCTCAGTTTAGAAAAACTTTTCTTCCCCTCAACACACATAGGCAGACAAATACATGCACTCTCCCAGAAAAGCTTTATGCCATAGTTGTCTGACTGCACTGTTTTGAACTCATGACTTTAGGGCAATTGCTCAGATCCTCTCAGCCTCATACTCTTCAGATTTAACAAAGCAGGCGTCTGTTATTCTTTTACTAACCATGGGGTAAAGGCCAGCTGTAAATGCCTCATCATGTTTTCCAACTACTCATGTGAGACACTAATGCACAATTCCAGTTGGCAAGATCTGCCAGTAGATAAGAGGACACAAAGCAATACATATTGCCATTATTTCTCTAGTATATCATTTGCCTAAAACCTGAGGGGGAAGGAGTCAAGATATCAATACTAGCTACTGTTTTCCACAATAGAAAACTAAGATAAGCTCATCAATTTAGTTTCTTTTAATGGTATTTTAATTTATAAATCATAAGTGATTTTGGTGCATAAACTGAAGAGAGTAGAGACAAGTAACCTGTTCTTATATAGTCAAGTGTTCCTAGTGATAGTGCAGCCTTCCTTAGTACTTTATTTTTTCATGATACAAATGAGTTCCTTGAGAGAACTAATGTACTTTAACTGTCCTGACCAGTCCCACCCGGGACCTTCACCCATAGCTGCAGAACATTGGTCAGGGAGCTCATCTTAAACTCATGTCTGGAATATCACTTCTCATCTGAGTTGTGTTGTAGTTTGTGGCCTTGTCTCCTGAGTGGATTCCAACCAATGTTTAATATTGATTGTCTCCAGTGCTGTCTTCTGGATGGAATTGAGCCCCGCCTTTTTAGTCTTGTCTCCACTCTGCTTTTTCTTCCCGGGCTATCTGTGTGCTACTATGCAGGTGCAGCAGAACTATACACTGCTTGAGGAGGACATCCTCCCTCATGGGACAGCCTGTTCTTGCTGCTCCCTGTCAGTGAGGGGTGGTTGCAGCTTACCCCCTAGCATTACAGTCACCAGACTGTAATGGAAGCACAGCCAGCTGTGGGCAGAAGAGTGAAACAGTCCTTCTCACTGGCAGCCAGGAGTTAAGCTGCATTGAATGTGAGGTGAGCTTACACCTGAGAGATCTTTCTCCATCCCTTATCACTTTTCCAGAATTTTACTTAAGAAAACCAGTATTTTATCCAGTGCTTTGAACTTCATGGTCTCTTGTCACTTGAAGTGACTGAGAATTAATATTGAGTTTCCTGTGCTGGTGATTTAAGGGCACAGTGTAGGCATAGGTTTGAAAATGTTGTCAAAATATTTAGGTGGAGTTTGGATGTGACCCTAAACAAGTTCCTCATTTAGTTAGATCACAGTGGGAGAAAAGCCTGATTGTTCTGAGTTGTTTTTTTTTTTGTTCTGTTTTGTTTTGTTTTTCTGTTTGTTTGGGTTTTTTGAGTGTATGTTTTTTTCTCTTCCCTCTTTTCACATCTCTCCCAAACTCAGGCATGCATACCTTTGAGTTGCCATCTTTTTTTCTACTTTTTTCTCTGTCATTATTACAGTTTTCTTTTCATTAGATTGTTATTGCTCAGCTCATTTGACTGGGAATTTCCCCCAGGATTGTAGCTTGCCAGGAGTAGTATTGTTTTATGACAGATTTACATGAGAGCAGGTTTTTCAGGTTCTTGGTGGTAAAGTATTTGGAAATATGTACACTGGAAAACTGCACTTTTCTGTAAAAAAAAAAAAATCAGCAAGGTCACAAAGTTTTCTTGTTTTACATAGCTACTTTCTGCTCCTCAAATAATTGGCAGATAGCAGTGCAAGCAACGACTGTGGCCGGCATGTAGTCCTTGTGGTTCCAGAGCCTTTTACCTTTTTAATATCAGCACTGCTTATCTGATATTAAATAGTTGTTTAAATTACTGGTATGATGAAATCTTGAAATATTTTCTTGCAACTTGAATTCTGTTCTTCCTCTGAGTAATACTTTGTGTGTGAGAATTTTAGTACCATTGCTTAAACTGTCAGTGATCCTGAATATGTGCTTCTGACAGGGAGGCTTATGCAGTGGAAGATCTATCTCAGAGAAGTAGATGGCTTCTTAGGTGGCTAAAGAAGGGATATGATGGATCCCTTCTTCCATGCTGAAACCTTGTCCCAGGGCCTAGTAGACAACATCCTTGGACACTGAGATCTCATATGTCAAGTTACTAATAAATCCCTCCTTTGTCCTCAATCTGAGCTTGCGGAAACTGCAGAGGAAGCTGTGTCATTAAGCCTTACAAACTGAAACTCTGTAACCTCAGAAAGAAGTTAATCAGGGCACAGTTGTGGCTGACGCTGCTAAGTCTGTAGCCTGAGACTCCAAACAGATGGTATAAAGTTACATAAGCACCATTAGTAGAATTATAAGCTGAAATCAAGGCATATAACTGAATATGTGTCTGAAAAGCCCAACTGGTGTAATTGAGCATGTACTTAGGCAAACAGATTTGGGTGTGCATCTTTTGATGCACACCCAGTAAGGCTGCACTTTTAGCACTTGTTCCAATTTGTGCTAACTTGTAGGAACTAGGCAATTAAATATTATAATATTTATTCAAGTCAGATTTTCAGGTGATTTTGAAGAACCACATCTGAAAGTCACAGAGTTTTATTGAAGAATTGTGTAATTTAGGAAAATATAAACTTATGATGTGGTTTTATTCAGTCAATATATAAAACTAGTTTTAACCTGATACCTATATAGTGAGATTATTTATATAAAGAACATGTAATTGAAATGTTAATATATCTGAAATAAGCATTTTTTTGCTGGAATGAACTCTTTCAGCCATTGACTTCTGTGCTTATTGTTCTTTCTGCTCTGTAAGTATATTTTACGTAAAGTCTTAAAATGCCTATACATTTAACTGTCTAAACATCAGTTTTACAGTAGTTCAGTATATGCAGAATAAACAAGTTTGAAAACACAGCACTTAACAAAATAATTGTTGTATGTGGTATTTTGCTTAAATACTATGGATCTGATATTTGTGTTGAAAACACTGCAGTTTATATTCAAATATTTATTAAGCATCTCAAACTTGTAGTCTTCCAACGTAAGCAAAGTACTGTGATAGAACAGCCGGTCTCTTCATTTTGTATTCACATAGCTCAGTCCTAAAATGCCCTCTGCTGGGCACTGGCAGTAGCCAAGATGGAAGAGGCTTTAAGGTTAGGAAAACTGATGTCATAACGGGAGTTGCATCATCCAGCACAGTGTCTATATTTTGAAGGACTGTCTTATTAAAGTTATTTAAAGCTTATGACTGTGTGATATGGAAGAATTTAAAAAAGGAACAAAAATGACTACCACTAGTTAGGCTTACATATGTTTCTAAAGAAAAAAAGATATTCTTGAACTGGAATTAAACCACTTTTGGTTGACATAATCTTTTTTTCCCCACTCCTGCTGAAGCTAATAGGTGTGTTGAAAAAAAAAAGATAAATTCTAACACTAATATTCTAAAATTGTGGGGCAAGGAGAAGCCACATTTCTTACATAAAATTGTAGCTAAAGGAGAGTAAAGGGTTTCATTACAGGTGTTCACTGATGTGTCAGAGCTGCTTTGTCTTACCCAGGCTGATGATAATGTATAAGTAGGATGGGAAGATCTCAATTGTGTTGTCTTGTACTGATGGATTAATAGCCCAGAGCATAAAGGATATTAATGTGATCAGGTCAGTGTGTGATACAGTTAAGTGTGTGGCTCCAGAATATGCATCCAGGCATGGTATATTGGTTAGTAGCGTGAAAAGAGGTTACCATTAAATATTTCTGAACTTTTTGAAGTCTTGATCATGGAAAGTGATTGATACATTTGAAGTACGAAATACTACAATTTTATTTTCTCAAAGTCCTTATGTTTAAAATATGTGAACACATATATATATGAATCTTTTCATTGATAGTCTTATAGAGAGTTAGAACAAAGTCAAACTTTCCTTGTTAAAGAAAATATTCAGACAGGCTAAAGATACTCTAATAGTAAGAATTACCAAAGGAAGATCCTGTATCTTCTAAGACAAGACAAAATTATTCAAAGAATTAAACAAATGAACAGCTTTTTTGGAAATTTTCAATTTCCATTGTTCATGCCAGCAACCATGACTCTGGGAAAGCATGTTTAGCAGCACTGCCATCTGACAAACTTGTACTGTCATCAGATTTTTCAGATACTGCCTTTAGATACATTTCTGCTTTTTGTAAGTGTTTGTGTGATGACTTCATCTGACTTTGTTACATGTCAGTTCTGTAAGCCTCACTGATGTCTGTAGAACTACTAACTCATCTTTGAACTGCAGTGTAGCGCCAATTAAGTTTCAGCTTCTGACATGACAGTGTCAAGTAAGTATCTTGGTGTTTTGTTCTGGTTGTTTCTTTTTGACACAATGGTACACATTTTTGCAAATGTGATAACAGAGCCCCCATCTTACAGGCTCCTTATATAAATAGTGAAAATCATAAATCTAAAAGAACTAATAGATAGCTGTATTGAGGAGTATTCCATTCACACATTAAATTGTCCCCCAGTTAAGTCTCATTTCCAGCATACCAATTTTAGTGATTTATTCCAGTCTCATGCATTCTAATGTGGTTATTGTGTGGTTATTGGCATTTTTTGAAGGATAAATTCTGTCAGTTAAATTTGACAGCATCTATAATCATAAGAGACTTAATTTATAGTTCTGTTACTGTGTATAATTTCTGTACTTGTCTGAATCTCCAGATCTTTCAGGATCCAAAGCTATTGATCAGCTACCACACTTTCAATTACCTTGAAAGAATATGTGTTTCTCTTATGGTTCCATTTGAAGGAAATAAGTAAGACCAAAACTTCAGGAGTGCTGAAATATTACTTTGTGAATGTGAGAAGAGATGGAATTTTCAGAGTGGTGAAAAAATAGCTGTGGGGGGGAGACACTTCTTTAATAAGGGAAGTTCTATGCATTATCATGCATATATGGCAGCAGTGGTGACTAATTATCATATATGTGGAAGGAGAAAATGGGAGGAGAAAAACAGAGGGGAAAAGTGAAAATACTGTTGTTCTAGGTCTTTTCAGTCAGTAAAAGAATTTCTTTTAAATATAGAACTCCATTATCACAGTAGCTTATATGGACACAAAGACCTCTTGGGCATGCTCTTTCAAGCAGTGTTTATACTTCTGTGTCTTATTTTACTCATATTGACTCCCACACTGAGACAGAGAATTCAAGACTGTTTTTCAAACTTTAAGAAAAGATCCTTCTGAAATCCAGAAGTAAGGCATATTAATTAATATTTTTGTCCGCCTTGTTATAAATCTGAATATGTGGATGATTTACAATTAAAAGATACTTTAACTATCTTGGAGGTAATACTATTATATTATCTCCAAAACTGTATTACCTTTTAGGTTGGTTTGTAAACTGTGCCAGAGTAAAATGAAAGCAGGTAATAATTTAACCTAGACAGATGAGTGCCAAGCTTAAATTTTTGTTGCCTGTATTTCTTCAAGCTGGTGAATAGATACTGAATGTGGTCTAGACTTTTTTAATAAATTGTTCACAAATAAAAAACAATTCGCTATCCACCAAGTGTCATTATTGATTCAGAAAAAAAGGGCTGCCAGTATATTTATATGGCAATGCAATACTAGTAAGAAATCACACATTCTAGCCAGTTTAGGGGCATAGATTTGTGTTGTATTTATTAATGTTTTAACCTATCACTTGGAACAATTATCTCTTTTGTCCCATACAGATATGCAAGCTTCTAACCAAACCTCCCAAAATCTAAAAAGAAGTACAAGAAGAAGAAGAAAAAGCCACCTCCAGCTGGAGGATTAGTGCATCTTTAATATCGTTCTCCAGCCAAGACCATCACTGAATAGTGCTTAGCAACATTTTCATTTATTGACAATAAAAATCTTTCTTCTCTGAGGAAACTTGAGCAATGCTGGTAACAGTGGCCTGGAGACCAAATAGAGAACCGTCTTGTGTGAATTTAAAGTGGGTTAATGACAAGAACCACACCATTCAGTGAAATAAAATCTAAAACTTTTTTAAGTGGTCTGGTTATAACAGACTCCTCTCCCTCCTTACCCCTCTGTTCCAGGTGTGTCTGGCACCATGGATTTGGGGGAACGGGACATTCATTCCAATCTGTCAGTGTGCTCAAGTGCTAGCTAGTGGCTTGCCACCTAGATGTGGCTCTTCCAGCTTTTTGTACAGTCCTGGTTATCTTTGGATGTCCCTTGATAGGACTTTGTTGCTTTTGAACTGAGACAGTCCCTGTAAGCCATCATTAGCTTTACTGTGAGGCTAGTGAGGCACTGGAACAGGTTGCCCAGAGAATGATAGAACCACAGAATGGCTTGGGTTGGAAGGGACATTAAAGATCATCTAGTTCCAACACCCTTGCGGTGGGCAGGGACACCTTCCCCTAGACCAGGTTGCTGAAAGCCCCATCCAACCTGGTTTTGAACACTTCCAGGGAAGTTTGGTTGTCTGATCACCATGTTATACAATCGCATTTGATATCTTGTTTGCTACAATATGCTACTTCATGTTAGAGCAATAAAAGAAAAAACATTATTTTTGTAAAGCAAGTAAGAAGGAAAATGAAATCTCTCTTCACACCTGAAGGGTGGTGAGACTCAAAGTTCATTATGTTGACATGTCTTTCAATTTCTTATGATTCCTTCTTGGTATTGTACAAGGAAAACCTCTGAGTCAGCTCCTCATCTGCTAAATCTGCCCCAAACACCATGTGACTTAGCTTATCCATTTATAAAGAAGAAGAGGCCATGCATGGTCTCCTGCATGCTGTCCCAGTCAGCCATGCTTCTGGGATATGTTTCCCATTGTCTACTGCACCATTCTGTAGCTGTGTAAATGTCAAGAAATATTTAATCCTTCTTCTTCCATGCGTATTGTTTTAAGATAGTACTACCATGTTATCCTCAAAAATACTGTTTCTAATGAAGATATTATTTCCTATTTGCACTGATAGGAGCATATGCATCACATAAATAATGATAAGACTGAGAGTAATTTTTTTGTCTAGCTGAAACAAATTGATTTTACTACTTTGTCTCCCACATTAATGGTGGTAAAATTACTTTTTTCACATCTCTTCTCATATAGATATATTTTTTTCCAAGTTGAGTTACATTTCTGTTTTCACTTGAAATGGTGAATGTTTTGGAACCTTTCTTAACTAGGGCTCCAGAAATATTTGGTATAGGCATAAATGCTATATCTGAGTTATTTCTATTTTTTTTCTGTTTTTCTCTCTCTGAAGAGAGATTTTGTTTTGCCATTTAGGCAGAGTTTAAAAGTTTAGAAGCCATAGAAAATGGAGTATAAAGTCTTTCTCCTGTTACTAAATTTCTTATTTTAATGCACAGAAAATGATTGATTTGTTAATGTTTTGGGAAAATTGGTGGGTTTTGCATAGCTGTAAGTCAGCAGTATGTGTAAAATATGGAAAATTAGGAAAATGTACAGTAGGAAATATATGCTGCTCTTCTGTCTATGAAATATCTTATATTTATATAAATTCTTTTTATAAATTCACCAATTTAACCACTTTGATATAGGCAAAATAAGAAAATAATTAATGCAGCATGACATCACTTTTCTTATGGATATTTTACAACAGTGAACTAACTGGAAACATCCTATGTATTACATCTGACTATTATTTTGTTTCTTAGTTACTGAAGGAGATTAAGCTGAAATTTGTGCTGCTATAGTTATACTTTTTTTTAATAGCACAAATATCTTTCCTTCCGTCACAAGGCAAAAAGCAAGGAAATTAATTTCTAGCACTTGTGACTTTTTAAAATGAAGATCTGTCCTCTGTGACAACAAATCTGCCTTTATCATAGCAGCCCATAATTACAGTCCATTGTAGAACACTACTGTGAACAGTTTGGATCTGTCTTCTTTACTCTCCCCCAGTCAGATGACACACTGATAAGATTCCCTTGTGCCTTTTCTTCTCCAGACTTAACAGTCCTAGCTCTCACAGCCCGTATCATGTGACAAGTGCTCCAAGACCTTCATGACCTTTATGGCCTTCTGCTGGACTCTATTCCATATGTCCATGTCTCACTTGTACTGGGGAGCCCAGCACTAGACACAGCACTTGAAACTTGTCTCTCTGCTGAGCAGTGGGGAAGAATCACCTCGCTCAACCTGCTGCAGTGTTCTTCATAATGCAGCCCCGGATTCCGTGGGTGCCTTCGCCATGGAGGGCACAATGCTGGCTCATGGTCAACTTGACATCCAAAGAACCTCAAGGTCTTTGCCTTCCAGACTGCTTTTCCTCCTGCCAGCCCTGGTGCTTGGGGTTATTCCTTCCCAGGGAGAACTTGGCACTTCCCTATGTCAACACATTTTGCCAACTTTTTGTGGTCCCTCTCAATGGCAGCACATCCATCTGGTCTATCTATCACTTCTCCCAATTTTGTATCATCTGCAAATGTGCTGAGTCTGGATTCTGTCTCATTGTCCAGGTTCTCTGTGAATATGTTACACAGTATTTGCCCCAGTATTGACCACTGGGCCACACCAATAGTGACTGGACCCCAGCTGGACTTCATCCTGCTGATCATATGAGTGTTAGTCCAGAATTTCAGCTAGTTTTCAGTACACCTTACTGTTGACTTATCTAGTCCACTTGATCATTTTGCCCATTTATTTTAGTCTCAGATCATGCAGGGTATGGAATAACAACTCTGGAAATTTGTGTTGCTTTTACAGTGTTGTCAATGATACTGTCATTAGCTGGGGACTCTTTATTCCTAAAATGTAGACAGAAGAATCTCGTAGTGCTTTTCTATTAAAGACTGTTCGCAACCCAAGTTCATAAAACAAATTCTGCTTTTGGTATAACCTGCATCTTAATGAAGATGAATAATGAGTGGATTCTATAAAACTGATGTCCAGAAGGAGCAGATTTGCTGCAGGGAATAGAGGGAGATTCTCTCTTCATCTTCATTACCAGTACTTGCTGCAGCTCCAAGCAAACAGATGGAGGAATTACCCTGTGCTTGCACACCCATTCCCACTGTCCACGTGACTTTGGGACCCTTTCTGTATTTCAATAACAGGTTTTGCTAAAATACTGCCTGGTTGATATGTCATCAGGAGATATTTTACAGTGAAAACATGCGTTATCTGATGCATAAAATCCCTATGGTGGCAACAGCCTCTCGTGCCGTACAGGAAAAGCTCCAGGCCACAGCTGTTGTCCTTTTTAACTCTCTTTATATGGGTTGTCTTTAGCTGAAAGCTTTCATATTAGTGCCTGCTGCATGGACTTGTTTGGCAAATTCTTGTCCTCTTTTAAAAAGATCTGTTAGTATTTTCAACAACCTTCTTTGCATATTTGAACTTTGACTGTAAAGGTAGGAAATCCTCATTATTTCAGTAGCATTTGTCTCTGGAAAGGCAAGCCTGTTTTTTTTTTCCTTGAATGGATTCCACCTATTACTGGCATCTAATTTCTTTTTTGAATTGTCTTTATTTTTTAAATATAATTTATTTATATTTGGTTTATTTATTGGAATCCTGCTTCGTCCTTACGTGACACATTTAATAAAAACTTTCTGGTTTTTCCTTTTTTTTTCATCAAAGTTAGCTCTTTTCCTCTGGATATACGTTCTTCAGTGGAGGCCTAAAAGCAATAGATAGCCCTTCTATTGCATCTGTCTTTTGAAAGTTTGGAGACCTAGACATCTAATTTTCAACTTGATTTATAAACTGTGAAGCTGGTAGTGAATTTATGGACATTGCTGCTTTTAGACAATGTATTCTTGGATTGATCTTGCAAAGTTTATATTTTCAGAAGTAGTGCCTTTTTTTCAAGATCCTTCCTGTTTCAAAGAAAGTTAACACTTTCTTCCCAAAGGTCTTTAGGGAGAAATTCATCTCATCCTTTCAGTGAAAATACAAGGGATCAATACTTTGATATGTTGTTTTGCTTGTTATATATTTCTGCACTTTTCCTCTAAATTGTTATGCCCGAAGAAATACCTTATGTATGAAAGTTCTCTTTTTTTTTTTTTTTTACAGGTCTATCAGTATAGAGTTTGTCTTCTTTAAAATTAGCTTTTTCATTGTTATTCATCGTTTTTTTCTATGATGAAGTCAAGAGTTTGTTTGTTTTCTTGATTTATTGCCTCATTTTTATTTACCAACTTGCTAAGAAAATGCTGGGCTTAAAAATGTCCACTTCGAGTCTCATCCTTGGTCTTTGGGGAGATTAGTGTTGATATTTTCCTCTCTCTGATGCTGGAATATCTACCATAAATATGTTAGAAGATTAGTGAGTATTAGAGAAGAATCTCTCTCTTTTTTTTAGCTGTATGGGGTTTTTTCTTTTTTTTTTCCCCTAGAAACAGCAAGATATTTCTTCCAAAAGCTTCGGAACATAAATCAGTGAAACAAGATTTTTTTTCAATATAAATTCTCCAATATAAATTCTTCAGATAAATCCCAGTAGAACTGGAGCAAGTGAAGGAATTTGTTAATTAGCTATTAATAAGTGATAAATATTCACTGCCAGTGTATATATCATCTGCTTTGATAGTTTAAGGAGCTCACTGGAATAAGTTGTTCAAACTAAAGGATGAAATTGCTGAATAGTACTTTTATTGTAGCTAAGATCGTTGAAGATTTTCAGATAATTATTTTCTTTTAACAGTGTGCCTGGGTCTTATGAACCTTAACATTCTTAGTGAAAAGTGAAAATTTTGAGAAATTTTAAAAAATAAAAAAGTGGAGATGTCCATTAAGGATGTTATGGCACGAGAATATTTTGGGTTTTCATTTGAAATTATTTTATTTTTTGAATTCCATATACAAAGTAGCAATCAATAAAAATTTTTGACCAAACTAAAGTCATGAAGTTTTTATGGAGAACTATAATTGCAAAAATTTTATTGAATTTTTTTCTTTCTTTTTATCTTTGAAATGTAACTATCGTATAACATAATGTATTGATCATCTCTACATTTCAGTCTTCGAAATAGTTGAGAATTTATCATATAATTAAAAGAACTGGTAAGAAAGTTGCTATTATAATGGTCAAGAATTGTGGAAACACTGATCAAGAACAAATTTGCTTCTTAGTTTAAAATAAAATTTGTGCTTTTCAGATAGATTTTGGGGCACTTTATGTACACTAAGACTTAAACAGCTTACACAAAGAATGGATTGCACTCTGGGGCATGTAGCCTGTGTTAACCAGTGCTCAGTATTGTGAGAAAGGCTGACTAGATGTGGAAGTGGATTGCTTACACAGATTTCCTCCAGTGGTAATGTCCTCCTATGTCCAGGGCAACTTGTCTTTTAAAAGATGTCAATTAAAATGTATGGTACGATTTTATCTGCCTCTTCTTTGTATGCAGAATTACTAATTTCAAATAATTTTACCTAAGTTTAAATGGTAAGTATTGTTGAGATTGTCAATACTGTTCACCATATCAAGTATGGAAGAACTTGAATTAAACTAAGTACTACAGTCTGGTTTTCAAAAGTATGGACCCATTCAGTCCCAAACATAAGCACATGCACTGTCTTAACTCCTGGTTGACCTACCTTTCCACAATCTCCATTTTTTCCTGTGCACAATGAAACCAAGGAAGGAAGTTTCACTCTCAAACATAGTGTATACCATGAACATGTTGATCAATGGAGCTAATACTAGGTCACCAAATAAATGTGTTTTATCACTACTGGTGCTAATTTCCCAGTCCAAGGTTCACATTTTTCCTTTCTCATATGAGTTTTGACAGGAATTTTTCCATCTAACAGCATATAAGCTAGTAAATTGAAAATTCCTCTGTCCTAGCATGCTGATTTGCTCTCAGCAACAGGGCAGTCAAATAAACAGGCTAAGCACTGGAAAACTGACAGCCATGAGACTCATAAAGGAAAGTTTAAGTGCTCCTCTAAAACCATTTTGAAAGCATCATTAATCATGTTGGGCACTGAGCCAGTATAAGCAACCAGTTACACTTGTATTACTCCTTTTAACAGAAAAGATGAACTTTTCATCTTTTCTCTGCATGGTTCTTTGCACAGAAAGTACATCCAGCCTCAGCTAGAAGTCTTTCTTAATAGATTAGGAAAGAGAGACAGCAAGAGGTTTATTTCAATTGTTTTACACTTCCCTCCCCTTTGCTTTGTAAAGGTTTTCTTTCATTAGAAATATATCCCTTGCTTCAATTGTAAAGCTAATAAAAAATCTTTCTTCCTCTGAGGGATACTCTACACACTATGCAAACAGGCAAAAGAAAAATCAAAGCATATCTCCAGATTATGCATTCTTCTACAGCAAGTTATTGAAAGGACACACTGCTTCTACCAAAACTAAATTTAGAAGCATTTCTGTGGACTGCTTGCATTGTGTGCTAATGCTCTTTAAAGATCTCACTCAAGCAAAATTACACTGAACATTTATGAAATAAAATTGTCAATAGAAAATTGTTGTGGAGTCTTATTGTTCCTCCCTTGCTCACTGTCAAAATAGTTTTTTCCACCTATAATTTACCACAGCTACCTGGGGACTAATTATGCTAATTAGGTCCTTTGAAGATGAAAAATGCAATTCTTTGATTTTATGGATGTAGCTTTCAACTTTATGGATGTACATTAGAGGCCTTCTGTTCTCAAGGACTTGAACATTACAAAATTGAGGAAGGATATACATTGTTCTTTGCCTAAATATACTTGGTTTATACTATTTTCATTCAAAGTAAAGATTAATTTTGAAGATTGTATTTCAGTCCATCAATTTAAATAAACTTGGGGTTAAATCAGGAATTCTAGGAGGACCAGGTATGTCATCTTAATTTCTATTGGTCCTGGGTCTTGCTCTTATATGTTGCGTTATTTAGCTCTTAAAATACAGTCAAGAAAAAAAATGTGTTTAGTTTTGGTTTTGAAATAAATACTAATCTCCTTGATTTAATGCAATTTTCATTTAGTTCAAGGAAAACTTTTATAATGGACATTTAATTAGCTATTGAGGCATGTGTATTTATTTTCAACCTTTGCATTAACAAAATATGTTTCATGGAAATGCAAAAGTATATCTTCAAGTCAGGTACCTGGAGGTCTATGCTAGCCTGTTATGGTCCCAGTAAGAAAGCCGCTCTGTAAGGTTTCAATAAAAAGGTATTTATTAGAGTTAACACTAGAAGCAAGAAGAGAACAGTATAGGTAATCTTCATGTCCCTTTAGATGCTTGAAACTCCAAGTGGTATAGCACTGAACAGTCCTTCAATCCCCATGTGGCACATCGTGCAGACCCCATCCATAGAAGAGATCCTCTCCTTTTGGTCCTTTGAGCTACTCCTTATTTTCTTACATGGAAAGAGCTCTATTCATAATTTCTATTGTCACAAAGGAGGGACATTTGCATGACAACTTGTAGCTGCACAGTTAGATGAGGTGAGGTGAGGCGAGGCAGGCAGTGGAACTGCCAGTATTGAGTAGGAGCTGCCACATATTTCTCCTCTTAAAACCGAGTGCTTTTGTTTGTCCTGCAACCAAAATTTGTGTGGCACTGGCCTGAGGGCTGTGTTGGTCCTCCATGTATGTGATTGTTCCACGTGCAATGGTCGGGCAGTCAGGACTGCTGAACCCCTCTCTAATGATATTTTACTAGACAAGTTGTATTTTGAAATTGAGCATGTATGTGTTGATACCTCTAAACTTCAAGAGACTTTTATTTTTCTCTGTTTCAGGGATAATAGGATAAATCAAATTCCCTGGGAAACTCCAGGGAAACTACTTGAATTCCTTGTTAAGTCCACAAGTAATTTGTTAGGTAAATAAACCTAAGTCAGTGTTCTTAAATCATTTATTCAAATACAAGGTGATTTATAAAGACTGATAATAAATTGGTATCGCAGAGCTGGCAAAACATATCCTGTATGACCAACTCTGGTAAAGCTGCTGTGACATGAATGCGATTACTTTATTTTACATTTCAAAAACAAAAGAGAAAAAAAACCAGTTAGAGAAAGCAACTAGAATCTAGCAAATGAAATATAGTTGGAGCTGATTATTGCATTTTCATTTTTTTCCTAGCTTTTAAAATTGCAGCAATGGGGTTTCCTTCTTTACCCTACAATAGAAAAATATTAGAAGTAAAATTGCAGTAATTTATGAAAAACAGTGTGTATGAAAATACAATGGAGAATTAATGGAATATTTAGGAAACTGCAAAAGTAACAGTGCAATGAATATCTTTCAATTTCAGGAAGGGTGTGAGCTGAACACTGTGAAGATGCACTTCAATTTGCAAAATGTATTTCATTAGCTTTTTCTTCTTTAATAAAAACATATAGTGTATAGAACTCTCTCTTTATCTATCTATCTATCTATCTATCTATCTATCTATCTATCTATCTATCTATCTATCTAAAATCACAGTTTATCTTATGATGAGACCCTCTCACCAAATTACTCACTGCAAGTAAATTTAATTAACTTATGATGTATTCAGCATAGAGTTTTGTACGGTGGTCCATAAACCAAATGACAAGAATAAGAAGACTGCTGGTAACTAGTCCAAATATGTCTCTGTGTTTGATGTGGAAAGAGTGGATGTTTTATTCCCTTTTGCACATAAGCAAATAACTCTTTTTCCTTTCCATTTCTGTAGTACTTTTAATATATTTAAGCATTGATCACCAAAAGAAAGATACTTTCTAAAAGCTCTATATACTAAATTTTAATGAGACTACACTACAGTATGCAAAAACACACCAGAATGAGATAATTGTGCATGCCTTACTGAGCTTTTCCTGGGTAGAAGACAGGAGAAATAAATCTTTCATAACTGATACTAGTGATTTTGCTGAATACTTTCTAGCAGGCATGAGGCTAAAATGTGGTTGAAGCAGACTAAACATCTACAAAGAAACAAATATATTAAAATATGGTAGTTTTCTATGTTCATACTTGGCTTTATAGGAAAAAGAATTGATAATGTTCAAGATCAAATACAAAATAAAGGCATGAAAAAAACAGAAGGTCACAATATATAACTTTAAGTACGCACAGTCTGAAATTTTTGTTCAATTACGCTTGATCTGGATTCCTATATTTGTGTTGAGAGACAGGTTCAAATACCCATTAATGCAGCCAATTTCAATCATAATATTTTGAAGACTTCAATGCCAGCAGTGTAGAGATTTACCTGAGCCAGATTTAAATATATGAAAGATTATGTATAAAATGGTAATTGTCACCCCAGTTGCCTTTGCAGTCAGGGGAAACTAACAGATGCCTTCAGAGAATGTCTCATCTGGTCTACTGAGACCAGAGAAAACTGATTGAACTGCGGTGTGAATCACTCTCTGAAGATGCCTGTTTCTTTTGGTGGCCTACAGAAGGAACCTGCCATGACTAGTTGAGATTTAAACCTCCAAGTTAGAATGAATGGATCCTTCTACCTTACCTGTCAGTTCAGGAGTATAATGAGGAAGCTTTCGGTGAAGTTCGCACTCTGTTTAGAAACAAAGCTTAGGTTTTTAATCGATGCAGAAGGGGAAGGAGATAATGACTCTCCTTAGTTTATCAAACTCATGCTAACTAATAAATCAGTTGCATCAGATTAAATTCTGGATTAGCAATGCTCGAAAATTAATGGTGAGCTGCAAGGAGAAAAATCTGTATATTCTATTAACTAATATCAGAACAATGTACAATTTTTCCCAGAACACCAGAAGTAACAAGGGCACAAGGAAAATTCTAATGTCCTTTGGTGACCTTTGTGGGTTTTTGTGCTAGTAAAGTCACTCTGCCTAAAATTTCCACCATTTTAGTAGTATCCAACACCTGTCACAGAAGGTGATTTGGGTTTATCTGCTTTCAACCTTTTCATGTTTCTGTTTTCTTTGAATTTCAGAATGACTGGAAGGTGTTCAGGAAAGTTCTTAATTTTTTAAATTTATATCTACAAATTTTCTCAAATATTTTCTTTCAGAGGCTTTTAAACACTATTTATTCTTCCGAAAGATTTTCACCTTTCAAATCTAAATGCTAATAGCAAAAAAAAATTTGAATTCAATATAAGAAGTTTGGATTTTAAAATTTTTTTAAGTAAAACTTATTAACTATTAATATTCAATCTCATAGATTTAATATAACTTCCTTGTTTATGTCTCTTGTGCTTGCATGTTACAGTCAAAGTAGATAAATTCATTTAATTGCCATGTTCCTTGTCTTCTCAGGTTATGATTTGAAGATGTTCTCATTAGACTTTTGTGGTTTAATTTTGGTTTGGGATGGTCTACTATTTTTGTTCCTTGCTTGTATATTAGTTGACCTATTACTTCCAAGAGCTATTTTGTTACTCACAATTACATCTTCTGTGCAATTCCTGTGTAGTAAGCAATGCTGTTGTGTCTAAGTAGGATTTTTTGTAATATGAAGTGAGTAGTAATGTCAATTAGGGAAGATGTATTCTTGACACCACTTTACATTATGTTAATCTATTTGTTTAAGCCCAAGCTTAGTTTGAACATACAATCTTAACTGGGTGTAAGATCCAAAGTCTTATTGATGTTAGTTATTTATTGACATATTGTTATATTTCACTCTGTTCTGCAATGAGTTGAAATTAAGACAATGGCATGCATTTTCAAAACCAATGAGTTTATAGTAAGAGCTTTTTGCTATTTGCTCCACTCTTTGGTATTTGTGCTTAGTATTGATATCTGGTAAATGTATGACCTTATGGGTAGAAACACTGCCTGCTACTTCAGCTCCCACAGCTTCAATCTGACCTTTTTGTATTTCAATAATATAAAATGTCAGTACACTTCATCAGTAAAACTCATTGTTAATGTTTATTAGGTTATCACTGTTCAGATTGGTTTTAATTTCTTTTTCTTAAATTAAAGGTATGTTATTCATTACTGAGTTAAACTTTCTTCCTTCTTAATTTATTGAAAAATATGTTTTTTAAGAGAGCTTTTTTCATATCTATGTAGGCAGTGGGCATGTTGTCATCTGCAAATATCCTTTGTGTTATGTTTGCAACTATGTTGTCCCTTTGTTTGTATTATCCTGGGTATGCTAGTGTCATGTTTTTATTCTTAAATCGTTTTTGTCTGTTCCTGGCCATTGACATGCACTTATTACAGTGATTTAGAATTACATTCATCCAGTTCTTTTAGCAGCAACATTGTATTGTATTGTATTATTGAAGTTACTGTTCCAAAAATCAACTTTCACAGTTTGTTACACCTTAATAAAGATTTTTAGAGCCCTGGCATTCCAATCAGCAATGCTTGCCAAGAGTAGGTTGCTTGATATGCGTTATTTTTTAAGGAGTACCTTACTATATTTCTATAACTTTTTTGTTTTGTACTTTTGGGCTGTGGGCTGTGCACATTGTCAGCTCAAGTCCACCTAGGAGGTGTCATTTGCTCTTCCCTTATCCTCCAACGCTGTAACCCCGTTGTAGAAGGTCACCAGATTTTTCAGACCCAATTATCCCCTAGTGAAGTCATGTTGGCTGTCCTGTCGGGAATTCACCTCCTTATTTTACATGTGCCTTTAAATAGTTTCCAGGAGGATCTGCTTCATGACCTTGCCGGGCACCAAGGTCACCTTGCCGAGACTGACTGGCCCGTAATTCCCTGGGTCTTCCTTTTTTTTCCTCATTTCAAAAATAGGGGTTACATCTCCCGTTTTCCAGTCAGTGGAAACTTCACCAAACTGCCATGACTTCTCAAATACGATTTAAAGTGACTTGGCCACTTCCTCTGCCAGTTACATCAGGACCTGCAGATGAATCTCATCAGATCCCATGAACTTATGCACCTTCAGATTCCATAGGTATTCTCAAACCTTATCTTCTCCTACAGCAGGTGGTTCTTCAGGCTCCCAGTCCTTGCCTTTGTCTTCTGCAACTTGGGTGGTGTGGCTGGAACACTTACTGATGAAGATCAAGGCAAAACCATCATTGAGTACCTCAACCATGTCCTGGGCAACCAGGTCTCCCATTTCCTTCTGGAGGGGGCCCACATTTTCCCCAGGCTTTCATTTATCGCCAATGTTTATAGTATGTAACATTTAGTTATGTATGTTAAATATAAAAGATAACATTTTTACAACTTTAATATCCCATTTTGCCTGCTGGATCTGTATGCCAAGAACAGTAACCTGAAACAGGCCTCTCTTTGACATATGAGCTATTTGGATTTATATAATGAGATGCATCTACCTGCAAGCTCATGTATTTGTCATCTGGCCTGTTAAACCCAGAGTTCACACTCCTCCCCTTAACAATTCTGCTCTCTAATTCCACACACTGCATTTGGAATCTCAGTTCCTGGATTGAGCTGCAAGAAAAAGGGGCCTAAAACAGAAGCGTACATCTTAAATTCATTAATTTTAATTGATCTACTGCTTTTTTATAGTATTTGAGTGGAAGAAAATTCATATCCTGACAGTTTGAAAATAATGTAAAATGGGAGTTCAATAAAGGCTTTTTCCTCTTGGCCACCAGCATTGATAGAAACCCCATTCTACAAGTATTTTCCATTTTGCTCATTCCTGTCTCAGATTAAACAACCCAAATGGTGAAACTGAAATAAAAATGTCAACATTTTAAAAGAAGGAGTCCTTATGAGATACATAGGTATATATTTTGTGGTGCTAAAATGTTCATACTGGCTAGGTAGTTTTATTGCTCTATTCTTGGGGACAAATAAATCAATAAGGAGAGCACTTATAAAAGCCCTTCTAAGCAGGTAAGATCATAAAAAGGTGGATAGATAGTTTAGGCATTTTATTTATTTAATTATAAACTTTTAATGGTTTCTGTTAGTTTAAGTTATTTCAAAAAATATCCATTTCACTCCTCTTCCTTTTTGTTATTTCAGTTTAGTGTCTGATTATATGAAGAATGGAAATAAGACCTACCTATTTAACAATTTTAAAGAAGAAATATGACTCAAGAAGACTAAGCATATAGCATTTGCATGTGCACGCAAACAAAATGAAATAAAAGTAGAGAACCTTGTGGGGAAAAGAGCCTTCTATCTATTTTATACTAATTATATTCTTCCTGAAAAAATTTTGCAATCTGCAGCAATTAGATGGGTTAATCACTTGTGATCTAGGGGCATCTACTGACATGATTAATTTAACTGTGTATTAGCAGTGCTAGAAAAGACACCGTGAATAAAGTATGTATATTCTGAACGGTGTTGACTTAGGATGTTTACCATTTTAATCCAGTTGTAGTTAGTTTTCCTAATTATCTTTTACATAATATTAAGTACTCTAATTACTTGCTGAAATAGCTAGCTGAATTTACTTCATAGAATCTAACATATGCAGTGTCTAATGTGTGTAACTATCTTGAAGACTTAATTGTCTAGAGAATTATTCAGAGAAATAGAAGTGGATACTGTATTTAAATATGGACAGAGTAATAATAATCTGTGTACATTTCAAACAAATGCTCTTGCTTATGAAAAGGTAGGACAATAGGGTGTGAGGAGCTATAACTCGATGTGTTGCAAATGTGGTGCTTCTAGGTAGGCTTCTCAAATCTACCCATGCTGAAAGAGTTTTGAAAAGATTCTCTGTGCTGTGTCTTTTTTTTTTTAATTGATTCATATTGGATGACAAGACGACCAATTTGAGGTTACAGTAGAAGTCCTCATGACAAGGCAAATTAGAAAGGCAGCACTCATCAGGGATCCTTGAAGAGATCCAAGGTCCTCATCAGTTTACATGTTTTGAAAGCTTTGTTGAAGTACTGACTGACCTGAATCCCTTTCTCTGTTCAGCAGGCTCTGGTATCCTTAGAGAAACAAATTTTAACAACTAAATTGAGAGGACATAGGACAATAGTCTCCATCAGTCAGGTTTCTCTGACAGCATTCTAATTACCAATAAAAAAAATATAGATTTAATTTGCAAAACTGTTTTTTAAAACTGAAAGAATATATTCATTGTAGGTGAAATGGGAATAATTCATGCAAAAGACCCCAATTAACTAGTACTTGTAATTAAAGAACTTTACTACTCACTGCCAACAACTGAACAACAAGACTATTTGATCTGCACAACATAAGCTTCCAAAATGTTTTTCCTTTCAAAAATCTGTGTTCTTTCTCAAAGGCAGATAAACCTCTCTGAGTGTAACCTACACATAGAATCAGTTCCTAAAATTCTGCTTGCTATGAATGTGCTGGTTGCTGTATGGTTGAAGAAACAGTTCAATCTCATTTAGCAATATAACACGCAGAGAAAAGATTGATGACCATCAATATTCACTAAGGTATAATTCGGCCCTGATTAATGTAAATGTCCTGAGATGGAGTAAATTAGCAAATTCATTGAAATCATTGTTCAGGATCTGATCTTCCTCCTTTAAACTTTGCCATTATGCTATGACCTAATGGATGGAATGACTTCATGGTACTTTGCTTGAATCTAATGTTATTCATACAGAAGTCAAGTTTCATTCTAGTTATTTTGATTAAGTTAGCAAAAACTGTAAAGAGCAAATCGTTCTCAATCTGCAGTTGTGTTGCATTAAAGGTTAAGGGAATCAGAATCCATGCAAAGATTATTACCAAGATATTTACTCTCACAATAAAAATACCTGCAGTGCATAGAGCCACAACAAAGCAGAAATAGAACTGACCTTTTTATTAGCATTGGCAAGGGTAACGTTTCAAAAACTCACAGCAGGAACCTAAATGATCATGATTATATTATTGGGGAATTCAAATATTATGGCCCAACTCCATATAACATGAAAATAGTCTTTACTGAATGAATCACTTTCCTTTTTCCTTTTTTATACTCTCTCTATCCTTTCCCTACCAGCCTACAAAGTTCTGAACGCTGAAAGTTTCCATATCCTTTTTCTGAAAATGTGTTTTTCCTGGATTTCCAAAACTAATCAGAATGAATTGTTTACTCTAAGTCAGCTTTGATCATCATTTTCCTATGCTTAATTAGAAAACAATCACTGTTTGTTTCAATAATTCATTCTTCAAAACTGCTGTAAACTGTGGTTTATATATTCCTTCAGGATAAATTCTAATGACAGATTGTCCACATATCTTTACCACATACATTAGATTTCCATGTTCCAAGAAGAATGTCAATATGTGCCAGACCTGTTTGCAAGTATGCATTTCCTTGTATTTGAAATAAACATGCTTTTTGACTGGCTTATAGGCCACTGTTTTTAAAAATATGAATATATTCACTACTCTAAGATTATATAGGTTCGTAACAATAGTCTTGCTTTTTGATTCTTACATGTATAGAATGATGACTAAAAATCATGAAGTAACTATAAGTCAAACTGACTGCCTTATGAATAGGACTGATCTTTTTAATCTTTCCTTCCTCCGTTAAAAAAGGAGAGTAATAATAGTTAAGAAAGAAGTAGAGGCAATATTCCCAGAAATTTTGCAAACCGTTACCACCTCCTTTACATCCCTCCTTTTTTCTTAGACTTACTTGAATTCAATTAAAACTGGTATTCCTTAAAAAAAAAAAATTGTTCAGGGATTTGATTAGCAAAAGAATTGTGTTTCTGGCTGTTGGTTTTTTTCTTTATTCCCACAAAAATGAAGACTTTACATGATGCAGAGAAGTTTCTGGAGAACAGGTGTGGGGCCTAGAAAGGTAATCCCAGGAAAAAAAAAAGGTAGATGTGAATAGCAGCCTTGAGATCAAGCCTGTATTGCCTATTGAGATATAAGCCAGCTCTTCTTCTGTCTCTAAATCTGGTCTTCCCTGTTTTGGAAGCCTGTTTCCACATTCTGAGATGGAACTGAATTTATACTATGGATAAATGGCACTTATGATTTTGTTTGGGCTTGAAAACTGAGATCCTTTTTGAGTAGTAATTTCACATAGATGTATGAGTGCATGGCTTCATCATTATCATTTCTGTGATCTTTGTGTTTCCTAGTGAAGTAAGTAGTCAGGAGACATTTATTATATTATGTTATACCATTACCTTCAGTGACATTATCTTGTCATTTCAGTCCTTGGCAAAAAATCTCTTTCCAGCTTTCTTGTAAGCCCCCCTTACATATTGAAAGGCCACAATAGGGTGTCTCATCAGCCTTCTCCTCTCCAGGTTGAACAAACCCAGCTCTCTCAGCCTGTCTTCATACAAGAGATGCTCCAGTCCTCTGATATCTTTGTGGCCCTTCTTTGGACACTCTCCGACAGGTCCTCATCCTTCTTATCTTGTAGGCCCAAGGCCTGGACACAGTGCTCCAGATGGGGAATCATGAGAGCAAAGTGGTGGAGCAGAATCACCTCCCTTGAGTTTCTGGTCACATTTCTTTTGATGCAGCACAGGATCTGGTTCTGCAGGTGCACATTGCTGGCTCATACCTAATTTTTCCTCCACCATCAGCCCCTGGTCCTTCTTTGAAATGTTGCACTCAAGGCATTCTGTATTGGTATTGGGGGTTGCCCCAACTCATGTGCAGGACCTTGCACTTGGTCTTGCTGCACTTCACAAGGTTCACATAGACCCACCCCTCAAGACTGTCCAGGTCCCTCTGCATGGCATCCCTTCCCTCCAGTGTGTCGACTGTACCACACAGGATTGGTGTCATTGGCAAACATGCTGAAAATGCAATCAAATGTGGATGGATATATTCTATAGTTAGAATTTCACATTAAAAATATACTCAAACCATATATTTATATTTCTCTTTTTCTCCTTTTTTTTCCTTTTCATATTTTAAGTTGCTGCAATTTGTGTTTTCATAAGTTTGTGCAAACTTTGTGAAGCATCTTCAGAAAAACAATTCTTATCTAAATATTTTTTTCAAAGCATTTGAGTTATCATAAACCTGTTCAGTAAATGTTTTGACTTCTTGAGTTTAATGCAATTTATCAAGCATATTACAATGACCAACATTCTTTCCTTATGAGACGTTTTGCACATCAAATCTGAAGTATAAAATTAAAGATGCATGAAACCTTGATTATATATCAGTTTAATCACTCAAGCTGATTACAGTTTTGTTCTTATATAAGGACAGCAATTTTCTAGGCTAGAGTAAAAATGTGAATTGTGTATATATATATTAAAGTATGAATGAATGGTATTCTTAATCAGAAAATCAATTCTGGTGAAGTGTAAACCTTCATTATCTGTTTTGATTTTCCATAGTTTGAAAATGTGCCATGTTCTCTTCCCTCTTAAGACTGGGTAATTTCTGCCAGTATTATGTGATAGAATTATTCAGCAGAGTAAATGTAACATCAAGTTGTTAATGTTATACAAACCACCCCTAAAATACCAGAATAAAAAGGTAAGTTTTATCTTGGATAGACATTTGGTTTATCTAAATGATTTTATTTTTCTTTTTAATGAGCTTTAATCTGATCTTATTTTTCAAATAAATACTCAAATACCACAAAGTAGCTGTTATCACATTAAAAAAGAAAACTTGACAGTGTGATGAGAAATGTATGGTAATTATTTTGCTACAGTTACATAAGCCTGAATTTTAGGATTCATTACTTTTCAAGGTTCTTAGGTGATACCCTGATTTAACAGCGTTAGTTATATAGCTTCATTGATTCAATAAATATTAAGTAAGACCTGTACCAAGTTGACATCTTTTATACTTAGCTGACATTTTAGGGGATGAAAGACAGAACTTTTTAAGTCTCCATAGATAAAGAGCAGAGAAAGAGAATGAGAAACTGTAACAATTTCTTTTGCTTTGCTCTTAATCTGCCAGACACCTTCTGGCAGCTTCCTCAAGGATGTATTTGAAGCAAGGAAAGTTTACATTGTATTAGGTGTTGCACATAAAAAAGTTCACCAATTCCCTTTTAGATTTATTGCTATACTTCATTGCTCATAAAGAATACAAACCAATTTTAATTGTGCGCATTAGCATGTCTCTGTTCCTACTGTATTTTATATTTCTAATGGACTGACATATCTATTACTTCATTGAAAGGATGAGATCATTGTGTAAAATAGAAAGGGAACCTCAATGATTGATTCTGACATCCAATGCTGAACAGGCTCCTGCTAGATACAGATTTTACAGTGTTGGTTTAATTCCAGCTCTGGTATCTGAGATGAAGTATGCCCAGTCAACATTGCCTAGCCTTTACCGAGATAGAAGAGAATTAAGATACATTCCTCAGTTTTCCTGATGTCCTTTATTTTCTTGGGTGACAGCTGCAGCAGGTATTTATGATGGAAAACTTTGGAAGGAATGGGATTGCAATTTATAAAATGCAAAGTGAGGATGCTATATGTTCTCAGAGAAAGTGGCTGCTCTTTGGGAGAGGCCTTGGCCTGATGCTGTGCCCTGCACAGACCCAGTGCCCTGCACAGACCCAGTGCCCTGCACAGACCCAGTGCCCTGCACAGACCTCAGTCCAATGGCACAGGCACTGGACAGTGTCAGCAACCATGTTTGCTGCATGGACCTTGGACATTTGTCATAACCTTGTCTTTCTCTAGCCCAATCTGCTACTTTTTATGACTGGACTTTCTGGATGAACCCTAGACCACCTTTACTGCTTGATCATGTCTGAAGAGCACTGCACTGATGAAGAAATGTCTCATTATCACTACGTGGTCCTGCTTGGGCTTTGTGAGACTGTGTCCTGGTCAGTGAGAGTACAGCTCTGACCCTTGGCTCTTGGGTTACTGTCTTTCAGGGAGCAGCCCTGCTATTGCTTACCCTTGCCACCATCATCCACCCAATCCCTATCTGGGGGACAGACATCTGACACCTTGGTATAGTGCTTAGGTAACATAAGCACTCTTAACAGAGCTCTGTTAGTCCATGACATTAGCGAATAGAGCAACATCATAAGATACAAAAAGAAAATCGATATTCCATGGAAAGATGGTGTCCTTCATAGCCAGGATTCAAAACAGAAAAGAAATTGAGTGTATATCTTTGATATATGATTTTTGATTGTTTGTATATAGAAGGTACAGAAGTGTCCAATAGGTAAAGACTGAAAGCTATTTCCTCAATGTCACCTCAAATTAAAATCAGATGAAAAGGCTACAAAATCTGTTAAAGTTGTGCTTTAATCACTGGGCCACGTTGTTTCCTTGGAAATACATTGGAAACATAGTACAGCAATAGTGTGAGAAACAAGAAAATGAAGTTATTCCACTAGTGGATACTTTAAAAGCATTTGAAATACATTAGTGACAGAATTGGGTTTAAAAACATCAATTTCCCTTTTACCTGCAGCACTTGCACAATCACACCTTGTCTGCCTGGATAATTAAAGAAGTGTTAATTGTACCAATTAAGAAGTGAAAATGCGAGTTATTGCTCTTTGTTACTTTCCAGGTCAGAGGAGATGCAATAGGAAAATACATATCCAGCAATCTAAAGACAGTTTACTCTAAAATAGTTCTTTGCAATTTAGGCATTTAATTAAAAACTTTAAACTTTAATTAAAAGATTAAATCATTTGTCTATTTCTGTGAAAAAAAAACCAACAACAACAAACCCCAGAAAAACAGTGCTTTTGTGTTTGGATCAATTATATAACATAAACCACACAGCGATAAGTGTACTATTTTCTGGTTTGAAGTTGCAGCATTTTTCATGCATAACAACACAACACATAAAAATGTATTCAGGGTACTAGAAACAAATAGATATATTGTTCTATTAAGGCCAGTGTGAGAGTAAGTTTTAATCTAAAAAGATATTTTTTCTTCACTTTTTTATGATGGTAAAAAGATAAAAAGCCTTTTAAACATAGTGAAAATAATGAGGAGTGAAAACTAAGTCTGTTATAGGTAAAACTTTCAAAGTAACAACCTGTTGCATTTATGTAGTGGTAATAAACACTCAGCCAAACATCAGAGAAGAATACCGAAGAATGAGACATCAGTGGGAATTGATTAATCAGCATATGAGGTCGTATTTTAAACAATATTAAGTAGTAGGATTTAAAATTGAGAAATATGTGATTTAATCTCACAATTTAAACCTACCACTTGAAAAGGGCTGGCAAATAGAGTAACAGAATTGTGAATATCTCAGAATTTTAGAAATGCTCAGAACAAATACAGCTGGGAGTAGAAGTAAATAAACTGTGTCTAGAAGTAAATACATGCCTACTCAACACTCCCCCTGGAAAATAAGAGGAGGTGCTGATATTATTAAAAATAATTCTGTTCTTTAGGTGTATTAATAAGAACAAAATTGTCAGAAACTTTGGTTTTTGCTGTGTCAGTGAGGAACTGTTAATTTTTATAAGTACAGACGCACAGAATCACTGAATATGCTGAGTTGGAAGAGACTCACAAGGATCATTGAGTCCAACTCTTAGCTCTGCACAGGACCCTCCCCAAGAGTCACACCATGTGCCTGAGAGTATCATCCAAATGCTTCTTGAATTCTGTCAGGCTTGGTGTTGTGACCACTTCTCCCCAGAGCCTGTTCCAGTGACCAAACACCATCTGGGTGAAGAACCTTTTTCTAATATCCAACCTAAACCTCCCCTGAGACAGCTTCAGACTATTGCTTCAGGTCCTGTCACTGATCACCACAGAGAAGAGATCAGTGCCTGCCCCTCCTCTTTCCTTCATGAGGAAGTTGTAGATTGCAATAATGTCTCCTCTCAGTCTTTTCCTTTTCTCTGGAGTTATCTCCCAAGAGAGATCGAATTGTCAGTTAACTATTTTAATCTACTCAGGCTAGCACACTCTGAGACAATTCTGCCCTGGATGGGACCAGTCCAAACTGCAGGCACACACTGGAATAGATCCATGCACAGTTGCATGGTGCACTCCTTGCAAATAATGCAAATAATGCAAATTTACTTGACTTCATTGAAAAAAGACAAGTTCAGCCAACTGAAAATTGTTATTCCAAATACACTTATCCCCAGTGGTAAGTCCACTTCTGGACTCATGTTTCAAAAGGAATGAGAAGGAACTGGACAGGTCCAGCAGACAGCTGGAAAAGATGGCTTGGGCCTAGAGCATTACTATGAAAAGAGGTTGCAGAATCTGTGTCTCTTTACAGTGACAAAAAGGCAGCTTAAAAATAATCTAATGATCTGCCTACAACTATTCAAAGGATAGCTACAAGGTTGACAGGGACAAACTTTGTCTAGTAGGGCCGTATGATATAACAACCTAAAATGAACTGTGGCTTAAGAAATTCATAATGAACTCTAGGGGAAAAAAATAAATCTCTAGGAAATTGATGGAGCAGTGGAACAGGTTGCCTATCAGGAGCCTGAGCTCACTGATGCCACCTGGTCATGGAGATTGACTCTTAACCTGAGCAGTGTAGATAAAACACATGAATGAATGCCTAATTGCTGAAATAGTGTGTGTGCTAGTGACTGGTTCTGGGACACACCATGGGCATGACTGACCCAGATGTAGTCCTCCTGCTCTATGTAACCCTCAATCCCATCAGGCTGTGTGTTCCTAGGCTGTCTTGACTGCCTTCATGCCATACTCCACTGTAATTAGTACATAGTGTCACTTTCACCTCATAGAAATATTACTTTGATCTCTTGCCACACAACCTTCACATAATTTCAGACATTTTGAATTGACATGCTCCCACCTACTCCTCCACAATGAAAATGTCTTCTGGTTGCAGGAACTCCACAAAAGGTTGAGAGAAGACCTGAGGGCAAATGTGATATATCCAGACTGTGTCACTGGCAGGTTCAGATATAAGTCACTGAAATTTTTTTACTTCTGATTTTGACTGTTTCCTCAAATTTTTTTACATTATATTAGAAGGTACTTCGTCCGCTTCTTGTACTACTTGACTTACCTGTTTTTTGCTGCCCAGCTATAGTACCTTATGACTGAACAAAAACTCTTATACCTACAATAGACAGCTGTTCCTTCTGCATTCTAAACTCAGTCTAATGTATTTTTTGCTAATAGATGAGCCATGTGACAAAATTTCCAAAGTAGAGCCTTCCTCATTTGTCTGTGCCCAATATTTCTGTTTATAGACTAACTCCTTTTACCTTCTTTCAATGACATGATGAAAATGTAATTTTATTAATAAATAACTCTATGTACTATTATTAGGAGCCGTAGAAGCATTTGAAAAAGATAAGTTTTTTTTCCAGAGTTAGGCTTCAATTATCTATAGTAATATGGAAAGGCAGTTTAAATACACAAATTATTCAGGAACAATTCACTATGTAATCATAAGGTTGGAAGAAAAAAAGTTCTGTGTGGAAGTCTGTGCCAAAATAATGTATGTCCATAAATAGGCTGAATTAGGACTGCTAACAGCAGTGCTAATTATATTGTCTCTTAATTTTAAAATAAAGGTTGTTAACCATTATAACACTTAGAAATGTAGTTTTGAGAACATAAAAAATATGTGCCTTCTACTTTTGTTGGAGAGCAGCACAGGTATTTTTCTATGTTTTTTTGGTTTTTTTGTATTTGTCAGGCTCAGTGTAGAAGAAACATCATATAAATTGCATTGAGTGTGTATACCTCAACTTGTTGAATATAATTATTAGGCTGTACTTCAGAAGAATGATAGTCCTATACTAGGGGAAATAAAAGCTAGAGTAATCTGTACTGATGATGACTTTTATATGCAAAAGAATAGAATCTACTCAGATATTGTTGACTATGAATTGCCATAACTAGACTGTGAAATGTGTGTAGTTGCTGTGACAATAGTTCTCTTATCTGAAGATAGTTATAAAAATCTGAAACAAGTATTACTACGTGTGAGCTGTAAGAATGGGATTGGATTTATATAGCAGTTCAAGAGTGCATACATTTTATAGATCTTAGGAACATGTATGAGGTAAAAATGAATCACCTGGTTAATTTTATCTTCAGTCAACATTGAGATTAAGGTGTTGTTTTAAAATATTGGTCTTCCCTGTAAATCTACAACTAAATGACTGGAGTTATTTTTTTATATATGCCTAATCCTGATTTCTCTGCCTTTTTTAAGCAGGTTAATTATATTCATGAACCTGTGTCACATTATTCAGTTGGAAGACCTTGATTATGCATTATGCATCAGAATTTCATACTGAACATGCAAGATAAGCACTGTACTCAAATGTGAGATAACATTATTTAGTCTTAAAGCTCTAAAAATATAAGTAAATAATAATAAAAGGATTTTCTTAGAAATAGTTTAACATTCATATAGACTTTAATTGTGTTCTATTGCATAGTTCAGCAATTGTTTTGCATAAAGAGCACTCATGTAAAAGCTGATAATGAAAACAGTGATGGGGGCATCACTCTACAGATTATCTTGCTAGGAGTTAAATTTACAAGAATCTTTCTTAGTTTATCACCTAGCAATAGCCCTCAACCTAATTGTGTTTGGACATATGTGGAGCATTCTATGGGTTTAACACTTTCTTTGAATGCATAGCATTTTGCAGATTCTGGTATAGATAAATGTAGTCCAGGGAAGTTTCACTTAGACAATAGCTAGATAAAAAATGACCATGCCTGGATCTGTATGTAGGCTCCCAGTTCTCCCATTCCATGTAACAGTTTATAGACTTGTTATGCTGTATGCTAAGTGCTGGGAGGGAAAAAAACCAACTGGTGTCCGATAAGCACCTCACTGAATCTCTGACTACCCCATCAGACATAGCATCTTTACTGTCATCATCTGTGTGAAATTTTTGGTATTTCATTGTCTCTGTTGATCTCTGTATTGGGTCTGGCTGAGATGGAGCTCATTTCCCCCTAGCAGACCTCACAGTGCTGTGCTTTGCGTCAGTAGCTGTAAAGGCGTTGATGACCCACCAGTGTTCTGGCTACTGCTGAGCAGCACTGGCACAGCATCAGCACTGTAACATCCCTCCCCTCAGCCGAGGGCAAGATCCTGGGAGGGGACATTAGTAGGCCAGCTGACCCAAACCAACCAAAGGGATATTCCATACCCTATGATATCAGCCTAGGAAAGAAAAGCTAAGGAGAGAAGGAGAAACAGGGAGCATTTATTATCTATGTTTGCATTCTGAGCAACCGCTACATGTTCTGAAGCCCTGATTCCCAAGGAGTGGCTGGACTTGCTGATGAAAAGTAGTGAATAAACTTTGTTATTTTCCTCTTTACTTGTGCATGTGCAAACTTTGGCTTTTGCTTTAGTAAACTGCCTTATCTCAACCTACGAATTGTTTTCCATCTTATTTTCTTTCCCCTGTTTGTCTGGGAAGGGGACTGGTAGGGTGACTTGTTGGGGACCTGGCATCCAGCGACGGTCAGCCCACCACAATCTCATACCTTTATGTTCACAAAATAGTATGAATATATTTCTCCAATTTCTCCTCTAGTTCAAGCACAGGAGCCTTGAACTGGTGCACTGAAAGAAGTCAGAAATATGTGAATATTTGCACTTAAACCTAATTATTCCAGGGTTGGCCCTGAAATATTTTACCTACTATTCAATAATATATTGATTGATCTAAAGTTAAAATATGTTCATTGAACTTTAACAGTGGAATTCAAGATTAGCTTTGTAATGGGTGTTCCTTTATTGAATGTAAATGGCAAGTAATGTAAGAGTGCTGTACTAGTGCTGTCATATTGTGGAGCTACCTGCCTAGTAGCCCAGACTACAAAACTCTAAATCCAAGACACATTTAATCTGTCTGTTTATAATTTTTCTCTTGATTATTATCTTCTATCATATCTTTACTGCTTGCTTTTAAGGACTGTTTACTTTACCCATTTGCTAACCACCTTCAAATTCCAACAATACCTATAATTTCAATTAATGTCATACATTCTGATGAATCTATGAGTGAATGTTTCCACGTCTGAAGTGCTGCAGGAATCTTGTGTGGACATTCATTAGTCCTTTGATGGTAAAAGAAGTTCTGCTTGGTGGCCTGTTGTTTGTCTGGTGATCAAATACTCAAGTATATCATTGTTTCCACTGCACAGTTGCTGCAGTTGGGCTGCTTTTCTAGCAGTAATGCTACTACCATTGCCTGCACCTGGGGCTGTAAGCCTGCACCTGAAAGCTGTAGATGCTGAACTTGGTCTAGAAGTAGATGGCAAATGAAGAGAAAAATCTAAGGCAGACTGGATCACCTCCTGCAGGTTTTCAGAAAACCTTTAGATTCTATGCATTATCATTGAAGCTATTTTCGGTAGGCTGAATTGCCCTGCTGGGGCAAAGCTATTAAAATTTTAATTTTAAAAAGTACCTAAGTTAGAATGAAAGCCATACAAATGCTCTTTTTCTAACCAAATCCAATATTTCAAATCATTATTAGCATATAGTTAAGTAACATATCTTCCTTTTAAAACAGAAATAAGAAAAAACTTCTTTTTGGAAAGATGTTAAGCTCCGGAGTTTAGATGCATCTTGAGAATTGCTTTTTGTTTGTTGTGGTATTTGCTTTTTTTCTGCATTTTTAACTCACACTTAGAATAAATATATGTTTTGTATGTTGTGTTCTTGATTGCACACTCAGCTTCCCAATAATAGATGGTATACTAGAATAATAATGGTAATGTACCTACTACACTCTAACACATTCTTCAGGTGCAATTAACCATTTACGCAGATGAGCTACTAAATTGCTGTTCTACGTGACTGTTGTATAATCATGTATCTTACAGGTTAATGTAGTCTTAGCTCAGGTTAACAGCCACAAAGCAGTCTTCTTAGCCATTGTGTCTCATAACAATATTTGGGCACATGGAGAAAACAGTAAAATGAGTTGTGTTATTAAATGCTGGAACAGCATGAAAGAAAGAATACAGTGGGCTTCTGAGAACTGTAGGGCAAATAATATGAAGTTCTTTTGTGCATCCAACACTTAAGATGCTTTCAAGATATCACAAAGATAAACAAAGGACGGCAGCATGGGTAAAAGCAGAGAAGAGAAACGTGTCTTTGGTTCTTGCTTGTGTCAGTGTTCCAGTAACTGGCATATCTCCAATATTTCATAGGATGAAATAGATGATTAAATTGCATAAAATGAAGACAGATTAGCTCAGTTGGTTAAAGCATGGTGCTAACAATGCCAAGGTTGTGGGTTTGATCCCTGCACTGGCCATTCACTTAAGAGTTGGACTTCATGACCTTTTTGGGTCCCTTCCAAAACTCAGCATATTCTGTGATTCTGTGTTTTTGGGTTCAAACGGGCATTCCAATAAAGAAATTTTACCATTTGTATATGGTTCTTGCCTTTATCATAGAATCATAGAATGGTTTAGGGTGAAAGGGACCTTCAAGATCATTAGTTGCTACCCTCCTGCCATGGGCAGGGATGCCACTGACTAGCTCAGTTTGCTCAGGATCTTGGCCTTGAACACTTGCAAGCTGTTAAGAGGATCTGCAAAGTTTGGGTGTTCTTATCTTTTGTGCTGGTGACACTCTTCTGAAAGTCAGTAATACTTGCTTTTCATTTATAATAAGCACAGAAATTTCTTTTATAAGCCAGGTTTGTAGGAGGGGAATACAGCTACACTGCAATTGTAGGGGAGGAAAGACGTAACTGAAGTTACTGAGAAATAGTAATAGAAAAGAGGGATACAGGAATCGGGAGGGGAGCATGTGAGGAAAGAAAGGGGGTCAAAGAAATGAGAAACTGACAGCAAAATTGGGTAGTAACCAAGACACCTGGAAATGGGAAAGACCTATCAATATAATATCATTGTATTCTATGTATATTATTCCAATATATAATCTAATATCCTCTTCAATGTAATTTTAAACACAGAATTATGCTTCCATCTTTCACTGAAAATATTTGTACAGCATTGCCTAAACATAGGAGCAATTTTTGCCATTTAATGACCTGCATGATGTTTATAAACAATTGTGTAACAGGGTTCATAGCAGGAAGATTTTTTGTTTGCAATCGTCTTGTAGCAATTCTCACAGCATCTCCATCTTTATATTAACATGTAGCCAAAGGCAAACCAAACACATATCTGTGAAAGCTGTTCTGGAATAGCTACAGTCCAGTAAGTTAGATATTTTGAATTGAGCTCTACTTTTGTATGTCTGCCTGTTCCTCAGCTGTAAAACGAAGTAACAGTATTGTCCAAGTTCATAAAGTGAACATTGACACATGAAAGTCAGTTACATGCTCAGCTGCAGCAATAATGAGAATCAAATAGGTGGGGAGGCTCTGATTGTATGGGCATGTGCACTTACATAGAATCAGGATGCACAGTATGTTAGTGACTTTAATGGGATGTGCCTGAGTGCACAGCTGCCTTTGGACATCAGCTCTGAACCCATCACAGTGACAGTTTGGTGACAGAACTCAGGCACTGAAATACTCCAAGGAAGAAACAAGCTGCTCTGGATGATCTCTCTGGATAGTCAGCCGTTGTAGGGCTTTTTCCTTTTTTAGCTATTTGCATTTACAGGGAAAGTGACTAAATATATTAAAAAGACAAATTTGAGAGTTTTAAAATACTGTAACTTTTCTATTCAATATCATTTCATTGCAAAATTTGACTGGGAATTCATTAATGATTTAATTTTATACAAGCTTCTAAACATCTGAATTTTGATATTTGAGGTATGGCCTTTTGTTTGTGATATTAATAAAGTTGCATTTTTCCTGCAGAAAGTCATACTTATTGTTAAGCAGTGTGAAATTGTAATTTTAAAGGATGTTAAAACAGAGGACAAATTTACACAAAAAAAATTTTGCTTGTAAAGTGAATTGTTGTAACTCTACTTAAAAGTTCATTCCTTGGGAGGAAAAAAAAGCCAGTACTTTGATCATACTGATTATTTGATATTTACAGTCACCTATCCTACTTTTCTAGTGCTGAAACTGATGAGAAAATATTTTTAGCTTAACTTGTACAAACCAATTCCATTCTAAGGGTATGTGCATGTTCCTAATCTGAGCATCACTGTACAAGGGACAGAACAGAACAACATTCCCTTGACACAAAAAGTGAATTCCCTTTGCTGAAAGTCCTGAGTCACATTCAGAGACATTTGGTGACATTGCATATTTTCTGTAATAAATTTGGTGGAAGATTCATGATAAATATTCCCAAGTCACTTAAAATTATTTGAGAATCTGAAAGTGTATTATTCTTGATTTGCCTATGAACAGTGAAAACCTTTTCCTGAAACTGGGAACATTCAGGTTCAGTATTAGGAATTCATCACTCATACCTGACCCAAGGAACCAACCTAATTTTAAGGGAGTGAGCTCTAGCATGGCTCATTTATTTCAGCTGCCCTCTTAAACTGAGGGCAAAGATCTACCAATATGAATTAGCTTCCATTAGGAAGCTACACTACACATTACTTGTGCTCTTATTTTATCTGAATTTTCAAACATCAGATCATCACCTTCTTTTCACCTTTAACTTATTTTTTTGTTATTTCATCACAAATTGTTCATTTGTTTCCTTACAAAGCAAAACATATTGTCTTTCCCTTGAATTGCAATTTTAACATATGGTTAATGAAGTCTGAAACAAAGGTATCATTTTGTGGAGGAAGAAACATTGAGGTTCATACCTGTAAGCTCAGCACAAACATTTAGACATCCAAAGTCTAAACGTCTGCATCTGAATTAGTTGTTCAGACACTACATTGAAAAGAAAGATACAAGCATCTTTAAAGAGACAAAGTAATGGACTAGTTTTACTCACCTACTGTAGCAGGAGATAGTAGCCAGCCTTCCAATACCTGAAAGGGGCCTACAAGAAAGCTGGAGAGGGACATTTTACAAGAGCATGTAGTGATAGGATAAGGGAGAATGGCTTTAAACTGAAAGAGGCTGTATTTAGGTTAAATATTTAAAAGAAATTCTTTATTGTGAGAGTGGTGAGGCACTGGAACAGGCTGCCTAGAGAAGCTGTGAATGTCCCATCCCTGGAAGTGTTCAAGGCCAGGCTGGATGGGCCTTTGAGCAAACTGTTGTAGTGGAAGATGTCCCTACCCGTAGCACAGTGATTGGAACTAGATGATTTTTAAGATCCCTTCTGACACAAACCATTCTGTGATTGTATGCTCACTTTTTTCGCCAAGCGAAGTCTAGAAAATTCTGAGAGCTTTAAATATCTACAATGTAGAAGTGTAAAGTTTGGTGACATGAATTTTGATCACTGCATCTGAGAAATACCACTTTCAGATGCATACACTTTATTACAAAGATGGGTTTAAAATTAGATCTTTATGGAAATAACATGGTTTGATAGTGATCTGTAACCAAAGAAAACTACAAATGTTCTTCAGTTGCTTTTTGTTTTATTAAATATCATGTTATTTTGGATGAAATAGCATCTTTTATGGTTCTAGCTCTTAGCTATGCTTTTCCTTAGAATGATTTCATCAGATATCCACAGCAAGATCCTGGCAGAGAGGGTATGCAGGGTCCTCTGTGAGGAGAGCTGCTGCTGTCTGGCCCCAATAGCCCTACTACAGAACACACTGGAGCAGCCTCTCAACCAAGATGATGGTGCCTTTGGGAAAAATAGGAAGTTGAAAAATCTACAGAGTGGTACAAGGAGTGAGAAAAAATGAGAAAGAAACAACATTGCAGACACCAAAGTCAGTGAAAGAAGGGGAGGGGATGCTCCAGGCACCAGAGAAGAGATTCCCTTGCAGCCAATGGGGAAGACCATGATAAAGCAGATATTCACACTGCAGCTCCTGGAGGACCCCATACCAGATCAAGGGAAAGTATGAGGATGTAGAGACAGATAAGAAGCTGTTATGGACTGACCACAACCCCCCATTTCCTATACCCCTATGCTTCTTGGGGTAGAGAGTGTTGAGCAGATAGGAATGAAAGAAGTTGAGCCTGAGAAAAGGATGGGGAAGGTGTTATTTTAAGTTAACCTCTGCTTTTCCCTAGCCAAATCTATTATAATTGGCAATAAATAGCACTAGTTTTCCCCAAGTTGAATCAGTTTGGCCTATGCTGGTAGATGATAAGCAATTTCCTTCTATTTAGCTCAACCCCTGAGCTTTTTCATCCCATTTTTTAAATTGTCCTCTGAGGAGGGGGAGTGAGTGAGCAGCTGAGTGGACATTTGGTTTTTAGCAAGTTTTAACCCTCCACAGAGAAGATATGATTATATGTTTGAATATGATATGATATAACAATTAAACAGACAAAATTTGGTGGATAAAATGAAGGAAACAACCTGGTGCAGGGTTCATGTTGTATTCTGGGCATAGGAGAAACAAAACCCCTATTAAGATTTGAATGTGTTCAAAATTCTGGAATAGGAAGGAACAATGTTGATTGTGACAGAACAGAAAATTACTCCTATTTTTATGTCAAAAGATGGGATACTGGATAGGAAGATGTTGTTAGAAAAAAAGGAAGAAAAGATATAGTCATGAAAAAAACCCCAAGTATAAAACTGCACTGAATTTAGAAGAAAAGAACCATCTCTAATGAAAACAATGCCATGCTGTAAATGAGATTGTTTGCTTAAATCAGCTGAAACAACTTTTTTGTATCACAGATTTGTTGAATAATTCTGACCTGACCTGGCTGTCCTCTAAACTATGGATACTACCTCATTTCTGTCAGTCTATCACAGAAAGTAAATTTCAAATTGTTTCCTCATACTTCAGAGTGTCTTTTTCCTCCATTGATTTGAGATTAATTTGGCACTTGGTCTGCTGATTCCTACAAGGCCAAATCTATGGCAAAAACACACTTTAATTATCTCTTTCTAATCAGTGAACTGGCAGGAGGTTGTTCAACTTGTCTTCTCATTTCTATTAGTATTCCATCTTTACTTTCTAAAAGACTAGTGGAAGTCCCTTGAGACACACAATCTCAAATTAGTCAATATACTGCATCATTGCTTTCTTAAATCTAGCATACACTCTGTACCTTTCAACAAGATTGATAGGCCATGAGCACAATAGTTTTGGACTTTGGCTGTTCTTGAGGGCTATAAATAAAGGGAACAACAACCTATTGTGTCCACCTCTTCTGTGTTAAATACAAAGAAGCAGAAAAAGTCAAGTGTGTACACTGCAAATGCATCTGCATATATTTCTATGTGTGGATGGAAAGCTGGCTATGCAATGACTATTTGTGAGACCTAGATATTTACCTTGCGGACTGCAGCAGACTAGATATTCTATTTAAAGAGCAGCACTTGAAAACACAGGTTTACTCTTTGCTCTACTGTGAATTTTCCAGGTGACCTTGGGTAAATAGCTGTTGATTTTCTCTCTATATTGCAAAAATCTGTGAAAATCTGCACTGACCTATGTGCTTTCTCATAGCATCAAACCTGTTGGGTGGTCCTCAGTTTCTTTGGCAAAGCTCTGGATTAGGAAAACAAACTTCTCTTTAAACGCAAAGTTAACTTCAGAAACAGACATGAGGAGCTGCTGATACACCTAAGCATGTCAACTATAGTAGTATGCTGTGGCAGACATGATGTCATCCTGCTGCCTGAAAGGTATCTATTTTTCATATCTTTTTCACAATACCATTTCTCACACCCTGCCATCATTTTTTAATGTAAAAGAAGTGTTATCACATATTTCACATGTACAGCCTGCAAGTTAATAATAAAAAGGCTTGTCATGCAGCAGCAATGGGAGTCTTTGTATGCCAAGACATTATAAAACAAAGTTTATTCCAGGGTCCCCTTATTCACAGTCTCCATGCCTGTGATTCTCCAGCTCTCTAAGTATCATTTACTGTGGTTAACTTTTAGTTAAACATTAAGAAGGCTCAATTTTCAGGATATTTGTGAACAAAACTTTTTTGTTTCAATCTGTATTTTTGGCTCCTAAGAGAGGAAGCCTAGTACCATGTGCACATTTAATAAGTCTCTGTTTAATTAAGTGTTTATAACTCGATCATCACAAAGTGTCGTGATTAATTATCAATATTTTGAAGTAATTTATGCTTAAAAATTCAGTCACATCCTTGCATTTATGTGACTTAACCTTTTCTTTTTTGAATTTTAGTAGGCAAAGAGAAAGTTTAAAAATATTTTGCCATTCATTCTTTACAGACCTTAACATAAAAACTCCACATTTTTACAGTGGAAGAGTATTTGTTGATATTGTTGGATCGTTCAAGTTTGAGGTCTATAATTATTTTTCCAATGGAAGTATATATTATATTCTAGGTCATGCAATAATATAAACTAATTTAATGCTGCATTCAATATGAATTAAAGCTATGATTCAATATATACTATTGAAAGTCACAAGTTTAGCTTAAAATCCAATTATTGCCAAGGAATTTGTTCCCCAAGTAACAAATTTTCAATTTTAATTACAGTAAATGTATGCTGTGATATTTCTATTTTGATAGAAAGTTATTTTGGAAAATATCACATTAATATGTCTTTTTTTTCTATTCTGGGATACTTTCTATCATATGGCACATGACTCAGCGCAGTTTGTGGAGTCTTACAAGCTATACCTGAATTCTTAGGCTTCTCAGGACTGCAGTGAAGTGACCTAGTAACCAGAATCCTAGTAAACCCAGCTTGTTTGCAAGTGTTAAACTGATGTGAACCCTGACCACATTTTCATATCACGTACTTTCATTTCATCTGGAAAAGCCTGTGAGCGATGTGTTGAATTTAAATGTTGTTCTCTGGAACACAAAGATTTTTATCAGGGTCAGGAAGAGGAAATACCACTTTCTTACTTTTAATTCCAGCTGCAGGAGAATTTTGTAGAAGATTTTGTACGGTGTGCATAGCTCTAAGGCATACTTCATTATTCCTTCTATACTTACATTTCTCCCTCTACCACAATAAAAAATGCAGGGCCTGCCAGTGTGCACATTCCTTTGTAAGCACCTGCGCATTTCACAGCACCACAGAAAAGGCATCACACTCCCTAGACCTTAACAGAAAACAACTACCTCTCTGCAGAAAACAACAATCTTGCCTCATCATTTCATTATTATCCTGACACAACAGGAAAAGAATCAAAATTTTCCTCTCGAGTTTTGACTTCTGCAAAATAAGGCAGTTGAGTAATGCCCACACAGGCCACGTTGTTTCTTTGCAAAGTGCTGTCTGTATCTGGGAGGATGTCAGAGCTATGAGAGCTGAGTATTGGATTTCATTTGGAAATCTGTGGGCTGGTTTCCCCTATGTTTGTCTGTATGACTTTTAGAAAATAGCTTCTTTTGGAAGATGGTGCTTTTCTGGCAGTAATGTTTCTTCAGTAAAAGTTGTTTTGCAGTTGATGCAAATACACATCAATGTATATCACTGAAACTGAGATGCCTGCCTGGATATATATCTAGATGAGGCACATGAATGGTTTTATTTGCAGTTGCATATTTTTGAGAAGTGCAGAATATGAATGAAGGTTTCATGGAAAAACCTGTTACAATCCTCACACTTTGTTCAGTGGGATGGAGAGGCTGTTCCTTTTATGTTTACGAGGCTGTTCCTCAGGAGACAGAGCAGCTTGGAGGCACCAGTGCCTGTAGAGAATACCAGAGATCACTTTTTACTCTTTTACAAACAAGTCTGAAGAAAAAGCATGCTTCTCTGTAATGTAATCTCTTCAGGCCCCTGAGGCAACAGAGGTTTGCTGCATCTTCATAGTGGTTACTCTCAGTATTATCTACAGTATTATTTTAAAGATGAAGAAGCTGATTTTTGTTTGTTTAGTTTTCAAAACACCGAACAAATTCACCTTAGTGCTATCAGTCTCAAGGAGGCAGTGCTTCAGGCATTTTCATCAAGGCTGAATTTAGATTCTTGGGAAATTCTCAAAACATGTTCAGAGGCACACAGCAGGTGTGAAATGGTTAGCTCTCACAGGATTTCTGGCTTTACTCAGAAAGATCTTCTTTCTTGTCTGAAAGCAGCCCTGAGAAATCCTCATATAGTGTGATATATTGTGAACATGGTGTATGTAATTCTGTTTTCTGAACGCCCATCAGCTGTTTTGGGCCATAAAGTGTAACTCTCATTAGAACTACTTTAAAATGAATTGGAATTATTTTTTATCAAACATGTAAGAAGTACTTAGACGTAACTACCAGAGAGTAAAGAGAGAGTAAAAGTTGATTAATATAGTGTTCTGAGTTGACCAGACATAAGTGGGACCTCACAAATGGAAGGAGGTTGAGTAATAGGAAAGCTACAATGCTACAAAATGTGATTGTAATCAGGCCATCAGCCTCAGTGACAACTTCCTAGGATTTAAATTTCAAAGGACTTCAATTTTTCATCTCTCCATTCAGAGGTATGTAACTATAAGCAGACAGCACTTATTTATAATGTGTAAATGGGCTTCCTATAGAAAACTGGTTTAAAGTCAGGTGCAGAGGAGATTAAGGGAACTACTTTAGATCAGTGTAATAGGTGGGATGGAGCTTAATCTAACCAAACAATAAAAGAAAACCTGAGGACAAGTGTATGACAATTCCTTCTCTCTTCTGGTGGGAGTCAGTGCTCAGTGGCTGTCTCAGTCACTCACAGCAAAGCCAAATTGTGGTTCAAGTTCTTTCCTTTCAGAAGCAACAAATTAGGCTCTGATTAGCCACAACATCGTTAATACTCTCTGGGGGAAAATGATGAAAATTCTGACCTTCATCAGTGAATTTTCTATAGTGAATGAAAAAAATATATTACCATCCTCTCTTCCTACTCTGGCAATATTCTGGCACTGAAGCCAGAATATGTTCCACTTTGCAGTTTTGCCTGGGATGTAATGAGTCTGCCCCTTCTTCAGAGCTGAGTTATTCCAGTAACACTGATGGGTTCACAGCATCTACTTTAAGTGTTTAGCTCTATATTTTTAACTTTGGAGAGTAGTAATTCTGTACAGGCTCCTCTACAGATTGTTCAGATTAAGCACATGTAAGAAAAAATGATGAAAAACATTCAACTTCAGTGATACTGAAGGAGCGTATACCTTGTTAAAGTCGTAGAGCTTGTAAACCTCTGGAGTTCAAATCCTATACCATCTATATAAAAAAGCTGAGCTATATCTAACTTCATGTGTTCGATTTTCAATGAAAAATGCATTTTTTTTTTTGCTTGCCCCAATTTTGTACTAGTATAGCAGCACTGTGGTAGTTGACCTTAGCTGGCTGCTAGGTGTTCACCAAGCTGCTCTCTCACTCCCTCTCCTCAATAGCACAGGGAAAGAAAATGCAACGGAAGAGCTCAGGAGTTGAGAAAAGGACAGGAAAACCACTTACCAATTATAGTCATGGGCAAAAGAGAGTATTTTTTGGAAATTAATTTCATTTATTGTCAATAACAGAGTAAGATACTGAGAAACACAAGAAAAATAAAAACACCTTCCCACCACCCCCCTACTTCTTCACGGGCTCAGTTTTACTCCTGACTTTTCTACCTTTTCCCCCTGAGTGCTGCAAGGGGATGGGAAATGGGCTTTGTGGTCAGTTGTGCCTCTCCTTCCTCCTCCTGTTCTTCTCCTGCTCCAGCATGGGGTGTCTCCCAGAGCACACAGTCTTTAATGAACTCCTTCAACATGGGTCTTTCTCACGGGCTGCAGTTCTTTAAGAAATGCTCCAGCAATGAGTTCTTTTCATGGAGTGCAGTCCATCAGGAGTGGATTGTTCCTATGAGGGTTCCTCTCCATGGGCTGCAGTTCCTGACACAGCTTCTGCCTGGAATCTACATAGGCTGAAAATTCTTCAGGGTATGTCCACCTGCTCAAGCATGGAGTCCTGCATGGACTGCAGTGTGGACATCTGCTCCACCATGGACCTCCACTCCATGTTCTTCTCCTACTGCAGGGAAATCTCTGCTATGGAAGGTGAAGTACCTCCTTCCCCTCATTCTTCACTGGCCTTGGTGTCTACAGGGTTGGCGCACAATCTCCCTCTTCTCTCCTAGCTGCTGCACAGCAGCTTTTACCCTTTCTTAAATATGTTATCACAGAGGCACCATCACGGTTGCTGATGGGCTCACTTTGGGCATGTCCAGCTTGGAGCTGTCTGGGACTGGCTCTGTCAGTTACAGAATCATAGAAGCATAGGAAGACTTGGGTTGGAAGGGACTTTAGAGATCATCTAGTTCCAATGCCCTTGCAATGGGTGGGGACGCCACCAACTAGACCAGGTTGCTCAAAGTCCTGTCCAATCCGGCCCAGAACACTTCCAGGGATGGGACATGCACAGCTTCTGTGGGTAGCCTGTTCCTGACGTGGAGGCAGCTCCTAATGTCTTCTCCAAAGGGCATCCTTGCAGACCTGCACTATCATACCCTGCTACACAAACCCAATACACAGAACTTACTTTCATACAATTATATCAGATGAGAAACTAAGATACAGTAGATGAGAATCAAGTCATAAACATTTTTATGACTTAAAAATGTTTAACCCCTGTTAAACTCCTGACATTTTATTTTGTGAAAATTTTTTAATGACTGTTAATGTCTTTAATGTCTATTTGCCATTTTTCTGCAGTCTGACTTGTGCAAATTTATTTCTCTGCCCACAATTTTAACTGCTAGTTATGTTGTCCAAACAGTGTGAAGCATAGAAGTTTTTTTAATAGATCTGCTGTTCAGTTTGTGAAAGTGATTGGCCTGGTTACAAATGAGAAACAGGAGATTGCTCTCTTGAAGTAAGGTGTTCTGAAATGACCATCTACAAGTTTTGGAAATATACATTTCCATTTAATTTTCTAACGATAATAAGGAACGAGCAAGAGAAACATTAATTAATTTCACAACTACACAAATGTTAAGTGGAAGATGAGTCCCCTGTGATTAAGTGTGGGAGGAATTGAGGGACATATAAATGAAAGGACTAAAATTATGCCACTCAGGGACTAATGTCTCTTACATTTCCAACTTATCTGATATCATAGTAATGTCATAATACAGACACTGTGATTTCTTTGAATAATAGAGTCAGTGTTTATTCTCCAGTCTCCTTTAAGTTCAATTACCTCTTTCCTTCTTTAGGTTGACATTGTTGTCTCCTCCATTTATGTCTTCTGTTTATGCTCACACGTGCACATGCCCCCCTCTCTTTTTCTGAATTTTTTTTTCATAATTGCATTATTAATTGTTTGGTAATTTTTTATATTGTTCTAGGATGTTGAGCATACAACACTTTCCAGAAGACAAAGCAGAACAATACAGCAAGAACCTCAAATCTGAAAGAAACAGGAACACAGTCAATCATAAATAATTGGTTTTGAGTTATTCTCCAGTGAACTCCACCCTGCCTGTAACGCCCAGGATCCATTACCCATTCACTAGAGAAACTGTTACACTGAGTCCTCATTAAGATGATTTTTGGAAGAATTTTCTCTGGAGCAATGTTGCTAAATATCTTAACTGCAGTGTAGTGTTGTGCTTGCTGCTCTTAGGCTTGCCTTGCTGATACGACCAAAAGTCAGGCCTCTGTCTGGTGTTAGAAGTAAACAAGAAGTTGTTTTCTTTGATACAAATTACGTGAGAGAGATGGGGAGAGGATAAAATCCCTGGCAGACTTCTCTGACAACTTGAGTGTCTAGAGCAGACAGTACATGCTGGGATTACCTTTAACAGATGTACCCAAAACAGGTTTACTCATCTTTTCCATGTGTCTGAAAAAAATTGTGTGTATGATTGTCTTATCTGCCAAAATTACTAAAGGTTTCCTGATCAAAGAACCAATTGGAGTCCTATGCTTCACAGCATAGGAAGGTGAGCATAAATGTGATGGATCTAAAGTTTCTCTCTTTCCAGGCTACAGCAGGAAATATGACAATACACTACAATTATACATAGAATCAGGAGTGCAAAATCATTGAATCTCTGCTCAAGTCTATATTTTGTCCTTCCTGCAGATAAAGACAGGTAGGAGTGCATGTACTTACAAATCTGTGCAGTACAATATGTTATATAAAGCTACATGTTTCTTAAATATTTTGTCATCTTTGCTTGTTCCTGGTATGAGATTTACATGATTTTTTGGGTACAGTGTCACTGACTGGTAATTCTTAATTTCTGCTTTAAGCATAGTTACACTGGGTACTCTGTTAAAAGGGTGACACCTTTGTTCCAATTTTCACCTCTCCTTTCCCTTTTCATTTTTTTACTATGTATGTGGTGTTTTGTGTTGGAGAATGGGTAATGATTGTTTGAAGGCTGTGCTAAAAAATCTTAGGAAAAAAGTTGCTATTTATTATGATCTTTGACATCTGAAAAACAACTGTGATCAACACCCATCCATGAAATAGAACTAAGGTTAAAGATTCAATCATTTTACCCATGAATAGCTGAAGCATTCATGTGATAGTTATTAATTAGGACTGAACCTAGACCTTCAGTTCAAAATTACAAGTTCAAATAATAGAATAAAAGCCCCTGTATCTGTAAGATGGTGGTATCCCATGGGGATCACACTTCCAAAGGATTCACATCAGGACTTCACAAACATCAGTATGTTACAAGGACATTCTGGCTTTAAATATGAAACAATAGCTTTTTGCTCTTTTGTCTGTATGCGTGTGTCTGTCTGTCTATGTCTGTATGTTTGTGTGTGCCTGTGTGTTTGAGTTTCTTTTCACTAATCAATTCTTTGGTTTTTCAGCCACATGAGACTGTACTTGCCTTTTTTGTTACTTTCAGAGTCTGCTAAGTCAGTGTCTTTCATTTCACACTCCTGTGTGGTAGCTTGTCCCCCTGGATGCTTCTGCATGCCCTCTTGACTTACTGTTTCAGTTCTTGTTTCATCTCTCCCCAGGGAGTCTTGGTTTCTTTTCCCTTTCTCAGTATTTTTGTACTCATCACCTCTAGTCCCTGTGGCATTTGCTACATCTGATAAGGCATTATTTCCATGAAGCTATTATATGGGATTTGGAAATTCATCTTCACAAACCACACTAATGATGCTGAATGTTTAATGTTCTTTACACTGACAGCAGCTGGCTTCACTTTGTTTTCTGTGAAAATAAACAAGAAAATATTAAGATAGAAAATAGGAAACTACAGCAGAATATTATCAGAAAAACACACAACCAGCTGAATTTTAGATCTGTATCCATGGTTTTGGAAAGATTAATTGAAAGGTGACTCTAGATATACTGTATATGTTGCTCATATATATGGGAATTAATTCCCCTCTCTTTAATTCTGAGTTCAGTAACAGCTTTGTGACATACCTGTTTTCCTTGTTTTCCCTTACATATGCACTGAAATACCTCTTCAAAGCAGCAGCTAGTACTTATACAGCGCTTACCAACTACTGCACCCACAGCCTTGCAAAAAACCCATCACATTTCATCATATTTCTGTATTGACTGTTTTCCAGATGTTTGTACTGTAGGCCAGGCTCAGTCCTTTATCTTAAATTATAAGACCCGAACCCATAAAACCTTGTCAGGCCGTAGTTGAAAATGTTATCAATGGACACTGAGAATACTTGCTTGGGAAGGGAATGGCTTTGGTCCATCCTGTACAGAGAAGAACCCGGCTTTAATTCAATGGGATGTAGTAAATAACAGCTCTTTATACCTCTTGAAATAACCATATAAACAGGAGTGTTAGTCCTGGAAGCCTAACGAAAAAGCAGAGAAAGGGGAAGTTGATTCTGCTGGATGAAATCACAGGGCAAAGATTAGTCTGTAGAAAACTTTAGGTTACACACTTTTTACTTTGGACTAACCTTAGTCTGGCCACATGGTGTGTTTATGTATTAGGGGAGGGAAAATTTTTGGGTTAGTTCAGAGTGCAAATTCTGAATTAGTTAAACCTGGAGGGAGTTTAATTTGTGAGCTCTGATACTGCTTCAAGGTGAGAAATAAGAGCATTAAATTAACATGATCAGGAGATTGAGTTCAGAAATGCACTCCCAACCCAGATTAAAGTGGTAATGTAGATGTACCCTTAGACTCCTAAATAAGGTAGTGTGGGTTGTCAAGCTGGTGGCTAATTTCTGTCGGTTACAGTGCACATATTATCCATGAAGTACAGACAATCTGGATCTGAAGATATGCCTTTATCTCTGCTTTGATACTGTGAAGCAGAATATAACTGTAATCCCAAAGGAAACCTCACAGGAAATGAAATGTCAAGTCTCAATAATAAAAGTAAAAAAAAAGTTTAATATGGATTATTTAAATTACAGTATTGCAAATAGAATCCAGATTGTGAAAAACAGAACTGTAACTTGGCCAAGCAGACATCAATATCTGATGCTTATTCATCTGCCTGAGGAACTGAAGTTGGTGTTTTCAGTCTTTTTAATAGTGAATAAAGATCTACCTCTCAAAGAACAGCAACAGACACGGGGCAAGAAGTCAGTCATGTCAGAGAGCAAATTAACAAAAGTTAATTTGAATGGTAAGAAAATCTCTACTTTCTACTTTAGCTCTGGAAAGGGTATAAACTTCAGTTTTAGTTCTACTTTAATGTCACTCATTTGCTCAGTTCATAATTTTTAAGTGGCAAAGAATTAACTTCATGAAAGATTTTTTGGATTTGCCATTTTTTATTTGTATGGATGAGAAGGAGAATCTTGAGAACCCACATACAAATACCCACAAATGTGGCTCTCAACAGCTTTTTCCATATCGTTAATTGTTGTAATCATATTTTCGTATCTTTTCAATATTTTATATTTTTTATACAGTTCTGCCCTGAAAGCTCTGGATTAGCAAAATTATATTAATCTGAGCAATTTAAATGGAACTAGAAGATCAATGAAATTAATTTTACAGAACATATGTATATACAAGTACAACACCTAGTACAGCAAAGCATGGGAACACTACTAACTTGTCCTTTTTCATAATTACTCTTCTGTAACTAGATTTCATCAGCATCAGAAACATAAGCACTGTAAAATTCAAGTGCATTGTGTATTATTATGCCCATATTTGACATAATCATTGTTTAGTTCTGGCTCCTGTGAGAAAGGGTTAGTCTATATTTGTAATGATTTCTTTTTTTTTTTCCCAGTTTGTTTACTCTTTAGTACTGCAGGGGACATATTTGTCTTGTATGATTGATTTAGATGTTTATCTGCTTGGACAGTAGACCTAATTAATATCTGACACCAAGGCAATTTACACTGTATGGAAAAAGTTGAACACAAATAGACTACAGGTTATTGTTGAGGACAAGAACAATATATTTCCTGAGCCAGGGCTTAATGTCATGAAACAGAGTTATAGTATATTGGCATTTTCCAATTCTTTGCTTGAATTTTTATTCTACAGTCTCTGCTTTCTTTGCTGAACTCCCTACAGGAAGATGAAGCTGGGGTGTCATTTGAGCAAAACATAAGTTGGAAGATTTTTTAGTTTGAGTTAAGTAATAGCACTTGACTTTAGCTTAGATATGAATAATAATATAATTTAAAAGTGGAATCAGACAAAGAAGGGGAAAACTCTCAATTATACTAATACCACAGAATTTTGTCCAATTCATGGTGACTTACAGGCAAGTATTTAATTACAGTTAGGCACAGGTAAAGAAACACTAAGCAAAATATTTAACATTATTTAAATATATATGACTCTCTGCCAGATGGAATCTCCTCCATTTAACTTTATATAAAGTTTAAATTAATTTCCCAGGCCAGAGACCACCTGGTTAATAATTGCTTGATGATCTTTCTAACCTTAACTCAAGGGACTATTTTCTGCTACTGTTTTGTAAGAAAAGAGACTTTCTATGATTAAGGGTGGTAAAGGGCATAACTTCAAATACAAAGGCAGATTTTGTCTCTAATTCTTGAATAAACTCTTTACTATAATTTTCCATATCTAAAGATAGGGATAGTAATGTCTCCACAATAGAAACATTATGATGTTTTTTTCTTTAAATGATCAAATATTTAACATTTTAAATTACAAATAATTAAACATTTGCTACATCTTTGTTAATATTTATTTGTCTTTAATACTTTCATATTTTCAAATTATTATTTATGTATATCTGTATCCTGTGTGTAGAATAGTATGTCTAATCTCTCAGGAAACTACACTAAAAGAAGAATTGCATTATTATAGGTATAAATATGAGAAATTATGTCAACAACTATCAGTTTAGAGTATGCTGTGTCACTAATAGGGTTCATAGAATTCACTAAAAATGTCATACTGAGAAAGTGACTCCTCCTGTTATGTAATTTCAACTGCAGTAAAATTAAAGCCTCTGGCATGACATTCTGGAGCTATTTAACAGTATTCCATAAGACTATAAAAGTTTAAGATTAGAAAGGAAAGAGGATGCTATACCAATAACTGATTTTTATATTTGTTTGCTGAATAAAAAATATTTGGGGGCCTGTGCAGAATTCATACTTTTATCTTCCTAATGAGATTGAAGTGTTTTGTTTCATGAAAAATAATTTCATTTAATCTTTCCCCAAATCCATAAATATTAAAACTGATTTTCAAAATCTTGCAATGAAAAAATTAATTGTTATATTTAAAAAGGACTGAAATGAAATTACTTAATTCTTTGCTGTGTATGTCTATTTGGCTTTATCTGTGCAGCTTTTGTAGATGTTGTGGTTTAACCCCAGATGGCAGCTCAGCCCCACACATCCGCTTGCTCACTGTCCATGGGGCAAAGAATTGGAAGGACAGAAGTGAAAAACACAGGTTGAGGTAAAGAAAAACCTGTACATGCAAGCAAAGAAAAACAAGGCATTCACTCATCACTTCCCATGGGCAGGCAGGTGTTAAGCCATCTCCAGGAAAGCAAGGCTCCGTCATGTGTAACAGTGGCTTGGGAAGACAAATACCATCACTCCAAACTTCCCTCGTTTCCTTCCTTCCTTTTCCTTCCCCCAGCTTTATATGCTAAGTATGATGTCATAGTCAGATATCCTGCCTTTGTCCTCACCTAACTTCCTGTGTATCTCTGGCCCCCTCTCTGCTAGGGTGGGGTGAGGAACAGAAAAGGCCTTGACTCTTGTGTAAGCTCACCAGTAACTAAAACACCCCTGTATTACCAACACTGTTTGCAGCACATGTCCAATGCAGCACCACACCGGCTACTATGAAGAAAATTAACTACCCCAGCCCAAACCATTACACTCATTTTTCACTGTGCTCAAGTCATTGTGGCAGTCCTTGCGTTCATGCCTTTCTCCCATCCTGATCTGTGCAGGGTACACAAAGCACTTAAAACCAGTTTGTGTCATTGGATCTGCGGCCCTGTCACTGTGTTCCGAGAATTTTCAGCAACTGAAGTGACTGATAGAATACAATAAACTCCAGATTTTTCCTACTGCTGCATTAGAAGGCCATGGACAGCCTTAACTTACAGACAACCTCTGTGATGTGGTGGGGGCAGGTGCTCAATGGGCAACCCCTCCCCGCTCTCTCAATGGTGCATTTCAGGTATACAGCATCTTCTGTGCCTCTAGAATTTATCTGGCAATCTTTGTGCTATCACGTTCCTTGTCAGTAATAATAAAACCTGTCTTGCCTATAGAGGATTTCCTAATGAAGCACAGAAGGCAATACAAGCAAAGCTTCTGTGCACTGGTGATCATTCAATAAATCACAGTCATAAAAGGCAAGGAGGTAGCTCGATTTAAAAGCAGGGAATTCAAGACTTTTATTCTGCTCTCACTAATGCAGTAATTCTGTGTGCATACAAAGGTCTCATGATGTTCCAAGTTGTTAATTTAATGCTGCCATTTAATGAGTAATGTAATGGTATTGTACAAAACAATGTAAATTTTGCCAGTGTCAGACAAATTGCTTCAGGCCGACATGGTTTACACGTACCAGACTTTATGAAATTCTTTTTTTCTCCCCATCCTTGATATATTTATACATAGATTATTTCCTACATTGTGCTTTTTGTGATTTTTAGAGAAGGTGTTTTTTGTGTTGCTTTCTTCACTTCAAACTACTTCATAGAAATACCTCAAAACAAACTGCATAATGCTCCTCCTGATGTCCTATGTATGGAGGCAGAGGTCTTAAAATTCCTGGCAGGATTTTTAAACTTATAGAAACACATTTACAATACATCAGCTGAGGACTAGCTATGGCATTCCTTTCTTTCAGTGAAAGTATTTTCTAAAATTGATGGAGTATTCTGCGCAGTGTAAGCAAAGCATAGTGCAGGGATGCCACAATAATTTTTCCTTCTGTCAATTCTATAGCAGTTTGCTCTGACAGATGTGCAGGTTTTAATTTTTTCTTTAGTCTTTCATGCCCATTATAAGTGAAGAGGAAGGATTACTAATTGCACTGAAGTGTGCAAGACTTTAGAAACAGCAATTTCATTTTATTTTTTGTAAGAAAAATAAATTGAAGTCCAAAATTAGTAGAACAACATTGGTCCTGACAAGAGATTGTTCTTGAAGAGTAATTCTTACAAGTGCACTTTGAATCCCAAAACTTCTATCCTTACATTTTTCCTGAAAGGCAAATAATAATGAAATATTTTTTTATATGCTATATATTTTCCAGTGTTACACAATCTGTTGCTTCAGAAAACCTGTACAGGACTCCAGTCTACTGTTAGCAGAATCAGAGAACCTGTGAGTAAAGGTCTTGGGATTTGGACTGCGGTGTAAAAGAAACCTTGAAGCTCTGTGCATTTCAGCTGAAGGAAATCTTTTGAAGAGCACAGCTTACCTTTGGGTATATTGGTACCATTTAGCTGCTAGGTTGTCTTGGGCCTGCTGCAAAATTGCTCTTTTCGGAGCTTGGGAGAGGACAGAGGGATTTAGAGAACAAATGGGTAGTATAGGCTGCTTTGTATCAGCTTTAGTGCATTTTTATATGCTGTACACTGTGAGAAGAGCAATGGCTGTCATCTTTGCTTATGACAACTCTTCCCCCCCAAAAAATGACTAGAAGACACCAGCACAATGTGAAATAGCACAGTCCTAACACTTACCCTGCTGGGTTTAGTTTGTCCACATGGTTTGCCTGAGCTCTTGTTTTCCCTGACAGATTCAGGCAGCCAGTTTTTCGAGAGGGAAATTTTCTTCTACAGTGATTTCTGTGAGCCTTCAGGAATCACTCTTCTACTTAGTTTACTCATCAAAACAAGTACTTATAGGAGCTACTTTGATGAGTAATCCTCACTGCCTGTTGGCATGCCAGGTCCCAGGAAAACATGTAAAGGACCCAGAGAAGAGATTTCAAGTATTTTAATTTAATTCAAGACTTCCAGGCTGCTAGGAGCGGAAAGAAAAGGATATTGTCTGAACATGCTTTAAAGTTGTTTTTTTTTTTCTAACTTGAGGAAAACATTTTTTCTGCTTAACAACAGTGGAACATGTAGGAGGTTGGACTCTCTCTTGCTGATGTTGGTAAACTTGTCCTTCTAAAGCTTAGCATTCCTGGGCTGCCTTTTGAGTGTGTGCCACATCAGTATCACCTCTTGAATGGCAAAACTTGTTTAGTTGAAATGCTTTCTTTAACAAAAAGGGACCAGCAATGGCCTAACATGTAGCTGTTTGCAGGTGATGCTATAGAAAGGTTGAGAATTCTTTGAGATTATTCTCATACATTTTCTGTAAGAGACATGAGAAAATCTGGTAGTTAAACAAAATTCAAGGTGTTTAAATTCATTTGATCTAATGCCATCTACCCCTTACCACTGAGCTTGTGTATGCACATACACACATACATATATATTTTGCTCATTTATTTAGATCCAAAGTTACTTTTTTGCAGACTTATCTCTTGCAGAGTGGTGTCCTAGTTCTGATAACACTTGAAATAAATGAAGGCTGTTCCCTTAGCAACTGTCAGCTGAATAACCTTAAACTGCAGTGGGAATAAATAGAGTAACTAATATTTGCTGAATGTCTGGGGTTTGTGAAATATTCCTTTTCATAAATCTAGCAACTGGGCTTCTGTTGAATAAAGAGTGGGTTTTAAAATGATGTGTTATTATTTTGATGTGCACTGCAATTTGTTTACTTATATTGGGATGTCCTGCCGCTTTGCAGCTGAGTATACTGAGAAAAATTCTGAAAGCCAATTCAATTTTTTTCCTTATTTATTTGTGATTTATGTTTGTTTTTAAACAGATCCTTATGCCTGAAGCCATTCACTTTAGACATACCTGTTTAGGTTACACTGATGCACTAGCTTTATTCTCTTTCCTCACTTTCTATTATTTTACATGAAAATGGTATTTACATAGCCTAGAGGCCAGATCTAAAAGAAAACACCTCCATATTTTGAAGCATGGTAGTTGGGACTATGAACTTGTTTGATTTCCAAGCTCTTTGGACATGTAGTGAACCTTACTCTGTTACTCAGACAAAGGCCATGTAAAATGAAACCTCAGGTTTGATTGCTCTTCGACACTTGTGTAACAAAAATAATTATGAAACAGATCAGTTTAAGGGAGAGGTTCCCTCTGACTTGCAGACTTCTGTCAGCTGGATGTTGCTTGGCTTTCTGTCTCCTGGAAGGGCAAGACAAAGTCTGTATGTTGCTGCATTCTAGTTAAACATGGCCAAGGCAATGTTCCTCTGTTACAAAATCCTGGTATATTCTGACTGGAGAGAAAAAATCATGATCAAAACATCATGATTAAATGCAGGAACTGCCACTAATTAATTTTTAACATTAAACAATTTTTATAACATAGGAGGGAGCTACAAAATGCTTAAAAAACCTTAGCGATGGAACTTCCTGGGGAATCTTTCTTAGATAGTTGAAAGACTGCTGAAAGGGCAATGGCAGTACTACTGTGCTATAAAACTCATGCCAGTAGTTATTATACATCAGTATGTCACATTCCCTGGGAATAGAATATTAAGAAAAATATAGCATGCTGATACCTTAGAGTGATAGAAGTTTTTATATATCAAGATGCTCTGGGGTTTTTCTTCTGGAAACAAGGAAGAAATATGACATTAGAACAGAGATGATGAAGTTACCTGTGCTCTATTTCTTGTAGAATTTCAATCCTTGTTTCAGGAAATTCTCAGAGGATATCTGCTATAACCAATGAACTCTGCTGCTGTGGTAGAAATGTTTGATTGGTTTTGTGGGCTTTTTTGGGTTTTTGTGTTGTTGCTTTTTTTTTTCCTGTCTGAGAAAGAGAGCTGCTCACTGCTATTTTTCCTCAGAAGTCTCGGATTACTTTTTTAATATAAATATATATATATATATATATATATATATGCACACAGTGGACCTGTATGATTAATCTTCTTGAAGATAAAGACCGAAAACATTAAAGTGAACCTGAGATTCTGGGGAAATCTAGTATAGAAGTGTAAGAACAGTTCAGATGTGTTCCTCAAAGGGTAGAGGCTTTCACGCCTATTTATATTGCTCTATTGCAGTCCAGGTGGAACATTACAAAGCCGGAAACCAGAGATTCACAGCCAGCTTTGAATGGAAATTGCTCTGTGAGAGGCTATCTCCTGGAAAAGAAAGTTAATATTCCGATGGGTCCAGGTTTCCTCAAGTGATATTAAATTGGGAGTTTCACAACAATAAGTTTCAGCATTATGGTGCTGGTGGGTCTGAGTTACATAACAGGAATGCAAGCAAAAGCTGTTTTATAGAAACAGATATAAGGCAGCTGATTTATTGCACAATGAAAAATCTTTATCTTAATTAGGCTGCGAACCTCAATTTTAGTTAGAATAATTTTCAGTTATTAAGTGAAAAAGCAGAGAACATTTGTTTGAATGCCAAAATTTAAAAGCAGAGTAATAGTATCTTTAGTAAAGTGCTGCTGCTGAATATCAACTGTACTAACCACGTCCTTAACAATCATCTGCACCACTGATCATTAACTTCACAATAAACAACAGTGCTGATTTATTTAATGAACCTGCAGGTAATTGTTGTTTCCTTTACTAATTACATCAGGGAAATGAGACCTGTTAGCATTGAAATAGCTTGAAATGCTTAAGCAAATCTTTCTGAAAGGTAAAATGCCTAGCTATTTTTCTCCTACTTTCTGTCCAGAGATAATATTTTTGTTACTCCCTTGCTGTTCTAATTAGTGAGAAACCTCTTTTTCATCCCTTAAATGGTGAACCTTGGACACATCATATGCTTCAGTATTTTGGGAAATTCCCCAATTAATTAACACATACTGCTTATAAAAACTAGAACACTTCTACTCTGTTTACATGGTAAAATTGTATTGGAAAACATTTAAAGTCAGTCTTAAATGCTGAAACAGTGGAAGCTGTATTTTCAAAAGTTCTGCCTAGTGCAGTACAGCTATGCTGTTCCTGTGAGTGAGGCAGGTCTGTGGTGAGACCTGCTGGGCTTCTCTCACCTCACAGCTCTGCACATGGAAACAGGGTTTTTGCAGCTTTTCTTGGCTGACACCGATTACAGGTTGTCATAATAGATGAGAATACCCTGTCCATTCAATCTTAATTTTCTGTGAAGAAAAGAATTTTCTGCATAGAAACCTTAAATTCCGGTGGTATCTGAGTACCTAGTATAGGCTTTCAAGCAAGCTTATTCTCTCTAGTAGAGTGTCCATGAGACAGCAATAGATCTGGTGTTTATTCTTGCTGTTAGAAATGTGTATCTTGCATCTTGTTCCTAATTCGATTTTGTTTAACTTCAGTTTCCAACCACTGAATCCTTTTATGTTCTTACCTGTTTATCTAACATCGCAAATTGCATTTCCTCTCAGGTCCCCTTGTACTTAGCCTACTACAATGTCAGTGAGGATAAAACCACTCATCCTTGTTTAGGCATAAGTTACTAAGAGGATGTACTCTTCTGTTCTAGTGGCTATACCAAAAACTTGTTAGGTCAAAGAGAAATGACCTTATTACCTGGCAGCAGGAATGATTGTGAGTTGAAATGCTTGGAATATCTGGGATATCAGTTTCAGTTCCACTTATCACAAATACTTGATTTAATAGATTGTTGACTATTGGCCTAACATCAGGGCTTAATTCTTCCTATCTGAACTATTAGCATTGAGAGTCATGCAACAATAGTTTAATTCCCTTGTAAAAATATCTCACGGTTAGTACAATTTATGCAGAGCAAATGCTAACTTTTTATGTCTACATGACCAGAAGGGAAAAAAGTCTGTGCAAAAATTAGATCTCCTCATGATTTGAATTTGCTAACTTCACAATGATGAGGAAGTTCACAAGCAAAGGCCAGAAGCACAAGAATCAGAATGTGTGTTTGAAAGGAAGGAAAATCGATGGAATAAATTTCCAGAAGGTGTCCATCTGTATCAGGGCAAATGGCAGGAACCTACTTTCTGGGAAGAATCTCATTATAAAGTCTATATTCCCTGGTATCATGGTACTATAGCTCCAAAGCAGAGAGGAAGAGCAGAAGTCATCTTCTCAAAGCAGAGTTTAATTATGCAGGAAGCGATCTACCACATAATGAGGACCATATCTTGGAAGAAGAACACTGACCACAAAGGTTTTAGCAACCTGCTGCTGGTAGTATGATTGAAACAGAACAAGCTTCTTTTCCTATTGCCTTAGAGTTTTTTGATTTTTTTAATTTTTGTAGATTTTAGAAGTAGCTGTATTTATATCCCTCACACTTTAGCACAGTAGTTACATATACCCAACCCTATTACCCCATTCCATATCAATTCCCCCTAAATTCCAGTAGTATATTTAGTCTCTTTTCAAGGTAGGCCTTCATTCTGTTTAAGAACATCTGCACCCTTGCCTGGACAACAAGATATCACCCAGGCAAAGCAACCTTCAAACCCAGAACTTTGGAAAGCCTCCAAGGTCTGTATGTGCTCTGAGGAAGACGAAGATGAGGAAGAGGGGGTCCCAAACTCCCCCAGACTCAATTCCTAAGGGGCGGGTCGGGGGCTGGAACGGGGCAAAGGCCAGAGGGTGGATGAACAGGGATTGGATGGACATCATTATAAAAATTGTAACACCTGGGTCAGGGGGTGCACATGTGGATTGTATTCCCAAAGCCTAAGAGACTTAATTAAAATCTTCCCTTATCTTACCTCCCACTTAATTTGCCCTGCAGTATTTTTCCTCCCTGGGTCTTTTAGGTAATATTGATGTGAAAGAACAGAATCTCTCACAATTTATAAAGATTTTAAGTTGAATGAAAAGTTCATCTGTTATTATTTGTCCCCTGTTCTCTTTCCACAGCCTGAACAAACAACCATTTTAATTGAGTTGTTGGTTCTCAGAGCTCCTACTGAAGCTAATGCTCAGTCACTACTCTCACCTTGCCTTGGTGTAAAACTGCTACAATTTTCAGATGATTTTTTAAGGACTATAATACATCTTTCCATTTCATTATATCAGGTGTCTGGAAAGCAATTTAACTTTAAAATAGGATCAGTACTGAATCTAGTTTACTTTGAGCTGTGAATTGACTTAACTGTAAGTTTTGAAGAGCGATGTTTTTGAAAAAACCTTGGCTTTGTACTAAATTGAACTATTTGTTTTTTTAAGTAATTGCAGCAAAAATTAAATAAAAGATTTGACTAAGCATAAAGTTATGGAATTAAAAAACTGGAAATATGTCTGTACATCTAAATTAAATAGCATGAGACTGGCAGGACTCATTTCAAGGCATCTAAGATCTAATGAGTATCAGATTCTGATGTGAATGTTAAAAAGTCAGCAATGCTTGTGGGAAAGAATAAGTGTACTTTGTGCTTTCAATCAAAAACTCTCAATCTGCATTACAAATGAATATTTCATTTTTTTTCTAAAAGGATGCCCAGAAAATTATGTCTATTTTTAAGAAGACCATTATTTATTCATTTAATATTGTCTCTGGGATTCCTAAGAATAGATTGTGATCCCAATATCTTAGAGTCTTACAAAGTAAAATGCTGTCTTTTACACAGACTATGTTATAGTCATATTTGGCTAGTTCACTGATAAGTTGCTATTCCCCCCCCATTTTCATGACAGAGTTCTAGAGAAATATTTTTACATTCTCCTGTGAGTACCTGAAAGTATTTTCTTCTCCAGTCCTCCATTTTTGTGTCTGTTCTTGTGGGGAATATAACTATAAGAGTTCATCTTTTTCTGAGAAACAACTGAAGATAAACTTGTCTGACTTGGCCAAAAATTGAGATGGTCACTTCACTCAAAAAGAATAAATAAGTTAATATTCCTATGATATTCATTTAGAAATAGAGAGCTATACCAACCAAGGACATGCCAGGATGAATTTCTCGTAATTTTTTCATAAATTTACAGTCTCATGTGTGATTTATAGAATAAAGTAGTTTCTATACTCTGTGCATTCTCCATGTGCCACCAGATTTTGATGTTACAGAAAGCTACATGTTCGAAGGAGCGCTGCAAAAGTACAAAAATAAGAGGAAATAAATCTGTGCGCAGCAAATTTCCAGGCTTCTACCTTAATCAGAATAATTTTTAACTCATCACCACTGGTAATGCCCTTCACTTTCTTAAACCTCTCAGCAATAAAACAAAGCAGTAGAGCTTGAATTATTAGCAAAGAAGAGGAATTTTTTTTAAAATGCAAATAAACTTTACCATGTTATGTAAAAACAGAAAATATTTAGTATATGCCTGAAACCTGTTTGCTGTTACCTATGGATCAGAAGCCTTTTCATCCAATTAAAGGATATATATTTAGGATCTTAACAAGGTCCACGTGAAAGATGGTTGAAGTATAAGACATAATTTAAAATTTTCTTCTGTGTGAAAAATCATCTCTGCCTAAGATAGGTTCATTATTACTCAGAATTGAGCCTTACTTGAAAACTTTACAAAGCTCACTGACATTTCCTTTGAAGTAGAACTATTTTTCAAGTTAATAACACAATGCGGCAATACACAGGTCACATCTTATTTTACGTATTTTTTTGACTAATTCACTTTTCTGCTACAATTGTCTCCCTATACCTTCAGTGCACATAAATTGTATTTTTATAAATGATGCTGAGATTATCACTTTATAAATTTTGTCACAATCAGCAAAATCATTATTAATTTGCAAGGATTATACCATTAAAAACATACTTTCATGGATTGAAAAGGTTATGAAAATTAAATGTCACACACTATCATTTTACTTTTGCCTTAAAGATCTTAGTCATTTGCACAGTGCTCTAGAATGGTAGCAGAAAAGAGTACAGTCTTTCTTTTTGATAGGTTTCATTCAGGTACCAGAGTTTCACATTTCATGCAGCATGTTATGTATGGAAAATCACTTGCTTAAAGGTCACCATCTATCCTTGTCACTTCTTGCTTAATTAGGCACTGTAATATCAGACATTAAGCAATGTGATTTTAAATGAATTCAAGGAAAAATAGGAAACCGTCATGACAATGTCAAGTGATATATAGGTACCTGAGACACAGGTACACGCCTGTATATGTGCTTGACAACCAATGTGAATTGTAGATACAACCACTACATCACAGAAAAAGAAGTTTCAAACTCCTACTTTGAGTATATACTACTCCTACTGCTGTAGTATATGTGGGAAACCTTGGGCTGAAATTAAAGACACTAGAACACTGAAAGGAAAACACCTTTTAGCTAGAGTATGTCCAGCTTAACTGAAAAATATGACAGAAAATATGACCAGTTTGAACTTAAGTACCAGAGAGAAGCATCAGTCTGAAGGTGTGAGACATGCAGATATTATTAGTGTGTATGGGGCCTCTGGTGGTCTAGTGGTTAGAGTGCAGGACTCGCACCGCTGCGACCCGGGTTCAATTCCCGGCCCCCTGGGCAGCTGGAGCTCGTCAGCCTTGTATGGCAATCCAGCTACGTCCTGGGGACCTCACTGCCACTGTCCAAGCTTTGCTCGGCCCCGGCAGATGAACCTCAGGATTAAAGGGTGGGCTCAGTTCAGCGCACGCTGTGTCTCACCTAAAAAATCCACTGCGCAGGCTCGAAGGGTTTATGACCTTTCCCAAATCTTCGCTTGCGAAGACTGGCCATTATTATTATGGGAGAAAAGAAATTATTTCAGTTTATGTTTCAGTCAATGAGTGTCATAAAAGCTACAGGTTCAAGGAAACGAAGGACAAAAGAAGTCACAAGTATTCAGACTCTATTCTGTAACCTTACTTTGGAAAATTTGTTTGACCTGAAATATTCCTAGTTATTCCAAAAACTGCATAGAATATTTTTGAAGACCTTGCAGAGAGATGTGCAGAGAGATGGTCTTTGTTTTTTTTTTTTAGTGGAAAATGTAATGTCTTGTACTTTGGAGGACTTTTATTCTTTTTCAGATCTGTTGGGTTTCATAAATTTCTGTGTGTGAGCATCAAACTGTCCTTTTTATGTGATGCTGCAATAGAGTTTATTTATTTTTTTAGTTTGATTTCAGATGTTTTCTGGCATGGGAAGACCACCTTTTGTTATGTTGTCTCTTTCATGGCTTTGCCCTCTGTACTTTATTTTCCCCTTTAAGGTAATTATCTCACTGGAGGATTCTTCCACTCACCAGGTGTCGTGGTTTGAGATAGTCCCCAAATCCAATTCCCTAGTTCCATTCCCCCCTCCCACATCTCAACCTAATGTGAGATGGGTTTTTCCAGACAAAACACACCAGACTCAAAGTGGGGGAAAGGGAATATATTACAATGACTGTACAAATAAATATAGCATCACATTATGCACACGATTGCAACTATCTCTACCATGACATATAGTATTTACAGTGGATCAGGTCTCCTCTCCCCTCCAAATAAAAGTCCAGGAGGGAAAGAAGGACAGATCCCTTCCAGTCCTTAAGCAGCAGGATCTTCTAATGCAGCAGGTTCTGTCTCTCTTCTCCACATGCAGCAGCTGATTGTTGGCTTTCTGCCAGCACTCAGCGAGGGAGATATCCAACTTCCCTCGGCCCCATTGCCTCACCCGAGGGGTCTTCCGTGGACTTCGTAACCCCAGACAAGGTCGTATCACCACGTCATATCACGAAGACACAGGGGAGTCTTCGTGACGGTCTGGTATCTCTTGCAGGAGACTCAGCTCCTTCTTGCAGGGCCTTTGTGCCCTGTCTCTCAGGCTGCCACCATGGCAGCAGTGCAAGGGGGGGAGCCAAGGTCAACTCCCCCTGCATTCCATCTGGCCGTCCCGGTCCAGCTCCAGGACTCTCTGAGCTTCTCAGCTCTTCTCTCTCTCTCGTGCTGCATACTCCAAGGCTCCTCTAAAATAGGAGTCCATGTCCCTCTTCTCCAAGAGGGTCTCCAAGGGAGTTTTGGGGAATCTGGTATCAGTCTTACCCCAAACTCTGTCTCTCAGCTGCTGGCTCTCTTTCTCCTGGCTCTGTCTTCCAGGAGTCTTCTCTCCGATGCTGCCTGTTGTTTCTGCTGCTTCTCCAGTTCTGGTTCTTATCTCCTGGCTCTCTGCCACCGTTTCTCTGGTCAGTCCCGGCTGCTGCTCTGCGCCCATGGAGAAGAACATCTCCCAGCATAACTACAGGCACCTAGCCCAGCTTTATGCTGTTCCAGGTCCCTGCAGCCCCCCAGCCAGGGGCTGGGAGGGGGCCAGAGGCCCCAAGGGGCTTAGAGCCCCTTCCTCGTGGCCCTACAACATGGCCTCCACTTCTACAACAACCAAAACTACAACTCTTCTCTTCCGGTCTGGTTTGTGAGATGTTGACATTTCTGCAGGAGCGCTCATTGGATAGAACTTCAAAACTTCCAAGGGTTTCCACCCCTTGGGGTCTACCACTTTTCAGCCTCTGGGGAAAATCAAAGTCCAAACCACTACACCAGGTATTATTACTTCTTTTCCATCTCTGCTTCTGCTGTGTTCCTTACAAACATTCAAATAAAAAATATCATTTAGGTGAATGAGTAAAACTGAAAAAAAAATCAGTGGCTGCTTTTTACTGTCTTGGACACTTTTCTAAATGTTGCTTAAGTGAGGAGCAGTGTAATGCATCTCTCTTTTGCATGTATGCATAATGTAAACATGAATATATTTAGGCTGCACATGGGCTATGCAGAGATATTCTGAGTGGACAGTCAGGGATGCTACTGTTCAAGCAACACATCTGAAGTTATTTCCCAGGGTTGTGATGAAAGTAAAACCTTTCAAGGCAATATGAATTATGAAAACTGAACCCTTCAAAACAGGTTCAATATTCACAAGCCTTTGAAGCCCACCTCCACAGTGTGCTTTGGAGTGGGGTGGGCATTTTTCTTCCCAAAGCAGGTCATGGAAGGCTGTGCAGGAACAATACAGAAAATAGAAGCACTGCTCCTCAGCAGTTGCTCAGGTTGGTGCTGGTGTTCAGGATCAGAAGGAAGGTCAGGGTTATGTCTTCAGTCAGTTCAGAATTACTGGTGGGTGAGTTGTCTTCACCCTTCAGGCATGAAAGAGGCCATAAACAGAGGGAACCTTTTATTGGTCTCTCCTTCCCACGATGAACAGTTTGGAGTGAGATCTAAAATTATGTACTTTGGAAGAGTGGAGGTTTTTAAGTTTCTTATATTATACCTTCATGCATTCATTTCTCACTCTTGTTTGCACCATATCTATGATTAGTTAGATCCCAGTTTCATATCTATATTCCTTGAATTGACAATTTGCATTTATATTTAAATGCTGCTATGGAGATAGCAGCAGAAAATGCTGAGTGCAATGGTTTTTTTTATATACTGTGTTTCCTGGGAATGATAGCTCAGTGCCTGTCCTTAGGATCTCAAGGAACAGTTCAAATCTTTTTCTTTTATCCCTTCTGTAGCCTGAGAGGTTATTTCCATCCCTCTTGGTTTTCACCATGCCTCCTTTAAATTTGCAGGGCAAGTCGAAAATATGAGTTGTTTGTTTTTCCTAAACAGTTACTTTAAAATTTTCATGTTATGTTGCAGAATTGAAATAAAATTTATTTGCAACTCAACCCTTTCAGGCTGAAGTGAACCCATACATTTGTAAGATGGAAGAAACACTCAATGCAGCTCTATTGACTCAATCTGAGGCAATAACACAAGATCCTGCAGTCCAGAAGGACCTTTGCCAAGAGTTTAGTCAATTCTGTAACAGGCATGGCAACATCTTGCAAAGCCTTCCAGATTCATTTTGTATCTGAAGGGGATTTTGTTTGATATTGAACAAGGTAATATGTTAAAAATATGGAACAATGTACTAAAGCACATCCTAATTGGAACTTCAGTAACTAAAAAGAGTAGCTGAATTGCCAGTTTTTCAAATGTAGATATTCTGTTCTCTGTTAGCCGCATTTCAGTTTACCTCAAGTGTATTCAAAATGTCATCTATTATTTTTTAATCCAGGGGAACATCTGATGGATCTAATTTCTTGATGTCTCTACAGCTTAGATATTTGGAGTTCAGTGGCTCTAAAAGCTTCCAGAGTAGAGCACACAACCTCTGAAATCACTAGGTTGCTTAAGTGTGAGTCAGCACAGCTTTCCTGAGGTTAGTATAGCTCAGCTATAATGCTTGGAGCATCTGGGACAACTAAAAATATTTTTTTTAATGGAATAAACCAAACATATATTTTATGTGAAAACACCCACAACAGTTGAAAAATATGATTCATGTAAAAGTTTAAAATAAAAATGTCAGTCATCAGATCTAGAAAGATGTCTTCCTATTTAAATCAGCTGCACGTCCAATGCGAAGTGCACAAAGGCTTGTATCCATCCTTAAAAAGTGCTAGTGGAGCTGAATGCCAAACAGCTTTCCATGAGGCATGTTATGCTAATCACCATGGCAATCAGCTATTTATCATTCTTTCAGACATGTATTTTCCATTTATACTAAGAGGGTGGTTGATTGGATTTTGTTCATTAAATGGGCAGAGTCAAAGCTAGTCTTATAAGCTGCTGTTCAAGTTAATTAGTGAGTATGGATGTACTCAGAAGCAGAAAACTAAGATTTAAAATTATAACCTGCATCAATCAGGCTTCTTTACTATATTATACCCAAATAATTCTACTTAGTGTATTTTGTATGAAAGATAAAATAAAAATGCTGCATTTTTATTTCCCCTGGTCTCTCATGGTCTGGCAGTAAATGTGATGTTGTAACTGATAAAGGAGTAGGAAGAGATATTTGCTTTTTCTTTGTTGCCTACCTGAAAGTCTCCCAGACTTAAGCTCAAGAAATGGTGCAAGGACAGGAAGATATTTAGTAGAGTTTTGAGTTCACTTTTTGGCAGTCTTAATTTGATTAGTTATTAGCAGGTAACAGATGACTTGCAAGCACCACAATGAGGATATAATCTAAACACTAATAATCAGAACAATAACAATAAAGACTTAAAGGTAATCACTGGTGGAAATGCTAGACTGTGATTATAGAAATCCAGTTTCAGCTCCTACATTTTATGTCTAAGTGGAAGGAGTTGTTTCATCATCCGGGGTATGTTCAGGAGTTTCCCATTCATATTTGTGAGTGCCCCTTTGTAAAAAAGAAGCAGATGCATTTTTTTTTTCTTGCTGCAAATGATTTAAAGATCCAGCTGAGGATTTCACAGATCTCAAACACCTTTTCTTTCTAGCTTGTATCATGACTGGGAGTAGATTTGATTACTCTAGTCCTGCGGATAGGGTCTGTTCTGAAACAGTATCTTTTCAGTGTTGGGGCTTTCCATCTGAATAGTTCAGTATTCATTGGACAGATAAAGTATGATCTTCAACTTTGAATTAAGGCACAGTTTCCAAACAGGAAGAGGAGGAGCTTTGAGAGTCAGTCTCTTACAGGCCTTTTTAGTGCTTTGTCTATTGCAAGGGAGAGAAACAACAGGAGAGAAAAAGTTGGGGCATGATGGCTTCTTATCTGTTGCCCACCTGTCACCAAACTGAGGAGCCCTAGTCCTTTTAACCTCTCCCCAAGTGGCAGATGTTCTAGCCAACAACTCTTGATCACTTCAGTTGTCTGTCTCTTTGCTATTTCTTTTAAGACTTTTTAGAGCTGTAGAGACCTCAAGTACACACAGTACCAGTATTGTGATAAAATCAAAGTTTTGTCTTGCAGAAAGGGGCTTTTTAAATCTTGCTCTCATTATCTGGATGGAACACAGTTTCATTTTGGGTTTGTTTCGTTTTCTGGCCTATACAAAACCCTACTGGGTTTTGGGGCTTTCCCCCCATGTTTTTTACACCTTACTTAGATATAGTATCTTAACAGCTGTCCTCTTTGAGTAAAAGTAAGAAAGGGTTCAGCAGCCATTTAAGAAAAGAAATGCCTCATCACTTCATTGTAGTTTATGAAGGTAAATATTTTCTTAGTGGAGGGAAGAACTGTGGAACTAGCTGTGCCTTGAGAGAAGAGTATGTTTGTCAACGTGCTGTCACACCAAGGTTTAAGGTGCTGCATATCCTGTGCTGAAGGACTTTCAGTGTGGTAGCTCTTAGTACATCAGAAACTTTCAAGAAATGTTTGGGTCTAATAAAAAATTATCTAAAAGGAAGGACTACCATTCTACAAAGCAAACTCGCAGAGATCTAGCAATATTCAAGTAATTTATGCTCTAGAATTCTGACAAAACTTTTGCCACTGCAAGCTAGTTTCTCATGCTGCAATGATACATTCAGTCAGCAAACTGCCAGCTTTACTTCCTGCATTAAAGGGCCAAAGCTTCTGTGAAGAACATTAAAGACTGGCATTTCCTATTGTGGGTACTGTGGGCACTCAAGAAATTTTTTTATGAAAAATCGTATTGAGAAAATTCCTTTCACTTCCCATTCAAAAGCTGTGGGATTAGCTTCTGTTCTCTTTAGAGAGTCAGAAAGTGTTGACAGATAACAACACAGTGGGAACCCAGTTTAGTGCTTTAGATAATCTAGTGCAGCCATTCTCAGATGGGTAAAAATGCTTCCTAATTTGTGTGTTTGGAAGGTAAAAGACTTACCCTCTCAGATGGCTTGTTGTAAGGCAAACCCTGCTAGGTCAGGAGACAGGGTTAACTTCAGGTCATCCTTGTGGGATACTGTGCCCATGGATTTCCTCTTCCTTCTGTGTCTCCTCCCCTCTCCCCTGCCTTCTCTATACACACAGGTACCCTTTTGAAGACAGGAAAGGGGGAGGAAGAAGGGGCTGCCTGGGAAGTTGAAGGGCACTATGAAGTGTTTCTTTTTCTTTTATGTAACAGGAGCAAAAGAGACATTCACTGTACTGTGAATAATTTGGTTTTTACTAATAGGACTTGAAATAAATGAAGTATAACCAGAAAACATCAACAATTTGTTTCTGAGTCTTCTCCATGTTAGAAAAGAACTAATACCAGCTTGCACGTTACTTCTACTGGTCATGTGGCTGCCTGTGTACTACAATATAGTGATCACAACAGGTTAGACAATCAGTTTTTTCACCTAAAACACATGTGAAACTTCTTAATTAGAACAAACATACATATGCAACGTCATCACCTAGAATGACTCTCTCCAAAAGGATTGATTTGGGTGTATATATCACTCAGTAATAAGGGAATGAGTTATACAAAACTAAGCAATTCAACTCAGGCTTCTCTACTAAGTCAGCCAGTTGCTCCACATGGCAAAATTGTAAAGAAATATCAGGAGGACAACCCTGTTTTACTATCCTGTCTTAAAAGTCTCTTTTGTAGAAGATACAAGATGGTGCCATTATGAAATGGAAATGCTTGTTCAGCCAGAGAACAGAGCAATGCAGCTTAAAGTAAAATTGTACTTACTAAAGCTTTGATCCAGATATGCCTCAATTACTTTCAGTATCTTTTTATTTACATTTTCTGTTATGAAAAGCAAATTTATGCATTTTCTGATCTTATTTTCTGTACGAAAAGTGAAATATGCTGAATAACTTATTTTATGATTAACACATATAGTGCCTGCCTTTGGTATTCGTCTTGATAACTGTATTTTTCAGGAAGACTCTCATGTTTTTATTCTATAGTTTTTTTTAAGTTGATGATTTTGAGCATAAAAGTGAAAAACCCCACCACCAAACCATATCCAAAGGGAGTGTATTTTTCTTTAGCTTGGCACATCTATTTCATCACAGTAAAAGATGAATCAAGAAGCATTTCAGATTTCTTTATCAGTTTCTTCTGATGAATGGGTAGATTTCTTGTACAAGCTGGGGTATTTAGTTAATATGATAGCATAAAAAGGAGCACAGGGAGCAGGAATAGCTGTGCATCTAAATATTTGTGCCAGTTTGCTTAAAGAGCTGACCCCTGTAATAAGTAATGCAAATATTGAAACTGTACAATTATCCATAGATTTTTCTTTTAGGCTTGTCAGGCTTTTATTCACATACACTATCATTACCTTGTTTAAAGTATTAAAAATATGAACTCCAATAAAGGTAAAGTCAGGTCTGTCTTTACTGGAATTGAGAGAAAAGTCTTAGAACAAACTCAGAATCTGTATTTTTGGAAGCAACCTATGTGTCAGCATGCTTAGGGAGGCTGTTTGTAATAGCCTAAAGGCAACAAATCTATTGTAATAAAATGCAGTTTAATTTTCTCTTATCCTTGACATTGTTTTGCTCAAAAGCATAGGAAGTAATTAAGAAGGAAATTGTCTTTCATTTTCAGAGGAACTGGGATGATGTCCATAAAAGGGCAAGAATGGGTTGCAGTGTTGTTGAAGTTCTGATAGGATATGGATTTTCAATACGTACAGTTCTCCATGTCAGCAAAAGCAGGCCATTACAGTTTTCTGTGACATTCATAACTAATTTAACGGAAGTCCTGATATAATATACTATTTAAGCAGTACCCATTTTGTAATTGAAGTCTCGGTTCAAATGACTGTGGCAATGTATTTTTATTTCCAGTATGGGCTTTTTGACTTCATACTGTGTTCCAAAGTCATCTACCACTGAAAATATGCATTTCATAAAGAATTGATTGGGGGTTATTAAAAGCTCAAATAAAACTATAAAAAATAAAAGTATTTGCTACAATTGGGTCATTCATTATTACATTTTTTCCTCAAAAGGCTATGTGTGTTTTTGAAAACTATTCTTTTGTGGTTTTTCACACAAAGTATTTCAAATATAAGACACAGAGGTACCAGAAGCTATGTAATACTTCAGTATACAGAGGATTGACCTTGGTGACTTCCTTAAAAAGCACTTTTCATAGAAATTATAGAATGGTTTGGGTTGGAAGGGACCATAGAGATCACCTAGTTCCAAACCCCTGTCCACGTGCAGGGACACCCTCCACAAGACCAGATTCCTCAAAGACCCATCCAACCTGGCCTTGAACACTTCCAGGGATGGGGCATCCACAGCTTCTTCGGGCAGTGCCTCGCCACCCTAGATCTCTCTTCTGTTCATGATTATTTTTATTTTATCTCTGATGTTAAATTGCAGATTACATTGCAGTTTTTGTTAAGTATAATTTCATGTTGAGAATTCTTGAACCTTTCAGTTATTTAGTTATGAAAGAGATACCTACCCAGGGAGACCAACACTTAGGTGAAATTGGAGTGATGACAAAAATGACTTGATTTTAAGAGTTACATTTTCCACTTTCACTGTTGCAGATTCATCATTTTCTTCTTGAAAGTCATGTAATTAAAGGCTTCTTGCTGCTGAAAACCAAAATATTTGTGTCACCCTGTACCCTATGAACATAACTGAGGACCTGACAGGAGATAAAAGCCAATAAAAAGAGAATAATTTATTAAAAAGATCTAATGTTACAAGAACAGTACACAGAAACTATTATATTACTGTGTCTTCCACATTGTATATACCATTATATATAGCATATATACAGATTGTACAATATACCTAACATTTTGATATGGGCCATGACAGTATCTTTCTTTTGGTCTGTGAAACAAAGTTTCTTTCTAATTATTTTTTTTTCTGAACAGATCTTGTGGCCGTATACAAAAATACAGTCTCCTCAGTGATGCCAGACTGCACTATTACAATCTTCTACATGAAAAAAGAAAAATCTTTCCCTTGCAACGAAAAAATTTCATGATAAGGAAACATCTTCTACAAAATAACAAATAGGTAATACATAGATACTTAAACATTTAAAACATGTTTATTAATATATTTAAGATGCAAAATACATATTTTGTTCATGTTGAATATAAAACATACCCCTTTTTGTCCCTGCAATACAACTACATTACCTGATGGTATGTTCAGTATTTCTATCTTTATCTTCATACTAGAGATCGAGATGTATCTAGATGGAGTTCTATCTCCTTATCAGACTTTTATTCTTCTTATAAAGCATATCCATTTATCGTATTCAGAAATTTTAACTACCATTCAGAAAATGCCACCGCAGTGAATGTAGCCTTTTTGAATACTCTGAAATAAACTGCATTGGCAAGCAACTGTATAAAAAATAGAGGAAATTATGCTTAATTTATAAAATAGCCATTTTGCTTTTTGGTTCGTCACTTTATTCTTGTTTATTTTAACCTTTCGAAAGATGGTAGATTTCTAATGCAGGTTCTCTGCATAGTAACAATGCTGCTGTTTTACAAATGACAGCAGGTAGTTATTTTCTGTGAGTTTGCTCTATCAGCAAGGTACATTGCATCTTCCTTTCTTTGATCTCAAAGGATTTTCCAGAACGCCGAGATATAGGTCTCTTTCTGTTTACCTACAGCCTGTGCTTAGCTAGCTATCCTGCCTTTGTTTTCCTAGCAACATGGTGACTAAGTAAATTTAAATGCTATTTCTTAAAAAATTGTTTAAAATACTAGTGGGTAAGAAAGATTTGAGTTGAACTTTCTCTGAAAAATTTTACTGATAAAATATTAAAAAGAAAAAAATATTTAGTCACCAGTCAGCTTTTTACCTGCTAAGCACTTGATCTGTGTTGTGCTTTCTTGTCTACTATTTTAAAGCTGCTGAGAAAGAGCAGATTTAGCTAAATGCCAAAAGTTATTTTGCTAGTGAACAGGCAAAATAATAGCATTTTGATTGCAGAACTCATCAATTAAAATAGATTTTCATCAAAACCTTTTAGAGGGATGGACAGCTAGAAGAACTGTGCCATTAGGACTTTCATGTTAAAGATTTTTAACCTGATTTTTCCCAGATGAGGGAATGTTTATCCTAGGCTTGATCCCTAGATGTGTTAGTATAACACCCTTTGTCACAGCACTGTGCACACAGGAATTGTGTACACAGTGATTGCACACCATCTACTCTGGGAATTATTTTGCTTCAGGTGCCAATACATGGAAAGGCCTTCCAATGCAGAAAAATTGTCCATATTGTCTATTGAACGAAAAATTGTTTGGTATAGCAAAAATTGGGGATTAAAACTGATAGCACACAGTCCCTACAAGAATAATCTCCAGTAAAATATAGAAATAGAGCCAATTAGTTAAATAACTGGAATGATGCTCTGTAGCACTTCTCCAAGTATTTTTTCTCAGACACTAAATCCTCCAAAATATATCGTACTGCAGTTTGAATATATGTGAATGATTAAATTCTGAAAAATGTTAATATTCTCTCCATAATATGCTTTCATATATACTTCAACTTGATTACTATCTATATAGAGCACAGAGTGTTACTAAAAAATGGACTCAGAGGAAAAAGAAAGTTGAGAAAAAAAAAGCTGAGAAGTGGTTGGAAAAAAGTAGGTTTCTCTCCTTGCATTGCTTTATTTGTCCACCTAGGATCTTAATGTATATCATATTTAAATGCCCAGTGCAGTTTTCCTTGTGATATGCAGTAGGAATCGATTTCTTATTTACTTTTGAAAATCTATATCTGATCATTGGATGTAATATCTTGCAGTATTTGATGAATAAAAACTTTTTCCTCCTAAGTTTGTATTTAACAATTTTTCATTTACCTTGCAATAAAATAAATGGATTTTCTGCTCCATTTTGCCATGTTCTGAGTATGCTGTCCAATACTTTATTGGCAGTTCTTTTTGCTAATTAAATACATATTATACATTTTCAGAACAAATTCTCTTTACTTTTGTAGTGGGCTGTGTAGATAAATTATATTTTTTTCTCAGTTGTTGGTAGAAACAAACAGTTATTGGGGATGTGAGCAAAGTATTCGACAAAGCTGCATCAAACTTTGTTCTATATGTTAAAAAAGGATTTTTTTTTCCAAACCAAACAGATGTACTGTACTAGACACCACTTTTTAAATACCTGATGACACATGACTGGGCTCACCAAAATCGAACATATTAAAAAAGGAAAATACATTTGACAGAAATTATCTTTGCTTACAAAAGTTTATTACATACAATCTGCATATTTTTGGGCCAAGAAGTGTCTCCTCCCCAGAGGACTTTTACAAATAAAGAAGAGATAAAAACCTGATGAATTATTGACCGTGTCTCCAACACTCCTCTAAGTGCACCACAGGCATTTCTATGGTTCTTTAAGCATTAGCTCATGTTTCCAGTTTCTCCACAGACATAAAACTCCACCCTATGGTGTCATTAAATTAAAGCAAAGAAATAACAACAAAGTCTGAAACCTTCACCATGATGTTGAAGGTACCATCAGTGCCAAAAGCAATGTTACAGAGGACGAGGAAGTAGACAACACATGTAAGGTGGATTGAGCGCTTGTTACTTTCCCTCCTGAAACGAAAAGCAAAGTAATTAAGGAACAAATGATGCAAATAGTCAGTACATTTAGATACTATATTTTGCCCAAAACTTGTATTCTATTACCCTCAGCAGAAGCCTAACCTTTAGGCAATGGATTAGCTTCTGACAACCGCAGTCACAAAATAGGCTCCCTACACAGATGGGATTTTATGAGGATACCTACAGCAACTCACATGCTGGAGCCTCATATTCAGTCTGCAAATGAATAGCAAATTCCAAAGGGGTATGTGGTTTTGTGCCATAAACCTCAAAAAAGAATTAGCCTGCAGAAGCTGCTCTGAGTTCCAGCCATGGTCACAAATCTTCTTCCCAGAAAAAAAGGATTAAAGCTGGCCCTTGATCTCTATGTTTGCCCAGAGGAAAAAGTGGTATTTTGCTCAGTAGTCCAGTGATGATTTTAGATTACAGCAGTCCCTTTAAAGGCCATGTTAAGGGGAACTGTTCTCTGGGCTAGTAGTGGTAACAGAATGGGAAGGGAACCAGTCTGGGTTCCTTTGGACAACCGTTGACCTAAATGGAACTAATGTGATATGCATAGTCTAATTACAAATATCAGGAGACAGGGAATGAAAGACTTGATTGCCTACAGTTATGGCTCAAAGGATGCATGAAACAAATATTCCATGGAGTAGGGATTGGTGTCTTCTGCATTCTGATAATAGCATTGAGGTTTGTGACTAGATTAGGGCTGAAATTTTAGTCCTACATTGAAGTTTCAGGCTCACATCTTTTAGTTAGTACTCCTTAAAGAGTGTAAAGCAATGTTTAGTAGAACTTTTAAGTTTTAGCAGAAAGTTAGAATTAGGATGCCTTGTTGTGTTTAGGCAAAAGTCGATGTTATTTTTTGGTTGTTCTTGCCACTAATCCTTCCATTCCTTTCTTACCTATGTAATATTGATACTGTAAATTTTTTCAACTTATCACAGTAACTGAGGAGATAGAATATAGACATCCTAAGTTACTTTATGATAATACTTTAATACTGTAATAAATTAATAGTTTATTAAAGTAATAATTATTCAAGGGAGTCATTGGAATCTACAGAGAAATTCAGCTTATTCTAAGGCAGGCAGATACAGAGTGTTCACAGAATCACAGATTATGCTGAATTGGAAGGGACCCATAAGGATCATCAAGTCCAACTCCTGGCCCTGCACAGAACTATCTCCAAGAGGCACACCATGTGCCCGAGAGCATCATCCAAATGCTTCTTGAACTCTGTCAGGCTTAGTGCTGTGACCACTTCCTTAGGGAGCCTGTTCCAGTGCCCAACCATCCTCTGGGTGAACATTTTTTAACATCCAACCTAAATCTCCCCTGACACAACTTCATGTCATTCCCTTGGGTCCTGTCAGTGGGCACCATAGAGAAGATATCAGTGGCTGTCCCTCCTCTTCCCCTTATGAGAAGTTGTAGACTTACCTAAATAGATAGAATTTTATCTATGTTAGACAGTACACCCACAGCTGGTGGTCCAGAATGATGTGTGTACCCTCTAAGTCCCATATTATATCTGCCATGTGCAAATGTTTGGGATACCTTAAAACATATCAGGTGTCCTTATGGGCTTATGTCTGAGTATGCAAATTCAGAAGATTAGCTGAATTGCTGTCAAGGCTCCACTGTTGGTCTCTATGGATTACATCTCAGCTGACTATATTGCTATTTAAGACACCTAGTGCACATATAAACATCTATAGCTCAGTCAGGTTTTTACATGTTATCCTAGAAAGGGAGAGGTTTCCCATAAATCTTCTGCTTTGTTCGTCGGCCTCACATGGTTGCCTCAGATGCTCTTGAGAATCTCAAATGGCAGTAGATGTCTGTTTCAGCATGGAACTGAGGACTCAGATTAATAATCTTATCTAATAGCTAAATAATTGTGACAACATTGTTTTTCAGGTAGAGAATAATAGGTTAATGAACATTGCTATAATCACTACTCTTTCAAATATAGTGTAACTTTACCTGAAAAAGATGGAACTCTGATCTGGGGACTTGCAGTCCCATCCCCTCCTTCACTAACTGCACAGACCTCAATGATGTAGACACCAACATCAGGAAGAAGTACCACCGCGGAGGTTTTCTGTGTTTCTATAACTTGACTGTTGCTCTGGCCTTCTTGCCGAAATAATACCTATGGTCAATAAAATAGATAATGGTCGTAGTGGTCATTCAAGTTATATACCAAACATTTTGTGCAGATAACACAGTCACTGCAATGTTAACTGTTTCATGCTTTCACTGAGGGTTTCGTGACATTGCATTTGAACAGTCATCTGCTTTTACTCTTCCCTCCCTGCAGTGGCTTCAAAACAGTAATAGCAAAGTATACTAGTAAGTAATGAAAGAACATTGATTATGATCCAGAGCAAAGATAGTACATTTGCCCTCTCCAGCATTAGGTGTTGCACAGTTTTACCTCCAAAATTTCGGAATGTATTTTGGGTTCCATTTGATTCAAATTCTTATCCCCAAATTGATGTTGATATTCACATTTTTGGCTCAAGAACCTAACTTCAAATGTAAAGAAAATGTTCCAAATAATGTCCTTACTGTGTTTACCTTAGCTGGATAACAAAGAGCTTAGATCTGTCCCTGAACCTCCTGTGACATTCAGGAAAAATTTATGGAAGGAAAAGTGAGTACCTAGCTGTCTTTTTGGTATTTCTGCATAAGAGTTTCTGATCCCAGACAAAATTGAGAGGGTTAGAGAGGTGTGAAAAACTAGAGTAGTCAACTCAACTATTTCAGAATATTAACAATTCTGATAAAAGTTAGAACAGTTTCTGGCTTATTAGAACCATTTTACACTTTCTTGGTGATATTTCCTGGTGTATCAGAGGGGATATCAGACTTTAGTCTAGAAATGATTGTATACAGACTTCAAAGAAACCAAACCTCCACACCTCTGTAAAAACATTAGAAACATTCTGCTTTGATTTAAAATATTACAGTGAATTCTATGTGGTTCTATGACTTGTTATTTAAGTGTTAATCTGTATTTTACTCTTTAAAACTTCAAAACTTTAGATGCCAGCTGTTACTGTCACTGATTGTTGAACATTACCAACATGATTATAAAACAAACTGAAGTATTTTTGTTTCTGCTCCATAAAAATATTAATTTTAATGTCAATTTATAATGCCTCATTATTCTACATTTCTCTAAATCCTACTGCAAACACAATTGAATTGAGGAGTTATTAGGAATTTCATCACAGGCTTGTCCTATTAATAACCACTTCTGATTCAGAGATAATGAGCTGATACCCTCAGATAGAGCTTACTCGGTTTATAAGCAGTATTTAAAAATCACAACACAAAAATATGTTGGGGCATTTCTCTCATTTTAATTTTATTTATTGCTTTTCATGGTGAAAACTGATTGGAGACAGTCTGTGCAGAATGCTTTACTTACACAGAGAAACAAGAAAGGGAAAAAAGCCAGTAAAGAAGAGAAGTAGCTGTTTGGAAGAGAGAAAGGTGAGTAAGGACAGGGAAGCACTGACCTTGTATCCCATTACATCAGATTCATTAGCTAGAGGTCTGACTGGCTCCCACCCAAGAGACACATGTGAACCATCCTGTATCCACATAATATTGCCTGGTGCTTGGCTGGGAGCTGAGAAGAAAAAAATAACATATAGATAAATATATTTTTATATATAGGTAATTTCTTTAAAATCAAAAGAAAAATATTTCAATCTTTCATTACATTTAAAATCAGTCATGTTAACAGGCTCCCACAACTCTGGATCAAATTCTAAGCTTTTTTTTCACCAGTATTGTAGTTTAGTAGATTATTATGTATTTATTCATCCCATCCCATCCCATCCCATCCCATCCCATCCCATCCCATCCCATCCCATCCCATCCCATCCCATCCCATAAATTTCACAAAGCCTATGAACCTGAACTCTTTTCTCTCCCTTCTTTGTAAAAAATCCCCCTTTTTCCCTAGGAAAATAATCCTTGTTATGAATGTAAAGTCATATAAATTCATGTCTAAATATCAAAGCAAGGCCATGAATCAAAGCTATACATGATTCCTGATTATTATACACTCATATTAAATGAAAACACAAGAGGGCAGAGGTTGGTCTCTGACTTCTCCCTTGTAGCAAAGATACTGAGATTACTTACGGGACTTCTTGGTTGCTGCATGCACAGCAGTGCTAGGTGGTCCATACCCTGCAGCGTTGTACGCCCTCACTGTTAGGTGATATAATGTGTTTCCTTCTAATCCTGTCAGGAGGATGGATGACTCATTTCCCTCTGTTTTGACCTTTTCTGCTGCTTCTTCCTTCTCCATGTCCTTCCAGTATCCAACCTGCCAACAAGCGACCAAATGAAAGTTTAATATAGGAACCTAGCAAGCTCATGCTTCCAGGTGTTTGTACTTGTTATCCTGTGGTGGGTCTTTTAGCCATTTATACCTTTTTCTGATCATCAGGCCCTTTAAAGCATATGGGGTATGCTGCTTAACCTCAAGCCATGCAGTGCTCACTTCTCCAAAATGGCAAGACTTGGAATATCATGTTATGATCTGAAGCACATTGAATTGCTGTGTACTGGCATGAGAAAATGTTACTACAAGACAGAAGAGCAGAGGATTACTTTGGCAGGGAGAGCTCATCACTGAAGGAGAACATTCAAGGAAAGCTCATCCTCTGGTAGGTCACCAGAATACCTACTTTTACTCTGGAAAACTCTGGCCACATCAGTTAAGAAGTATTGTGAGCAACATGCCCTTCCTGGCCCAGTGCAGCTCAGCCACAAGATTTCTTATCAGTGCAATGAATAGGCAGTGACAAAACAACAAAGGAACTCTTTCCATCATCAGAAAAGTCTTATCTGAAGAAAAAGAAGGAAATGGATTCAGTTTTTGTTCTTGGTTATAAACAGATTCCTGGTAAATGAAATTCCGATATTATGTTTATGCCCTTCCTTTTCAGATATAAATTCCCTAAATGATCTGTGGTGATTCTTAATTCTTGTATCTGGTATCTACACTAAGTTTATCATAATCTCAAAGAGGTTATAATGCAGAGCTGGGAATTTTAATAGTCTCTTTCCTCGGGGACCAAGTATTTGCAGGGAATAACGAGAAAAGCAATACTGTTTCTTTTTAATGTATCTAGGTGACCTACACAAGTACGGTAATTCTCATGGGGCCCTGCTTTCCCTAACAGGAGATGTTACTAATGTGCCATTCAAAGATCTATATTCAGCTTACTGTTATTTATACTGAGACCTACTTACACTTATTGCCCTAATTTTTCCTCTGAGAAAAAGGTCGCAGACAATACAGCACTTTTGTGAATGTATCCCAGAAAATGGCGAACCGAAGAAAACAAGGGGCTCACAAGAAAATAAGGTCAATGAGTACAGTGCTGACCTTTTATAATTGCACTAGGAGTGCCAAAAAAAAAATCTAAAAATATCTCATTCAAAAGATGTACTTTTGAGGTCCTATCTTCACTTGAGTAAAGTGGCTCTGTTAACTCTGATTGAGTACCAACTAAAAGTCCATTCTTTTGATTGTAAAACTTGAAGTAAATGTCTTTTTATGTGTGCGTATGTGTGTGTGCACCTGCATTATCTCATATTAAAACACTTACTTCAATTCTTAGATTAATTACATCTTAGTCTTCAATACTAGTTGCAGTCACCACTTGTTGAAATAAGTGTGATTCACTTAGGTATTCTGCTATCTGAATGCTTGACCAAACCTATTGATACCTGAAATAACACCTTGTCACATCTTTTGTGAAAAGAAGAAAAGAATCAACAACCATTTATTCATACACTAGTATTGAACCTCCAATGCTTATTATCTCTTGGGCAATCAGATTCCTTTAATTTCCTTTGTGATGCATCTTTCCAAACTTGACACTACAGTGATGAGAACTGCACAGTATTAAGGACTGTATGAACAGATAGTGAGAGAGACCACATGTCCTGGAAGAGGCTATTAACCAGATAGTGTAGTCTGCTGAGGATCCAACATGAAAATCATCAGAAAGGAAAAGTGACTTGATCAAGCTTGCATAGGTGGACAGTAGCAGGTGTGGAAATGCAACTGAAGTAGTGAAATCCTTGTTCTAGACAGATGGGAGCAAAATTATGAATAGCTGAAGAGGTCTCAGTGTTTATTCACAGGACACACTATGTCTCATGTTAATGCAATGTTCAAGACAGTAAATAGCCCCCAGCTTTTGCACTGAAAATTGTTTTTTTAGCATAAAGAAGTTGTGAAAATCTGATTTTCAAAACACTGGTGTGAGGAGTACATAGATATAGTAATCTGGTGCAAGAAAGACAGGAGCACAGCTTGTCCCATTTGATATTTTCCATGGGTTTGGAATTGCTCTGCATCACTGCTTATGTGGCATTATCAGTTTGGATACTAATTGTATTTTGTACCTGTTAAGTCTGCAGAAATAATCATGATGTTCCCTATCAGTTCTGCAGCACCACATAGCAAAGGTGTTCTCCCTTGGCAAAGGGGTATTCTTGAGGGAATGAATATATCAAATTAAGAACCAAAAACATGAAATGCAATTAGGCAATGCTTCTGTGTCAGTTTCCTCTGTACTTCAAAGCCCTTAAAGTGTTTGTTCTCTGATTTTATAATTTCCCTTAAAGTTTTGCCAGGTGACTATGGACTTTGATATCAAAATTTCATTTTCTTTTTTCTTTTTTGATAACATATACATTCATTTGTTGATGACCAAAAGAACTGAAAGAAAAACCTGTTATAAAAAAAAAGAGAATTTCAATGATCGTTGACTAGGGTAGATGGTGTAGGAATTTACACTGATTTGAACTAAAATGAAGGTACTGCTGACGTTTAAAAGTGCTGGACATTTATCTTAGAACAGAAGGTTTGTTTGCTTATTTACACGTCCATGTGTTTGTTATTTTTTAAGTCTTGTTATTTTTTGTAACCTTAATTTATACTTCTCAGAAGGGATTTATAAAACAGGGCAGACTTTCCTTAATGATAATTTTGAATATTGATAGTAGTGTGAAGCATAAATCACCAAAGAGTAGCCCATATTTGAAAAATGAAAGAAAAAATGGGGAAAGAAAGCTTTTGGTCTGATTAATATGTTCTTGTTTGTAAGGTTTTACATTATTGCTGGACTTTCTATTGTCTGTTGTTTAGCCAAATAATAACGAGCTTTGATATCTGTTTCTCAGGAATCCATCTTTTTGAGCTAAGGAGAAAGCAAATAACTGAATAGAGGAGGTACAAGAACATGCAAACTCTTTTGCCCTGATTGTGAGTTAAGTGACGGTTGAAAGAAAATCTTCATGTTAAAGTTTATTTCTGTCTAAAATATTTCTACCTCTGATAGTTACAGACCACTTCCTTGAAGTTTTAGGTTAAAAGGTATCTTAAATAATATCACTGTTTTTTCCAAGTTGGTTTTTAGGGTGTGCATTCTTTGCTATAAATTAATCTGATCTAATTGCTTGTCCTTTTTGCTAAATTTATTGTCTGGATATTCTTTCTGTTGACCACAGAAAATCTAAGCTACAAATTAGGCATATCAAGAGCCTAAATTAGGTAGAATGAATCAAAGTGGACAAAATGCCAAACTTTCCTGGACTCTCTGAGCATTTGTCAACATCAACAGCACTGATGTAATTGAAAATGGACTTGAAGAGATCTTAGAGTACAGAAAGTGCTAGGGGAGAAAGAGGCGTGAACTGAAAGAACTGCTGCTAGCCCTGAAAAAAAGGTTCATACAGTGATTCAGATTTCATAAAAAGTATTTTAATTAGCATTATCAGAAAACCTGTATGTTACTTGAACTGGCAGATGGAAGCCATGTAAATGTTGATGTAATGGTATAAGTGAGCACTTAGGACAGGAGAAGAGGTGCTTTTTGTATCATTTCAAGGCATTGGTGTGACTGTGCTTCAGAATTGGATGAGAGGTTCCTGCAAAAAGGTCAGTCAGCCTCAGTTCCTTCATTCTCACCAGAACAACTGCTGACTGAAAAGAAGAAACAAAACACTGTTCAGTACAGTACTTTCTGGAGCAGATTACATCTTCCACCTCTTTCCTCAGGTACTCTCTTCTTCCACATGGTCCTGCAGACCATTGGATGAAAACTGATATTGTACCTCAACTTTGAGTACTATCATCAAATATCTAGTTATATTTTCTAATGAAAAATGAATAATTATCTGTGTTTCTGATTTTAGATATTAGAACCCCCAAACAGTTCATGAGTCATTGATAATCATAACAAAAAATTCAAGACACGGACATTGGAAAAGGTATTGCTCTCTTGGGGCCCTCATGAGGCATCTAGGGTGTGATCCATACTTCAAGGGCATGAGAAGCAGTAGTATGTTCTGCTATAAACTCCTGGTTCTAGTCTTAAGGTCTTTGGAGGTGTTTGAATCAGAATAGGAGTGACTTTGTAGGCAAAATTAACTCATATATAAAACCATTGAATCACTAATTTTGTGTGTGGAAAAATTAATTAATTTCAAACATGAAGTCTGGTAAATTGGTATTCAGGCTAGTGAACCACGAATTACTCTTTTTTTTTTTCTGTCTTGCTTTACCAGGCTGTGGTTAAAACATTCATATGCTCTTTCGAAATTACTTCACTAAATAAAAAAAAAATAAAATTCCAGTACCATGCACACATAATTTTCTGTTCCATTGTAAAAATAGAGAAAATACACATAAGAAACAGCAAAATATCAAGTATTTCTCTTTCAAAGGACATAATAGGGTAAAATCAAGTTATTATGTCGAGTAATCCTCTCTGAAAATGATAATTGAGAATTTTTTATTTTTTATCCTTTTTGGGTTTTTTTCCAAGTTGATCTTTGGAGTGCATTAGTCAAACTCTTACCCCTTTGGGGAATCCCAATGAAAAAAACACAAGCTTTGTGATCTGTACTTAAATATTAGCCTTGTCTTTCTGGAAAAGGAAAAATAAAACAAAAATATCTCTTCTTCCAGCCAGTAATTCTTTCTGTTTTCCTTCCTTACCAGTAGTGTGTGACAAAGAAAACATTGCCTAGGGCTCAAATAGATTTTATAACCTTCAAGTTAAGGATTTCAAACAATAAATATGGAACACACTATATTTTTCTACAATTCTGACGAAGTTTTCAAGCTACTTCTACTTTATCAGGCTGTAGCTGGCATATATTTAGTAAGGTCGGGTGGAGAGCTGACAAACCTGTACTGAAGTCAGGAATAATATGTGCTTTGGAAGATGCAAATGAGTACAGCAAACCTTGCATAAAACTCATGTGACATAACAGTTAACACTGCCTTTCAAGGATGACAATGTGATATTGGACAAGTTACTTTGCCTTTCATTACTCCTTAGTGCACTTAGGAAGTGTAAACAGGGCAGAGTGAAAGTGGGTCACCGAAAACTTGTCTGTATGTAGTAAATATTCTGTCACTTTTGTCGATTAAAGCCCAAACATTCAACTGTTAAGAAAATAGCTGCCCCTTTTATAATGCTGTTGTTAAAAGGCCAGAAATGTGAAGAAATATTGTCACTGCTGTTGTGACCACAGGCAGAATACGAATTGTGACATGAAAATAGAGGGGTTAGTCAGATTGTTTTGCATTTAATTTGAATTGAAGGCAGCATTTTACTAGCAGTCCACAATCATTTTACATTAGGAAATAATAGTTTTTTAAAAAAAGGATAACTCATTCATCCTTTTATTAACATTACTGGAGTTCTGTGCTTTGTCTATTTGTTGTTTGTGGATTGAGGGAGTACTACAGGCTTTGTTTTGCAGTTCATTGTACATATGATGAACTTTCAGAATCAGTTCTGAAATTAAAAAAGTTTTCACAGAAGCCTAAGAAAGCAAATCATATGGAAAGCATGAAACTGTTCCATACTTTTGGGTTTTCTTGGGAGTGGAATATCTTGCTATACAGACTCCTTTCCTTTTTACACTAGGAGGATGCTTGAAAGAGAAATTCTTGGTTAGTTAGCAAAATTGGGCTGATAGTGTGGACTTAGTGTTCTGAAGTGAATACTGTAATGCACTGACTCACTGCATTGATCCTATAAGTCATTTTGTCTTTTTGATGAAATTCTTCCCAAAAATGGAGCTGAAAAGATTAAGCAATGCCATCCGCAGATTGTATTCTGTCCTGTTGAATTATGCAGGAGAGCAACATTTACTTTTCTGTTTATTAAGAAAGTGCTGCTGATTATAATTATTCCTGGGAAAGAAGACAAAAAAGAGAAAACTACTCTCTGAAAGATTTGTCTGTCAGAAAGTGAGCAGAGAAATTCTGACTAAATGAACAAAAAGGGAAAAGGCAAGGTAGGGGACAGGTGAGATGGAAAGAAAAAAACACCCTCCTCTCCCCAGATAAATGTAGTACCTTAAAAGACACTATTACTTAGAAGGCTCCTTTAATTCCTTAATGGAGGGAGGAAGAGAGCACTGAAATATTTTTTTTTTTTTTTTTGTTATGTCAACTGTAGATCCCTGGCTTAAAGTATTTACTTGTAATCTTCATGCTAGAATCCTAAAACTGGTGTACAGCACAGTGAGGAGCCAAAGTATTAATAAGGTTCACTGTTAACTTCTGCTGTATCAATAACGATTTTTAAATTCATACATGAGATATCCATGAGAGACTCAGAGCAGCCAAGTGTTACTTTTTGGGTCAGAGTATGCTAAATTACAAAAGTCTGAACATTTTCCAAGTGAGGAAGACCACCTCTGATACATAGAGAGCCCACATGTAATAGCCATCTATTGCTAGGACACATCTGGAGAGCTAAAGGAAGTGTTATGTGACAAGCAGGTAAATGCAAAATACATTCAAGTTATGAAAGAATAAGCTTCTAGGGAAATAATTTTCAATTTTAGAAAGAAAATCTGGTTTAGTTTTTTTATTTTAAAATATGTAAAACAAAGATATAGAACATTTTGAGAATCAGTGGTCGATAGAATAAGAGTGAAGACAGTATGTATAATTTAAAAAATGTTAAGATAGCTGAGAAAGGGTAGCAGAAAAAACCCTTTCTGAAGAGAAAAAAAGACAGGATTATTTCAGACTGTCCTTGAGATTTAAGTTGGGTTAGTAACAGGTGGAACACTTTCTACATGGAGAGGGATAGCACTTGCAAGCTGAATATAATCTCTATCAGATACAGTCTTGTTCTTCTTATAGATAGCAGGTCTAAAGATAAAATGGTCAAATTCTGCTGCATGAAGCAAGCCATGTGCAAAGGCGTAAAAATATGTTTAACGTAATGAAGGAGTGGGAATAAAGAACAATGAACGAGAACTGAGAGAGGGTCAGCAGAGTTCAGCTTGGAGATGTAGATGGAAAAGACCTGAGGTGATATGGCAAAGTAACAGCCTGTTCAGACTGCACTGGATAGTAATATGGGTATTGCTATCCAGTATATCAAAAGGCCACACCAAAAGATAAACAATGTTAAATGGTTGTGTCTAAGCTATGGGGTAAATGTGCTGTCCTGGTGCCCAGCCTGAGGCTGAGCTGGATAATGTGTTGGCTCTGGTGCTGCCTGGACAGCTACATTTCATTCCTAAGGCCATCAGTGACAGTCAACAGTCCCTGGGTTTGTCCAGCCATGCTGCCAGGTATATGCTCTGTGCTAGTAGGTCACAAGATGTTTTAAGACACACATATGATTGGTGTCTGCCTCAGACTTACATATTTACACCCTTTTCAGTGTTACTGTAGAGAATCAGGACTGAGTCAATGCTCTCTGAAGGTCTAAAGAAGGTCAAATAACCTGCATCCCAAAATAAGTACATGAGATTTAGCTGGACTATTTCATGAGGATCAGCATAGACTGATCCACAAAGCCAAGATGGGTCATGGTGGCCCCAAAGGACAGATAAGTTTACTACTAGATCCGATCTGTTCCTGGAGGTTTGGACTGTAAATACTGTCTAAAAGTGGGTCCATTGCTAGGGCTTGTTCACTTTCCCAAGTCACGAAGGGCTGTCTCTCAGCAGAACTTTTATTTATGGAAGGTGAAACCTCTGCTTCCCCCCCTGACATTCCATTGCTATAGTCTGCCCAGCAGATGTCCCTCGGCCACTGTGGGATGAGAGCACATGGACACAGAGGCTCTCTCTCCTTTCCCTGTGTTGATTGCTGTCAGTAAATAACAAGTTTGAACTGGTCGCTTAGAACTGGAAACAGTCAATACCTAATTTTTCCCAGTCTGTGAACAACATATGCTGGGTCACTTGCAGTTCTTTCAGCTCTTTTTGACGTGACAAAGAGATGTTATAAGAACTGGTGTTGAATAGTTTCCAAGCACAAATAAATAAAAGATGTTCCGGTGCTACAACTGTGACCGTTGTTCTACAGCTAGTCATATGTATGCTAAAATGAGCATAATTTCTATTGAAGTTTCACTGCTGCACATGTTAACAGAATGCAATGCTAGCAAAAGCAACAAGACTTCTCATTATGATATTCTGTGTTCATACCTCAAATCCCTGTGGTCTTCCTAGACTTTCTTTAATATGTTTCCACGCAACAAGAATCTCTGATACAGACAAACTCGTAGCTTTGACATCGATGGGAGCAGCAGTGGGTTCTGTATTAAGAAAAATCGAAACAATAAACCTCCACTATAACAGCTTGTATTTATCAAAAACACTCCATCTGAAACTGTCATTTACTTCCTTTATTCTACCTTAATACTCACAAGAAGGTATGACACTTAAGGGGAACATGAAAAACTGAACAAGATGAAGGGATTATTATTGTTGTATTTCTTTATTTGTGTCATGCTACATCAATATCTCATCAGTGATGATAGGTGCAGCAAACTGTGAAAGAATCTTGTCTGTGATTTTTTAAAAAAACTTTAATATTTGTCTATGAGTCCCCCACCTCCACACACCACTTTCATAGCCCTAACTTCAGCAGTAAATGGAGCATTCATTCTATTTGTGGCTTTTTGGTGCCATTCCATCAGTTCAGGATGAACAATACCTTGCTGGGGTGCTCAGTCAGTCCTGCCTTGGGGTGATACTGAGTAAGAAGTGATACCCAAGGCTGTAGTGAAATGCTATATAAAAGAAATTTTTTTAGAACTATGTTATTATGTCCTTGAAGTCACAGGCACCAGTGTTTGGGATGTGCTACCTTCTCTCTGCTGTGAGGCGTTTACTGATTTAGGCCTGGGATGCACATTTTTATAAAGGCACCAAGACCTAGGATTTCTCCCCCTGATTACCTGCGCTGTTACCATTGGCCCTCTGTTCATGTTTCTATCTCCATGGTATCCATAGGACACTCTGTGGTCCTGACCTCCTGAGTATCTGGAGCAGAGGACCCTTCCTGCCCTCCAGACAGGGTGGGTGTCCTTTGGTGCTGCTGGGACATGGCCAGGGTGGTCACTGGAGGTGTAGTTCTGTAGGATGCTTTATATACTGTATCTGCTCAACAGTGTTTCACATTATTGAACACTTTATAGAGGTCTAACTTCTTTCAGTGATTGGGAAGTTGAGTAAATGCACCTAGAGATTTGCCACAACAGGCTATTTAGCGTACTACCCATTAGTGTACTGGGAGTGATGAGTGTCCAAAAATTTTCACATATGAAGCTGAGACTTCCTTAAGGAAGTCTTTTGAATCTTTCGCTTTATTACCTAAATATTACTGCAAATTTGCTTACTGGAAGCTGTGGAGACAAGGCTTGAACACAGACTGTGAAGCACACAGTAGCAGCATTTCTTCACCTTTCTGGTGTAGTTCACTTGCTCAGCAAAAATGTGAATTCATATTGCCCTGCATTTGCAGAGCCTGCGATTTCTTTCTTGGCCTAATGTTCCTCATTACATTTCTAATGAGTTGATCTGCTCCTGAAGGGCAGGCAGAGGTCTTGGCTTTCATGTTATAGGGAGACACATCAAAGAGCTTTCTAAAAAATTTTTTTTTGAGATTCATTTAACAGGGTTACAGAAAAGGAGTTTCCTTACAGAACAGCCTGATTTAAAATGATATAATTTTCTCAGTGATCAAACTGCCTAATATGTATGATACCTAATATCAGTCTTGACTCATTAGCTACCCTGCTTTCTCTGATCACATGCAGGCATTTTTCTGGCATTGCTGCCCTACACTTTTTCCCTGACATGGCTTGCACAAATTTTTCATCCTTTTTGATGTTAGAGTTTTAATGTTTGTGGCTCTTTTTTGATCTCCTTTTTTTTTATTTACTTCTAAAGAAAAGAAGAAATTCTGATGTGATGCAAAATGGTGTTTGGAACAATGAATATTAGTAATAAGTATAAAATATGTATGGAACTTTTCAGGTAACAACAAATGAAAAAAAATCTCCAGAAATAAGTGAAATGATATTTTGAATTCAATACTTAAAGTATTTTGAAGTACTTTGAAGAAATACATTGCTCATAATATGATTTTCTGTTCAACAGTTACATCCTGCTTTCTATTTTATGTTCTACTAAGATCTGTGTGGCAAAAGCTATTTTCTAGTATTTTGTATTATTGAAGCAATTACCTTGTTGTCAGAAAAGATTGCAGTGGGATAAATAATTTGAGATATACACAAAATGTTGGTTGGCAGCCTTTACATTTTCTATAAATGTCGGCATCATTTCCTTTTCATAACATTCACTAGGAATGGTTCATATATTGCTTAGAATAACAACATAGAATATTTTCTGGTATTTTTAAAAATTGTTTTCAACAAAAGGAGCAGAAATAGTTTGGATTTTTTTTATGTGACGAAAATGTATTTCTTATATATTCAGAAGTAATTCACTGCACTTTCCCTGATATTAGACATTGACAATAGAACTGCACAGCAAAAGAACAGAAATTAAATATTTGGGAATAAGATATATTGTGACTGTCTGAAAGTTTTTAGAGACTAAATAGGATTTTTTATTGATTCAGATAAGATGAGGACCATATAATTTCTAGTGATATAATACAGTCTATGGTTCACTCCAATGTCATGCTTTATTCTCTGTGTCTAAAACTAATGATAAGTTTGACAGGTTCATTAGCTTTTTCTATTATGGTCACTGATGTTATAATCATATTATTTTCTTCATACCTTGTCATTATGCTACACCCATAGGTATCTACCTGAGGTCATACTTCTTGAAAAAAGAAAGAGGACCAACATCTTTAGTAGTCCCTTTGATATTTCCTCTTTGAATTAAAGATGCAGCATGAAAAATTCTCATAAGGCTTTGTGCAATGTTCATGAAACCTTGTCTTTCCTTGTCCTGCAATCACACTTTAAGGAAACATGATCAATATGTAGGTCTTTGGGATGTCTGTAATATGGCATGACATGGATTTACACTTATTGCATTGATCTAATGTTCAGAGAGGGAATCTTGAATTTTGATACTGGAAAGAAAAGAAAGAAGAATTACTTACTAGCCCTCATTGTGGTTTTTTCCCTATGTTTATGATCTGCAAAACTGATCTGTTTTTTTTAAATAGTCACCTTTAAAATTTCCACATGGTCTATCTTCAAAAACAAGTCCAAGAGCCTACTATAGTTTATGTTGTTTTAACTCTTCTGCGGAACAGAGCCTCAGTCAGGACTCCTCAACCAATCATTTAATATCTGTTTAGTTCTCATTTTGATTCCAAAAAGAATTTTTACAAAGTGCTCTAATTCAGAATCTAAGCTCTTATTTGAAGCTAAGAACCTCAATCTGGGCAATTGCATTATGACTGCAGGCAGTTGTACCTAGATGACATTTTGGGATTTCAGCCAAGACCCATTTCTGTGATAATGCCTCTCTGTGGAAAAATTCACAAAAGATCTGTGAGAAGGAATATCAGGAAAAGTCGTCCCTGTTGTGCCAATCTGTAGATAAAGAAGGTGGTAGCATTTTCTCCTTTGCAAGAAATAGCCACAAGGGCTACCTTCCAAGTCAGGGCTACTTTCCAAGTCAGATCTACCTCCAGTAAACTTTTTCCATTCCTGAGAAAAGGCAAGAGAGGTTATGGTGGTCTCCACCTCTCAACCTGTTTGATGCATGTTCCCAGTTTGGGGACTCTACCAGATCTGTGGTGACATGGCTGCCTGCAGGATATAAAACTATCTCGAATCTTGTGCTAGAAAGGGAAAAGATATCTGATTTCCAAAGTAGCAGAAACGACATTAGTGTTTCCTGAACAGGCCCTTGGACTTCTCACTTTTCCTCAAGTCCTTTCTATTTTCTCCTTTTCTCTGACCAGTGTCTTTGCAGAAGACTTTAAAACAGAGAAAAATTAGTGTCAAAATGAGCTAGCAGCAAAGACCTCTGCAGTCAACAGTTTTTATTTAGGGCTGAAATACTCTTACTTGTCAGGTAGAACTTCTGCAGCCTGCTCCTGTGTTGATGCTCTCCTGCACACTTGTTCACAGTATACATCCTGCTGTAGCTCTCCCTCCCCCATGGAATAACCCAGATTTATTCCACAGTGGAGTATCCCCTCGGAATAAGCAACTGCCTTATTCCGTTAAGACTTTACAAGAGGAGTGTTGCCATGCTCATGAATACAAATAGTTTGTTTCTATCAAGTGACATGGCAGCCAGAGTTATATTCAGCATGTGAGGAGGGGATGTGCACATGATATTGATTGCATATCTGCCTTTCCATGGGGGGTAGTGGTATTGATCAGAAGACGGCTTAATAAACTCTTACATGTCAGGGTTGTAATTTCATTGTTTAAAAAAATCACTGAAGACAGCTCTAGATGAACTTTTACAGATGGATCATCTGGCAGAAACAGGAAATAACCCTCTGTGGTTTACAGCTAATCTGCCAATTTATTAATCTTCATGTTCACCTAAAACCCAAGTAGCTCAGCTTTAACTATGAAATGAATTACGGGACTTCGCTTCATGAAAGCAAGATTTTAATTAAAAACACGAAGGCTGTGTTTAAAAGTGTGTAACTGCATATTGTTCCCCCTAAATGACAAGGAAAGGGTCTAAATTTGTCTAAGTAAGAGAGGAGATGGGCCTAAGCAGAACATTCCTTCACTCTGCAGTATCTTGTTTAGTATAACATCATCCACTATCTGGCTTGATGCAAAATGTCTAAAAGTTATTAAGAAACAAAATTGCAGGGGCTGTTGTACGGTCCTTTGTTTTTCCGATAGCTGAGAGCTTTGGATCTTTGTTGGCTCAATGAATTACCACAAATCCATACCAAACAAGAACGAAACCTCTGTGCAGCATCATTGCACCTTGTATGTATTACAGAACCACATCTGGGGTGCCTCAGGAAGTTTTAAACTGTGAGTACGAGAGTCTTCAGGCTTTAACTTGCACCCCTAAGGGTTCTCTATTTCACATATAGAAATTTTTACTGGTATTCACTACTCTGTTTATCAAAATTATAGATCTGTCAGTTGTTGTCAAGATGATTCCATCAGGGGCCTGAAGGAGGAATTAGATACTGGAACAAACAGAACTGATCCTTATCACCCATTGTGGTAATCATTAATAAAAAAAACCTTTATAAAAGACTTAACTCATCCTGAAACCGCTTGGGTTCCTTTTTTCTCCCAAAAGCTTGTTTCTATATCCTTGTATATTCTTTTCTGTTTCTGTACTGGACAGTACTCTAATTCATATTTATTCTTGTGCTTTTAGGCTGCGACTGTACTTGTAAATTAAGTGGGTACAGAGAGACAAGGCACCAGCCTGAGCATGGACGTTCAGCTGTCCATAGCATTACATTGTTAACATGATCTATGGTGAGGTATTGACTCAGGGCAATTAGTGCTGCCCCAGACTGTGGTATTTTTATCAGAATGATGCCCTGATGCAATTTAAAACATTTGAGTCTTTCTTGTGTGTAGGTTTTACTTATTAGGTTCCAATTTTGTAATAGACTGGCTTATTACTCCTCCTTATGTACTTGACCTAGCATTTATATGTCCTTACTTTTCCTCTAGTCCTCTAGTTCACATTTTTCTATATATTGGTCAGATCCTTCCCTGTATTTCATAACCAGCTCTTCTAGTGGCATTATGAATATTAAATATATATGATCTAAGACTGATCCTTAAGAAATTCTGCCAATAGCCTTCCAAGCCTTTCACAAGACAAGTGGTAAAGGGTTTGTTTCTCTGCCCTTATATAGAAATATTTTTAATTTTTTCTTGAACATTTAGCTAAAATTTATTGTTGCCAGATGTTCATTGTCTTCATTATTTTGGGATGGGAAAGATCTTACTTCAGGTTCTTGAGCTTGGGGACTAGCTCTCACCATCCATGGCAGAAAAACAGATTAAATTTCATTTATGGTACATTTAAATAGCAAATTCTGCAATGCTTAATTTAGAAAGGCTTGAATTTTTGACAAATGCAATACCAGAAGTTTTCATTACAAATGTAAAAATTTGCACTTTCACATTCTTATTAGGTATCCTCTCTATATCATCTTATTTATTTAAAATAACCAACAAAGTATTTTATTATTGTCATCCATTCCTTGATTATCTTAAATATAAATTACTAATTTACTTCACTTTTTTTCTGCTTTATATACTTTCTTAACTTAAAAAAAAAATAACCTTAATTTTTGTCTATACTTGGATAATTTTTATTCTTTTCATTATCTGGGTTGTATTATATATGCTTTTTATTTATTCTAAATATTTTCTAGTGAGTCCATCTATAGATCCTCAGAGGTACTGCCTTAAAAATGTTCAATTTTTTTCAACATAAAGTTCAAGTAGATTTTACACTTTTGTCCCAGAGACATTCTAAAACACTTTCATTTCTAGTCTCATCTACTAACTCTAGTTTATAAAATAATTTCCTGCTCTTTAATGATGATGTGTACAACTGTTCTTTGTTATGATCAGCTTTTCTACAGTGTCTTAATTATTCATCAGAACAAGATTATTGTACCATTATTTCTTTTCACTTAGTACTGGTTAAAGAATCTGCTAATTAGCACAGTTGAGACACAAGATCATTAGTCTTTACTTATTAGTTTTTACTATCCAAACTCCGCTCAGGCTGAATTCTCTCATAAATAACAACATTCTGTACTATTTATCAACAATTAGAAAGGTCTTTCTCAGAATCTGAATTGATCAGGGTAATCAGCAATTGATCTCTAGTTTGACTTCCAGCTTCTTTAATTGCCCTTTTCTAAAATTACATGGAACCCAAGGTTATTCTGTTTTATCCAAACACTGCTTTTGTATTTCCTGATATGTTATCACATCATCAGCATGTTATGACATCCAACCTTTTATTTTTGTTTTGTCTTTCCTGTGCATCTCATATTTTGTCTAGCCATTCTTGTTAAAGAAAGCCAACCTGGCCATCACTGTTACCAGTACAGCCTTTTCCATCTTCTTGCCATCATACCTTTACACTCTTACTTCCTTTTCCATTGCTATATTTATGATTTTCCCAGTTTTCACTTTCCAGTGAATTAAAACCACACATAGAGATTGCATATGATTTCCTTGATACTGAAAGCTTGTGTGAGTAGTCTTAGAATTCTTAGTCCCTCAGTATTGGATGGACTGGAATGTAGTCATCAGTAAAAAAGAATGCATAAATATTAAAACAAATGGTGTTAACATTGCTTTTGTTTATGGCTTTATTTCATTATCTTGTGCCTTTACAATTTTTTTCTCTGTGGATCAAAATAGCCTGTGCCTGCACTGAATTTCAGTGCTATTTCAGTATATTCTAGCATGAATACCTTATTTTCCTAGCAGAAAGTATGGTCAGAAGATTTCTCCCTGTTCTGATCATGATTCTCTTCAGCCTCAGGCCTGCACACTGCAACCTTTCTCCTGGTAAGTAGATTAATTTGCTCTGCTCTCCACGTGCTCTGATATCTCTTTCTCTTAATAAAGTTTTCCTTTATGAAAGATTTAGGCTTGTCTTTCCCTGGTGCTGGATGGAACATGTCTACTGTGTCTTTCTGTTCTACCTCCTTATTGAAGGTAATTGTGCATCATTTTTCTATCCTGCATCTTCTGTGCACCATCCTCATTCCCTCTCCAGAACTGCTTCCTGGCTCTCATCATCTCATTTACATCACCACATTTGACCTCTATTTTTCTTCTTTTCTCTTTGATTGCTTGCTGTCTTCCTTTCCTAAGACCTTCAGGAAAGACTCCTCCCTAAAACTTTCCTACTGCATTAAGACACCTTTTCCAGAAGGTCACACGCATTTGCCTTTTTTATCCATAGATTATCTATCTAGTTTTGTACAACCTTTTTATCTGAACCTCCATTCTATTCTCTATTCTTCCATTACACTCATCTGCAGTTTTACTTCTTGGAGAGCCTTCGCCATGAACTGTATGCTGGTGATGTTTTCTATAAAGTCAAAAGATGGATGAAGAAAAAGAAAAGTCTTGAAACATCTATGACCAGTCAGGCTTTCTCCTCTCTTTAGCTTTGGGTTACTATCTGGAGGAAGGGGTTGAAAATGGAAGATTAGTGAGGAGATAGTTACTTTTAGTTGTTTTTACTCAAGGTGACTCTGCAGCTGGGAAATGTTAAGGATATTTTTGGTGTGGGAAATTTCACATATTGAGTTTCTTTCGAGTTGTTTTCTGTCTGTTGAAAGAAATGGAATTCTCTCAAAGAAGATAACAGAATCTTGCTAAAAACTTAAAAGCATTCTTTCTCACAGACGTGAGGTCAAGGGAGAGAAGAGAGTTCAGAATTGTGAAAATACAGCCTGTGATAGTCTTTTGTAAGACAAAGCACAAGCCTGCGTGGCATGTTATTGCCTCAGCTAGGTTGGACTTGGCAGTGTATGCACATATGTCCCTGAAATGATGGTATAAATCTATTCTTCACATTTCAGCTGCAGATCATGGCCATCTTGGTATTACCTGTATAGATTTCATTTTCTACAGTTACCATCAACATTGATGTTTTAGTAACCATTGACATTATGTTGTCTTTTGAATATCTATTGGCTCTATGTCCAAATGGAGGTTGGTGCCAAGTGGTGTCCCTCAGAGCTCTGTCCTATCTTTATCAATGACATGGACAGTCAGAAATCAAGTGGACCCTCAGGAAGTTTGCAGATGACACCAAGCTGAGTGATACAGTTGACAAACCTGAAGGATGAAGTGACATCCAGAGAGACCTGGAGAAGCTACAGAAGAGGGCCCATGGGAACCTCAAGAGTTTGAACAAGGTCTAGTGCAAGGTCCTTCACCTGAGTTGGGACGGTCTCATGTACAAATACAGACTGCTAGAAGAACTAATTGAGAGCAATTCAGAGGAGAAGGACTTGAGACGTTTCATGGATGAAAGCTGGACATGAGCCAGCAACGTGTACTTGCAATGCGGAAAACCAACCACATCCTGAGTTTCATCAAAAGCGGTGTGCCAGCAGGTCAAGGGAGGGGATTCTCCCCCTGTACTCTGCCCTCACGAGACCACACGTAAAGTGCTCCATCCAGCTCTTGGGTTCTCAGCATAAGAAAGATGTGGACCTGTTGAAGCAGGTCCAGAGGAGAGCCAAGAAGTTGATCACAGGGCTGGAGCACCTCTCCTGTAAAGATGGGTTTTGAGAGTTGGGGTTGTTAGTCTTGAAGAGAAGGCTCTGGGGAGACTGTCTAGCAGTCTTCCAGTACTTAAAGGAAGCTTATAAAAAAGGGAGAGTGACTTTACCTGGGTGGATAGTGACAGGACAACAGGGAATTTTAAACTAAAATAGAAGCAATTTAGATTAGTTGTTAAAAACAAATGAATTGCTGTGAGAGTAGTGAGACACTGGAAGAGGTTACCCAGAGAAGTTGTGAATGCCTCAAACCTGAAAGTGTTCAGGGCTAGGTTGAATGGGGCTTTGAGCAACCTGGTCTAGTGGAAGGCTTTTTGCCCATGGCAGGGTATATTGAAACTCGATGATCTTTAAGGTCCCTTCGAACCTAAACCATTCTATGATTCTACTATATGATCTAACTTAATAGAGATAAAAAGATTAACCACTCTATTTACTCCTGAAAGAGTACTCAGTGTTCTGGTGAAGTTTTCTGCATCCCTTTACTCAGAAGGTAATGTTTTTAAGCCTTTTACTTTGGTCAGATTCACTTTATGTAATCAGAGGGCATTCTGTTGTGTTCACTGAGGGGAACTTGCTCAACACCACCTGCCAAGGTGCTTGTTTAAGAACCACTCAGAGCCACCACAAATAGGCTTTGAATGTCAATCAGAAAACACACAGTGTGTGATGAAATGCAAGTAAGCTAAGGTTTTGCTGGATCAGCCCCAAGACCATAATATATTGCACTGTCAATCGTTATTTAATATTTGCTCTTCAGTAGAATTCCTTGAAAAATGGTGTCTTCAGTTGTTTAGCTCCTTAAGCATGACAGTCCATACCTCTTTCAAAAGCAGTTCCCCATTTTATAGCAAACTGCACTGTCTATCGTCCTCAATCTCCATATTGCCCAGAATTTATCTGTAATAAACTGTTTAATTACTCCTTTAAATTTTCAGTTTATCACCTAGGGTTATTCTGAAGAAAAGCTTTTTGTAAATTAATTTTGCACTGTATTACCAGAGCAAACCATATTTTTCCTGAAATATGTGTTGTAAAGTATCGAGACCCATAGAATTCCTCTTACCAAAGAAAAGTCTAATGTACAGACACATACAGAGACTGAATTAGCAAAGCTGTAACGAGTAGGTACTTTTGAGTAATTGAATTATAATCAGAAAAGTTGGTTTCTAGAAAAGAATAATTTATATATTACTGATTATTCTGTTTCCAGTCTTGTCCAAATAACAGGCAAAGGACCATCTATTACAAATCAGCACTCAGATTTTGTTAAAATAATTTTTGCTACTAAAAAAGAATAAAATTAAGATTTTGCCTCTTCCTTTGCAAAAACATATTTGCAATGAACTTTCTGATGAGAATATGAAATTATTAAAAAATAAAAACGTCACCATTGGTCTCACAGTATCAGTTTACATTGAGAAACAGGGAAGTCAACTGTACAATTTCTGAGTTGTACTGCTCAATTTTTTTACTTTAAAATGTAATTGTTTCTATAAAAATATGAGTACTTGGTAATGCTGATTCAAAAAGTGGAACAAAACCAAATTATTGGAGCTGCTTTTAGTAAAATCAACGTCTCCAACCTCTGTAATTACTGCGAGAGAATAGTAGCAGACAGCATCTGCTACATCATGGCTCCAAAATTGCACATTTATTGTGGGTTAATATGGAATAGTATTTAATGTTTTCCAGCTTCACATGGAATACTACTATCTTCACACTACTTTTTTGTAGAGAGAGTATGAAATTCCTCCCATCGATACTAGGACTCTGCTTGTCTTATTCTCTTCATAGGAGACAGTGGGATAATTCAAGATAGCATAGTGGAAAAAACCTTGAAGTTTATGAATTCCAGCAATGGAGTTGCTCAAAATATTATTTTGGATAACATTTATTTGCCTTTTGTGTGCATGGAAATTTCTATACACTCCCTCCTGTCAAAAAGAGAACAACTTCTTTTACTAGGAAAAATAGTTTGTTTTTTTCCTGCCCCTTCCCCGAAAAAACCCCAACCCCCCAGAAAAAAAACCTGTCGAGAATTTATATCATTTCTCCACAGAAATTTAAAAAAAATATTTTTCATTTTTTTTTCTGATCTACTACTGTAACTCACACTGAATACTGGGATACTAATGTATAGTCAGAACTTTTATACTAATGAAGTAAAAAAGAGAAAATAAAAAATAATAAAACCAAGAAAAACTATATTTATGTGCACTTTTAGTATCCATTATCATCATCATGGCCAGGCTTCGTGAACAAAGATTTGGGAATCCATTAACCAGGAAACATGTCCTTGAAGTCTATTCCTAAACTTTGTCATTTGCTTTCTAGGTAAGCTTGGCAAACTAGTTCACCTCCTTCTCTGTAAAACGTGTTTAATGTTATTTAGCACTTCTGCAAAGAAATTTAAAATTTAAGATTGAAAAATCATGGTATAAGAGGACACATTATATAAAAGTATAACAATATACTTCATGGTATGGAATTTAACTTCATGTTGAACTGACCTCCTTCAGCTGAGCAGATGACAACAATAGGGCTGAATGGACCATCTCCTTTGTTGTTGTAAACACCAACTTTCACCTCAAAAGGAGTCAGAGGTGGCACACTTTCATCTCTGTAGATGAATTTTGAGGCATCTGAAGATGTCACCATTTTTTCCTTCCAGCCACGAGTTCCATTTGGCCTGAAGGCTACAATATATCCAAATCCTTCTCCACTCTGAAACTCTTCTGACACTGGCTGAAAAATTAAGTCCAGGTAATGATGAGACAAGGTTTTACTAATTTAAAAAGCAGGCACAGTTCCATTATAGGATTTTGCTTACCATACCTGGTAAACAAATTGTCCTCATAAGGACAATTGCTTCCAAAGAAGAACCTAAGGTGAGAGTTTTCTCACCTAGTCACTGTAGTTAGGTCATTGTCCTAGGACTGAATGAGCTCTTGGACTCAGAAAATTATTTTCTTTTATATCTTGCCCTTTGTGGTTAATGCTTTAACGTGTTGTCTATTGGTGGAATCCTGTTGTCTATTGGTGAAATAGCCCCTACCACAGACCTTGTTAAGAATATAGAGCAACATATTGTGAATAACATGATGTGTATGACTCCTACTACAGTGGGACTTTCTTGGTTTGAAGGTGCCAGTCTATCTAATTTCTGTGTCCAAATGGGGTGTTAAGTTTTAGGGATTTAAGTCCAGGGTTCAACTTAAAACTTAGGATATAATGTAATAATTCTATTTGTTTTAACTCTCAAAGAGTTGTTTCATTCTTTTTAATGAAAAAAAAAACAACAAAACCCCCTCATTTTCTTTTCTCTCCTCAGAATACTTGTGCAATTAGCCACTTAATTTGGGACACATCTGCCATAAGCAGGCAGTTAGAAAAGGGATTTATCTGTTTTAGAGTCTGAGCACTCCAAAAGCTAAAATTTAGATGTCCAGCTCAATTAGTGGAACTTTTTGTGCTAATTAGTAAATTAGCAGTAGCTTACATTTATTATTAAGTCAATGGGCTAGTTTAGGGATTAGGGTAGGTTTAACAGCTGTTAACTAGACCTATGGGAAATGCCCAGAAATGGGTGTCTAAACTCCCTCTCTTGAAGTGCCCATCATAGATTTGTAGCTAATGGACATTGAATGAGAGCAGAGGACACTAAATCCTCTCCCCTCCCCATTGCAAGTTAGTGTCTCATCATCAGGCACTTGCAGATACAGTTTTCTACCCATCCTTCTGAAGCTATGCACTGCCCAACTGAGTTAAAAAAAATTGAGTTAAAAAAATCATGAGTCCAAGGGCAGAGGATGTAAAAATAAGACAGACTTTGTAATCTACTCTCACTCATGTATCTGTGGTTTCTTTTGGAAGAAAACTTTGTCCCTTGACAGAGAGTGAGATATGACTCACTCCAGTAGTCCCCCGCCCCAATCACATAGGAAACACTATAAAGACACTCAACATGAATATGCATATCCCTATTTTATATTAGGGACTGGGATTAGGCCAGTTCACATCTGATACAGTTCTAGCCACCTGATATTTTTGTTTGGGATTCAGTAAATTCTCTCTGAATAGGAGAGTTGCTGCTATTTATGGTTATAGACTATAAAGCAAACTGAAATCAACTCTGTCACAGCTGTCTCAGGTAGCTTGTGTTGGAGAAGACAGGTGAGCCAACAGAAGGCAGCCTTTTCAGACAGCCTAAAATTTGCCAGTTAAAACAGATAATTAGAATTCTGTGTGTCTCTTACTATCTAAATATCTCTTCAAACTGCCTAAGCTAAGACCTTTTTCGTTAAAACTCCATGTCTTTATTTGATGAAATTCTTCTTGAGTTTATGTATAGGTGTGTGTATATATATATATATATATATACTGAATCTGAAACTCCTCATGATGAATCTAGAAGTTTTGAAAACTCAAGGAAAATCTCTGTTCTACTGGTTTTTTTATGATTAACAGGGAACACAACTCCAACTCCTCCAACTACCCACTGGCATGGTCATACACCTGTGTTGCATCTTGCAACACAATTATCTTGTCAAAATAAAAGTCTATTTCATCTCTTTAGTTTCATGTTTTTATGATTTAATTAAAAATAATTATTTCTTAATTGAACATGAAAGTTATAAGGCTTTCCTTTTCTTTCCCTAGCTACTATTTCATCAGGTGTTATGTTTACATAAGATCCAGAAAAATCAAGTCAATCCAAGCAGTAAATCAGGAAGAAAAGTCTTATGAATTAGCACAACTTTGGAGCTGCTGCCATAATGTCCGCTATTCAAACCATACCAAAAAGGCCCAGTACTTTGAATTTTTTGAACACATTTAAGAACAGTATTTTGTGTTTGTGTGTTGACAAGATATGCTGTAAGGAAACTCCACTACAGTACTCTTTACTTTGTCCTCAAAGAAGTTAACATGAAAAAAAAACTTTAATTAGAATAAGTCCCTTACCTCCCATGCTATTACTAATTCATGTCGCCTTCCACTTCTGCCACTTACATTAGCTGGAGGTGTCTTTGGAACTGTGAGCAAAAAAGGAAAAACAAAACAAAACAAAACAGAATGTCCACGTTATTGAAGTTTTCCCCACAGTAATAAGTTTCTGCAGAAGATATGAGACATTAAATCAGAACAGAAATAAAAACCATAGCACTTTGTGATAAAATTTGCTCAAGTTTCATTTCAGACAACTGCACATTCAAGTTGGTAAACTCAAACAAAACATAAGCTTAGAATAAAAATAATGCTGGAATAAAAAACTGCTTAAGCACTATGCCTTCTACAGATTAGTCAAAATTTCAATGTATGGATCATCTAATAGATAAAACAGGAATTATCTTGTTAACATTTATATTCTTTTAATAGAAAATTTGAAATGCCAGAAAACCCAACGTATTTCAGACTTCAGGTAAAATCTTAGGACATAGACAATAATGTCTTTATTATTTCCCAGATAAATAATGATTTAGCATGTTTTAGTTTTTACAAAGCTGCTCTACCAGGGAGCAAATTTTCAGAAATTTTAAACTAACCAACCATAAGCAACCCTCATAATTTCTTCCAAGTGCTGGAAACTGGATTATCATATTTTGTAAAACCAGAAATCTAAGTTGTTCCATTGGAATTCTGTAATTTCTTTTATCTTACTTAGTGCCTCTAATGAAGCTCTCAAAATAACTAATGTCTTGAGTTTATTTACTGTGAGCAGGTAAGTTTGCATTCTTTATTTGATTAAATATGTCCTCCTGACAGCAGTACACAGGTCATTGGTAGAAATG